>NC_092822.1:4930000-6366250 GCF_023375885.2 Dermacentor andersoni
ACATCCTCGCTATAGCCAGGCTTGCGTTGCGCGAGCACTGCACCAAGGCCCATGCCGCTTGCATCCGTGTGTACCTCTGTAGGTGCCCATGGATTGTAGTGACAGAGTATCGGAGGAGAAGGGAGCAGTTGGCGCAGTGTCTGGAATGCGTTATCACATTCAGGAGACCAGTTAGACATGTCTGTGCCAACGGTGAGAAGGTGCGTCAAAGGAGCGATAATGATCGCGAAATTGCGCACAAATCAACGAAAATAAGAACAAAGGCCAATGAAGCTTCGGAGGTTCTTCAGTGACATCAGTTTAGGGAATTCAGCGACAGCTCGAAGTTTCACAGGATCAGGGAGGATGCCATCTTTGGAAACAACGTGGTCCAAGATTGTCAAGTTGCGAGCGCCAAAGTGACACTTTTTGATATTCAACTGAAGACCAGCGTTCTTAAGACATGTGAAAGCCTGGTGGAGACGAGAGAGGTGCATCAGGAAATCGGAAGAAAACACGACAATGTCGTCAAGGTAGCACAGACAGATGTTCTGTTTGAGACTATAGAGTATGTTATCCATCATGTGCACGAAAGTTGAGGTGCATTGCAGAGTCTGAATGGCATGACGTTAAATTCATATAGCCCATCAGGGGTGACAAACATTGTCTTAGGACGATCACATGTGGCCATGGGAACTTGCCAGTAACCAGATCGCAGGTCCAATGACAAGAAGTACTCGGCGCCTTGTAAACAATCAAGTGCATCGTCAATTTGGGGTAAGCGGTAGACGCCGTTCCATGTTACTTTTTTGACACGGCGGTAATTGCACAGAATCGAATAGAACCATTCTCTTTACGCACTTGCACAACTGGAGAAGACCACAGGCTCTGGAATGGTTTAATGACGCCACGCTCGAGCATGTCATTCCCTTGGTCGTTGTCTGAGGGGAGGATGGGACCCGGTGTTGATGAGGTGGGAAACACTGTCCGTAAGACCAAAGACGTGTTTTGTACAGACGAAGGAAGAGCAGAAACTACCCAGAAGAGACATGAGCTGCTCACGGTTTTCAATCGAAAGGTTGGCGTCAACGCATAAATCAAGGACCTCGGTAGCCAATTGGGAGCTCTTCGGAAATGGTGTCATGGCATCGAGCAAAAGTCCAGAGGAGGGGCCCGGCACGTCCAAGCACTCAGATATGTCAATCGGCTCGACAGAGCCGAGGGACTCGTTGCGAAGGAGAGTGAGCGGGTATGTGAATGGTTGTGTACTAGCATAATTGTTTTGTTAGCGGTTACGTCAAGAACGACAAATAGAAGTGGTAGAGATTTGAGGTGAAGAAAAGTAGATGAGGGCATGAACCAGGGTGTCTACCAAGCTGACATTCCCAAATTCCCTGAGTGACACAGAACTTTGTTTTGTTAAACTTTGTTAAACTTTGTTAAAAAACGACTTAATCCAGTTTGAATAGTAGGGAGTATCATTTATATTACTAAAAAAAACAAAAATCTGAAGCAAAGGATTAGTAAAATGAACAGCGAATAAAATATCTTTGAAAAAAATGGTAACTCATTGCAAATCAGGTGGAACATTCTCAAATACGAATAAAATGAGATGCATACATAAACAAATGTTTTTGAATAATCTATTTCAGTCACAAATTATGCTCGACTGTCGATTCGTATGTGTGAAACATAGGTGGTGCTTGAGACTGCACTCAAAGCAAATCAACGTGATAGAATGACTCTTTGAGCATTTTATGATGAGCCATTATAATTACAGAGTAACTAAATATTTGAATATTGTAAAGTAAGTCATGCTACGTTTTTTCATAAAAAGGATTAAATCCCCCGCTCAAATTAGATGTACAAGTTATTCATTAACCTCAAGCATTTCAAGAAAGAAAATATATATATATGTTTCAAGGTTGCTACCGACATGCTCCACATGAAGCGTCATGTAAAACATGGCAGTGCCTTCACCAAAGCGATACTCTGTAACGATATCACTAAGAAGCAAAATGGAAGTAATTTAGGTTATCGGAATCTTCAATTTGCCGTAAGCATAATGTTCATGCTCTATTCCTTGCTATCATTGCACAGAAATGGCAAAAACAGGTCGCGTCTACAAATGTGGACGCCGTAACTGAAGGTGATACGAGCTACTTTCATCAATTTATAGCAAGCTCATTGGTGTGAGGCCCGCACTTTGACACAAATGAGATTCTCAACAGCTGGTGCGTCGACTTCAACTCTCCTGACATACTCTCAGCCTGCGCACAATGCCTCAGTGTTGCGTTTCACTGCTTTAAAGAGTTTATTTCGGTTTAGATGAGGGACACCTGCATCCCGGCATTAGCCAACACTTTGTTTTTTGAGCTCAAGCTCGCGGCAGCAGGCTTCCTTTCCTGTTCATTCCTCAATGCACAGGTCCTTTCTGTTCTCGCCCTCCTTCCACCGTTGTTTGCCCCACAGACGATTTCAAGCATTTTCTTTGTCAGCTATACAGTCAATGTACAATTTTTTGGACTCCCTAAGAGCCGCGAAAACGTCCGTAAAATCGGACAGTCGGAAAAAATGAATGCATGTCTTTTACTGCCATTAAAGGCTGAAATCGCCACAGGCACATCCGAAAAGGCCTGCCAGCACGCTTATTAGGCGTATCGGTGCCTGTACTGTGACAGGGGCTGGCGGATGGACGCGTGTATAACTAAGGAATAGATACTGGGTCCCGTGACAATTGCCCCTTCCCACGCTTGTTATGCTTCACCGCGTAGCACTTCTGTATTGAGGCAAAGCTGACCTTTGGGAACTGGCATTATGCAACGCGCCGTACTTTCCGAGCTTCAAAGCCAATCGCGAGGACCACAAAGACGGAGTCGGTGCCATAGCTTGCAGCGGCGAATTCTTTCAATGAAAAACACGGCGCCGAACAGCAAGAAGCTTAATAATGAACGCTGAAGCAGCTAGGCCTAGTGTTTACGACGGCGGCGAGGTAACCAAACGGCGGCAGTGGTGGCTTTGATTGTTGCCATTTCAGACCTGCAATCACAGCAAGAAGTCCGGAAAATCGGACGGTGAAGGGCTTTTGCGTCTGAAATTTCAGACGTTCTTAGACATTGATTCTATGGTGTATGTGATGGTGTCGTGGAGCCGTCGGGCGTCCGGAAAGTCAGCCATTGACTCTACACTGGCAACTCCTCCAGCCGACGACACAGCATGAAAAGACGATTCGTTACGATCCCTCTCTGTTATGTGAGCCAGCATTACTGCGACTTTAATTCCCTTTCAATAAAATTACAGCTAATTTTCCCTGATAGAAGCACAAATTCCCTGAATTCTCCCTGAGTATTTCCCGGACAGGCCCGGACAGGCCGCCATTGGAATATGAACCTGGCAACGTTTAACGCTAGAACGTTATCTAGTGAGGCGAGTCTAGCAGTGCTATTGGAGGAATTAGAGGGCAGTAAATGGGATATAATAGGGCTCAGTGAAGTTAGGAGGCCAAAAGAAGCATATACAGTGCTGAAAAGTGGGCACGTCCTGTGCTACCGGGGCTTAGCAGAGAGACGAGAACTAGGAGTCGGATTCCTGATTAATAAGAACATAGCTGGTAACATACAGGAATTCTATAGCATTAACGAGAGGGTGGCATGTCTTGTTGTGAAACTTAATAAGAGGTACAAAATGAAGGTTGTACAGGTCTACGCCCCTACATCTAGTCATGATGACCAGGAAGTCGAAAGCTTCTATGAAGACGTGGAATCGGCGATGGGTAAAGTCAAAACAAAATACAGTATACTGATGGGTGATTTCAATGCCAGGGTAGGCAAGAAGCAGGCCGGAGACAAGTCAGTGGGGGAATATGGCATAGGCTCTAGGAATAGCAGAGGAGAGTTATTAGTAGAGTTTGCAGAACAGAATAATATGCGGATAATGAATACCTTTTTCCGCAAGCGGGTTAGCCGAAAGTGGATGTGGAGGAGCCCGAATGGTGAGACTAGAAATGAAATCGACTTCATACTCTGCGCGAACCCTGGCATCATACAAGATGTAGACGTGCTCGGCAAGGTTCGCTGCAGTGACCATAGGATGGTAAGAACTCGAATTAGCCTTGACTTGAGGAGGGAACGGAAGAAACTGGTACATAAGAAGCCAATCAATGAGTTAGCGGTAAGAGGGAAAGTAGAGGAATTCCGGATCAAGCTACAGAACAGCTATTCGGCTTTAACCCAGGAAGAGGACCATACTGTTGAAGCAATGAACGACAATCTTATGGGCATCATTAAGGAATGGCAAAAGAAGTCGGTGGTAACGCGGTTAAACAGGAAACCAGTAAGCTATTGCAGGAGACGAAAGACCTGATCAAGAAACGCCAATGTATGAAAGCCTCTAACCCTACAGCTAGAATAGAACTGGCAGAACTTTCTAAGTTAATCAACAAGCGTAAGACAGCGGACATAAGGTACTATAACATGGATAGAATTGAACAGGCTCTCAGGAACGGAGGAAGCCTAAAAGCAGTAAAGAAGAAACTAGGAATAGGCAAGAATCGGATGTGTGCGTTAAGAGACAAAGCCGGCAATATCGTTACTAATATGGATGAGATAGTTCAAGTGGCTGAAGAGTTTTATAGAGATTTATACAGTACCAGTAACACCCACGACGATAAGGTGAGAGAGAATAGTCTAGAGGAACTTGAAATCCCACAAGTAACACCGGAAGAGGTAAAGAACGCCTTGGGAGCTATGCAAAGGGGGAAGGCAGCTGGGGAGGATCAGGTAACAGCAGATTTGTTGAAGGAAGGTGGGAACACTGTCCTAGAAAGATTGGCCGCCCTATATACACAATGCCTCATGACCTCGAACGTACCGGAATCTTGGAAGAACACTAACATAATCCTAATCCATAAGAAAGGGGACGCCAAAGACTTGAAAAATTATAGACCGATCAGCTTACTGTCCGTTGCCTACAAAGTATTTACTAAGGTAATTGCAAATAGAATCAGGAATACCTTAGACTTCTGTCAATCAAAGGACCAGGCAGGATTCCGTAAAGGCTACTCAACAATAGACCATATTCACACTATCAATCAGGTGATAGAGAAATGTGCGGAATATAACCAACCCTTATATATAGCCTTCATTGATTACGAAAAAGCATTTGATTCAGTCGAAACCTCAGCAGTCATGAAGGCACTACGGAATCAGGGTGTAGATGAGCCATATGTAAAGATACTGGAAGATATCTATAGCGGTTCCACAGCCACCGTAATCCTCCACAAAGAAAGCAACAAAATCCCAATAAAGAAAGGCGTCAGACAGGGAGATACGATATCTCCAATGCTATTCACAGCATGTTTACAGGAGGTATTCAGAGACCTGGAGTGGGAAGAATTGGGGATAAAAGTTGATGGAGAATACCTTAGCAACTTGCGATTCGCTGATGATATTGCCTTGCTTAGTAACTCAAGAGACCAATTGCAATGCATGCTCACTGACCTGAAGAGGCAAAGCAGAAGGGTGGGTCTGAAAATTAATCTACAGAAAACTAAAGTAATGTTTAACAGTCTCGGAAGAGAACAGCAGTTTACGATAGGTAGCGAGGCACTGGAAGTGGTAAGGGAACACATCTACTTAGGGCAGGTAGTGACCACGGATCCGGATCATGAGACTGAAATAACCAGAAGAATAAGAATGGGCTGGGGTGCGTTTGGCAGGCATTCTCAAATCATGAACAGCAGGTTGCCACTATCCCTCAAGAGGAAAGTGTATAACAGCTGTGTCTTACCAGTACTCACCTACGGGGCAGAAACCTGGAGGCTTACGAAAAGGGTTCTGCTGAAATTGAGGACGACGCAACGAGCTATGGAAAGAAGAATGAAAGGTGTAACGTTAAGGGATAAGAAAAGAGCAGTTTGGGTGAGGGAACAAACGCGGGTAAATGACATCTTAGTTGAAATCAAGAAAAAGAAATGGGCATGGGCCGGACATGTAATGAGGAGGGAAGATAACCGATGGTCATTAAGGGTTACGGACTGGATTCCAAGGGAAAGGAAGCGTAGTAGGGGGCGGCAGAAAGTTAGGTGGGCAGATGACATTAAGACGTTTGCAGGGACAACATGGCCACAATTAGTACATGACCGGGGTAGTTGGAGAAGTATGGGAGAGGCCTTTGCCCTGCAGTGGGCGTAACTAGGCTGATGATGATGATGATGATTTCCACACTATTCAAAATCCCTGAGAATTCCCGGTTTTCCCGGTTGGTAGACACCCTTGTGAACAGTACCTGGGTGTCGGGCGCAGATGGACAAAACAAAGGGATTGGTGTTGAGGCACTTTGCGACAGATCAGTATCAGTGTGATAATAATCTTTACAAGGGCGGGATAGGCAGCCAGCAGAGTGTTGTTAAGGACAGACAGCAATTTCAGCACGGGCGCAGTCGATGACGGCTCTGTGGCACGAGAGAAAGTCCCATCCCAGGATGACATCATGAGAGCAGGAAGGCAGCAAAAGGAACTCAATCGTGTAAAGTACGTCCTGAATAACGATAATAGCGGTGCATGCGGCTGGAAGTTTGACAAGCTCTGTGGTGGCAGTACGAAGTACAAGGCCAGAAAGTGATGTGGTAACCTTTCTGATCTTACGGCAAAGAGCCTCACGTATGACGAAAATGGCAGCGCCCGTGTCGACAAGTGCGAATGTAGCGGCTCCTTCAACTTGTATTTCTATAATGTTTTGCGGCGATAGCGGAGGTCTTGGGCATTTCGACAATTGTGCAGCTCTTGCCTCCGAAGCTACAGCACTTGGTTTCCCTCGTTGGAAGGCGGGTGACGACGCATCGGTGACATGAAACAGCGACACGGTGATAATGAATGACGGCTGCTAAAGTTCTGGCGACTGGTCCAGAAGTTCGGCGACGGGTTAGAATCAGCATCCTGGTGGGCTGAAGGTATGTGTCGATCAACGATGACGTCCGGACGTGGCAGGCGGCGGCGACAAAAGTGTGCCACATGCCCCGTGAGACCACAGGAGAAACATATCGGCCTATTGTCCCGTGTGTGCCATGGATCTTGTGGCCGTAAGTACTGAGGGGGCATTTGAGGCCCAGGGAGAAGTGCTGGACACGGTGGTGGCGTCAGGTAGGGAAGGGTTGTTGGTTTAGGACTCAACATGACTTCAGCGGACGTCAGCGGTGCAGCAACCGAAGCGTGCTGGTATGCTGGTGGAAAAGCCTCTAACTTGGTCGGGGATGGCCTGCTGCACGGCTGAGGACAAAGGTTGGACAGGCTCATGGGTGAGAGGGAGCAGTGAGAGCTGATGGGCCACCTCTTCACTAATGAAGGCTTTGATTTGAGGTAGCAGAGACCCGTCATCAGTCTGTCTGGGAGCAGTTGCCAAACTGGAAAGGGGGCCCACGTGATGAGCGCTCGTTGCCGGCGTAATTCGTCGAAGCTTTGGTAGTAGGTGACTATGGCTAAAATGGTAGTAGGATTCTTAGCCAGGAGCATTTGAAAAGCGTCGTTTTCAATACCTTTGAGGATTTGTTTAATCTTCTCTTCCTCAATCATCGTGCGGCTTACTTGGTTGCAGAGATCGATGACGTCCTTGATATATCTAGTGAAATTCTCGCCCAGCTGTTGCGCTCGTTGGCAGAGGTGCTGTTCGACGCAAAGCTTTCGCACGGCTGGACGGCTAAATACCTCCACGAAAGCAGTTTTAAAGTCATTCCATGTCGCAATAGTGGCCTCATGGTTTCAGAACTAGAGGTTGGCGAACATCCGCAAGATAAAAAATAATGTCGGTGAGCTTTGTCAAATCGTCCCATTTGTTGTGAAGCTCAACCGTGTACGACGAAAGCCAGTCGTTGACGTCAGCATCAGTAGTGCGACTGAATGTAGCTGGGTTTCGTTGACGAACGGTACCGTAGGTGACTGGTCCAGTTGAAGTGGGTCACTCACCGGCGTCGTCTGGCATGGTCTTGGCAGTAGCGGTGGGCAGAGTGCGGCTCCGGAGTTCAAGGACGAGGCGTTAGGATACTCCGCACCTCCACCAAATGCTACAAGGTTTATTGACAGTTAATGGGTTAGCGGGTCCAGCGCAGAGAGCAGCTGAGCAGTCCCGGCCAAATGACAGTGTGAGCTAAAGTAGCGACACCGATCCTTTTGTCTTTATCTTCTTCACTTCAGGAGCCATGCAGTCGCAGTAACGTTCGTGCGATCTTCGTCATTACAAGGACTATGCTGGGATCAACAGAGCAGTTCGAATTATGTGTCAATTCAAATTAAATGTTTCGAATTATTGGGGATTTCTCTGTTGTGCATAAAAACATGCACACAGGCACGACAAATATGTGCGTCTTTTTCTTTTTTTGTACAAGACGCAATGTGCAGCAACATTCTGAAAGAAATCTAATGTATTAACAGTGAAGCGACCATGGGTACAGATGTTAGCTCCTAGGATTCGCCGTGTAGGCTGCGTGGTGGCAGCCACAGGGTAGCAGCAGTGAAGGTTGCGAGTGTGGCCTTCGTGATATAGGTTCCAGCGAGAGGTCATATTCCTGTTACCTGCTATAGTTAAGTTTTTCTTGAAGAAAAGGTTGAACCCATAGAACTGACGCAATAAATACCAAAAGGCCGAAACAATTTTTTACTGTTATAGGCCGCGTGCACCGCCTATAGAGGCGCCACTGATAGCCACCTAGCGGGCGCTTCCAACAATACGCGTGGGAGCAGTAGCAGACGACAACGCTTTGCAGCAAGGGTGACTGAAGTTCGCGGCTGCGATTTGTCCTTGGTTCGGGCGCCAGACTGCTTCTTCTGCGGTGACAGCTGTAGGGAAGACGCAGACCTCTGTGGGAGCGGGTATGAACAAGGTGTTACCGGTGTTTGGGGCAACATGGTCCACATATGCGCCAGGTGCGTCCCGCAGACAAACTCCATGAAGACCATTTACATGAAGTGGAGCTCATGTAATCTAGCCGACAAATTTTGTTGACTAATGCGATGTCTCGACCGTTTTTTTCTTCTTTAATTCTACCCTTGCCGTAATGCTGCTTCTGTACCTCACTAATAAGCACCCGTCGTTAGTGCAGACTTAAATAACAAATCTGCACGGTGCGATGTCTGCATATACCGTTGTGATTTTTCTGCCGATGAATACATGTGACGCCGCCGAATAAGTGTAGTGAAAGTCGCCTGAAGTAGAATAATTGCGAATTTATTGATAGAAACGCGCACACTATAGTCAACGAAGCCACCAAACGCACGGGTTAATAAAAGCGCGTGTTAGCGCTGTACCGCCGATGAACTGCCGTTCGCGCTGCAGTTTTTGCAATTTTAAATTCCCTAAGGGAACTGCTTGGAAACGTACAAAGCTATAGTGTGACTAACATTGCAGTACTTTTTTTAAATGTTACTAGAGAGAATGGCCACATGATATATTTAAAGGCAGAGCAGCGCCAGTCAAATTAGATACAGCGCTGGCGGCAAGGCCGGGTTTAGTCCTATGCAGCGTAATCATAATAAGAAATAATTCAGCTGAGTGCAAAATTCACTTGCAAGAAGCGACTACGTTGTGAAACAAACAAATCACTCGGCGTGTTAAGTCTGCTCAGACAGCATCAAGGTATGATGATGTGACGCGAACTACTCAGCGAAAAATGGATCAGCGAAAAATAGAACAAAAATACCATATGCAGTAACTATTAGCAATTCTCGCCCTGAGCTACCTATTTTCTAAACACATTTCCCAAAAAACCACAATATCTAAGGTGCCCTCGGGCGAAATGAATAAAGCTGTTAAAGAAGCACTTGCTTGGTGTCATTCCGATAAGACACAGCGTGATTTATACCCTTTACAAACGAGGCAGGGTGAAAACCTCGCAGCTCAAAAGAATCAAGAGTTATGCATGAAGCAACTAGCAACAGTTAAACATGGGCGAAGCCACGCGTAAAATAAATGTAAAAACATGAAGTGCGCGACAGCTGGTGCGAGGATTTACCGGGCCACATAAAACTAACAATTTCAGTTCTTGCAAACTTCTGTAGCTTTAACATGCAAAACAATGCGCTCATGCAGTCGTGCTGCCTAGCTAGCCCAACGCGGTAAAGAAGCGGAAAACAATATAAGCGGCAAACGGCATTCCGAACTTTAGCGAAATGCCTTTCAACCGCATGTTGCACTGCAGACGAACTTCGTCGCTTACCCGTCTAACTACAATTGAGTAAAAAAATAATAATAAAAAAGAAAAAACACCGAAGCGACAAAGGAAAGGATGAGAACAAGAAATTTCGCGCCGAAGCTACGATCCATTGCCACCATTGCTCCTGCTGATGAGGCTTTGCGGGGAATAATTAGAACCGTATCACCGGCACGTTTTCGCCGGTATTTGAGCCCCCCCACCCTGCAACAATTCTTCTTCGACATTCTTTGGAAGCTTTGGCCATCCCACACATGCGAAGGGTGTTGCTTATTTTGCTCTGAAAACACAAATAAGACAGAGAAGCACTATCAGCGACGCAACAAACTACGGCGTGCTACGGCGCGCGGCTCGCTCCTCTCCCATGCGTTCTGCGCAAGGCCGCCACCAGTGGCGCGGCCATCGGCGTGCACGCCGCGTATAGTGTAGCACCCGTGATACACCTGTTACAAAAAGCACCATTCGGTTATCATCATCATCAGCTGCAGGAGCAAGTTGCAATGCTTCTGGCTTTCAGTTGCGATTTTGCTTTTTGTATGCTTGTGTTCAGGCTGTTTTACGCATATTGTTCTCGTTTTCGTGTTGATCCCGAGCATGCTGTGCTGCAGAGGCAATGCCAGCGATGTGTTAACATCGCGTAAAGGTTATTCAGAGGCCAACGACGGGTACCCAGGGATGCTGCCGGCAGAAGTGGATAAAGTTTTTGACAGTGTGTCGGAGGGCAAAGCTTTAATTGATGTGAGTGAACTGCAATAAATATTGGTTTACTGTGCATAAAAGGGGTGTTGGTTGAAGATCTTTTTTTTATTAGAGTTAGTGGCTCGCAAAAATTTTTGTTTGCAGAAATGGCTCTGTTTGGCATTTCACAATGAGTTTACATGTGTGTATCATTTCATTATGCCGACTGACTTGAAATAAGTACATCTTGTATACTGGTGCAACTTACATACAAATTTTTCTTCAAAGCTCGCAAAAACTAGGGGTTTGACTTATACAAAGATGTGACTTACAATCCGGAAAATACGGTAGTTATTTCGCACCTTGACAGTATCCCTTATAAATGTTTGCACATTCCTAGAACAACTTTGTAACGGTTGTGGCAGGGACCAACCACCCTGGTCTGCATCACCTCTACTCACATGCGTAGGAAGAGCGCTAGCGACAGAAGAGGAGGGGGGTGTGGCAGCGGCGGTAGTAGCGTTAGCAGCGACAGCAGTGGAGGAAGGCACCGGAGGGCAGCTCAGTGCTGCCTGCTTGTCGTCCCCACACGGTGAGGGTAGCCGTGAGCTGGAATCCCCTTCTGGAATCACCTGAGCAGGAACCACCTTGGTGACCGGTGTCGGAGGCTGCACCATGGGAACTGGCGGGCTGGTGCTGATGACTGGCTGTGTCAAGGGTGGGAATGGGGGTGCCTGCTCCTCCACAGGACTGGGAGCCAAGTGGCCAGTAGTGACAGCCTGAAATAGGCACAATGCTCACCAACCCTGACTTACAAGCAACTGGAAACAAGTGCAGCCCTACCTACACAGTAAGAGAGCACGAATGAGAGGTAGCAGGCACCTGGGCAGTGCACTATCATTGGACAGGAGTGCGTACCACAGCATCTGGCACTGGTGTCCTGGTACATCTTGTAAGTGACAAATGCCCAGACAATAAAAAAGGCATTGTAGGCGGGCCAATAACCTGCTAGGCATTGCAAAGGTATGCCAGCAAACTAAAAAGAATATAAGAAAAAATCGTGAGGCATGACACTGATAAGAATGCTGGACTAAACCTGATTTTATTTCTTAGAAACGATATCCACCAAACACCGTTCCTGTTCCTTTCTCTGCGTCACAATCTTTTCTTGTGGCCTTTCTCTTTGCTGGTATACCCTTACAAAATACAACGTACCAACACAGCTAACAAGTCACTCTTATTAACTATTATGCATAGTCATACATAAAGGTTTAACTCACAAACAGAAATGGTCTTTGAAGACACTAGATCGTATGCACAGCACATTGCATGGATTTTAAGAGCACTCTCGTATAGGCATTTTCATTTTCGGACTTTCCAATTTGAACCCCAATATGAAGTTACACAGAATGTTAAGAGAGAGGAAGAGAGCAGTGTGGATCACAGAGCATATGGCGATAGCTGATATTCTAATTGACATTAAGAGAAAAAAATGGAGCTGGGCAGGTCATGTAATGCATTGGGCAGATAACCGGTGGACCATTATAGTTACAGCATGGGTGCCAAGGGAAGGGAAGCACAATTGAGAATGGCAGAAAATTAGGTCGGGTGATGAAATCAGGAAGTTTACAGGTGCAGGTTGGAATCAGCTAGTGCAAGACAGGGATAATTGGAGGTCGCTGGGAGAGGCCTTCGTCCTGCAGTGGACATAAAAAAGACTGATGATGATGAAGAATTTTCAGATACAGTCGACTTCCTTTAATTTGAATTTGACAGGACTGATGAAATGAATCAAATTATCTGGTGGGTTTAATTATACTAGATTGCAGAACAAAAAAAAATGGCAGCACACTGCCGATTCATTTGGCAGTATCTGCCCGATTCTAACATGTCCCCAATAAAAAGCCACGCTTTGGAATCAGGTAAATACTGTAATTAGACATTACAAGCTACTGTAAATTGTTAAAGTACTTCTTAGGGCAGGCCTAAAATAAGTGTTTTCGTCAGGAGATGACATGTGCGTGTTCAGTGCATTCACTGCCCTCTAAGCTCTGCTGAGACATTGGAGTCACCATAGAGTTGAAGCACGTGCATGCTGACTGTATCCGGTGAATGGAAATTTTACAATCGAAAATAATGAACCTTTGGGCCCATAAAAATGCACAGGCGCCGGCCGGGACCTCTGGTCAGTATTGCATTCACCCCAAAATCAAATTAATGGAAGTTTACCGTATCACCCGTAGTATAAGCCACATCATCATCATCATCATCAGCCTGGTTACGCCCACTGCAGGGCAAAGGCCTCTCCCATACTTCTCCAACAACCCTGGTCATGTACTAATTGTGGCTATGTCGTCCCTGCAAACTTCTTAATCTCATCCACCCACCTAACTTTCTGCCGCCCCCTGCTACGCTTCCCTTCCCTTGGAATCCAGTCCATAACCCTTAATGACCATCGGTTATCTTCCCTCCTCATTACATGGCCTGCCCATGCCCATTTCTTTTTCTTGATTTCAACTAAGATGTCATTAACTCGCGTTTGTTCCCTCACCCAATCTGCTCTTTTCTTATCCCTTAACGTTACACCCATCATTCTTCTTTCCATAGCTCATTGCATCGTCCTCAATTTAAGTAGAACCCTCTTCGTAAGCCTCCAGGTTTCTGCCCCGTAGGTGAGTACTGTCGATATCATGCATCACAGATAAGCCACATAAGGCTATGTAAAAAATTTGACAAGTGAATGTGTTTAATTTGCATGCTTATTGCCTTTATTTCATAGGCACTTGGCTCTTTATCGGCTGTGTCACACAAGTAAACCAAAACAGAGACCAGTTGTCATTTGCTGTATCTACCACTGCAGCTTAAAAATTGCTGGCAGGTCCTGTTTTGATGAGCACATGGTGGTATTTACACAGAGTTGAAGAGGAAGTAAAATGTTGCAAACTAGAATTTTCATAATTTTGCCTTCTATTACAAAGCCGTGTTTTATCCCTTTTTTAACTTTAAAGGGACACTAAAGTGAAAAATGATTTCTTCTACATCAGTAAATTACCGTTCTACAACACCAAAAACACCACTCTTTCAACGATAAGACGTTTGGTAAGCCAGAAAAAGCACAAGAACGAAATACGGGTGGCGACGCCTACTTAAGTTCCCTCAACTGGGGGCAGTGACGTCGTGGATTTTGATGGCGTCTTCTAGGGCCTACTATTTATATATAGTGGTAGATTGACTACATTGTGTTCTAAAGGAACCAAATATTAAACATGGCAAGTTTCGGGAACGTTTATTCAGCCAACGCGACCCAAATGCGAAAACATACTTCGGAATCCCTGACGTCATGCTGACGTTTCGGCGCGAAATTCATATACTGATACTTGGACTTTCATTTTCTCATCTAATAATCAAACTATTTTTTTTAAATGACTGCCTGTAGAATTCTCAAAAGATGCTTCATTCGTAAGCTGATTTGTTGCTTCGCTTTAGTGTGCCTTTAACCTATACTGTAACTATTGAAATATTTAGTCATTCATGAGGTTCCTTGAGCAGAAAAGAACTCTTGTTGGGTTCGACTTTCAGTTTGCGAGTCGGGTGCTACATCACAGATCACTCATAACGTAGGTCACTGGAGGCACGAATTTCCACATCATAAGCGGTGTGTGCCGACGGACGCGCTACTGGTGGTGGCCTTATTAAGATAGGACACGGCTTTGAAAATCAACTTACTTATTTATAACTTCATGGATTCATGGATTTGGGTGAAAATTGGCACAAATGTTTAGGATGTCTCCCTGACGCTTCCATAAAAGTTTCAGGTGGATATCTTGAGAACATTTTATTGAGCAGAATTTTTCTCCCATGAACTTTCTCGAGGGCCCGGAGAGCATAAAAAATGGGATGGAAGGCTTGTTAAGTATTGACTGCATTGCTAAATGCATGCTAAAGTTTCTGACTGTCATGAATATTTTTTTTCATACCACAAATTTCTTGGAGTGTAATTTTTTGTTGCCTTCGCATAAAGCACACTCTCGAAGTGAACCAATAGCCACATCATAAATTTATAAAAAGTCAGCACAACTGTCACGATCTGCATTGTAGCCGAAGGAACGCTACCGAAAAGAGGGAGAGAGAGAATGAAGATCCAAATAGGCTAAATGGTAATAAAGAAATCAGCCCCAGGAACTGAGCAGAAAGGCAAAGTCCAGTTTTGAGAAGGCGGCTCCAGAAGTTTCACCTTCTCTTCAGTTCTCTAAAAGGGGCCAAATTTGTAGTCTTTAGTGTGTTTTGTGATGTGGGGGCTTCTTGGACATGTGACCTCTAGTCTAGTGTGCCTTGCCCCCCTCCCCCTTTTTTTGTATGGCATTCTTCGCTGCAGCAATACAAAGAGCATGGTGCCTGGGTTTCAAACCAAGTGAACTGCAGAACTCTGTGTGGGCATGAATATAGTTCCAGTGTTGTACCTGCACACTGTGTAATTGATAGCAGTCTCCAGTGGAATTAGTGAGGCATTTTTTCAAGCGAAGCTTGTATTGGCTTACAAATGACGTTGACGTGGTCACAAGAAAACACATACACACGCCGTCTTGCTTCCACTGGGAAGAGAAAGGGCAGGAAAGGGTATCGTGAGCGCTGCGCCGGCTTCATTTCCGTTCAGTTCAGTCAGGCCCCACACACTCTCAAGTTCAACAAATGGCCACAGAGGGCGAAAAAAATAGACCGCGCAGCGCTGCTAAAAAACAGGCAAGTTACACCATTTAAGAAGGTTCCCCCGTGAGCGTAATATCTCCCGCTAGAGGTGCCGTATTAAGCAGAATTCTAACCTACAAACTTTTTTTCAGCAATAATCGAAGAGTTTTTATTATATGACAGAGAGTACAAAATTATAATTCCTAATTATACATTGTACTCTTTATTAATAACTGTGTTGCCTTTTGCCAGTATAAATGCAAAATAGCATTCAGGATCATCGGCCTCCCACGGCCTAGATTTAAAATTTTTACCGGTATGGTCACGTGCATGGCACGCACTGATTAATTTGTTCGCACACTTACACTGGTTGCTTATTTTGTGCTAAAACCAGTTTATTGAGCTTCGATATCATGCATTATTTAACTTGGGGTGCAGTGATGGGTTTGCGAGGGGACATGTAAGCCTGAAAGCTAGGTTTCGGTCGTGAACCATGTGGAACACGTCTGCATCGAAATGGGAGCCGGATTCTGCTGCGACTATGGTAATAACGGTGAGTCGTTTAACATCGCTGCTTGAATCGTTATGTCATATTCGTCTTGTTAGCTTACAGGTGGAGACAAGTTAACGAACTAGATCCTGCATTACATATGGGCAGTCAGGACCCTTCGTTGCTGTTTCCTAAATAAACATTTAGTTGCGACGCTGCCGTTAAACACACACAATCACGAAATAAAGAGATATGGGAATGCGCGTACCATTTTTCATCTGATTATAGCCGCAGCCATAGGCCACTGAGCAGCCTTATCGATATATAAATAATGCTTCTTTTTTTTTTTTTTCCTTTTTTGAGTCCGCCGGCAACTTCTTTCATCCCTGAAACCGAATAACCCTTTGGTAAAATTAAGTGAAAGTACAGAATTTAATGCATTAACCCTTTGACGGTCAATGACGTAAATATATGGCACTGCGAACAAGTCTGAAAATGGTCGATGCCGTATATTTACGGCGCCGTCTGTAAGTTTAAAAAGCGCGCCAATTTCCTAACTTTTTCTTTTCTGTCATGTGCTGCCACTATGTGGGGATACAGGGAATTTTTTTCGCGCACCTTTCTGTCTCGGTTTTCGTTGCATGGTTTGTTTTAGCGCTAGTTTGCTCCCGCGCGTCTATATGCCACTGCTCGCGCATTGGCGTGCGCGCGGGCGGGCGGCTGTTTGGAATTTGTTTCGCGGGTGGTTTCGGCTTTTTGCACTTGCGAAACTGATGGCTATCTCCTTCCTAATTGCTCAAAGGGCGACCGCTTGTTTCTCGCTCGTTTAGTGCTCACAGGGGTGCGCATAGGAAGGATGCCGCCATGCATGCGTTTCCGTTTCTTTTCTTTTTTTTTAAGACTCACGAGAACTAATTGCTCTAGCTGGTTGGCGATAAGATGAAGACTGGCAGAAGTTTGTCACATGTGTTGCTTTTATTGATGGGCACACAACCAAACAGTTTTCTTGAGTGTGCGCACCTACGCAGTTCGATTATGCTATGGACGTACGTATTAGTGTAAGAGCAAGAACATTTGAGGTTTGCGAAATATTCTCATGTGCGGATTTTCAAAGCCTTGAACTATGTGCATGAGAATGCATCAAATTTTTAATTCTGCTAAGTTTATTTCTTTTTTTATTGTTATTCATGAATGAAGAGCACATTTATAACAACGCAAAAGATTTTTTTCTCACTTAACGGTCACCCTAGAAAAATAACAGCAATTTTTTTCGAAATAAGTCCCTAAGAAGAATCGGAATCTGCAATAAAAAAAAAAAAAAAAAAAAAAATGGCCCTGCGCGGTCGCATATGGCGAAAAAAATCGACCCTCAAAGGGTTAACCTTCTGAGGGTCAATGACGTAAATATGTGGTGCCAGCAACAAGTCCAAAAATAGTTGATGCCGTATATCTACGGTGCCGTCTGTACGTTTAAAATGCGTGCCAATTTCCAAACTTCTTCTTGCCTGGCATGTGCTGCCACTATGTGGGAATACAGGGAATTTTTTTCCAGCATCTCTCTTTCGGTTTTCGCTGTATGGTTTGTTTGCACCAGTGTGTCTGCTACCACTCGCACATGGGTACCCGCGCGGGCGTGTGATGGTTAGTTTTTTGCGAGCAAGGGTGACCGCCTGTTATTCGCTCGTTTGTTGCTCACAGGGCTGCGCATACGAAGGATGCCGCCGTGCATGCGTTCCTTTTTTTTTTGGAGACTCACAAGAACTAGTTGCCTCTGGTTGACGATAAGATTGAAGGATAAGCAGAAGTTTGTCGCACGTTTTACTTTTCTGACAAGCGCACAACCACATAGTTTTTTTTTAGTTTGCTCACCTCACAGTTTGATTACGCTATGGACATGTGCGCTGGCTGCTCTGCAGCGAGTCGAGCGGCAATTCCTCCGATGCGGACTACTGCCCAAGTACCGGGTCGTAGTCAGATTCATTGGATATGAGCCCATCAGATGAGGTGTTACTCACCAGTTGAGACTCGGAATCTGACGAAGGAGCAACATCGCAAAAGCGTTCACGGCATGACGATGCTGACTGGGTCAAAGGTGACTTTTCTCCCTCGTTGTTTACATTTGATGCCACACATTCTGGACAAGTGTCCAGCTCTATGTTGCCCCTAGACGCAAAAGAAGTCGACTACTTCAAACTTTTTTTTGACAGAGGTGTGGTTTCGCAGATCGTAACTGAAACAAACAAGTACGCAAAACAGAAGGTTCACGAGCGTAGTCTGCCCCAAAAGTCGCGACTCAGGTGGTGGCAGGAGACCGACGTCTCTGAACTTTACTGCTTTCTAGTGGTTGTGCTATTGATGGGCCTGGTGCGGAAAAATACTCTCAGGGAATGCTGGTCTAAAGATACCATGCTGGAAACTCTGTTTTCCCGGTCAGTCTTTTCCACCAACCGCTTCTCCCCATTGACGCGAGTGCTGCACTTCAGTTCAATCACAGATGGAAAAGACCGCCTAAGGGCAATCAGACCGGTGATGGAAGCAATACAAGAAAGATTTGCTGCACTTTTTGTTCCTTTTCAAGGCTTGCACATTGTGCATAGACGAGTCTCTGATGCCTAGGAGAGGACGCTTTACTTTTCGACAGTATATTCCTTCTAAGTGGCATCGGTTTGGTGTAAAGCTGTTTGTGCTTTATGATGTCAACACAGGCTACATCTTGCGGTTTATCGTGTACACAGGAGCTACTACAGCTGTGACCATATTGAAAGATCTGGGATTTACAGGGTCTGTTATGGTGTAGCTGCTTGGAGACTTTCTTGGGAGGGGACATTCCCTGTTCATTGATAATTGGCATACCAGCCCAGCCCTGTTCGAGTTTCTCCACAGCAGGCAGACGAGTGCTTGTGGGACGGTGTGAGCAAATAGGAGGGGGCTTCCAAAGTTCCCAAAGAAGCTTCAGCAAGGACAAATTGATAGCTTTCACACGAACACCATGCTGGCCCTCAAGTGGCATGATAGAAGAGATGTGCACATGCTGTCGAATATACATGGAGCGGAGCTTGTCGAAACAGAGAAGGTGGACTGGAGGACAGGTGAAAAGAAGAAGCCGGAATGCATGTTAGAACACACACACACAAAAAAAAAAAAAAAGAAAAGGAACTAGCAGCTGGGCTTTTCTGAAAGTATTAGGAAGACAATGAAGTGAAACAAGAAATGTTTTTTTCGCTTTCTTGACATGTCGCTGCTACACGCATTTATTCTGTTTCGTGAGAACACCGGGTCAACAACAAAATATGCAGAGTTAAAACAGCTAGTAGTGAGCCAACTCATTGAAGAACATCACTCTGAGAAAAGCAAAACTGGGAAGGCCAACTGGAGAAAATTCTCTGAGGTTGAAAGCGCGACACTTCATCCAGAAGTTGCCTCCCATCGCTGCTCAGGGAAGCAGTACCCAGAGGAGATGCCATGTCTGCGCCAACACCACTCGGCAGCAAAAACGTTGCAAGGACACAAGGTACATGTGCGTTGAGTGCAACTAAGTGCTCTGCGTGGAGCCATGCTTCAAGGACTACCACACGCTGAAGAAATATTAGTGTAAGAGGAACATTTGAGACATGAGAAAAATTCTCATGTGCGCATTCTTCCTGTGTATTTTTCTCATGGCCACATTGTGTATAACAATGCATCAAATTTCTTAAAAATTCTTATGACTTTATTTCCTATTTTTAATCGTTTTTTTATGAATAAACAGTACATATATACCAACGCAAAACATGTTTTTCTCGCTTTATGATCACCCTAGAAAAATTACGGTAAACGTTTTTCGAAATAGGTCCCTCTGAAGAATTTAAATGTGCAATAAAAAAAATCAAGCATGGGCGGTCGCATATGGCGAAAAAAATCAACCCTCAAAGGGTTAACACGATGAGGATAGCAATAGGGGCTTGTTGGTACGGCATATCTTATTTTGTTATAGTACAAGCTTGACACGGACAACAGAAGGCACATCTGACAAACACAGTGCTACTTTCAACAACAGATTTATTTCTCGTTCTCGTCGCTATATATACACCCTCGACCCGTCATACAGCAAGTGTACATTTTTTTGGAAAAAATAAATATAAACTGGGAACCACATTTAGGCAATTTCTTGACTCACATATTCACAGACATGTACAGGTTCAGCGCGAACAAAGATAATTCAGCTCTTTTGAAGATAATGAAATGGAAGGTTTACCGACGCATGCGTCGCCTAATGTTGATATGTGTCTGGCTTCTATTATCAAGCGCGTCATTTCACAGCTGCTTCTACTCATGATGACTGTTTCTTTAAAATCTTGGTTTCCACTTGCATCTCTGGCAATGGGTGGCTAGAAAGCCGTCAGCGGCCAAGTTGTTGACTTTGTTACTGTGTTCTCGTAGCCTGTCATTTATGCATCTGCCTGTTTGACCGATGTAGGATTGTCCACACCCGAGAGGAATGCGGTATACCACACCGGCGATGCAATCAATGAATTTGTTTTTATGTTTTTTATCGCATGCACTACGTGGGATTCTTTCTGGCCTTGTGTTTTTACAGAGGCTGACCAATTTATTAGGCGCCGAAAATACAACGTTGATGCCGCTCCTTCCAGCAATCTTCTTTATTCTATGGGAGAACCGGTGTATGTAAGGGATGACGGCAACCTTTCTTTTGTTTATGTAAGTGCTCGACACATGCACATGCTCCGAACCGCTTTGCTGCGCCTTCTTAGGCAGTCCTTCTGCGACTGACACAAGCACGTGGCTCGGGTAACCAGCGCAGCTTAAATGCGAGGCTTTCCGTTCGAAGCTATCGTGCATTAGGTGTTGGCATGATTTTTTGAGTGCTTCGCTGAAACCCATCTTCGAGATTCCCCTCTTCACAAGCTTTGTATGCGCGGAATGAAATGGTAAAAGTGGCTTACTTGCCCTAGGTTCGTAACACCAGCAGGTTTCGTTATCGGTGAGCACAAACTTGATGTCAAGGAATCTAATCCTCCCGTCACATGGCATTTCAAAGGTCACTTCTAGTGGATTTAGACAGTCACGAATAGTGGTGAAAACAGGAACACATTCATTAGTAAAACAAGCGGATGAACAGTCAGTAAGAACTAAAAGTCATCAACGTATCTAAAAACCTTTACAACCTTAGATTCGTGAAGGCGCTGTGACAGGTCTCTGTCAAGTTTGGCGTACTGTATGACGGGTCGAGGGTGTATATATAGCGACGAGAACGAGAAATAAATCTGTTGTTGAAAGTAGCGCTGTGTGTGTCAGACGTGCCTTCTGTTGTCCGTGTCAAGCTTGCGCTATAACAAAATAAGGTTAAGAACAGTTGCAAGCATAATAATTCACCTATATTTCGTACTTGTTGGTTCCAAATGTTCTTGCTGTTCAGTTTGGTTTACCTTTGGGCATTTATTTTTGTAGTAGTGAAGCGGTGCATCCCGTTTGTGTAGAATAAGAATGCATCAGTTCTAATAGCTTCATGACTTCCATGTGTTACTTGTGGAACCAGCAGCTTGATCTCTTCTAGTGCATAAATGAGCGCACAAATGTTCTCCTTTGTGATCTTAATAATACTTAAGCTGTTGACATGCATAGTAGTTAGGCAGACATTAACTTTATGGATGAACAAGTCTTCTGGTAGAGGATGCGGGTAATTCTCCGTTTTCAGCACAGGGTTCACAGTGAGCTTATAGTCACCACACAACTGGACATCTGCCCCTCTGTCTTTTGGCACAGTGACCAAGGGTGTTGCCCACTCGCTCCGTGTTACCCGCTTCACGACGCCCGCTTCCTCCCAAGTATCCAGCTTATTTCCCACTGGTTCAACAAGAGTCAAAGGTACCTTACGTGCTCTGCAGAACACGGGTTTTCTGTCTGGTTTTATTAGTATTTGCGCTTTGAACCTGGAAATTGGTCCTAACTGCTTTGAAAAAACACACGCAAATTTGTTTCAGGTCAGTTACCATGTCTACTTCCCCTATGACAGCGACTTCATTCCAATTTACTCTTTGTCGGCTCAGACAGTTTCTTCCCAGTAGGCATGACCATTGCTTTCCTGCATCATCGACTATTATCAGGGGAAGGATGCAAGTCTGCTTGTTGTATTTTACTTGCACGTTGTGAGGATGCGCAACTCTCGCGCATCCCCTGATACGTTGTTCTCCCGCATAGCTCCCGTCTCTTGTAATCCGGCTTCGCTGCGTGGCCTGGGGCCCGCAGCGGTCAGGGTGGTTGAAGTGCAGTACGAGAGAGGGCACGAGTGTTGCGCTGCTAACGCCACCTCACGGCGGGGTTACTTGGGCGCGAAAAGGAGAAAGCGCTTCCTCTTTGGCTGCGGGTCGGCAAGCGCCGCGGACGTCCTGCGCGTGCACCGATCCATGCTATTGCGAGACCCTCTCGCGAGGGCTTGCTTGAATGCGCCACCGTTCGTGTGACCGTACGCGCGAACAACCAGGCGTTGGGATCCAGCATGGGGCGAACATATTCGCTCGTTATCTGGTCGCGGTGAGTCGGACTTTTAGATTTGCCGCGTGCCCATCGGCATGTTTTGTGGAGAGCAACTCGGCTAGCAGGCATTGATCTATGAAAGGTGCAATAAATGCCCTTGTGATTGTTTGCACTACTGTGTTGTCATTCCTTTGTCCCAAGAGCATGGATGAGAATCCCACATCTGGCGTCCAACGTGGGGCTCTTGGGGCATCGGACGATGCTTTTAACAGATTTGTTTCGTTTGAGACGTTTGAACCGAAGCGTAGCACTAGCGTGGATTTTGATCGCTAGCGTTGGCAGTGTGCTTTCTTGAGCGAGGTGACGGTGGCTGTAGTGTGTTTGAACTTGTCAACATGCTAAGCCTTTTCGCAAGTGTTCTTTTTTAATGACATTTGTCGGTAACGAGAGCCACGTGGTCTACATCCTGGGAGAGCGAGGCTTAGCGCCCGCGGGCCATTGGCAAGCCTGAAGCGAGTGAGTACGGAAGCCTCATGGGTGGTTCGAATTTCTTGTGTAAATAGCTTCTTCTATTTCTTTGACTCTCATAAAGTCGCGGCTCTGGGAGCAGGGTGGCCGCGGGCCACGGGTGCCACTACGGGCTGACTGGTAATGTGACCTGGCACTGGGCGCCCCAACACCGCCTGGGACGGCGGGCGCCATCAACTCGGATGCTGTGCGCACCAAGCGGGGTAGGACCACCTAACAGAGCTGACGTCTCCTCGCAGCTGCCTGTTTTGCGCCCATATTGGGTGTTGTTTTTTTGGATGCCAGTTGTCGTCAGGGTAGCGACGCATTAGGCCTAAGGCTTTACGAAGCTGCCTGTCGCACGTGGAGGGACACAACCTGGTGGACCGTGGCGTTGAGGCATTGCAATTTGCTTCCCTCATTCTAGTTAGCCTCGCACGAATTGAAATTACTCGTTTGACTCCAGGAAGCGAGCTTCGTTCACATGAACTTAGCATCTGAGTAGCTGCCCGAGCTTTTGCTAGCCGAGGTGAACATCGTACCACGTGGGCGATGCACATGCAGAATTCCTCTCCCTTGCACTACTTTAGTGTTTGCCGAGTGCATTGAGTGTGCGCAGCGTGAGCTGAGTCATCCCTGGTTTGCCGTCACCTGCACATCGTCTGCACTGCTGCCCCGAACTACGATCGAGCCACCCCGGACAATGGTGATGCTGTGGCCGGTTTGGCGCAATGACTTCGGCGGCCGCCTGTATCCAGCTCGCAACCCTCGGCGGCGGAGAAAAGAGCCGGCGGTCACAGACAGCTACTGTAGCACTCACCAGCAGGGCGCGTCGGTACGAGCGGCGCTTGCTCGTGCCGACTACTGCGTCGCCGTTTTCGGAGTTCTGGCCTGGAATCGTGCCGTCGAGTCTGCAGAGCTGCAGCTGTGGCCAGTGGACTAGTGGTGTACCCAAGGGCAATGTCGGCTAGCATGTTATGGACAGCATGTGGACATTTCCTTGGCACGGCCACTGTTGCATGTACTACCTTGTTTGCGAAGCACGCATTGATGTTAGACCGTGTGACATGTTTTGCCGGAATTTGTAGTGATTTAAGGTTGGGGGGATGTGGGGATGTGCAACTCTCACGCGTCCCCTGATACGTTGTTCTCCCACATAGCTCCTGTCTCCCGTAATCAGGCTTCGCCACGTGGCCTGGGGCACGCAGCGGTCGGTGTGGTTGAAGTGCAGTACAAGAGATGGAGCGAGTGTTGCGCTGCCAACGCTGCCTCACGGTGGGGTTACTTGGGCGCGAAAAGGAGAAGGCGCTTCCTCTTTGGCTGCGGGTCGGCGAGCGCCGTGGACGTGCACCGATCCATGCTTCCGCGAGACCCTCTCGCGTGGCCTCCTTCGAACGCGCCACCGTTCGCGTGACTGTACGCGCGAACGACCAGGCATTGGGATCCAGCATGGGGCGAACATATTTGCTCGTTATCCGGCCGCGGTGAGTCGGACTTCTAGATTTGCCACATGCCCATCGGCATGTTTTGTGTATAGCAACTCGGCTAGCAGGCATTGATCTATGAAAGGTGCAATAAATGCCCTTGTGATTGTTTGCACTACTGTGTTGTCGTTCCTTTGTACCAAGAGCACGGATGAGAATCCCACAACGTTGACCGAACCAAGAACTGGGACCCCCCCCCCCCCCAGGGGCACGTGCACCCAGTTCTGCTGATAGATTGCCTTTGGCATCAATGTCACTGAGGCACCCGTGTCTATTTGCATGGTCACATTGCGGCCCTCTACATCCACGGTAACATAATAAGCGGACTTGTTGCTGGTGGTACTACAAATCTGGAAATCATTCTCCGATTCTTTCGTGGAGTCGTCCACCCAATTTAGTTCTTTGCATGGTTCGGTTCCCAGCCTGCGCATCGTCCTGAGATGACCTTGCGTGCCACAGTTGTGGCACTTGTACCTGCGGTATCGAAACGTTCTTTCCGAGTGGTGTTTTCCACATCAGAAACATTCTATCGGTTCTGTCCTGACTCCTCGCCTGCGGTTCTCTCTGAGGGGGCGTTGTTGGCCAGAGAGCTTGCCTATTTGCCTGCTTTCAGCTGTCAGGTCCGCCCGACGACCTGCTTCATCAGATTTAATCTGTTGCGACTGCTTTGATGCCATTTTGCGGTTCAGAGCAATTTTGCAAGCCCCTTCAAAGGTCAGAACCCGGGCGTTTGCCGCGCACAGCTCCCGCAGGGTGTCTATGCATTGCGGCCCCAATATGAGCCTGTACCTCAAGGCTTGGTCAAGAAAGTCAGCGAATGCGCAACTTCTGGCTAAATTCTTCAGCTGGAGTATGAATTCTGCAACGCTTTCTTGTTCAAACTGTATGCGGCGGTTGAATCTGCACCTTTCCGCTACAATGGCTTTCCGGGGGCTGTAATGGTTCTTCAGAACCGCTTTTGCCTCATCGTACGTTTTACTGGACGGTGCATGGGGTACGAGCAGGTTTTTCAGTATTTCGTACGATTTCGGTCCTACGAGCGTCAAGAATACGGCTAATTTCTTGCTGTCAGCTACATTATTTGCCTCCACATACAACTTGAACCGTTCCATGTACGAGTCAAAACTATCGGCCTTCTCGTCGAAACAATAGATTCTTCCCACCTTTGACACGTTGGCCGTTTCCTCGAAGTTCCGCCGCCCTGGCCTGGTTGCCTGCCCCGCTTGTTGTCAGCAGCCACCATGGTCCCGGGAAGCCACTTGCGTCGGTCCCACCCACGTCGCCATGTGTTGTGTACTGCGCGGACGGTGACGCGCGCAGGCGCGCAGCGTGACGAGCAAGTAGACCAACGAGCTCCGGAACAGAGAATGCTTTATTCGGAACAGCACGTGCCTCTTACACACGCTGGCAGTTGCTTAAACACTTCCGATAACGGACACTGAATGACACCTGTCGGCGCTATCACAGTCAAGCCAATTGAACCTTCGCCGCTTGCCTTCGAAGCGCCAGTTATCGTGACCTAAACAAGTTGACCTCCGATGCGAAGCAGATTCAGGGTGACATACTGGCAGCGAGAGTCTACTGCCCGCCGCCACCGCTGTCTGCCTCTCTCGAACCTCGTTGTGCGTGGGCTGGTGGTCACACGTCACCCGGTAATTCCCCGAAATGCAAGGCGGCCTCAGCCACGAGAGAACTCCCGAGATGTGCGTGACCCTTCTGACTGCGCTCCCGATCCGTACTTGCACACCCGGGCATGCTGTTCTGCCCCACACGGCCAACGAAAACTAGAACCCTGTGTCCTTGCGCACGAGGGTAAATCTGATTGCAGTGCCCCTTTGGCTAGTGAACGGAAGCTACATGAAGCCTGAGACGTCCCCAGGCCCCCTCAGAGACGTCTGCTACCATTGTCATGAACGTAGCCATATTGCCCAAACATGCAAAGCGTGCTGCCTGATGCAAGAACCTCCTTGCTCGTCGGGAAACGGCATGAGCCACCGGTGAGTTACCCCGCACCGGCGGCAACAACAGGATCGCATGGTGGTGAAACACAACCTCTGGCTCCAATGGCGTGTCGCACTGGAACTGGCTGTTCCCCACGCTAGCTCCCCAGCTGGCGGGGCCTTTGGTCTCACTGTTTGGCGAGGAGGTTATGGCTCATTCGCGCTGCCGTTCTGTCTGCATTAGAGCCTGCAACACCACCTTCCACCTCGCGAGCTGCACGGCTACCTCGTGCGGCTCTGTGCAGTTGGTTGTGCGCTGGGAGAATTGTGTGCGCCGTCAGCGCTTTGTGCATCTTCCAGGTCTGTCTGGGCCCGTGATTCTCGGATGTAACTTCCTCGCACGCACGGGTGTCGTGAGTGACGTCGCAAGCGGAGACTACAGGGCAGGCCCTTCTGACCCCCTGCAACCCTCTGCTACACTCCCGCTGGCCGCGGTGGCCCCTCAGACGCCGGATGCCACGGGAGAGCAGGAGGAAAGGAGTTCTGGCACAGCCCCCTTGGCTCGTGTCCCTCACTCTGCCACCAGAAAAGTTGCCCCTTGGCCACAGCAGAAAATGGTTGGTGCAAATGGCTTTCTCACGAGCATTGCGCTGCCACGGCGGTCAAGGTGCTCGCTACCTCGGTGACCACCCCGTTAAGCAGCAGCTCGGGCTGCTCGCTGCCGCCTTTGTCTGACAGCTTTTCGGTGAACGAGAAGACACGCCTGTCATCGCTGCTGACTTGTTTCAGCGCAATGTTCACTGAACGACCAGGTTGCACCTCTCTTGGGCGACATCGGATCGACACAGGCGACGCACTGCCACGGAAATGCAATCCTCGCCTCGTTGTGGCCAAGAGGAAGGGAATTGACAAGGCAGTGGATGAGCTGATTGAGACTGGTATTGCCCGACACTCAAACAGTCCCTGGGGTTCACCGGTGGTAATGGTCCCCAAAAGAGACAGCTCTTATCGACTCTGTGTGGACTACCGCCGGCTAAACGAGGTCACAAGGAAGGAAGTTTATCCTGTGCCTAACGTGGACCCAATCGTGGCTAGTCTAGGCGATATGTGCTACTTCACCACCCTGGATGATAGCCGCGGCTATCTGCAGGTTCAGATGGAGCCAGCTGATGCGGAGAAAACTGCATTCACCTCTCACCGAGGCCTTTACCAGTTTAACCGTATGCCATTTGTCTGCTCTGTAGCTGCAGCAACGTTCTAGAGATTGGTTGACTGCATTCTATGGGATGCTAAGTAGCGCTATGCGCTGGCGTACCTCGATGACGTTTTCATCTTACCTTGACCGTTCGAGGAACATCTCTGCCACCTGGAGGACGTCCTCGAAAGGTTGCGTGCAACCGGCTTGACTCTAAAACCAAAGAAAGCCCAAATAGTTTAGACTCGTGTTTCCCTATCGGGCTTTACCATCGCAGGGGTCAAGTTTTGCCGTGCGAAGAGAAGGTACGAGCTATCCTCGAATACCCAACGCCGGTGAACATTCAGGGCCTTAGGCGCTTTTTGGGAATGGTGAACTACCATATTTACTCGAATATAATGCGCGCCTTTTTTCTGATAACACAGGTCCAAAAATTGCATGCGCGTTAGAATTGAGTACGACCCCAGATAAGCGTTACCGCCTCGTAATGGCCGCCTCGTACGCGCTTCTAACCTGGCTGCTGTAGCTTTCTCCATGCACATACCTGCATGTTGCATGTGTAACCAGGCACTGGTGTAACCTGTCTTCCCGTTTTCTGCATTAATTCAATGAGCATGGAAGCGCCAACTGCAAACACACGCCGATAACACCATGCTGCTGCATTTAAAAGGAAAGTTATAATGTGTGTGGAGACGGACAGAAATCGGGCTGCATCACAGGCGTTTGGAGTTCCTGAAATTTGCGTGTGGGAATGGCGCAAACAGAAGGAGAATACTTTCGCCAGCAAAGCAACAAGGAAGGCTTTCAGTGGACTGAAGCAGGGCCACTTCGCCGAAATAGAAGAGCTGCGAGCAGCACAGCGGCCCGTGACGACTGATCTGCTCAAAGTATGGGCGATGCAGTTAGCCCTACAGAAAGGGCTAATGCGGAGTGACTTCAAAGCGAGCAGGTGCTGGCTATCAAATTTTATGAAAAGAAAAGGCTTTTCTCTTCGAAGGCGGACAGGCATATGGCAAAAATTGCCAGAAGAAAATGAAGAGGAATTGTTTTCAGAGGTACTTTTTGAAGTTGCGCCATAGAAACGACTACCACTTCGGACAGATTGGAAATGCCGATGAGACGCCGCTCTACTTTGACATGCCTGCCACCCCAACCATTGAAAGGGAGGGGGCGAAGCAAGTGCGCATTTTGTCTTCCGGCCACAAAAAAGCTAAAGTCACCGCAATGCTTTGTTGCGCTGCGGATGGGCAAAAGCTGTCCCCGTATCTTGTCTTCAGACAGAAGATGCTCCCGAAAGGAATTGTGTTTCCGAGTGGCGTGATTGTGCGTGCAAATGAAAAAGGTTGGATGACCACGGACTTGGCCACTGACTGGATTGATAATGTTTGGCGGAAGAGACCCGGCAGCAGTTTGGGTCTGCGTGGGATGCTTGTGCTCGACACGTTCATGTGCCACCTTGCACAGCGCATCAAGGACAAGCTGGCTGCATGCAACACCTACCTTGTTGTGATACCTGGTGGCATGACATTGCAGCTCTAGCCGCTTGATGTTTGTTTGAACAAGCCAGTGAAAGATAGAATTCCGGCACTCTACACCAAATGGCTTGTCAGTGGCTGCCACGAATTCACGCCCGCCAATAAAATGAAGCGTGCCTCGCTGCAGGACATTGCTGGATGGGTGAAAGATGCATGGTGCACGATCCTGTCTGCCATGGTTAACAAGGCCTTTAAAAAGTGTGAGATTTCGAATGCCATGGATGGCACCGAGGATGAAATGCTTTGGTCTGTTGATAGCAATGAGGAGTAGTCTGACAGCGACGACGAGTGATACCTATTGTGCCACGCGAGTCGTACCGGCGCAGTGAATATCTTGGCGGCAAGGTACGCTGCTTCCATTTGTGTTTTTATTCATCGCAACTTTAGTGTATTGGGAATAAATCTGTTTTTTCCTTATTAGAGAAGATAGTATTTCTATATGAAAGCACGAGATGCTCGGTATTGTACTCTTATTTTTATTCGGTCATGGAAAATGGGTGCGCGTTACAATCGAGGTTCTCATTTTCTTTTTTTTGGTCACCGAAGACGGGTGCATGTTAGAATGGAGTAAATACGGTACTACAGACAGTTCATCCCGAATTGTGCCGCTCTCAAGCGCCCTTGACTGCACTGTTGAAAAGGCTGGCACGGTGGAGCTGGGGTCCTAAGCAGGAGGGTGCCTCTTGTGCACTATCCCGAGCTCTAGTGTACAGAGCCGAACTGAAACTGCCCGACCTCAACAGGGAGTTCGTTGTCCAAGTTCATGCGAGTGACCTGGGTCCTGGTGCTGTGCTGCTTCAGGAGCGCGACAGCGTACTCCAACCAGTCGATTTTGCCAGCCATTCACTTAACACCGCGGAGCACAACTACAGCATGACCGAAAGGCAGTCTCTTGCTATAGTTTTTGCTCTCCTGAAATTTGACTGCTACGTCGACAGAGTGTCGTTTGTGGTGGAGATGGACCACATGGTACTTACCTGGCTTAAGCATTTGCGCGAGCCCTCAGGCCACCTTGCACGCTGGGCATTGACACTGCTGTGGTACAACTTTGTTGTGCGCTACCGGAAAGGGAGTTCGACCGTGGTGGTTGATGGCCTATCGCGTGCCCCCGTTTCGGTGTCTGACCCTTTGGTCCGTCACTCCCATGAGCATTCGCACGAAGTAGAGACTGTAGCTAGAGTCTCCCATGACTCAAACGGCGCCAATTCACACTCAGTAGAGACTTGAGCCTGTGTCTCCAATGGCTCGAACCCCTGATGGCGAAGTGATTGATCCTCAGATTGCCAGCCAGCCTTAGGAGAGGACGTTTACCTGGTGGACCCCATCACTCTTCGGGTATCGTCCTCAACAGGCAAGAACTACTTAAGGCACAGAAGAGCGATCCATTTTGTTGACAAATCGTTGATGGGTTCAAAGAGCCAAGCTTCCAAGAGGAGCGGGGTGGCAAAGCCGTCGGGCACACATGGACAGCTGGTATTGCTATTGGCGCCGAGTGCGACGCAGCTGGTACTGTTGTGGGCACTGATGGAGCTGATGGAGTTCTTCTGCGCTGTATCCCATCTGCGGAGGGTCGCCAGGAGTCCTTTAAGGCGCTGATACCCCGCAGCCTAAGGAAAGCCACCTTGAGCTATTTCCACGACTTGCGGTTGACCGGACATGCGAGACTTTCCAAAAGTTGTGCTGCTCTGCTACCTGGCCAGGCAGGTAGTGTGATGCTATTCACTATGCCCGCTTATGCGCATGCATGAAGCCTCGCGCGGACAAACCCCCGGGCTCATGCAGCCAATCGACAGCCAGCTACCCTGGCAAGTTGCGGCCTGTGACGTTGAGACCCTTTCCGAGAAGCCGGTGAGGCTACCTTTTTCTCCTGGCTGTCACAGATCACTTAACGAAATGGGTTGAACCCTTTCCCCTTCAGAAGTTAACGGCACGCACAATCTGGGACAAGTTGACCGACGTCTTCAGCCGGTTCGGCTTTCCGGCAGAGCTGATACCGGATAATGCGTCTTACTTCACGGCCAAGGTCAATCGATCGATCAATCAATCAATTTTTATTTTACATAAAAATAATATACAGATGGTGGTATACAGAAGGAGGTCCCGGAAGAAGGAGGTGTTCGTGGATGCGTGTGCTGCCTTTGGCATTAAGCACCGCAAGACAACCACGTATCACCCTGGGCCAAAGCGACAGAGTGGATTAACCGAAACCTCAAGTCCTTGCTCGTGGCCTTTGCCCAGCAACACAGGGATTGGGATGTCTTTCATAACGAGATAGGCTTCTCCTTCTGGTCCACGGTGAACTGTTCGACAGTACACGCCCACTTTTCTCAACTTCAAGAGAGAGCTGCCAAACCCCATGGATCGCGTTTTGCGGACTGGCAGCAGGGCATACACCATGAAAGCCGGCCTTTCCGGCTACGCCGCGGAACTGGGCTCATGGATGGACGCGGCCCTTGACCTGGCCCGTTCCAACATGACAAAAGCGCGAGCTGGACAGAAGGCCCAATACGACTGGTCACATAGGGACGTGCACTACGGTGTTGGCAACCTCGTCCTCAGATGCAACCATGTCTTGAGTGACGTTGCCAAAGGCATCTCTGCCTCCCTGTCGGCCAAATGGTCGGGCCCGTACAGAATGGAGACCAAAATGTCCCCTCTGGTATACAAGCTGGCTGACTCCCAAGGGAGACCAGTCGGTGGTCCAGTTTACGTCTCCGACTTCAAACCAGTCATTGCCAGAAGCAGCAACTGGGGAGAGGGGGAGGCGGTCAACGAACCGCAGGAAAACCGTGACATGGCTGGCCTGAAGGAACACCACCGGTACAACCTGCGGAAACGCACCTATAGTCGGATACAACTTTAGAAAAAAGGGGAGGCCCCGCCGAGGCCCCGCCCAGATGACCGAAGCGCTACGTCTGTTTGCCCCCGCGGCTAAAATATACCTTTTAAAAAAATCGTGCTTCTGAAACGCGCGATTCTCGGTATAAATAAAGACTTGTATTTTGATGACTGGTTTAGTAGAGCTCTCATGTGCTACAGCACATGCCGGATCGCGACAGAAAAATAACCCCGTGCTTTCCACAACGCTGCCCGTCGTCTGCTCTTTAGCTTCACTGCAAGTGACGAAAGTAGGAAGAGAAGCTCTGCATGGCTTTTGCGCTGGTTTACATGTACACGGCAAATATAATACACCTGTTCCGAACTTCAAATGAATCAGTTGATATTGAACAAGTACTTATATAAAACAATGCATTTATCACAACCATTACAAACTCAAGATGCTCAGTGTCAGCGAAAGCACAGTGTTCAAGGTGAGGAGGGAGGTCAAAGCTTTGCATATTTCGGGTGGCAAACTGTCGACGCCGTCGCGAAAGCTCCCACGAGATGCGGAGAAAAGAAGACGCAGCACGAAGCATTACACGTTGTGCGCGCCGAGGTCGTGTGCACGTTTTCTTTTGCCGCAACGAGATACCGACGGTCGTGAAGATCACTAACGAGTTCTCGAAGCGTATATGGTGTTACGTTTGTGCCCTGGGATTTGCCTGACGGAAAGCCAGTGCCATGGTGTGTCTACCGTGGAGGCAGCATTCATCTCCGCATGGTGCCTGCTTCGGGCACACGACTACGTGCACGGCTCGGGTTTCCTTGCGGCTGCGCGGCGTCCACGACTGAAGCGGCCACCGGGTCACGGAGTGCTATTCGGCCCCTTCCTGTGCCGGCAGCAATGCAACCCCCCCCTCCTTTGTCCGGCGGCGCCCGCACCATGAACGACTCCCGCTGTGTTTGGGACGGTTTCCAAAGGACGGCTGTGTTTGGTTGTGCCTTGAAGTTGGTTCCCTTTGTTCTATGCGGGCTATAAAACTTCCCCGGCGCACCATTCTGACCGACCGCCAGATCGGCCCAACGGCGCAGCGCGGTTCGAGGAAGCACCGGCTACCGAGAGCGGCGTTAGGACCACGGAGGCTGCCCGGACCCTCTCTCTTGACCTTGTTTCGTCCTTAGGGGGCTGTCTGGGGAATCTGGGGACTGAGAGGTGTTATTTAAGCAGCTTGCAGCTGCTCTGTTGGTCTCTCTCCTGATAACGACCACAACATGTAAACATTGTTTAAAAAATTCTTCGCCGAGAAAGCTCTCCTCGTCTCTGACTCTGCGTGAAGTGGGGTCCAGACCTCCTGCCGGCCACACATACCTCGGCACACGCAAAAATGGATCTCCCATCACTGACGCGGTGAACTGTGCGTCGACTGCTTGTTGAGATCTGATTCAAGCATGAGAAGAGGAGCCGCAATTCGCTGCTTATCGACTGGGATGACATCGCTGAATGGTGGAATCGCTACCTTCTTGACGTGGAGCGCTACAGGCAGAAGGCTGAAAGATCTTTTTCCTGGACGAGACATGGTTGACGGCGGGACACATAGGGTCGATTGTGTGGACAGACATCGTGGTGCAGAAGCGCGGACGGCTATGCGCTCGAGCAAATGGCCTGTCGACGGGTCTGAAACAACCTTCTGGAAAAGGCCAGCGCCTGATTGTGACGCACATAGGCAGCGAGGATGGCTTCATCGACGGCTGCTTAGATAGATTCCGTGGCCAAAAAACAGGCAACTACCACAATGAAATGGACGGCAATCACTTCGAGGGATGGTTTAATAACGTTCTGCAGAAGTTGCCTGCTGGTAGCGTCACTGTTTTGGACAATGCACCTTACCATTCCCGGAGAGAAGAGAAATTACCGATGACAGCTTGGAAGAAGGAAAAAATACAGGAGTGGCTCAAAAGCATAACCATCACCTACAGCGAAAGGATGGTTAGAAAGCAGCTGCATGAGTTGGCCACGCTTTCTGAGCTACATCGTAGACAATGCTGCTGAAAGGGCTGGATGCATTGTACTGAGGCTGCCACCGTACCACTGCGAATTTAATCCTATCGAGCTCATGTGGGCAAAGGTGAAAAATGGCATCGCTGCGGACAACGGAGACTTCAAGCTGTCCACAGTCGAAGACGTCTTGAGAGAAAAAATCAAGCACGTAACGGCAGAAGACTGGAGGAAGAACATTCACCACGTGATGGACCTGGAGGTAAAGTTCAGGCTTGATACGTCTAGAAGTGACCGTATCCAACTCATCATCATCCAAGTGGGTGAAGATGACAGTGAAGAAAGCGACTCCGACTGCGAGCTGTCCGGCATTGAGCCACTCGATGAAGCATAACAGCTTCTTATTAACAATAGAACAGCCCTTATTAGGGCTACCAAAATTTTGCCAGAGGGTTCGCAGCAGCCAAGCATTCTCCCGGGACCTCTCAAATAAATAAGCAGTTCATTTGGTGACATATTTCTTTTAATGGAAGCCCAATTCTGAAAAAGCATCGCCCTGCACAGATCGTGCTCAATATAAGATTTGGCATGGAAACGTGCTGAAATGCTGGAAAATCTGTATGCAAGTACAGTTATTAACCCTGAATAACTATGTGGGGCCCAAAATGCTCATTCAGGCAGCCACTGTCCAGCTTCACACGAAAAAGCAGTAGTCAACGTGAAAGTGACAGCCACTCTTAGCAGCCTGCACGCCAAAGCATATTGTGCTTTGCGTGCAGTTGTGCTGCCCCTATTGTTTTTTCCAGCCAGTTGAGATGAATAATACCAATGTCAGAAGGCCCAAAATACTCTATTGGGTAGCCACCTACGAGCATGATGGGCCCTGTGATGAAATAACAGTCGTCGGGGCATGCTTGAAAGGCACCTTTAGTATCTGCACTTCAAAGCGCAGCCATGTCGTAGCCATTGTAGGTGGAACAGCAGTAGTCAATGCGAAATTGACTGCCACTTTTATCAGTTTGCATGCAAAAGCACATTCATGTGGTTGCATTCATTTTGGTTACCTGGCCCAGGCAAGTTTTGCGAATAAGAACAATTATCAAATATCATTAGCTTAGTTAGGCCCAGAAAACTAAGTTGGGTAGCTATTAATAGCAGTAGTCGAGGGCACGCTTAAAAGGCGCCATTAGCAGTCTGCGCGTCAAAGTGCAGTCAAGCTGTCGCCACTGTTGGTGAAACAGCAGCAATCGACGCGAAAATGACAGCCACTGTTGGCAGCTTGCATGCAAAAACACATTCATGTGGTGGCATTGCTTATTTTGGTTACCTGGCCCAGGCAAGTTTTGCGAATAAGAACAAAACATCATTAGCTTAGTTAGGCCCAAAATACTCATTCGGGTAACTATTAATAGCAGTAGTCAAGGGCACGCTTGAAAGGCACCGTTCGCAGTCTGCACATCAAATCACAGGCATGCCACAGCCATTGTTGTATTTGTTTATCTGACCGGGCAAGTAACACCAATGTAAGCACAATTATTCAACCTGAATAGCTCTGCTAGCATTGTTTGTACTAAAAAATGCTGAGTGAAGTTGAATGTGTTTTATTGAGGCAATTATTTAATTCACAAGCCATCGGCATAGTGATGGACAGCCAGGTTCAGACAATGACATTTGTGAAGTAATAAATGGTGAAAGTTGCAAAAGCTCTCAGTGCACTGCTTCGCTGGGCTCCATTCACTAAAAAATGTCTTTGCAACGGTGAAAGCGTCAGGCAGGAAACGATTCCCCACTGCAAAACGTTATTCGTGTTGAAACCTTTTACCATCATATGTGATGGGCAGTGAAACCGTCTGTTTACTGAGACTGAATGCATGAAAAATGCAACAGAATAGAAAGGTGTTGCTTCGCAATATGCAGCCTTTCATGTGCACTTCTGGCGAGCTGCCACATGTACTGATGCATAACATGAACAGAGGTAAGAGGCCAAGTTGCTGTGCAACCAACCCACATGACGCTTTTAAGACAATGTATCTCTAAACCTTTCTGTTTTCATAGGCGATCAAAATTTGTTTTGAGCAAGTTGGTTAATCACATTGAAGCAACAACACAAGAAGCAAGGACAGAAAACACAGCGAGTAGGCAGATTGAGAAGACGAGGTAGACCAGTGAGAAAGGTTTTAATGAGATGGAAGAAGCCAGCCCTGCAGTGTACAGGAGTTAGTGCTTTGAATGAGATTCGTTAATGAAAATGTGTAAAGACATTGCTGAAAGAAAACTAGCAAAACAAATGCTAATATAAAATAATAGGACAGAAATAAGAGTATGCGTAAACATGCATGGAATCAGGCACACAAGCACGAAAACTAAGAAAAACTCAAATATAAAGAAATGTGGGAAATAAAAAGAATTGACAAACGCAAGAAAACATACACACATTTACAAACAGACCTGGGTAGAGGTATTATAGGAGCGGGTTCACAAGCTGCTGTGCCTACCTTCTCGTATGTCTTTTTTTTTTTAACCGTTCTCTTAACACTGTCTTGGGAATTTTTAATTGCAACATATCACAAGAATCGAAAAGCAGTGCGAAGCTATGTTGTGGAAAACCATATCGAGCGCTGGCACCATAACTTATGCGTGACTGTGCCACATCACGCATTCTACAGCTTGCGCGCGCGGTGAGCACTGGTGGAAAGCAATCAATCGACGGTGCCACACAACGCACGAGCACCGCCGTTAGACGCTCGGCCATCTTGCTGCTGAAAACGATCGTTCATGCTAAGTTGACGGCGACAAATCTTTGCGTTGGAGGCTTCTTTTGCAAATATTTTCTGTTGAGACGCTCGTAGGTTTGTTTCACGCGCGCACGTTTTTCCCATTTCTCCTGAGAATGGTTTTGCTCCATCACTTCACCCCGTCCGACGAGAAACGCAGCGACACAGTACACGAACACACCCACGGCTGATAGTAGGCACCAGACTTTGACAAACTTTTCTCGTCGTAACTTCACTCGGGAGCGAAATAAAACAGACATGGAACAAACAGGTAGGATGTGTGTTTGCAGCGGTCGCCGTGGGATACTGTTTTCAGGCAAAGCGTAGTGCAGCGTCAGCAATGCTCGCTGCCATGTTTCTTCGCCGGATTACGGCTTGGAATAAATGCACGCTGCACAAATGCTGCATCGTAAGCTCGCAGTAATATTTCCGGCATGATAGACAATCACAAACAGTTTGGGAATTCACTGTGACGAGGCGTTGACGCGCACAGCTGACGCGACTTGGCCCAGTTCGAAGCGCGGGCGGCCATCTTCTCTGACGGTGGGGTCACCGGCCGTCCGGCGCATGACGTAGGTCCAGAGTGCGCGCCCATTGGTGGAGGTTCGTGTGCATCCGCCTCGGAGGAGTAAACGCCCCCTTTTTTTCTAAAGTTGTATCCGACTATAGACAACTTTTCTTCCACCAGCTCGTAGCCGGACTTCATTCCCTACCAGACAGCTGAACAAAGAAATGCAGCTAAAGTGCGGGGGCACACATCGAAGCGGTGACAGACCCTTGTGACCTAGTATTCCCTCTTATATCTTGCCTAAGCCTCAACCCGGCAAACGCCCCTTCTTGGGCAATCAGCCAGGTGGGCACCTTTTTTGGCAAGTCGGCTATGCCAGAGGGCTTTCCTGTCGTTTCCCCAGTGTCATTGAGTCTTCCTCCTGCGCCTGGTCCCCCTGTACCAACAGTTTTGCGGACCACAAGGCTGCTGTCCCTGGTCCTGCAGCTGTGATGGACTCCTACCTTGGAGGGCCAAAACTTGTTGAAGCCTTGCCTCCTGCTGCCTAGGCCATTGCTCACTGCGGCTGGTGCACCCAGTCAAGCGCTAGCCCCTGGCCCAGGGTGGTTACTGCAGCTAATGCTGCCAGTCACCCTGACTGGCAGCCAGTGCCTGGCTGCCAGTCATCCCGGTCTGCCGTCCCTGGCAGCATGCAATCCGGGGAGCCCAGCGACGTTCGTGGTTACCGCTGCACTAAAATTGCAGCGTGGCTGACCCACAATGCTGCCCCATCCCGTCCCTCCTAGGCTGGCAACCCTTCCTCCTGGCTCTTGGACATTGCCCTGTTGGCTCAGACTACTTTGGCTGAGTCAACCTTGCCACTTGGCCTCTGTCAGCCTCCTTTGCAAGCGGGCCTCGGTCGTTAGGAGAGGGGAATATGGGGATCGAGGTGCCTTCCTGCACCTCGTCATCGAGCTTGCGCATTGTGCTTAGCTCGATCTCCGGGAACTGCCGCCGTAATGGCAATATGGCAGATGCGGCTAGCGCGCCAGAGCTAATTTCCAGCACAAGCTTGCTTCTCTCGTCCCGGTTCGAATCACCGCACGAGAGAGTGTCACCAGGACGTGCCCCGATTGGCCTTCAGAGTGGCAGCCCCAGGGCGCCCTCTCCACCCAAGCTCTCTTCTGTTGAGCGCTTCATTGCCGCGGCAGATGCTCACAGGCAGGTCCGCAATGAATTTGCTACGTGGGACCTTTGCTCCCGAGACTCCTCGTTCTCACGCTTGGTGGACCGCTTACCGGTTAGCCCTAGCGCAGCGGGCACGCATACTTGATCGGTCTTGCGGTGAACAAACTCGCGTTTAGTGGCGATCTGACTCTGGAGCTTTCTCTGCGCCGTGTCGGAGAGTCGACGAACCCTGCCGCAGCGTCTTTGTACGTTGCGGAGTGGAGGAGCATTGTGCCCTTTTCCTGACCGTCGGTCGTAGGGGGAGCCTTGTGCAAACCCATCTCCACAACGCAAAGACGCCAATGTCGTATTTTCTGCGACACAGGGCCCTTAATGTTATCATGTTAACACAATGATCTTCACACTATGCGTGACTGAGTACTAGTGATGTAACTATCACGAGGAGTGCCTTCGTCATATAGCTAATAAACGAGAAGAAAGAAGGTTAACCAAAGGGCCCGATTTTTATTAGTCATATTGTAAGAAGCCAACAAACACTGACTCGAAGAACAACATAGAGGAAATTACTTGTGCTTATTAAATGAAATAAAGCAACGATAAATTAAAGGAAATGAAAGTGGATGAAAAAACAACTTGCCGCAGCTACCGTGGCGCCGCTTCCCCATCCACTTTCTTGGGTATTTGTGTTTCCTAGTAGAACCCTGGGAGTGTTAGCCAGCACCCCCACTCGCAGACCTTGGCGGCGAATGTGGAACATCCTTTCTGCCGCAGGCGTCATGAGAACGTGACCTTTTTGGGTGAAGGTGACCGGTCAATAAACCCACACATGCTACCTGAAGGCATCAATTTGCCGGATTCGAGACCCTAGTTATGTAATAAAGGAGAAGAAATGGGGTTAGCCGAAGGACCCAATTTTTATTAGTCATATCGTATGAATCCAACAAACACTGACACCAAGGACAACATAGGGGATTTTACTTGTGCTTAATAAATAAAATAAAGAAACAACTTGCCGAAGGTGGGGAACGATCTCACAAACTTTGCATTTCATGAAGGTCGCGTAATTTCCCCTATGTTGCCCTTGGTGTCAATGTTTGTTGGCTTCTTCATGTTGGCTTCGTCACGTTCTCGTGACGCCTGCGGCAGAAAGGATGTTCCACATCCGCCGCCAAGGTCTGCGAGTGGGGGCACTGGCTAACACTCCCAGGGTTCTACTAAGAAACATAAATACCCAAGAAAGTGGATGGAAAAACGCCGCCACGGTAGCTCGATTGGTAGAGCATTGCACGCGAAATGCGAAGGATGTGGGATCTTACGATATTCGTCGCAGAGCTAGTATTTCAATGGCCCTTTCAATGACCTTTTTTGACCCTTTAGGCTTTCTTGAACACAGATGGAGCAGGTTTCTTGATCTCCTAGGCTAGCCTAGGCAACCCCCGCATGCTCGCTGAGCCAGCATGCTGCTGCCCTACATCATTATAGTCAGTACTATTTCATCTCGTGCGGTGGTACACATATTCATTGAGTTCTATGGGAAGATAAATAGGAGTCAGAAAAGACTGCATTTATCCAGTCCTGTATTTTTACAGAATTTGCGGTGTAAGTCGGTGCTTCATGGAAGCCTGGAGTTTAACTCTTTCTGGCATGGTGGTCACCAGGGTGGCTGCCTCCTTTGGATGTTTTTCCTCTTGAAGTCTCGCGTGCCGACTCTCAATGGCACGCTCTTTCAAGCTTCCGCTACTTTAAGAGCAGTCGCATGTGACCTTTGGACTCCAGCATCACATGTGGCAACATGACCGCCATGGCGTAATTCACGCTGAACGCAAAAGTGTTCTATGGAAAGGAACTTAAGTTCTGTCCTCACTAGGTTTCAAGCATTGAATAACATATTTTATGGATGGAGATTTCATATTGTGTGAGAAATTAAGTGCTACACTACATTATTACAGTTTGCTATGTCACTGAAGGTGGCGGTCCACCTGCAGTGACTGCCATGCTTGAAGGGTCTTAAAACGGTGGTTTTTATAATACAGCAGAATCTCGTTAATAAGATCCCATTTCATACAACCTTCTGGTGCCAATATTTTCAATAGAGAATACAAAATATGACCCCATGCAGTTACACTTCCTTTTAACTGGTTGATACGTTTCCAGAAAACACAATCTTTTGGCAGTTCAGTACATTGCCAAACTGCATCCGTACGATATGTTTTTTGGCCACTAGATCGCAGGTCGAAAAATAAAGGTGCAACGTATGCGTGCTCGAGCGTAGTGGGTGGCCACTACCACAGCAGCTTTCTTGTAGTACTTGCCTGCCTGTGTCACACAGAAATGATGCCATGCTCTGAGTTTCCATTTCCGGTATCAGCAAATCTCCTTGCAGGTGTGGGGCTGTCAGATTTAGAGCTATCGCCGCCAACCCTATTACGATAAGCGTCTTCACCTATTTGTTTCCCAGCACATGTGCTGTAGCTCTGTTGGAAGCGTACTGCATGTTTTTAATAGGCGATAACCCAAACGCACCGCCATTCCCTGCTGCAGGAAATGAGAAGTGAGCGTCATTCTCGCCCTGGCGCCATACTATTCTGGCAATGTCCACCAGTTGAATTCATTTTGGTTTCCTGTCACCATCTTAACTCTTCCTGTACCGCACCCATTGGGCATCGTTAGCCCGCTATCGATGGTTGGAAACGCTGCTTTCAAGACGTTCCGTGCTGCTCACAGACACTCTTCCTCATATGATGTGAAGGAGGAAAACTATGTTTTTGTTTTCTGAGCAGTTCGCTTTTTCCCCGCCAGGCATTAATTTCTGAACGCACTCCAATGTTTTCCGATCGTCAAAGTAGAAAGCAAAAATGGTCGCCTCTGGGAGCAGTGAGCGCGCTTCGAAATATCGCAGGTCTCGTGATTCCGCTGCATCTGGGGCTCATTTTATCAATGGATCGAGCAGCAGCGAGTCTGAGGATGCTGCCTTTTCGTTGGACTGTGAGTTTGAGAGCGATGACGACGTAAGGCAGCCCGGAACATCGGTGGCCGCAGCCCGGCAAGCCAAACTGTATTTGATTTTTCAGAAGTAGTGCCTATTAGATGGAAATACATTTTGTACTACTTCTCATAACTTTCGTTATATTTTCTTCTTAGTAGGTATAAGCATGGCTTTACAAACATTAATCAATTTTATCCCACAATCACGATTCTGGCACTTTATATTTTTTATGACATACATCTCACTAATAAAAGATTTATGCATGAAACATTCATTTATTCTGCTTTTTGTTTATGAATTACATAAAATATTGAGTGCAGCATTTCCTTCAGGAAATCTGGCGTAACGTACAAACAACACCCATTTTTCCTGTGGTAGGGAAAGAGTTAATTCGAACAAATTTGCGGGCCCCTAGATTTGACTTTGTGTGTGTGTGTGTGTGTGTGTGTGTGTGTGTGTGTGTGTGTGTGTGTGTGTGTGTGTGTGTGTGTGTGTGTGTGCGTGCGTGCGTGTGTGTACAATAAGAAGAAAGGAAAACCAAGGGGCTGCATTTATATTTGTTTATGTAAATATATAGTAAAATTTTGCTGACGAATTGGTCCACTTACATAATCTATGTCGATGACCTAGCTAGTACATGACTTGGAAAATCAAACAGCGCTAAAAATGGGGCCAAACAAAAACAAGACAGTGCACTATCGTGTGCCTTTTTGTTTACAGGCCAGACTTCATGCAGCCCAGGTAACACTAGAGACAATGACTGCAGTTCAGCCAGATCTTCTAGTGCCTGGTACGGTCATGGGTATGTACAGAAGAGGGCAGGCACTATTTTGCAAGTTGCCTATCACTGAATCGTGCTTTTGGCATTGTGGGCATGCTATATTATTCTAAATTTAAATATACAGGAATGAAGCTTTGCACTTGAACTTTGATAATATCATATGATGCAAGTTTCACTCACTTTCAGTGACCCGCTGTCGGACTTGTTTGAAGAGATATTTGGAAGTAACTTGAAATGATGGTATTGTGGTCATCACGCAACGCATATTGTTATTTGATCACATTCGGGAATTGATGAAGCAGACAGTCTGAAGCAAGGCTGCTTCCTGTTAAGAAGACTGTTAAAATTACGGCATCCGTAGTTCACAGACAACTAAGGGCCAGTAGCTACAAGAGATTTGAATGTGCCGCGTCTGACACCTGTCTATTCTGAAGATTTCCAAGACGTTTAGTTAGGATGGGCTCTCCGCACCAAGCAGCATGTGTTATGATAAGGTAGCCGAGTCTCAGGTTGGTGACTGGCCACGGCCGTTAGGTGTGCAGCGTTCGGGTAGTGACAAGATGCTCTCGCTATGTCCATAAATATCCGCGAACTTTGTTCTTTACGCCTTTTATGTGTGTGTCCCCACTCTCGTATCTACCACCCCACTCCCCTTCTTAAAATTCTTTTTAATTATTCATTGTCACACTCTTCAACATTCACCAGTTGAACGGAGCGGCAGCCCCTAACATTTTTATATTTCTGTTTCTGCATGGACTTGGATAATGAGGTACGCCCTCGTGGCAGCTTCCGGATTAATTTTGGCACTGTGGTGTTCTTTAACGCGTCCATAAATCTATGTACACGGGCGTTTTCTTTTTTATTTCGCCCCTGTCGAAATGCAGTTGCTGCGGTCTGGATCAAACCCACGATGTCGTAGCTGCAAAGCTACCACGGCAGGCACAAAAGTGTTGATTTGATGTGCGACTGCTTCCGTATTGTCACCTAGGCCTTACAGTGCACTTTAATGCGGCTCTGCTTTTGCACGCCCTGTGTAAAATGTCTGTTTGACAAATTTTCATAGTGTTTATTTTTTCAGGAATAGCAAAAACAAACCGTACTGTACCTTCAATTTAAAATTTATCCATATTGCCCATAACTGCTGTCGCGTCCTCATGTCATCCTTTCTCTTTACCTTCCCCCTTTATATGGTAACTATGAGAGAAGAGTGGCAAGGCTCATTACTTGTTTCGCAACTGCGTCATATCTAGCCACTCTGTGCATCCTCTCTACCATACTATCTAGTTTCCCTCTGGACTTGCACATTAGTAGAAGGTAGGCGCTGCAATTTCTGCAATGTTTTTACGGGGGCTAATGTAGCAATACCCAGGGAGCTCGGGAGAGCATTGTGCACATTCGACGCGGTGCAAAGGCCAAAACAAATTTCTTGCGGCACCTTTCCTCTCTGCGGCACTCCAGTCATGTATACGCACACGCTGAACCACCACCCAACCATTCTCTAAAACCACTGCGGATGAAACCACAGTCGCCATCGATAGGATCATAGATGTTGACTACACAGTGCTGACAGCATGCGGCTGACGTGGGTACCGAGTCAAAACGAAGTGACTGCTTCCCGTAACCAATGCCGGCGATACCGCAGCCGCTATCAATGCAATCATGGCCAGTGATCATGCAGTTCTGAAGACACGCAGCTAACGCGACGTTATGCGGGATGGTAAACAAAAGATTAAAGGTTTTAAGGCAAAATTATACACAAGTTTTCTGGCATTGCTGTCATTCATGTTCAATTTTTGCTCATGACTATGGCAACGTGAACTCTGCTGCTTTGTTTTGGCTGAACGCTAGTGCCGTTTTTGCTCTTTTGTGTCGTACATTTGCAGCCCTCTGCACTCTCCAAACTCAGAGAGTTGTCCAAGTTGTGGGGATGCGCGACTCTCGCGCGTCCCCTGATGTTTTTCCCGCATAGCGCGTCTCCTGCAGGGCGGCTTCGCCCGCCGCGTGGCCTGGCGCTCGGAGTGGTTGAAGCACAGTGCGAGAGATGGCGCTAGTGTTGCGCAGTTAACGCCGCCGACAGGCGAGGTTACTTGGGCGCCGAAAGGAAGGCGCTTGCGCTCTTTGGGTTCGGGAAGCAAGCGGGACGGACGTGCCGTACCGCTCCGACCCACGCTTCTGCGAGACCATCTCGCGTGGCCGCCTTGGACACCGTTGGCGTGACTGTACACGCGCACGACCAGGCGTTGGGATCCAGCATGGGGCGAACATATTCGCTCGCAATGCGGTCGCGGTAAGTCGGACTTCTAGATTTGTCGCGCGCCCATCGGCATGTTTTGGGGGATAGCAACTCGGCTAGCAGGCATTGATCTACGAAAGGTGCAATAAATGCCCTTGTGATTGTTTGCACTACTGTGTTGTCGTTCCTTTGTCCCAAGAGTACGGAGGAGAACCCGTACCTCCAACAAAGTTAACTGATGTGCTGTCAAATATGTCCCAATTAACGAGAGTTTGATTGTATTAAATAATGCATACTCCTGCTGGGACCAGACAGCGAGTCCAAATTATAATATTTTTCTGAATTAACCAGTTTCAAATAAACAATGTTTTACTGTATTCGGTAATGTTTTACTGTACTCGGTAGTGCCGCATATTGTGCGTGTTGTGAAGCCCCTGTAGCTCGAAGCCGCGCAGGCGAGCACATCAGTTCGCTGTTTCTGTCGAAAATGGAGCGCCAAACACTCCGTCGACAGGCTGCCCCGATGTCTTTTGTCACTATTCACCACTACATTTAGAGTCCAGAGCCTGTGGCTCTACCTGCGGGCACGGCAGGAACCTTGCACTTCAGAGCTTATTCACCATGCTGATTTGAATGTTGTGGAAATTCATCAGTGCTCTCTCTTTAATATTTCTTCGGTTGTGCACACAAACTTGTAGCAAGCACTAGTCGTGGCAGCAAGCAAAGCACTGCATCACTGGCCTCGTTTGTGAATAAGCATTCATGAAAGCATGGTGTTCGCCACACACACTGGAAAATCTTTGGCACTTGAGAGCAAGAGCTTACCTGCTGAAATGGAGCTGTCAGGGGCTTGAGCTGGCGCACTGGTGAGCCTTGACACGACCCAGGTGGCTCGCTCGGTTCCTTCTCGGGGGGACGGGTGGCTGGCACGATGCTGTTCTCCATGTTCTCAAAGCTCAGCCGCTAACAAACGGAAACCAAGCTTAGGCAACGTCACAACTTTGGCAACATTCGGCTGAGTAGCTCACCCCGTCTGTGGGTTGGCTGGACACAATGGGCAGTCGCTCCGGGTGCTCCTTTAGCTGCTGCACAATGTCCTGTACCTGCTCCACAAACATGTCTGCGTGCTGCTCGGCGAGCAGGTTCGTCACCACCTGCCGAGGGCATTCGAAACAATGTGTATTTTGCTCAACACACTGCACTGCAACAAGTCAAACACTAGAGGACCCAACATGCAGCGCATGCCGTCATCAATCGTCATGAGCCCACACAACCTTCCATAGCATGTGGCCTAAAGTTCTGTAGGTGTACAGAGGATGCAACAACATTCAGGTATATAACAATGAGGACATAAAAGTGAAGTGCTGTCAGGATAGCACTTGATTCACAAGTGCAATTTTATTACAGCCACTAACAAGTAGAAATAGGAAAGCAGACTAAAGAATTGCGGCAGAACCCAACTCACAATGACTGTCGACGGCATTGCATTAGCATTGAATCAATATAGACCGTTTTTTCGTAGGCGCCGCCATATTGTGAACGCAGTGGCGCCGCCTATGAGCAGTGCCATAGTGGCTTGGGTGAAAGCGGTCTCTTGCATGGCAGGTATAAGCTCGGAGGTAGGTTCTGGCGTTTGTGTTCGCGGTCGTGCAGTCTGTTTAGTATGACGTGCGTCTTCTACGTGGTAAACGGTTCTGCGAGACGAGCTGAATTGGTTTATTACGCCATAGCCGGAATTTCTGCTGGCGGTGAGGTGGACGGAACACGCAGCGCGATGTGTGCATGCATATTTGAGCCTACAAACAGCCTCGGAGATCAATTGTGTATTTCTGAATGTTCGAATCACTAACGTGACCTTATTGCAGTATTATCCTCTATTTCTAAGCTGCGGTTTAGGAGTCATGAAACATACGCGACGATCGTAACAGCGTGGGTACCGTTCTGCTACGATAGGAGCTGTGATCTTATACTTTGACAAGCGTTCAAACTGTTCACTGCAGGTTACATTGCGTGACTACTTGGTTCGATGAATGAGGTTTCCGCCCCTGAATAAAATAGTTTTGGCAAGCAATAGTAGCATACCTTACAATCTGAATTGAGCTTGTCCAGCCAAGGGACTCCTTACGAACTGTGCGAGCGTCCTAAGCAGTGGTAGGCGCTGGATTACAGATATCTTCGTTCTATATACCGCATAGTCCAAGCATACGGCATCAGCAGTTATGTATTTATAAACATTGTGCGGCGTGACTATGCGAGGTCGTATTGCGGCGTTAGCCTGTTTTCTTTTGCTTTTCCGAGAAAGAGGATGATAAGTGAATTTTTTTTTTTTTAGGTTGTGTTCGTTCCGTTCTCTACGACGCACTCACACGTATTACGAAAATTTTGTCCTCAAAAATAGGCATCGCATTCTTTTTATGCGATCCCTCTCATATATTATGGCTGTATACAGGCCAAAAAGGCAATGCCGAAGCGCACAGCTTACATATGTATCGTGCTGGCTCACCAACCGCAGTGATCGCTGTGTTGAGCAGCACCATCGGCCTCATGCAGGAAGGCTAGCGTAGACATATGGTGATTTGAAGCCTACTAGACTTGAAATGCGCGAGAACGATGCCGGTGTATCACAAATATTTGATAGCGCCTGCCGCTTAGATCTTTCGTGGTTGCCTTAGGTTGGCCATGCACGAGCATGCACTCTTACGCTTTATGTTTTACTCCCTATGCCATGCGATCAGATAGTGAGCAGATTTACCATTTCATGCTGGTATTACAAAGACACCGGTTTTCTTTGTTGAATTAAAACCGATATAAACAAAATAGTTCACAACACATACACACACTGCAACTGATAATGTGCGTACACCGCGGCTGATAAAGCGCGTCACATTTTTGTGCACCCGAAGAGATATTTCCGCCTACTATAGATACCGATGCACCGAAAAGCTTCCCTGACGACCTTATACGAATGGACATGGCGTAAATTTCACGAAGTACCATCTAAAACATCTCGAAATCGTTCCGCACCACGCGACAGCAATACTGTCAAGCAGCGCCGCGCCGGATCGCCCAAGCCAGAGAGGAGGAAAGGCTCTGCGCGCGCCCTATCCTCCTCGCCCGATGCATATTGCCCCCTTTGAAATGAGTTATATATCGGGCGTGTACTGCAGCGAGACTCCTCTCTCGTGCTTCCCTATGAACACTCGATGCCATCTAGTGCCAATGGTACGAGGCCTCTGTGCCAGCTCCGAAACGCATGGTGCACCGGTGCATGCAAACACTGATCATTGTTCCCTCACTTGCTGCACACTCAGTGGCACGTACTCAGTGACCCAAGTTGGTGAGAAGTTCATTGAGTACATTCATGGCACAGCTTGCTAAAGTGTTGGCGTGAAAGGTGTTCACTGAAAAGTGGCACATACCCAGTGCATTTATGGCATAGCCTGCTAATTCATCGGGTTGCTGTCGTTAATGAACCCTTGTGGCACGATTTCCATTCTGCTCAGCATAGGAGAAATTTAAGGGAACTTTTTCGTCACTGAAGAGTGGCACCCAATGAGCCAAGATGGCATTGAAGAGGTTCCTTGAGGACCAGCAACTGAGTGGCACATACCGAGTGCTCCAACTTGATGCACAGACTTTCTTCAAACAGTGATACCGGTCTAATCTCGCGTCTACAGTGACCCATGTCGGCGTGATAGAGGTTTGCTGAAGAGTGGAACGAGTGTACACATCACCACGCACTCAGTGACTCAAGTTCGTCCGACGGTTGGTTGCAAACCCTGTTCCCTCAGCACAGCAGCCTGATGTGCTGCCCATTTAACCACTGACTACCAAGTGACCCAGGAAAACGATTAGATACAAACATACATAGATAAATACCCAGCCCCTAGAAAGCATGTAAAGTGCCCTAAGAATGCTAATGCATTAAAAGTTAGTTAAACCTCGATCTAACAAAGTAGGTGTTGTGTCGGCAGCGGCAGGCAAGCGGGGGGCCCCGACGGGCGAACGCGCGGCTAGCGCCGGCGCAGTGAAGGAGACACGGAGCTAACTGCTCCCGATGAAAACCGGAACGAAGACTCCGCCGACCCGCGGCTGTTTATTACTTATAAAGGCTTCACACGCTAGATGACACCTCCCGATTGGTACAAGCTCGTCACATGACAGAAGGGGGGTGCGCCATCTAGCTAAACAACTACAAAACGTACATGTACGATGACACAGAGATCTGACAGGGGGCGACACTATACTACATCATCCCCCCCTGGAAACAAAGCGAGCATACAGTGAAACGCGCACACAAGACGCGCACTTAAGTCCAAAGGCAATTTCAGTTCATTCCCCCCCACGTTCACACACGCGCACCGGTCGCACACAAAGCACGCACTTAAGTCCACAACAATTTCAATCCATCCCCGCCCAAGTTCACATACACGCGCACCAGTCTTGGGCACCAAAATACGGGCAGTCACTCAAACAAAGTCCAACAAGAAACAGGGCACAAAACTCACTGCACCGCAACAAGGAACACATTTTATACCTGTGTTAATGAAACATGTGGACTGTCTCAACAAGGCCCCTAGCCGTGGCATTTTGAAGACGGAAATACGTTCTACACTACATAAACAAAATCATCGAGCCACGGAGGCAGTTTTCTGTCACGATGAGGACGCGTGCGTACCTCAGAAGAACTTTGGGGGTTGCGACGCGTATCGGTCGACTTTAAAGACCCAGTCGTCCCACTATTATTTCCCTCCCCCTGGTTGGAAAAGTGAATGTGGTTATCGCTCAAAGCTGGAGAGGGTTGCCCAGGAAGCTCCTCTCGAAGTCCCAACAAGTTCTGGGAGGCTACTGATTCCTCCACGGAATCAGAGACGACTGCTGACTGTGCAGACTCTGAAGTGATACAGCCAGACGAACTACTTAACTGATGCCTATGAAAGGACGATGTCACTACAGACGAGTCATCGGAATGACTATCCAGGTTTGAATACGAGTACAAAAAATCTTTATCCGTTGTGGACAATGTACTATGTTTTGAATTATCTACTACTGTGGTTAACTTAGACGCATTCCACGTCTTCCCATCACTGAGTACAAAAGAGGATGGTCCTATCTGGGCCTTGACTTTACGAGGTTTACTGTACTTAAAAATTCCTTTCCTGTTAAATCTGATTCTGACGGTGTCTCCCACCTTGATACGAGTTGCCTGAGCACCTCTACGTTTGTCTACGTACTGTTTAGTCTGCCACTGTTTCTGCAAGACCCTTTCTTGAACTTGAGACACAAGACTGTCCTGTTCCCGAAGATCTACACAGAGCCGCATGGTTCCATCCTTCTTGCGCACCACCACGAGTGGAGACACCCACTCAGTAGCCTCGACGCGCTCGATGACGTCGCAGTCCTCGAGACGTCGCAATTCATGTGTGCCCTGGTCACGGAGAGCCAGGGGTAGTCGGCGCAACTTTGAAGATACTGGTTTCGCATCTTGCTGCCGATGAATTCGGTGTACAAAGTTGTTGACGAGGCCCAACTCGTCACTGGAAAGGTGATCAAGACCCGGAGGCACACCTGTGTGGCTCTGTACTGAAGGAAGCGATGGTAGACATGTCAGCGACGTGCCGTCGATCTGTATGCCCAAGCGTTGGATGGCATCTAAACCCAGCAGTGATGTTCCTGTAGTCGTTACGTGGAACGTGACGGAGCATGACCTTTGGAAAAACTGGACAGTGGCTTGAAACAGGCCTTGAATGTCGATGCGTTGCCTGGAGAAATTCCTCAAGTCCACTGCTCTTTTTGACAGTCTGTGCTGTCGCCCAAAGTGCTTTCCAAAATCTTCGGCCGTCATCATTGAGACAGACGCTCCCGTATCCACCGGCAGTCGCATGGAGACGCCGTTCACTACGACTGGAACTTCCAAATCTTTTTTAGTTTCCAAGGTGCTCACCGTCAAGACAGACACGGACGGCTGTCCTGCGGAAGTTGACAAAGACCGCGTCTCTGCGGAAGAGACGTGCTGGACAGTACGGGTTTTTCGGCATACTGATGCAAAATGGCCCAACGTGTGGCAGGCGTTGCACCGCCGGTTCCTTGCGGGGCAATTCCTGTACGTTGCAATATGCTTCGTGCTGCCACACCGGTCGCATGCACCACGGTTCCCGGAGGAGCCATGTGCGAAATGTCCGTCGTCTCGGCGGCCTCTCGGAAGAAGGCCGTGGTCTCGGCGGCCTCTCGGAAGAAGGCCGTGGTCTCGGCGGCCTCTCGGAAGAAGGCCGTGGTCTCGGCGGCCTCTCGGAAGAAGTCGATCGTCTTGATGGCCTCCCGGACTACGTCGGCCATCTTGGCGGCTCCCCGGAAGAAGTCGGCCCTCTTGGCGGCTTCCCGGAAGAAGTCGGCCATCTTCATGGCCTCCCGGACTACGTCGGCCATCTTGGCGGCTCCCCGGAAGAAGTCGGCCATCTTGACCCGTCGACGGAACGCCAAGCTGGGATGCTTCAATTCTTCGAACATTTTCGGAGCCGAACGCGCGGTTCGCTCGATGCAAGGCTTCCAACGAGCGTCCAATTTCTTCTGCCTTGTCCAGGGACAGGGTTTCGCCATGAGCCAGCAACTTTTCGCGAACGCTGACGTTCGCTACGCCATGCATTATCTGGTCTCGGACGCGCTCGTTGTAGGCTGTGCCGAAGTTGCACTGTACCGCCTTCTCCTTCAATGCGGTCACGAATTCCAGGAATCCCTCTCCCTCGAACTGCTTTCGACTGGTGAATTCGTGCCGTTCCGCCAGGACATTTGTTGACGCGGCGAACAGCCGGTCAAGCCGCTCCAAGAGTCTCGGAAACTCTGACGCTGGCGGGACCGCATCACTTGACGTTGACGTACGTTGACGCTGCGCCGGTTGACTGCCTTGCTGCTTCGCTTGAAGCTGACGCTGCGCTGGTTAACTGCCTTGCTGCTTCCTGCTCCTCGTCTGCAAAGTACTTCCGTTGTCCCTCACGCCCGAGAGCGCTGACGAGCGCGGACGCTCGTCGCGCGTCTGTCCAGTCGCCACCGCCGGCCGCTTCGAGGTGGGCCTGAAAAATTTTTTTCCATCGATGCCATGGAATTAACGGTGGCCCGGGCAATTCCAGAAAAACGGGAAGGTTCGCCGTGAAAGACGCCATGCCCGGTAGCGTGCAGGAGGCAAGCCGGAGCTCGCCGCAGGAATGGGGCAAGAACAAAGGGGCGAGAAGGCCTAGGCTCGGAAGCCTCGCGACGCCAAGTGCGTCGGCGGCGTTTGCCTGCCGTGCGGACACGGGAAGGGTCGCTTCACTTACGAAGCTCGTTGGTGTCCCGGGGCTTCGGTCGGAACCGCTGCGGGAGTCCCACCCTCGTCGCCAAAAGATGTTGTGTCGGCAGCGGCAGGCAAGCGGGGGGCCCCGACGGGCGAACGCGCGGCTAGCGCCGGCGCAGTGAAGGAGACACGGAGCTAACTGCTCCCGATGAAAACCGGAACGAAGACTCCGCCGACCCGCGGCTGTTTATTACTTATAAAGGCTTCACACGCTAGATGACACCTCCCGATTGGTACAAGCTCGTCACATGACAGAAGGGGGGTGCGCCATCTAGCTAAACAACTACAAAACGTACATGTACGATGACACAGAGATCTGACAGGGGGCGACACTATACTACAGTAGGTAAAATTGCCAATTTGCTTCTTTATTTCCTTGTATTGAAATTGAACCTTTTATGCAAATAAGTACAGTCACCAATCGATTTTTCTTACATAGAAAGGGACCGCAGAATTTTCAGAATGATCGGGCAATCGAAAAAAGCATATTTGAATGAGAAAGCAATTCAGTTTGACGAATGTGGGAGTCGCCGACGAATGAAATGGCTTCATGCCATGTCGACAATATCTTGACATCGACGGTACGAATTAAGTGGAGCCAGCCACGCTTTGGCGTGCACTCCGCCCCTACGGTTGATAGCGTTGCCTGCACTGGGACGGTGCTATAATGAAAAGCACAGGCAGCGGGGAGTGAATGCTTCATCTGCCTCTCGCTCCAACGGCTCACCGAAACCAGAGATTACGCAACCTCCAGTATTGAATGCGTGGAAAGACAGCTTACATGATGTCATGTCGTCTCGGCAAGCCCACTCTTTGCACAAGCGGCAGATTACCTCTAAAGCAGCGTGTGCGGCTGCGTATGCGCTCTGCCACGCATACAGCTTTGCACAACCATGACTGAGACACGTGCCAGAAATCCCGATGCGCTTACTTACCCCCTCCCATTGCCCCTCGCATGCGCTTGAACACGTTACCCCGCAGCTCACTCACCTCCCCCTCTTTTCCTTTGCTCATGCAGGAAGGCGGCACTTGTGAAGCCACCATCTTTCTTGTGTCACCCTCATACACTTTCACTTGCACCTAAAGCACAAAGTGCACGGGCGCGATAGGATTTATCGCCCTTGAACTTTAAATGGAACATGATGCGGCTCCACTCGGGCGGTGGTTTTTGTAGTGCCGCGTGCGATTCAAGAGATGCATTTGCAAGCAGCCGCTTGTAATTCAATTATTTGACCATCTGCGTACGTGGAAGTTTCCATTTATTTCCTTGACATTCCTTTATGGAAGAAGCGAAATTTCGTTATATTGAAATCACATACACACACACTTCGTTATACTGAGCTTCTAAATGCATGGTGTTCTATGGACAAGAGCTTAATAAATGTTAAATATTTCGTTATATCGAGGTTTAACTGTATTACCATTTATGCAAGCTAAAATCCTCACACAGGTCATATACCACTGACTAAAAGCTTGAGCATCTGTTATCTAGAAAAGCAAACCCCTTATCCTGTTACTGTGGCATCGATTGATCACCCATCTTTCTTACAAGACAAGATTGCAGCTTGTTTTTATTCAACTCTGATCTTAGCAGCAAAGTGCTGCCCTGCATCTCGTCACATCTCAGACATATTTAGTAGAGGTGTGCAAATACTGAATAGTAGATTTTGAATTGAATACTGAATCGAATCAAGAAAAAAGTCGAATATCAAATCGAACATTAGGAAATCTTTCACAAAATTTAATCCTTAAAAACTTCGGGCAAGCAAATACAGTGCTGTACGTGCTTACGAGTCCCCTGGCATAGCATAACAAGAATGCACCAAGATATCAGTCACTATAACAGATCATGATGTGTTCAAATCGGCTATCTGTGACCTTGTGCTGCCTTATTAGCCGTTTTTTCTTCTTTTTTTATAGTCACTACTCTCTATAATGCCTGTATGGCCTTGAGAGTAAATAAATGAAATGAAATGAAATCAGTAACTTAGGCACCTAGGAATGAGTATGTACAATGTGGTCTAATAAAGTGTGTGCAAGTTAATAGAGGGAACACCAAATTCGTCAGCCAGCACTGATTACAGCTCTGTTGTAGTATACAAAGGTCTGGAAGATTTTTATTTAGCAATAGAATTTCTGTAAGTAAAATCAAGTGCTATAATTTTTCCTCTCAAACTAATGACATTCTGTTGTACTGAATACAAACGAGCTTATCAGTTTAATAGCGGACCTGTGCTTTGCGACAATATTTTATTTATTGTATAGAAAGTGTTGCTTTCCAGTTATTCGCTGAAATACAAAAGGGCTATCCCAACGTAATGGCAGGCGGGTTATTCTAAGGCAAATCTGAAGGACAGACAGAAGGACCACGTATGACGTGACTTGATCCCTGCTCCGTGCATAGGCAACGCAGATGGTGAAGAGCAGCTGTCGTCCACAATGTTTCGCTGTCAGTTTCGGTGCGATTTGCAACCGGTCAAAGATTCTGAAATCTGAAGAGTCGTGGTAGCGGCCTGCTGTGCCCTAATCGTGCGCATCAAGGAACCTCAATAAAGTTATTCATCCATCCATGGAAAGCTCGCATGACAGCCGTCAATCTACCGCATGCTTGTGTCACAATCCACCTGGGTTCGCGAACGAGGGAGGGCTCGAGGCAGTCTCTGTTAGACTGATGCCCCACAGCATGGTGGTGACGAACAATGACAGACCGCCGAGCAACTGTGCTCGTCAGTGTTTATTACGGTGTGGTAACCAATGTTGCCTACTGAGCCTGGCAGGCCACCGAGCCTGGTGTGCCAACGAAGATCATGCCTGAGGGAGGCGTCACATGCTTGTTACACCCCCTTACTCCCAGTTTGTTTGTCGACAAAAAAAAAAAAAAAAAAAAACTTCCAAGTTCAATGTACGAAGCTCTGTATCCACCCTAGCCGGGTTGACGGTGCCTGCTGCCCAGGTGAGTAACGGTCTGGTGGCCTCCACTGTTGAGTACTCCGCCTGGGCACTGGTGTTGACGGGCTGGGAGTGGCAATGCTGGGCAATGCCTGAGCCAGCCTCACTCCGTCCGGAGGGTTCGCAGTGGTCGGCCTTGTGAGTGGTGTCGGACTTGACACAGGCCCAACGAGCACCGCACCACTGGCAACGCTTGCTGCCTCCGAGGTGGGTGATGCTCCGCTGTAAGCGACTGGTGTTGCCGCTAGTCCTCCTGCGGGCTGGAACTCTGAAGTGGCAGTCGAGGGTGCTGGCCAGGTCCCGAGGCGAGGACTAACACTGTCGGCGTGTCTGTGCTACGTGGCCCCATCTGGCATGTGGACGAGCAGCGATGAGGCGCTGGCAGGAGAAGCCACCTGTCCGGCGGACCAGGCTGGGCCAGGACGGAAGTTTCTGACGAAAACTGTAGCTCCCAACTCCGGCAAAGGACCAGGACGGCACCCTCGGTCAGCAGCCAGCTTCTGCTTCAGTTGCTTCAGGAGCACTGTGGTTCAGAGGTTCGGTCGGTGCCAAGACGTCCAAGGGTGTCTTGACCATCCGGCCCAGCAGGAGCTCACAGGGGGCCCGGCCAGTGATATCGTGGAGTGTGGTCTGGTACTGGAACAGTATCCGGGCAATCTGCGTCTGGAAATCCCCAGTCTGGCTCTTCTTGAGCTTGTCCTTGATGGTTTGCACCACCCGCTCGGCTGCACCGTTTGAAGCAGGGTGGTACGGGGGAACCATCATCCGGCGGATTCCGTTCTTCATCAGCCAGGCTAGGTACTCTGTGCTGGCGAAAGCTGGACTATTGTCGGACACGATGGTGTCCAGCAACCCCTGGGCGGCGAAGACCTGTCGTAGCGCTGCAATGGTCGCGCCTGCTGATGGAGTGGTGAAAGGTAGGACCTCCACTTACTCTGAAAAGGTGTCCACCACCACCAGGAAGTAATGGCCCTTTAAAGGCCCCCCAATATCCACATGTAGGCGGGACCAGGTTCTCTCTGGGAACGGCCAGGGGGTGATTTCCACATGACGTGAGGCCTGCTGATGCTCCTGGCAGATTGAACAGCTCTGCACCATGTGAACAATGTCCTGGTCCAGGCCAGGCCACCAAACATGGAATCGGGCCACCATCTTGGTCTTTTCCACGCCAGGTTGACCCGCATGCAGAAACTGCAGGACCCTGGAGCGGAGACTTTGTGGATCACCACCCTGCAACCCGACAGTAGGCAGCCCTGCTGCAAGCTCAGCTCGGCGGCCTTGTGGCTATATGCCTGCTGAACCGATTCATCCCCACGGGACACCGCCTTGACCACCTGAGACTGGAATGGATCCCGGCTGGTCGCTTGCGATACCGCAGATCTGGAGAGTACCTCCGAGCACACGTGCTTCAGCATGAACACTTTTGCAGGTTCTGGAACGGCATCAGGCACCTCAGGCAGGGGCAGGCAGCTCAGGGCATAAGCAGGTCCAGGGTCCTTTACCGGATGCTAAACCAGCTGGTAACTGTAAGCTGCCAACCTCAAGGCCCAGCAAACCACTCGAGGTGATGCCTGCACGGAAACTGCCTTGTCAGGCCACAGCAGCCCCAACAGCGGCTTGTGGTCCGTGACCGCCTCGAACTTCCAGCCCCACAGATACTAGTGGAAGTGTTCAACACCCAACATGAGGGCAAGGCCTTCTTTGTCTGGCTGGCTGTAGCGTTGCTCTGCAGCATGAAGCTGACGACAAGCAAATGACACAAGGTGTTCCTGGCCATCCTTGTCCTGGTGTGCCAGGATGGCTCCCACGCCATACGGCGACGCATCCACGGTCACGACGATAGGCTTGGCAGGATCAAAGTGTACTAGCACTGGAGCCTTGGTGATTAGCTCCTTGCTGCGCTGGAAGGCCAGGTCCTGCTGCTTCTTCCAGACCCATTGCTGACCATCTCGAAGCAGAAGATGGAGTGGCTGCAGATACTCTGACAGGTTCGGCAGAAAACTCCAGTAGAAGTTGATGAGGCTGAGGTAGCTCTGAAGCTCCTTCTTGTTCTGGGGCTTAGGCGCCTTGAGCACAGCATCAACTTTGCGAGGAGCTGGGGCTAGGCCAGCCTGGGAAATGACATGTCCCAAATACTGAACACTGGGGGTCAGGAAGATGTACTTTTCCAGCTTGAGCTTAAAACCGGCGTTCTGCAGTCATGCCAGGACGTTGTGTAGGTTCTGCAGATGGTCCCCGTCGTCGCTGCCAGTAACCAGGATGTCATCCAAATACACCACCACGTGCCTACATGCCCCTGAAGAGGTTGTCCATCTCCCTCTGAAATATGGCCGGGGCTGAGGCCATGCCAAACAGTAAGCTCGTGTACTGGAAGAGCCCAAAGTTGTCGATATTATGGCATACTTCTGGGAGGCATCCTGGAGCACCAGCTGCTGGTAAGCATCTCTGAGGTCAAGTTTGGTAAACTTCTGTCCACTGGACAATGCTGACCAGAGATTTTCAATCCGGGGCAGCGGGTACTTCTCGACGGTAGCGATGGGGTTGATGGTAACCTTGAAATCCCGCTGATCCTGACAGTGCCGTTTTGCTTGAGGACTGGTACGATGGGAGCGGCCCATTCAGACATGTTGATGGGAATCAGGATGATCTCACGCTGTAACCGTTGCAGCTCCTGGGTGACACCGTCCTTCAAGGCGAACGGCACGGGGAGAGGCTTGAAAAAATGAGGCTGGGCTCCCTCAGGTACATAGATGCCAGCTGTCGCGATGGCAAATGTGCCTACCCCAGGCTGGAACAGGGACTTGAACTTAGTCAGGAGGCTGGGGACGTCTTTCACCACATGCAGGATGGCTTCCTGGTACTCTGGCAGGTGAATGCCCAGTGCATGAATCCAGTTTCGGCCCAGCAGCATCGGCGATGACCCCTTGGTTAAGTAAAGGGGAAGGGTTGCATCCCTGTTGCCAAAGCGAACGCTGACCTGTGCCTGACCCTGGACCTGGGAGAGCTGCCAGGAGTAGCTGTGCAGCATTACGTCCGAAACCTCGACGGACACGCTAGAGAAGGTATGCTTGAACCGTTTTTCGGCCATGACAGACACACTGGCCCCTGTGTCTAGCTCTATGGAAATGGGGTGCCCACAGATTTCGACGGTCAGCACGTATGGCGGCACAAACGACGGTACAAGGCCTGTGTGCCACATGTCGAAAATCAGCGGGTCCTCGGCCACGACGTAGAGTCTGGCCGTAGAAATTGACTCTGCTACCGCACGCCCCCGCCGTGTACCCTTGTGAGAGCTACCCTGGCTGCGGGCTTGAACCTGGGCTTGAACCAAGCTGCTGCTGCTGTTTGCTGTTCATCCTCCCCCTTCAGCATACCTGTGCCAGGTGCTCAGCTTTCCCGCACGTGAAGCATTGTGCCTCCGAGAACTGGCAATGTGAGGGGAAGTGGGCACCACCACAGCGACTGCAGGTACTGCCCTTTGTCGCCAACTTGTTGACCGTCGCTTTCGTCGACGGTGAGCCAGTCGCACGGACAATCACGCCGTCGTCCTTCGCAGCAGCTTGCATTGCCAGCCTTCACGGCATCGTCCAGCGAGAGGTCGGGAAGCTCCAGGAGTCGTGTCTGCATTGCGGGGTTGTTGATGCCGCAGACGAAACGGTCCCAGAGCAGCCAGTCCAGCTGGTCCCCATAAACACAGGCACTTACTAACCCTTGTAGCGCAGCAACAAACTGCCTGAGGATCTCTCCTTCCCAGTGGCTCTAGTTGTTGAAGCGGAAATGCTTCATTAGTGTGGACGGTGCTGGGTTGAAATGCGAGCACAGTATGGCGAGCAGTTCACCCAGTGTCTTAACATGCGGCGTGGCTGGCTTGAGAAGGTTGAGCAGGAGACTGAAGATGCGGGTCCCGCAGCTGGCCAGGAAAATGTCCCGCTGTTTGGCCTTGGGTGTGTTGTTTGCCTGGATGAACACGTGGACTTGTTCCTCGTAAATTGGCCAGGCGGACCCATCTGCCTTGAATGGCTCGAGCCTTCCGTACAGCGGCATGGCGGCGGCAACGGCGGTGTGGGACGATCTGTGGGTACTCGTCGCCAGTGTCATGATCCGCCCGGGTTCGTGAACGAGGGAGGGCTCGAGGCACCCTCCGTTAGACTGACGCTCCGCAGCGTGGTGGTGATGAATGATGACTGACCAACGAAAAGCTGTGCTCGTCGGTGTTTATTGCGGTGCGGTGACCAATGTTGCCTACTGAGCCAGGCTGGCCACCGAGCCTGGCGGGACAACGAAGATTATGCCCGAGGGGGCGTCGCATGCTTGTTACAGCATGATCTTGGGCCTATCATTGATGAGCCAACCGTACGAACATATTAGTGGCAAATATTCTGCAACTGCTTGTTACCACGTCGCCCAGTGGAAAATTTGTCACTGCCACACTGCGTAGGCAATTAGGCCTAATTGGTGCTGCTTCATCAGGCGTCAGCGACTCAATTTACGATTTGGTGCCAAATCTATGCGTATTTATTTGTAGCCACTGCATGACACTCAGAAAGCTGAGAAACCGACTCCCAAACTAAAGTTAGTGTACAGGATGGCAACAAAGTTGCTCACTGCTGCCATCTTTGCAACACACCGTTCTTTTGTTCCCGATGCTGTAAGTAGACACACATCAGTCTTTTCGGTCTCCCTTCACAAGAACAGCTTTGCTTTGGATTTACACAATGAACACAAAAGACTCTGGAAACTTAAGACTACCTGGGGTTCTTTAACATGCACCTAAACCTAGGTAGACAGGTGTCTTTGCATTTCGCCCCCTCGAAATGGGGCCGCCGTGGCCGGGATTCGATCGCACGACCTCGTGCTTAGCAGCCCAACACCATAGGCATTAAGCAACCACGGCAGGTTGTTTAAGCGGGGAGGCTACCCTGGAGACCGAACTTTTTTATTTCTTAAGATATCCGGATGAAATTTCAGGGTACTTCACACTGTCGAACTATGAGGACCTGCAAAGTTTTATGAAGATTTGTTTATTAGTTTCAGAGTTATTGAAGTCCAACTAGGTGGTTCATGTATATGCCTGAGGAAGAGCCTGGAGAAATGACAGGACATCATAGGAAGCTGAAATTCCCTGTGATGATTCCTTGATCGATAGCCCTTTTCTTTCATTTCCCCTATAAAAAATTTTAACACAACTTTGAATTTGATGTAGTCAGTAATGACCTCATTCATAAAACATTAATTGCTTATTATAAGTTAACTGCACCAGCTTTCAAAGAAAGAAGCTTGTTACATCCTGGCAAAGTCATTCAGGAGCAGAATAAAAAGAACGGCACACAAATCTGAAGAGCAGTTCTTGAGATATCGCCTTCCCCAGCACCACTACTGGTGAAAAAATCCATTGCGAAAAACAGGCCTTAAAGTTGAAAACGTGTTTTTATTAGAAAGCTCCTGCGGAACTTCTAATTAGCTCTTGCGACTCCAGGTACACTCAATCTGTCAGATTCTTGACTGGCGACTGCCGACAGCACAGTTCCACCTCTGCAAGTGTCTACGCAGTTGGTACTCGCAGCGGAAGATCCGAAGTTCGATGCTCGTACAAGTTCCACATCGCGCTTCCACGCACCGAACATCTGCACTGTCTTGGGCTTCATTGCCGGCATTGCATGCAGCAAAGAACCAGCAGGAGAAAAAAAAAAGCCGAGAAAATAATTTAGAAGATAGCACTAGGCGATGAGCAGCTCGCAAGCAAACGTCTGTTGAGGCAGATGGGGCAAGGGGCAACAACGATGCGAGTGTGGCGGGTGTAGCATCGAAGGGAGCAGCCCGCACAGCATCCAATGGCAGGTGCGCTTTAGCCCGCGGGATTTGAACGCGCTGCTCCGGCCAATCAGCGCTCCGCATGGCGTCGGAGGAAAACGCCAATAGCGCCTCAACCACGCTGACGATGCCATTTTGCAAGGCGGCAAAACAGAGACAAAGAATTCACAGTCAAAATGACACCAAGATGGCTTAGGCAGGCTGCAAGGGCTGAGAATGGCGCGCACACGAAGTTTGACTTCATTTCGGCATTTGCGCATGTTTTGTGGGTCGCGGTGGCCTCAAAAGTAGCATTTCTTTTGGTACTTTGCGGTTGAATTAGGTGCCGAGAATTACAGAACAGGTAGTTATGAGACATACAACACAAAAGTATTGTTTTGCAAAAACATACTTTTTCGTGATTTCGAGTTCAGAAGATGCGATAAATATTAGGTTGTTGTTACTGATGAGACTAGATGCCCCCCCCTTTCAAAAAAGAAAAAAGATGCGTAAGGCTAAGCCAGAGAACGCGGAGCTAAGCTGTGAAGCGCTCATTGTGTTTAGATGCTTTGAACAAAGGGCTCCGTGTTAAAGCGGGACGTGGCCATTGAAAATCGAAAAATTGCGAAAAAGTCAATTTTGTGGAAAACCACATATTCGGGCAGTACGTCTTATAAACTACCATTTTTGTAAATATTGATGTCTAAATCATCACAAAACTATTTCAAATAAAGTTTATAATGAGCCATGGCAGCCTTCGAGCGGCGAGCATGCGCTCCAAATACCTCTACTTGGCGCGAATGCCATTTCTCCACCACTCCCCCGACAGCTGCCATTTTGGTGTCGTTTTGTTCATGCATTCTCGTGCTTTTTTTCCCCACCACCCGTGGCGGCAGCAGCACGGGAGAGGCGCTTATCGGTCATCATTGGAGGGCTCGCGAGAGCTTTCAAGTTTCGGACGAAGCGGCCGCTCCTCAAGGACGCGAGGGAGCTTGCGACTCTCACTGGCTGCTGCGTGTGCTGACGTAGTGGTCTCCTGCATAATACGTCCGGCCATCGTATGCTTTGGCTCTTCAATCGCCGGCGCCCTTTGTGTGTTCCGCTTGCCATCGTCTATCTTTGCAGCCGTTTGCATATTCTCCAAGTTTCTAGCCTCTTTACGGGACAATTTTCAACCGTCTTTACGAGACCGTTGTTGCGTTGTGGGGATGCGCGACTCTCACGCATCCCCTGATATGTTGTTTTCCCGCAGAACTCCCCTCTCCTGCGAACCGGCTTCGCCGCGGGGCCTGGTGCCTGAGGCGGTCGGTGTGGTTTAAGCGCAGTACGAGAGATGGCGCGAGTGTTGCGCTGCTAGCGCCGCCTCACGGCGGGGTTACTTGGGCGTGGAAAAGGGAGGCTCTTCCTCTTTGGTTCGGGGACGGCAAGCAGCGCAGACGTGCCGCCCGTGCGCCGATCCAGGCTTCTGCGAGACCGTCTCGTGAGGCCTCGTGCGAACGCGGCACCGTTTGCATGACCGTACGCACGAATGACCAGGCGTTGGGATCCAGCATGGGGCGAACATATTCGCTCGTTATCCGGTCGCAGTGAGTCGGCCTTCTAGATTTGTCGCGGGCCCATCAGCATGTTTTGTGGATAGTAACTCGGCTCGCAGGCATTAGTCTATGAAAGGTGCAATAACTGCCCTTGTGATTGTTTGCACTACTGTGTTGTCGTTCCTTTGTCCCAAGAGCACGGGTGTGAGAATCCCAAAGCGTTTAGCCTGCAGATTGTTGTGCGGTCAGCGACAATGCGCCCAAAAAAACTCAAGACGCTACACACGTTCGGTGCAAGAAAGCGTTCTATGAAGCTTGCCGCTCGCCCGTGCGCCGACTATGATCGCACTGATGGTTCCTGATGCCCAAAGAGCAGCATGCGTCGCTGATCGCTGTGGAGACAGCACTGCATGAGGCAGTTTTAAAATATAATGCTGACTGCCACAGGGCCACCCAAGAACTATGTTCATCAGTGGGGCTAACACCTGGCCACCTGGCCATTCAACGGGCAGCCGAGAAAGATTCTCTGTGCTTGAAAAAGGCCAAGAAGCGATCGCAAGAGAAGGTGGAAGGGCAGCAAAAGAAGAGAGTGCCTAAGGACATCTCCAGTTACGCTGCAGGGTCATTTTAGACCAATATATGTGCTCAAAATTTTCAAAGCTCATTTTTCAACATGACTTTTTTGGCTGTTGAGGCTTCTTGTTCCAGCCATATCTCTGTAACCGCTCAACAGATTTCCAGAAGTTTCTTTTAATTGTGTATCTTAATAAATTTCTAAGGGCAAGACAGGCCCATTTTTTTAATATATATGTGTCTGCGATTTGTGATATTTAATCAAAATTTGATTGATAACATCTTAATCACCAACACTAAATTCGGTGGTCTGCTAAAATTTTTCAGCAAGGAAATTAAAAAAAGGGCTTTGTCTTGTCCTGAGGTATCCATCTGGGAATCACCATAGTGAATTCACAGTTGCAGCACCTTTTGAAAATTCTCCAGGCCTGGAATGAGAAAACCATGTACACCTTTCTGACATATTGCTGTAGCTTGAGAACCAGTGAATATAACTGCATGAAATTTTGTAGCTCTACTAATGCTTTTGCTACGAGTCTACCCTGAAAATTTCATTATGATATCTCAATAAACAAAAAAGTTGGTATCTGAGGGTAGCCTCCCCCCTTAAAAAGCAGGTGACGGCGCCTTCAAAAAAATGTCATGAAATCACCCATATGCGTTGCACGGAATCGGCTGTTGCTCTACCTATCGATGGAACTGAAATGCGACCTGCTGCGTATAACGTTCGGTGTACGCTCGCCTCAGCTATCTGCATGTTGACTGCACAACCTGGCACCTACGAGCATTGAATGCTTTTGACAGGGCATTCAACCTCCTTTTGGATGCCTCTTAATATCACTCCGCAGTAATGGGAAACGCGTGAACTTCGAAGCACTGATGTGTCCAACTAATGGATATTCAATTCACCCAAGCTGTGTCATGCATTGTGGTCAATTATGAAAGCATCATGACTTTTTTTTTTTTTTACTAGTGGCGGTAACGAGTGCTTGTTCTCTTTTTCTTCTTTTGCATGAAATAGGTCACCAGTATATTGTCACGTGGTCGTGACGTTAAAGAACACAGTAGCAATACTGTGAAAGACAAAACGCTTTTATTGGGCGAACCTGTGCCCACAAAACAAGCTACACTTAAAGCACAACGAGAGCGGCGAACACAGTGGGTGATCGTCAAAAATCTGATCAGCGGGTCAAGCGCGTCGGCTTTTATAGATCAGTCGTCGAATGTTCCAGAGTAATCGCTGGGACCCGCATGCCTTCCACAAAGTTCTACGCCATTCACGTCGCGCATACATGCAATCAGATTACACAAGGTTCGGCGACAACAGACAGCGGATAAAAGCATCGATAACATTCTAGAAACTTCCGACACATGTAGACGCGTCCTGCGCTGAGCGATAACATTTCGTGGATGGTAAAAGCGCTCACCCATAAAAGATAAACGAGTTGACATGTCAATATGTTCTTGTTGCTTCACTGTAGTTGTCTCTGCTTTGAAAATGATTTCAATGTAGCATGTGCCTTACAAGAATTATTTAATGCCATGCTTTGTATTTGCTTTCAAACTGTTAATATTGTATCAACATACTCTTTTAACTAAGCAAAAAGCGCTGTGTTGGCTATTCAGGCTCGGGGCACTGCAACAAGCAATACAACATGCAGTTTAATTCTGCATTAGGGTGCGAGGATGATACTAGAATAAAAGGTGGTGACACTAAAAAAATAACATAATATATTAAAGCAACATGCTCTTGACTGAACAGGCAGGCAAATTTTTAGCTACGGCGTCTTCCGATATCTCACTGGCGTGCTTCCGTGAAACCATCAAAACGCTCTGCTTTTTGAACGATGGAAAATGTGAAATCCATGCTGTGCAAATACTAGTGGTAAGACGCAGGCATAAAAGCTATCAACCTTTAATTACTGCCGCAGTCCTATATGTGCTATTTTTCTCAAGCTTATCGTGCTGGTTTGCAAGCTTTAGTGTTGCTGGCCTCTCACGCGGCCACACCTGTTCGAACCATTCACAGGCGTGATGGCGCTTCCTCAACCTACTATAAAAAAAGATGGCATGTAAACGAAGGAAGTGTCTGCATAAAGAACCTCAGTTCACGGGTGAACAGTTGAATCCATTAGCGGCCGGGGCATTATAATGAAAGTGGCACACTGGCGATGAGCTCCGCTTCTAAGCAAGCTTGTTGATGCTCATCTGCAGCAAACACTTGGCACGTAAGGATAAAATATCATCCCAGACAGCCTTCAAGTCGGACACATGCCCACTATTGTACAGTGCGATTTCTTTGTGCACACTGACACCGCAGAAGTGACTATCAAGTGTCTGCATAAAGAAGGTAGGTTCATGGGCCAACAGTTGAAACCATTAGTGGCCGGGCATTAAAATGAAAGTGGTATACTAGCGATGAGCACCACTTCTAGGCAAGCTTGCTGATGCTCATCTGCGGTAAACACTTGGGGCGTAAGGAGAGAATATCATCCCAGACAGCCTTGAAGTCGGACACACGCCCACTATTGTACAGTGCGATTTCCTTGCGCACACCGACACTGCAGAAGTGACTGTCTGGGACACGCACAAGCAGCAAATCGCACACACACACTCCAGTCATGCCTGCAGTGGAAGCAGGTGTCACCAGTGCGAGGCCTGCCTGCGGTTCCAACGGCCGCCCTTATGTGGCTTTCAGTGGCACCCCTATAGACGCTGCGCATAGCATATACAGCCGCCCATCTATCGTGAAAACGACAGCGTGCACAGTTTCTTATTCCGGTACCAGCAAATCTCCACCCAGGTCGTGGCGCACTGCATTCACAGCTATCTCCGCCAAACCTGTTGCGATAAGCAGCTTCACCTACCAGTTTTACAGCGTGTGGCATAGAGTGCCATTGGTAGCATACTGCACGCTTTTAGTAGGTGATAAACCAAACGTGCCACGCTGCTCCCTGCTGCAGGCGGTGGGATGTGGGCATCACGTTTTGCTTCGGGGGAATCTGCCGTCGCCCTCCAGCTCAATTTCATTTCGGTTTCTCGTTGTCCTCTTAAAACAGCACGGGGGGTGAGGGGAGAAAGCGTCTCGAGCTGGACCACCACCAGCTCGACGTGGGTCAGCGTCTCCTGCCGCAACAATCCGCGCGAGGCTTCGCATTATAGAGATGTCAACAATAGTTGAGTCTGTCAAATTTTTTTAGTTACTTTGTTTCCCAAAGGTATGAATGAGGTTCTACTGTACATACGACTTTCCTGGGACCAGCAGAGTAGTTTGAATTATCAGTCAATTTGAAGTAAGAGATTCCGAATTTAGGGATTTCACTGTTGTGGGGATGTGCAACTCTCGCGCCCCCTGATATGTTGTTTTCCTCACATGTCTTGCGTTTGCTGTAATCTGGATTCTCCACGTAGCTTAGTGCCACCGGTAGTCGAACGGGTTGCAGCAGATTTTGACACCTAATGGTGGGGTTGGTCGGGCGCAACGGAGAGCAAGCTCTTCCATCTTTGGCTCGGGGTTGGCAAGCGGCGCAGACGTTCTGCGCGTGCACCGATCCATGCTTCTGCAACACCGTCTAGCAAGGCCTCGTTTGAACGTGCCACCGTTCGTGTGACTGTACACACGAACGACCAGGCGTAGGTGTCCAGCATGGAGTGAACATATTCGCTCACTACCCGGTCGTGGTGAGTCAAACTTCCTCAATTTGCTTTGCACTAATCGGCATGTTTTGTGGATAGCAATTTGGCTAGCAAGCATTAGTGCATAAAACGCACAATAAATGCTTTTCACTACTGTGTTGTCATTCCTTTGTCCCAAGAGCATGGGTGAGAACCCCACACTGTCTAATGAAGTGTGTTTATACACCAAAACTTCACTGCAGCCACAAAGGTACACCGAGGCAATAAATGCAAACCCGTGCAAACGTAGATGGTCAAATGATTCAATTATATACAGCTACTTACACATCTCAAATCGCGCGACAGACAGTGGCCACCAAAGCGGAGCAGCTTAGCTGCAATAGTGCAATACAATGAAACTGCATTACCCTTTAAGCACTGTCGTTAACCCTTTGAAGGTTTTAGCCGTACATGTACGGCGGCGGTTTTCTGTCCCGCAAGGTCTTTGCCGTACGGGTACGGTTCTGACCCTCCGTTTGAAATTTCGCGCCATAATGACGATGAGCGCTCATCGGGAGGTGCTGTCACCTCTTAGCACTTACAAGATGCGTTTGAAATTGGTGCTACCTTCTTGGGGAGATAAACAGAGCTGATTGCTAGCTTCAGCGCGTCGCTCAGACTGCGGCAACGCCCCGTTGGCGGTTTCGGTTTCGCCGCGTGATCGCAACGGAGACGCGCGAAACGTTATTTTTTTCTTTGTCGGCACTCTCTTGCAGGGCGGTGGAAGTTGATTTCTATCTTGATTGGCGCTGCTCTTAGCTTGCTTACCAGCGCCGTTCGCGAGGTATTCTCGCTCTCAGTGGCAACGCGGTTTCGGTTCCGCCGCGTGATCGCAACGGAGGCGCGCGGAACGTGGTTTTTCTCTTTGTCGGCACGCTCTCGCAGGGGCGGCGGAAGTTGATTTCTATCTTGATTGGCACTGCTCTTAGCTTGTTTATCACCACTTGCTTATCAGCGCCGTTTGCGAGGTATTCTCGCCCTCCACGGCACCGCGCTTACGCGAGAGGGTGCCTCAGACCTCTGCCCAAGGCAGCTGCACGCAGAGATGGCGTGTGAGCTGGAATGTGAGCGCCAACACAACTCCTCGCTTCAAGAGAACAGACACGCATTTTAGGTGTGCAGACTGCGATAAGGCGCTGTGTGTAGACCCGTGTTACAAGGAGTACCACGCTCGGAAATACTATTGAACATTTTACAGTCTTGAGTGATGCCGACACCAAAATACTGTTCCCAATTATTTTTGACTATTTATTCCCGACTTAATACATTTTGTACATTCAAGATCCGCAATAAAGTAATTTGACCACCTGGGAAAGTTTTTTTCAAAGTAATTCGACCCTCAAAGGGTTAAGTTGTACTGAAAAATCGTTTCACTGCAATAGCAATTATATGGACACTCCAAGTGAATTTCCGCCGTCACTGTTGCCATAAGGTTCCGTATTAAGTCCAATGCCGATAACACTGTCGCCGCACACCGTACACTGCATGTGCAAGTGAAGGCATGCAAGGGAGCCGACAATTGTGGCTCTATCTTGGTCGCACAAACAAGAGGAAAGTGGGCAGGAAGCGCACAGTCACCTGTCGTGTACGAGGCACCCAACATTGTGAGGCACCGTGAAGAAAGGAGAGAGGGGGCGGGGCGACATTCTACTCTGGCTGCAACTGTGCATGTGCCAGCTGCACGCGGTCGCCCACCCGTATATTGAGAGCGATATGCGTTGGCGGCAGAGTCTAAGTGCATTGGCGGTTTGTAGCTATGAATGCGCTGTGTGTTCCCGGACTCGCTTTTCGTTGAAGCAATAGACACAAATGTCACTTCGCTCGCTGGCACTGCCACGTTTCCTCACGCTAGCATTTTGACAGCAAAAGTCGACGGTCATGGAGTCAGTGCGTTCATGTTTGCTTGTGCATGTATGGCACCATGCTTGTTAATTTAGTTAGTGTACCTATGTTTACAAGTTTATACAGATGATAAGACTACTATCCTTACTTCATATAGCTGTTCACCAGTTTGCTATCGCAATCGATGGTTAGCCTTTCTGGCAAAACATCGACTTTTTTTAGTTTTTACAACCACCTAACTTTGTGGAATTCACGACTTGAGAAGTTTACTAAACTTGAGACAAAGAAAATTTTTAGTCAAGATTATGACAAGTCGCATGAGAAAAAATAGGCGAATTGCAAGCATATTGACAAAAAGATGTGGGGCTCCCGCACCGCAGGACGGCGCACGCAGAGGTCGGCGCCATGAAAGACGATGAAATGCGTAAGCTGCTCTTTCTTCTTCTGGCCCGCCATTAAAGAGAAGCGTCTCCAATCTATGTTACATTTTTCTGGTGGAGGTGTGGGGTACATGCTACCACTCCCAGATCGAACACCGTCTACAAGCCGAGTACAAAGTCCGGTCGAGCTGACTCCTGTACACATACGGACAAGCCGCCGACTTCATGGACTGCCCCCTGAGCACGAGCCCTACCCAACCAAGTCAGAAGGATGAGTACGTCGGTTCCACCTTCTTCCTCGACCGCGCTGACCGAGGTCATCCTCAACCAGCCGCGAATCCCCACGTCCTTCCATGGGGACACCTTCGAGGATGTAGAGGACTGGCTCGATCACTTCGAGCGTGTCGCAGAATTCAACGGCTGGACTCCAGAGCACAAGCTACGGAATGCCTACTTTGTCCTCGATGACTATGCGCGGACATGGCTTGAGAACCGTGAGGCGGCCCTATCAACACTGGACGAATTCCGACGGCAGCCTTGATCGCAAGGAGCGAGCTGAATCTGCAATTCAGGCGAGAGTACAGAGGCCGAACGAAAGCGTCGCAATGTTTGTCGAAGATATGTGCCGACTTCTCCGACGCGCGGATCCGTTCATGCTGGAAGAAAAGAAGCTCAGGAACTTGATGCGCGGTGTCAAGCAAGAGTTATTCGGTGGCCTAATACGCAACCCACCAAAGACCGTTGCAGAGTTTCTCGCGGAAGCCATATCAATGGAAAAAGCACTGCAGCAGTCAACACGGCAGTACAACCGCGACGTGTTGACCCTATTGCATGACCCTCTCACCATACCCTTGGACAATATCGAAACCTTGCGGGAGCTGATTAGGCTTGTTGTTTGAGAAGAGCTCCAAAAGCTTCAGGTGGCTCCAGCATCGGCACAGTGACTCACGCTGGCTGAGGTCGTCTGGGAGGAAATCAGACAGGCAGTCCACGTCCCAGAGCGAAGCGAGACACCCCAGCACGAGGTACGGCAGCCGCAACCTCGCATGTCGTATGTGGAAGCAGCGTGAAGTTCGTTGTCCCCCGAGTTTTCGCGATGTGAGCGACGTCCCGGACTTTCATGGCGTGCGCGCCCTTGAACAAGCAACTGGCGACTTCAGGCCTTGCCGCATGTCATTCATGGCTGAAACAAGACCCCCCCTCAAGAGCGACGTATGGCGGACCGCAGACCGGAGGCCCTTGTGTTTTCATTGCGGTGAAGCCGATCGCCACTACAGAGCGTGTCCTTACCACTGAGCTGGGCTCTGTGGATTTTCACTGAACGCGCCATGCCAGCGCAATGGTGAACGGCCCCTGGAGATTGAAGCATACCTCGCGGACTTAGGACCTCGTTTCCCCCCGATTCCATGAACCCCGGTCACCGTCACCCGCCCGGAACAGGTCTTCCAGCCCCTTCTTCAAGCCGAAAGCAACGAGGCGTCGCTCACCCAGCCCTGCCTTCCGGGAAAACCGAGTCCAGCGACCTGCGGAGGTGAGGTCGCTGATGTTGCGAACGCTGAAGATCCTCCACTACGACGACCGCGATATAACGCAATTGAGACTCAGAGAAAGCAGTGTAGTTCCGTGTCAGTATCCTGCGACGTACCAGTTACCATAGATAACCACGAAGTCACGGCGTTAATCATAATGGGTGCCGACACGTCTGTTATGAGCCAGAATCTCGCGTGTATACTGAACAAAGGTTCGACGCAAAGGACCGAAACTCAGATTCGTACTGCAGGAGGGCATCTCATAACTCCAATGGGCCAGTGCACTGCGCGAGTCAACATTCGGGGCTTCACGTACATCGGCGACTTCGTCATTCTTCCTGAATGTTCAAAGGACCTTATACTCGGCATGGATTTCCTTCAGGTGAATGGTGCCATCATTGACCTGCAAGAGTCTAGAGTCAACTTCGCTACTACGCAAGGCATAACGAACAGTAATGACAACGACCATGACGTCGCGCTTCGCATAGCTGATGATCATGTCACGTTGCCACCCAAGAGCAGCGTGCTTACCCTTGTCCGATGCGACATGGAGGACGCCGCCGAAGGAATGGCGTAGGCGAACATGCCCTGCTTCTTGAGCGCCACATTTGTATAGCCAGAGGGCTTCTTCAGGTGCGAAACAAATGTTCAGTCGTTTTGCTAAAAAACTTTAGCAATGAATATCGGCATGTACCGCGAGGAACGACAATCGCATTCCTTGACGAAATCACTGATGTTACTGACATTGCTGCATTGGAAAGCGCATCGTCTCAGCAATCTGGGTTACCCAGCCTAAAAGAACGGATTCAGGTTAACTCCGCTCTGCCAGACCACCAGAAAGATCGTCTACTGAGTCTCGTGAATTAATTTGCGGACTGTTTTTCAACGTCATCCAAAGTGTGGCGCACGTCCATCACAAAGCACCGCATCATCACGGACGAGTCCGCACGTCCTGTTCGTCAGCATCCCTACAGAGTGTCTCCAGTGGAAAGGGAAGCGATAAAGCATAAGGTGAAAGAGATGCTCCAAGACGAAGTGATCCAGCCGTCCACCAGCCCGTGGGCCTCCCCTGTAGTGTTAGTCAGAAAGAAAGACAACACACTACGCTTCTGTGTAGATTACAGAAAGTTGAACCGTGTCACCAAGTGCGATGTTTATCCATTGCCACGCATCGGCGACGCACTGGATCGTCTACAACATGCCAAGTTTTTTTATTCGTTGGATCTTAAGTCAGGGTATTGGCAAATCGAAGTTGATGAACAGGATCGTGAAAAAACAGCGTTTGTGACACCTGATGGGCTTTATGAGTTCAAGGTTCACCCCTTCGGTCTCTGTTCCGCACCTGCCACCTTTCAGCGGATGATGGATACAGTGCTTGCTGAACTGAAATGGCAAACCTGCCTCGTATACTTGGACGACGTCGTCGAGTTCTCGAGCACCTTTGACGAACATCTCACACGACTTGAGAGTGTCCTCACTGTGATCCATACTGCCGACCTCACCATCAAGCCTGACAAATGCTACTTGGGGTTCCAAGAGCTCAAATTTCTTGGCCATGTCGTTGGTCCTCAAGGCGTCCGACCAGACCCCGACAAGTTAGCTGCTGTCGCCGAGTTTTCACTGCCCACAGACAAGAAGACTGTCCAACGCTTCCTTCGTTTGTGCGCATATTATAGGCGCTTCGTTGAGGGATTCTCGAGAATTGCTGAGCCTCTGACACGGCTTACACGCGACGATGTGCCTTTCATTTGGGCGGACGAGCAGCAGCAGTCATTTAATGAACTGCGCAAGCGTTTGCAAGAGGCCCCAATACTTGCTCATTTCGACGAAGACGCTGACACTGAAATTCATACTGACGCCAGCAATTCTTGTCTCGGCGCAGTTCTTGTGCAGTGGCAAGCTGATGCGGAACGTGCCATTGCTTATGCAAGCTGCAGTCTCACCAAGGCTGAGAAAAACTACTCAACTAATGAAAAAGAATGCTTAGCAGTTGTGTGGGCAATTAGTAAATTCCGACCCTACTTGTACAGTAGACCCTTTAAGGCAGTCAGTGATCAACCACGCGCTGTGCTGGCTTGCCAACCTCAAGGATCTTTCAGGCAGACTAGCACAATGGAGCCTGCACCTTATAGGGGTATTACTCAGGCTCGCGCGTGCGCACCTGACCCTTCTCTGGATCGCACAGCGCCGATGGAGCGGCAGTCGCTCGCTAGCACTTTCGCAGCAGCCCTAGCAGTCAGAGCTGTGACCCCTAACCCGCGGTTCGCAGTGAGTTGCGACCACGGCGGGTTCAGGCCAGGGGGGACAGGGTGAGTCTCGACCTAAGGTGTTTATTCACCTTAGAGTACAAGGATACCAACTGGCAACAACAGCCACAACACATACAAATACAACACAAAACAAAACCACAGCGGCGGAGCATTCCGCACGCCTGGGGTGAAACAAACCGCACAATGTGGGAACCACAAAAGAGGCTGATAAGAGTTCAGCTCACCCAGAGTGGATCCGCGCTCGGGCCCTGGGGCGGTCAGTCGCTCACAAAGGCCGGGCGCAACAGGGGGACGGCGTGCGGCGGTCTCAGCGGCTGAGTTGAGATGCGGCCTGTCGCAAGCTCTTCAGCCGAAAGACAACGGTGCATCGGGGGAATAGCGCTTCTCCCTGAGCGGCGGAGACTCCCTCTCAAGCAGTTTGTCGGGGGAAGAAAAGGCTCGCCTCTCATCGCTTCTGACTGAATATGACGCCGTATTCACAGAGCGGCCTGGTTGCACTACGCTATACAGGCACAAAATTGAGACAGGCGACGCTTCTCCGTGGAAGTGTAATCCTCGGCCGGTGAGTTTGGCTAAGAGGAAAGCACTAGACAGCGCTCTGGACGAACTGCTCGATACAGGCGTTGTTGAAAGGTCGGACAGCCCATGGGGTTTTCCTGTGGTGTTGGTTCCTAAAAAGGATGGGACGCCCCGCCTTTGTGTTGACTACCGCCGCCTGAACGAGGTGACATGCAAGGACGCATATCCGCTTCCTAGCATTCCCTCGATCGTATCCAACGTTGGCGGAGCGAAGTACTTCACTACGCTCGATGCAAGCAGAGGATACTTTCAGGTGGAGGTAGATCCCTGTGACCGAGAGAAGACTGCCTTCACTTGTCACAGGGGACTTTTCCAGTTTACCCGTATGCCATTCGGACTTGTCGGTGCGCCTGCGACTTACCAGCGCCTGATGGACTGTGTCTTGGGTGACGCAAGGTGGCACCACGCTCTTGCTTACCTGGACGATGTTGTGGTATACTCGCGTACCTTTGATGGGCACTTACGCCATCTCAGGGACGTGTTGGAGCGTCTGAGGTCTGCGGGGATAACGCTAAACCCGACCAAGACCCAGATCGCAGCAACCCGAGTAACGCTACTGGGTTTTAAACTTGATAACGGACGCCTTCTGCCGTGTGATGACAAGGTTCAGGCATTATTGAACTTCCAGTCACCGGCAGACATAGGCGGACTGAGACGCTTTTTGGGGCTGGCGAACTTCTATCGACAGTTCATCCCAAACTGCGCTGCACTGCAAGCCCCCTTGACAATGCTGTTGAGGAAAGGTGAGCAGTGGAGGTGGGGTCCCGAGCAAGAGGAGGCACTGCGCAACCTCGTAAACGCGCTCGTGGAAACCACCGAGTTAAGGCTACCAGATTTGAACAAAGAATTTGTCATTCATACGGACGCCAGCGACCTTGGCCTAGGAGCGGTTTTGCTCCAACAGCACGAAGGTAGCTTGCGCCCGGTAGCTTTTGCCAGCCGCTCTTTGACTCCCGCAGAGAAAAATTACTCCGTGACCGAAAAGGAATGTCTGGCGATCATTTTCGCTCTCAAAAAGTTTGACTACTATGTTGATGGAGTCCCATTCATAATTGAGACCGATCATATGGCACTAACTTGGCTTAGGCGCTTAGGAGAGCCGAGCGGCCGGCTCGCGCGATGGGCACTTCTCCTGCAGCGATACGATTTTACCGTTCGCTACAGGAGAGGAAAGAACAACGTTGTGGCGGACGCACTCTCGCGCGCGCCCGTTGACTGTGAGAAGAGTAACATTACTACTCAACTCACCTCGCCCGAAACTGAGCTTGAGAGCGGACTAACCGCTGCGACGATTGAGGTCGTCAGGAGGGGTAACATTAATACCCATCGTGACTCCTCAGTGACTCAGCCTAAGAGCAGAGTAACTGCTACAATGCTCGACGGCGCTGGTCCCGAAGGAAGGGCAGACGAACCCCCTTCGCAGGACGAAAGCGTGAACCACTTGGACTGCGTCAGTTCAGTGGGGAGCGTGTTCGGCAGAAAGGAGCTGTTAGAGGCACAGCGGGAGGATCCGTGTTGTAAGAAAGTGTTTGAGGGGCTCCGGGAGCCCGGCGGCGCGGCCGCGGCGCACATGGACGCAGCTGGTATTGCTGTGGGTGCGCGGCGCTCCGAAACAGCTGGTAATGCTGTGAGCGCGTTGGATTCCTACCTGCTAGACTCTGACGGCGTCCTGCTGAGATACATTCCCGTGGAGAAGGATACACACGAGTCCTTCAAAGCGGTGATTCCACGCACGCTGAGAGGAGCACTTTTACGCTACTTTCACGATACGTGCATCGCCGGGCATGCAAGTGGCCCTAAGACTTATCTGAAGTTGTGCCGCTTTGCTACCTTGGCTGGAATGAAGCGGGATGTGATGCGCTACGCCCGCTCTTGCAACGTGTGCCAACGCGTGAAGCCGCGTGGTGGACGCCCACCCGGGCTCATGCAGCCGATCAAAAGCCGAACACCGTGGCAAATTGCGGCATGTGACGTCATGGGACCTTACCCCAGGACACCGAGCGGGAACCGATTCCTTCTCGTAGTCACAGACCATTTCAGCAAGTGGGTGGAACTGTTCCCCCTACGGAAGCTGACAGCACGCGTGATCATGGGAAAGCTGATCGAGGTGTTTACACGATTCGGCTATCCTGAGCAGCTGATAACGGACAATGCGTCCTACTTCACTGCCAAACTCTTCGTGGACTCTTGTGCAGCTCTCGGCATTAAGCACAGGAGAACAACCACGTACCATGCCCAAGCGAATCCCACTGAGCGTGTGAACCGCAACATCAAGCACATGCTAGTTGCATTTGCGGGGACGCACAATGAGTGGGACGCTTGTCTTCCTGAAATTGGATTTGCTATCAGGTCGACAGTGAATCGATCGACTGGGTATACACCCGCCACCCTCAACCTTGGGAGGGAGCTGTTGAATCCGGTAGAACTTACTCTACAGGAACGAAGCAGCACGGAACTGGTTGTTTCGTCGGCACGCGCCGATTATGCGACTGGGCTGTGCGCGAAGGTAACGGAGGCTTTACGAAAAGCGCGACGGAACCTGAGCACTGCACGTGCCGAGCAGAAAGCGCAGTACGACCGCTCTCATCAGGAAGTTCACTACAAAGTGGGCGACCTGGTGTTGAGACGGAATCACGTCCTGAGCGACGCCAGTAAGAAATTCTCAGCTTCTCTGGCGCCGAAATGGACAGGACCGTACCGGGTGCGAGAGACTGTCTCTTCGCTCGTGTACAGGCTGGTGGACTTGAAGCTAAGACCGATCAGCCGACCGGTGCATGTCTGCGATCTCAAACCCTACTACAACAGAGGGAACGAGTGGCCCGAGGAGAACGCTCTCCCGCGCCCGCAGGCAGCGGCATCGGGTGGCACAGCTCGACGTTCGAGCCTAGTGCGGTGTTATAACTTGCGATCTCGGCAGAACTAACTCTGTCCAGTTCGCTGAGGCTATTTTATAGTGCGCGATATTGGACGGAATGCTCCTCCGATGTCTAGCATGCAGGCTTCCAGAGCGAGCACGCGCTTTCTCTTCGGAAGAAGCGAGAGGGGCTAACAGAATTGTCGCAGCAGCAGAACGCCCGTCGGGAGCCGTGCAACAACCTTCAAGCAAGAAGAAAAGACCGTCTTCACTGTTGGCACAAACGAGCAGGCCGTAAGCAGTCAGCAGCGCAGTGCAGGCAACAGGCGGTGAGAAAAGATCCTCCAGCGGCTAACAGCGAGGTGAGAGGTGCAGCTGGCGACTTCCGGTCCGGAATGGTCCCGGCGGCGCAGAATTCGCCGAACCGCACCGCACAGCTCCGCGACCGAGTTGCGAGCCCCGCAACCAAGCATCCAGCCTCAAGGCCGAGCGAAAGACTTCGCCCGCAAGGACAGAGTGGACCCCTGCTGCGCAGCGAGGTGCAAGCCAGCGTCAGGGGTGTGTCGGCGCGCCTTTGCCGATCTTGCGTGCCGACACCCGCGAGGGTGCGCAACGACAGAGAGAGCTGTGTCGGAACGAACAGAAAGAAACGCGTTCGCCAAGACCAGAGGACAACGAACCCCGGGAACACCAAAAGACAGCTGTCCTGCGCCATATCGAAGCTGGTTCGGGGATCGCGTCAGCATAATCGAAACAGCCAAGAGAAATCCAGGGACCCTTTCGCCAACACGGACCCGGCACGTCTGACTAGGCGTGTGACGCCTCCGAGACGCAAGGTGACCCGGACCCAGCGGCCTTTTTGCCTCCTACTACATCCCGTTGCCGTCAAGCTGCTCCGTGGCATTATTCAATGTTCCGGCCTGGCTCGCGACTACCTACACGGCGACAATGACGGTCTGCAGCTAGAGCTGCTCCCTCACCAACATGGACTCAAACCGTGTTGCTGTCGGAGTAGCACGTCCCTCTCGGAAAAGCCTCAGGTGACGGCGGCCTCTTAGCGGCTAAAGGGTTATTTTAAGGAGGGGGGGATGTGGGGATTGCACGCGCATCCCGATATCTCCGGAGCGGCCACGCGGTTATCACGCGATAATCACGTGCTCGCTCGCGGAGGGTAGCGGGGAGAGGGCACCTTCGCCGCTCCCGCTGCTCTTCGCGCCTGGCCGCGACGCTGCAGCCAAGGCACCCCGTTCCCTCCTTTCCCTTTCTTGAAACCGGGGAGACTCCCTCTCCGCCGCTCGGGGAAAAGCGCTATTCCCCCGATGCACCGTTGTCTTTCGGCTGAAGAGCTTGCGACAGGCCGCATCTCAACTCAGCCGCTGAGACCGCTGCACGCCGTCCCCCTGTTGCGCCCGGCCTTTGTGTGCGACTGACCGCCCCAGGGCCCGAGCGCGGATCCACTCTGGGTGAGCTGAACCCTTATCAGCCTCTTTTGTGGTTCCCACATTGTGCGGTTTGTTTCACCCCAGACGTGCGGAATGCTCCGCCGCTGTGGTTGTTGTGTTGTATTTGTATGTGTTGTTGCTGTTGTTGTCAGTTGGTATCCTTGTACTCTAAGGTGAATAAACACCTGAGGCCGAGACTCACCCTGTCCCCCCTGGCCTGAACCCGCCGTGGTCGCAACTCACTGCGAACCGCGGGTTAGGGGTCACAGCTCTGACTGCTAGGGCTGCTGCGAAAGTGCTAGCGAGCGACTGCCGCTCCATCGGCGCTGTGCGATCCAGAGAAGGGTCAGGTGCGCACGCGCGAGCCTGAGTAATACCCCTATAACCTACAAGAGTACGAGATTACAGTTGTCTACCGATTTGGAAGGAAGCACAGTGACGCTGACTGTTTGTCACGCGCACCACTCCCTACAATGTCATCAGACCCTGACCATGATTTGCCATTTGTCGGCATTATCGATGCCATAAAGATGGCTGAGCTCCAGCACGCTGACCCTGAGCTGCTGCCGCTGATTGAACACTTTCAAGGAGTTAAAGGTGTTTTACCCCACTCTCTTGTGTGTGGCTTATCCTCATACTACTTGCACAACAACGTCCTTTACAGGAAAAACTGCAGAAGCGGTCCCAATACGTACCTCCTTGTCGTGCCGTCGGCGCTGCGCCAAGGCATTTTGCAAGCCTGCCATGAAGAGCCATGCGCGGGACACCTGGGATTCACTAAGACATTAGCAAGGATACGACAGAAGTATTACTAGTCCCGGCTTTATTCTTCTGTGCAATGATACGCGAAGGCCTGCCGCGACTGTCAGCGCCGCAAGAAACCCCCAGTCAAACCGGCCGGATTTCTCTATCCTATGGACCCTCCTCAAGCACCATTCCAATACATAGGAATGGATCTACTTGGGCCATTCCCACTGACCTCTTTGCACAACAGATGGATAGCCGGCGCTACCGACTACTTAACCCGGTACGGCAAAACCGAAGCTATCCCTTAAGCAAACTCGTATGAAGTGGCCAAGTTCTTTGTATGCTACATCATCTTACGACATGGTGCACCGTCTGTTCTCATCACCAACCGCGGTACAGCATTTACAGCGGAACTTATGCAGGACGTTCTCCAGCTGACGCATAGCTCTCACCGCAAGAGCACAGCGTATCACCCTCAAACCAATGGACTAACGGAACGTCTGAACAGAACGCTGGCTGATATGCTCTCCATGTACGTCGACGTAGAGCACAAGACGTGGGACGAGATTTTACCCTATGTGACTTTCGCGTATAACACTGCTGTACAGGAGACTACACAGTTTACGCTGTTTGAACTTGTATACGGGCGTCATGTCCCATTAACGCTTGACACCATGCCACCTCTGGCTGATAATAGCCCGACCAGCAAACACGTGGAGCCAACAGCATACCAACACCCTTCGATACTATGAGGGTCAACGCAACGTCCATTACAATACCAGCGCCTGCGTGTGGGTCTGGACGCCCGTCCGTCGCCGTGGACACTCGGAAAAGTTGATCCGCAGGTATTTTGGTCCCTACAAGGTTACACACCGCCTCAGTGACGTGACCTACGAAGGCGTCCCCTGCAGTTCTGACCCTGGTTCGCTCTGTCGTCGTCCTCGCGCTGAAGTTGTTCATGTTGTGCGCATGAAACCATACTATGCGCGTACGTGAACGCCGAGATGCACCTGAGGAGCTCAATTTCTTATGTCGCTGAAAGAACTTTGTGACGCGACCGAGACAGTCGCTTTTCGCATGGGGGGCAACTGACACAAGAATGTGGGGCTCCCGCACCGCAGGACGGCGCACGCTAAGGTCGGCGCCATGAAAGACGATGAAGTGCGTAAGCTGCACATTCTTCTTCTGGCCCGCCATTAAAGAGAAGCGTCTATTTTGTAACACTCTATGCCAATCTACGTTACAATATGTGGAATCGATTATAAGCGAAGCTTTCGTTATGTTTACTGGAATTTCCTCATTTCTCCTTCACTTCTGTGTAGCTCAACACTCCTCGTTCAATCCATGCTTCAGTTCCATTTTGTTGAACTAATTTTTTTCTCCACACTCGTCTGCTTCTATTGCAAACTTTTTCTTCAGAAGCGTGTAGCTGACTTGTTCAATGTTGTGTTACAGACTTCTTCATTTATCTGTGTGTGTGAGACAGTTACTATGGTTTTAGAGCCACTAACTTCTATTGAACACTCTTCACTCAATGCACACTCTGGTCCCATTCGCTTCAGGTCCCTTCTTTATACGTAGTCGGCTGCTTTTGATGCCGGCTTCTTCACCCAGTGGCACACACCCAGAATGTTCACATACCAAGTGCCATATGCTCAGTTGCACGTATCCAAGTTTTATATTCGGGGACATGCCCAGTGGCATGCTTGCAGGCAGCTGTCCTTGCTCACTACGTCACTTTGAGTGCTCAGCCTCCTCAAGCTGGCGCTCCGTTGCAACAGCTCTCCCCATCCCACATCGCCTGCGTCCACCCATGCCGCTCCCAGGATCAAACCCCTACTCGGTCCGTGAGCCTCCTCCCCAGCTAAAAGGCAGCGGCGCGATGACTCTTTCCAAGAAATTCACTGCGCCAAATGTGAGTGCTTTCAGCTACTCTACGGCCCGTCGGTCTCATTTCTTGGATGTTTCCGCGAACTGTATGCTTTCTGTTTGGGATCACCTCACTCATCACTGATACAGAGGCTTTTCCACCGGCTTCACTAGGCGCAAATTTCACTCTCGCAGGTACGGCGATGACACAATCACAACCTTTGCAATGCATTCGGCGACCACTGCAGCCCTCATACTATCGGCATTCGAGATCTCACCGCAAGCAGCAGAAGCAGGCGAGCCTTCCGATGCTCTGTGCTCACACCTCCCGTGGATGCATGGCCTACTGAAGTTTTGCAAGAGCAGCTCTGCCATCTGTTTCTTCAGCTTGAGAGTCACTTCTACATCAACAACATGAGTGACCAACACTTGCATTGTCTCCATGCAAGTCCTGAGCTGCCAGATGGTCTGCCGTATTTACTCACAATGATCGCACTTTTTTGTCAAAAATATTAACGTAAATTCAGGGGTGTGATTATTACGCGGGTTAAATTTCCCACGAAAAGAAAAATGTTTTTTTTTCATCCCGCATTTGCTCCAGGATGACAACAAGTCAACAAGCAGGCGGCTGCTGCTCAGTGCAGGACACCAAAACAAAAATGGCAGCTGTCGGAGCAAGCCGAACACGCCAACATGAATATTTTTCTTCTTGTAAATACATTACGTGCATTGAAACAGTTTCTTCCATATCAGTAATGAATAATATCGGTAATATCGGCAAGTTTGCGACAATAATGTAGCCATGTCCACTTTGAGGGGACAGAAACAGAGATGGGTGCGCTTAGCTGCCAGTGACATAGAAACACATAAAGGGCATGCTGCGGAAACTGCGACATTTGTCTTCACTGCTATCCCAATATGGCACATTTCCGCTATGGTTGGGTGAATATCTTAGCAGTGTTACAAGCGTCGGCGTATGAACAGGGTACACTTCTAACGTATATGTGTAAACGTGGCCACTATCGTTGCCGCTCATGATTTGTTGTATGCCCACGAGTGCAGACGAGAAGAATAGAAAGGCGCCTTTCATGTTGTTGTTGACCGAAACCCTTATGAAGCTTACAAATAATAAAGCTGAGGCGAGTTTGGTTATAGTTTTATTTTTTCATGGAAGTGCGGAAAGTGATGAAAGGAATGAAATGGGGCATCTGCTTAAGAATGTTGGGTTTGTGCAGACCGCTTGGTATGCCCTCAAGAGTTGTTCACATAGCATTCGACAGATGGTAAGCGCGATCATAATTAGCTAGGCTTGGCAAATGACATATCAATGCAACAAGTTCAGGGTGCAATCATTACACGGGAAAGAAAAAGAAAATCAAATTTTGACGACAAAATTCATGGATGCGATCATTACGCGAGTGCGATCATTATGCGAGTAAATACGGTACTTTTGGAGCTCCCGCTTCTACAGACCTGGGCATCTACGAGAACCTGTGGCAGGTCGAAATTTTACACCACGGTATCCTGTGGCTACGCCTTGCTTACAACCTACGCTGCCAGTGCTGCCTCCCTCAGATTGCGTGAACCCGACACTACCAATGCCGAAACCATCTGCACACTTTACCTGGACTTTAACATTGGACTTTATTTCAATCACACTTCACACTAGGAGGGGAGCCCTGTAGCGGCACAACTATCGCCTCCGAAGCAGGCAAAGAAGATGGGCTCCCGTGCAGGTAGCGCGAGAATAGAACACCCTAGCATGCTCGACTTGAGCAGCTGCGGTGTCGGCCGCTCCCAAGATCTTGCTGCACCCTGGCTGGCTGGCGTAAACAAACCATGGCTACAGCGGCTACCTCTCCGCACCGCCTCCCACAATGGTATTATACAGTGACTGATCCTGAATCCTGAAGAAATGTTTTAGCTGTAATAGCATTTTATATCGCATCGAAGCTGAATTTTTACTGATGAATGCACACAAAAAATTGCATTTTGCGGCTATGTGTAGCTGCTGTTTTGCATTTTCAAACTCAGCCATCTTGGTCTTGTTTGAAAAAGCTTGACGCGATTGTTGGATTTGTTCCACATTGCATACAGCTCTGAGTAAAGTATAGAAGAGAAGGTGTGCAAGCATTCAACAGGCAACTCTGTCCATACAATGTGCATTCAAAGACATTGATAAAGAACGGCAAGGATGCCAGTTGCAGAAGGGTGCCCTTAATGTCCATTCCATTCACTAAAGTTGTGCATTTCTTGAAGGACTTGAACTTTGTCTCTTGATCAGGTGGGTGCAAGCCTGGGGTGTGGCAGCCAATCACTCAATGTACAGTGCACAGTGTGCAAGCAGAAAAGCTTCACGTACCAGATTGTTGGCAATGTCTCGGGGAAACATGTCGTGTATGTCGAACTTGAAGGTGACTGTCTTGCCCTTGGACGACTCGAGCTGGCACTCAACCACTGAGCCCCCTTCGACAGAGAGAACTAGCAGACGAGGCCAGCGCTGCTCCAACTGGGCCCCTCGTCGCCGCTTGGGCACCTTTTTTCGTGCTTTCTCTCGTGCACTCGAGTCTGTCAGGTCACTTGCCTCGCTTGCAGAGTCCAGAGCAGAGGCACTGCACAATAATAAGGACTGTCAGTGCAGCAACCTTCCTTGAGCCGTGCAGCACAACATTTGTTTAGAGCACTAATTTGTGAGAGCTGGACATCTGTACATTAGCATTCAGCACAAAGTCTTACTTTTTATATTTTAAGCAGTGCTTTTTAGTTGTCATGTTCTGAAAAAAGTACAATGATAGAAATTAACGACAAAATGAGTCTCATCACTGATACACAACCAATTTTGGGGCTAAGTGTAGGCTAATAAATGAAACCATGAGCCTGATGTTCGGAAAAATTCATGTGCCGGAAGTCATATCCATGCTGGATGTAGTTGTGATGTGCATAGACACTAGCACTAGATTTCACTTTTAGTATGTTAGTGAAGCATTTCTGTACCTCACTTAACTTTATAGACACGACTGGCATGTGTATTGCTGATACTGCAGTCATAAGAACTGCCATTACTGCCTTCACAGGTGAGGCGTTCTCTAACCTTGCCAACTGGCAACTAAGCCTAGTGTTTGAGAAATCTTGGTCACATGGCTTGGCACTCAACTAACCACAACTTTTGGTCACACTCACCACTAAGGCCACACAAATAATGCGGTCGATATGACAGTAAAACACAAAGTTGCCTATCCTGTAAACATGATGCTCAAGAAACAAGGCTTGGCTGGTTACACAGGCTGAACTTCTTACTGTTTTGAATGCATGGGAATCTATATATATATATATAAAGCAGAAAACAATGATCAGTGCAATGCAGGACACAACAGGATCTAAGGTGGAACAAGTCTTGTTAGTGTGTTCAAATAACGACAGACTTGGGAGGTCTCTACTAATTCGTGTTGTGAGTGAAAATTTTACATGAGATGGGAAAATGTCTCTGTAGAAAGGACCCTCCCAAGTCTGTCCTTGTTTGCACCCACCCAGCAATGAGGAAGGGGGTCATTTAACCATTCAAATTGTGGGGTCTCTCACACCCATGCTCTTGGGACAAAGGAACGACAACACAGTTGTGCAAACAATCACAAGGGCATTTATTGCACCTTTCATAGATCAATGCCTGCTAGCCGAGTTGCTATCCACAAAACATGCCGATGGGCACGCGACAAATCTAGAAGTCCGACTTACCGCGACCGCATTGAGAGCGAATATGTTCGCCCCATGCTTGATCCCAACGCCTGGTCGTTCGCGTGTACGATCACGCCAACGGTGGCGCGTTCGAAGGCGGCCACGCGAGACGGTCTCGCAGAAGCATGGGTCGGCGCACGCGCGGCACGGCACGTCCGCACTGCTTGCTGTCCCGAACCCAAGAGGAAGCGCCTTGTCTTTCGGCGCCCAAGTAACCCCGCCTGTCAGCGGCATTAGCAGCGCAACACCCGCGCCATCTCTCGTACTGCGCCTCAACCACTCCGACCGCCGCGGGCGCCAGGCCACGCGAGCCGTGTGGGAAAACCAACATATCAGGGGACGCGTGAGAGTCGCGCATCCCCATGTCCCCCCAACCTTAAATCACTACATATTCCGGCGAGACATGTGACACGGTCTAACATCAACCCGTGCTTCGCGAACAAGATAGTACATGCAACAGTGGCCACGCTGAGGAAATGTCCACATGCTGTCCATAACATGCGAGCCAACATTGTCCCTGGGTACACCGCTGGCGTCCGCCGGTCACAGCAGCAGCTTTGCAGACTCGACGGCACGATTCCAGGCCAGGACTCCGGAAACGGCGACGCAGTAGTCAGTACGAGCGAGCGTCGCTCGCGCCGACGCGCCCTGCTGGCAAGGGCCGCCGTAGCTGTCGGTATGGTATGGTATGAAAAACGTTATTTAGGTCCTGAGGGATCAGTCTGGGACTGATGCGGGCCGCTCCCACGTCGGTACAGAGAGGCCGAGCCCCTCTGCCATCACACGGGCCCTCTGGACAGCCCTGAGTTGGTCCGCCAGCACTTCACTGTGCAGCATCCGCTGCCACCACTGTTCACCTCGAGAACCATCACCGGCCAACGCCAAGCAGCGCCACAGCATGTGTTGTAAATCGAGCAAACCCCCACACTTACTACAATAGACTGAAACCCCGCAGTCCGGATTAATTTTATTCATGATGGCCGGGTTAGGGTACGTTCGTGTCTGCAGAAGCCTTAACGTAACTGCCTGCAACCTATTTAATTTAGGATGTGGCAGCGGGAATGCCCTGCGCCCTAAGTAATAGTGCTTGGTGATTTCGTTGTAGGTTAACAGTTGGTCCCTGTACTCAGGAGCGGGAGATGTGACCGCCGGCTCTTTTGTCTGCCGCCGAGGGTTGTGAGCTGGATACAGGAGGCCGCCGAAGTCGCTGCGCCGCACCGGCCACAGCATCACCATTGCCTGGGGTGGCTCGATCCTAGTCCGGGGCAGCAGCTCAGACGATGTGCAGGTGACGGCAAACCAGGGGTGACTCCAATGACGCTGCGTAGACTCAACACACTCGGCAAACACTACAGTAGTGCAAGGGAGATGAATTCTGCATGCGCATCGCCCACGTGGTACGATGTTCAACTCGGCTAGCAAGAGATCGGGCAGCTACTCAGATGCTAAGTTCATGTGAACGAAGCTCGCTTCCTTGAGCCGAACCAGTAATTTCAATTCGTGCGAGGCTAACTAGAATGAGGGAAGCAAATTGCAACGCCTCAACGCCACGGTCCACCAGGTTGTGTCCCTCCACGTGCGACAGGCAGCTTCGTAAAGCCTTAGGCCTAAAGCGTCGCTACCCTGACAACAAACAACACCCAAAATGAGCGCAAAACAGGTAGCTGCGAGGATACATCAGCTCTGTGAGGTGGTCCTACTCCGCTCGGTGCACACAACATCCGAGTTGACGGCGCCCACCATCCCAGACGGTGCCGGAGCGCCCGGTGCCAGGCCGCCATACCAGTCAGCCCGTAGTGGCACCCGTGGCACGCGGCCACCCGGCTCCCAGAGCCGCGACTTCATCAGAGTCAAAGAGATAGGAGAAGCTATTTACATGAGAAATTCGGACCACATACGAGGCTTCCGTACTAACTCGCTTCAGGCTTGCCAATGCTCCGCGGGCGCTAAGTCTTGCGCTCCCAGGATGCAGACCACGTGGCTCTCGTACCAACGAATGTCATTAAAAAAAAACACTTGCGAGAAGGCTTAGCATGTTGACAAGTTCAAACACACTACAGCTACCGTCGCCTCTCTCAAGAAAGCACAAGGCCAACGCTAGCGATCAAAATCCACGCTAGGCCTATGCTTCGATTCAAACAAAGGTCTCGAACGGAGCAAAACTGTAAAATCTATCGTCCGATGCCCCAAGAGCCCCACGTTGGGCGCCAGATGTCGGGTCTCTCACACCCATGCTCTTGGGACAAAGGAACGACAACACAGTAGTGCAAACGATCACAAGGGCATTTATCGCACCTTTCATAGATCAATGCCTGCTGGCCGAGTTGCTATCCACAAAACATGACGATGGGCGCGCGACAAATCTAGAGGTCCGACTCACCGCGACCGGATAGCGAGCGAATATGTTTGCCCCATGCTGGATCCCAACGCCTGGTCGTTCGCGTGTACGGTCACGCCAACGGTGGCGCGTTCGAAGGCGGCCACGTGAGACGGTCTCGCAGAAGCATGGGTCGGCGCACGCGCGGCACGGCACGTCCGCACTGCTTGCTGTCCCGAACCCAAGAGGAAGCTCCTTGGCTTTCAGCGCCCAAGTAATCCTGCCTGTCGGCGGCATTAGCAGCGGAACACTCGCGCCATCTCTCGTACTGCGCCTCAACCACTCCGACCGCCGCGGGCGCCAGGCCACGCAAGCCGTGCAGGAAAACGAACATATCTGGGGATGCGCGAGAGTCGCGCATCCCCACAAAATAAACCAATATGTAGAGCAACAATCTACAATATGAACTCTACAATGTGAAGCAAATTCATCCTTGAATTCTTAATAAATCTTTCATTCCAATGGGCAAGCCAGCAGAAAGTGCTGCGTCACACTGTTGCCACCATCTTCAGTGACTGCACCAGAGAGAGCATGCAGTGGTTGTGAGAACCCTTGTTGAATTAAGCTCGGCACTGTCTCGGATTAAAGAAGCATCTCCTTTCATGAAAGAGCCCGTGCTCACAAGAACACGCAACCAGCATCTACCAGAACGGCTAAAGATAAATATTGTTTCTGATGCAATAAGCCTCGCTTCTTGCGAGTGAACCGTATGGCATCTTAATTATTTGGTGCCAAAGACCCGGGAACTACTACCAGAGATCACGGAAAGCTGAGTGAACGGACCACCATGGAGAGGCTGAGACTGAAGTGGTGATCAAGACGATCCTTGCACAGGGTTATCAATGAGGCAAGAGCTCTACTTGGTGATGAATCAGCACCTTAGATAAGCTCAATGCTATTGATGGTGTGTTCAAAGGTGGTTGGTTCATCTTTAGAATAAAAACAGGAACAGTGCAACACAGGATGAGCGAGTAAAGATCATAGGACAGCGCTATGTCTTATCCTCTTTACTCGCTCATCCTGTGTTGCGCTGTTCTTGTTTTTATGCTATTTATGGACGTCTCAAGGCGAACGACAATGAGCTAAACAATATAAACGAGGTGCTAGAGAGCCACATAGCTGATGAAGAATTAGAGCGAGAATACAGCCCCGCTGTGGAATATGAGCAAAACGCTACCAGCATCAGGAGTGAGCTGCTTAGCAAGCAAGACCAAATTTTCAGTTCATGTTTTCAACACCGAAGCTTCGGACTTCATTGGTGGCCAGTGCCCCAGAAGACTCTGGAACCAAGCTACCTAAGCTTACCATCACCCCATTTACTGGTGATCTGTGTCGATGGAACGAGTTCTGGGAACAATTTTACCGGATGTTAGCAGTATGTTTAAAGGGCCTGGTTGGTTCATGATTGGAATAAAAAAGAAACAGTGCAACACAGGACGAGTGAGGAAAGAGCACAGGGCAGAGCGCTGTCCTGTGCTCTTTACTCGCTCGTCCTGTGTCACACTGTTTGTTTTATTCCAATTGACCAGATGATTCACCTTAACGGAAGCCTCACAGTGACAGACAAGTTCAACTATTTGAGGTTCTTTTTAAGAGGCGACGGAGCCTCAGCTATTGTGGGCCTGCCAACCATGGCAGCTTGCTACAAGCATGCCGTTGACATCGCTTCGGTGATAAAATGATACTCAAACAGGTGTGCTTCTCCAAGCTTCGTATGCTGCTTTTGGTCCATTCAAGCGAGCCGACAGCTCTTCGCAAATTGTATGACCAAGTTGTCATCAACGTCCAAGGACTGGAGACACTTAGGGTGAGCAAGATGTCCTTTTCCACTACGCTATGCGATTTATTGCTTTGGGCTTTACCACATGACCTAGCGGAACAGTACCACCGTGTGGCACAAGACACGCCATATGGGCGACAAGTGATAGCAATAATGCAACGTCTATCACGAAGCTGTAATGCCTATTAGATTCCTGTCCATTGAGTTGGAGAGCTTAGAGGAAAGCAAGTTCACAAACTATCGAGGAAGAGACAGCTATAATGAGAATGCGCTGAACAAATGTCACCATTTTCGTGGCTCTAATCCCACGTCTTTAGTTCTCCACAACAACACTATGAAAGTACCTGAGAACTGTGTGTTTTGAAAATCGAGTCAAGATACTATGGAAGACTGCTTGCTTGATTTCCCGCTATTGCAAAAGAAGCAAATTTTATTTGGAGACATGAGGTGCCTTCGATGCATGACTAAAGATCACAGGGCGTGTGATTACAGATGCAAGGTTACATGCTCTATTGCCAAGGATGTCATGTGATGAATGTGTGTGATCTGCAAAACCAGCACAACAAATGCCAGAATACCAGCAAGGAATCCAAGCACAAACATGACTGTGTCCACATCTCTTGGGAATAATTGGTGCACCATCGAGGATTATTCCATGAACGCCCTCCTGCAGACGTTCCATGCTTAGGCAGTAACAGATGTCACATGTCAATATATCAGAGGTGTCATAGATGACGGCAGTCACCGGTTGTAACGACAGCTGATGTGGCAGTGTGGGCTCTACCATAATTGTGCTCAACACGTTTGCAAGCAAGTTGAGTCGGGCAGTACAGAAGTGGCGTGCTGTGTAGCTCTGCCTGCAGAGCAAGTTCCCAGACACAAAAGGTGCCTTGCAAGTAGTGCTGAGCAGTATTGAAGACACATGTACCTTAGATACTCTTTGGGTATTGTGTATCTGTATCATGATAAGTCTAGCAAGACACAGATCAATATCTCTATTTCCAATACATGAAAGAATGTACAGTGCATCTTAAGGTACAAGATACTGCTATTGCAAGGTTACCATATGAAACTATAGATGTTGGCTGAACTCCGCTTTTAAGCTGATACTGCGGCCACTAAGCCACGTGAATAAAACTAAAGGCAGAGAGATTATTTTTATCTTTCTGCCAGAGCCCTCTAGTGAGGGCAGGGGGTGAGGTCTGTGCATCCCTATTGGTGCAGAGTCACATGGTGGCACTCGCGCCGACTTGACAAAAACAAGCGCACAAGCATCTGCATGCAGCCGTACTTTTTCTTGATTTTTCGTATTTGGTTGCTTCAGTGCCATGACACTTGCTCATAGCTGCCATCATCATCATCATCAGCAGCAGCACCAGCAGCCTGTTTTATGTCCACCGCAGGACGAACGCCTCTACCCAATTACCCAATTACCCCTGTCCTGCACCAACCGATTCCAATTAGTGCCCGCAAATTTCCTAATTTCATCGCTCCACCTAGTCTTCTGTCATCCTCGATTGCATTTCCCTTCTCTTGGTACCCATTCTGTAACCCTAATGGTCCAACTGTTATCTAATCTGCGCATTACATGACCTGCCCAGCTCGAATATTTTTCTCTTGATGTCAATTAGAATATCGTCTATACCCGTCTGCTCTCTGATCCAAACTGCTCTCTTTCTGTCTCTTAACGTTATGCCTAGCAATCTTCGTTCCATCGCTCTTTGCGCAGTCCTTAACTTGTTTTCAAGCTTTTTTGTCAGTCTCCAAGTCTCTGCCCCATATGTCAGCACTGGTAAAATGCACTGATCGTACACCTTCCTTTTCAATTATAATAGTAAGCTTCCAGTCAGGAGCTGGCAATGTGTGCCGTATGTGATCCGACTCATTTTTATTCTTCTGTGAATTTCCTTCTCATGATCAGGGTTCCCTGTGATTAATTGACCTCGGTAAATGTACTCCTTCACAGGCTCTAGAGGCAGACTGGCGATCCTGAACTCTTGTTCCTTTGCACGGCTATTTATCATTATTTTTGTCTTCTGCATATTGATCTTCAATCCCACCCTTACACTCTCTCTGTTAAGGTCCTCAATCATTTGTGATAACTCGTCTGGATTGTTGCTGAAAGGACGTCATCGGCAAAACGAAGGTTGCCGAGATATTCGCCATCAATCTTTACTCCTAAGCCTTCCCAGTTTAATAGATTGAATACTTCTTCCAAGCACGCAGTGAATAGCATTGGAGAGATTGTGTCTCCCTGTCTGACCCCTTTCTTTATAGGTATCTTCCTGCTTTTCTTGTGTAGAATCAAGGTAGCTGCAGAACCTCTGTAGATATTTTCCAAGGAATTTACGTAAGCGTTCTGTAATTCTTGATTACGTAATGCCTCTATGACAGCTGGTATCTCTGCTGAATCAAACGCCTTTTCGTTATCTATTAAAGCCATATAGAGAGGCTGATTGTACTCTGCGGATTTCTCGATTACCTGATTGATGACATGGATGTGATCAATTGCAGAGTATCCCTTCCTGAAGCTAGCCTGTTCCCTTGGTTGACTAAAGTCCAGTGTTGCCCTTATTTTAGTGGAGATTATTTTGGTAAATATCTTATACAATACTGGGAGTTAGCTAATAGGCTTATAATTTTTTAGTTCCGTAACATATCCTTTTTGGTGGATTAGTATAATGTTTGCATTCTTCCAATTTTCTGGGACCCTTGCAGTCGATAGACACTTTGTATAAAGAGCCGCCAGTTTTCCATGCATTATGTCCCCTCCATTTTCGATTAAATTGACTGTTATTCCATCATCTCCTGCCGCTCTTCCTCGTTTCATGTCTTGCAAGGCCTTTCTGACCTCATCGCTAGTTACAGGAGGAGTTTCTGTATCCTGTTCATTACTGTTTCCAATTGAGGTATCCTGACTCCTCTGGGTACTGTACTGGTCAGTATAGAATTCTTCCGCTGCTTTTACTATACCTTCGAGATTGCTGATGATATTACCATGCTTCTCTTTTAGTGCATGCATCTTGGTTGGTCCTATGCCAAGTTTCTTCCTTGCTCATTTCAGGCTGTGTCCATTTTTTACGGCTTCTTCAGTCTTTCTCACATTATAGCTTCGAATATCACTTATTTTTGCCTTGTTAATCAGTTTTGACAGTTCTGCAAATTCTATCTTATCTCTTGAGTTGCACACTTTCATTTTTTGTCGTTTCCTTATTAGGTCCTCAGTTACTTGGGAGAGAGCTTGCCTACTGGTTGCCTTGGTACCTTGCCTCCCACTTCAACTGCTGCCTCTGAAGCCAACCTAGTTACGGTTTCATTCATTAGCTCTATGTCATCATCGTCTCTCTGTTGATGTCAGCATATTTGCTTGCAAGTAGCAACCTGAATTTGTCAGCTTTTACCCGTACTGCCTCTAGGTTGACCTGTTTCTTCTTGACCAATTTTGCTCTTTCTCTTTTCAAATTGAGGTGAATCCTAGCGCTCAGTAACCTATGGTCACTGCACTTTACCCTACCTATCACTTCTACATCCAGCACTATGCTGGGATCACCAGAAAGTATGAAGTCAATTTCATTTCTTGTTTCACCATTAGGGCTTTTCCAGGTCCGCTTTCTGTTGCGTCCTTTTCCAGGTCCACTTCCTGAAGAAGGTGTTCATTACTCGAAGGTTATTCCTTTCTGCGAATTCTACCAGCATCTCTCCTCTAGTGTTCCTAGAATCGATGCCAAAGTTGCCAATGGCTTGTTCACCAGCCTGCTTTTCCCCTAGTTTTGCATGGAAGTCGCCCATTACTACAGTATACTGAGTTTGCACTGTTCTCATCGCTAATTCAACATCTTCATAAAACTGATCTATTTCCTCATCATCGTGACTGGATGTTGGAGCATAGGCTTGTACTACAGTGAAACCTTGTTAAACCATAGTTGGTCGGAGCGCAGAAAAAGCATGTACTAAACGGTAGTACTGCTTAACCGGAATAGCATAAGATCGACCTCTTTTACCTGTCACAAACAGAACTTAGAGAGAGTGCAATGAAAGGGGAAAAAGACGGAGTATTTATTCACTTCACAGTACAAGTGTTATTTTCGTTTGATGCCCCCGCGGCCTAGTAGCGACGACAGCAGCCTCAAACTTACTGAAGCTGCGAGCCAGCTTTTCAGCCAGACCCCTTTTCTCGGCAAACACTCGCATGGCAGATTCCTTGTTGGCGTTGCATATTCTCAGTGCACAGGCGCGGCAGCATTGCAAAAGTTGCGGGGCATCTTTTCATTGTGGGGTGGTGCTCTCGTCATGACTACTGCATTGATGAGGCTAACGTAATGCGCAGCTTCTGCCACTGTCGGGCTTGAATCACCCGTGCTGTCGCTTTTCGTGTTGTCCTTATCACTGTCACTAGGCGGCACTTTGGCAATAACAGAGGCAATGATGGAGAAAAGTCTGACCTCGTAGCTGACATCTCTTTGCGATCGCAGCAGCGCTGCCGAGCAACTTCTTCGCATGTCTAATTTTTCTTCTATGCTAAGCACCCGGCATCTTTTTTATCAGAGTTTCGGCATAACGCGAGCTCCCGCTTGCATGACGCCACAATGCTCTCTGGCACGGCGCCGAAATGATGTGGATGTTGATGTGGCTTGACGCGCAAGCGCACAGGGCGCTTGGAGGCCGTTGTGCTGATCTCCGAGGCTTATTGTTTGGCCGGGCTGCCCGATGCAGACAAGGCATCGCCGTGTTTGCGCGACGAAAAATGGAAACACTACATGTTAACCGATACGTATGTGACAAGCTGGTACGGTTTATACGGATACAAAATACATTATGTTCAATGGCCACTGAATCGGGGATTTGACTTTACTACATTTAAAACAAAAATACTGTTTAAGCGGGTATGGTTTAACAAGCTTTTACTGTACCTTTAATCTATATCTCTTATGAAGTTTGATTATGAATACAGCTACCCTTTCATTAATGCTGTAGAATTCATCAATGTTGCCTGTTATGTCATTAGGATTAAGAATCCTACCCCGTATTGCTTTTTATCTAGGAGACCTCTATAGCAGAGGACATGTCCGTTATCCAGCAATATATAAGGCTCACCAGTTCTTCTAATCTCACTAAGGCCGATGATATCCCAAACAATGTCTGATAGTTCCTCAAAGAGTCCTGCTAAGCTAGCCTCACTCGAGAGGGTTCCCGTGTTAAACGTTGCAAGGGTCAGTTTCCATTGGCGGCCTGTCCGGACCCAGAGATTCTTAGCACCCTCCGCTACATTACAGGTCTGACCTCCGCCTTGGTCAGGTGCTCCACAGCTGCTGGGGACTGAGGGCTATTGGGTAATTGAGTGAGCCATGTGGGAGGGGGTGGCCGAATACTGCACCAGGGAGGCCAATTCCTGTTCTGGTGAGGGAGTGTCTTGTTTAAGCTTAGTGGGCCTTCCTAATTTGGTTGTACCTGGGTTAGCATAGCCCCACTCACTCTCTGCATTTTTTGCCGGTGACACTCCAAGCCTGCCTGCAGATGTTGTGCACTGGAGGAGGTGAATTTCAAGCTCACCATCGTAAAAAAGAAAGGAAAAAAAAAACCCTCTTATAGCGGGATTCGAACTTCCGACTATGGCAACCGAGCATTCGACATAGCCCTGAGGGTTCTACGTGCCTAAAAATTTCCTTGATTTGTCTGTGATAGATGCCTTTAGCTGATCGCGATGGGTAACTCAATATAGAACGATTTCTAAATGGTTCTGGCCTCGTAGTTCTGGAATCGCACGTGCACACTTGGTCGTCAACCCGGCTATGTATAAGGCGTTTCGGCCACCTTTGACAGCGCTTAGAATGTGGAGGGGTAAGATAATGGTGGAAAACTGGTCTCTTCTCTCACTAGAAAGGCGACTAGACACTGGGCACCTCCATCTTGTGCTTTTGAAGGCTGAGTCGAGGAGAATGGATAGGTTGCTCAGTCGTATACACACACGTGTATGTGTATATATATATATATATATACGAAAACTTTCGCTCACAGGCAAATCGGAAGACTGCGACACTGGATTTTTCTACAGCATGGAGCTCATAATGCGCTACTCGCATTTAAAAATGATAATAACAGAAATAATGTCCACTACGTGCTCGCTTTGACCACAAAAGTGGCGCATGTATCTCAGTTGGCACACCTCAGCGGCACGTTTCGGGAGTTTCTGCTGCTTATTTCGTGAATCTTCCGTGCCTAAAAATTTCCTTGATTGGCATATGCTGCCATCATCATCATCAGCCTGGTTATGCCCACTGCAGGGCAAAGGCCTCTCCAATACTTCTCCAACTACCCAGGTCATGTACTAATTGTGGCCATGTTGTCCCTGTAAACTTCTTAATCTCATCCGCCCACCTAACTTTCTGCCGCCCTCTGCGACGCTTTCCTTCCCTTGGAATCCATTCCGTAACTCTTAATGAGCATCGGTTATCTTCCCTCCTCATTACGTGTCCTGCCCATGCCCATTTCTTTTTCTTGATTTCAACTAAGATATCATTAACTCGCGTTTGTTCCCTCACCCAATCTGCTCTTTTCTTATCCCTTAACGTTATACCAATCATTCTTCTTTCCATAGCTCGTTGCGTCGTCCTCAATTTAAGTAGAACCCTTTTCGTAAGCCTCCAGGTTTCTGCCCCGTACGTGAGTACTGGTAAGACACAGCTGTTATACACTTTCCTCTTGAGGGATAGTGGCAACCTGCTGTTCATGATTTGAGAATGCCTGCCAAACGCACCCCAGCCCATTCTTATTCTTCTGGTTATTTCAGTCTCATGATCCGGATCCGTGGTCACTACCTGCCCTAAGTAGATGTATTCCCTTGCCACTTCCAGTGCCTCGTTACCTATCGTAAACTGCTGTTCTCTTCCAAGACTGTTAAACATTACTTTAGTTTTCTGTAGATTAAATTTCAGACCCACCCTTCTGCTTTGCCTCTCCAGGTCAGTGAGCATGAATTGCAATTGGTCTCCTGAGTTACTAAGCAAGGCAGTATCATCAGCGAATCGCATGTTACTAAGGTATTCTCCATCAACTTTTATCCCCAATTCTTCCCACTCAAGGTCTCTGAATACCTCCTGTAAACATGCTGTGAATAGCATTGGAGATATCGTATCTCCCTGTCTGACGCCTTTCTTTATTGGGATATTGTTGCTCTCTTTGTGGAGGATTACGGTGGCTGTGGAACCGCTATAGATATCTTCCAGTATCCTTACATATGGCTCATATTCACCCTGATTCCGTAGTGCCTTCATGACTGCTGAGGTTTCGACTGAATCAAATGCTTTTTCGTAATCAATGAAGGCTATATATAAGGGTTGGTTATATTCCGCACATTTCTCTATCACCTGATTGATAGTGTGAATATGGTCTATTGTTGAGTAGCCTTTACGGAATCCTGCCTGGTCCTTTGGTTGACAGAAGTCTAAGGTATTCCTGATTCTATTTGCGATTACCTTAGTAAATACTTTGTAGGTAACGGACAGTAAGCTGATCGGTCTATAAGTTTTCAAGTCTTTGGCGTCCCCTTTCTTATGGATTAGGATTATGTTAGCGTTCTTCCAAGATTCCGGTACGTTCGAGGTCATGAGACATTGTGTATATAGGGCAGCCAATCTTTCTAGGACAACGTTCCCACCATCCTTCAACAAATCTGCTGTTACCTGATCCTCCCCAGCTGCCTTCCCCCTTTGCACAGCTCCCAAGGCGTTCTTTACCTCTTCCGGTGTTACCTGTGGGATTTCAAGTTCCTCTAGTTTATTCTCTCTCACCTTATCGTCGTGGATGTTACTGGTACTGTATAAATCTCTATAAAACTCTTCAGCCACTTGAACTATCTCATCCATATTAGTAACGATATTGCCAGCTTTGTCTCTTAACGCACACATCTGATTTTTGCCTATTCCTAGTTTCTTCTTCACTGCTTTTAGGCTTCCTCCGTTCCTGAGAGCCTGTTCAATTCTTTCCATATTATAGTTCCTTATGTCCGCTGTCTTACGCTTGTTGATTAACTTAGAAAGTTCTGCCAGTTCTATTCTAGCTGTAGGGTTAGAGGCTTTCATACATTGGCGTTTCTTGATCAGATCTTTCGTCTCTTGCGATAGATATCTTTCAGTATATTTACATACGGCATACGGCATATGCTGCCATACTGTGCTGCATATGCCAATACATGCGGTGTTTTTCGCGCAAATTCTGATGCCGCTATTGTGTCATTATTGAAGTTTCTCTTGTGCGGAGCTTTGTTACAAAGTCAGGAGAATGCAAGAATGGGGTTGCCTTGCGTTTAGTTTTTCACAAATGAGCCATTTCTAGACGAAGTTTGACTTTTGTGAACCAAAGCGTGGATGGCGCTGTTTCTGGGACACTTGTGCATAAGGTGGCTATTTTGTGAACGTGAGTGTTGCTCGCAATCACAAGAAAAATTTGCGAATGTACTAAAGTATCGCAAGATGCAAATGGAAAGTATTGTATCGGATAGAATAATTGCGGTAGCGCAGTCCAGTATTGAAGCAATTTGAAAGAATCATCAGTCTTTAGGACGGAAGAAGCGAAGTGACATTGCCCGGGAAGGAAGATGTCAAGCTCTCAGACAACAAGCAATTCGCAATAACAAGACTTTGGAAACTACTCTCCCAACTGTCTCTCGACACCATATTGCTATGCAGTGGCGCCATCTATGGGCAGTCAGCATGCTGGCTTGGGTGAGCGCTCCGTCTTGCATAGCAGGTATACGCTCAGCGGTAGTTTGTGGAGTTTGTTTTCATACTCGTGCGGTCTGTTTAGTATGACGAGGCGTCTTCTACGTTGTAAACTGTTCTGTGAGATGTACTGAAGTGGTTAAAGTCGGTATGGCCGTACTTTCTGCTGCCATTAAGTAGATGGAGCATGAATCGCGATATGTGGATGAGTGTTTGAGCCTACAGTCAGCCTCGGAGATGAATTGTTTATTTCTGAATCTTCCATTCACCAATGTGACCTTACTGCAGGATTATCCTCTAGTTCTAAGCTGCGGTTTAGGAGCAATGAAACATATGTGATGGTTGTAACAGCGTGCGTGCCCTTCTGCCATGACAGGAGCTGGGCTGTTACAGTGCAGTCCACTTATAACGATACCACATATAACGATATATCGGTTATAACGATGGGTCGACATGAGAGTGTCATTTTATGCATTAGGTCTATGGGGAAAAAAAACATTTATAACGATAGGTTATTCACCGCATATCGGATATAACGATCAAAATGTTGCAGTCTGGACGGCGTTTTCCTTGCCAAATAATCGTAACGTTTGCGTTGCTTAGTTCCCTGAAACGAACGATGTCGAGACGAGGCGATGTTTACCTCCGTAAGTTCGTATCTGCCGCCATTACCGCGCAGCGCGTCTCGCCCCGCCCGCGCACGAGTAGGCGCAGCCAACGTTGGCGCAGCGCGCCACAAGATGGCGCTAGCTGCTTCATGCGCGTAGGGTGCCTCGATGCGCGCGCGCGAGGGCGCGTGCGCTTCGAGACACCCTACATGCGCGTCGGCCACAGTCGCTCCGAAAGAGAGAGAAAGAAAAAAAGAAGCGACAAGCAAAGCGGCGCGGTGGCGCCCGTCCCGCGTCTCTCTCGCGATAGCAGGCTGACGCCACCGAAGCAGCGTGCAACGGTTCAACCCAGTTCGAAGATAGCGCCGACAAAGCGCAAAGCTGTGTCGCTTGACACGAAGATGGATATTTTGCAGGACTCTCGATGCGGCTTCAAGGTGAGTGCCCTCGTGAAGAAGTATGAGCTCGTCCAGTTAACGATATCAACCATCTTGAAAACCGGGAGCACCGCGATTGTGAAGGCAGGAGCTATCAGCGGCCATTCCGATCAGCGGAAAAGGGTTGAGACCCCTTGTACGCCGATGTTGAAGAGGCGCTTTACCAGTGGTTCATCACCAATGGCTTAAAGAAGGCGGGCTTTGTGCGTAAGGACGAACTTCCCCAACCCGCTGAGACCGACCCGGTGGAAGTCGCTGACATAACCGAGCTCTAGGAGCTCGTTCCTACTGGTGACACAGGTGTGTGTCGAAGGAGGAGTTTTTGACTGCAGACAGTGCTGCCTCGTTCTGCGATGAGGTCACCGACGAGGCGATCGCCGAAGATGTGCTGTCTCGACAGACGCAAAGTTGTGCGACGGTGGCGACGGCATCAGCGACAGTGACGAGATCGACAGTGGCTCCTTGACCTCGACCACGATGTCCACGCAAAGTGCACTGTCGTCGATCGACTCCTTAATTGATTTTATGCATGCTAAAGGATTGCCGCCAGTGTTCGCGCAGCAGCTGGAATCCATGCACACCGCGGTTGTGAAGCTGAAGCTGCCGCAAAAGCAAGTGCAGATTTCGGACTATTTCGGCGCGCCTAATCCTTGACACGGTCATTGGCGCTAGAAATAAAGTTTGTTTTTCATGGCTTACTGTATACATCATCTATTCTTTAGAGCAAGTAGCGAATTCGAGTTCAGAGCTGCAAAGGTAAAGAGCGCAAACGCGTTTAAAAAAAATTTTTTTTTTTTTTTGATAACTGCAGTCCAGATATAGCGATCATCGGTTATAACGATCATATTTTTCGTCTTTATCGATATCGTTATAAGTGGACTGCACTGTATACTTAAACAAGCGTTTGAACTGTTAGCTGCAGATTACATTACGTGATTACTAGGCTCGGTGGATGAGGTTTCAACCCATGAATAAAATAGTTTTGGTTAGTAATAACAGCATAGCTTAGAGTGTGAATTAAGGTTGTCCAGCAAAGTGACCGTTTACGAACTGTGCGAGCGTCCTAAGCAGTGGTAGGTGCTGGATTATAGATATCTTTGTTCTATATAACGCATGGTCCAAGCATACGGCATCAACGTTTATAGATCTATAAACGTTGTGATCTATAAACTATGTGAGGTAGTATTCCCGTTTTCTCTTTCTTTTTCGAAAACGAGGACAACAGATTTTTTTTTTTTATGTTCGTTCCGTTCTCTACGACGCACTCACGTGTATTGCGGAAATGTTGTCCTCAAAAATAGCCATCACATTCTTATTATGCAATCCCTCTCATATATTATGGCTTTACAGGGCAAAAAGGCAATGCCAATGCACATAGCTTATATATGTATCATGCTGGTTACCCAACCGCAGTATATCGCTACGTCGAGCAGCGCCATCAGCCTTCTGCAGGAAGGCTAGCGTAGACATATAGCAATTTCAAGCCCTATAGACTTGAAATGCGTGAGAACGATGCCGGTGTATCACAATCATTTGACAGCGCCTGCCGCTTAGATGTTTTGTGGTTGCCTTAGGTTGGCAGTACACGAGCATGCGCTCTTATGTTTTATGTTTTAGTCCCTACGCCAAGTGATCAGATAGTGAGAAGATTTACCATTTCACGCTGGTAATACAGAGACAGCGTTTTTTTTCGTTGAATTAAAACTGATATACGCAAAATAGTTCACAACACACACACATACCGCGGCTGATAATGCGCGTCGCATGTTCACGCCTCTAAGAGATATTTCCGCGCACTGTAGTTACCAATGCACCAAAAGGCTTTGCGTAACTTTCCCAAAGTATGATCGAAAACATCTTGAAATCGTTCTACAGCATTCAACAGCAATACTTTCAAGCAGCGCCGCGCCGGATTGCACAAGCCAGAGAGGAGGAAAGGCTCACCGCGTGCCCTTTCCTCCTCACCTGGTGAAAAGGTTTTAGCAACACCATATGGGAGCACACGCGAGCTGGACATGCGGAGATTGTTGAAGCGCCACCCCTGGATTCGACAAACGTTTATTATATGCCGTACAGGGAAGTGATCAGAGAGCACGCACTAACCACATAGGTCAGAATCGTTTTCAATGCTTCTTCGCATGCCAAAGGGTGCTTCTCATTAAATGAATGCCTCGGAAAGGGTGAAAGACTGTACCAGGATCTGGCGAAGGTACTATTACGCTTCAGAGTGCACAGTACAGTTCTGCTAGCTGACATTGAGAAAGCGTTACTTCAACTCTCCCAATCACAGAAAAAGGTTGAGATGCCTTTCAATTCTTCTGGTTTGGAGAAAAAAAAGCACTGCGTTTTTCTGAAGAGGAGACTCAAGTGTGGAGAATGACACAAGTACCATTTGGAGCAACATCCTCATGCGATTCCAAGCTCAGTGGTGGTCCAGCCAGTGTAAGATTTGGAGCAATTTTAGGAGCAGGAGAAACATCGTTCTGGAGCAGTTTAGGAGAAGCCACACCAGCATTTTGGAGTATTTTAGGGAGCAGAAAAATTTATCTTTTTGGAACACTTGGAGTAGTACAGAAGCAATCTGTAGCCATTTGGCGAAGCTTGTTATTACTGTACACCCGTGAGAAAAAGTATACGAACCAGAGGGTCACCAAAAAATTGAATTTGTCATTAACATGCATAAACTGAAATATCCTCATGCGATTCCAAGCTCAGTGGTGGTCCAGCCTAAGATTTGGAGCAATTTTAGGAGCAGGAGAAACATCGTTCTGGAGCAGTTTAGGAGAAGCCACACCAGCATTCTGGAGTATTTTAGGGAGCAGAAAAATTTATCTTTTTGGAACACTTGGAGTAGTACAGAAGCAATCTGTAGCCATTTGGCGAAGCTTGTTATTACTGTACACCCGTGAGAAAAAGTATACGAACCAGAGGGTCACCAAAAAAATTGAATTTGTCATTAACATGCATAAACTGAAATTGACGAGTGTACTGGAAATTTTGCAATGGCAATTTTGAATTGGATTCTTTAATTTCAATTTACATTCACAGGCAGAGGGGAAAATCAGATTTATAGCACAATCCCTAATTTGTCTACTTTTGCTCACGAGTCACAATCAGTATGTGCTGCTCAACAGTGAAGCAAGACAAAGCCAAGAGCGACCATTTAAGCTTGCCTTCCCATGGATGGTATACCATGCACGATATGTGGCAAACAATTTTATTTGGGTAGGCAAGAAACTTAATTTTGTAAACAATGAAATAAAGTTTTGTAGGCTAATGAGAACAAAGATATGCGCCTGGGGGCAAGACAGACAATATCACAAATGTGCTAGCACAATTTACGCCATCAGGCACAAGACAAGAAGTGATGGCAAATGTTCTATGTGCAGGCCACATGACAGATGTGCTTTGATATGCTTTACCGTGCTAGACAAAATATGCCTTAGCTGCACTTCAAACATATCGTGCATGGTATACCGTCCGTCGGAAGGCAAGCTTAAATGGTCGCTCTTGGCTTTGTCTTGCTTCACTGTTGAGCAGCACATACTGATTGTAGAGCTTTCGACAAGCTTTCGCATAAAGCTTGCGGCTAATATATTTGTATGAGTGGCTAACTTGTGATCCGTCCCGAGGTCACGCATACACGTGTTTTTGACAACCATTGAAGCTGGCAACTACTTCAATTGCGCATAGTAGTTTGCAGACTGACAGAAAGTTACCCACTGCATGTGCAAATGCATGAATCTACGTGTGTGAACATGTGTATGCAATATGATCTCCATGCTTTTCAGTGGCTAATCGGTCCTATATTTTCTAACATAGGCGCTGCTTTCATTGCCATTCCCTTTGTTGGCATCGGGTATAAGAATTGCTTCGATTTGAGTTGATGACCCAGACGACCCTTGTACGAAGACAGGCATGCGTCATAATCAGGTTGTGGTTTTGCCACGTAAAAACTCCAGAATTTTTTTGTCCCGAAACCAACTGAGCACCCTGGTAAGGCTGTGTGCAATGCATCGACCTCAGTCGAGTATATCCCCAAATATGCTAAGAATATAGTATAGATAATCGAGTCGCGAACTGCATTATTTGGATGTTTACAAATTGATTCATATAGTTGAGTGCACACAACGTCCGATTTTTCGAACTTCCTAGGAGCCGCGAAAACGTCAAAAAGCAAAAAAACAAAACAAAACAAAAAAAATGCGAATGCATGTCTTTTACTGTCTCCAAGGGCTCAAATCACCTCAGGCACGTCCGAAATAGTTCTGAAGGCCTGCCAGTACACTTAATAGGCGTATTGGTGCTCCCTCTGTAAAAGGAGACGACGGGTGCGCGCGTGTACAATTAAGGAATACATACTGTGGCCCGTGACAATTGCCCCTTCGCAAGCAACGCGTCGTGCTTCCTGAGCTTCGAAGCCTTTGGAGTGGATTACAAAGGCGGAGTCTGCGTCATTGCTAACAGCGGTGAATTGTTTTAATGAAAAACACGGCACCGAACAGCAAAAAGCTTGGTAGCAAACATCGCAGTAGCTAGGCCTAGCGTTGCCGCGGTGGTGGCGACGGCTGCCAGCGAATCTGCATGCGAGAGCGCCTCTTCGAGGCGGTGAGATAAACAAAATGATGATGGGTTGTGGGTTGGATCAATGCCGTTTCGGACCTGCGGTCATGGCAAAAAGACCGTAAAATTGGACGGCGAAGGGCTTTTGCGTCCAAAATTTATGTGGTACCGTGGCGATGCCATGAAGGCGTCCGAATTATCAGGTGTCCGGAAAATCGGTCGTTGAACCCTACTGAACGTATTGCACTGCTTTGAAAAGGCGAAAATACCACACTTTTGCGGAGTTGGCGCACACGGCACTTGAGTGGGCGCAGCCAGAAGCAGGCAAGTCAAATTGTAGCAAAATGGCGCAAATGGCACAGTTGGACCACCACTACAAGCTGGTGTAGAGCATCTTACTGCCTACACTAGCTGCACTTTGTCCTCCTCTGAGAAAAACTACTCGACAACTGAAAAAGAGACTCTGGCATTTGTGTGGGCCATCACGAAATGCCAGCCACACTTGTACCAGACCCCCTTTCCAAGTCATCAGTGTGCGGCACTCTGTGCTGGCTGGTGAATCTCAAGGATCCTTCCAGCTGTCTTGCAAGATGGAACCTTCAATTAAAGGAATTTGATAATGGCTGCACTCCATGATGATATTTTGGGCACATACAATGACGAACCATCTTCTGGACACCATGGTTATGCACGTACCTTGGTGAGTATCATGTCAAGGTGGCCTGAAGTGGCTTCACCATGACATGCCTGCAGGATTTCTTTGCAGAGAGTATTTAGGACGAGTAACAGGTAGCTGTGCCCTGACGAAGAATAGTTCTTTTTACAGAGGATGCTGCTGCGGAAGCAGGACGATGATAGTCCCTTTAAGAACACTTTCGGCTCATTTGTAGTTTGGCCTTCCAAAATATCAATGAGTGAATGGAGCTCTTGATTGTCTTTTCATTGACGAGAGATTGTGGCAGCATCAACAACTCCTAAAAGACCTGAAAATTTATCATCATCTGCACCTGGTGATCCAATTGGTGATCTTGAGAGGCAGTCGGCATCTAAATGTTACTTTCTAGATTTATGGACCACTGTCATGTCATACTCTTGAAGTAGTAGGCTACAGCATGCAACGTCCAGAGGGGTCTTTTGTGTTTGTGTTGCCACTGAATGAGTACGGTGCCAAGGTCCATGTTGCTAACATGTGTGTAGATTGATGTAGGTGCATCCTCATCGAAGTGAGCAAGTACAGACAAAGTTTGTAGGCGCTGCCGTAACTCGTTCAATTCCGCTTCCTGCTTCTCTCCCCATATAAATGCGATGTCTTCTCTTGTTAGGCTGTTGAGCAGAGGCAATGCACGCAAAACCATTGATAAAATTCCGGTAATAGGCGCAGTGGCCCGGGAAGCGTTGGACGGCCTTCTTAACCTTGGGCCTTGCAAAATTGCGTGACTGATCACACGACCCAAAAACTGAAGTTCTTCAACGTCGAAGTGGCATTTCTCTGCTTTCAAAGTGAGTCCAGTGAACCACATCGCTTGAAGAACAGAGAGGGGCCATTTAAGACGTTCCTGGAATGTGGCTGAAAAAACAATTACATTGTCCAAGTATACCAGCCAAGTCTTCCATTTGAGGCTAGGGCCAAGCTCAAACCGAAGAGGAGAACCTTCATTGTATAGCCCATCTGGCGTCACAAAAGCAGTAGTCTCTCGATTATGCTCATTGACTTCGATTTGCCGGTACCCACTGTTTAGATCAATTGATGAGAAGAAACATGCATGCTGTAGCCTGCCGAGAGAATCATCTATGCATGGCAGCGGATAAACGTCTTTGTAACACGGTTTAGCTTGCAATAAGCAATACAAAACTGTAAGCTACCATCCTTATTTATGAGGCATCACCGGTGCTGCCCAAGGGCTTTTTGACGGCTGGATTATATCATCCTCTAGCATTTTCTGGACCTGCTGTTGTATAGCCACATGGTACGGATTTTGTCGAATGGGTGTTGCAATCACCTCAGTGATTATGCGGTGCTTAGTCAGCGGCGTTTGGCCAACTCGAGACGTGGAGGAGAAAAAATCCTTGAATTGGTCAAGCAGTTTGAGAAGCTTCTGACCATGTTTCGGCGTTAAACTTGGACCAACATCAATGATGGGTAGATGTCGTGCCATATCAGCCATTGCTTCCTCTTGAGTAGCAAAACAGTGCTGAGCATGGACAATTGTGTCAAAGTACGCTACCACGCTGCCTTTGCTGATATGCCAACATTCGTGAAATTTGTCAGCAGCACATCAGCACACCTTTCTGTTAAGCTGACAATGCCAATAAGCGATGGCAATACCTTGACGCAGCAGAAGTGCCATTATTTGTTCGGCTCCTTCGTCTTCGTTGTACTGTGCTTCGCAAGAAATCGGAACAAGACTGCATGATAGGGGCCGTTAAAGAAAGCATCATTGGTGACACGTAAAGATCTGCATTGTGGTCCTGCACTATGGGTCGTCACGTCCTTACTAGTGGAAAAAAGTGACCGTACCGTCATGTATGTTAACCACAGCACGTGCCTAGTATGAGATGTTTGCAACACTATGGTAAAATGGTGAAGGTAGTGACAAAAGCTATATTCCTTATCTCGGGTTTTGCCATACATTTGCCTGTAAGCGTCATTAGCTGACCTCTGGCATTTGAAATGGAAGGGCCCGTACATTGCGTTTTAATTTCTTAAATTTGTCTGCCAAGGACTCACTCATTGCAGAAAAGTGAGCGCCAGTGTCAACTAAAGCCATTACTTCGTGTCCATCAACGATTACAGGGAGGCCGGCACTAGCAATTATGGCAGCGTTCTGCTCTGATAGGTCGTCGATATGCTGCATTCTTGGCAATACTGGGGGCTTTTCAGCAATTCGATTGCATGCAACCTTCCCCCCGAAGGTCACTGCTTTCAGTTTTCCTGCTGTGAGCTGGGAGATCTCAATTTCAATATGTCAGCAAAACTGCGGCTGTTCAGTGATGAAAAACTAGTTGGAGAACGCGACCGTGACTGGATATTAGAGGAGCTCACTTGTAGTCCCGTAAAGCTGTCGTCAAAGGAGCCATGGCTTTCATCAAGCTGATGGCGCATAGCAGCAGGTTAATTTCCCTGGTAGCCAGCCTGACGATCAGGGCAGAAGTGGAAGATGTGCCGTGGTTCTCCACAATTGTAGCACAATGGTCGGCTATTGGTGGTGCACCCTATATTGGTCCTGCGAACCTACGAGGTTGCCGAAAAGGCTCTCGCTACGCCCAAGCTATGACAGGTGAGTGCTGGTGGTACGGTTGCGTCGGTATAGCAGACAGTGGACGACGGACGTCAGCACAGCTGTATGAGCGTTGCTCGAAGCATGGTTTAAGTTCCAGTTTGGGAGATCCAAAGCGTTGTCAGAGTTCCTGGTGCACAACTTTAGCCACGGAGGTGAATGTGAAATCTTTAGGCGTCATGGTTTGCTTTCCATCTGCAATCTCCTCGCACACAATCTCCCTTGTCGACTGGCACAGAAAATTTACGTCAGTGGCTGTACTGTGGCTCTTGCACATGCTTCGTCAGTGTGCCGGTCATATTGCTGGTGACGCTGCTGCAGCGCCCATTCGGTTGCTGTGGCCTCCCTAACAAATTTGTCCACTGTTGTTGTTGGGCTGCATGCAAGGCCAGCAAGGAGCAAGGAGCTTGAGGCCACACACGAGATGACTCAGCTTCTTTGGCTCGGTCTCGTTGGGATCTGCGCTGCAAAGCAAATGTGGCAAACATCGCGACACTCTCATTTGGCATTTCGATGCGACTCAAGGAGGCGTTGAGCGTTATCCTGTCGATTTGTACTTCCAAAGACGTCATGTAACCAACAGCAAAACTCGTCCCAGTTTGTCATGTTTCCCTCATGGTTCATGAACCATGTTCTTGAGCTCCCTTTGAGGGTGAAGTACATGTTCGAGAGCTTCTGGTCGGGACACCAGTGATTGGAGTTGGCAATGCATTCATACTGGTTCAGCCAATCTTCAACATCTTCATGCGCGCCACAGTGAAAGCTCATGGGGATTCCAAGGTTTGGAACTGTCACCTGCGTCGGGCTTGCCAATGCATCCTTCACCAGAGGTGGTCGTTGACAGTGCTCGCTCTTGACGGATACCGAATTTTGGCTTCAGACCTTGCAGGTGGCATCTTGCGCAGTGTACAGGCCTCTCAAAGTGGGGATGTTTCACTGGGCTGGATGTAGGGCTGCTCAAAGGAGTCCTGATGTTCACGCAATGAATGCAGTACCCAGCACCTCCATCAGTGACGCGGTTCACTGGGAATGGGAACTTTAATTGTGACAGGTTATTTGTCACAGGTTGTCCTATCAGTCTCTACTAGGCACACCCGAGAATAGGGAATGCAGTGTTCTTATATTGAGCCTGCGCGTACTCTCGAGCAGATTGTCTCTGTCGTCACCTCCATGGCTCAATGTAGACAGGGGCGTGGCAATACACTTAAACCTTGATATAACAAACTTCAATATAACGAGATTCTCCATATAACAAAGTGCTTAACTTTTCATAACTTCTTGGCTGTAGAACACCATGTATTTAGAACCGCAATATAACAAAGTGTGTTTGTGTGCGATTTCAATATAACGAAATTTTGCTTCCGCAGCAAAGGCATGCCAAGACAATACTAAATGGAAACTTCTGTGAACGCAGATGATCAAATGATTGAACTACAAGTGGCTGCTTGCAAACGCACCTCTCAAATCACGTGCGGTGCAACAAGAGCAACCGCCGAAATGGAGCCACATCATGTTCCGTATAAAGTCCAAGTGCGAGAAGATCTTATTGTGCCCTGCGTACTGTGTGCTTTAGGTGCGAGTGAAAACATGCTAGGGTGAGATAAGGAAGATGGTGGCTTCACGAGTGATGCTTTCCCATGCAAGCAAAGGGAAGGAGAAAGAGGGGAACGAGCTCGTAGTAATGCGCTCAAGCTCGCGCGGGGGGGAGGGGGGGGGCTAAGTTGGCACACGTCTCGATATCTGGCACACATCTCGGCCGTGGCTATGCATAGCTGTAAGCGTGACTGAGTGCATACACAGCTGCGCACCCTGCTTTAGAGGTAATCTGCCACGTGTGCAAAAAGTGGGCATGCCAAGACAGCGTGGCACCATGTAAGCTGCCTTACCGTGCATTTAATATTGCAGGTTGCGTAATCTCGAAATTTCGGTGATCCACTAGGAGCGAGAGACAGACCAAGCATTCGCTCCCCGCAGCTGGCGCTTTTCATGATAGCTTCGTCCCAGTGCGGGCAACGCTATCAGCCCCGGGGGAAAGAGGGCACCCGAAAGCATGGCTGGCTTCCCTTAATTCATACCACCTATGTGAAGATACCGCCGATGTGGCATTGAACCATATCATTTGTCGCCGACTCCCAAATTCATCAAAATGAATTGTTTTCTCATTTATTTGCTTTTTTTGACTGCCTAATAATTTGAAAAACTCTGCGGCCCCTTTCCATGCAAGAAAAATTGATCAGCAATCATACTTATTTGCATAAAAGGTTGAATTTAAATACAACAAAATTTCGATATAGCGAAGCAAATTGCCGATTTTACTTACTTCATTATATTGAGGTCTCACTGCATTTAGTTCGAAGCCCCTCATGCTCGATGCTCCCTAAGCAAGCTTTTCACTTCATTTTCAGTGCAAAATGAGCATTGAGCACGCTGCAAACAATCTGCCCTGGCTAACACAGTAACCAATGTGACAAAGTGAGCACTTTGTCACATTGCAGACCTTGTCCCGTCGGGCCGATGTGGGGATTGCACACACCAGGCATGTACCCAAGGGGGGGCCCAGGGGGGCCTGCCCCCCCCCCTGCCACCCACACCACCATTTCTCACACATATTCTTAAAGCGCCGCCAAATCAATGTTGAGGCTTGACAACTATTCGGCGGTCAACATTTTGCTGCCTTTCTCACTCCTTTTGGATGGCGGCAGTTATCGGCGTCTCCTGGGATGTGATAGCCAGTTTCCTCATCAATTCGGTGCCCGCGCGATTAACACGAGATGCATTTAGTTGTCACCGTCTATTCAAAGGTCATGCCCGTCGTTGTTGCTTTGTAAATTCAACCTTCTGCATTTAGACTGATCCAGGGACCAGGAAACGGATTCAGTTCGTGGTCAGCTGGTCTGTATGCAAGTGGAATGAGTTGCGGCCAGAGAAAATGCCAATTGCCTTTAACTTTTCTTTTTGTTTCATTACTTCCTCAAGTGACAGCACGCGCGATGCTGACAGATCCTCGGAACCATATACCCGTGATATGGGTTCGATAAGGTGGAAAATAAAATGATGCGAGACAGCATCCATCATCAATCCCTGCAATAACCCTTAAACTCATAGGCAATATGACTGTCACCCGTTAACTCGTCTGGTTTTTCCCTAATTCTACAGCTTTTTTCGTGCAAAATTGCCAACTGGAAACAATAGTCGCAAGGATTTGAGAAATTAAGCGATCTACTAAGGAAGAGAGCCAAGGCAGCAGCCAAACAGGAAGGAAAAGCGAAAATTAACAAATGTAACCGTTGTTTATGAAAATATTTACGGATCAACATCTTTTTGTTTAAAAAGGAAGTAGAGAAAACGCCGCCGGAAGTGGAGGACAATTCCGTGTGTTCTGAATGACGCTTCTACAGTTACCAGTTACAGCTTCTACAGTTATCATTCGAGCCGCTTAACGTTGCCACTTCTCTGCCGTGCTTGTGTAGATGTTTTTCTAACCTTCAGCGGTGGGCGCAGTACGTGTAGAATGGTAGATTCCTGCGCCATACGCAGTTGTACGTGACTGGCAGGCACGCATTGTTACGTAACTTCCCAAATAACAATACGAGTCGGTTGTGGCACTTGTTAGAGCAGTAAACGAGGGATCCAAAACAACTGTGATTGTTCCGCCAATATATATTTCAGTATATTTCTTTCAGAGCTAATTAAAAAAACTCTACTATAGTCGGATACAATTTAAGAGGAAGCTGTAGTTTGGGCCCCACTTCGACGTGGCCTATTCAAATACATGTAAAACGCAAAAACGTTTTTCTGAGATAACCCCTGGACCAATTTTAATGAAGTTTGTTGCATTTGAGAGAAACAGTTAAATTATACTGACTGTTGGAAGCGGAATTTCGATTTAGGGCCTGAATTTCGTTAAGAAGATTTTCAAATATTCGACAGTTTGAAAAAAAAATAGAAGCACGACGTTTACAAATCCATAGCTCTGCATCAAGAACATATATCGCACTTCTGTAAAAGGCAACCATTAGACCATTAAAGCGGACAAACTTATATGTCATTTTACATTTTATGTGAAGTTTTTAAATTATTTACAAGGGTTCGGCAAAAGCTGTATTTCCATATTACTAAATTTTTTTTTAGACTCATGTGTAACATATCAATTTTGTATGCTTTAGGTGTACTTTAGGTGCAATTCACAGAATTGTGATATCATTTCTCGTTGCCGAAAGACAGAGTTGTAAACTTGATAGTCTCGTTTTCTTAAAATTTTCAATTTTTGCCAATTTTTAATAAAACATTGATAATCTAAACTTCGAAGCCAAGTAGACTGTAAAGTTAACAGCATGATCGTGGGTCATGTTTGATTTACAATGCTTTAATGGCCATTCCGTAGTGCCTCATATGGGCGGGATGGGGAAAAGAGCAAAGCAGGGCCGAGAAACCTTTCATTTTAATTGGGGAAGTGGTGAAAAGGAGCAGCCGGCCATCAGTGGGAAGAGAGAGTTCTGTATTGTGTAACAATGTACATACCAGTTTTGGTTTCACTTCTGTTTGTGCCAGCACTTTCGTCTGACTGACCACCTTGTGTAACTCCTATGTCACCGCGACCTCACTGTTTTAGATACCAAATTAATCTTCAAGTTATGCAATGCAGGGATCCATGAACTTATATTGAAGTGGACTGAGGCACACTTGGCAAATTGCATGCAGGTAGTAAAATTAGATGGTTATACATCTAGTCCACTAGCCATACTTTCAGGAGTGCCTCAGGGCTCAGTATTGGGGCCACTGTTACTTCTACTCTCTATCAATGACATCAGCAGCCTGACAGACAAAAATGTTCAGTTTAAGCTTCTTGCTGCAACTGTTTAATGTATACAACAATTACTAACCAATATGGCCAGTTGCAAAAATCAACAAATGTTTGCAGAATTTAGATGACTGGTGTGGAAATGAAATATGGAAATAAATTACTCAAAATCTAGATATAGACATATCTGTAAAAGGAAAACTGTCTATACTCTTATAGTATTGGCACATACCTGTTAGTGAAAGCGTGTCATTTTAACTAGTTAGGATTCACAATAATGTAAAAATTGGCATGGAACCAGTAAATAGATAATGTTCGTGTGGCTGCCTATCAAAAGTTATACTTTTTGAGAAGAAAGCAAAAGCATGAATCTAGTCATATAAAAACCATTGCTATAAAGCTCTCATTAAACTGGTACTTGAATATTCATTGGTTATTTGGAGTCCCCATGAAGTGACACTTAAAAAGTAAGTTGGAAAAACTTCAAAGATTGGCGGCACGTTTTATTTATTCGAGCCACCTGAGGACGGACTCAGTGACGCTGATGTTATGGTCTTGTAACTTAGATCTTCTTTAGTTACTAAAGAAGTACAGAATAAAGGTGCTCTTTCATATAGTACACATCAAATCAAAATTGATCTACTTGCACCTGTCATCTACATGCTCCTGTCAAAAGAAATCCATGAACCAATCACGATTACATTATCCAACCGTACGGAGCTCATAGTGATAAATTTCGGTACTCACTTTTCCCAGATGTGATTGAAATGTGGAATAATCTTCCAAGCGCTACTGTACTGAAAGATGTCAGTAAATTTAAACATCTTTTGCATGCGTATATACATGAATCACCAATCTCATTTTGGTGTGCCAATCTATGTATGTGATCGGATATACATTGCACATAATTTTATGTGCGTGACTATTTTCTCTTCACTGTTACGACTCTCAATTTAAGGTCGACAGTATTAATAAAATAAATAAATAGATACAATAAAGGATCACGCGGCTGGCCAAGAGTCTTGCTACAAACTTCGGAAGCATCCAGTTCGTTCCTTTTGCCCAGTGCTCCACACCTTGGGCTTTTATTTGCTCGGGCAGCCCGACGGTTGCCCCTCACCTGGCCACGCCGAAGTTCTTGTCGTCATTTCAATATCACAGTGAAAACAGTGTTTTTAACAGCCCATGTAATGCATTGTCCTGTCGACCCTCAATCGAAACCCAAGCCCTTGTCCTTTAATGTCCTCCATCCATTGTTTGTACGTGCTGTATAAGATTTTGTCACGAAAAGACAGTTGAAGATCTACCCGGCGTCGGTGAGACAGACAGTTGTACAAGATGGCGTACACAAAACTCAAGCCGGCGCCCTCAGCCTCTGCTTCTTTTTCTTCAGCGCCCACCTCTTGCCGAGCGCGCGTTCCAGTCACTTCTTTCTCAGCGCTGGCACGTGACACCTAGCGGCATTATCCCCCCGCCAAAAGAAAAGCATCGACTACGATGCTTACTAAAAGAAAGTGGAAGTGTGGAAATCGTATGAGATCGGGTTGGCGCCGCCTTAACGCATGAAATACGGTTTGAGGCGAATAACATGCACTATCTCAGAGTGGTGCTGTCGACGCCGAGGCGATGCGGCATCGTCGGGAATGACCTCATAGTTCACTAACGCGGCGTATCACTTTGTAGGGTCCAAAGTATCTACTAAGCAGCTTCTCAGACAACCTCTGGCGACGGATTGGAGTTCACACCCAGACTTGGTCACCTGTCTGGTGCTCGACTTGCCGATGTCGAAGGTTGTAGTGTCATGCGTCTGTACTCTGCTGCGTCGTGATGTGTACGCGCGCGAGTTGATGAGCTTCCTCTGCGTGTTGAGTAAGTTGCTTGGTGTTGGAAGTAAGTGATGCGTCGGTGTCGTTCGGGAGCATTGTGTCTAGCGTGGTCTGGACCTCACGCCCGTTGACAAGACGGAACGGTGTGAATCGTGTTGTTTCCTGAATGGCGGTGTTGTACGCGAATGTAACGTACGATAGGACTTGATCCCATGTTTTATGCTGGACGTCTACATACATAGACAGCATGTCAGCAATGGTTCTGTTTAGCCGTTCCGTCAGTCCGTTGGTCTGCGGATGATAGGCAGTGGCCTTGCAGTGCTACGTGCAGCTCAGCTCGAATATGTCCTCTATCAGTTGCGCGGTAAAGGCAGTTCCTCTGTCGGTGATGACGTGATGGGGCACCATGTCTTAGGACTATCTGATCGATAAAGAACTGGGCAACTTCGTAGGCCGTGGCACGTTGTACAGCTTTCGTCTCGGCGTAGCGTGAAGTCTGTGGCGACTATAATCCACTTGTTTCCACTGGCTGACAAGGGAAAGGGTCCCAGAAGATCTATGCCGATTTGATCAAACAGCGCGCTAGGTGGTGTGATGGGTTGGAGTAACCCCCCGGGATTCACAGACGGTGATTTCCTGCGTTGACACTCACGGCAGCTTTGCACGTAACGCTTCACCGTGGTAGAAAGTCTGGGCCAGTAGTACGTCTGGCGCACTGTTGCAAGAGTATGTGAAAATCCCAAGTGTCCAGACGTGGGCTCATCATGGCAGGCTAGGAGAATGTCATCACGGAGGGTGGCAGGTACGACCAATAGATCGCTGGCACTCGAGTTTTTCTTGTAGAGGACACCCTTTCGGAGGCAGAATGTCGAGAGACTGCGAGAAAAGTGTCGTGGGATTGTAATATTCTTGCCTTCTAGGTGATCGATGAGAGGGCGTATTTCGGCGTCCTCGCGGTGCCGTGTGGTCAGGTCAGATGCGGTGAGGGCCCCAAGGAATGCGCCGTCTTCGTCCATGTCCTTATCGCAAGTTTTGACGGGAGCGCGCGACAACGTGTCCGCATCTTCGTGTTTGCGGCCCGATTTGTAGACGATGGTAACATTGAACTCCTGCAGACGGAGACTCCATCGAGCAAGTCGCCCGGACGGGTCTCGTAAGTTGGCTAACCAACACAAGGAATGGTGGTCTGTCACCACCTTGAAAGGGCGACCGTAGAGATAAGGCCGAAATTTCATGATGGCCCACACAACCGCTAGACACTCTTTCTCGGAAGTGGAGTAGTTGATTTCGGCGCGTGAAAGGGTGCGATTGGCGTAAGCGATCACTCGCTTGACGCCTTCCTGGTGTTGAACGAGAACAGCGCCAAGACCGATGTTGCTTGTGTCGGTATGCACCTCAGTGTCAGCGTCCTCGTCAAGGTGAGCAAGAACGGGTGATTTCTGCAGGCACTGCCGTAACTCGGTGAAAGCTGCATCCTGCTCATCCGTCCAAACGAAGGGTGTGTCTTCTCGCGTGAGGTGTATGAGTGGTTCGGCGATCCGGGAGAAATTAGCAATGAAGCGATGATAGTAGGCACACAGACCAAGAAAACGGCGTACTGCTTTCTTGTCACGAGGAGTCGGAAAAGCAGCAACAGCAGATGTTTTGTCTGGGTCAGGCTGGACACCGTCAGCGTTCACGACATACCCGAGAAACTTCAATTCTTCGTAACCGAAGTGACACTTTTCTGGCTTTAGTGCGAGATTAGTGGAGCGGAGCGCCTCAAGCACCGCCTCTAAACGCTTCAGATGTTCTTTGAAGGTCGCAGATAACACGACAACATCTAAGTAAACTAAACAACTGTGCCACTTCAGACCCGTCAGAACAGTGTCCGTCATTCTCTGGAATCTGGCTGGTGCAGAACACAGGCCAAATGGAAGTACTTTAAATTCGTACAATCCATCCGGGGTAACAAAGGCCGTTTTTTGGCAATCTCGTTAGTCAACTTCGATTTGCCAATATCCACTCTTCAAATCTATGGATGAAAAATACCTGGTTCGCCGCAGCTGATCTAACGAATCATCGATCTGTGGAAGCGGATAAACATCTTTCTTTGTGACGTTATTCAACTTTCTATAGTCAACACAGAACCGAAGCGTTCCGTCTTTCTTTTTGACAAGGACCACCGGCAACGACCAAGGGCTTTGGGATGTTTGTATGACGTCATCGTCAAGCATTTCTTTCACTTGTGCATTAATCATGTTGCACTCTTTTGCCGATATGCGATAAGGCAGTTGTCGTATGGGACGAGACTCGCCATACGTGATTATTCGGTGTCTCGTGATGGGCATCTGGTGTATCTTAAAAGTAGATGCGAAGCACTCCTTGAACCGAAGTAGCAACTCGCGCAGCGCTTTTTGCTTTTCCTCCGAAAGGTCTGAATTGATGTCGATATTGCTGAGTGTCTGAGCTGGGTTGTCCTTTGTCACAGACGCAAAGCATTCAGCAATGCTGCTATGGGCTCAGCAAAAGCGATAGTAGTACGACGAAACAGGTGCCGATGTTCCTGGCTGAAGTTTGTCACGAGGAGTGCAGAATGTCCATCTCGAAGCATAATGAGACTGCGGGCTGCACATACACCATGAGTCAGCATAAGGGAGGAATTACCCTCTGCAACGGCTTCGCCGTCACGCAGATCGTCGCATACGACCGCTACCAGGACACTTGCGTGTGGTGGTAAAGTTACACTGTCAGTGTAAACCCGAAGCATGTTACGTCGGCAATTGTTGCAACTGTTCGCTGCTCGATCTGTCGAAAAAGTTACTGTGTGCTCCCGGAGGTCTATAACGGTACCATACTCTCGCAGAAAGTCGACGCCCAAGATGAGGTCCCGAGAACAATCGCGGAGTATAAGGCAGCTGGCTGGAAACACACACCTACAAATTTCTACTCTGACTGTGCACATGCCCAATGGTGTTACGACATGCCCGCCAGCAGTACGAATTTGCGTTCCAGACCAAGGCGTGATACCTTGATTGAGTAGTCGGCACGCGTGTCCAATAACGCACTAACGTGGCGGCCGTTGAGCACAACCGGTATGTCTAGCGAGAGTGTGTCGCTGAGTTCGGCTGCTGTCGTTGTTGAATTGTGCTGAATAGATCGTGCTTGCGTCGATGGGAGGTCTTCGGAAGGGCGATTATCAGCGGCCTCGCCCCCAGAGGTCGCTGTTCTTAGTTTTCCCGGCAAGGGCTTGGCGATCGTCCCTGCGCTGCCATTGGAGGGCTTCTAGGAGCTGGGGAAGATCGCCTGGGGGACGGCAAGCGCGACTGCCGCCATGGGAACAGTGGCATACCCTGCTGGCTCAGGTACTGTTCAATCGTCGTAGGCCTTTCGCCATATCTGGGCCTTGGTGAATCCGCGGCAAAACCTTGCAGTCCGAGGCGGCGGTATGGGCACTCGCGGTATACGTGACCGGCTTCTCCAGAGTGATAGCACAGAGGCCTTCTGTCCAGGGTACGCCAAACGTCAGATTTCCTTTCGAGCGGGTGCCGATCCTCCATACGTTGGATCGGTTTCACTGATGGGAGCGGCGGTACGTATGACGCGGTGTAAGACGTGGCGGGGATCAAATGGGTCAGAGCGCAGACAGGGATTCGCCCCAAAACATCCGCATACGACGGTCGCTGCAACTGTGCTGTCACAGGCGGCGCATTGCTGCTTGGGACGGGACCTTGGATCACTTACTGCCCTTCACTTCTCATGAGGGCAGAAATGGAACCCAGCATGCGCTGAGGCAGGCAGCTGAACCGTTGAAGCTCATCACGAACGACAGGGCGGATAAGGTCTCAGAGAACGTCCAGGTTTCCAAAGGCAACCGCGTCCATCAGTTGTGGGGAGCACACGCGCCCATCTTCCCCCGCGCCGTCGCGTCGAGAGCCGGCATAGACGGGGGAGAGGCGCACTATGCCCTCTCCCGATTCTCCCTCGCTCTCGCGACGCGCACGCGCCCTTCCTCCGCGACTCGCGGGCAGGCAGCTGACAGGCGAGGAGGACATTCCCCTCGCCCAGCTAGAAAGGTACAAAACAGCGCGACCGGGGGAGACCCTCTCTCTCTGAGGCCGGACCCATAACCTGCCGGACTGGAGTACCTGCTGCTACCCGTGAGTGACCACGTTGCCTGACTATCCCGGGCAACGAGGCCAGACTATTTATTACTATTACGGAGAGGACGTCCCTCTGCGAGTGTTCGCTATTGCTAATAGCAATAAACGTTGTTACCGTTGACACCGCTGGTTGCCTTATTCGTCCGAACCCGGCGTAGCCGCGATTCCCGCGCTACGGGTTGGGAGTACCACGAAGCTACTGCGTGGGGCTAGATCCGGAGCTCGCCTTCAGCCCTAGCCGCACGCAGAGTGGAACCCCCACACAGTGAAGCAGCATTCACGTGCCTGTCATACGTAGCTGAGCGCTGGTCCGAAGGTGAAGTAACGTGCATTTGCCTTACATAGAAAACTGAGCGATGGTGTAGCATCTTTTCCATTGTGGTGGCTTTGGTTAAGAATTCACCCACAGTCTTCGGCGGGCTTCGAACCAGGTCAGCAAATAGCTGTTCTTTAACTCCCCGCATAAGAAGGCGCAGCTCCTTTTCCTCTGGCATGGTAGGGTCCACCTGACGGAAGAGGCGCATCATATTCTTTATGTACGACGTCACGCTCTCATTCGGCAGATGAATGTGGGATTGGAGCGTCCGTTTGGCTCGTTCGCGACAATCAGCATTGGTGTATGTCTCCAGCAAGGCACGGCAGAACTCAAGCCACGATTTGAGGAGCCCTTCTCGGTTTTTGTACCAAGTGCGAGCACCGTCCTCCAAGCTGAAGTGGACATTTCTCAACTTCGCTGCGTCGCTCCATTTGTTTATCTCAGCAACGTGCTCAAACTGGGTTAACCAGTCTTCTACATCCTCAAAGACATCCTCGTGGAACACTTTCGGCACTCTGAGTTGCCGTTGTGGCTGTACCTTGCATAATGGTCGATAGAGACGTCGATGTTCCTTCCATACTGGTCCGTGGGGGCGTCGATGTTGTTGCGGAGAGGTGATCAAGCTCCAGAGGTAATCCTCGGATTCTCCTGCTGGCCTGGTGAACAGGGGTGTCCACTAGTACAGGGCTGGTACTCCTGCTACCAGGAGGGGTTTGTGGCATCGGATGAACTGTACCCCACACCTCAGCCAGTTTTGTCACGAAAAGACAGTTGAAGATCTACCCGGCGTCGGCGAGACAGACAGTTGTACAAGATGGCGTACACAAAACTCAAGCCGGCGCCCTTAGCCTCTGCTTCTTCTTCAGCACCCACCTCTTGCCGAGCGCGCGTCACTTCTTGCTCAGCGCTGGCATGTTACACCTAGCGGCAATATGCAATCATGCCAAACCAACCAGCAAGTGTTGGTGGACATTTGTGAAAAGCTGCATTTGTGCTGCATAAACAGACAACACAAGTGCATCCATTCCTGAGTGGTTTTACAATACACTAAGCATCCACTGTACCAAAATAGTTGGATTAAGTAAATATGAGCTTACAAGGATTCATGGTAGATTTCACTGAAAAAATTATGAAACCTTAAGTTTAAAACACTAAACAAATGCTTTAATTTGAAGCGTAAATACTAGGGGGTGCGAATATCCAAAAATGTTGAATAATAATAATATAATGTCGAACATTATATTTTTAGTATTCATGTTCAATTCGAAAATAGGTATTCGAAAATTTTCGAATATTCGATTGGATACGAATAGTCTAAACAAATCGAATATATTGCTGGCTGTGCATGAACAAACATGGTTCTTAGCATTTATTTCTGTCTAATCTAAGAAAGTGTGTTTGATATTGTGTTGAATTTTGCGATAATTTCACGCTGCTGGCAAAATTTCACCTGTAGAACCCGCTTAGCCACTGGATGTCTAAGCTTCGCAGGAAAGCCAGCCTCTGTGTAGCAAGAGGCACCGGTTTGCAAACAGCAAAGGTGCACTCCTTTACAGATTCCACCCTCAATCCTGCTTAAAAGCAACTGTGACAAGTGACAGCTTGTACAGGGTCAAATGGCTTTGAGTTTACAAGAAATTGATGCAGTACAATAAGCCACAGGTTGGTGAGAACGGACAACTAGCGGAAATTACTCAACTTTTCAAAGCTAACATAAGCTAAATACACAATCTTTTTGTATAATGGCTTTCTATTAATTTTTTTACCAATGACAATATTAACTGCTGTGTTCCAAAATGTTAAAATAAATAAACTTGCTAATAAATGCATGCACAATATTCGATCCGATTTTGATGCTAAGTATTTGTATTTAATTCAAGTTAGAAAATTTTGATATTTGCACACCCCCACTAAATATAGTTCTTGAAAATTCCTAAAATCTTCCCTTACTTATGAGCCAGGTGTGCCCTTCATTGGCACTTCTGCCCCAAGTTCATAAGCTCTGGACAACCTTGGCACATCAATTTTTCTCTGAATGTAATACGGGACCAAGCCTGAAAGGAAATGCAAGATCATCTCAGTGCACCGACTAGCCACGTTCAGCTATTCCCATTTTAAAAAGCAAATGCAAAAGGAGCTAATCCTACATAGTGCACTGTCAAAGTGCCCCTACCTGTCGCCACGCAGGTCATCATAGAGCTGAGAAGAAATGAGTGTGGGTTGACAGAAGGGCTGCACGGTTTCCGTGTCATGGGCCAAAGGCAGGAGTTCATCCTGCAGGTCAATCAACAATGCATGTGCGTTATTACAGAGAAACATGAATTGAACTTTGGCTCATGCTACCAGTCTGGCTCCGCACTGGCACTACAAAGGTTTTCCACCACAAAGAGGCCCAACAAAGCGAGTAACAAATTTTTACAAATGTTCCAGCTGGCTAAATACAGTCTATGAACAAAATCAAGATTTTTTGACAACAATCAGGCTTTGAAAATTGGTACACACATAAGCAAGAACACCTTTCACATTATTCATCAGAACCATACAACTGGCTGCATCTACTTCAACATTGCCAGAAATCATTTCTGCGACTTTCAAAGGCCTAATTTCATATTTGCAAGGGAACAAAATAGTATGCTGTGCACTAGAAAAGGTCATGCTGGTCACAAGCTCCAACAGTAATTAGTCCTGTTGTAAAAATAGTGCATCGAGTACTTTGGGCGCAGCATTAACTCTAATGTTACTGCAATGCTTGCAGCAGTAGTGAAAGTCAAATGCACTCATAAAATGTGATCGGGACCAATCAAGTCACACTTGTGCTTCTTCGAAACAGTGGCTAAGGCAGGGAAACGATAATGTGGGAAATCATCTGTGTTCCTATCAGGGTTGTCCCCAAGAAGCGGCTTGGCAGTTGGAATGGTTAGTTTGCATCCCTACCAATCTGTGAACTTCAAATTTCACAAAAATCTTATGAACATGATTCAGAGGGGGGAGGTGGAGAATAGCACACATTTCTTTTTTTTACCTTGCTTTGTGCACACGCCTTTTGTGGGATACAAACACCCCTTATTAACGATGACTTACCTTTAGATGCATCACACAAGCAGCACCAAAGTTGAAACTACAAAGACTAACAAGCAACATAACGTTTTTAAGATCACAGTTACTTTTTCAGCGATATTGCTGCTGCTGATTTCACCTGTTTCAGGAATTGGTCTGAAGCAAGTACTTCTCCAGTGCCTTTTCGCTATCTTCCAATGGAAGGTGTGGAGAGCAACAAAAGGAGAAAATTTTGCGGAAATAATAATTTTCTGTAAAACTTGATGCAACATTCATAAAACAATGAAAGGAGCCCAAATTTGTAAAGTATATGAACTTGAGCTGGTGTCGCGCACACACTAAATGATCAGATCTCATTGTATGACAGTGAGCACTCACTGTCACACCACTGGTGAGATGAACAGCGGCACTGGGGAGCGAAGGCTTCGTGCTGCCATTCACTTCACCACATCCCCAAAACTTAGATTACGCAACCTGCAACACTAGGAGCATAGGAAGAAACCAGTCATCTTGACTCGCCTTTTGAACCTGCAGCAGATAACCTCCAAAATACAGCACGCAGGCTGTAAATGCGTTTAGCCATGCGAACGGATGCCATGCACCACCATGGCCGAGCTTGAGCAGCCGCATGCTCATCTTCCTTTAGTGTGTGCTTGGTCACGTGACCTCCAATATGGGGCGCACATCAAGCCACTACTCAACTCACCCTCGCACACTTTCAATCCTCGCACCTGCAGCACACGGCACATGGGCTACTCATTCATACCACACTTTGATTTTACACAGAACATCACAGCAACAACGAAAATTGCCCCCGTCCCCCCTTCCTATTTGATATCGTGAGGAGCAGGTACCTCAACACAAGGGCAAGTACTGATGGTGCACTCGTGCTCATCTGTCTTGTTTTTGCTTGCTTCGAATCTTCATCACTTTGAAAGTCATGAAGAAGGAGCACTTTGATTCAAATAAATACAGAACTACCACACTGCCACACTATCTGTGTGGGCTGCAACTCACGCTGGTAGTCAACATGGATGCCATAGTTGCTTCCTTGAAGGTGATCACGTTGATTAACAGGAATGAACATCCCAATGCAACAGCAGATGTACACTAGTAATTGTGGCAGCCTGCAGTGTTTAGCAGGCGTCTACTCTCGTTGGAATGTAGGTGCTAGGAAATAAACCTGCCCACTGAGCCCAAGTAGCAGGTGTCATTTTTCAAGAAATGTTTGTGGTAACTCAATTATTGCACATACAGTTGAACCTACTTATAACAATATTCAAGTGCCCCGAAAATTCCATTGTTATAACCAATCATTGTTATAACCAGGTTACATGAAAAGAGCAAAATAGGGGGATGGCAAAAGTGCTGTGAGAAAACTATAATGGTGGGGGGAGGCAAGTGCTCCTCCCCACTGTCTTCGTTCATCCGCCTGCTGATTGTGTTGACTCGTTTCACTGTTCAACTGAGCTTCCTGCGTACTCTGATCACATGTAAAAAGCCACGGCTATTGCCATTCCAGAATGGATTGCTATAACTTCAAGGAAGGGTCATGGGTGGCAAGTGACATGCAAGTTCCACTGAGGCATCACTTTGGTGGCTACAAAAGAGGCCTTAAAGATGCGAGAAGGTTGCCACAGCAGCCTGTCAGCTTGAGAAATCCAAAAGAAATGCTGGGGCAAAATCACCACAAGCATCTAGCCACATACTTCTTACTGGATTGCCTGAGAAAACCGCATGTTCGTCAGCTTTGCTTGTTTTACGCAAAGCTTGCTGACATCCTTCTCTAAAGCATCCAGGTGCTCCATGTAGGGCTGCAGAAGGTCCCTAGCAATAACGAAGCGCCTGAGGGACTGAATCAACTGCAGGGCCTCCTGTGAGTACAATAGTGACGCAGCCTGCCCTATTGTGCCATTGCTGCAGCCGTCGCTGTCACTGTCAATATCCAATGCAAGTGCATTCACGAAGATCACCTAATCAGTTGCAAGTTCTGATGTTTCCAATCTATCGTCTGCATGTAGAAACACTTAAGAGACCTGAAGCATCCTTGTCAACTGTGGACATAAGTTAAGGCATCACTTTATTAGTGGAGCTCTGAAGGCTTTGTACAAGTCACTGCTGTCTCAGACAAAGCACGCTTTCCTAAAGCAGTTCCTCACTGTAGAAGCACTTACTTCGAACCATGCACCATGGCCATCAATAGATTGATCTTCACAAGTCTGGTTGCTCCCTGCTTGTCTGTGTGGCCACGTCTGCCAACAAGACTAACTTGTTGAGAATGCAGCGACGATATGTGACCTTGAAATTGGTGATCACACCAGCGTCCATGGGCTACAAGCCTGCCATTGTGTTCGGCAGTAGGAAAACACTTCCACACTTAAAAGCTTAGGTATGGACTTGTGGGCAGTACAATTATTTAGGATGAGCCTTCCTCTTAGATCGCTTGATACGTTGGTTGAAATCCAAGAGCCATTCCCGAAAAAGTTCTCGCATCATCCACGCCTTGGGAGTTGTGAAGGAGGAATACCGGGATCCTGGCAGCACTGTGGAAGCAGCAGGAATTTTTTTATTTCTCAATGACAAATGTGAGGCACTTGTCGTTCTTATCCATGTTGGCACACAAAAACAAAGTGAGGCGCAGCTCGCTGTTTTTGCCGCCGTCAAAAATGTCTCTTGTGAGTGCATGCGTTTTGAAGGCAACATTTGGAACAACAGTCCTGTTTCGTTGCCATTATCTATGTCAGTGTCAACATAGTTGTCGAGGATGCGGGTAGCATTTCCTCCATCCACTTCTGCTTCACCTCCACATCAAGCGAAGCTCCCTCGCCGGCGACGGCTTGTAAACAATGACGTGCCTTTCTTTGAAGCAACGTATCCAACTGCCACCTTGCTGCAAGTCCACATTGTTGGTGAGTAGGGCAAACTGCTTTGCCTTCGTGGCCAGAATTGGTTCGCTGATAGGCAGGTTCATGGCATGGACACTGAGAAACCACTCATAGAGGGCCTCTTCCACTTCCTTACAGACACCTTGTCGAACGTGTTTGTGCCCGTTGTATACCGAGCAGTTTCATTTGTTGAACTTCTCTGCCGAGCAAATGTCAGTTGCGATAGTCTGTATTTCTTCACCAAGTCACACACTATTTTACCGTCTTTGTAGTCCTTCACGACACTGTACTCCGTTTCCAAATCTATAACAGTGTGCTTTCTTTTCAACGGCAATGTCGTGCATTGCCAATGATCAGCAGGTGCACAGGCCAACTTTCGTTTCGGTGGCGAGTCAAATGAAGCGGAGAAACTATGTGGCCAGGAACGATGCAACTAACAAAGATGTGCATGAGGAGCAGCTTAATCCGTTGGCAGAACTGCACGGAATGAGGGGCAAGCAAGCAATCTGGGAGCAGCGCTGTCAGTGCAGGTGGCGTGGACAATTCGCGTTTCGGAGGGTGGCGCAGCATGGAAGGGTGATGGGAGAGGCGCGAGAGGCTGGCAATGCGGTGAAGGCTGGAAAACATGTTCTACTGTATGAGCATGCGGCGGCCATTGGAGCAGCGGGTGAGGGTGCAGTGAATTGAATTTCTTTCTTTGTTTTTCTTTTCAAGCATTTCGTATTCCATTACCATTTGGTACAGAGGTCCAGTAGCCAGACTTCATTGTTATAACCAATAATGAGGCAAGGAGGTTGCAGTAAGTGGGCTATTTCACCACAGAAAACATACGAAAGTTGGTGGCATAGCAGCTTCTCATTGTTATAACCGATAATATTGTTATGGAAGGATAAAAGAACAGAAAGAAAGAAGATTGTGAGACACTGGCTGCTACATGTTGTTGCTGGTCAGCTATCTTTACCACATTGACTCTGGTTGTATATATATTGTAAATACAGTCTGTCTACACTCCCAACATCCCCGTAACGATATTGTTAAAACTGGCATCCTCAAAAGTGGGTTTGACTGTACAATCAAGCAGCTATCACAGAGAGCTTCTCTCCTGTAGTTGCGCCTTACCTCAGTGGCCACTTATGCATAGCCATGTGCAGGATTTCCGAGTAGACAGGCAGGCTCTGGAGGAACTCTTACTGTAAGAAGACTTTCTAGAATAAGCAGCGTGTCCCAGCCCACTCGATTCTAGCTGCCTTCATGAATCAGAGCAAGCTCTCCGATTTGTGGCATGCTCTGCAGCCACTGTTGCTAATTTTTCCATAATAAAAGCTATTTTGACTGGCTTGTAGTGTGTTAGGATAGGATTTTTGAATTTGGAGGGGACAAAGTTCCTTTTTGAGAAGTGCTGGTTTGACTGAGTTGATTGCATGTGCCCTTCTATCTGGTGCACGCCTAACAGTGTGTTTCAAAGGGCAGCAGTACATGCTTCCTGCCACCTCGTGATAGTGCAGTGATAGCTTTGAAAGCCCAGTTAACAAAGGCCTCATCACTGCGGCGCAGTAGTCATAAGCAAGCAGTGTTCAAGCAGAATATAATGTTGGGCAAGTTGGTGCATAGCTTTAATGAAAGAGTTGTAGCCCAAAATAAGTGACAGGAAACACACAAGTCCTATCCTGTCTTTTTTGTGTTTCCTGTCACTTAGTTTGCACCATAAATTTTCTGTTAAAGCAATGTTCCATGTTGAACAGCCTGTAGCTGTTGGCCCAGAGTAGCACAATGCACTGGATATGCAGGGGGTTCCTAAAGTATACTGACGTTGAAGGATTTATGTTTCAACCATACTGCAGCAAAGAAGGCAACATGCCAAACACTGCTCCTGGCTTGTTAGTAAGCTTAGCGATTGATGGGAATCAAAGCAACATTGAGGCTATCAGAATGCTGTGGACACACGAGCTCAGCAGCAGAACACCGTCACCTCCATACCAGGGTTAATTTCAAAGATTAATCGCTCCATGACAAGTTTAGCATAGCAGCCAAGGCACTGGTGGTTTGCATGCATTAGTATACTGCAGGCTGGCTAAGGTGCTTTCATGCCTTTGCCCATTACATGAGGACCAGCACAATTAAAATGCCCACCATAGGGCTGTGGTGAGGACTTCTCCCAATGGCATGCACCACAATCTACAGAAAGGTCCCATTTAGGTGGTTAGCACATTAGTATTGTGACGTTTACTCCAGGCCACGCCATGTCAATGCACAAGACGTGAAAACTTCCTACATAGCCATTTCATCATGGCTTGCTCTGGCAGAAGAAAGCAAGTCCCAGACGCCTTGCTGGATCCAAAACATCAAAGGCTGCACTGGCGCTTTGCCAATCGTTCACTTGCTCAAATGATGGCACCTGTCCTTCAATCAACATTGCTCTTGCAGCTATAAGAAATTACTGCATAAGTATGCTAATAACACAACTATCAACAAAATTTTCATAGCAGCCTTAATTAAGGGTGATTATTCAGGACATTAGCTAGTGGTTCTGTAAAAAAAACTATTTGCATGGCTTTATTGTGCAAACCTTGATTTACCAATATTTCTGATCTAACTCCTTGACTTTGCAAACTGATTAAGGCAATTTTACAAGTTATTATAAGTTACAACATAAGGCTTTGAAAGCCTCTGCATAGAACTGCTAGGAATTTGGCAGAGTATTATAGAACAGGTTCTGAGAGATGTCACAGCCATTTTCGGATTTTGCACTGAGGACAAATGATTCACTTTGTTGCGGAAGGCAAGAAACTGTACTGCTTATCAGTTCATTAGGCCATACTGCTATCTAACCTCAACTTTAGTGTAATTAAACCATTCGAAGGCCATCAAACCATGAATGTTCTTCCCAATGAAATTTGTGCAGTGTCAAGGAAGAGTGCTGCATGTGATGGACATTCACAGCAAAAGGTGAAAAAACCTCTGGTCATCTATGGCCTGGTACTACATGCAACTAAAGGGATGAGGACCACAGTGCACCTACATTTATACCTGTAACATGCCAGTACCATGCATGACTACGAGACCCTTGTCTGAATTGTATGCAATATTTTTAGCATTTACCTATATGTGTATCAAATCAATAAAGCATTTAAAAAGTGCTACATGCACTTAAGTCTCTAGAAAAGCATACTTGATTATATAGAATAGAAAGCACCGTCACACATTTGTTTGTTTAAAGTATTGGTTCTGCAACTTGTAGCCACAGCAGAGCAATATGTAGTGGAGCACAAATATATACAGCAGGCAAGACAACAGGGATAACACTGTGCTACTAACACCTGACATTTTGCAGTAGGTGGTTGATAAATATGTACAACCCCAGCCTGGGCATCTAACCTTTTGGCCATCAAAGGCCATATAATCAATGCGGATGAACATCAATCAAGCAAGAAAATGAAATCCTCAAACATCTTCCTCAAAAGCTCCCATAGATGTTCATTACTCTGGGTCGCAAGGTGATGGCCCTTGCACTAGACAGTTCGCTCGTTAGCAGTTGAAACAAATCACTTCATATCAAAGCAATGTAGCTCACAACAAGTTGCACAAACAGGCATGTATGAATAGAGATAGGAAGGCAGCTGCATTATCAATGTTTACCAACAATCAACTGCTGGCTAAGTTAATTTCATGATGTGTGCCCTATGTTTCTTTCCATCTCGCCAGACACCTTCAGCTGCCAAATTGGCTTATATATGACCACTGGCTGCGTGTATACTTCTGCTGTCCTCCTGTGCTCACATTACACTATATACAATGCAATCTTGTTGTTTATAGTAAGCAGTTTTTGGATAGGACACAAGTAAAAGACACAATATAAGCACTGAATAGCAGCTGTGGATCTATTCACATTGGCTAAAATATATAAGGTAAGAAAAACAAAGCAGCACAGACGCAGAATGAGAAATGCCAGATAGGGCACACTCAAAAAATCGAAGTACACAAGGTTGCCTAGCAACCATGCTCTTTTTTTCAAAGCAACACTAGTGGTTTACTTATGCAGGAGTCTCCTGCTACTAGGTGGCTTAGTATGTTGGTAAAGAAGAGTGCCGACATAGAATGATGCAAGGCACAAGTTCCATATTATGTCCTCTTTTTGTGCCCTTATCTTTCAAACAATGCTTCTACACGATCTTGTCAAGCTTGCCCCATCCACCAGGGTGTGTAGCACATTAAAATCAGCATGAGAACATTGCATACTGAGTGTGCTATTGAATTCATCACAACCAGCTACATAAAATGCAAAGCATTCAATTATGATCTACCCCAAAGGTGTAGAATTCTAAGAAATAAAAAAATTAACTATATCATCAATGAAACTTCTATTATTTTTTGTTCATTTACAGCACCAGAGCAGTAGTCAAACCGAACACATAGTTGAAAGTGTGTGCTGGTCTAAAGCACCAGCACATACTTGGGATGTGCATTCAGGGGGCACCTGTTGCAACATGCACTTGCATTAGGCCTCCCAAAACTGCAACACACATACGCTTTGTGGTACACCATCCATAATGCTATGTCCAGCGATGCATCACATTCTTAGCTCAAGAGTTTGGCATCTCAGCTAATGCCACTGATCACCGCTCAAACAAGCTGAACGGACAAAAAATGCTACATGCACGAAAGCAATCTTTTGATCACTTTTCACAGCACTGGTACCAGAAAGACCAGCCACACTGAGAGCAAATTTCCATGCGCAGTAAATGAACAAAGGGGCTGTGAGGACATCCTTTCGTTGGTTTCTACTCGGCACGCGTCTAGGCTTTGCCACTCCAACATTGCCTTCGATGATTGTTTCCATGGTGATGTTGATTATGGCGCATCTGCAAGGCACCTCACTGTTGCCTTTCTACACAGCCCTCTGTTTTTCATCGGTTACCACCAGTTATCATAAGCACGTGGCAACCCGTGGGAGTTCTGAACAATCTGGACAGTATATTTATCGGTTTTATGGGGTGCTTGCCAAGCCCTAGCCAGTGTACTGTAATACGTGGGCTGCTGCATGGATTCGAAGTGTATGCAACTATGATCAACATGGGCGTGTGCGGAGTCTGGACGGCCAGTGTTTGAGGGAGACAGACAGAGAGAGAGAGCGAGAGAGTCCAGTCGCATGCTGCAGTGAAGCTTCCCAGACAGAGGACAAAGAAAGCGGGACATGCTCATCCTTGGACACAAAGCCGTGCAGCGACAGCCATGGGAGAAAATAAGCCGCCACCGGCGCGCCGCATCCCCGCCACTACCTTGGCACTGCCTGCCAGGACGGAGCTCAGCTGGTGGCATGAGGCAGGACGGGCCAGGGGCACTGCCGATGCTGGCGGAGGATCCGGCACTGAAAGCTTGCGGCTCGCCGCCTCTGCCGAAAAGGTGCTCCGCACAAGACTGCCGCCACGCACGCTGGCAATGGTTGTCACGCCCTGTGCCATGATTCGGCGGCCTGATGCACGAAATGACTGCTCCATTTCACGCCCCAGCAGCGCCGCTTCAAGGCGTTCAGTGTCCAGTGATGCCCCGACTTTCCCACGAGGTTCCAGTGCAGCAGAGACCACACTGATGATGCTGAGGTCACCAGCTGACAACGAACGTGCAGACGCCACCAGCTGGCGCGAGTTGCGGCGCGCAGGTGGCGGCAGCAGCTCAAACGCACTTGGTGCAAACACGTCACCATTGGCAACGCACGCTGGGATCGGCGTAAATGATCGCGGAGGGGACACAAGGATGGTGGGGCTCTGGGGGCTGCCCCTGACCAGCTGCACCAATCGAGGAAGCTCGTTCAGCGGTGGGGGGTGCACATGACCTCCTACCTGCGGCGGCAGCTGAGCGTCCGTCGATGCTGCTCCACTGGGTGCCGGCTGGGGGGGTGGTGCTGAAACCTGCGCCTTCAACAGAGATGTCTTCGCTGCTGCACTTTTGTGGTGTACCAAAGCCTTCAACATAAGCCGTATTAGCAGATTATGCTTGTGGAATAGCAAAACGCTTATCATGGGTGTTAAGCCAGAAAGGACATCCGACAATAAGGGCATTCTAAAGGAAATCATGTCAAAACAGCCAGAGAAAATCCTTTCTCCAGAGATAATCAACGGCTTTTCTTTCAAATGAAATTTTGAAAGAAAACCTTACCACTCATTTATAGCTGCTCTTAAGTGTCCCTTCATTACAAAGGTCTCTAGTTGAACATGCCAATTTTTATATGCATAAGCATTTCTATGGCTACCCAATGAGCAAGAAACATCCGTCCATCTGTCTGTTCCATAAGACGATTGCTTTCAAGATAGGGCATGCAGCAGTGAGCGAATGGACCTTGATGCTGCCTCTTGCTTCAACAAAACTAAGCGGTGAGAACACAGCATGCATGAAGCTATTGGTACTACCCACACTGTGTCCCCATCGCAGATCGCTTTCAAGATAGGGGCCCGCGCAGCCGCGCCATATGCAGCAGCCGCCAGAGTATGGTTGGGCCAAGGTTGAGAATGGTTCGATGCGGATGGATAAAGCACTGAAGAGTGATAATGGCTTATAATGATCAGAACTTCATCAGCACACCTGGCACCACCACCTGCAGTAGTTTGCTTGCCTCATGACTTCACCTTGAGCCGCCGTTCGCAGCAGTTCGTGTCGCCGCAACACTGTCGTTTATGCTGATCAGATCAAGTTTCATAACCTCGATAATGACACCGGGCTGCATGGAGGTGAGCAAGTGGCACAATGCGTACACATACTAAGACAACTTCAAAAGGAGTTTCTGTGTAACTTCTTTTTCTAGAATGTACGGATTCTTAAGGCTCATAAGTGGTTGACTGCTTGGGAAAGAATACGGCTTTCAAGTTCAACTAAGTCCCACATTCTTACACAATACACTGTATTAGTAAGGTCCATCTAACATATTACTGCTGAGCTATACTTCTCCAAGAAAAAAAAACGACCTCCGTATGATGTCACCAACTTCGGGAATTCACATAAGCCTTCCGACTTTATATTTCTAAGGCATAATGTAATAAAAAATTGTGGCCAAACCCATTTCAAACTGAATGCTGTTAATGTGATTGGCATTGCAAAAGTATAGCAACACCATATTGACAAACTCTTCACTTCTATATAGCAGACTTGTTCAATTTTTCAATTATCCGACATCTTCACTTCTCTGTAGCTCAACACTACCTGCTCAATGACCGCTCTGGTCCCGTTCACTTCACGTCACTTCTTTCTCCTTACTTGGCTGCTTCCAATGCTGATTTTTTTCACTTCTTTGTAGCAGACTTGTTCAATTTTCTCTTATTAACTTCTTCGTGCCTCTTGCTCCCCTTGCCTATCTGGGTGCCTATCCAGTGGCACATGCCCAGTCTGGAAGATTAGCGAATAATGTTCACATATGCAGTAGTGCTACGCGCCCAGTTGCGCCCAAGTTGCCTGCTCGAGCCCCTTTCCAATGGCCCAGTTACACACATCCAAAGGACCGAAGTTGTCCCTTCCCAAACAGCCTACTCAGGCACATGCCTAGTGACCCAGATTGGCATGACAGAGGATGGACATTCCAGCAGAACTTTTTGTTGGGCTAGTTGGTGCATATTTACTGAAGTACTATAGCGCCAAACAGACAACACAAGAAGAAGAGACACGGACGAGCGCTTGTTAAGGACATTGTTAAGAAAAATGCGTGAAATGCATCAATCCAACTATGTATAGGTCGTGTTCAGATAAGGATAGACTCAGGGGGGTCTCGACAATTCTTAGTTTTCATACAAATATTTATATGAGGTGTGAAAATGTCTCTGTGGAAAAGGCTCAGCCTTTGTTTTGCAAAACTTAGCACAAAATTTTGAAAAAGAGTCACACTTAACTAAAGGTGGAAAAAAAGCATTTGAACGAGTTCCAGATTTTACATCTTCAAAGCCCTATCACTCTAGAATGAATGCATTGTACCGTGCCAAAAGTTGTTTGGTAAATTGACACAACTAGCACTATTGACCAACAGGAAGTTAAATTTAGGTCACCCACAGTACGTTCTTAAAAATATGTCCAAACTTTGGTTTTTGACCAACTGTCTCTGACACCAAAGTTCAGGGTCATTTGGGGCCATCTTGGCTAAGGAGATGAAGTTGAAAAATATTTCTGGCTATTTTTAAAAGGTTTCTAGCAAACTAAAAGAAAATGTGCAACTACACAACATATTTCATTGTAAAATCCCAGAAATGCCAAAATTGCAAGAATTGTGAGAGTTGGAACATTTTAGAGACATCTTAAATAATAATTATGGCCTGTATTTATTAAAATTTTATAGAATATCCACCCAGGACTGGTAAATCTAGTACTGCAAAACATACAAGTTGCATTATTTTAAGTAAGAAAATTGAACCTATTTTAAGACTCATGTTTTCATTTAAGACTCATGCTTTTGTTTGTATTCCCGAGAATTGTATTGCGACTGCGGCAGTAGCAAAGCAGTCAATTTCTTACAAGCGGAAAATGTTCAAACCATGTCTTACTGATTGAAGAAGGCACCACTGTAGGTTAAATGAGGCATGCAACTCCCAACTCCCAAGCGCTTAGGCACGCAGCGTTCCTAGAAAAACTATGGGGGTTTGTTACCCCCCCCCCCCATTTCCTCCTTCTCATAAGCGCTAGTAGAACTGCTGTTCAAAGCTGCAGAAAAGCTGAAGACACCACTGGTAGCTGTCAAGTTCACCTGCTTTGTGCACGGCTCAGAGTGGTATTGATGCGGCGGCGCAACTAACCAATTTGAATAGCTACTTGGGAGCGCTAGTTGTCGGATGCCAAAGGACAAGCAGACACGACGAGCGAATGATACGCGAATCTGGGCATCTAGGTGAACGCTGAAAACTTTTCCCTTTTTTATTTTTACACACAAGTGTTAAGTGCTGTTCAAATTCAGCCAAAATATATTGTGTACCTAGGCGCTTTCAAGACCGCGTGCATGCGTGCGATTCGGGAAAAAAAAAGTTAGGCCCATGGAGAATTGACACTATAGCGTGCAACCTATGATGATCAGCAAAACCCATGGTCACCTAAACAATGTGTTTTGTTCTAATAATAAAATAAAAATTGCACTCATTTTTGTTGTAGTAAATAAGAGTGACTCAGATGCATGTTTTTTTTTTGTTTTTTTTTAGCCATGAAACGAGTTCTCAGGGCCGCTGCATCTGTATTCCTACTAGGGTACGCTGAGGTAGCAAACAGGCGAAAGTGTGTACAGCAAGTTTTTTTAGACTAGTTGGCGTATCCTATTTCTCGCATCGATCTCTAGTTACATCTGTTATCTGAAACACTCCCTGTGTACATGAAAGTGCATCAGCCTAGTGGGAAGTGCAATCACACCACTGCAAAATAGGTCCCGAATATTTTAATTTTCACTTAAATTTTCATACTAGACAAAAATCCTTCTATGCCGCGTTACTGCAACTACTTTTCTAATAGAGATTTTTTGTCATACACAACAAATCTTAACTGAGGCAAGGTGCAGAAATCTCGTTATCGAGTCACAAAACGTTGCAAATTTTAAAAGCGCATTGTAAAGAGAACACAGTGTTATAGATGTTAACCCTTTTACTCTGCATCTATACCACTTCTCACCCGAAATTAGGGCAATCTGAACTTATTTAATCTTTGCTCGACAATGGGTGACAAAGAGTAAATTTGGACATTTTTTAAGGTGCTTTGGATTAAAGGTTCAACATCAACTTTTTTTTTTATTCTGTTGTTTGTTAAGTGCGATACAATTTACAAAATAATGCGCCAATTGCTTGAAACTGGATGGCAAATTAGAAAAAGAGGGCATGAAAAGTAAGGTTGGCACCAAATCTTTTTCTTGAAATAAAACAAATTTCCAACTTTTGTAAAATTACCTGAGGACCTTGCAAAAATGTGCTGCTATACTCTGTTACACTCTATAGTCTAAAAGTACTGAAATTAAAATAGGAATCTTGATCCACTTCGGTGTTCAATGGAGTAGGTAATTAGAAGGTCAATGGCGCACTCAACCTGATTTGGTTTATAAAGCGATGAACTTCACGGTGGCTGGACTTAATTTCAATAATGCACAGGCAGCCCGAGCATTATTGAAATGCGGGGTTATTTATAAGCTATCACAAGGCTAGTAGAGGTTGACTAACTTATCATTCCGGACTAGTTTATCATTCGCAATGTGGGTTGAAAGGGAGGATGTGAAGAAGTCATATGAAAGTGCAAGAACCACAGCTTCAGGTTCAGGATATCTGAAATAAGTTATTTGTGTTATCTACAGCCAGTAAAAATCAGTTGAGCAAGCAAGTTTTGCAAACTGCAGATTCACAGATCCTTCCATTTCTGTGTTTACGCACAAAAAACGTACAAGAAATTTCCTTGGTCAGATTTCTCATTTTTCTACACATGGGTTGTCTGGATTCCTTGCACATGCCTGACACCTTTCCATTCTTCTTTCTTCCATTCTCTGAAGGCTTCTATCTCATTTTTCTTCAGGTGCAATAAAAAACATTTTTGAGTTTACCAGCTATAATGTTCATAACATCGCTAAGCCTATCCGGAAGCACCAAAGGCTATGCTCCTGAATATTGCAGCCGTGTCCAAAAGAAGCCATATTGTGAGCTGCATTCCACACAAGTACGTGAAATACTTAAAGTTGCATTTTAGATTTGCATTGAGAGCTGCTTTTTTAGCACGGTGCTACTGCCACCATGCTCAAACTAATTAAATTCATATTGCCTTAATTCCATGCAAGATGGAATCTATACCACCGCACGTGGTATAGATGTGGATTGGATTGGAGCCAACTTTATTTATGCCTGCACTTGGGCACTCACGCACCCAGACGAGGGCCTACATCATCTACGAAGTCGCCGTTACTCGGCGCGGGTCCCCGCTCGCATAGATGGGTTAACATGTAGAAAACTGTGTTCTCTATACCATGTGCTTTTAAAGTGTGCAACATTTTGCAACTTAATAAGGAGATGTTTGCACGTTGTCTCAGTTAAGATTTTGTGTATATGGAAAAAAAAATGTGAGTTAGAAAAGTAGTCACAGTTCCACAGTGTAAAAGGTTTTTTTATGCCCGATATAAAAATTTAAGTGATAATTAAAAATATTTGGGGCCCCTTTAGCAACAGTCCTCATCTGAACCTACCCAGCTGGCTCATCCACCGTAGTGGTGTCATCGGGCTTTCCCACTAGGCTGGTGCATTGTTCATGTACATAGGGAGCATTTCAGACAGCAGACTGTTACAGTTCACTGCGTGCAGTGATGAAGGAAACGGATGCAAAGCGCCTCAGACACGACGTGCCTAATCGTTATGCTTGTCGACAGGCAAATACTTGTCCATCGCGTGTGTGCCACGACATTATGCGCCAGTGAAAATCCTACTTATCCTAAGTTCACCGCCTTTAAACCAGGGAGTAGTTTCTCTCCAAATTCCTGTGTGTGGATTGATCAGTGTGTTGACCAGACGTTACCTATGCTCTCCACCTCTACACTAGTGAGTGGGTTTTCTCCAAATTCCTCTGTGTGGATTGCCAGAGAGTAGTCTTTCTCTGTATTACTATGTGTCAACTGACCAGTGTACTGACAAGGCCCTCTACCAGGAAGCACGAGAGAATGCCGTTGCCCAGATGGTGTAGGGCATAAGAAGGCCAGCGAGATGCTACGGACACCTTCTCTGCCCTTGCGTGCAGGAGTACGCACGCCGAACATTTTTGTATTTTTTGTCTTGGAGTGCACTGCTCACACGTAACAATGTATTAAACTTCTGTTATTTGTTTTTACATTATCTCGTCTTCCCTGCCGAACCCTCTCCGATGGCCAATCTGGTTCGAGCTCCAAGCAGATGCTGTTGAAGGTCGCTGAAACCCTGTCCTCATAACAACTGGTACCAGCTCGTAACAATTGGTAGCAGTCGTAACAAGTGGCAAGCAGCAGAGGGATATGGATCTATGAGCCTCGTCAACCAAGTCACAAATGAATGCAACATTTGCAATTGTCTATGCCGGATTTTTGGCTGCAAGGTAGTGAGTGTGGGACTTTCTCTGCTGAGTTTTGCCAGGTTCTGTTGAAGAGAACAGCACGGGTAATTGGAATTATTGTTGTTGCCTAGTTAAGTTGCGGCAAGATAGCTGTGTACAGTAGAGCAGCAGTGAAAACAGCCATGAATTTGAAGTAAAGTAAACCACAGTTGGTAAACCAGAGTTATTGGAGCTATCAAAGGAGTTGCAATTGGATGTCACTGACGCACTCGGAAAACCACAGTTGATTGAGGCTATTTTTGCTCTAGAGGCCGAGAATCATGACCTTATGGAATGCCTGGAGATCATTAGAGAGAGGGAGACTGCAAAAAGTCAGGCAGAGGAACGTAAAGAACGGAAACGCGAAGAACAGAAAGAGAGTGGGCAAAGGAAACACGCACTTGAAATGAAGCGACTTGAGCTGGAAATGGAATGCGCTTGAATAGCAGGTAAGAGGAGCGAAGGAAACAGTGCAGGAGAGCATATATCATTAAAGATGGCAGAGCTAATGCGGCACTAAAGCAGACATGCAAGAAGCAAGGGTTCTTCCAGGAATCATGGCCGCAGAATCTGCCCACAATGTTACCGGGCGAGGCAATGCATGTAATAGCTCGCTTAACCAGAGAGGAAGCTGTGGATTATGATAAGGCGAAGTCCCGTTTGCTGAGGAAGTATAGGCTGTTAGTGGAAGTATTCCAGCGGCAGTTCCGCAAAACAGAAAAGGCTAGGAATGAGTCCTATACAGAGTTTGCACATAAGCTTATGTCAAACATGGAGGAATAGCTCAAGGAACAAAAAGTCCATAGTGATCACGCAAAGGTTGTTCAGTGCTTTGCACTTGAACAATGTTACAATCGGTTACCTGAATATGTGAGGTACTGGGTTCAAGGTAGGCCAGAAGTTAGCACGACAGCCAGAGCCACTCAACTAGCCGACGAATTTTTGACGCGTTGGGCTAACGAAGTCAGCGACAGTCGAAAAGGCTATCCTAATTTCAGGCTTGGCGGGCTGAAGGCCAGGCCGAAAAAAAGAAAGCACAAGCCTATGATTGAGGATAACTATAAATGCAACACTTCCTGGTCGGAAGGGGCCCCTGAAGTTAAGGCAGAGCAGCAAAGAAATTGAAAGTGAGGAAATACTTTCTTTGCTACAACTGTCAAAAACCAGGGCACACTGGCAATGTAACAAGGCAAAGGTAGTATTTTTATCGGTCGGTTGCAATGACGAGAACATGAAGCTGCTCGAACCGTACATGCACGACGTGGAGGTAAACGGGAAACCATGTCGCGTACTGCACGACTCTGTGGTTTCTCCCAAATTTCTCTCCAAATTCCTGTGTGTGGATTGATCAGTGTGCTGACCAGACGTTACCTATGCTCTCCACCTCTATACCAGTGAGTGGGTTTTCTCCAAATTCCTCTGTGTGGATTGCCAGAGAGTAGTCTTTCTCTGTATTACTATGTGTGAACTGACCAGTGTACTGACAAGGCCCTCTACCAGGAAGAACGAGAATGCCGTTGCCCAGATGGTGTAGGGCTAAAGAAGGCCTGTGAGACGCTACGGACACCTTCTCTGCCCTTGCATGCAGGAGTACGCACGCCGAACATTTTTGTATTTTTTGTCTTGGAGTGCATCGCTCACACGTAACAATGTATTAAACTTCTGTTATTTGTTTTTACGTCATCTCCTCTTCCTGCCGAACCCTCTCCGATGGCCAATCTGGTTCGAGCTCCAAGCAGACGCTGTTGAAGGTTGCCAAAACCCTGTCCCCGTAACTGGTACCAACTCGTAACAACTGGTGGCAGCCATAAGACGTAATTAGAGATCAATGCCAGAAATAGGACGAGTCTTAAAAAACTTCCTGTATGTGCTTTCGCGTGCTTGCTACTTCATGGTACCCTAGTAAGAATACAAACGAAGCAGCCCTCAAAACTCAAGCTCAACTCATTTCATGGCTAAAACGAGGCAAAAAAGAGACAATCTGTGTCACTCTTTCTTTACTGCAACGAAAACGAGTTCGGAATTAAATGAGTGATTTTTATTTTGTTATTAGAACGAGAAACATGTTGGCAGCAGCGAGGGCAGTGCAAGCAAGTTGTCCTAAGCAGGCTGTGTACAATTGCAGGTTCCAGTTGACACGTGGTCGGGATGACTGGAAAGGCACCGCTGATGACGAAGCACTCGCTAGGAGATGCCACCCGGCCATCTCTACAAAAACACCCACGACACAGCTGGATCTTTATTTGGCAATAGCAAGGGCAGTGCAAGCAAGCTGTGTATAATTTCAGGTTGGCACTTATGTTGTGTTCACCGCATTTTTTATTTTTATTTATATTTTATCCATTGCCTATGTTGCTGCCAAACTTGTTTAAAACTATAAACGGTCACTTTGCTTTTTTTTTTATCATTTTGATTGAAACTATGTCTCTAACTGATGACATTGGAGATGAGCTAAGGAAGGAATTCTGCGAGTTAAAGACAAAAATGGAATGCAAACTAAGGAAAGAAATCGGAGATCTCACCAGAAAAGCTTGGACTTGATGAATACGGAGCTTGAGAACCGCAGTAGAAAGAGCTGGAGAAGGAAATCACGAAGCTCAAAGAACGTAATGCAAGGCTGGTTCAAAAGGTGGCATTTCTCAAAAAGCAGCACAGTTAACATGAACAGAGAATCACAGCTGCAGAGCAATACTCATATAACCTTGAAAGTAGGGGCTACCTCAGACAAAGGACGAAAGCCTACAAAGATTCGTCTTCTGAGAATCAATTTTAGAAAATGATGTATAAGTACGCCGCGGAGTTGCTACAAAGCATTCGAACGAGCTTCCCAGCATCGTCGTGCAGTTCGAAGGGGCCCTGAGCCACCCCTTGGGCTTGGTGAAATAACATAGTCCATTGGTAGCATACACTGCTGTGAATATTTCAGCCAATTTTCGCTGTCGTATGCGGTGCGTAGAGGATTGCAAAGTCACCTTTCTTTCAAATACTCTCTTTTCAACAGAAGCCTGCCTCCTTACTCTCTTAAGGAGGAAGGCTTATGCTGTACTTTGTAATAAAGTGGATTCCCCTACGAAACTGCTACTGGTATCTGTACCGCCACGAGTCCTCTGGCTAAGTGCACTGCAGCTCACTGAGGACAACCGTGCTTAGCTTACCGTATTTACTCGAATCTAACGCGCACTTCTTTTCCAATAATACGGGTCCGAAAATTGCGTGTACATTAGAATCGAGTACGACCCTAAATGTGCGTTACCATATCGCCATCGGCATTTCAAAATGGATGCCTCGTATGCACTTCGAGCTTAGTTGCTGTAGCTTCCTCCATGTGCTGTGGCATGTGTTGCACCGTCTGTCTTCCCGTTTTCTGCATTTGCACTATCAGCATGGAAGTGCTGACTGCAAAAACATGCAGACTTCATCACAATGTCGTAATTAAAAGGAAAGTGATCACAAGTGCAGAGACGAACGGACACCGGGCCACATCACAGGCGTTCGAAGTTCCCAACACTTGCGTGTGGGACTTATGCAAACAGGAGATGCATTCTACTGCAGCGGCTGCTAAGTACGGCGCGGCCGCACGGCACCTATCTTGAAAGCGATCTGCGATGGAGTGTCTATGCATCTAGGCACACTGCGCTGTCCTCCTGTCGATTAGCTCGCGTTGAAGCGAGAGGTCGCACAAAGGTAAATTTGTTCCATCATTAACTCGCTCCTGATAACGCTGATAAAGAGTTTCCGCGGTCATTGCGTGAGACGTGGTCATGTTTGCTTGCGCGTGCGTGACACCATGCTTGTTAATTTAGTTAGCAAGCGAATGTTTGAAAGTTTATATGGCCTATAAAACAACTATCCTTACTTTTCGTGTAGCTGTCTACTATGCTATTGCAATTGATGCGTTGTCTTTCAGGTGAAACTGCAACTTCCTTTATTTATCGCAACTTTGGTGTATTGGGAGTAAATCTTTGTTTTTCCAAATTAGAGAAAGTTGTATTTCTGTATGAAGGAAAGAGGTGCACATACTGTAAAGGACTTTTCTTTTTTTAGGTCACAGCAAATGGGTGCGCGTTACAATCAAGGGGGCGTTAGGATCGAGTAAATACGGTATGTTTAAGGTGTCATAGGGATCAAAGGCGGCAGTCATGATGTCTATGTTAACAACCAAAATTAAATTTGAACTGTGCACCACGGTGACATTTAGACGGTGGAGTGTTGTAGGCACGCCCTACTGTGCCGTAGCCTTTGCAGTCCAAGGCATTGAAGAAGAAACGGGAGCACAGCAGAGGCCGTGTTTGATTGCCACTAACCCCCCCTTCTGCTGAATGCATTGAAGTACTATTTGTGTAAAGTATTTCTGAAATAGCCTATTCTCGCTTCAAATGCCCTTATCCACTTCGACAAAAAGTGTTTCACAGCCCCAAGCGCAAAGAAAACGCAATACAACAACAGATGCAAGATTTACGGTACCGGCGGCCCCTTTAAGAGCTGTGCGAATCAAGGCGCTCTGCTACAGAAAGCAAGAAGAATGTGTATAACAACGCAAGATTTTAGTCGCTAACCAGGAAAGCCAGCTTTTATAAATGAGCTTTTAAGCCCAGCCATTAAGCAACTACTCAGCAAGGCAACTGCAAAAAAGAAAGCCAAGAACTGATGTTTTGTCTGGACGAGCGGCAGAAAGGGTCTTGCTTCGAAAGGATGACTCTTCATCCATAGTACGCACATGTACTGCGCAGGACGTTGATAAAATAGGGATTGTTACCATTTGCACGTGCGTTTGTGGTTCCTTCGGTGCAAAAATTATTTACATAATAGCCACCAAAACAATCTTCTAACTTGCTCCCATTCAAACATTCATTCAACCGGACACAAAGCAGATGAGTTGTCAGTGCTTTTTTACTCAAACTAAAATATGGGACATTTACACTTCACTGAACAGAAGGGCATGTGACATTGATAATCTACAAACTGAACAAGTAAAGTATGTGCTTGCGATGTGTGAAGTGCGCAAATATAGTGTCGTGGAAGGAGAAGAAAGGAAGAGGATAACAAAGAGTGCACATGTGGAGGTGAATCCAGTACTGAATGGAAGCGACGAGGTCGAGGAGCTTCAAGCATGCGAACCCGTGGCACAAGAAGATTAAAACAAAAAGGAAAATGACCCAATCGGGAAAGTGCACGAAGTTCCCAGGGGCCAATCAGGACAAGACAAATCAACCAGAGTGACAGGAAAACAAGGCGCACTGGCAGAGGAGGGGGAGAGTTCAAGGAAACGACAAGTTTGCACCCAGCTGCCTGGCCAAGACGCCACCTCCATCTACACATGCCACCAAGCTGCCTGCGTCCCCTCTCTAAGCCGCAGCTGCTCTGCTCTGGTCGTTGGCTCATCCTTCAACTGTATCGGCACTGTGGTCAGACCAACCCCACTTCTTTCGCTGTCTTATTTCAGTCCCTCTGCGTCAAACTGTTGCACGCACAATCACTCATAATTTGCTCCTAACTCGAGTGCTGTGGATACTGTTATAGTTTTTACTGTATTTTTTTTCTGGTTATGAGTTTTTCATTGAGTGGTTATATTATGTTTCCATTTTCGCTAGTTAGATTAAAAGTGCTGAGCGTTTTGGAAGAAATGGCTTTGTCCTCAATTGAATTCTTGGAGGCTCCGCCTCAAGGAACTGTCTGCAACAATTAAAGAAAAACAACCTGCATCACAGTGCTTAACATAATGTCTCCTCTGCTTACACATTCCGTATTTACTCGAATCTAATGCACACTTTTTTTCTGATAAAACGGATTTAAAAATTGCGTGAAGGTTAGAATTGAGTATGATCCTAAATCTGCATTACCGTATCGCCATGGGCATTTCAAAATGGCTGCCTTGCACATGCTTCGAGCCTAGCTGCCATACCTTCCTCCATGTGCTCCTGTAGTACCATTATATAGGTGTTCTGTGGTAGCACACCGTCCGTCTTCCCATTTTTCGTGTTTGTTCTATCAGCATGAAAGTGCCGACTGCGAAGCGGTTATATTAGTGGTTATATTATGTTTCCATTTTCGCTAGTTAGATTAAAAGTGCTGAGCGTTTTGGAAGAAATGGCTTTGTCCTCAATTGAATTCTTGGAGGCTCCGCCTCAAGGAACTGTCTGCAACAATTAAAGAAAAACAACCTGCATCACAGTGCTTAACATAATGTCTCCTCTGCTTACACATTCCGTATTTACTCGAATCTAATGCACACTTTTTTTCTGATAAAGCGGATTTAAAAATTGCGTGAAGGTTAGAATTGAGTATGATCCTAAATCTGCATTACCGTATCGCCATGGGCATTTCAAAATGGCTGCCTTGCACATGCTTCGAGCCTAGCTGCCATACCTTCCTCCATGTGCTCCTGTAGTACCATTATATAGGTGTTCTGTGGTAGCACACCGTCCGTCTTCCCATTTTTCGTGTTTGTTCTATCAGCATGAAAGTGCCGACTGCGAAGCTGCGCGATGCTGCAATTAAAAGAAAAGTGATCATGTGTACAGAGACGGATTGAAATCGGGCCGCATCTTGGGCCTTCGAGGTTCCCAAAACTTGCATGCATGGGTGGCGCAAACAGGAGAGGCATTCTACTCTGGTAGCTGCTGCATACGGCGTGGCCTCTATCTTGAAAGCGATCTGTAATGGAGACAGTCTACGCATCTAGGCGCACCACGCTGTTTTCTCGTCGCTTAGTTTGCACTGAAGCAAGTGGCTGCACAAAGGTCAATGCACTCGCTCCTGCTACCACACTTGCTCACTCCAGCCTTTTGATAAAGAGTTTCTGCAGTCATTGAGTGAGATGTGTTTATGTTTGCTTGTGGCCGCGTGATGCCATGCTTATTCATTTAGTTAGTAAGCGAATGTTTAAAGCCGTTAAACTACTATCCTTACTTTTAGTATACCTTTCGACTAATTTGTTATCGCAATCCATGCTTTGCCTTCTGTGCGAAACTGCAACTTTTTCCATTTATAGCAACTTTAGCGTATTGGGGAGTAAAGCTTTACATTTCCAAATGAGAGAAAGTTGCATCTCTGTATCAAATAATGAGGTGCACGGTACAGTAAAGAACTTTTCTTGGTTTAGGCCACGGCAAGCGGTCGCATGTTACAATCAAGGGCGGTTCTTTTGGTCATGCAAAAGGGGTGAGCATTACAATTGAGAGCACGTTAGAATCGAGTAAATACGCTGTATGTACTACTTAAGAACAGTGCTACCAACACAAGACACAGAAGGAGAATGGGGACGCACGCAGCACTGAACTTGCAACTGCATTTATTGGAAAAACATGTTTGCTTTTGGAGCCACACATCGTGGAAGCTCATTATCAATAAAGAGCACTTGTCATTCATAACTGTTGCCTCGTTGTTATACGTAAGAGGCATGCGGCGCAGAAAGGAAGAAGAGGACGATGTGCATGTATCGGCCCGAACGGCACGAGCCTTCGAGGCGCGTGACCTGAGCTGTGATCGAGGGAGAAACAGCGCTGAGCTGGCATTATCGATGTGGCTCTGGGCCAAGAAGGTTGTAGCGTCAGCGTCGCACTGGCGAAGGGAGCCATGGAGGTTCGGTCAAGTCCGTGGCGCTGGTGATCCAGAGTGTGGCCATCGACCTCGGCGACGTTTGAGCGAGGCTCCTCGTGGTTGCACATATTATTATCTCCGTTGTTCAGCCATATTCAACAAGACCAATTCTTTGGAAGATAAGGCTACAGATGGCTAACTAACACAGCCACTAGCTTTCATCAATTTACTTCTCTTGTACTGCTATCAGTGTGAACAAACAGGAGTTCTTGTAGTATTCTGGGCCACATTTATTCATTTTATGTATCAATGATGTTACCTCAATCAGTGATATGCCCACTTACATGATCTATGCCAATGGCACCAGTCTTCTTTACGAGCACTAACCTACAGAGTGACAGCTCAAGTTAATAAAACATTGCAGAAATTGCACACATGGAGCAAGTCAAATTCATTAACGATAAATTCAGCGAAAACAAAAGCCGTTCTCTTTCATTCTCATAAAAATGAAGTCACAACAAATTTGAAGTTGTGCCTTGGTTGTTTTGCTGTCGAGTTTGTTGACACAATAAAAATTCTTGGTCTTATTTTTCATAAAAACATTATCTGGTATTCTCAGTTTGATTATGTTCAGTCACAAGTAACCAAATGAGTCGGCACACTTGCAAAATTTTGTGACACTTTACCTGAACCATTCAAGCTAATTATTTATAACTCTTTTTGTCCTATTTGGGGACATCTACAAATAGGAACATTATCAAGATATATCTGTTACAAAAAAAAAGCACTTCAATACATTGCAAATCTAGATTACCATGCTCACATGCAAAAGCTGTTCACAAGTTTTAACATCATACCAGCATTTAAACTGTGCTCTTTGGTATTACTTGTTAAATACAAAAGGTATGTGCATCAGAAACGACACACATTAATAGGTCTTGCTAACCTAAAGGCTAACGTAGGCAGTTACACTTCGAGAAACCAAGGATTTTGGTGTATACCATATTGAGGGATGGAAATTGCAATGATGCTACTGGCCCACGCCATTTCACAGCAACTTTTGGAGAAGCCAAAAATGCACTTTAGAGCAGTAAAATTGATTTTCAGCGCAGATTTACGAAAGCGATTGCAAACTATGTATATGAAGCTTTTACTGTGGGCAAGCCATGTGAAAGCAAAAAAAAATATATATATATTGTCGCTGGTTCGTTACCTCAATTCAAATAGTCCGCATAATCAGGCAGCACAATATCATGAACTTCTAGCAGTAGAATTAATTTTGTTGCTTTTTACAACACCAGAAGTACTTATCTCATTTTGCCATTTGCTGTACTTGACTGATATACCTATACCATCAACTTAAAGAACCGCGACATTAGGCCCCGAGGGGCCATTTAATTAAATAAATTCTAGTGATTTACGTGCCAAAACCATGACATTGATTATGAGGCACGCCACAGCATCGGATTAATTCTGACCGCCTGGGGTTTCTCAATGTGCACCCCAAGTACGATGCACGGCCGTCACTGCATTTCGTCTCTATTGAAACGCAGGTGCTGCGGCCAGGATTCGATCCAGCGACCTCAAACTTAACAGCGTAACGCCACAGCCACTAAACAACAATGGCAGGTGAGGGGTCGTTTTGCTTTCGCTCGATGCGCATCACGCGCCGTTACGAAGTGCAGATACCCGAGCACAGCTTTTGACTACGCAAACTTCGGCCTGCAGGGAATTTTTGTCATGCTTGTATGATGCAGCTAGGCCTAACCAGCGCCACTTAATCAGTATCCAGTGGCGAAAGTTGCTGTTTGGTACATAGTCAACCAAAGATTAGTAGCAGCCGTGCAGCATTTTCATAGATATGAAATCGCCTCAACAATGAAAGTGGAGGATAGGCAACAAATTGAATGGCGACAACCTTGTTCCCCATGTATGCGAAATCGTGCATGCTATGTTAGAAAAATTGGGCAAAACACAGTACGGCGTCTAAAACTTTGGCCACCGTTTTATAAACACTGGCCATTCAGCAGAGGAGCGAGCATGGGGTCTGGCTCGGCACCACCACAATCATTCGCTGCCACCTGAAAAACGATGCTGTTCGGTTGCCTACGCAACGGGGCAGCAGCAGCGCGGAAGGTATTGAAAGTAGACAACAGTCCACGGAAAAAAACAGCGGTACGATCCATGCTTAAGTGGAGAGAGAGATATGGCTTGGTGCTACGTAGCGCAGCCACTGGTGCCGCTTTCGATGGTGCAGAGAAACAGCGCTTGAGAACTTAGTTCCGTGTTTGAAAGCCCGAGCAACCTTTCGGCACAGTAAGGACGCAGATTTCTCATATTTTGCTGAAATGTAGCAGGATCTAGCAGAGATCGTCTCTCAATGCTGTTTGACGCAATTGACACAGCGGTGGCATCACTGAAATTGGTATACAAATGATCCGCTATACTCCAACACTACTTCTGAAGCACTAAGAGCCGACAACACTGTTGTAGAATATTGCAGCATACGAGATTAAACACCATTTATTATTTTTGTGATTTTCAAATTTCAGTCTACAAATATTTGTGTACAATATATACACGAGGTGTGACACCAAAAAAAAAAAAAAAATTAAAATGAAAAGAAACGAGGCTGGTCCAATAAATTATTGTACTTACAGAATCAGTTCCCTGTGACATTATCACCTTCAAAGTAGTCCCCTTAAGCATTCACACACTTCTGCATTCGGTGCTGCGATTGCTGGTAACAGTTCTGGAACAAGGTTTCTGGAAGGACTTTCAGGAGATTCTCCGTTTTTGATTGAACCTCTTCAACTGAGGTAAAATGGGTTCCCTTTAAGCAAGATTTAACTTTAGGAAATAAAAAAAGCATGGAGTCAAATCAGGTGGCTAAGGAGGATGCCCAATCACAGTAATGTTTTTGCTGGTCAGAAACTGCTTGACAGATAGGGCCGTGTGAGTGTGTGCATTGTCCTGGTGCAACGGCCATCCATCACTCCACAACTGTGACCTGTTTTCCATAATTTTTTTCACGAAGTCGTTTTAGTACTTCAATGTAGTAGTAGTGTTGATTAACAGTCTGACCACTGGGAACCCACTCAATCATTACAATTCCATTAATGTCGAAGAAGACAATTAACACTGCCTTGAATTTTGATTTTGACATGCATGCTTTTTTGGGTCTTGGGGATCCTGGAGACTTCCATTGCATTGACTGGCGCTAAGTTTCTGGGTCATAGGTAAAAATCCATGTCTCATCACATGTTACAACAGATAACAAATTTGGCTCGTTTGCAATGCGTTCTAACATGTCCACACACGCATCTTTATGGCACTGTTTTTTGTCATCGGACAGAACTTTTGGGACAACCTTTGCGCAAATCTTCCTCATGTGTAATTCGTCTGTTAAAATGCATCGAACAGCTTCCCTATCCAAGTTAACCAACTCCGCCACTGTACAAACACTTAATCTTCGGTCCCCACGGATCACATCATGAACTTTGGCAATGTTTTGGTCTGTAATCGCTGACCTTGGGAGCCCAGCACGTTCATCATCTTCCACACTGTCGCTTCCCCCTGAAAACCGCTTATGCCATTCAAACACATGTGTACGAGACAAAGTTTCATCTCCATAAGCCTCGGTTAACATTCGAAATGTTTCCGTGGCTGATTTCTTAAGTTTCACAAGACACTTGATGTTGATTCGCTGTTCAGTTTTTACATCAGGCATTTTTCCGGCAGCATGCAGTTGCACGTGTTCACTCAATGATGCAACACTCCCAACTGGCGTGGCCGGTTCCGTCGAAACTGGACGCATGAGTAGAGGAGGTGTGTGGGATCACGTCAGCAAAACAGTTGTTGCCAACTCCACTCTTTCTTTCAAGCCACACACTTAGTCTCGTTTCTTTTGTGTCACACCTCGTATATATATATATATATATATATATTGTGTGTATTTCATACGGAATATGTATTGAACTATTGATGAATACTGTAGGATCAGTGTTGCAAGAATGTTTTTTTTTTTTACTTCTTTTGCATGCTTAGTTCTGTATGCATTTTGTTATGCAGACATATTTGAGCGTTTGCGTTTGCTGTATGTTATGTACAAAGGGAGCTCAGGTTTCCTTCAAGCAACTTTGTCGCTTATTGTTTGGGCCATCCCGCATCTTCCTGATGTAAACAAATAAACAACGGTAAACAGTAATAAACAATGACCATACATGGGCCTTAATATAGGCTCAATATTCCAAAACTTATATACCAGTCCTGGATGGGCATTCTATAAAATTTTAATGAATATCGGCCATAATTATTACTTAAAATGTCTCTAAGATGTTCCAATTCTCAAAATGTTGGCAATTTTGGCAGTTCTGGGATCTTACAACGAAATAAATACGTGGTGTAGTTGCATATTTTCGTTTAGTTTACGAGAAACCTTTTGAAGGTTTGTCAGAAATATTTTTCAGCTTCGTTACCTTAGCTAAAATGGCCAAAAAAAAAACCTAGAGCCTTGGTGTCGGTCAGAAGCAGTTGCACGAAAATCGAAGTTTAGCAATTTTTCAAAATATATTGTGGGTGACACAAATTTAACTTTCTGTTCACCAATGGTGCCAGTTGTGTAGATCTACAAACAAATTTTTTTTTTTTGGCAAGGCACAATGCATTAATTTTAGAGTGATGGGCCTTCAAATTTATAAAACCTGCAAGTCCTTAATCCTTTCAAACGTCACTTTATCCCTTTGGCTGAAAACTTGCTTTTACCACATTCTTGCTTCTTCAGTATCACAGAAAGTGTACAGCTGCAGAAAAGAATAAGAATTTTCAATTGTTTAGTGAGTTCTGTCAAGTTTACAGAATGTGAACTCCATGCAAGAATTCACTACAGGGACATCAAATATGACAAAATAATCTATTTCATGTTTTGAAAAGCTTCAACAGCCCTTATCCAGCCACTTGAAAACTATGCCTGGTACATGACATTGTGAAAAACAATGAAAGGAAGGAATCCGCTGCATACAACATGCTGACAGCGGGGGAAAACACCCAACCATCTACCTTCCCATTTATTTTGCTAAAACATTCTCCCAGTCATACAAAATTGCAGGACAATTCCAATCATAAGCGTTTAAAGATGTATGCGACACATTTTAAATAGCATTAATTTCATCAGTGCTTTTGCTGTTGATGCACTATTTTGCTGCACACAATTGTGTACACAGCGTCTGAAAGGGTTAAAATGCTCTTTTCCACCTTTAGTGAAATAAGAATTTTTTTCAAGATATTTGTGCTAAATGTTGCCAAACAAAGGTTGATTCCTTTCTACAGAGGCATTTTCCCCAGCTCATATATAAAATTTTTCTGTAAGCTAAAAATAGTCAGACCTGTCTCAGTTTGTCCTTATCTGAACACACCCTCCACAACATTTCTTATTTAGAACAGCCTAAATGCAAGTTGATCTTATGAAGAAAGGGGCCACAGGTTTGGTAAACTTGAAATTTGGTGTAAAAACAAAAATGTCACAAAACATCAAACCTGGTGCCTTCCAACAGAGATTAAGTTCTTAGGACATACTTACACAGTTTTGGTATAAAGAGCCAAAATGTTTATGACAGTGCAGTGGAGAGAGTGCCGACTTTGTTGTGGCAACAAATTCCTGGTCACAAATGACAGCAAAATGTATCATGATCAGCGACTATTTATTAGGCCAATCTTTTTCATTAGGTTTTTAAGTATGGCACATGTCTTACTAGCAAAAATGAATGCATTATTGTTCAAGACATGCACATAGTAAGAATCCTGGGGCCAACAGCAGTTGGATGTTATTTTTGTACTAAAATACAACTGTGTTCTCTGAATGCTGTATTCAATGGGTGAGGGTAGACTTCCTTGGAAAACACCAATGGAACACCACTACACTTACCTGACAGAATCAGGAGGGACATCTCGAAATTGGTCTCTGGACAAGTGCACATGCCTGGAACCCTGGCCACCTTCAATTCTACAATTACTTAAAAGGATGAATAGCAAGCTAAACTAAATTTTATTTGTGATTATGATATTTATTGGTGTCCTCTAGCCCTAGTAATTCTGAAAAAAAAACACATAATACCATATCTCAATCCTCCTGTTCCAGAGCCTCGCATTTGTGCTTGCAAATAAATATGAGGCTCTGGAAAAAACAAGGTTTATGTAGTCAGAGATAGGTGATTTTGACGGCATAATAAAGGCAGCAGAGGAATTCTATACAGAGCTCTGTAGTACCCAGAGCAGCAATATAACAGTGGTTAGAAGTACCAACAAACAGGAAACAAAATCAATGTGGAACAAGTCAATCTGCTGAAAACATGGAGGGCATACTGTTGTAGTAAAGCTTGCAACCCTTTTTTTGCCCTCATGACTCAAAGTGTAATAGAGACTTGGAACGCTATATTAATCCCTATGAAGGGAGGCAATAAGTAACTAAAGAATTGCAGGCCCATTAGCTTGCTTCCAGTACTGTACAATATAGAATTCACAAAGGTAATATTGAATAGAATTGGGGAAACTGCAATCAAAATATACAGTAGGTTGACTTACCGTGTGGGGGGCTGGACTCGTGTGGGGGCTGACTGGCGCTGCCGAAACGGCCATAACGCTCGCATACTGTGGCTGCTGTGCGACAACCTGCTGAAAGAGAAGCACTCTCTTGTGGAACAGGTGCACCTCTAGAGCCCCACCACTGACGACGACTTCAGCCAACCTTTTTTCACTGTGCGATTATAGTCGTAAAACATTTCAGAAGGGTTGCATGCACGGCCCAACCTCAGGAGAGTGTCCCCAGAAAAAAAGAAAAGCACACAAACTCCACTGCAAACACTCATGCTGTGTCCCACATTTCAATTCCACTGGCAGCTCTGTATCGATGCGGTGCCAAAAATAGGTGCAGTGCAAGACTGCAACTGCGCTATAAAACACAAAAAGGCCAGGGTTTCATCTGGACTGCACCGTGAACCTTGTAGTTGCTGCCTTTCACTGATGGCTAGAAAACTTATCGAAACACCCCTGCTTTACACTTGGGTGACGCTCCAGAAATATCACGTTGCTGACGAAGTCTTTTATTTATTTATGTATTTAGTACATACTGCAGTTGAAAGACAGGTAAAAAAATTAACATAGTGATCGTAACTGTACAAGCTGTACAACAGAATATAGCAAGCATTACCACTCAAAGACAAGCACCGACCAACAAACATGATTAAAATACGTAGAAGACAAAAACTACACAACCCTGTAAAATCGCTTTTATGAGCTCAAAGCAAAAGCAAGCACTCATTAGTTCACGAGTTGTCAAAATATAGAAAAAAGTATGGTGTTATCAACAATGAAGTTTACGTGAAATTATACATGTCTTTTTCAAAGTAAGGAAAGCCACGCTCTGAAAAAACATTTGAAGGCAGTGCATTCCACTCGCTGATGGGTCCCTTAAAAAAACTAACGTGTGAAAAGGTTAGTACACATGAAGTATGGTGTCAGGTCATGTGTGTGACCATGTCTGTGTGTTGGGAGGAAATAGGAGAAAGGTATGTAATAGGATTGATATTATACTGCTGAGTGTGGAGCAAGAAAATAAACTGGAGCCTGGCGATAGCTCTGCATGGTTCCAAAAGTGGGATGTCAGTACTAGCCATTAGTGATGAAGGCGAATCCAGATTGTGATAAGGCGTCACAGATGAATCTTACTGCTCTCCTTTGAGCCATTTCTAGCTTATAAACATCCTTTTTAAAAGGTTGTTATTGTCTTTTTTATGCCTTCTGGTAGCGTCAGCCCTCACTTTCTGGTGGTAGCATCGCATGACTGACTTCTTGTACTCGTTTAATACAGGTGTCCCACAGCACACTTTCGATCGGGATGAATTCAGAACAGCATCAAATTTCTTAGTCACAATTGGCTCCCTCACGCAAGCTACAAGAGGGAGCCAACTGCTGTTGAAAATTTTAATCTGGATCGGGCTTGATCACAAGTGAAATTGGCCATATGACATTAATATAAAGTGCGGTAACATTGGGTTGATATGGGACCGACAAGACACTGATGCCAGCGATTGGCCCACTATACAGCACAGTGTGTAGCCAAGGTTATTTTATCATACCAAGCCGACAACAATGCAACCGATGGCGTGAGTTGTTGTAGTGCAACAGGCTTTCTTGTCGACAGCACCAACAAAATTAGCATGCCGACCATCGTTCAACCGAACATCACGTGCTTGGCTGTTGCGCCGATCCGCAGCACCTGCACTTGTATATCTGATTATTCGCACTAAAAATAACTTGAAACATGCCTTTGAAGTTTAATTGCACAAGTTTCAGCTCTCTCAAGCCATGCACATGAGGTTTGAGCTAATGTTCATCCTGCTCAGCGAATGTTAGGCCTAGCAGAGCCGCCAAGTTCGTCCTCCAGCTACCAGCACACCTGAGCTTCTAAAAAGTAAGCTGTTAGGACGAAGGAAACTGCTTATATATTTCAGTTATGGCCTTAGCAATGTGAAATCAACTACTCCTTACTTGGCATGACACGTACAGCATAAGCGGCAAGCGGCGACACATCACTGTGCCAACCTCTATATATGTAACCGTCTCTGAAAGCTGCCTATTGCATTTGCTACGTAGATGAGTGGGTCCTTGAATGTTGTTATACTGCCACATTTCTTAATTGCAGAGATGCATGGTTTACCTCTGCACCAAAAGGGAAAAAAGAAAAGGTGCATTCGGTAGAGCAGCATAAATAACTGCCTCGCTGAGTTACCAATGATGTCAGCGATGGCATCTGTGTTTTTGTAAGAGAACCACACGGCTTTGATGGCATGGATTCTCCCATGTTGCGTTAGCACCGACTCGACGGCAAGAAATGGACCCCTTCACCACTGTACTCGTAGGAGAGAACCTTTCACGTGGTAGTGTGCACATGCTAAACTGTGGAAGCACAAGACAGCCTGCGTGGAACACGCTTTCAGTTCAGTTTCAGTTTATTCATCATTCCAAAAACAATGAGTAAACAACAAATAGTATGCAGACGAGGGTCCCAAAGTCAATGACTGCAACGGGACCCTCTGGCGAAGGAAAAGAAGAAAAAGCTATCTGGAATCAACAGGCCAACTTCCAATCACTATTTTGAAACTTGTTTCCATATCTGCCAACAGTCCCAGTGTATTTGTGCGTGCAGTCGTCACTTCACATCGCTTGCCTTCAAGTCTGTTGCTCCTCGCAGCTAGTTCTTTTTTGCTTCCCATTCTCTTGTTCTCTGTACAATACAGAAGTTCCTAAACTTCGCTCCGTTCCTTGCAATTGCCTTCCACAAGTGGCACAGCTGACCTGAACACCAAGAAAAATGGAGCAGAGGCAAACGGTGCTGAGAAGGGGAGCAAGAAAGACCTGTTGGCCCGAGTCGGACAACAATGTTTGGGAAGCGAACAGCTGTCAGAGGGTACCGGTCAAGTGCCCGAAAAATGAGAGGCCCTCTAAACGACACGTCTTCTCCTGTCACCAAGCCGACAAGCAAGAGCCTGCAAGAGCTCACCTGCCATCTGCTCTTTTGCAATTCATTGAGCAACGCACTATACCAGCTTCGCGAGATGCCAGCCAAACTGTGAGCACGCTGTGTTATTCGGTTGGAATGCTTTGTAGGCACACTTAGATATATGTCTCACTTGCCCCCATGTCCTGTGTCCCTGTATTTGCACTTTTTATACTTGAATATATATTTGCAGGGAGAAGGGAGGTTTAAGATATACTTACAGGGTATTTACAATGCGTCCACTGGCATACAAGGCATACAAGATGGAAGACAGTTTATGCAACATCAGCGAGCGTTATCATCTTCTGCACTGTCCTCAGCTCGATCTCTGGCAGTGCTTGGTAACATGCCTCTCGGTGGCGAAGGCGCCATCCTGGTGCTTGCTAGGTCGTCTAAGCAATATCACTTGAGGCAGGTGACATAGATGACATCAGTGGAATGTCAAGACAAGGTGTAATTGAGAGGCGTGACTTCATATGTGACGTCGGTCACTTGGTGCAAGACACGGTACAGCCAAGAGTAAGGTGAAATCAAATTTATGCAAAGGCCAACTTGCCATGACAGTGCCCAAAAAAGGACCATATCACTAGGGTTCAAGTGGGCATCGCGGTGGCAAGCATCATAGAAGTGTCATTGCCTTTCATACAAAGTGGTAAGCCTCAGGCGTGCAACCTGGCGCGCCTTTACAGCTCTGAAGATGGAGTCGTGGGCGTATTCTGACGACATCGCAAGAATGGTGGGAAGGAGCATGTCAAATGGCAGCGTGGGCTTTCTTCTGTACGGAGATAAATTCACAGAATCATGTCAGGAGGAATTATAGGCAAATGTTACGAAAAGCAGAACGGTGTTCCAGGCATGATGGTCGGCAGAAACATACATAGCAAGCATGTCTTTGATAGTTCTATTAAGACACTCTGTGAAACTGTGGTCTGAGGGTGGTACGCCATTGTCAACTTGTTTTGTAGCGCAGGAGTGCAAGAAGTCTTGGACAACCTTTGATATGAAATAGTGGTCCCAGTCTGCGAGGAGCTGCCGAGGAGCGCCGTGGTGAAGTATGAAGTCTTTGAGGAGGAAGCCGGCGACATCGGCAACACAGCTGGTTGGGAGAGCCCGCGTGATCGAGTACCTGGTCATGTAGTCGGCAGCGACTGCTATCCACTTACCGTATTTATTAGAAACTAGGCCAATAGTCTTCTTTTCTTTTCAAATAATCATATGCCAAACTTTAGGGTCAGCTTAGGTTCAAGGATTTTAAAGAACACGCCAGGCTGTAATTTAAAATGATAAATATGGTGCATAGCTAGCGCCATCTAGAAGTCAGTATCGCAGCTGCTATTAGCTGTGCCAGTAGCCAACGGAAGTACTTGAGCGACATCGATATTTTGACCTGTGACCCGATCCTGATCTCTGCCCTTCATTTTCGGACATCGCCCAGAAAAGTGAAACAAGTCGGTAGACTGGGAAGCTTACACAGCAGCCGTAGACAAAGGAATCACAGCCTCGACTACGAATGCAGAATTAATACCGACAATAGCTTATTGCCTTAAACCCGCTCTGCCACTAAGCATTGTAATGTACCAACTAACGACGAGGAATTTGAAAGGTTATGTGCCATTCGAAGGTGTGCCGAAAGGAAGGCTCTACGTACTAAAAATATCGAAGACCTCAGAAATTGTCGACGGGCACAAAGGCATATACGACGTTACCTCACCAAACTGGACCGAGAAAGGTGGAGGGACTTTTGTGGGACAATGGACATACGACAACCGCTGAGCAACATCTGGCGAGTCGTCAGAGGCATTCGCAAAGAGCCACAACAGCTTTATCCTTTTATCGCCCTCTCATTACATGAGCGCGCGTCCCTGAAAGAGGCGGCAGAGCAGTACTGCAGGCTCCTTTCCAACGGGGCACAACCTTACCGGCAAATTGCAAGTCATCAGCCTAGTCCACCTCGAGCTACCCTTCCTGACTTAGAACTACCATTCACCATCGAAGAGCTCACGGCAGCAATCGGCGACGTAAACAAGAGATCATCACCTGGCCATGACAGTGTAAGTTATGAAGCGCTCGCAAATCTACGCCACACATCTCGCCTATGCCTTCTGGAGTACTACAACGCCTCATGGATAACTGGGGAGGTTCCAACGGAATGGAAGCTTGCGAAAGTTATTCCTATATTGAAGCCAGGGAAGCAGCCAACAAATTACGCCTCCTTCAGACCCATATCTCTGCTTAGCTGCGTAGGGAAGCTATTAGAAAAAATGATCTACGAACAACTAAATTGGTTCCTGGGAACTACAAAAGTTTACCCGGAGGAAATGATTGGCTTCCAGCAAAATAGGTCCGCAATTGATAATGTCATTGCCTTGGTCTCTTCAACTGAAGAGGAATTGGTCTCTGGAAACATACCTACTGTGTTATTTTTAGACATTAACCCTTTCGCTGTCACCGACGTACCGGTACGTCATCGCGCTTCCCCCCCACAGTGTCACTGACGTACCGGTACGTTCTCTATCGCGCGTTCAAAATTTCGCGCCTGAGCGCAAAGCTGGCGCTCCCGGACTTGGCCACGCCATCTGTCGACTCTTCCTACAAGTTCGTATTTTCGCCCCGACCTGTGTTAGTACATGTATTGAAGAGTACGGTGCGACTGCCACGCCCCCCTCTCTTTTTGCTGAGTGGCGCGGTGGCTCCGCGTTTGCTGGATCATGCGTCGCGCGCGTGGGGTTATGGGTTCAAGGGTTGTTCTGCCATCTCCGCCGGTTTGAAGGTTTTTATTTTTCTTCTGTTGGTGCGTCTGCTACGACGCGTCAAGTTCAGGCGCATGCGTCGCCGTTGCCTCTCCAAAAAGGGTGACTCGATTGCTGCTTTCGCTCTCTCGCCGCACCCTCGCTTCCGACTTGCAGCAGTAAACGTAAAGCCCTTCGAACTTTGTTTTAGCCTTTTTCCATCTCCCTCTTCTTGATCACGCAACGTCCCATTTATCTCCGTTGCGCGGGCGACGGAAAGCGCATCCTCCCTGCGCGCGGTTACTTTCGGATAGCTGAGCGGCGCGAGACCGTCTGTTCATTGGAGCGGTGGCTCTTACAATTCAGAATACGAGCCGAGCTCGGATTTGGACTCGGACAGAGTCTGACGCGACGAAGAGATGAGTTCCGCGTCGTCAGATTCGGATGTTGAACGGATGTTATAGTCAGGCTGATGATGATGATGATGTTTACTAATAACAGCTGCAGAACATTGAAATGTGCATATTGCATTGACTATGTTATTTGTATACCAATCATAGTCAAAAATAAATTGCTATGTTCATTCCCTGTTATGCTCGTTCCCTGAAACCAAGCCGACACTGGGGGTGCGTGACGGCCAGAAAGGTCCGACAGCGAAAGGGTTAAGGCAGCATATGATTCGGTCTTTGATGAAGCAATACTCGACGCTTTGGAAACCCTTGGTCTTGGAGGACGGCTTTACGCATGGATTGAAGACTATCTTCAAGGACGCCAACTTTTCATATTCGCTCGCTATCCGGTCGCTCGGTGAGTCGGACTTCTAGATTTGTTGCGCGCCCATCGGCATGTTTTGCGGATAGCAACTCGGCTAGCAGGCATTGATCTATGAAAGGTGCAATAAATGCCCTTGTGACTGTTTGCACTACTGTGTTGTCGTTCCTTTGTCCCAAGAGTACGGAGGAGAACCCCATATCTCCCACATCTGGCGCCCGACGTGGGGCTCTTGGGGCATCGGACGATAGATTTAACAGTTTTGCTTCGTTCGAGACCTTTCTTTGAACCGAAGCGTAGGCCTAGCGTGGATTTTGAGCGCCCGCGGAGCAGTGGCAAGCCTGAAGCGAGTGAGTACGGAAGCCTCGTGGGTGGTCCGAATTTCTTATGTAAATAGCTTCTTCTATCTCTTTGACTCGGATGAAGTCGCGGCTCTGGGAGCCGGGTGGCCGCGGGCCACGGGTGCCACGACGGGCTGACTGGTATTGCGGCCTGGCACCGGGCGCTCCGACACCGTCTGGGACGGTGGGCGCCGTCAACTCGGATGCTGTGTGCACCGAGTCGAGTAGGACCACCTCACAGAGCTAACGTCTCCTCGCGGCTGCCTGTTTTGCGCCCATTTTGGGTGTTGTTTTTGGATGCCGGTTGTTGTCAGGGTAGCGACGATTTAGGCCTAAGGCTTTACGAAGCTGCCTGTCGCACGTGGAGGGACACAACCTGGTGGACCGTGGCGTTGAGGCGTTGCAATTTGCTTCCCTCATTCTATTTAGCCTCGCACGAATTGAAATTACTCGTTCGGCTCAAGGAAGCGAGCTTTGTTCACGTGAACTTAGCATCTGAGTAGCTGCCCGATCTTTTGCTAGCCGAGTTGAACATCGTACCACGTGGGCGAAGCGCATGCAGAATTCCTCTCCCTTGCACTACTGTAGTGTTTGCCGAGTGTGTTGAGTCTACGCAGCGTCATTGGAGTCACCCCGGGCGATGGTGATGCTGTGGCCAGTTCGGCGCAGCGACTTCGGCGGCCTCCTGCATCCAGCTCACAACCCTCGGTGGCGGACAAAAGAGCCGGCGGTCACCGACAGCTGCGGCGGCTCTTGCCAGCAGGGCGTGTCGGCGCGAGCGACGCTTGCTCGTACCGACTTCTGCGTCGTCGTTTCCGGAGTCCTGGCCTGGAATCGTGCCGTCGATTCTGCAAAGCTGCTGCTGTGACCGGCGGACGCCAGCGGTGTAACCCAAAGACAGTCGGCTCGCATGTTATGGACAGCGTGTGGACATTTCCCCGGCACGGCCACTGTTGCATGTGTACCACCTTGTTCGCGAAGCACGTGTTGATGTTAGACTGTGTGAAATGTTTCGCCGGAATATGTAGTGATTTAAGGTTGGGGGGATGTGGGGATGCGTGACTCTCACGCCTCCCCTGAGATCGTTTTCCCGCATAGCTCGTCTCCTGCAGGGCGGCTTCGCCTGTCGCGTGGCCTGGCGCCCGCGGCGGTCGGAGTGGTTAAAGCGCAGTGCGAGAGATGGCGCTAGTGTTGCGCTGCGGCGAGGTTACTTGGGCGCCAGAAGACAAGGCGCTGCCTCTTTCCCGGCGGGTCGGCGAACAGCGTGGACATTCCGCGCGCGCTGCGACCATGCTTCTGCGGGACTGTCTCGCGTGGCCGCCTTCGAACGTGCCACCATTCGCGTGACCATACACGCGAACGACCAGGCGTTGAGATCCAGCATGGGGCGAACATATTCGCTCGCTATCCGGTCGCTCGGTGAGCCGGACTTCTAGATTTGTCGCGCGCCCATCGGCATGTTTTGCGGATAGCAACTTGGCTAGCAGGCATTGATCTATGAAAGTTGCAATAAATGCCCTTGTGACTGTTTGCACTACTGTGTTGTCGTTCCTTTGTCCCAAGAGTACGGAGGAGAACCCCATATCTCCCACATCGTATAGGTCGACCTATACGCAGCCGCAACGCACATTTTCACAGATGGCTCTACAACTCCACATCGTTCATCATGCGGACTACAGGGCAACGATTCATCTACAGGGCAACGATTCTCGTTTCGTCTTGAGCGAGCGACATCATCTACTTCAGCGGAGCTATATGGCATTAAGGAGGCCCTTGTGTATGTACTTCGACAGCAGCCACCAAAGACATGGGTGATTTTCACAGATTCAGAAGCAGCCCTACAAAGTATGTGGAACAGGCACAAGCGTTGCAATAATCAACCTGCAGCATTTGACATTGCTTATCTTCACCACAGGGCTAAGATTGCTGGGCATTGCATAATGTTCCAGTGGATACCTGGCCATGCCGGCATTTCAGGAAATGAAAGAGCGGATGAAGCTGCCAGAAATGGACTCCAATACCGCAAGTTCAAAAGAAAATTTTTTACAAAAGCCGACGCTTCAAACATGGCAGAAAAATGTGCCTATCAAGAAAAAGACCACATCTGGAATCTGCCGCTTCACCAAGATGACTTCCTGCGTTACACTGACCCAGAAATGAGACCGAAAATTCCCCGACCACTTCCTCGACACTTAGAGACGTTGTACCATCGTCTTCGCTGAACGTGGCATACACAAACAATTATCTGTACCGCATAGGGCTTACCACTAACCCATACTGTGATAACTGTCGCAACTTAGAGACAATTGAGCACATATTACTAGAATGCCCCGCATACCGCGACGAGAGACAATTTTTTGAGCAACAAATGGACATGATTTGCCACGAACCATTAACGTTACCAAGCATCTTAGGTCCAATGCCCGGCCCTTCAAAACAGCGACGGGTTTTGGATTTATTGTTAAAATACCTATCAGAAATTGGTCTAATAGGAAAGCTTTAAAAATTGCACCCTTCATATACAAAAGCCTAAATTTACCCGCCATGTCACCTGTAAATATTAGTATCGGGTCCACTCGGACATTTCATATTTATTTTTATCCTCTTTTTCTCCCACTCTCTTCTGGAATCTTTTAATCCCATTCCCCATCCCTATACAGAGTAGCATGCCAGCGGTTATATACGCGCCGGCAAAATTCTCTGTTTTTCTAATAAAGAGCCCTCTCTCTCTCTCTGTAAGAAGAACACCAAGGTACTTGTATGATGAAGTGTGGGAGAGCATAGTGTTATTAAGGTGATACAAAAATTTAGAATTTACACATTTTCGGCTGAAGCACATCACCTCGCACTTTGTAAAGTTTAGTGTCATGTAGCCATTTGTTACACCAGTTAGCAATAAGGTTAAGATCTGCTTGAAGTGCCAAGTGGTCGTCAGTCGTGTGAATAGGACGGTAGATTATGCAGTCATCGGCAAAAAGGCGCATGCAGGAAGTAATCTGGGTGGGTAAGTCGTTAATGTGGATTAAGAAGAGTAAGGGGCCGAGGACGCTGCCTTGTGGCACACCAGAGCTAGCAGAATTAGGCAGGGAAGAGAAATTGTTAACAACAGTAAACTGTTCTCGAAAAGAAAGAAAGTTACGAATCCAGGATAATGTTAAAGAGTCAAGTCGTAGGGCAGATAATTTAGAAATTAGGCGGCAGTGGGGCATGCGGTCAAAAGCTTTAGAAAAGTCAAGATAGACACAGTCAGTTTGAGGACTGCTGTCCATGTTAAAGTGCAAGTCAGTCGTTAGTTCAAATAATTGTGTGTCACCAAAAAATTCCTTCCTAAAACCATGCTGATTAGAAAAAAAGAAATTGCGAGCTTCTAGGTGGCTGTACACGTGTGAAGTGACTATGCGCTCAAGCATTTTGCAACATATGCAGGTTAAAGATCCGATAGTTGTCAGGCGAGTGAACATCTCCAGATTTGTGAAATGGTATTATTTTTCCTATTAACCAATCGGTGGGTAACCTTCCAGATGCTAGAGATTGTTGAAAAATATGGCATAAGATCTTGCTTGAGGCAGCGACGGTGTTCTTTAATATCTTGGAATTAATGTTCTCAATACCGGCTGAAGTGGATATCTTGAGGTTACTAATGAGTAATTTAACGCCTTCAACAGTGATCACAATTGGTTCCATGTATGCGGCGTCATGTTTGGGAAAAGTTCGAACATTGGAAAAGTCCTCCCGAGTGAAAACAGATGAAAAAAACGTGTCGAATACGGTGGGGCGATCGGCGCTAGAAATAGGTATGTTTTCTGTTCCATGTAAAGTTATGGTGTTAGTATCTCTTGTCGGACATATGGTTTTCCAAAATTTTTTGGGATTGGAAGTGAGCAGTGATGGTAGGTCTTGCGAGTAGTATTTATCTTTAGCGGAAGATATCGCTGAGCAGTAATTGTTTAAACAGTCTTTGTATATGTGCCAAGCCTGTAATGCATTACTGTAATGCATTTGCTGAGCTTACTAGTATGCGGCTCCCACTTCACCACCAGTTCTCGCCTATTTTGACGTGACCGCTCCAATGGAAGTTCGAACCAATGTCAGTGGTCATGGTATCTGCCCTGTTTGGCTCAGCGACAGCAAGGCTGCGACCGTGTTATAGCGTACGCTAGACATACTGTGTCCCAAGTGAAGTGCAATTACTCCATTACTGAACGCAAGTACCTTGCCCTCATTTGTGCAGTACGTAAATTTCACCCATACTTGTATGGCCGGCCACTCACATATATTACCGACAATCATGCCTTGTGCCGGCTTTCATTCCTAAAAAGACCTACTGGACTTCTTGTTTGGTGTGCTCTATGACTCCAGGAGTACTCACACAGTTGTGCGTAAGAGTGGCCGACTGCATGAAGATGCTGACTGCTTGTCGTGCCATCCAGTAGACCCACCGGAGCTTCCCGACAGCTGCAAGTATACCTGTGTGCTGTCACTTACTGCGTTTGAGAACATTGGGGATGAGAAACTCCGTGACCCTTACTTGCAAGACGTCATTCTCCGGCTGACTTCCGAGACACCTTCCCCTTCTCTGCTTATGTTTGTGCAGCAGGATGGAATCTTATACTGTTGCAACATGCACCCTGGCGGTCCTGAACTGCTCTTGGTTATTCCCACAAATATGCATCAAACGGTCCTCAGCTTTGTCTCTGGCAGTGCTTTGTAACAGTATGACAGTATGAACAGGTAAAAAATAAGCCTAACACTATTGGGTCTTTTTTGGTCACATATGTTGGCCCTGTGAAATCATACTTAACAGGATCGCATCAACAAGGTTCTTCTGTATTCAATTAAAAGTCAATTTTTCCTTGTTTTTACTTTTTTTTTAAATGTTACCCAAGTTAAGGGGGGACACAGTTCCTGAGGCGAAAAAATCGCGAAAAAAATGAATTTTTTGAAAATAACATTTTCAGTACCTACAACTACTGTTCCTTTAATTCACCAAGTTTCACATCTCGCAGAAGAGTATTTTGCCCGCAATATCAATTTATAACATCACTGTGAGCTGAATTCCGCACGAAAACAACCCTTTTTATCGCAGCGCGTAGCTCTTTTCCTACGAGCGCGATCGCAGTCATCTTGGTCTCGTTGGAACGAGGAGCCTTTCTTCTTCAATTTCCCGCCAGAAGTGACTCCGTCGGCTCGCCGGTGACATTAAAATCCGCGAAGAAAATAGTCCGAACGCGTGATCCCATTCGTCGACTAGCGCGTGTGATCAGAAACGTGTGCTGTGGTTGGCTGTGCGAGGTTCCTGTCGTCTGCTCCATTCTACAGGCGACGCGACGGCGTGTCTAGTAGGTTTGTGACGAATGCGCAACGATGACCGATCCACCGGAAAAGTTCGTCAGGAGGCACAACTACGGCAAAAAGAAGAAGCAATCAGCTTATAACTTTCAAATGCGTTCCATTCCTTTGGAGAACATCGATAATCGTCCGCACTGTCCCCCGCAACCGCAAGTGATGCCGAAGCCGTGAACGATGCCGAAGTAGGCCTAGCCAGCTCGCCTACGAGTGAGTGTGTTCCGGACAGCGGCCGCGTTCGGCGTAACACTGCAATGTTGCAGCGTGCGGATTTGCTGCAGAGGGAGATGAATGCTCAAAAAAACTTCCAAGCTTTTGCGTCAACACCAGCGGCAAAGCGGAAGTTGGATTTGCTCACTTGCGCTGACGGCACTGCAGCCGCACCAGTCGATGCTATCTTAAGTAGGACTCCGTGAACGCACTAATCGTTTCTCAAGCGCAAGGTGTGCGGCGGTAACATCGCAGTGGGCAAAAGAGAACAAGAATATGGAATTGCCATAAAGATCGTTATCACGTGCGCGTGCTTCGGCGATATCGCGTTGGCGTGGAGCTCGACCCGCGTGAACAGCGACCTTGCCGCGCGCTCGATGCAAGCCACCGAGAATCGGCGAACGGCACTAAACTATGTCTTTGGCACATTTGGGTGGCCGTGGTCAGAGTGACTACATTCCTGGTGGCTATTAGCCACTTTCACTGCAAAATAGTGCAAAATTATTTCTGCACTTTTGGTTAAACGTGAATGTATTTATTTTTTTCTCATTTTCTCAAAACACAGATTTTTTACTTGCTGATTTGTGCTGATTTGTATCAGCGATATCTGTGCCTTCAAGGCAGGTAGAGCCATAGTTTTTGTTGCGGCTTATTTGTAGCTGAGTGTGCAAAGTACACAATGGTAGGAACAGATATTGTAATTTATGCTTTAAAATATTTCAGTTCTGCTTTAGATCAGACAGTAGGGAACTCACACTTGGAACAGTGGATATTGAATTGCTATAGAGTTACTAATATTAGTTATATCAAAAAGGTATTCCTACCATTGTGTTCCCTATGTTTTCTAGTACTAGGCATGTGGCAATATGAATTATTGTAGCGCGGGTATTATTCTCTTGTTTCTGCAAATGATGAACAATGAATCTCATTTATCTTGAGTAGTAAATGGCCTATTGGAAAAATAATTACATATTTGAAATCATCACAAGAATCCTAACAAGGTGCCAAAGTTTCATTAATATTGATGAAAAAATGAATATTATATCAATAGCAGTGTCCCCCCTGAAAAGGACTGTTGTCGCATTGTTAGTGTGGAGAGAAAGCGAATGTCCTCGGCAGCTTTTCAAGCAGCTGCAAAGCGGAGGCAGCGAGGAAATACCTATCCAGATTATTCCCTTAGAGCCTTCTGAGCCATTGGCTATGGCAATTTCATGCATCCAGGATAATAAAATACTTTTTTCACATGGTGGCTAGTCTTTTCCACTTTTCTCAACACACTTTTTTTGGTAATAAGCAATTTTCCGGGAGGCATAGTTACTTGCCTAATCATCCAATTTGAATCATTTTTCTTTAACTGATAGCTAGGCTCTCAGGGAGTGCAGTAAGTGTATAATACCACATTTCTGCACTATGAAACATATTGACATTTTGAGGAAGGTAAAAAAATATATATATATCGCATGTGAAGTTACAACTTTAAAACTTTTGTAACTTTGGATAGAACAGAGGTAGAAACATGAGACAATGCATACTGCACTCCTTGAACATTCAGGAATACTTTCACATAACTTTTACATTTCCTACTGCAAAAAAATTTCTGCCAGTCATCCCGAAACATGAGAACAGAAAAAATTGTATAACATATTTTGTTCGTTATATAGAGAAAAACTAATTACATATTTGCATCAAGCACATTAAATTACATATTACCTACAAATTTCATTCCTCTAGCGGCAATATCAATAATGGTATTGCTCAAGGCCCAGGTCTATCACCTTGGGCCCGTCAAGGCCCGTCTATCACCAAGGCCTATCAACCTATATTCGTGGCCAGACGACCTCGAATTATATTTGTGAGCAAAGCTATCAAAAGTGCCAAGATAACGGAGTTCCTCATTCGCGCCTGCCATAAAGCCAGTATGGAGATTATCGAGGCTGGCTTTAAGAAATTCTGAATATCCATCGCACTCAACAGCACTGAGGATGAGGTCGTTTAGGGTGCTTAGGATGCCTGCAAAGCATCTGACAAGGACGATTTCTCTAGCAGTTTCGGCAAGGATGCCTCTTGTGGCATCAAGTAACGAGATTTAGTAGCCAAGCTTACAGTAAATAAACATCCGTCATAATCAAAATTTTTAGTTTGTCTAAAAAGGCAAGGGTTGACCTATATTCAGGTTTACTTTTTCTTTCTCAGCTAGTTCAATACATAGGGTTGACCAACGTTCGTGTTAACCTATTTTCGAGTAAATATGGTAGGTCCTTTAGAATAGTGGGACCATGAGGAACAACAATATAGACAGCTTTGGCACCATCTCGATACAGTCAAGCATCTCTAGAACGAATCGGTACAAAGAAGGAATATTTTTGTATCGGCTCTATTGTGGGTTGTGCGGTGTGCGGCCTTTACAACGAAGTGACCTGCATGACGAATGATTTCGAAGGTCCCAAGCACTTCATTATATAGGCGTTTAACGGTACAAAAGTTCAACAGGATACAAGGAAACTAAATGGACACAAAATATCAACCTAATCCGACACTCTGTCCATATTATCCATACAGCATCGACCACAGTGGCACCGACCTTCTAAATATTCATCTGAAACACTGGGTTCACCAGGAAATAAGTGACTTTGTTCCACAAGTGATCAAAAGAAGATGCGCTGTATTCTCGGATCATCACTGTCAGGGATACCTTCAATTTCACATGACCAGTGTAAGACGCATTGGTGTATACGAATGACGGCATTCTTTTTGCAGAGCCAAGTACTTTATCTTCTAAAGTGCAGAAGCAATGCTGCTAGTTGACACGTTTTGGGGATAGTCACGCGAAATATTGTGAAAGTCAATATATATAGAATAGAATTTATCCACAGGAAAGACAGAGGTCGACCTGAGCTAATGCACTGTAGTCTACTACTCTACACTGGGGAAGAGGGAAGGGGAGTGAAAGTACTGGGATGGGTGACGCTATCGCGAAAGTGAACATGTTGTGACGGAAGGATGAAAGAAGACAGAGGAAGATTGCGAGACGCTGGCTGCTGCGTGTTGTTGGTGGTCAGCCATCTTCTCTACACTGACTCATCCTGTACATATATATTGTAAATACAGTCTTTATATACTCCTAACATCCCCGTAACAATATTTTTGAAAGTGACAGTCAAAGAAAGTGGCCCAAGTTTGCTAACGCCTTGCTACGTGCACATATGCTTGCCTTTGGCTTAGACAGTCTGTGGCTGAGATTTTTCAGCAATGCCTTTTATGTTATTGCTTTTCACACCTTCCGCGCTTTGTTAGTGGTCAGAACGATACTGCACCTGCATTATCGATGAGATCAGCTGGCCATGAACAATGAATAAGAGCGAACGTAGTAACTCGCATGGCAAATAGCAGCCTTTGTGGCTCAGTGGTTTGACTTGGGTTTTCTTGCAGTTTGTGCACAGCCGGTGAGTATTACTAGATCCAAGTAAACTTTGCTATTTTTTTTATTTTGAGGAGATGCCGAAAACATGGCCAATGACCAATGATGATGTATCATAATGAAAATATCGCTATTTCTGCTCGACTCATTGAGACACACGAGAAATATTTTTTTTATTTTCCTTTCTCACTTCTCTTGCTCCCGCCCTCCACAGAGCAGATTGGCTTTGCACCAAGGAGTACCGTTGATGGCCCGCCAATACTGAAATTTCTACTGCGTGGAAATTCAGTATTCAGTATTGAGTGACCGCCAGTGTTGGAGGTCACTGTGAAAGTTTGTCTTAACCGTAGAGTAATGCAAAAGGGTTCTTATCAGTCCAATTTTTTTTACAGTAGGCCCATGGAAAACCAACCAAGTGTTCCCGCATTGTTCGGTATGTCCTAGATGTTGGCTTAATCGAGTTCGTCTTAAGGCTGGGCTACATGGAGTGGAAAACTGGTGTCAAATCGATGAACTTCGCCCGGCGACGAATGCTCAATCCTTGGCTTCCAAAAATTTTATGCCTGTCGCTGGCCTGGCTCGATCAGAAAAGCTTTGCCCAGCGAAGTTCGCTGCCAAAAGTGGCAAGCATGCCTTGCATACTCGCCAGGCGTCATGACAAGCAATCTTCTCCAACTTCCAGCGGGTGTTTGTGAGCCACTGCAAGCGTCTGTTTTTGTTTTTTTGTTCTAGTGCCTCCATTGGAGCATCCGTCGCGCTGCTGAGTGTCTCGACTGCTTGAGTACCTTTAGGGAAAAGGGGGACGAGAGATAATTGGTAGAAGTCAAATGTGCTTAGTTTCCAGGTTGTTTGCATCCGTGTGGCCCAGACGGCACACGGTATGGTTCGTGGCATCGAGACTGAGAGCTGCTTACAGCGCCATTTCATGCTAAATTTCAATAATGCTATCCTCTCTGGCTGCAGTACTAGATGTCGTGACTGCCGCGGCACAGTTGCTTGTGGGCTATCACGGGGAACAGGAGGCACACAGTGCACACATGCACTGTACAGGCTATATGCACACTACAGTACACTGTACACGCATCACGCTCGGGCCTCAGCACAACGTAGTCAGACGGAGCAACGCCAGCTGGCTGAAGTGCTTACAGCTCAATAGAATGTGTAGAAATCGTTTGTAAATACATCTATGAAACTTTTACTTCTTAATTGCTTAGCCATTGACAACAGATAACAGAACGAAAACAATTTTTACAATTTTTTTTTACACTTTTATCGAGTCTGGCAACCTTAACAACGAGACAGTGAATGCACAGTGGTGCATGCCTCTTTTATGCTCCGTGTAGCCAAGCCAGCGAGCAATTGTCATTGTGTCGCTGCATCTATTTCTACCGAGCAAAGTTCGCCATGAAAGTCTGCCTCATGTAGCCTGGCCTTAATGGGGAGTTTACTGCACATTGCATTTCTGTAAAAGATGATGATGATCATCATAAAATTTGGTTGTGAAGCAACATACACAAGATAAAAAGTACAAGCAAACATTTGTAGTGTATGGCCTCGACATGAGGACATGTGTGGCTTGCCATGTGCATTGCCAAATTTAAAAGATCATGTACAACTAGTACAGCCTCTCTTGTTAATCTTAAAGGACCAAAAAAATCAAGAATGAATCTCCGAAACAATGTCCAATCATCCCTAATACTTTGCTGCTGAAACATCACACAAATCTAAAGCAAGTACAAGCATCAGTTATGAACAAATGGGCCACATTGTAGGACAACGACCCGATCATGTGAGAAGTAGATTGCACCCACTTTCTACATGTTCCTTGTTTTATATGTTCCAAGGGAAGCCTTGCCGTGTTCCCCCATGCAGGGCTTCCCTTAAACATAAGCTCTGAATGCTAAATCTCGAAGATAATGTATGCCCACAAGAACTCCAGTATCATTTATGTTCTGGGCATGCACGGTGTGCATCATGCAGTGCTAAATTCTTGGATGTCCTGCTTTATGCTATGCGAAAGCTCTAAAGTTGTTTTCTGCTATGAACCCATAAAAAACTGGGTGCTTGTTAGAAATAGGTAAATACTACTGCCAAATCAAGCAGTGGTGCCTTTGGGCATTTCTTTCTGCCTCTTCTTTTGTTTCGGTTAACTGAACAAATCTGTCAAGTCTATCAAGGAATGCAAGCTGACCGAGTTTGGCATGGCCACCAGGATCATCCCATGCTGTGCCAACCATCTCAGTAGCCACATGATTGGCCACTTATTGGCAGGAAGTGCAGCAACCAATTCCACAGTGGCTGCATGCTGTACCACAGGTCCAGCATTTTGGACGAAATGGCAGTGCTATCAACTGAATTTTGATTATGACAATGACATGAACATGCTTCAGCTACACTGATTAGCTTCACTTGAATATGGCCAGACATATGGTAGCCTTTGCATGCAAGGGCTGGAAAGTTTGACATTTCTAAATATATTTTTCAGCTTTACAGCCATAGAAAAGGGTCAAAATACTTACAATACTTACAATACACAGCTAATTTGAGAGATGTGACGGTGCAAGGCTGTTATTCACTTGTTTCGTGACTGCATCGATGTTACCCAATCTCTACCTGCTCTCCCTACTTCATCTCTACCATTCTATCGGCCTCCTCTCCGGACAGTTGCACGTTAGTAGGAAGGCAAGCGCTCCAGTTTCTGCAATGCTTTTGAGGGGGGTCATGGATAATTACAGCAGTCGAGAGATTATTTGGCTATGTCGAGGGCAGCTATGCAAAGAATAGACTTAGAATTAGTTTAGCCAGTTGTCATTATTTATTATCTTCTGGCTCTGACACAGCATACCTGCATGGGAGGCTGCCGACTGGCCGGTTGCTGTCCAGCTGTTGAGGGCACAATTGGGGGAATGAAGGCACTCTGCAGGGGCACAGTCCGGTGGGCCGAGTCCACCGGAGGCGCATGGAGTGTGTCCTCTGGAGAGCCTTCGGCTGCACACACGACACACATCAGGTGCACACATCAGACCCACATTATAAAGAGATCGATGTACTTTGGGATCAGCTGCTGACCAGCCAGGCTCTTCCAAATTTTGTTAAGACTGGACTTTCCCTATGCATTTCAGGCCCTGCACAAAGTGTTTTCATTGCCAGAACGTGTCAATGCCTTGACCTACGAGATAAGCCTCTGTGGCATGCTGTGCCAAGATCATCTTGAATGCTGCACGAAACTCTTGGTGCATTACTAGTATCGCTAGGCTGGACAGCACCAATTAAAGAGAAATTCTTGTATCTTATATTAAAACTTTTTTGCTTTTGTATTTTAGCTCCTCTTCGACGCCAGCTATTGCAAGAGGTGCACAGAGTGCCTCTCACAGAGCCTGCATACATTTTGCTCGGGCAAAACTGTATACATTATTAGATATGGGGCTGTTTCCTGAGCCTACTTCAAATTCCCCAGACCGCTTCGAATCGCGCCACTTCTAAGTAAGGGATGCAGAAACACGGATGACACATTCCTGAGGCAAGACACGTGCAAACAAGTTGGCGGCCCCCACTTCGTGTGCTCCGCGGTCGCTATTCACTGCTTGACTCTTCCAGAAAAGCGAGGGGATAGCCCGGCACTGTTGGAAGTGGGTACCGGACCAAGACGGCGCTATTGTACCGGGTCGGCCTGACGGCGGTAATTCGCCGTGACAACCAGACGGTGCGGAAGTCCGCAAGGGAAGACCGCGGTGGGGGGGGGACCACGGCGACTCTCTTCGCCGGGTGTGACACCACTGCCCGGGCGCCTACCATTGGCCGAAAATGGCGTCATCGGAGCGGGCTCTCCCATTGGCCGAACATGACGCGACTTCCAGTCCTCGAAGGGTTTAAAAGAAGCATTCCAGAGATTCCAGAGCATTCCCTGATTCACCTCTCTCGAACTTCTTGCCGCGGGCCGCAGCGTCCGAGTTGCTGCCGGCCTGTAATGACTGTACGACTGTTACTTGACTCTCACCTCTCTGTATATAATGTAAAATAAACCTTCCCAAGTTTGCTTCATCCCGAAGTCCGTCCTCCAACCCCTATAACATTCATAAAAACGAAGTGTGTGTGCAAGTATTGCTTTGCCACCACATTCACCCCACCTGGACTTACCAGGTTTAATGTTCTCAATGATGTAATACATTCAGTAAGGCTACGCAACGTTGGCGCTTACAGCAGGGGTGTCAGCCTAAATTTGCAGTGGCTGCAAGGGCACTGCGGCATTGCGGGCAACGAGGAGGCCAGTTGCTGGCTGCACACGATTTTGCAACTTTCAAATATGTTTATCCAGCTTATGATGTGCGAGCCACCATTTGAGCATTCCTGACCAGCCTCCACCAAAACGCTTGTGTTGCCGCTTGGAGCCCACTGCTGTCCATCACTGCTCGAGGGCTCACACAGCTGCAGTGCACGACGCTACTGAGCTCTCGCATGAGTTGCACACAAACAATGGCTTGTCGCCAAACACATGGACAAACAATGGCTTGTTGCCTTCACGGGCAAGTGTCCTGGATATGGCTAGGAGGAGAACTTAGATCATCTCCTCCTCAGGTGCATGCGCATCACAACACGGCGCAGAGGAGTTCTGACAACTTCCTGCAATCTGGGGCTTTGGGCTGACACAAAGGCAGCTCTCCTCTTCCGTGCAGGCACAGCCAAATGCCAGGTTTGCATACATGAAATTCTAGTGACATTTTTTCACCCCACTGAGATCACCTAGTGCCTCGCATTCTACGGTGCCTGGCTGCACAACAGTATGGGATGCCCACAAAGGAAGCAGGGCCAGCAGGTCACCACAACTCCCCCTACATTTTCCTGCCTACCTTCCACGCTTTCTTTCGTATCACCTGCACTCCCATTCCCCACCTCTTACTCATTCTTTTTACCATAGAATAGTTCAGGCGTCCAAAAGGCAGCAAAGCAGTTGCAGTGTCCGTGACCATACACCTTTTTCTTCGCCAACTCTACTGTAGCTTAGGTGTTGAAACATATAAAGGTGCGAGACGGTTATTCCAAGCAAAGTTCCCACTCTGGCCTACTACTTATAGTGGAAATATGATGCCCAAACAGAAACTAAAATTCCAGTCGAACACTAAGGCATACATTGTTTTCTTTTCTTTACTTTTTTTCTTTTTCCATACAGTGCTCAGGCTACTCTAGTGCATGCTAAGAAATTTCTATGTACCACATGACAACGGGAACCATGTGACGCTAGTACAATAGCGGGAGTGCAACTCCATTCAGGTTAGGTTACAGATGGTTCTTTTGCATGTCGCAGACATTGCTCTAATACTTCAAACCACAATTTGTATAAAAATACTTCTTAAACAAATGTGTTTTCAACTGTTACTAATGATGTTGTTAACTTAAAAAGTGTGCTATTATCCCATGGATGCGGCTCCGTGAAGTGCTCGAGCACTTTGGCATTCGTGCTTGCTATTTGGTCATGCTCGCAGTGAATCCTCTTATTGACATTGCTGGCACACACATTACTAATTGCGGACATTAACTGATGTGGCACACTATAACTAAATTAGGCTTCCAGTGCAACTTCTTTCACACCTAACAGCCTCAGTCAGCACAAACGTGCCCATGCACTTCACTCCTTTCCATTTGCATTTTGATTAAACATTGTAATACTGTTAGCATTATTGGGATAATTTAAGCACTTTACGAGATGTTTTTGTTTCTATGACTCAAACCATTTTCCTCCCAACTTGAGAGAGAGAGAGAGAGAGAGGATGGGAAAGGCAGGGAGGCCAGCCCCCAACTTGGGTCACAGGATATGTGCCACATTTCGATGAACCGCTTTGATGCCAACTTGAATCACTGGGTAGGTGCCGCTCTTCAATGACATAAAAAAAATCCTTTAAAATTTCTTCAGTTCTGGGCAGAATCAAATCCACGTCATATATACGCAGACAATATTTCCTGAATATATATTCAGACACAACCCATGCGCAGACTTTGCAGCGGTGCCACAAGATAGTGCAGCTTGTTCGTGAGAATGTGTGAAAGAGAAGCCCCATTGCGTGTATATGCCTCCTGCATGACTTGTTTCAGTGGTGAGAATAAGGTTTGGCAATACATTACTTCTGTGCTAATCATAGCCAAATCTACATTCATCATGAGATGGGTTCTGCAAGAATTTTTTACTTTTGTGGCTTAATGATACAGGTGACATGGCCACCGCGAGGCCAAGGAATTTGTGGCAAGACCTCTACTAGCATGCTTGAAGTGCGTTTGTAGTGGATTGCTGCAACTCTTTGTATCCCATTAGCCAAAGCTATACTTTTACTTAGTGCTAGTACCGGTAGCACCAAGCGAGAAAAAAAAAAATTATTCAACAAAAGCAGTAACATTTTTGCCGCATGTGGACTTCGAGTGACTTTGAATCAATGTCTTCAGACTTAAACACAACTGTACGCTGCCACAGTGGTCCTAGTAAGCAACACGCAGTCCCTTCAAAACTTTGAATTTACATTTTACAACATGTCCTCATGCTGCTGTAAGTGAAACAACCACACACAATTAAAATAAACAGGTAGAATGATTTCAAAGAGCATTAACAGATGCCATGTGGAGAGTCACTAAAGCTAACCTAAGTGCCCCGTGATGCCAAGTGACGAAGCCAGCAAAACTCGATTGTTCTAGTAGCCTCACTGGCAAGGAATGCTTGTGAACCTACTAGTATATGTGCATCGTTGTCTCATGGAATAAGTACAAAGGTAAACTCTTAATTAGGTTCTCGAGAAAACAAGAACACTGGTTCATAGACACACTAATATGGTTGCACATTATCACACTTATGTGCAAGTGGTACACAGGCTGGAATGGCACCAGACGTCGCAGCAATACCGACTCCTGATATCCTAATGAAGTTAACAAAACCCAGGATATTTACCTAGCTACCACTTTTCTCTGAAACTGGCCTGAACATGAAACCTTCGTGGTCACGCTCAGTGTTTTGGAGCAGCTTGGGTGCAATTCAAGGCATTTTTACAGTTTTGGCACCGATTGGCACAGCAAGTCACAAATGTAGCACTTTGGTGCAATTGGGGTATCATCTCTGTCACATAAAACTTCGCCGTAAAGAGCTCAAGCTTTGCTCTATCCAAATAGCAGGATGAGCTAAGTGGGACAACATGAAACTCCATTCCCCTGAGCTGAAGATGGGCCAGGCTATTCATCCACTTGCATTACATGCATCAGGTGACAATTGCACAGCGATAATTTTATTGGCAACAAATTGAAAGAATCGCAGCGAGGTCTGCCATTGGAACAGTTAAAAATCATGACTAATAAGTCTTTCTTCTCTACCACGCCCATAAAATTTAGGGGCATGTTTGTGACAGGCCTGTACAGTTGTAACATGCTATCTTGACCTATCTTAGCCTGTGCAGCTGGAGTCCTTATGCTCTTTCCAAGACTAACTCCCAATTTAGACTTTGGAAGCAAGAAACACTCCAGTGCCCGTGCCATGCAGCAGCAGTGCAGATGGCTTACAAGAGTGAAAAATGTTTTTCCTGCCATATATTCAAAGTAAGACTCACGGGACCTCCATGAAATGGGGCATAGGCGTTGCCCTGCACATTGTGGGTTAAGGGTCCAAACCCAGGCTGCCATAGAAGTGTTGCGCGTCAAAACGCAGCCAAGATGCTAAGTTTTACCATGCATGCAAAAGGAGGAGTGCCGCCTTGTTATCTAGGCCACCTCTCCAGTGTCTCTTCATAGCGCAAGCAAATTTCCTCCTCCAGTTTAAAACATCCAACAAGGCCGCAAAAGGAAAAAAAAAAATGAGGGACCCACACAAACAGATTTGAGTGTTAGACGCACCAAAGTACAGCATATTCAAGGTCAAGATGCTATGTCTTTCTTTTCTTAGGTTATGTGCGTGGCCAGGCAACAACGCCTTGCATCAGAAAGCACACCCATAGTTGGTATCAGCTGATTACGCCTCGCCTCCTCCATACTACTGCATATCCTGACCTGCAGTCCTAGACTAGCATGCAATCTGTACAAAGGGCTGCTTCATTGCCACATGTGCACAGTGATGTATTGCTGGTGTAAGGAAAGGATCTAAATTAGAAAACAAGAAACAACATGCAACAACCTCGTCAACCATTTCACTGAGTGTGACTACCTTGCGATTTCTCTCATTCACACTTCAGCAGCAATCAACCTGCCCTCAACAAATAGATAGCAGAAATAATCATTCAAAACCCACCCAGAGTTCCTCTGTGCAACTCTTGGTGAACTGAGCAACAAATAACTTTACCAATGGCCATAAATAATGATAAGTGTCACATAAAGCAGCATAGCAGGTTTCGTGATTGATTATTAGTGACCCTGACCACATGATGAGGATGACCACATGACGTTCAGCATACACGGAAGAACTTAGGGCAAAGCTCTAGCACTACAGTGATGCCTAACTTCCTTCTGCCATGACACCATGTTAATTATTTTGGTCACACATGCCGACAATAAATTTGAGGAAATTGAAAATTATTAACATTGGTGATTACATAAATCCCAAAGTACTGAAAACGAAAAAAATTAAAAGTAAAGGGAGGCTATGGTATGTGCTACAGTACATGTATACTACATGGCGAAATGTACTTAAAGATCACAATGAATGTCTTAAGTTCCAAGCATATTTTAGATCATAATAAAGCAAAGAAAACTGAAGCAGATGTTAGTCAGTGTCCTGTAGTGTTTGTCCTCGTCTCTCATGGTCATTGATCACGAGGCACGTTCTGGTGTGCTGTTTAAATTTCATGTAATTTTCTGATTTCGTTTGAATTGCCTGCTCCTAAGCTGATGTGTTATACGACATCTTTGGCTAAAAGGACATTTCACGAGGGTGGATAAGGAAGTCCTTGTCCCTACTTTTTTTATGTGGTTGAGGTGATGCTGAACATTCCCGAGGATGCTTTTTGTAAGCCAAGATCATGGTCCGATGCGGTGCAGTAGTTCACCTGCAATCCAGTCTGGCTTTTTTTAAACACTGCTGGATAAGCACTTTTTCCCCTAGTGGGAAGCAACGTGACTGGTTCAGTGTCTTCTGGCGCTCATGGATCTGTGTTTCTGTCTCTGGCTTGAGTAGGCCACGGAGACACAAGAGTTCAAATCCAAACATTGCTCTCGCAGGTGCCATTCCTGTAACTGTGTGAACCACCATTTGTTGATGATACAGGAACCTCGCAAGTCAACACTGTATGGACTACGTTGTATCCATCAGGAGCACTCTCTACAGTTCTGCCACATAGCATTATGCCTGGCCGTTTGTTGCAGGGTGATACGCTGATGATGTGGTGGCCTGTTTGCCATTTGATGCATAGAACTGCTTAATCTCGCTAAAAATAAACACTCTTCCGTTGTCAGAGATAATTTTTCGGGGCATGCCGAAGGTAGCAAAGAGACTTCAGAGTGCCTGTGATGCCAGACAGCATAATTTCCATGAAGCGTTGAAAAATGGGTAGTGCTGCAGAGATTCCAAAAGGTAACCGTTTGACTTTGTAGAGCCCTTTCAGCGTGTTGAGGGTCAATATCTCTGCTGTCTGCGGTGTCACGTGAAGTTGCTGGTAAGCCTGTGCTAAATCCAGGGTGCTGAACACCTTGCCGCCCCTCAAGTAGCTGGGGACCTCATCTGTTGTGGGAAGTGGGTAATCTGCCTTCTTCAATACGCGATTCCCTGTACAACGGTGAATTGACATCATTGTCATTTTCTGGCAATATATCAGTATGTATGTGTGCGTGCGTGCGTGCGTGCGTGAGTGAGTGAGTGAGTGAGTGAGTGAGTGAGTGAGTGAGTGAGTGAATGAGTGAGTGAGTGAATGAGTGAGTGAGTGTGCATGCGTGCGTGCGTGTGTGTGTGTGCGCGCAGGCGCGCGCATGCGTGTGTGCGCGAGTGCACCTCCATCAGTTGCACTTCACTTCTTGAAAAGGGCAGACGTGTGTCGAGTGAGCTACTGAACAACGCTTTGCAATGTGGTTAATGCAATTTAAATCCTGGATCCGAGACTTCAAAAAGGCAATACATAATGCTTATGCATTTCTCTCACATTTGCCCTGAAATTGCTACTTAATTTTTTAATTATTCGGTACAAAAACACACGCATACAATCAACCAAGAAGGAAATTGGGAGAGAGCCAGCTGGCAACTTCCAGAGAGAGGGGCACAGCACCTGCCTATACTCTTTAAGAAGGTGGGAATAAAAAAAGAATATGTTAAAGATTATTTGCAAGAGGCAGAATTCACAGCGTCAGGCTTTCTGCTGAAATTGCTGTTAAAGGAAATTGAAAAAGAGAAAAAAAGCTAAAGAAAATTACATCCTCTATTTACTATGCTGCATTGAGGTGCGACATGAACGACCATGCTACACTTTCCAAATAGTTGAGCAGTAATATAGTGACTGTATAGGTGAGCACTTCTGTACTCATTGTAAGGTGAAATATTGGAGCTCAAGCAAATAAACTTGGTGTGAATGCATATTTAAATATACTGCTAAAATTTGTTTCATTCTTGATTTTCTATTAATATGATCATGTACAAGGCAATGCAAAGAAGCACATCAATATCTAATGCCAAAAATCTACATATCTTTGTGCAACAAAATATTATTAACAACTCTGCCTTTAGGCATGCCTTCTACTCTGGAAAATGTAACCAGCTGCATCATATGTTTTTTCATTGATTTCTGTTGTTCAGTATTGGGGGCGAGCTCCACCACTGGAAAAGCTGGTGCCACCGTCGGCGTGACGTGCCATGAGGACACAGCGGCCGCGTCGGCTCCTTCGGAAGCGCCGAAGCGAGCTGAAAACGAAAGTAGGAAATCCCACTCGCGCTGCGGTTTTGATTTAGTGGTGGGGCTTTACCGCCTTGGGTGTCTGCTTGGCAACATTTGAAATCACTATAATAGGTAGTGGCTGCCTTTGAAGGAGTGCAGCATGGTAGGCTACTGCTCGGTGCCGCAGTGCCGGACGTACGCAACGGAACCCGGTGTCAGGTTTATTCCCACGTAGCCACAGGACAAGGAGCTGCAAGAAGCTTGGCTCGCAAAGCTTAGAACCAGCAGACAGCCATCGACTACAACTCGGGTATGCAGCAAGCACAGACGCGAGGAAGATTTCTGCTACGGCGTTGGGACTGCGACGTTCGGTGAATAGCAGAAAACGTGCACTGAGACGCTAGCCCGCGCCCGATGCGCGGCTAATGTCATGGCGGTTTGGTCTACGAACTTGTTGATGCTAGATACCGGCAAGTTCACTGGAACGGAAAGGGAGCAGTAGGATGCACATTAAAGAGAAAGCATGGCATATGGTCATGTTTGTGTCATGAATTATGCACTGGATTACGAAAAAGAAGCAGAGGGAAATCGCACACTGTCAAGACCGATAAACATACAGTGCGACGCAACTTGAGAAATAATCATGAAATGTCCAAGAATTTAGAAGACAAAAAAAGATAATCGTCGCGACGGCACATCACAGTCACCGTAGGCGTCAATGTCTCTATAACAAAATTATTTTTGAACAGTTCTGATAGCGTCCATGCAACAATGGTTACTTGTGTACTGTCATATGCTCATATGCTGCGGCCTAAAGCTCACGGCACAAAAACGCGCTCACAGCGAAAGCAAAAGATTGTGCGCGGACATGCATGCAGATGCGCAGTCGGTCACTGTGAACCCGTGCGATCGCTGCATTTAGGCTTCTTTCTGTTAAGCTCCATTTGATTATACAGACAGCCCACTATAAGAGCATATTTCACATAGTTTAGTCTCAGTGTTTGCCTACCTTTCACGCAAGAAGCCGGTTCGGGAGACTCCATCGCAGCGACCGCGATGGGGTCCACATAAGTTCAGTGGCGTTCACTGTACGTATTCGGTAAAGAGATCGCGTCTGTAAACAATTCTGTGCTTTCAGTTTGCCCAAGATTATTATATTGACAGTCAAAAACTTCCCTCGTTTTGAGAGTACTTACATAAATGTCCAGGAGGGCTACCGCGTGGTGTTCTTATTGAACGCCGTAAGTGAAACCTATGAGGAGTGCGCCGCGTGATCTACGCAAGGGAGGCGCTTTCGACAGATGGCGACTCCCTAAGTCCCTGCCCCCAATATCCTTCGTATAGCAGCTACAACAAAAGATTTTCTATAGAATATCTTTCCAGCGAGTCTCTCACCATTCACTTTCAATCTTTCAATGCCACTGCAATGTAAGTAGCTGTCTAACCCTTCGTCATTCAGACCCAACTCTGCGTCACCTTGCTACTCTTGAAATTCATTCTCCACCACTACTCCAAAGCCCACTAACCCACTTCTCCTTGTTGACAGGTGGGGCTGCTGTGACACTCACTGCCCCACCTCTATTGAAACGTTGGGTGGTCCATCTTTTTTGCCAGAGTGCAATCACCTCTACCAATCTGAGGTCTCAGAAAAAAAAATGATTCATAACAGTTCATAATGCTCATATGGCAAAGCCTTTAGCACAATTCAAAAAGACAGGGACGTGACAGAGACACAGGACAGTGCTCTGTGTCTCTGTCACGTCTCTGTCTTTTTGAATTGCACTAAAGGCTTTGCCATTATCAATAAAGCGTAGCAACTAGCCCAAGAGTCAGCCTTGGGGTTCATAATGGTTTTAATTCCCATGAAAACAATTTCGAAACAAAGCCTAGATAAAAATATAGTATTTCTTTTTCTCAACAAGTGAATTATGAAATATGAGATCATGCTCAGTGCCTGAGACGAGGCACTGAGCATGATTTTAGAAGCAGCACGTCATCGAGTGTACTCGCTGAAATGCAAGACTGCTGTTCCGATAAAACCAACTTGAACTAATATAAAGGAACAATAAAACTTTGGTTACAAAGCATTGTATACCCGTAGAAAAGGAAACGATAAGCTTGTGACGCGCAAGGGCCGGGACAAGCGAGCCCAAGACCCGCGACGAGGAGCCACGGTTCTCGGAGGCCAGGCGCGGGATCGACGGTAGTTGACTGAGCGGTGAACAGGTGGCGTGAGTGCGGAGAGGACAGCGGCGCGAGCGGGCGAGTGTGCGAGTGGAGAGTGGCGAACGAGAGAACTCGGAGTGTGGTTGTGCGATGCGGAAGGTTGGCATTCGGGAAATAAAGCGGTAGTTCGGGACCACGTGTGGCGTGTCGTCGATCGTGACAAGCTTTTCAGCGCGCAAGCCCTGGGTTTTGCTCCATTGCTGATCTGCTAGTGCACTGAGTGGCAGGCTTAGATTAGTGGAGCGCTCGACCTGCTATCGCTCACACTATCCTTGCCCGAGATATGCACTTATGCGGACCCCTAAGATATGCGCTAATTTACATCTGGCCAAAACTATGTTTACATTTTGGTTTTTCTTCGTCCATTGTTTGTTTTTGTAGTGTTCCAATACACTGGATAGTACTGGCTTAATGCTTTCATAGGGTTGCAGTGTTTAGTATTCTGTTTTGCTTAGTTGCAAATAGCATGCTGGGCCTATTACGGGCCTGACCAAGGCCCAAGCTTGACACGAGCCCGAAACTCATAAGCCAGAGCCCTGCCACAGGCTAGGGTGGGCCCAGGGCTTTCGGGCCAGCACGAGCCTGTGCAGTGCTCTAAAATGAAACTCTTTTCTAAAGGGGAGTCTTCATGCTATGGTGGATGAGACATCTTCAGATAGCTGTTCTGAGGTGCAATATCGGAAAGTGAGCCCACGTCTTCTACTTCGTATGAGTGAGTGCAGCCTTTACCTTGCAATGATGCAAGATTATAATAAGTCCACCTGCTGCCCTCCACCCCACAAGTTTTCAGCAATGAAAGACATCAAGAGGGGAGCCACAGCACAGAAAGAGTATCCTAGACTGTCGTAGAATCTTTCTGCAAGATGACTTTGTCCACACTACTTTAACCTGCCCTATGCTATTTCCCATTTTCTCTCCTATTTCTCCCTGGAGTGTCAGCACCAAGACGGCGGGTCATACCTGTGTATTAAAAACAAAAGAACTGCAACAACCCGGGATAGTAGCCAAAGAAAGCTTTGATTTAATTGTCACATTCTCGACGCATATGTCAGAAGCCATGTGTCATTTCTATTGCACCTACCTCAACTTGTGCGATTAAAGGCCACTGCTCAGCTAAGAAGCACATATTTATTTTAATGGTCATAGATATAGGTCAATTTACGAGTGTATTACTAACATATGTCTGCCCCCTAATGCGATAGGTTGAAGAGTGTACTTATGGTGCTGCTGCATCTAAAATCACAAGCTGGTGTAAACGAGAGAAGGAGGGGAACCAAGGGGCTCAAATTTATTAATCATGACTACATAAAGCCAACGGATAATGAAGTCAAGGGAAGCATCGGGGAAAGTAAGTGGGGTTAAAATTGGAATGCAGAAAATAATGAAGGAAAGGGAAATGAAAATGAATGAAACGATAACTTGTCACCGGTGGGAGCTGAACCCACAACCTCCGCATCATGCATGCGTTGCACTACCACTTCTGCTACAGCGACAGTTATCAATTCGTCCACTAACTTGGGTACTTATGTTTACTAGATCTAGCCCTAGGAGCATTAGCCAGCGCCACTCAGAACCATGGTGGGTGGATGTAAAACATCCTTTTTAGATGGCATCACATAATACGTGATCTTAGTAGAGCAGACACATGGCTGATAAACCCTCGCATACTGCCATACTTATGTGCATACTTATGTGGCCATGATTAATAAAATGGGAACCCTCGGTTCCCCATCTTCTCTCGTTTATTCATTGCGAGGGTCTCAAATCTGGCAGACTTGATGTCATTAGGCTTTGCCTTCAATTAGTGACTGAATTCAACTCCTATAATGGCTGCATGTTTGGATCACATGGTTCGTTTACTGAAGGGAAGTGCTTCCACAATAGCAGTCTCTTTAGAGTTTTTAACACTGGGTGGCTGCTTGTTAGTTTCCCCCTCAATAACATCGCCCATAAAGCAGTGTAACAGGTTTGTGTTGGAAACTAGGGTCATTGAGGGTGACTTGGCTGCAGATGTTGACAGCCAGCTACCCTTGGACCACAAAAGCCCTGTAGGAGCAAGCAAATCCGTTACCTAGTAGTGGCTTGTGATGTGATAAGCACAGAAAGATTCGCTGTTGATTCTGCCGCTTGAAGCTTCTTGGCCATGCCGATAATTGCCTTTCAGGGTACTCACTCGTCATGGCCTGCTGGAGAAGTTCAACAATATGAATTGCGTCTGATCATTGTAGTGCTCATTTCTTTTTGAATGAATGTTTGATGTTTAATGGTGCAAGGGCCAGGTATGGCCAAAGAGCACCATGCTAGTGTTAATGAGTTCGCAGTGGACTGATGGGTTCTGTGAAGTTAATGTGACGTGCCTGTAAAGGGGCTTAAAAGGGTAATTGTAAATTGCATAAAATCTACGTGTAATAAAATTATGGCAATGACTAATGAAAATGCATTGCGAAAGAATGATGCAATATACAAAATATGTGAGATGCTAAAATTGGCTAGAGCACCACTGTCTCACCAGAGCCCTTGAAATACGAGGGCCTAGAGGCATGTACTATACAAAGAAAACTATCATAGCGGCATCCTCTGGAAAGAGGATGCGCTACGAATTTAATGGCCTTGTAACATGTAGCACAATATAATTCAAGAAAGTGAGGACTACATTGGGTCTTAAAAAGCGGTTCTTCATCAAAAAACATAGCCGGATGTAGAGGGACGCAATAGCAGTCTGCAAAAGGAAAATGTTTCCTCCGGTCTTTTTTGGCTTCCCAATACTCCAGGAAGACGTGGAGGACGGTCAGCCTGTCACCACATCTACCACAGGTTGGAGACTCGTTACCAGTGAAGAGAAAGTTATGAGTGCCAAATGTGTGTCCTATTCTTAGTCTAGTGAATAGGGCATCTGTTCTTCGTGTTTTCGTAGTTAGGTGCCAGAAACCTAACTTTGGTTTAATTACATGAAGATTATTACTCGTTTCAGCGTCCCACAAGCGTTGCCCGTGGTTTCGCAGTTTGTTTCGTAGGAAAGGCTTCATGTCTGTGGCAGGGACAGCAGCATAACAAATACCCTGCAATGCTACTGATCTGGCGATCTCGTCAGCATGCACATTACCCTAGATTCCTCTATGGCCAGGAACCCAGCATATTGTCACGTACGAGTTTGTGCCGCTGTGGACAAAAGCACGTTGGGAGGTAAAGAGGAGGTTGAAGTGTCTCGACGATCGGTAGATGGTGTTACCCCGGCTAGTGAGCTGCAACATTGTAACCGTATATATTGTAAATACATATATTTTCTCCCCGTAACATTTTGGTGGACGTGTGGGGTACTCTCGCCACAAGCCGGCCCTGGATTTTAGCAGCGGGCGTCACATCGGTTTTGCTGTTATGGCTACTGACGCTGCCTCCGCTGCTCAGACACCAACGGAAGTATTGCTAACCCAGCTACGTCATCCGGGAACCTTCATCAGCACTGGCAAGGTCGACGTCGAAGACTGGCTGACGTCGTATGAACGCATCGGTAAGCACAACAAGTGGGATGCCACACTTTTGCTGGCCAACGTGATCTTTTACTTGGGAGGAACCGCGAAGGTATGGTTAGAGATGCATGAAGCCAACATTAGAAGCTGGGACTCCTGCAAGAAAAAGCTACGTGATCTTTTCGTAAGACCTGTGGGACGTCAAATGGAGGCCAAGCATGAGCCAGCATCTCGTGCCCAGACATCGACCAAATCGTACGTCACATATATTCAAGACGTTCTGGCTCTCTGCTGTAAAGCGGACGCGGACATGCTGGAGGCCGATAAGGTTGGACACATCTTGAAGGGCATCGCGGACGATGCATATAACCTCCTGCTTCGCAGGAACTGCTCAACGGTTGAGTCCATCATCAAGGAATGCCGGAATTTTGAACAAGCGAAGAGCAAACGCATCCCACAATGCTTCGACGGACTTCCGAATACGGCTGCCACTTTCTCCTGCAACGACCCTCCGGTGTCACATTATGACCCTCCGGCATCACATCCGCCTACAACGCCAAGCTCGACACACGTCCTTTGTTGCGAACTTGAGGCTATGGCTCCAAGTTCTCACTGTCCCCATATGCTTCACAACATGACCATCTCGCTCATTCAAGCTGTTGTCCGCCAAGAAATTGCAAACATGGACATCCAGTCTGCCGTCCGCCTATGTCCCAACCCTACCGCTCTTGTCATTGCCTCTGCTGAACCTCGACAGTCGTTCCCAAATCAATATCGGAACCCCACTGAGTGGCGAACACCGGATGAGAGGCCAATTTGCTTTGCTTGCCCTCGGGTCGGTCACATCTCCTGCCACTGCTGTAGTAGCCGCTGGTACTCCTCGCCTCGACCATATGCTGATCGCCGCTTCAATCGAGACCCTAGACCTCTGCCACCCCTCTCTGAATCATACCATGCCGGCCTTCCCTCTTAGGGAAAAACCACTAGCCATTCGCCTTCGCCGCAACGTCGTCAGTCCCGTTCGCCTACACCTCGACGTCCCTCGTCCCCGCCCTATGCGGGCCGCTTCTCGGGAAACTAAGCAATGTAGTCCCCGAAGGTGAGGCTGCATTGACCACTCGGACTGCACAACCTCTGCTGAACCCCTGCTGCTCAACCGAACCTTGTCGAAATTTTTGTTGATGATGTACCCGAAACCGAGTGCATGGCGGCATATTCAAGGGGCCTGGGCGAGCAAGTACTATGAAGAAGCTAACATTGCGAACTCCTACTGCTCTCAATTGCGAAGGCCTTGTACCTTTTGCTGTTCACAGAGAATGTAGTGGATGGAAAACATATACGATCGCAGTTTGGTGATACAATGAGCATTGGTGAACAAAAATCATGTTTTTCTTGAATGTACTACCCGTAAGAAAAGAATAACTGCAGTGGACCATTTCTGCTTTCTTGATCGCGAACGCTAACACCAGGAAATCATATGAAACGCTATTATATCAACGAGGTTCTACAGTATATAAAAACATTGTCAACAATCCCGAGTGCTGCGATAGCTTTTGTGTTCTGGAAGTGTTTTATCAAGAAATAATATTGCAATGGGAAGAAAGATGGGATGCTTGGCTTTACCCGAGGCTCTGGCATTATTTGGCAGTATCGGGCATTTCTATATCTGCACACTCATGCGCTCTGTAGGGCAGAGGCATATGAAGTGCTACAAAGATATTTATGCTGAAAAAAAAGAAGTGTGCGCTGGAAATACAAGCTTGGTTCCAAAGTATGCAGTGACTTTCCTTTGTTGCATAAAAATTTTGTTGAACTCGAAAGGTAGTGTGCGCGTTCTTATATGAACATGACTGGTGCAAATATTCGATATATGATTCTAATATTTGATTGAATATTAAGCTTTTTGATATTCACTTCAGCTTGTAGTTCAATGCTCTGAATTTTTGAAGTACAGTGGAATCTCGATAAACAGAAATCGCTTGAACGGAACTGGCTCTTAAATGAAATACCATCCTTATGGCTGGTTGGTTTTGTAACCATGCAATCGTACTCAGCTTTGTCTCTCAGTAAATAGAACTCCTGACAACTGGAACCAATTTCCCTGGTCCCTTGAGGTTTCGTTTGGAGTCCATGGTATTTGAAATTAACGAATCTAAATTTTAAAACATGCAATGAGCAATTTTTCAGATATGGGCCAGTGTAACGTAATACTATTCCAATCTGTTTTTATTCCAAATGCGCCGTGAGCCCTTCGTGATAGGTAAAAATGGCTTAGGTCCCCCGCAATACGGGCTGAGCCCCAGCCATCTTGACTTATCCCGAAGGGATAATAGCGCATTTGGAATAAAAACAGATGGGGATAGTTTTACGTTATTCCTGCCCTGTTCGATTATTCTAATATCCCTGCGGCACCGACACTTTCCCGATTGAGCTAATGTATAATGACTAACAAAGTCTTAAGCACTATATACATCTCGCTGGACTTTCTGGACATTATCGGCGCACAAGATGTCACAAAAATAGCAGTTGTGAAGAAAGTCGGTGCCCCTGTACACTTGCTTCTGTTGGCAAGATGGTTTCTCCGCTTTTTGAGAGCGAAGAATTTGTGTCGGCTCAGCACCAAACTGTAACTTTAGTCGCGAACTCGACACCCAGTGATGCAATGCTGATTAGGCCTAACAGCTAATGCAGTGTTGCCATGACAATGTTTGCTGCTCCTCGGTGATCAGGCCTCGGATCACACACAAAAACGCTGCAGAAGCGCCGTTTGGCTTCATCGGCAACCAGCCTGTTGAGGGCGTTAGGAGCACCCTTGGTTCAATTGCTGTTCAATTGACACGTGGTGTCAATTGAACAGCAAGTCATACCCATAGCCAAGCAACATAAATACCTCGGCGTATACATAAACAAAGGAAAGACTTACTCAAGCACCCACCAAGATAATCTGAATATAAAGGGGAAGTGGAATGCAACAATAATGAAACATAGAAGAGCACTTTGGGGCCACAATAAATATGGGGTGGTGCATGGAATCTGGAGAGGAGTAATGCTGCCAGTGCTAACGTTTACAAATGCCATTCTGTGCTTCAAATCGGATATTTTGTCAAGGTTCGAAGTTAAGCAGAGATCGGTAAGCTAGTTGGCATTGGGAGCGCACGGTAAAACCACAAATGAGGCAGTGCAGGGTGGCATGGGTTTGGCCTCTTTTGAAGTCAGAGCAAAATTAGTTATGAAGAAAGACTCGGCAACCTGGATCAAAACAAATAGGCAGCTAAAGCGGACAAGCATCTGTAACTCAAAAGCGTGGACAAAGAATGGAAGAAGAGGTCAAGAAAATAGGCAGCCAAGTACAGGGTAATTGAAAGTGTAAATAGACAAGCAGGAGCCATCAAAGAGAAAGTAAAAGAGACAGACAGCAAATTTTATGCAAAGTATAGAAACAAGAAAGATCATGGAGGTTTACAAGAACAGAGAGAAAAGAATTACAAAGGAAAATCTGTATGACAACACAAACGGCATTGCTATTTAAGGCTCGAGCTGGTTGCTTCAGGACAAAAAGATACTGGAGGTTAGAGCGTGTATTTTAGCACATTAAGACCATGCACGCTCTGTTTTAGAGAGATAATCTGTCCCGTGTGCAAAGAGTGAGCGTGCCGAAATGGCTTGGAATCATGTACGCAGACTTCCCACGCATTTAGTAGAGAAGGTTGCGTACAGTTTCAGGCCCACATTGAAGCAAAACACAGACAAAGCATTCGCTCCCCACTGCTGGCAGTTTTCATGATAGCGTCGTCTCACTACGGGCGACACAATCAGCATGCTATCAGGCGCGGAGGTGGAGTGGACGTGAAAGCGTAGCAAGCTTTGCTTCATACCATCAATGTGAAGATACCGTCGACATGGCATGAACACTTAACTTTCGTCGCCGACTCTTAAATAAATAAAAAAAAAACACTTTTCTTTGTCATTTAAATTTGCTTTTTCGAACTGCCCAATAATCCAGAAAATTTTGCGGCCCCTTCTGTTCAGAAAAAAATACATCGGTGACTGTGCTTACCTGCAAAAAGGTTCAATTTCAATATAACAAAATTTCAATATAAACAAGTGAATTGCACATTTTATCAACTTCGTTATATTGAGGTTTAACTGTATATAAAAGACAAAGCAAATAAAGGTGTGCTCAGCTCCTGTCAACTGAGGTTCATGCTCACATCTCTGTCAAAATAAGCACTCAAGCAGCAGTCGCTGCCCACCTCCTCTCCACACTGCATACAATTACAGCAAACGTTCCTGCCAAGTCCGTCTATGCACCTACTGAATGGAAATATAGCCTAAACTGCCAGCGTCACGCAGTCAAGGTTGCACTTCACGACATTGCAACGACATGCGGCACACGTTGGACTGTGCTATGGGTGGATACAAAATTTCAGGCAGGCTTAACCAAAACACCGCACACATGAAGCAAGTCTAAAGCCTGTTTCACAAGCAATAAATTTTGGGCAGAAACGGCACGGCGGCCATCGTGTGAGCAAACCTCCTTTCCCAAAACCAGTTTTCCGAGTGGCGCACGCTGCTGCAATCACAATGGAGACATTTGGAAAAATTTGCAAGCGGCAAAAGCGAAAACCAATGGTCGAGCGCCCTTGAAAAGTGACGTTATGATCACATGATGGAGGTGTAGGCCAAACACAGGTGCCGCGGGGAATTCGCCTACTTGAGCAGACGGTTTAGCAAACGACGTCTGCTGCCAGTTTTTAATGTCTCCCGCAATCATCAATGAGCTGTTCATCACCCAAATTGTGCAGTGTCCACTTGTTTAGAATGCTAAAATGAAGGATTTTTTTGCAACAAAGATAAGAGGAGGATTCTTTGGGAAGAAATTACACACTGAAGCGGAAGGTACTCATTGTCGCAAGTGACACATACTTCCATAAAGTAAAAGTCGGTGTCGCGTGAATTGGCCATGTCCGTTGTTGGTTGTTTCCATGTCACTTTCAAGTTCCATTCTATGGAGCCAAATTATCCACACATGCTGTTTTCTTCTTTTTGCCTTCTTTTTTTCTGCAATGGTGACCCCATATGGGTCCTTCTTCTTAACTCCGAAATAGCAGGTTCGTAGTTTTGTTTGGTCTTGTTTCTTCAGTTAAAAGGTCACATACTCCGAGCTCTACAAGGGCCACTGCCTTTCCACTCAAATGCCTAGAGGCGAAATGGGATGCGAGCTTCTTTGAACCCATACATTGGCCTCTTGCATCCGGTGGCCAAGACGGCGCCTGGACGCCTGGCGGCATTCGAAAACAAGAGATGTCGGGAGACGTGCCCATGCTTCAGGCCAAAATCACAGAAATACGAATCAACCCATTCCTTTGCTTCCATATGGCTAATTCTGTGTGCGTGTACTTGGCAAGCTTTTAAGCTGTCCCCTATAAAGAGCTAAAACACCGCATGGAGGAAGGAAAAAGTTAGGAGAGAGCATTACATCACGCAGCCAGCCTTGGCAAGCGAAGGCTCTGCGACACCAGTCCCTTTGCTCTGTGTCAGCCCATCGCATGACCTCTTGCGTCAAAATCACGGAGCAAGAATTGAGATTTGCCAAGTCGTTTGGTGCCCAGCGGTATTTAATCAATGGGGAACTTGTTCGGGGGCCCTGCCACAGCGCTGCTGGCAGAACAAGAGCCCTAAAATTTCCCACGCTTTCTGACGTGACTATCACGTGTTGGGGTGACACGGCTGGCTTCAATCGTATAGTGTGATGCTCCCTCCTAACTTTTCCCTTCCTCCATGGTTCCCGTCTGTCTTCCCGTTCTCTGCGTTTGCTCTAAAAGCATGGAAGCATGCATAGAAGTGCTGCCTGCAAAAACACATCGACTTCATCTGGAAATCGAGCCGCAACACGGGCGTTTGGTGTTCCCGAAACTTGCATGCGGAACTGGCCCAACTAGAAAGAGAGGCGTTCTACTCCGGGAGCTGTTGCGTACACCGTGCGCGACTGCGCAGGCGTATCTTGACAGCAATCTGTGATGGGGACAGAGTCTATGTGTCTAGGCCCACTACGCTATGTTCTTGTCGCTTAGTTCACAGTGAAACAAGAGACAGCACAAAGGTCAATTCACTCGCCCCTGCTATCGCACTTCCTCAGACCAGCATTTTGATAGCAAGTTTCCGTGATCCTCGAGTGAGGTACGTTTGCTTGTGCGTGCGTGACACCATGCTCATTAATTTAGTTAGTAGGCGAATGTTTACCAAGTTTATACGGCCGATAAAACTACTATCCTTACTTTGTATAGTTGTCTACTAATTTGCTATTGCAATTGGTGCTTCGCCTTTCTGGGGAAACAGTCACTTTTTTTACTAATTCCAACTTCAGTGCATTCAGAGTAAATCTTTGTTTTTCCAAATAAGAGAAAGCTGTATTTCTGTATTAAAGAATGAGGTGCATGGTACTGTAAAGGACTTTTCCTTTCTCTAGGTCACAGCAACGCGTTGTCCCTACGCCTCTCCCACTTTCCACTCGCGACGGTTGTCAGCAGTGGCACTCCACTCGCAATGGTTTGCGGTGGCGGCGCTCACATCACAGGGGTAGCTGCTTTGGCTCCTCCCGATGGGAGCGCGGGTCTTCTCTCCTGGGACTGCACTAGGTCATACCCGCTTTCCTCTCATCCGCCGGCCCCTTTGTGTCTCAGACTTGAGCTCCCGTACTGTGCCTCTGCCCATACAGCTAGCGCATACCTTGTGTTGATCCTGTCCAGATGCTAAGCCAAAGAGCGATGCCTAGTGCTCCCGCGTGGTCGAGCTGCACCGAGCCACACTCATCAGTGGTCCAAACCGAAGGAGATTGCTCAAGCTCTCGCTAGTTGGCCAACTGGTTATTGCAAGAGCAAGCACATGGCCACAGGGACTTTCCCAGTGGCCTGTGGCTGGAGCCTTTGCTCTCGTAGCGACATCCTATAGGTGCCCCTGTGTGTAATTTTGCCCTTAGCGCGGGAGCCCTTTGGTTCCCGTGAGCCCCAGGACTGGGGCTCACGTAGTTTGTGGAGCATTCGGTGCCGCCAGAGACAAACGGTTTTCACCAACTCAGGGCAATACTGTGTTTTCCTGTATGCACAGCACTCGGTAGCCCCTTCGTGGCCTCAGCACACACTTAACGGTGCAGTTGGTGATGTCCGACACGGCCCTGTGGCTCGCTAAGCTCATTACTCCCGTGACACCCTAATAAAGACACCCATACACTCAAACCAAGGCACTATGGAAGTAAGAAGAGCGTCCACTAATTTGGCAGCTTTTACATGTTGCCAGGCGGCCCAACAGCTTTTAAACTAATGCATACAAGGAGCTCAATGTTGCGATGTGCCAGGTTTCGGCCTCATGAGCACAACATATTCAGGAAATCTGTATTATGAAATAAAAAGCTCGTTACATCTATTGCTGAGAACATTGTCAAAACAAGAAGTCAAATATACTCACCAGACAAGGCGCTCTCGGCCATGCTTGAAGGCACACTGTGGGCGGGGGGCTGCTGCACTGCCTGCTCACTTGCATCGGTTGCCTCGATATGACCATCGGCGGCCACTGGCTGTTGCAGTGGCGGCGCAGTGGCAGCCTGCTGTGCTGCTTGTGTCACCAGCTGCAATGCCAACAGCAGCAGCTAGCTGGTAAGAGTACTGCTACAGACTCAGTGGCCAACTAAGCAAATCAGCCAACTTAATGATCCGACCGACCGACCGACCGACCGAGTTATCGAGTTATCATTTTATCGAGTTATAAATGATCAGACGTTATGCGAGTTCAAGGAACGCTTATCTATTCTTAACTGGGAACATGTTTTTGAGGAAACCGACCCTGATGAAGCATACGAAAAATTTTTAGGGATATTTACTGACATTTATAATGCTTCCTTTCGACTGAAGAAATTCTCCCAATCAAAGAAAAGTAGAAAACCATGGGTCGACAAAGATATGTTGCAATTGATAAGAAAACGAGATAAACTTTACAGACTGTTTTTAAAAAGTAGGTGTCCTGAAGCGCTGAAAACGTTCAAAAAATTTAGGAACTTCGTTACAAAGCAACTTCGCATCGCTAAAAAGCAATATATTTATAACCGATTCAATTCAACTGGTGGACAGTCCGAAAAAGTTTGGAAGGTTTTAAAATCTATCTTTGGTAATTCTTCCGAACCGACCACAAAAATTATTCATGAAGGGATTGAATTAAAAGGTGTTGACCTAGCAGATGCATTTAATGACTACTTTCTTTCTTTTGCGGACACATCAAACAGCGATGTAAATCTGTCTAATATGAGTGCCCGAAATAGCGAAACAATATTTCTAATGCCGGTTACAGTAAATGAAGTAATTACAGAATTTTTATCACTCAATAATAGTAAAGCTACAGATGCGTCAGGTTTCCAGATACAGCCCATAAAATTTACTATCGACATTCTTGCACCTTGCCTTGCCCACATCTTCAACTTATCTTTAGTTTCCGGCGTTTTCCCGCGTCTTATGCAAAGGGCAAAAGTTATAGTAATACATAAAAAAGGGAACAAAAATGTAGTGGGAAACTATCGCCCGATATCCATCTTACCTGTGTTTTCTAAAGGCCTCGAAAAAGTTGTTCTTAAACGGCTATCTTGTTTTAGTGAAAGATACAACATTATCACTACAGCTCAATATGGCTTTCGTAAAAACAGATCTACTGAGTTAGCTCTCCTTGCTCAAAAAGAATTCATACTAAAAAATTTTGAATCAAAAAACATGGTACTAGGATTATTTCTAGATTTTTCAAAGGCGTTCGACCTTGTTAATCACTCTGTGCTGCTTAAAAAATTGGATCATTACGGTATTAGAGGCATAGCCCATATGCTGATTGCCTCATACTTGCGACATAGGTCTCAGTTTGTTAGTATTGCCGGTGAATGCTCCCAGTTGAAAGCGGTAGCTTCCGGCGTTCCGCAAGGGAGCATTTTGGGTCCGTTTCTTTTCGTTCTTTATGTCAATGATATTGTCCACATCGACAGCACTGCTAAGTACATAATTTACGCAGATGACACCAGCTTGTTTTTTTCGGGTACTTCAACTGCTGATCTCGCAAATCGAGCTAATAAAACCTTAAAAGAAATAAATACTTGGGCGGCTGATAATCACTTAAGAATTAACGTTAGCAAAACTGCAGCAGTCATGTTTCACCCACGTCACAAACACTTTGAACCTCCTCTAATTGAATTAAACAATATCAGAATAGAATTTGTGCAGTCTGTGAAAACTCTGGGCGTTTACTTTGCAGCAGATATGTCGTGGAATGATCATATTAATTACGTAGTTCAGAAACTTTCCAGAACAGTTGGTATCATGCGCCGCAATTGCTTTAATTTTCCTACATCAGTTAACTTGTTACTTTACCACTCTTTGTTCTCTTCCATAGCCAACTACGGATGTATGGTGTGGGCAACAACAGCTGGAAACATTAACAAACTCACTGTCTTACAAAAACGTATTATACGCATTGCATGTAAAGTGCCGTATTTCTTCCACACTGCAGGCCTTTTCCATCAACACAACATTATACAGATGAAGTCCATGTATAACTACAGACTGTGCTATAAATATAAACTCGCCATGATGAAAAATGATGACTCCTTGCTTAGACTTGCTGGGTTAGAGCAGAGCAGAACTGTGTATGATACCCGCACAACAGAACCTTGGAATGTTAAGAAATGCCGCACAAACTATGGCAAACAAATGTTGCAGCATACCTTACCGACACTTCTGAACCATTTGTACTGCTACGAGAATATTGATTTATCTAATATTTCTCTGAAAGAATTGCCCCAAATGTTCGTGTAGTTTTGTACTGTACAAGTACAATGTACTGCGTACTGAACGTGCATGTCTCATTCTCTGTACCGAACGTACGTGTTTTCTTTTGTTCTTTTTGTTTTTCTCCTCACGTTTTGTTTGTTGTTGTACTCCGCCGCCGTCAATGCTGCACTGTAAGAGGAAGCCAGGACCTCTCAAGCTGTCTATACAGCTTTTTCCCTGGCTGTCCTCGCAACACCAGTTGCGGAAATAGACCGACCGACCGACCGACCGACCGACCGACCGACCGACCGACCGACCGACCGACCGACCGACCGACCGACCGACCGACCGACCGACCGACCGACCGACCGACCGACCGACCGACCGACCGACCGACCGACCGACCGACCGACCGACCGACCGACCGACCGACCGACCGACCGACCGACCGACCGACCGACCGACCGACCGACCGACCGACCGACCGACCGACCGACCGACCGACCGACCGACCGACCGACCGACCCGACCGACCGACCGACCGACCGACCGACCGACCGACCGACCGACCGACCGACCGACCCGACCGACCGACCGACCGACCGACCGACCGACCGACCGACCGACCGACCGACCGACCGACCGACCGACCGACCGACCGACCGACCGACCGACCGACCGACCGACCGACCGACCGACCGACCGACCGACCGACCGACCGACCGACCGACCGACCGACCGACCGACCGACCGACCGACCGACCGACCGACCGACCGACCGACCGACCGACCGACCGACCGACCGACCGACCGACCGACCGACCGACCGACCGACCGACCGACCGACCGACCGACCGACCGACCGACCGACCGACCGACCGACCGACCGACCGACCGACCGACCGACCGACCGACCGACCCGACCGACCGACCGACCGAACCGACCGACCGACCGACCGACCGACCGACACCGACCGACCGACCGACCGACCGACCGACCGACCGACCGACCGACCGACCCGACCGACCGACCGACCGACCGACCGACCGACCGACCGACCGACCGACCGACCGACCGACCGACCGACCCGACCGACCGACCGACCGACCGACCGAGCCGACCGACCGACCGACCGACCGACCGACCGACCGACCGACCGACCGACCCGACCGACCGACCGAGCCGACCGACCGACCGACCGACCGACCGACCGACCGACCGACCGACCGACCGACCGACCGACCGACCGACCGACCGACCGACCGACCGACCGACCGACCGACCGACCGACCGACCGACCCGACCGACCGACCGACCGACCGACCGACCGACCGACCGACCGACCGACCGACCGACCGACCGACCGACCGGTGTGTGCGTGCGTGTATGCACACCTGTCGGCGAGCAAGCAGTTGCGCACACTTGCTCTCCCCATCCCTTCTAATGTTCATAAAACCGTACTTTGTGCTATAAACCTATTGATTTATTTTGCTTGCACAGTAAGCATAAGAAAAAAATTTTATACTCTACATGCACAATGTCTTACAAATGGCATTTGCAAAAGGTGTATTATAGAAATATTTACGGCATGCGGACAATAACAGACAGATTTAGTTTACTGCTCAATGGTTCAGGACTTATGTGCAAAATACGGAATGATACTATCTTTATTAATTGTGAATGGCAAAGGGATGCGTGACAACTGCATGAAAATTATTATCTGAGAAAACTTTGCCTAATGTCCTTACAAAAAAACAGAACGATACTACCTTTACTAAATGCGAAATGGTAAAGAAATGAGTTATAGCTACTGCCCAAAAATTAAAAGCTGAGAAAATGTTGCCTTGAGTTTTGCTTGTCAAAATCATTTCAAGAAAGCCTTTGGGCACCTAAAGCCTGCCGGGACAGTAGTTCGTTGCCAGTGAGGTCATGTTTTCTTCACATTTCTGTGCTGTCCTTGACATTTATTTAGCAGTATCGTGCAGCTTGTTGGCTATCTTCATATGCCTTGCAACTTTTTAAAGACGTGACTGTCTTTCTGCAATCAGCAAGATTGGCAGCATTAGCTTTCATGGGTAGCCTTATCTCTCTATTCCGTGCCTTCCATCATCAAAAGCACCCAAGGTCAATTCGAAACTTTTTTACTTTTGCCCCCAGCAGATTGCACAGATTCCTTCATCTTCCACAAATCATGCCCTTATCATCATCAGGATGTCGCTAGAATGCAGCAACGAAAGAAACCAGGGATAACCAGGCAGACATTGAAATGTCGGCTTCAGAACATGCAAAGTGTCATGCTTGCTGCCGCAAAAATGTGTGTGAAACAAGCCTGCCAGTCATTCAAATCTGCACAAGCCACTAGAAGTACGTCCTGCACGTGATGCGACTGCAATAACAAAGCGTGACACTCAAATTTTCTCTTTTCTTGATTGCTTTATTGATGTGAAAGCGCCAAATGGCTCATTGAGTGAAAAAGCCGGCGAGTCTGCAGCAGCGAAACGGCACCTAAAGTCCAACTGGCTGCGGCGCCACGTCATGAGTGCACCTGGACGATGTTCCCATTAGCTGCAACGCTCCATGTCAAGAGCACGCCTCGATAGAGCAGAGCAGGTGAAAAGGTGCACCTACTGCTGTGGTAGCACATCAGCTATTGCGTGAGGGGAGAGGGCATTGCCACGACGCCACGTCACACCCTCGCTCTCGGAAGCTTGTGTGCGGTTCCTATCTCTCTCTTGCCCCTAGTGGGCAATAGAGAGACTGCTGCTTCCTCAGTCTGTCATCGCGCAGGACGTTGGTGGCATGCAGCAGTGGTACGCAGGCTGCTGCTGCTGCTGCTGCTTGCTGGCTCGGGCAGCACATACTACTATGGTAATTGCAGTGCAAAACTCTCAGGACCGCTCAGCGGCATTCAATTGGATAAAACTACTTTTGCATTTACAACTCTCCTAAGTGCTTAGGTACCCTCGAATATGTAATATTTTTATTTATTGCGTAGAGAAATATGGCACTGCCACTATCTGATGCTCCATTCTCGTGTTTATGGCATTGCCATGATGGCGGTGTCGTATCACCGGAAAGTCGCACCATCAGATGAATGAAAGCACTTCCCGCAGCCAGATTTACCTCCCAATTTCGAAGACAACATATTAAAAAAGCCATTTTGTCAAATTAAGCTGTGTATTTCCAAGTAATATATTGCCACGAATAATGAAAGATCTTAGAATTCCAAAGAAAAAAATTATAAATGTAAAATATTCACTAAATCAGCAATTTTATTGCTCCATCCCACCTTAATCCTTTATAGTGCCAGCAAAAAATCTAAAAATGCATTCATAAAATGACATTCTCTTTATCGCACCTCTGCATAGCATATTTCTTGCAGATTCAAAATATATATAACATCGGGGCAGCAAATTAACAACTTGTGTCTGAAAATGCACAAATTTACATGCTAGCAGAAGGTTCCATTTATCTAACTTTGTTCACTGCAGTGCCATATCAAAACTATCGTCATTCTCAGCAACATCAGAGTCATTTGATGTGTTTACAACATAGAAAACACTGCCATCACTGTTCATGTTTTCATGCAGAAGCAAGTCATCTTCCAAGCTAGATGACTCAATCAAATAAAAGCCGTACTTTCGTGATGGGCACAGCAACACGCGACTGGCAGCCACCTTTACTAAAATCTCTAATGGACAAACATCGCCGAATGAAGTCAGCAGACCCCATAGCAGCATGTGATGTGTGAAGTGCGCAAAACAGTGCTATGGTGGAACAAGAGAAAGAACAGGACAACAGATTACTGGCACGAAGGTGAATTCAGTCCTGAATGGAAGACGACATCGTCAAGGAGCGTCAAGCACAAGTAGAGCAATATGAGAAAACAAAAAGGAAAATGACCCAATCAGGAAAGTGCATGTAGTTCCCAGGGGCCAATCAAGAAAAGACAAATTGACCAGAGTGTCAGAAAAACGAAGTGCACTGGTGGAGGATGGGGAGAGTTCGAGGAATCGACGCGTGAAGATCAGCCACAAGACCGAGAGTTCAAGACGGGCCGTCAGGTTCTAGACCTGAACCACCAGGGCTCCACCCAACCGGGGCATCCTGCTATCCTGTTCCCAAACAACACTATCCTTCCCGAGCACGGCCGGTGAACTGCTGTACCCAAGGCCGGCGAACTTCTGAGCCCACAGGCAGAGCGCAAGCAGTCGTGCTGCAGGCCCGAGTTTGCACTCAGCTGCCTGGCCGAGACGCCACCTCCATCTGCCTGTGCCACCAAGCTACAATGTCAACTACATTGACACTGTGGTGAGACCAACGCCGCTTCTTTTGCCACCTCGTCTCCGCCCTCCACACTGAACTGTTGTGCTGAGACTCATAGTCTGCTCCTAACTCAAGTGCTGTCAGTAATTTCTTAGCACTGAGTGTATGCTACTTCTTGTTATGAATATTTTGTGGTGTGTTTATTTTACGTGTTTCTCTCAACACAAGTTATATTCGAAGTTTTGTGTGTGTTTTGGAAGAAACGGGCTTTGTCCTCAGTTGAGTTCTCGGAGGCCCTGCCTCCGGACACAGTCTGCAACAAAGAAAAAGAACCTGCACCACAAATTGGCGACCGCAGCGACAGGACAAAGCAGTTTGTTCTTTTCACATGGTTACTTTAAAATCTTGAAACCATGACTGGCACGCAAGAGTTGTTCATTGGCCTTAGAACACATGGGGCTCAAGGAAGCTGAGTCGAAGACAAACAGGAGGCACGAGTGCACGAGGAAAGGGCTGCGGAAAAAGAGGCTAAGAAGCAAGAACGAGAAGCTAAAAAGCAGCTGACCGAACTTGAACGAGACGTTAAAATGCAGCTTCTAGAAACGTAGGCATTTAGGAAAACAGGGAACAGGCAACTGCCACTGAAATCGAGGCACGCATGTGCACCTGTGCTTGTAAAAGCACATTGCATAAAGAGGCATAGATGCCTTCAGAAAACCGGATGGAATTGGCAACGGTATGCATGAGCAGTGAGCTTGAAGACAGTTTGACCGACAAGGAAGTACGCATGCGAACCAGTGCAGATAAAAGCACATCGGATAAAGAGGCCCAGATGCATCTAGAAAGCGCGACGAACTGGTAAATGGTTCACATAGCCAATGGCCTCGAAGAATGCGAGGCAAGCAAGAAGGTCGCCCATTCTTCTAGTGTACCCCTTGCAGTGGAGACAAGTGGCCTCATGAGGTTTGAGGACCACTCAGGTGGCTCAGCTCAAGAGAGGGTGAGTTTGCCTGCCCGCATCCATGAAGGCCAGATAGACCAAGATGGTAGGATGAGTACATATGTACTCAGTATACAGACTAGGATAAAATCAAAGGAAGAGGCCTGTGACTTACAATGCGAGTCACACTGCAAATCAGTGCTAAGTGATGATGGGCGCTTGCTAGGTCTGTGTAAATGCATAATAAGAAAGGTTGATTCATCGCAATCTGGTTCTACTGATGAACACAATGTTCCCATCTCGGCCAGTGATTGCCTAAATGGTACCAGATCGGCTAAGCGTTCCGCTTTAAATAGCGACGTAGCCAATGCGCATTCTGAAGCACCAGTTGTGAATGGAACAAATTTTTCCGAGTTATCCGTTGCGGGTACTGCCGAATCATTGAGATGTCATGCTGAATACATCTCGTTTTCTGTGAAACTAAATCGTGAGGCTAAGAACTTGCCTACTGCATTTTGTTCCAATAAAGTAGAGGTGGCTAAACGGTTCCTAAACCCTATCATGTGAAGTTACAGAGGTTTCCGCCTTCAAGTCGCAACAAAGTGGCTCCGCGGTGGTCGTCTAAAACACAAAAGATACCCACTGTTCATCTCATCTGGGTTGGAATAACCTGAGCAGTTGATGAACAGCTGGTTGTCATTGCGAGAGAACTGACCCTGGACTAGAAAATCTATTTGTTGTGAATAGAGGACTTCTCATGAACCTCATGAGTGTTGTGTTGCGTGTGCTAACTGAACTTTATTTTGGACTTTTCAGTGTCACGTGATCAACACAAAGCGGACATTGTATTGAACATACGTGCGATGTGTTTAAATTGGGCGCGCACTAGCGGCAGTTTTTCCATGAGAAGAACTTCTTCAAAAAGGGGCTTTTGTAATGTGTGAAGTGCGCGAAACAGTGCAGCGGTGGAACAAGACAAAGAAGAGAACAACAGATTGCTTGTACGGAGGCAATTCAGTGTTGAATGGAAGCGTCAAGGAACGTCAAGCACGCGCAGCACAACAAGACAAAACAAAAAGGAACATGGCCCAATCGGGAAAGTGCGCGGAGTTCAAAGGGGCCAATCAGGAAAAGGCAAATCGGCCAGAGTGGCAGAAAAACGAAGTGCGCTGGCGGAAGATGGGGAGAGTTCTAAGAAGTGATGCAAGAGTGAAGATCGGCCACCAGACCGGGAGTTGAAGATGGGCCATCGGGTTTCGGACCCAAACCACCAGGGCTTCACCCAACCGAGGCCTCCTGCCATGCTGTTCCCAAGCATCACTACCCTTCCCGAGCCCAGCCAGCAAACTTCTGAGCCCGCAGGCAAAGTGCTAGCAGTCAGGCTACGGGCCCGATTTTGCATTCAGCTGCCTGGCCGAGACACCGCCTCCATCTGTCCCTGCCACCAAGCCACCTGCGTCCCCTCTCCAAGCTGGAGCTGCACTCTGGCCATTGGCTCATTGGTCAACTATATCGATACTGTAGTGAGACCAACGCCACTTCTTTCGCCACCTCTTCTCCACCCCTCCATGTTGAACTGTTGCACTTACAGTCATAGTCTGCCCCTAACTCAAGTGTTGTCTGTAATTTCTTAGCTCCGAGTGTATGTTATCAATAGATGAAGCGCCAACAGTGACGGCACACTAGGAAGGAACAAAGACAACACAAGGCGCCAAAGACAGGACAGCGCCTTGTCCTGTCTTTGTTCCTTCCTAGTGTGCAGTCACTGCTAGCGCTTCATCTATTGAAAGCTATGCACCAACTAGCCCCACAACGTGTTTTAGTGTATGTTACTTCTTGTTGTGAATGTTTTGTTGTGTGTTTATTTTATGTGCTCCTTTCTACATGAACGAGAAGAAAGAGGGTTAACCGAGGGGCCCTATCTTTATTAGTCATATCATAAGAAGCCAACAAACACTGACACCAAGGACAACATAGGGGAAATTAGTTGTGCTTAACAAATGAAATAAAGAAACGATAAATTAATGGAAATGAGAGTGGATGAAAAAACAACTTGCCACAGGTGGGGAACGATCCAACAACCTTCACATCTTTCTACATGAGTTACATTAAATGTTTTGTGTGGGTTTTGGAAGAAACAGCTTTGTCCTCAAGTGAGTTTTCGGAGGCTCCACCTCAAGGAACAGTCTGCAACAATCAAAGAAAAAGAATCTGCATCACACAGCCAAACAGGGAACTCGCCAGGATGTCAAAATGGGCTGGACCAGCCCGCCCCTCTACAGGCACTTGGAAAGAGCAACCAAACGTGTGGATGAGACAGACTCGTCCTTGGCACTAATTGCATAAAAAGTGCACCCGAGTAAGACTCATCCACGGCACTTAAATGGTTAATTTCCCAATTTTTTATTGTTTTCGAGTGATACAAATTTCGGATAATAAAACATTAGGGTGACACAAATTTTCTCATCATCCTGTGACATTCATATCGAGATTCTACAGGTCACTGAAGTACAGCACCTTCTTGTGTAAAAGCAGCACCATTTAACAAATAAATATCGCAACCCACCAGGAACAGAAGGCAAAAACATTTGCTATAATAATGGTTCGGAAATAAGCACTTGGATGCATCCACTGTCTCCTAGTGCCACCAATATAGACACTGCAGCAATTGAAGTTATGATCAGGACCACTATTAGGGTCAGGCATGTGCATTCTGGCCAGTAAAGACCAAATTATCTAGCAAGTCTAACATCTAGGACCAAAATAATATAAGTTTAGTCCATAGCAATGTACAAGCACTGGCCGGGATCTTTGGTTGAGATCGAATTAACCTAAAAATTGAATTAACTGGAGTTAGGTCAGCAAACATTTACTGCTGTAGCTTACAGCTTAGGTGAAATAACCACGCTATTTACCTAAGTTCTGCAAAAGTGCTAGTTACAAAGGTGTGCAGTAGACAAGTTAATTCGACTCCAGTTAATTCAATCCTAACCAAAGATCCTGGCTAGTATTCATACATTTCTATTTGCCCATACTTTCGTTATTTCAATAATGAAATTGGCCATCACTAGATAAATCGAACTTGGCAGGTCAGCACGCGCCTGAACCCAATGGCAACCCCCGTGGTGACTACGATAGTGGCAGTGCGTGTCTTGGTGTATCTTCAGTACAGTGACTGCACGAAATGTGTCGCCTCCCTTCAAAACTGCCCCAGAAATATTTTAAAGCAACAACGGTAGCCAATTGTGAGTTATTACAGTATTTATCCAATTTTAATGCGTGCCACTTTTCCCAAAGATTGGTCCAAAAATTGCCTTGCGCAGTGCAATCTAATACAAAATCAAAACTGCATTTGCAATGTTTGCATAAGCCTACTGTCAGAGCCACCCTAGTCAGTCATCGCCATTAGCATCAAAAGATGGCAACCATAAATGGTGACAGAATGAATTGTCACTCAGCACGACAACAATGATGCGCCGGTTTTAGTATTGTAATGAAAGCACCTTCAACTGATCTTATTACAGCGCAAGAAGTTTCATCAGATGTTCTTGGCATTGCAAATTCGTTCAAGAAATGCAGAATACTGTTATAAATTTATTTACAGTGAAAAGGGTAGAGAAGACATGAGACGGTCTGAAACAGCCAATCACCAAAACCTCACACTGCTTCTTCTTTCTTTTGTATGCTCCTCCGGTGCAGCGTTACATTTTTTTCCGGGGCAGATGAAGCTCACCGAGCAAGCCAGAGTGTGTGTGTTGATGGTAGGGTTTAATCTTGCAACGTGTTGAACTTGCGTCTTACGTAAATAGCAGTTAGCAGCCGTCACTTTAGCGATGATATATGACACTTCACTCAAGCATTTGAGAATGATGAACGGGCCCAAATATTTGGAAAGAAGCTTTTGGAAAAGTCCCCTTTTCCGAACCAGTGCCCACAGCCACACAAAGTCACCTGTGGAAAATCTGACGGGCAAATGTTGCATGTCGTAGCGTGCCTTAGCATGAGCATGTGACAACAGGGTTCTGAGCCGGGCATGTCGACGTCCTTCTTTGGCACGACAAAATATCTGCACAACAGAAGAAGGAAGTATAGTGCCGAGAAAACTTGGGATGGCGAGCGCAGAGGAGAAAAAGAAGTCCGTATCCTGTGACTTTATGTTTGGCTGTGTTGAAGGCATACGTGATGAACGGTAATACAGCATCCCAGTTCATATGATCCACTGAAGCCTACATTGAAAGCATGATGACGAGGGTACAATTGGTGCGCTTGGTTAGACTGGTGGTTTGCGGATGGTAAGGTGTGGAATAGCGGTACAGTAAACTCTCAGTTGTACGAACGTCGGTTTATCGAATATTTCAGAATAACGAACTTTTTAAAAATCCTCGGCAGTTTTCTTATGGTGGATCCACACAACGGACGAAATCCGTCTTTTTCGCGACGGACGGCGCATCACGTGACTACGCGTCACGGATTTGTGCCGTCCGCGCGTCGTCCACGACCCCCACGGACGGAAAATGCCGTGTTATTTTTCGCATCTGGATTTTGGGGGTCGAATGCTACGGATTTAGCCTAGCATGTTCTACAGTCTGGCAACAAGCGTGCCTTTGGGATCTTTCTGAAACAGCTTCATCGCTGCCGACACCATTCGTGTCTGTTCGCGCACGCGCGACTCGCACAAGAGCGACTGAAATGAACCTGAGCGACGAGGCAACTTTGTTCTTACATGTCGTGGAGCAGTCCCCCACGTTGTGGGACATGACTCTCACCGATTACGCAGACACGAGAGCGTAAGAAGACCTCTTTCGATGAAACAAGTACACGTCGTCATCCAATTCGGACAAAACAACAGCCATTGCGGCCAACCGTCGTTTCCTTTCGATCTCCGTTTTCATTCAGAATGAAAAACACGTATGACAAAGTCTTTGTTACACCGATGGCGCCATCTAGAGTGAGTAGAAACAAGCAATCACTTTAACTTACGGCCACTGAGATCCGCCCAGGCCGCTGCAACATCTTCGAGGTCATGTTCAGCCAATACAGCCACTCTAAGCCTACATGCCGAGATTCTGAGTATCGCTTTCGGAAACGGTGCACACTCATCCCGAATACATTGCTGTCGAAGCTTCTGGACACAAATTTAAACAAAATACAAGCCTCCGTTTGAAAGTTACGGGCCACACAGTGGACGACAACGACTTAACAGGTTCGAGGTGGACGGCACTCGCTTCGGGTGGTGCCGCCATCTTTATTTTTCCGGCGTGGTCACTGCTCAGCCCGTCCGTCGTCTGGATGAGCTTCGCAGCCGGACGGGCGGCGGAATAAGCGTCCGCGGCACAGATTTGCGCGGAGCCGTCCGTCGTGTGGATACACCATTATAGATTCTGTGCAAAAATGTTTCACTTAAACAAATTTTGGAACAGTCAATATTTCAGTTTAACGAACTTGCTCAGAGGACCAAGGCTTATTTTTACATTATTTTTACGATCGGCAATGTAACGTCGCTGGCGCTACAGCGCCCCAGGGGCAGAGCGGCGGCGCGGAAAACGAACGGCAATGAGGCATGGCCTCCGAGATCGCCCGCACAAAACGAGCAAACATGTAATCTCGGAAGCCATGAACAAAGTAACATCGCCGAGCCAGTTTCAAGCCCTATAACTCTAGCTGAGGTTGTAGGGTACATTGGAAAGTTGAGAGACTTTGTGTCTCAACAGCAAGCTGTGCCAGAAGAAGTGTACAAAAACATTGGACAGTTTTGTTACTTCCTGTGCTTTAATAGTACAAGTGCAGTAGAAGATTACAGATTTTTTTTCTAAGTGAGAAAGGCAGCATTATAACTGTTATGAACCTTGCACTTATTGATATGTACAAATTCCATTTCCCACATTTGTAACACTATGGATGCCATGTCTTTTTCTCCATGAATTGCAATTCAAACTTTTGACTCTGTATGTCATGTCTTATGTTGGTCTAGAGAATATTCAGTTCAGTGAACTTTCAGTTAAGTGAACTATTTCCTTCGGTCCCTTGAAGTTCACTCAAGTGAGAGTTCACTGTATTGAGTTCCACAAAGGCATAGAAACTCTTCCACAACATCAGCGGTGAACTGCTGGCCGCGATCACTTATCACCACCCGAGGAGCTCTGTGGTAGAGGATAATCGAATGCAGAAGAAACCACGAAACATTGGTTGCTGTAAGTGAGACAGGCGCCATTGTTTCAACATAACGCATTAAATAATCCACGTATACAATTATCCAGCGGCAGTCAGTGGAAGATTTGGTGAAGGGACCAGGTAAATCTATACCCGCTTTCTTAAAAGGTGAAGTTGGAAGTCGAACTGGTTGCCAAGTTCCTGCAGGAGCCGTAATCCGTTGGTTGTGGTGTTGGCAGACATAATAGCTGACAACATATTGCTTCATTGTCATCCCCGATTGAGGCCAATAGAAATGTTGTCGGAGGCAGTGGAGCGTTCGAGCAAACCCAAGGTTTCTGGATATAAGGTTGTCATGCATGGACCAAGGTACTGCAAGGCACAGGGATTCTGGAACGACGAGTGGTGGAGCACCGTTGTAATAATTCTTGTGGTACAGCAGACCGTCACTCACACATCACAAATGGTGTAGTTCGTACAGATCTGTGGGTCACATCAATAATCGGCTTTAGTGAAGGGTCATGGTGTTGTTTTTTCTTGAAGGCAGCAAAGCCAGGAAAGTCCGATGAGACAGTAGTTAAGTAGTCATCGAAAGGATCATCATCAGTGCTCTTGCTCAGAGAGAGAAGATGAGATAAGCAGTCGGCATCTGTGCGACACCGACCACTCTTGTAAGCAACAGAAAAGTCATATTCTTGAAGCCACAAGGCCCACCGAGCCAACCACACAGCTAGGTCATGCAGTCTAATGAGCCAGCAGAGAGAATGATGGTCAGTAACAATCTTGAAATGGCAGCCGTACAAATATGGTGTGAACTTATGGATGGCGAGAACAACAGCAAGACATTCCAGTTCTGTGACTGCATAATTGCTCTCTGCTTTTGTGAGAGCATGACATGCACAGGCAACAATGTGTTGGTGTCGGTCGTGAAACTGGACGAGCACAGCACCAATGCCCACACCACTTGCATCACAATGCAGTTCCGGGAACACCTCCGGATCAAAATGGCGGAGAAATGGCCCAGAGGTGAGCAAAAACTTTAGGTGCTCAAAAGTAGTCTCATACTGAGTAGACCAAATGAAGGGAGTGTCCTTGCGAAACAGGTCTGTTAGTAGATAAGCAAGCTGGGCGAAGTCTTTAAACGGGCTCTGAACCACACCTTGGGCTTGGTGAAAAAGTCCGCGGGTAGCATATGCTGGCGGTGAACATTTCAGGTAAGTTTTGCTGTCCTACCTGGTGCGTGGAGCTCGCAAGCTGATTGTTGGCGTAAGTTTGGAGCCTTCTGCCACCAGCCACTCTTCACTTGCCGCCACAGGTGAAAATTTTGCTTAGCCGCAGTCGCCACTCTCGTACCACCCATTAAGAAACACCAAACTTATGGCCCACTGCGCAGTTAATTGTTTCTTCAGCATAAAGGATGGCAGCCCTCTTGAACGCTTCTGTGAACGAGCGCTGAATGTTTAGTGTACTCGGAGCACTCATGACGACTGAGGAAGCACGGAAGTAGCACGTGGCCGGCAGTCAAATCAAACGCATGAAACTAAAGAGCTACAGGAAAACAGAAACACATGAGCAGTGTCTGCTCTTCCATGAACTATCGATACTCCCCGCAAGCGCCGCTGTTCTGAGGGTGCTGCCGCAAATGGAACAGCGGCACTTCCATGAAGTATCGACACTCCCCCCCCCCCTCCCCATAAGTGCTGTGTGCACTGTAAAACTCTAAAAAATGTTGAAAAACCTTCCAAAAAGTGAACAAACGTGCAGGATGGCAGAAAGCTATGGGTAGGGCCGTAGAGCAAACATAAAATTGTAACTACGTTGTAGCTTCCCTGATATCTCGTTGGTCTTGCTTTTTTTGCGGTGCCATGTTTTAGTTTCGATTGTAAGTCAAGCCCCCCTCCCCACTTCAGATTTCCAAATTTAAAAAAATAGGTCGACTTATAATCGTGTAAATACAGCAAGTGCTACAGGTGTCCAACCTGGCCTGACAAGATTAGTGCTGTCGAACTTTCCGGTGCCCTCGTCTACTAAAAATGTTCAGAGTTTTGTGGGATTATGTTCGTACTTCCGCCATTTTACACACAATTTCGTCATCATAGCCTGGCCCCTAACTGACCTTCTAAAGAAGGTCACCCCCTTCTCGTGAGGCCACAACGAAGCGGCTGCATTCTCGGCACTGATCAACTTGCTCACTTCGCCTATAATGGCTCACTTTGACCCATCCGCGACTACTGAATTTCGAACAGACGCTAGTGGGCATAGATTCAGCGCTGTCCTCACTCAGCACCAGCATGGCCAAACATGTGTTATTGCAAATGCTAGCCGCTTTCTCTCCATGTCTAAACGGAACTATTCGATCACAGAAAGCGAGTGCCTTGCATTGATTTGGGCTGTCACAAAATTTCGCCCGTATTTGCACGGCCACGCATTCTCGGTTCTCACTGACCACCACGCTCTTTGTTGGCCGCCCTTGCTCAAGGACCCAACTGGTCGCCTTGTTCGTTGGGGCTCTCAGACTACAGGAATATACAGTAGGACCCCGCTGTTACGTTCCTCACTGCTGCGTTTTCCCGGCTGCTACGTCGTTTTCATCCGGTCCCGGCATAGCTTCCATAGGATTCAATGTATAAGGAACCCCGCTGTTACGTAGTATCTGTGAAAACGTTCCCGCATGATGCGTCGCAACCCGAACCCGCCTGGGCTAAAGTAGGCAACGCGCTTTAACCGCCATTTTGACTTTTGACGAGTTTTGACTCGCTTGGCTATGGAACTGACTGCAAGAAGCCGCACGGTAGTTCGAAAGGCCGCCACTAGGTGGCCATTCGTGAAAAATGCTCTCACTATCATCGCTGCGATTACGGTCCCCGCATGGTTTGTTGGACGGGTCGACTCACGGAGGAAGGAAACTCAGGAGAGGCCCTGACGTCATTCTTTGTGAAGCTATAGCTAAAGGGAAGCCGGAAGTTGGCGTCGCTCATGGCATTGCTCCGCCTATCGGGCCAGCTCTCCTCTCTTGTTTACATTTCTCGCGAAACCACGCCGCGCTGCGCGCAACCGGGCTGCTCGGACGCGTGCACTCCACAGCAATACTAAACAATCGTTAGCACGTTAGCATGATTACGCCAAAGAGGGCAAAATTTCCCGCGGATATTCCTTCATCCGTTGCCATTGCCGTAGCGCGGTGACAACGAGGAGCACGAGCCGCATGATGCTGGGGAGTTGCCAAATCCAAGCTTTGGAGAAGCCGTCGCGGCTCTGGACCTCCTCCGCAGGTACGTCGCACCTCTCAACGACGCTGACAGCAATGCGGCCTTCCAGGCTATTGAGAAACGTGTGGTGATTTCTAGCGAGCGAAAGAAACGGCAAGCCAGCATTCTAGCCTTTTGAAGTTCTAAGCGCACTCTGTGGAAATAAATTGTCTATAGTTGAAGCTGCACTTTTTTCATTCATTTTCGGAGCTTTCCTCACTGTTGCGTTTTCCCGGCTGTTACGTTTTTTTTTTTCTCGGTCCGGTGAAAAACGTATGAACGGGGTTCCACTGAACATTTGAGGTAATTTATAAATCTGGCAGGCTACATCACGATGTCGACTGTCTTTCACGCCATCCAGTGGACCCTGCTAGGATCATGACAATGATTCCCGTGTGCTCGCCATATCTGATTTACGCAACATCGGCACCGAACAGCGTCGGGATGAATCCCTAAAGCTCGCCATTCAGCAATTCTCTTCGCACGTTCCGAGCCTTCTCTACGTCCGTATGTCCAAGGCAATGAATTTCTATACCGTCGCAACATGACACCTGATGGGCCGAAAGTTTTGCTAGTTATTCCTCCACACCTGCGTGCCACCATTCTTCAACATCTATGCGCTGCTCCAACTGTGGGACACCTCGGCCGCGTGTGATAGCGGTTTTTTTGGCCTGGCTTGTATTGTTCTGTGTGCCGATACGTTGCTGCCTGCGAGCACTGTCAACGTCACAAACGTTCTGTTCTTCCACACGCTGGCCTGCTTCAACCGGTCAAAATTCCATCGGAGCCCTTCTTTCGCGTCAACCTTGACTTGCTCGGACCTTTCCCTACGTCCGTATCCGGCGACAAATGAATTGCCATCGCAACTTTCGATATGACCTGATATGCCATAACGCGCACCATGCCCAGTAGCTGCCCTACAGACGTTGCAGACTTTCTGCTCAGTGACGTCATTTTTCGACACGAGGATCTGCCCCAGCTTCTTACGAATCGTGGCCACTGTTTCCTAGCAAAGGCCACTGACGAAATTGTTCATAGCTGCTTTACTGAACACCGCCTTAAGACAGTCCACCATCCACAGACTAACGGTCTTACCGAGCGCGTCAACCAAACTCTCATTATGCTGTCTATGTACGTCCCTACTGATCACTGCGATTGTGACACCACGCTACCCCACATTAATTTTGCTTACAACTTGTTCCGATATGACACCACTGGTTATTCACCCTTCCTTTTCCTGTACAGCCGCAACCATGCGTGGCCCTTCGAGATGCTCATTCCTGCTGATCCCCCCGTACCCACCGCACATGCTCAGGACATCATCTCTCAAGCCAGAATAGCTCACCATGTTGCTAATACTAGGCAATGTGCGTCACAGGCCTCCCAAAAAGAGCGCTACGATAACTGCCACTGCGAAGTCGAGTACCCTCCTGAATCTCTGGTCCTACTCTGGGCGCAGTCTCGATGCCAAGGACTGTGCGAGAAGCTCCTCCCTCGCTATACCGTACCCTACAAAGTTTTCCATAAGCTCCACGACGTTGACTACCACGTCACTCCACTCCTACATCGCCTGCCTTCTTTTACATCTACTATTGATGTTATCCATGTGTCGCAGCTAAAACCCTACTTCACCAGCAGTGCTGACTGATTTGAGAAGGTGCCGTGATGACACTCAGTCTGCCGGGAGTGATGTTACAAGGCATCGCGTATGAGCTTGCCATTAAAGGACCACTTCACTCTGTGAAGAGAAAGCAGACGGGACATGCCGCATGATGTCAGGAATTCTGCGGTAGCAGCAGCCTGTAAATATTGTAATATACGGTTTCGTCTCTTCCCCGTGTACTTGTGAATTCCCGTGACAATATTTAGGCAACCACCTACATTACTGAAAATTCACTTGAGAGTTTTATTGACTATTTCAGTGACATGGCAGCAAGATAACATGACATGGCAGCAGATAAAATTTTGCGAGTTGTTGGTCTGAGTTTCGTGACACGCTCGAAAAAAGTAAGCAACACTGCTTTTCTTCATGTGTAATCAAAGAAAGGTATCTTAGTGAGGCCCACTTTTTTCATTTGCTTCCTTTATGATGGCATTCAGCGTTGAGACGATGAAAACATCCAAAAAGGAACTGCAAACAATTTAATCCTCTGCCTCCTACCTACAGCAGAGAAAAAGGGTTTTGCAAGCATCACACACTCGCACTTTGCAAGAAAGCATGAATCTTTCGTGAATTTAGAATCATCGCCCATGCTTGTCACAAATGGATATGCCTACCATCATGTTTCGTCTGAGCATTACAAGCAAAATGTCTCAGGCCTACCCGATATTATCCAAGCCAAACATACCGTGGTAGCTGCCTGCATCTGCAGGTGCTGCCGGTCACGCACCAGGGCAGCGATCTGGTTTCGGATGAGCATGGCCACAATGCGGGCATCCTCTTCCATTATGATACCCGTCAGGGCCATAGCCTTGGCTATCTCGTCGGGGTTGTCATTCTCTACGTGGAACTCAAACTGGATGGCCTCGTTCTCACGGTGCTTGTCCTTGCGTTTCTTGGGATCCAGCACGCGCAGCCGCAGCTCCACCTTGTCAGCACCGCCCGCCAGGCTCTCCTCACGGTTGACAAACTCAACCTTGAGGCCCATGTCCTCCTGGAAGAAATCCAGCTGCAGAAGCTCCTTCACGGTTGGCCTGCATACAAGCAACACATATGATACCACTTGCATGGTTGCACAGTGTCAAGCACGTTCTGCAGGCCCTGTGAGTTGGTGGAACATGCACTGCCTTACTGCCTTACTACAGCGCAGCATCTATGCAGCCCGCATTGTTTTGCAAGTCGAACTGTAAATATTTTAGTCCGAAAAACAGGATCACACTAAAGGAAAGACATTAAGACAGGACGAGCGCTCTAGTACAAGCCATTGAGCTACTCCGTGCATATCGAACAGTGAATTTATAAGCACCATAATTACGACTCCAAAACAAGTCCTGCTAGAGTAGAGTGTCTTGCAAGTTTACCTTTAGATGCAGCACAGAAGCATTGGCAAACTTTAAACAGCAAGGACTGACAAGCAACACATTGTTATTAGATCACAGCGACCTTTTTAGCGACTTTGCTGTTGCCGATATCGGCTGCTTCTGAAACTTGTCTCAATAAACTTGCTCCAGGCAATATGTTTCTGGCACATGGTGACTTGTGCTAAGCGGGCGGTGCAGTTTCCCTCACACTGTTACGCAGAAGTACTCAAGTGCCACCATCTTGGGTTGTTAACATTACCATTCTTTAGCATTAGAACAGTCCGAACCATAGAGTTTCATACAATAATTGCTAGAGGTAACTCTGGCGCTAGTGTCTACAGGAGCTGCAATGAGAACGGTTGTACCAGCATGGGAATTATGGGAAGTACGTGGATTTGCCTAAACTTCGTCCTTTTGGCTTCAAATGGCTTTGTGACTTTGTAAGCTCTTCATTTTCAACAATGTACTGTGTAATAAATAATTAAATAAACATCATTAAAATTGTCCGACGGCAGGATTTGAACACAAGAACTCTAGCACAGAAGCCTGATATTGAAACCATTAAGCCACGGATGCATGTATCGACAAGCGAATGAAACGCCCTTATGAATTTATCGTGGGCATGCCAGTGCCTTGAGACGCTTGGCACGTTTCGATTTGGCCACCTGGACAAGCGCAATTGTTGCAATTAATAGCAAATTGTGCATGTTCACGGCATCTTCTGCACTTCAAGAGTATAGATTGCGCTGAAACTTGCGACAATAAGATTTATGGAGCGTAATATACAAGGCCATAAGAACGTCTGAATGCATATGCACAAAGATCAGACAAATCCATGTACTTCCCATCATTCCCATGGTGGTACAACGACTGCAGTGCCAGAGTTCCCTCTATTAATATTGTATGAAACTCTATGGTCTGGACCACGCCTCGAGCTTGGTGAAAAAGCAGTGTCCGCGAATAGCATAAGCTGCTCTGAACATCTCAGCCAAATTTTGCAGCCGTGCGTGGCACATGGAGCCTAAAAGCCTAGCAAGAAGTAACCTTTTTCTAAAATGGTCTTCTTTCAAATGAGGCCTTCTCCTCACTCATTTCGAAGCTGCTGGCGGCTTGCATATGTCATCATATGCAATATTCCCATATATGGCTGCTACTGGCTGATAGCTGACATCAATCTAGAATGGTGTTTGGATCAGTGCACTTCCTCCTAGTATTACTCTGTCTATTTATTGATGCAGTTTAATAAACAGGCTGAACTAAGCAAAAATCAGCATTTCAAATTTTGATAAGAATTACATACTTCCGAAAGAAGCCGACTATCACCTGCTCACACTCGGCCGCAGCCCCCATGTAAGAACTAAACTTTGGCCACATTGCTTATCAGTAATGAAACAGTTGGGTCTCTAATTTCAATTGGTTTTGAACACTCAACTAGCCTTGAACTAACTACATGAAACTTAAGGTCAGACCACACGTCGGCTTGCCAAGGCGCACTTCACTGCTGGCCACTCCTGGCTAGATGCCTTGGCAGACATCGATTCGTGTTGAGCTACTGACAGTGCTTCAAAATGCGCAAGTTGGATGTGGCTACTACCTTTCGGTCAAGTTGGTGCAGGCCAAAGCCGATCCACACCTCGTAGCACGGCTAGATTGGAGCGCATTACCACGAGCACGCACTCTAGTACTGTCGTGCACATAGCAAACATTGTGCATACACACTACAGTTGCATCTAGCTTCGCCTGCTGTGTAATGTAGATACCGCAGCTGCCATGGGGTGCCGCAACAAGCCCGCTCACTGAGCTTACTGTAGGTCACGGAGGAGAACCGCATTTGGCCAACTTTAGCATGCTGTAGGCGGCAAAATTGTAGAAAGTGGCATTTACGTGAATATCCTAGTTCATAGGTAAACTGCGTGCCACCAGTGACGTTCAGAAGGCATTGTGGGCACATCCTGCTCCACCACAGCCTTCATAGTGCAAGGCATTGAAGGAAGAGTTGGAGCACTGTGAAGGGGCCAAAGGCAATGTTTGAGTGTCAATAACTCCACTTCTGCTGAAGGCACTGAAGTACTTTTTGCGGTAAAGTATTTCTAAAATAGTGTAATTTAACTTCAACTGCATTTCTTTGATTAAAGCCTTTGATTAAAAATGGTTCAGTGCCTCTTTAAGGTCCTATTGTGCAGCTTGGGGTATTTCTGCTGGATGTCTTTGCAGCAAGGGCATTCCCACATGTTTTTTCATCGATTGAGTGCCTGTGCTGCACACTGAGCAGGTGACCGCTGTTGTAGAGTATGGAAAGACCAAGCGCCTTTTTGTGCTAGGAAAGCTAAGTTATTTGTGTCCTTTTATAGTGTGTTCTATTTGTAAACCTACAATATCCATTATATCAATATATCCATTATTTAAATATATTAGTAAGAGGCCCCTACCTCTTGCTGGTAAATTCACCATTTATCAGTCATAGGCACAGGACATTAGATAGGTAAACGATTTACCTCACTCTAGCTTATATTATAGTGTTGCAAAACACCTAAGGTATTTAAAATTGACTTCACAGTTATAGAGAGAATTTCGGTGACTTTTTTTCTCACTTCAGTGAAATGCTTTGAATGATTTTGGCAACACTGTTTGTAATTATAGTTCGTGTGTGATTGATAATCAGATCTACCAATGACAAAGAACTCTTACCGAGACATTTTTAAGCCACTTTTGATGCAGTGGTAATCCGCAAATATCCTATATATGTAGATCAAGTGAAGGTTTCTCTGTATGGTCCAGTTGCTTTAAGAGCATACAAAAGAATGTCCAAATGTGCAAAATGTTTCTTTCAATGTTTCAGCCAGGGTCCAGCCTTTGCCACTGATCTCTTTTTCTCTCTCTCTCTCTCAGAGAGAGAATGAGAAAGGGGCTTAAATTAACGGAGAAATGCAGCTATGGTGCAAGGATGCACATCAAAGTGGTGACAGGCCTTTGAGGCCTAATATCCTATTATGTGTTACCCAAGCCTTAGACCCACCAAGCAGGCACCTTTTCTTGGCAAGCCTGCTATGCAGGGAGCCTTTCCTGTCCATACCCCTGCATCATTCAGTCTTCCCCCTGCGCCTGGTCCTTCTGTGTCACCAGTCTGCTGGTGACCAAGGGAACTGATGTCCCTGGGTCCTACCTACAGTGGCCAGTTTCTGGCATGGGGGCCACAAGCACCTCACGCTAGCCTTTCCCCCTGCTGCCACAGTTGCCAGTCACAGCGGCCAGTCCGCCCAATCAAGCTCTGGCCCCTGCCCGAGTATGGTCACCCTGGCTACCACAGCTTACCTAGCTGGCAGTCCTGGCCAGCTGCTCCTGTCACCCTGTAAGCAAGGGAGCCTGGCGACTCTGGCAGTGGGCTACTGCAGGTAAATGGCAGCCTCACCTGACGTGTTCCTGGCAGCCCAACCTGCCTATCCAGTGGATTTCAATTGTTGCCGGCTGCACCATGGTGCAGTTATGCCCTGCACTACCTGGGCTGCAGTACCTTCCTCCTCGAAGCGGACCCTTCCTGGTTAACGGGACTTTGGTGATCAAGGCAGGACCACAAACTCGCATCAAGAAAAGCAACGCCCTCACCTCTTCTGACTGCTGTGGCTCCTCCTCCCTGACCAGGCCCTAACAAAGACCCCAATGCCCTCCCGGGCATTGCCCCATTGCTTAGCCCGCTTTGGTTGAGTGAGCCTTCCCACTTGGGCTCAGTCCACCTCCTTTGCAGGCTGGCATTGGTCTTCAGGAAAAGGGAATGTGGGAATCAAGGTGCCTTCGTGCACCTCAACTCCTAGCTCACACGTGGTGCCAAGCTCGATCTCCAGGAACCGCCACCCCAATGGCAACATGGCAGACAAGGCTATCACACCATAGCTGCTTTCCCGCGCAAACTCTGCTTCTCCCTCTTGGGGTCAGTCACTGCACGAACACACGTAATGGGAATGTGCCCTGACTGGCCTCCCAATGTCAACCCCAGGGCAGCTTCTCCACATGAGCTCTCTTCCACTGAGCGCTTAGTCCCGCGGCAGGTGTTCAAAGGCCCACAACTGGAGCACTCTTATGGGGAGCCTTCACCCGTAAGTGCTGTGATTGTTGCACTGTGGTGTCTCTAGGGTTATGAATGCATGTTTGTTAGTGATTCCGCAGCTTTCTCTGCCCTGTGCCAGAGAGTCAACAAACCTAGCCATAGTGCCTTTGTGCATTGCAGAGAGGAGAAGCATCATGCCTTTTCCGTAGGGTAAGCCTCGTGCAAGCCCATTTCCACAAGGTACATTAACGTCACGGTCTGGCTAGTTCTCAACTTCGACGACCTCCATGATGGAGAAGTCCAGCTCCTTGCTATTGTAGTCTGAGGTGTTATGGCACAAGCCATCCCTGTAAAGATGCCACTTGGCCAGTAGGTTTGGCGGCAGTGGATGACCATTCGTCAGAGTTTGCACCTTCGGAGCAAACCTCCTTTTCTGTTTGGCCAAGCTCACGCACTTGACCCCAAGTCTGAGTTGTTCAGTGCTGTTAGAACAGAAAGCGCTGAGAGGGTGCTGTGCATTACCTCATTCTTGCTTGTCAGTACACATACGGCCTTGTTACCAATGCCGCACCTGCGTGCCTCAGTACCAGGTCCACCCACACTTCCAAGTTACAGTCCCTGCGAAGCCTGCTGCTCCATACAGAGTGTCTACCAAGTTGACATTCCCAAATTCCGAGTTTTCCAGGTTTTCGCCAAGTGCCTTTGCAAAATTTCCCGAGTGACACAGAACTTTGTTTTATGTAAAGGCGGGCTGACACCATGTCGCCCGATGCTGTCACTCCCTAGTAAGCATGTTAAAAAATAAAATACGACTTAATCCAGTTCTTCTAAGTAGGAGTAGTGCTTATTTTATTCAATAGGAAAACAGAAAGGAGGGGGGGGGGCTAGTGAAATGCTCAGCAAATAAAATACCTGTGAAAAACAGAATGGTAAAACCTATTGTGAATAGAGTAGAACATTCCCAAACACGAATAAAAAGGAGATGCATACAGAAGAAAATATTTTCGAATATGAGCAATTTCTATCAATTGATTATGAGCTCAATGGTATGGTGCCTGAACTCTCACAAGTGAGACTGTCTCTCAACAGCTGTAATGTCACCCTCAATTGTCCAGACGTACTCTCAGCCCACGCACAATGCCTCAGTATTGCGTTTTGCTGCTCAAATGAGTTTATTTTGGTTTGTATGAGGGATACCTGCATCTTGGCATTAGCCAACACTGTTTTCTGAGCTTAAGCTCCTTGAAAGAAGCAGCGGCACACTTCCTTTCCCATTCATTGCTCAATGCGTAGGTCCTTTCTGTTATCGCCCTCCATACACAGTGCGTTCGTCCCACGGACCATTTAAAGCATCTACATCGTCAGTTGTACAGACAACGTCTAATTTTTCGTACTCTGTAGGGGACGCGAAAATGTCCGAAAAATCTGGCAGTTCAACAAAATGAATGCATGTCTTTTACTGCCCTTAAAGGCTTCAAGTCGCCACTAGCCCATCTGAAAAAGCTCTGAATACCTGCTAGTACGCTTATTAGGCACATCGGTGCTCATACTGCCACTAGAGATGGCAAATGCACTCGTGTATAATTTAGGAATACGTACTACATCCCGTGACAATTGCCCCTTCCCATGCTTGTTATGCTTCACCGCAATACTTTCGCGAATGCTTCACCACGTAGCACTACTGTAATAAGGCGAAGATAACTTTCAGAAACCGGCATTATGCAACGCGCCGTGCTTTCCAAGGTTCCAAGCTAATAGCGAGGACCACAAAGGCGGAGTCGCATTGCTGATGGTGGCGAATTCTTTAAATGAAAAACACGGCACCGGACAGCAAAAAAGCTTAACAGCGAACATCGAAGCAGCTAGGCCTTTCGATGCCGCGGGTGGTGGATACGGCTGCAATAAGATCTGCCTGCAAGAGTGCCGTTCGCGACGGCAAGGTAATCAAAATGGCGGCAGTGGTGGCTCTGTTTGATTAATGCCATTTCGGACCTGCGGCCATGGCAAAATGTCCGGAAAATCGGACAGCGAAGGGTTCTGGGCTTTCTATCGGCGTTCACCACGTTTTAATGAGTCACCTAAAGACAGTATCTGAAAAGCTAAAAGTCCTTCTTTCATGGTAGAAATTAAGTGCTCAAGAGCGATTAAGCAACCAACACTCATCATAATTTTTTCTCATCCTGCAAAGAAAAAAAAATTTGGCTTCATTTCTTGCTGCACTTTACAAAATGCTTTTAACTGGTCACATTAAAGTTACCATAAAGATATAAAATTCCTTCTTTACTTATAATGCCACGGGACAACTCAACTAACTGGCCCCCTAATTTCACACTTCCACCTCTTAATCGAACAACGTTTTTGATTTCACAATCATCACTTAGGCCAGAAATCTGCAGTGAAGCATTGTATAAATAAAGGCGATGAGAATCCCCTTTGTCGCTGCCCATATTTCGTCTCAGACAAGGTGCTAGCCAAGGACATTAATGAGCAGTCTTCGAGTCCCTGGGCATTTGCAGTCATATTATAAAGAAAAAAACGACAGCAAGGGGGAAGTTTTGTGTCAATTGTCACCTAAAAAAATAATAATGAAAAAAGACATATACCCCTTCAATTGCAACAACGATGCACTCAATTGGCTTCATGGTGCCACATATTTTTCATTCATTGACCTGCACTCGGGATACTGGCAGATAGCTGTTGACGACATGGGCTGTGAGAAGACTGCTTTTGTGATGCGAGATGGCCTGCACCAGTTTAAGGTCATGCCTTACAACCTACGCAACATTCCAGCGACATTCAATTGCGGGATGGACTCTTATCTATGGGGGAACTAAAACGGTCAAAATGCCTATATGTTATGTTATTTTAATGATGTCAGTGTTTTCACCAACCTTTGAGAGCAATCTTCAGCAGCTGTATGCAATACTGGCCATTTTTCGTACAACTGGCCCTTAACTAAATTCATCCAGCTGCTGTTTCGAATGCCATGAAGTCGCAGTGCTTGCTCACCTTGTTAATGCAATGGCTATTCAATCTGATCCAGCAAATGTTCATGCTGCGAAACAATTTCCTGTGCCATGCTCAACCAATCACATTCGCAGCTTTGTTGGACTATATTCATATTTTCGGCATTTTGTCTGCAACATTGCCGTGATTGCTTGTTCACTGACTGAGCTCATCAAGAAGGACACTCCTTTTTCATGGGATTCACGGCAAGCGGACGCATTTTCTACAGTTGTAGTATTCCTGATGTCATCGAGCCATTAAGCCAGGTCTACCACTTGGTCCCAGCCAAGTGGTAGAGTTCGGCACCAGTTCAATGGATGGGTCTGAAATGGCGCAAGTGGTCACAGGATGATGCAACTGACGCAAGTGGTTCTTGCCCAGTGGCAGCACAGCTAAGACTGCGTCACAGCCTATGCTAGCCATGTGCTTTCAGTACTTGAGCTGAACTGGCCAATAAGAGAATGTGAGAACTAGAGCGCCTCACTCATGTATGGGCCGTTGCTAAATCTGCCTTTACTTCCATGTTGTGATGTATTCAGTGTTACTGTTTTCCTTTCTTTATTATTATTAGCATATTTACTCGATTCTAAGCACCCCTTTTTTTTTTTCACGATCGCGATGCCCAAAGTGAGGGGGGTGCTTAGATTTGAAAAATCTAGAATGACCCTCCCTCCCTCTTTTCGCCACGACATCACGACGAGATGGGTGCAAGAAATAACATTTTATTTTGCAAATATTCAAAACAAAAGTCGGTGCAGACAGTGAACCCACAGCTTGTGTCAGATGCTCAGTCACTAACACTGCCACTCGAGTTCGTCGCACCACTTGAACCGCCGCTCTCGGTATCGCACAGCAGGTCGTTTTCCATTCCGTCCAAGTGGTTTGTGATCGAGCACTTCTTAAATGATTTGACCACAACCTCCGCTTGGACCCGCTTCCACGCGTCCAAAATCCACTTTGCAATGGTTGATGGGGACGCTTTCTGCAGCTTTCCCGTCGGCGTCTTCTTTTGTTCAGGGTTTCGCACCCACTCTTCGTACTCCCGTTGGAGATTTGCTTTGAAGGGCTTGTTGACTGAAACGCAGAGGCACGCGGGCGTCAAGAGCTTGGGCGCCTCTGCAGTCCCGCTGTACGGCATACTCGCACCGCGGACGCCGTGCCACCTCGAGACTTCGACGGCTCTGGCTCAATGACAGAGTGAGCAAGCGCGCTTGGCGGCCTTGGCTACACACTCTTCCTAACAAATAAGGGGGGGGGGGGAGGGTGCTTAGATTCGCATGCAAACTTCTTTCCCAATTTTTTCGCGGAAATAGAGGGGGGGGGGGGTGCTTAGAATTGCGAAAATACGGTATTATTTTTCTCTTTTTTAGTTATCATAGACTTAATAAAAGGTTTAAATTGAGGTGAATGTGGTTGAGGAGGAATGCTGTCCCCCCTGAAATATACAATTTAGCCAAAATAACTTTGTAAAAACGAAATGTGATCCTAAAGCATCACCCTTGCCCAGAATTGTCCTATAGGCTACGAAAACCTTATTGCACACAATGATGGTCAAGAACGCACCTTTTCTTACTTGGCAGTGTTTTAAACTGAGCCTGAAGTGAAAAAAAAGTGCTTACAATAGAGCTCTTTGTACCAGTGGGTTCTGTTGTGTTGTTAGTTTTGGTTTCGATATCCCGTCTGGAAACCCTGTGAACGATCCTGGCACTGTTGTCCCCATGTATATAATTAGGTGTCATAAAATAAAGGCCGATCATTCGTTGGGTTATGGCTGGTTGGCCCTCTTCTGCGTCGGCCTGTAGGTCACAAAAGAACATTGGCGACGAAGGTTCTAGATTGCTCTAATTTTTTTCTGAAGGCGTTATCTCCCCTTGTAGCCATGCTGGCCACGTCATGAGTTTCTCCAACGTCGCTCCACCACCACCGTTTCTGCCTGCGCAGAGCCACCCACCGGTTTCATGGCCGCAATGGTATCGCATGTTTGAGACCTTTTTTTTGGCATCCAGAGCATCTGACTTCCCAACCAAATGACGCAAAGCCTTCCTGTTACACAGCCTGGGGATTGAAAGTCAGCGTACTTGTAATAGAGTAGGTTATTTATTTCCAGAATTACAAGTGTTCTGGTGGATACCAAATGCTAAAAGCTGTTGGAGAAAGAGCTTGACTAGGCCGATGGTCTGTTACAAGGCATACATGGTGGTTGCATCAAAAATCGTAACATTGTTAGACACGCAGAATAAATTAATTACATAAATGCACAGTAACAAGACCGAAAAAATAATATAGAGACTAAGAGAAAAAACATATTTGATACATCAGAAAAAAGGAAGTAAGTATGTGTGTAAGGGTTATTAAAAAGCTAACACAATTCACTCTGATATAGAGGCTAGACAATACAGACTAAAAAAAAAAAAAAACATATTCGATACACCAGAAGATAGAAATATATGTGTATGGGTTACAAGATTAGTAACACAGTTGGCTCTGAAAAATGATAAACCATCACTGATCACATGTTTACAAAATGCATTCGCAGTTCCTTGGATGAAGAAGTATATGTACCTTGATATTTATTTAACATGTATGGTATATTATGTTGTAATGACTATAGGCTATATTTATTACGAAACCACGGAACATACCACGTATCCCTATTTCTTGTATTGGAAGAATTGAATTTTGGTGTCAAAGATGCACTAGACACTAGGAAATTTTTGAAGGCAGTGTTTGAGAAATAAAATGAATTTAGAAGGCAAAAAGTGTAGAAATATTATATTTTTATAATTTTATGCTTTAAGAACGCTGGCCGCATTGTCTCCAGATAACCCATGTTGTCAATGTGCCGAATCATTTTCTTTTGCAAAGAAAGAATTTTCATAATATTCGTCTTTCCTGTAGTCGCCCACACTAAGCTACAGTAATTTGAATGGGAAGAAAATAAGGCGTAATAAATGTTCAGTTTTGCGTTGGCTGGAAGAAGACGCCGACATTCAGACAGAACACCTGTAATAGTAGACATTTTTGTGCAAATATTGATATGTTTATCCCAAGTAAGGTGCAAAGAAAAAGTGATGCCTAATATTTTATGTTCATCAACAATTTGCCGTTCTTTACCAGAACACACTAAAGTTAGATTACTAGTGAGAATTTTATTTTTTGCACGAAATAACATTACTTTAGTTTTCATAGGATTTATTTTTAGGCAATTAGCGTCTGGCCATTCAGATGGCTTAGTGAGTAGATAATTACATTTTTCCATTAATTCTTGTGAATTCGGGCCAGAAATAGGATTAGTGTCATCAGCATACACGATAAATTTTAGTTGTATCAATATTAGTAATGTCGTTTATGTAGAAGTTAAAAAGCATAGGACCTAAGCATAAGCAGTTTCTGTTAACCTGCCTTTACGAAAGCCGAACAGAGCACTAGAATGTTTTGTCTGTCGGAAAAGTTTGACAAGCGAGAAAAAATAATCTTTTCTAATCCTTTGGAAAATACTGGAATTATTGAGATGGGTCTGTAATTTGACACGTCATTTCTGCTGCCTCCTTTAAAAAGTACAGTTACCCTACTCATTTTCATCTTTTCTGGAAACACCCCAGACTGTAAAGCTAGATTAAAGATATGCGTTAATGCTGGAGTGATGTATTCTAAAACATACTTTATTTGAATGTCATCAATGTCAAGAGCTTTACTATTTCTAAGGTTCATAATAGTGCTAAATACCTGATTCACTAGTGGCATTCCACATCTCCAAACATGCCCCACCAGCTTCCACAGCAACATCTTCTGATGAGGCCAAAAACTCGCCCACTGCCTATCATCATATGACCAAGCTGTTGCTGCGTTAATGTAGCATTTTGCCTCGGCAAGCAATGTTGTCATGGAACGCCACTGCTTCCACGCCATACCCAGCAACCAGGCGAGTGCATACAAGAGTACATCGCCACTTTACAAGAGCTTGCTGCTTTGTGTTCTTTTGTCGCCTTTGACTCCCTCCACGACCAGCTCTTACAAGGCATCATGTCGCAACACCTTCATGAACAGTTGCTTCTAGAAGGCTCATCACTCTCCTTTACGTGTGCCATGCTTCTCACACAGCAAATGCAGCAGGCAGCTCAGCAAGTTTGCCAGCTTGCTCCCGGGCTCACTCAGCAGGTAACTTCACCAAGCGGTCAACGTTCAGGGGATACAACGCAGCTGTGCTCGTCTCCCCATCAGTTTGCTTCCCCTGAGCACTCTCGCGACTTGAACGAAGCATCACCGCACTATTTTCATTGCGGTTCCCGTTAGCACTGTGCCTCGTCATCCTCCTGTCCAACACAAGGTCAGTGCTGTTTTCATTGCGGTCGCCTTGGGCACTTCCGCTCAGTCTGTAACAAGGAATAGAGTCATTCCACTGTTGCTGTTTATGAAATCAACCGCCAGGACTCGCCCGATGATGCTGAAAGCTTAAGCGTTCTTACCATGATCAGTCCTGCTTGAGCCGGCATTTTCGCCAACATTTTCGTCGCCAGCAAGTCAAGTTTTTTCTTGACTTTGGATCGCCTGTTTCCATCCTACAAGAGAACCTTTTCCAGCAGTACTTTGTTGACAAGTCACTTCTTTCCGCTCCACAAGTGAAGCTTCTGATTTACTCTAAATGCTCCGTTCCTGTACGTGGTTGCTTCTTCACGGACGTGAAGAAGCAGCCACATACATTGTTCTACGTTGTGCTGAAAGGCACATCCATCCTTGGAGTTGATGCGATTAAGGCTTTGGACCAGCGCATTGAAGGGTCATCTCTGCATTGCTTTGAGACATAGACCACGCCAGCAATATTCAACATGGCTCAGCTCTCAGGCCCGCGCTAAGTTTCACCAACCAACTCTCTTCCGAAGAAGGGTGTAAGATTGGGCTTGTTGTTGAAGCATGCTCTAGAGTTTGAATAACAGCACAAGGACAGCAGAGGGAAGAGAAGAGAGAACAGAGTGCTAACATCCAACAGTTCATTTACTTTTCAGAAAGAATAGCAAGTTATATAGGCACACACTAGCTTACCAACCATGTGCAGAACGCCGCAACGCCGCCTTGGAAAATTTAACGTGGCATCGACAGCCCGAGGTAGCTGACCTCCTTGTCAGTTAGTGCGACAGAGGGAGTGCTGATGCACCTATCCTTTACACGCAGAATTTTTTCCACTTTGTTTATTTCATGCATGACATGATCACTTTGTTTTGCAATGATGCTAGATTTTTTGTATCTTGGCTTACATCGACACATGCAGCAATGGGCAGAAAGCCAACCCTGTTTAGCACGGTGAACATTGTACTTCTGCTCTTTCAGTCTTTCATTAACGCATCCACCCATCTGTCCGATGTAATATTTACCACAGGACAGGGGGATCAGATAGACCATGCTGTTTGTGCAATCTATGAAATCATTCTGGTGTGTGAGAAGAAAGCTTCGAGAACTTCGTCAAACTATTTCACAATCTACCGAGTTTCTCTGGAAGACCCAACTTCTTCAGCTTGGTACCGTTGTGCCTATGAGACAGCATTCGCCCAAGTGCCTGCTTCACAACCCGGAAAACATGGGACTTGCCCCAGCATATCACCAAAGTGCTTTCACTGGGACCTAATTTCGCAGTTGAGCCGGAGCGTTCCCCACCAGACCTCCTGGCTGCCGGCAGGCATGTTTCCCAGCGTGCTTCTGAGCAAGAGCACGGGCAATGCATAGCAGACAGTGTTAATGTCCTCAGCCACTGTAAGCCAAGTTTTTCTAAACTCCCGGTAAAATGTGTTCTATTCTATTTTGAACACTACCGCTTCCCCTGACACCACTGGTTTGCATTCATTTATCAGCCTAGTCGAGTATGTGGGATTGCACGCACATCCCGATATCTCCATAGCGTCAATCATGCGATAATCACGTGCTCGCTCGCAGAGGGTAGCAGGGAGAGGAGACGTTCGCCGTTCCCACTGCTCTTCCCGCGTGGCCGCGATGCTGCAGCCAGGACACCCGGTCCATCCTTTCCCCTTTCTTGGAACCATGGAGACTCCCACTTCGCTGCTTGGGGAGAAGCGCTATTCCCCGATACGTTTTTGTCTTTCGGCTGAGAAACTTGTGACTGGCCGCATCTCAATTCAGCCGCTGAGACCGCCGCACACCGTCTCCCTGCAGCGCTCGGTCTTCGTGAGTGACTGACCGCCCCAATGCCCAAGCGCAGATCCCCTCTAGGTGAGCTGAACCGATATCAGCCTCTTTTGTGGTTTCCCACATTGTGCGGATTTTGTTGCCTCAGACATGCAGAACGCTCCGGCGCTGTGGTGTTGTATTTGTGTTTGTGGTTGCTGTTGTTGTTTTGTTGGTGTTGTTACTATAAAGTGAATAAACACCTTAAGTTCAAGACTCACCTTGCCCTCCCTGGCCTGAATTCGCCATCGTCGCAACTTACAGCGAACTGCAGGTTACGGGTCACAGCTCTGACTGTTAGGGCTGCTGCAAAAGTGCTAGCGAGCGACTGCCACTCCGCCGGCGCGGTGCAATTCAGAGAAGGGTTAGGTGCGCGCAGGTCCTAAACAGTCAGCAAAGCAGTCCATGCAACAGATAGCGAGAAAAGCAGATCCTCCGGGAGACAACTACGACGTGAGAAGCACAGCGAGCGACTTCTGCTCCAAAATGGTCGCAATGGCGCACAGTTCGCCGAAGCGCACCGCACAACTCCGCGACCTAGTAGCAGGCCCCGCAACCGAACAGCGGGCCTCACCATCAAGACGAGAGTGGCCTCCCACTGCGCCACGAGTCGCATGACACTAGGTGCCCTAAGTTGCGTAATTAACAAAGCCATAAAGAGATGGCACCACTGTTGCCCGTATATATATCAGTGCTCGCGGGAAAGGGTCTTGCGTCTTGTGTGGTATGGGTTAACATCTGTGTCGTTCTTCTGTTCGTAATGGCTCAGCAATCATTTGACTCTGCACCCTCCGAGGTGCTGTACATCAGAAAGGTGGGGCGATGACGGCGAGTGGGTCTGACGATACCCAAACAAACCAGTGGCACATTTGCCTTCGTATTGTCTTGACAAGACAAGACGAAGGCAAATGTGCATCTTCCGTGCTCATCGAAAATGTCCCACCACGGCGATTCCTGCTACAACAACGAGAAGAAGCGCTGGTGAGACCCACATAACCGCTCCGGAGGGCCCGACCACTCCTGGAAACAAGCGGCCGAAACAACATCAGCTGGCTCCGGCTGCTCCTGTGATTTCCGTGCCCAGTGGCCAGGACAGCGAGGGTGTGACGAAAAACCACCCCGATACCCCCTACAACGCTGGACCCACTGGCCAACATCACTAGGCCACACCGGGTGCTAAACGAGAAAAACGCTCTGTGGCTACATGGACATACCAGACTGGCACGGAGCCGTCCGTATCCTACTTTTCGGCGGCACCGTGGAAGAAGCAGGAGCGGGCATGCATATCGAAGAGGAATGACCGGCTCTTCGCACCCTTCTAGGGCCGTACAATATCGAAATTGCATCGCCAGTCGAACACAGCCTGCCTTTTCCCGGGTCCGGCCTCCATGTTCTGTGATTGCAGCGGGCTTGTCGTTCACGAGAGCCATGAGAGATCTCGTCTGCATCAAAAGTGGATCGCGGGCATGGAAGACTGAGTGCCTTCAGGCAATGCCCCCGAGCCGCAGATAAACGCGGCCCCCGAGGACGTAATTCGGTGGGCAAGGACTGACCCGCAGTTTGCACAGTGGTTGCTAGAGGCAGCTGCCGGGACCATGCTGAAGGTCCCTGCGGCACCATCACCAACATCATGCTCACTGGATCAAACACCATCGCCCAGCACCTCGACCTGGCCTATGGAGGCCGGCAGTCCGACGACACTGACAGCGGACAGCAGAGGCTGCTCCCTCATCGACATGGACGGCGCAGCATTGATGGCAGAGTAGCTGGCCCTTCTCAGGAAAGCCTCAGGTGACGGTGGCCTCTTCGCGGCTTAAGGGTGATTTAAAGGAGCGGGGATGTGGGATTGCACGCACATCCCGGTACCTCCGGAGCGGCCACGTGGCTATCACACGATAACCACGTGCTCACTCACGGAGGGTAACGGGGAAAGGGCACGTTCGCCACTCCCACTGCTTTTCACGCCTGGCCTCGACGCCGCAGCCAGGACACCCGTTCCCTCCTTTCCCCTTTCTTGAAACCGGGGAGACTCCCTTTCCGCCGTTCGGGGAGAAGTGTTATTCCTAAAATCCGTTTTTGTCTTTTGGCTGAGGAGCTTGCGACTGGCCACTTCTCAATTCAGCCACTGAGACCGCAGCACGCCGTCCCCCTGCAGCGCTTGGCCTTCGTGAGCAGCTGACCGCTCCAGAGCCCAAGCGCGGATGGACCCTGGTTGAGCTGAACCCTTATCAGCCTCTTTTGTGGTTTCCAACATTGTGCGGTTTTGTTTTGTATTTGTGGTTGTTGTTGTTGCTCTGTTCGTATTGTTACTATAAGGTGAATAAACACATTAAGTCCGAGACTCACCCTATCCCCCTGGCCTGAACTCGCCGTGGTCGCAACTCACTGTGAACCGCGGGCTAGGGGTCACATCTCTGACTGTTAGGGTTGCTGCGAAAGTGCTAGCGAGCGACTGCCGCTCTGCCGGTGCGGTGTGATCCAGAGAAGGGTCAGGTGTGCACGCGCGATTTTGAGTACCGTATTTACTCGCATAATGATTGCACTTTTTTGTCAAAAGAATTGACGCAAATTCAGGGGTGCGATCATTACGTGGATTAAATTTCCCACAAAAAGAAAAATTTTCTTTTTTCACCATGACAAGCAGGTGGCTGCCGCTGTCAGTGCGGGACACGAAAACAAAAATGGCGGCCGGCGGAGCAAGCCGAACGCGCCGAATGTGATTATTTTTCTTCTCGTGAGATCATTACGTGCATTGAAACAGTTTCTTCCATATAAGCAATGAATAATATTGTTAATATCGGGAAGTTTGCAACAATAACGCAGCCATGTCCACTTTGAAGGGACAGAAACAGAGATGGGTGCGCTTAGCCGCCAGTGACATAGAAACACATAGCGGGCATTGTGCGGAAACTGCGGCGTTTGTCTTCACTGCTATCCTAATACGGCACGTTTCCATAAGGGTGGGCGAATATCTTAGCTGCGTTACCAAGCATCCGTGTATAAATAGGGTACACTTCTATCCTATCAGTGTAAACGTGGCCACTATCGTTACTGCTCACGATTTGTTGCGTGCCCACGAGTGCAGACGAGAAGAATCAAAAGGCACCCTTTATGTTGTTCTTCTTGACCAAAACCATTATGAAGCCTACAAATAATAAAGCCAAGGCAAGTTTGACTGTAGCTTTTTTTTTTTCGTGGAAGTGCGAAAAGCGGTGAAAGGAATAAATGGGGCATCTGTTTAGTTGGGTGTTGGGTGCGTGCAGACCGCTTGGTATGTCAAGAGTCATTCGTGTAGCATTCGACAGATGGTAAGCATGATCATCATTAGCTAGACTTGGCACATGGCATAGCGCTGCGACAAGTTCAGGGTGCGATCATTACACGGGAAAGAAAAAGAAAATCAAATTTTGACGACAAAATTCATAGGTGCGATCATTACGCGAGTGCAATCATTATGCAAGTAAATACGGTAATACCCGTATAAGTATTATGCCAAGTTTGTTCCCTGCCTTGCTGCAGCTGCGGATCCAATGCAAGCCCTGCTCTGCAAGAATCAACCCTTCATCTGGAGTGATGCCATTGACTCTAGTTTTCGGAAGGTCAAGTTCCTGCTGTCAACCAGCAAAGTACATCAGATGTTTCATCCCACTCTTGCAGTGGTTGTCTCCAGAAACGCTTTTGACTGCGGCCCTGGTGCCGTTCTCCAACAAAGGGATGGGCGCCTGCTACACACAGTTGCCTTCGCATCTCGCACACTCTCCCTAGCAGAGAGGAAGTATGCAGTTGGCAAATGAAAAGCACTTGCGTGCGTCTGGGCCTGTGAGTGTTGGCACACAAATCTCTGGCGATGGCGCTTCACACTTCGTTTGGACCACCAAGCTTTGTGTCCCTTCCGTCATCTCAATGCTCAGGGAGACACCTCCTTCGCATCACATGCTGGTCAGAGGGTCTTCTCCACTACAACTATATGGTGGAATACCGTAAGGGGTCAGAGAATCAAGTTGTGGATGCATTGTCCTGCTTTCAAGTGTCTGTTTCACAGGAAGATGCTTCGTTCAAGGAAGAGGTCGTGTCTCTCATTGCTCCACTCTGCCTCACCAAAGAACAATTCCGGCAATCCCTGCGTGAAGATGCTACCTTGGAGCAAGTCAAGCCTTACGTCGCATCATCTTGGCCTCCCCAGAAGTCCACCCCAGGTGAACTTCAGCCATTCTTCGCCATGCGCGAAGAACTGTCTGTGGTCGATGACCTGTTTTTGCATGGGGAACGGCTCGTAGTTCGTCCTTCCCTTACCCCACAGGTCATTTTCACCATGCACAAAGCCCACCCTAGGATAGTTCGCACCAAGGCACAACTATGAAAGCGCTTTTGGTGGCCTGGCATGGACAAACAAGCGGAAATTGCCATTCACAACTGCGTAGTCTGCCAGGGTACAGACTGGAGTGCCAAGACTGCAGTAACTCTGCTGAAACCTGTGCCCTTGCCAGAGCGTCCATGGCAGAAGGTCACAATTGACATCGTCGGTCCCATGGAGAGAGCGCAACCCGATTACAGGTTTACTATCATCCTTGTAGACTACTTTTCCAAGTGGCCTGAAGTACAGTTTTGCAGAGAGGTGGCGACGCGCACAGTGACAATTTTTCTGCTCTCAGTATTTTCTCGAGAGGGCTACCCCAATGAGATTGTGTGCAACAACGGGCCTCAGTTTCGTTCCTGAGAATTCAACCAGTTCTTGATGGATCATGCCATTCGCCTCTCGCACTCTTCGGTGTACTACCCCCAGGCAAATGAACTTCTAAAACAATTCAACTGCGTTTTCAAGAACTTCATGCAGACAGCTTTGCTAGAACATCGACCACCCACCCAGTGGTTATTGAATACCTTGGCATCTACCGATGCACACCACATGCGACCACGGGAGTTGCCCCAGTTCTGTTGCTGCATAGAATGATGCCGATAGCACACCTGGACGTCGTCGGGCACCCGTAGTCTTCCTTCTTCAAGGACCCAACTACAGAGCTCCATCAGCTGCGTCGTCGGGTAAAGCATAAGCAAGAGAGCAGCGAGAAGCGGACAGATTTTCGTTGAGCCGTGAAAAGACCAACATCGCAGTTGGTGACTTCGTCCGGGTGAGGAAACCCTCTGTCACCTTCAAGAGAGACTCCTCGTTTGGCAGTCCCCGCAAAGTGCTGGAGAGGCCTTTTTAGGCCTCAATGATGGCAGGACCTGGAATGCATCCAAGCTTGCCAAAGTGTCTTTGGGCCCATTAACTCTGCATCCAGAGGAGGCCTGGAATGCACAAGAGGCTAGCACACTGAGGTTCCCGTCACCGGGGAACCCTGGGCTACCAGCTGCTCACGAGCCATCTCAAGCAGCGGTTGCATCTCTGCCTTCTGCTGTGGCCACCGGTGCTGCTTTCAACCCAGACATGCCTGAGCCAAACCGGGCGCACCTCTTCCTGTTGTTGTGGCCAACCAGGCTACTCCCGACCTGGCTGAACCACAACTGGGTTCGGCTCCTGTTCGCGTCCAATCACCACGGGCAAGACAACTTCCGTAATGTTACGCCGACTATGTGTTACAACTCTATTAGTTGTTCTTTTTTCTTCTCGTATAGTCGATGTTGTTTCGAACATTTTGTAGAGGTAATTTTATTGTAGGAAGAGAATAGATATTAGAAGTTGGATTGCACAACACTTTCTTGAGACACACAGAAGACAGACACACACCACAGAGCGCTTGGAATCCAACCTCTAATAAGCTATACCAACACACCCAGTCTTCAATCTTGGCAAGAGAATGGAGTTTTCATGGGTTTTGTATATAGAATTTGTAGTTGCTGGTGGGTGTACTTGCGTTAAATATGTTCAGGTTGTCAACCAAGTTGACATTTTCAAAGACCCTCAGTTTTCCAGGTTTTCCCCGAGTGCCTTTGGAAAATTCCCTGAGTGAAACAGAACTTTGTTTTACGTCAGGACAGGCTGACAACATGTCGCCCGATGCTGTCACTCACTAATAAGCATACTAAAAACGACTTCATCCAGTTCAAATAGTAAGGAGTATCATTTATTTTATTCAAAAACAAATCAGAAGGGAGGGGTGAATCAAATGCACAGCGAATAAAATATCTTTGAAGAAAATTGTAAAACTCATTGCAAATCGACTCAAACATTCTCAAATAAGAATAAAAAGGAGATGCACACAGAAACAAATGTTTTAGAATATCCACTTAGTCACGAATTATGTTCGACTGCTGATACATATGTGTGAAACATAGGTGGTGCTTGAGACTCCACTGAAAGCAAATCAAGGTGATAGAATGACTCTGAGCATTTTATGAGTCATGATAATTACAGAGTAACTAAATATTTGAATATTGTAATGTCAGTCATGCTACGTTTCTTCATAAAAAAGATTAAATTCCCTGCTTGAATTACATGCACAAGGTATTCACTGGCCTTAAGCATTTCAAGAAATAATAAATATATATATTTCAAGGTTGCTACTAGCATGCCCCACATCAAACATGTAAAACATGGGAGTGCTTTCACCAAAGTGACACTCTGTAATGATGCATATCACTAAGAAGCAAAATGGAAGTAACTTATGTTATCAGAATGTTCAATTTGCCCTAAGCGTAATGTTTGTGCTCTATTCCTCGCTACCACTGCACATAAATGGCTGAAATAGGTCGCGTCCAAAAATGTGGGCGCCGTGACTAAAGGGGATATGAGCTATATTTATCAACTGACAGGGAGCTCATTGGTATGAGGCCTAAACTCTGTCACAAGCGAGATTCCCAACAGCTGGTGTGTCAACCTCAGCTGTCCTGACATACTCTCAGCCCAGTCACAACACCTCAGTGTTGTGTTTCACTGCATTAAAGAGTTTATTTTGGTTTGCATGAGAAACACCGGCCATCTCGGCGTCAGCCAACGCTTTGTTTTTTGAGCTCATGCTCCTTGAAAGAAGTGGCGGCAGGCTTCCTTTTCTGTTCATTCCTCAATGCACAGGTCTTTTCTGCTCTCATCCTCCTTCCACCACGCTTTTATCCCACGGACCATTTGAAGCATCCTCTTCGTCAATTGCACAGTCAATGTCCACTTTTGCAGACTCCCTAGGGGCCACGAAAACGTCCAGAAGATCAGGCAGTTCGAAAAAATGAATGCATGTCTTTACTTAAGGGCTCAAATCACCACAGGCACATCCTTAAAGGCCTACCAGTAAACTTATTAGGTATGCTGGTGCCCGCACTGTGACAGGAGATGGCGGATGGATGAGTGTATAATTAAGGAATAGTGTCACGTGGTGGTGACGTTGAAGAACACAGTAGCAATACTGTGAAAGACAAAACTAACTTTTATTGGGTGAACCTGTGCCCACAAAAACAGGCTGCTACACTTATAGCACAACGATAGCGGCGAACACGGTCGGCGATCGTCGAAAATCTGATCAGCGGGTCAAGCGCGTCGGCTTTTATACAGCAGTCATCAAATGTTCGAGACTAATCGTTGGGAACCGCATGCCTTCCACAGAGTTCTACACCATTCGAGTCACTCGAAATCAGATAACACAAGGTTCGGCGACAACAGATAGCGGATAGAAGCATCGATAACTTTCCAGAAACTTCGGACACATGCAGGCGCGTCAAGCGCTGTGCGATAACATTTGTTAGGCGGCGAAACGTGGTCGCCCGATAAATATAAGTACACGTGTCAATAGATACTGTGTCCCATGACAATTGCCCCTTCACACACTTGTTAAGCCTCACCGCAATACTATTGCGTGTGCTTCACCGCATAACATGTCTGTATTGACGCGAAGCTGACTTTCGGGAACCGCCTTTATGCAACGCACAGTGCTGTACAATCAGTGCATTTTAACAGTGCTGACATATAGGGCAGGGACTTGGAGATTGACAAAAAAGCTTGCCAACAAGTTAAGGACCACACAATGAGTGATGGAATGAAGATTGCTAGGTATAACGTTCAGAGACAGAAAGAGAGCCGTTTGGATGAGAGAGCAAACGGGTATAGACAATATTCTAATTGACATCAAGAGAAAAAAATTGACCTGGGCAGGTCATGTAATGCGCAGGTTAGATAACTGTTGGACCATTAGGGTTACAGAATGGGTACCGAGAGAAGGGAAATGCAATCAAGGACGACAGAAGACTAGGTGGAGCGATGAAATTAGGAAATTAACGGGCGCTAGTTGGAATCGGTTGGCACAGGACAGGGGTAATCGGAGATCGCAGGGAGAGGCCTTCGTCCTGCAGTGGACATAAAACAGGCTGATGATGATGATGATGACGACAACGACGACGACTCCCAAATTTGATGGCTGTACTGCTCTCACTCGTAATCGCAATCTATGGCCAAGGATTATTATCAAACCAAAAATTATATGCAACGAAAAAGAAAAAAGCATCAGTGTAGCTTCCATAACATTGACACACTTTTTGGATGCCACATGAGTGCAGTGAGCATGCTCAAGTGTTGCATTTGTGAGCATAGGTATAAGATGACAGGGGTTCAAATAAATCAATTGAAAGTATGCACTACGTGCGCCTTGTCCTTTCTTTCTTGCTTGTTCCTTGGGTGCATTTACACACCTACAATGCTTCTTTGGGTATTGGCAAAGAGACAGCACACAGAACGAGTAGTAGAACATGCAACGATGTATTATGACTAGGTAATGTAGAACATGTCCACTACAGAGCTGTGAACACCAATAAGCACTGGGCATGGAGGAGTTAGCACGTGTGACGTCTTCGTGCGATGGCACTATGAATTTACTGGCATGTGATGGTCAGGCTGGGTGCAGAAGGTGCAGCCATCAGCTGGCTATGTTGATAGGTTGTGTTGCATCATTTCTTCTGTATTGTGTTGCCAAATACGTCAAACCAAATCCAAACAAATATGTCGCAGCATTTCTTGCAGTGGCGTAGCTAGAAGGGCCAACCGGCTTCAGACCCTCACCCCCCGAATTTTTTCCAGCCGGCATCCTGCTTCCTTTTACACCAGGCACATCGCATAAGAACAAAGGGGCATATTTACATGTGTACTTGATTATCAGGTGGCCACATTTCGCCATTTAACAAATGTTATCGCACAGCGCAGGACGCGCCTGCATGTATCGGAAGTTTCTCGAAAGTTATCTATGGTTCTATCCGCTGTGTGTTGTCACTGAACCTTGTGTAATCTGATTTCATTGCGCAATGCGAATGGTGTAGAACTTTCTGGAAGACCCACAGGCACGAATGATTACTCTGGAACCTTTGATTACTGATGTATAGAAGCCTGATTAGTGATTACTGAAGATTACTGATGTACCCGCTTGGCCCGCTGATCAGACCTTCATAGATCGCCGACTGCGTCAGCTACTGTCGCCGTTCTTTGAGTGTAGCCTGTATGGAGGGCACAAGTTCGCCCAATAAAACGCTAGTTTCGTCATTCCAAGTTCTGCTGCTTACTTCACCATCACTGCTACGTGACATCTGGTGGAGGTGCTAGTGCGTTTATGTACAGAATGCCACCATCAAACCACGATCCAAGCTCAAAGCCCGAGGACAACAGCAACGTCGCCAAGGACCAGCGAGCTATCCGTAGACAGCAAGGACTGCTACTGGAATACGGACCTCTTCCCAAGAAGACCAGAGGGACCGAGACCAAGTCAGCAACCTCAATGGCTGCCCCAGATCCCCCATTCTGCCGCAACAACCTCGGGATCCATCTACCGTCCATGGATCATCGTCTGAAGACTTAGAAACCTGGCTGGAGACCTATGGACAAACCGCGACCTTCAACAACTGGGACTCTGACGACAAGCTGCGACATGTCTTTTTTGCATTGGAAGACGCCACCAGGTCATCGAGAATAGAGAAGCCGCCTTAACGACGTAGGATCTGTTCCGAAGCGGCTTCCTACAGACATTCATAACTGTCATACACAGAGAACAAGCCCAAGCTCTATTAGAAACTCAAGTCAAGCTGCCCAATGAGACCATTGCGATCTTCACAGAGGAGATGAACCATCTATTCTCCAACGCCAACCCGAAAATGTCTGAGGAGAAGAAAGACTGCCTACTCATGCGTGGTGTGAAGGAGGAACTTTTCGCCAAAATGGTACGAAGCCTACTGATGACCGTCAATGAGTTTCTTCGTGAGGTCACCAGCATTGAGAAGACACTGGAAATGGGGAACCGGCAATTCAACCGCCACACGAACTCAACCAACTATGCCGGAGTTCAGTCACTGGCCACCGACAACCTGCGCGAGACTATCACAGCGGTCGTGCAGGAGGAGCTTCAGAAGCTGTTCAGTTCATCACAGTTTTAAGTGGCTTCGATTGCCAACGTGTCGTACACGAGGAGCTCCAACAATCACTCGGAGTACCTCAAACATTGCAGCCTCAGTCGGAAGCAACGACATACACCGCAGTAGCCTGCCGTCATGTTCCCCCTCTGCGCCTGCCTCAGGGCTCGGTAACGCCACAGTTACATCATCCACCACCGCCGCCACCAGCACGCCAACCCATCACGTCACGCAGCATTCCAAGGAAGACTGACGTTTGGCACACCCTTGACCGTCATCCGCTTTGCTATCATCGTGGAGAAACCGGCCACATCTACCACTTAAGTCTATACCGCGAGATGATACTGCAAGGGTTCGCCGTCAACACACCGCAACCACAGCAAGGTGTACGCCCATGCGACATCACTGGCTACCTCGCCAGCAGTCAGTGGAGCCCTCGACGACCATCCCATTCGCAGTCACCATCCCACTACCTGTCCCCGCAACACCAACTGTACACTGGCCCAGCCTGGGGTCGGTCTGCAAGCCCATATCAGGAAAACAAAAACAGCAACCAATGGAGGTGCGGTTGCTGTTCGTCGAACTGACGAAGATCCTCCGCCGCCGAAGAAACTATCTCGACGACATAACAATGACACACCACCATCCCGACGAAGTTTGGAGGCAAAGAATGCACCAGCCAAGGACCTGATGATGCGACGTACCAGCCACACGCCAAAACAGCACAGCCATGATCCAACGCCGAGACCTAACTGCAACGCAAGACAAAGAACAAACGACCTCGACGTGCTTCTCGACGGCCACAAAGTCACTGCCTTAGTGGGCAAAGCAGCCGACTACTCCGTCACCAGTGAATTATTTGCCGCCAAGGTGACGAAGGTCAAGACTCCATGGGATGGCCCCCAAATTCGGACAGCTGGAGGACACCTCATAACGCCGACAAGAATCTGCAGGGCAAAAATTACTGTTCATGGCCGGACCTACCCTGCAATGCTCGCTGTACTCCAACAATGCTCGCAAGACGTAATTCTTGGCATGGACTTCCTGAACCAACACGGCACCATCATCGACCTGAGTTCGAAGTCGATAATGCTATATACAGACCAGGCGATACCAAAGGAGAGGCCTTCCAGTCAGCGTGCCTTGAGTGTACTTGAGGACCAAATCAGCATCCCGCTTCACTCCAGCATTGTCATTTCCTTCCGCAGTGAAAAAGGCGTCCAACCATGACTGCTCAATGTGAAATTTGCGTCGAAGAGGGATTGCTTGACTGCACGAAGGGAAAGCGAAAGTGATGCTGAAAAACGTCGTCCAGGCGTTCAAGCACATCAACAAAGGCACAACGATGGCATACATCTAGGAAATTAGGGAAACCAGCAATGCGTTTGTCCTCTCGGATTCTGCGCATCTACCCCGATGACCATAGTTCTTGAACCAAACTTCAACATAAATCCAAGTCTCCCCCTGAGTAAACAGCAACAGCTCACAAGCCTGCTCCGACAATACAAAGACTGCTTTTCGACGTCATCGAGGATTCGACAAACGCCAGTCGCAAAGCATCGCATAATAAACAAAGAGTGCGCTTGACCACTCTACCAGAGCCCTTATCGAGTTTCGACGTGAGAACGTGAAGCTAATAGGCAACAAGTCGAAGAAATGCTGCACGACGACATCACCCAGCCGTCGAAAAGCCCGTGGGAATCTCCTGTAGTCTTGGTGAAGAAAAAGGATGGAACCCTACGTTTCTGCATCGATTATTGTCGACTGAACAAGATCACAAACAAGGACGTATACCCCTTCCCCTGGACAGACAACGCATTGGATCGACTCTGCAACGCTAAATACTTCTCGTCGATGGACCTCAAGTCTGGCTACTGGTAAATAGAAGTTGACGAGAGAGATAGCGAAAAGACCGCCTTCATCACGCCAGACGGTCCCCTATGAGTTCAAGGTTCTGCCATTTGGACTATGCTCGGCGCCTGCAAGGTTCCAGCCTGTGATGGACACTGTTTTAGCAAGATTGAAGTGGCAGACCTGTTTTGTTTACTTAGATAATGTTTACTTAGAGATGGTTACTTCTGTAATCTTCGCCAGAAATTTCGACAATCACCTTTGGTGGCTTGCAACAGTACTAGAGGCCACCAGGTCATCAGGGCTCACTCTGAAGATGAAAAAGTGCCGCTTCGCTTATGATGAGCTTCTGTTTCTAGGCCACATTATCAGCAAATCTGGAGTCTGCCCCGAGCCACAGAAGACAGCTGCCATCGCAAAGCTCCCACAGACCATCGACAAGAAGGCAGTACATAGATTCCTTGGCATGTGTGCCTACTACAAGCGCTGTTACGATTGGCCTGCAAACCTTTCTCGGCCCGATGCAGTTGTTTCGATCAACCCGCGGGAGTGGCGTCCTTCAGAGAACCGGCGACGATGACAGCGCATACCGAACATGCACTTCCTTCAGAGAAGTGGAGACCACGGCAGCGTTAACCCACCATGCGCCTCCTTCGGAGAGTTGGCGACAGCAGCAGGGCTGGCCACGTTTGGCGGACCGTGTATTGTTGGTTCATTTGCTGTGGCCTTCATGGTCTATTTGCAGCAAGAGAGCTTCTCTAACAAAGGGTGTTTTGCGGTGCGTTTCCTCGGGCCCCAGGATTCGTCACAGTCTGTTGACACTCATGGTGGCTACCGGAGAAGTCAGCTCTGGAATTAAGAGGCGCCGGCTGGGGTCAAGCGTGACAACCTGGCTACGAGGACCCACTCAACTCGGTAGGTTCTGGGAATCCAAAGTACGTATGTGAGTGTGTGAGCCTTCCCCCTTAAAGGCAGGTCGACTATGCCCCAACGACTGTGGACGGTTCGATTGGACGAAGGTTGGACAGCAGTTTTCTCTCCCCTAGGGATCTAGGGAGGACAGAGGTTTTTTAAGCAGCAGTTAGTCGGCTGCTAGGAGGGTGCTTGGTGCTTGGAGCTCATGTGCTGTGTGCTTCGTCTTGCGTGCTCCATTTGGGAGTCATGCTAGAGTATCTCATGTTTTAATGTAAATATGTAAATAAATCTTGTACTCCTAGTTCTCGATGAGAGCAAGTTCCTCCCTACAACCACATTCCAAGCATGGGTGAGTTGGACGACGGCATGGGCCAGCTACCACATAGTTCATGCCCGACTACAACCCTTACAACTGGATGCCAGCGGTGAGATCATCCTACAACTCTTACAGCGCTTTGTCAAGGACTTATCACGCATCGCTGAGCCGCTGACACATCTAACTAAATGTGATGTTGAGTTCAAGTGGGAAACGCCGCAAGCTGACGAATTTCAAGAACTCAAACGACGCATGCAGTCACCGCTGGTACTTGCGCACTTCGACAAGGACGCCAATACCAAAATCCACACTGACGCCAGTAGCCTAGGCCTCGGTGCCGTCCTAGTCCAGAAGAAAGACAGACTTGAATGGGTGATAGCTTGTGCTGTCAAAAGCAGAAGGCAATTATTCTTCGACCGAAAAGGAATGCCTCGCCATTGTTTGGGATACAGCAAAATTCTGCCCTTACCTATATGACAGGCCATTCAAAGTCATCAGCAACCATCACGTGTTATGTTGGCTTGTGAACTTAAAGGACCCTTCAGGACGGCTGGCGCGGTGGAGCCTCAGACTGCAAGAATATGACATCACTGTAATCGACAAGTCCAGACGAAAACACTCTGATGCTGATTGCCTATCACGTGCCCCTATTGACCCGCCGCCGCAAGATGACGAAGATGAGGACGCCTTCCTTGGAATACTAAAAGCGGAAGACTTCGCTGAAGAGCAATGAGCAGCCTGGAGCTAAAATGCCTCATCCAGTATTTGGAAAGAAACACCGACATTGTCCCTAGGGCATTTAAGCAAGGATTGTCTTCATTCTCGCTTCAAATCAACCTACTTGTATAGAATTTCTCACCAGTCTGCACCAACTACCTTCTTGTTCCCTCGGTGCCTGGTCCAAAAGTACTGCATGCCGTACATGACGATCTGACCGCTGAGCACCTCAGGTTCTCCCGGACGCTATTGAGATTAAAGGGAAAGTATTACTGGCCGCGCCTGACCGCCGATGTCGCCCGTTATGTCAGGACTTGCCGAAACTGTCAGCGACGCAAGACACCACCGACAAAGCCGGAGGGATAACTACAGCCGATCGAGCCTCCTTGCCGACCACTTCAGCAGATCAGGATAGACTTGCTGGGACCCTTTCCAACGTCAACATCTGGAAATAAGTGGATCGTCGCAGTGACAGACTACCTCACTCACTTCGCTGAAACGAAAACTCTACCGAAAGGTAGCGCAGCCAAAGTGGTGAAATTCTTTGTCGAGAACATCCTGCTGTGACATGGTGCCCCAGAAGTCATCACCAGCAGAGGAACGGTCTTTACAGTGGAGCTCACCCAAGCCATTCTGCAATACAGCCAGACAAGCCACAGGAGGACAACTGCTTACCACCCGCAGACGAATGGTCTTACAGAGCAGCGCCTGAATAAGACCCTCGCCGACATGCTAGCAATGTACATCAACATCGAACACAAGACCTGGGACACGGTCCTGCCGTACGTAACCTTCACTTACAACGCAGCGGTGCAAGAAACAACACAGATCCCACCCTTCAAGCTTGTTCACGGCAGGAACCCGACTACAACTCTCGACGCCATGTTGCCCCACGTCACCTACGAAGACAATCTTGACGTCGCCAACTATCTCCATCGCGCCGAAGAAGCCCGAACGCTCGCCCGCCTGCAGATCAAGAACCAGCAGAGGACCGACAGCCAACAGTACAACCTTCGACAAGGCTACGTGGAGTACCGGCCCGGCGACAGTGTTTGGTTTTGGACCCCAATATGCCGAGTACATAGCGAGAAGCTTTTACGCTGCTATTTTGGACCCTACAAGATCATCAGACACATTGGTACACTTGACTATGAGGTCATACCAGATGGCATTTCGCTATCACAGCGGCGCCGCTCACGGCCTGAAATAGTCCATGTTGTGCGACTTAAGCCGTTCTATCAGCGCTAATGAACTTTGGACGTTGCATAGCTGAACTCTGGACCTTCTTTTTATGGACTGTGTTACTTTGGACTTTGTTTCTTTGTTGGTTTGTTACTTTTGTTTAATAGGTGTCCATTTGTGTTTTGCTCTTTTATGTTTGTAGCATCCAGACGATGCTCTTTAAGAGGGGAGCATTGACACGTGCACTTGTTTATTGGGTGACCACATTTCAGCGCATGACAAATGTTATCGCACAGCCCAGGACGCACCTGCATGTATTAGAAGTTTCAATAGGGGCACGTGATAGGCAATCAGCATCAGAGTGTTTTCGTCTGGACTTGTCGATTACAGTGATGTCATATTCTTGCAGTCTGAGGCTCCACCGCGCCAGCCGTCCTGAAGGGTCCTTTAAGTTCACAAGCCAACATAACACGTGATGGTTGCTGATGACTTTGAATGGCCTGTCATATAGGTAAGGGCAGAATTTTGCTGTATCCCAAACAATGGCGAGGCATTCTATCCACTGTGTGTTGTCACTGAACCTTGAGTAATCTGATTTCATTGCACAACGCAAATGGTGTAGAACTTTCTGGAAGACATGCGGGCACCAGCGATTACTCTGGAACCTTCAATGACTAATGTACAGAAGCCGATGCGCTTGGCCCGCTGATCAGATTTTCGACGATCGACGACTGTGTTTGCCACTGTCGCCATTCTTTGAGTGTAGCCTGTTTTGAGGGCACAAGTTTGCCTAACATTCCCAAGTTTTGCTGCTTTCTTCACCGTCCCTACTACGTGGCAATATCCTTTGAACACCTGCCCCAGACAAGTACAGGATGGTACACGCCTTCAGGTAGACCAGGGGCCTGCTCAAGGTAATAGCTGTATTATTATGCATCAAGCATGGGAAACTTAAAGAATAACGGAACCTTAACCCATGCTCCGACATGCAACCTCAGCCCTCCCCTAAAAAAGAATCCTGGCTACGCACCTGATTTCTTGGGCACGTGAACACTTACTCAAGACATGACTGTAGCTGGTGAGGCCATTCAAATCCACTGGTTTTCATCGCGGCCTCACCAACTGGAACAGCAAAAAGCCTGGATATGCGCTGTCTGCAGGCAATGGTACGCACATTTTCAATGCAGCCCAGCTTTTGTTTTGTTGCACTAAAATAAAGGAGCAGTTCATTCAGAGGCTCAGTCTTCTTCCATAGAGAAATTTTGAAATTTATTCCTTTGGGCGTTTTCTTTTTGGGGGGGCAGAGAGGGGGGGGGTATGTATTTATTTCCTCACATTTGCCAGTGCTGGCTGTGGCTAGTACCCAACTCTGTGTGCTCTGCTTCAATGGCAAGTGCCAACACAGTGAAGTGTTTACATTCACTGTCAACGCCAGCCTTACACGTCCACAGGTTGCCGCTGACAGATGTGGCATCTAGCTGTGCCAAACAGACCAAGACTGATGACTGGGCTACCTTTTAAGATATTAAAATTATCATAGCATCAAATAAAAATATACAAAGAAGGAAAACGATTTTGTACACCACAAGACATGATGTCCACGTGTTTCCAGCTCCCACTATCGGTTCTGCTGCATGCAGCCACCAGAGGGGCATGGTCTTCGAGATCTGAATTTGTTACTCAGAGGGGCGTCGTCACTGGGGCGTGGATTTTGGACACCATCTATATTGAGTATATTGAGCGGAGTACAGACTATGTATGGAGGTATGTGTATTGATACGCAAAATTATCGCAATATAGCAGGGTTGCGTCACAAAGGTTTGCGTAGGGAAGGCTGAAAGCCAGTCTAGAACTAATTGCAAACTACAACTTGTTAAGTGCAATTCCAGCAAGACTACCTCTTGTCAGGCAAAATACAAATTCATGACAATTTTACATTTACTATGTCACTTATGGAAATGCAGTCGAATCTCCATAATTTGATCTCGAAGGGGCCTGAAAATTTATTAGATTTTGATGGAGTTCAAATTAGAGGAAGCTCACTGAAAGGAAGACTTATGTGCAGTGCTGCGTGTGTTTACAATCGTCACCCACGTGTTAGCTCAGTGCACATGTGCTGTGTGAGGTGACGCCTGTGCACTGAGCCAAAAGTGAGCTACAAGTCCCCGTAATAACGAGAAGAAAGAGGGTAAACCGAGGGGCCCGATTTTTCTTAATCATATCAAGAGAAGCCAACAAAGACACCAAGGAAAACATAGAAGAAATTACTTGCAATTACTAACTGAATTAAAGAAATGATAAATTAATGGCAATGGAAGTGGATGAAAAAACAACTTGCCGCAGGTGGGGAACAATCCCACATCATCACATTACGCGTGCGATGCTTTAACCAATCGAGCTACCGCGGTGCGGTAGCTGAGTGTCTTGTTGCCAGTAGTGATTTTAACCTACCCGGGATTGAGTAGTTCAACCAAGGCATTGCATCTAGTGCAGGGTTTATGACGAGCAAAGAGATGATAAATATATGCACTTCCTTTGCTTTATCACAACTAGTCACACAGCCCACTAGTGACCGGAATGTGTTAGATCTCTTTACCAACTTGCCCTCAGCAGTAATCCATACATGTATTACCGAACATAGCTGATCACAGTGTTCTGTGTGAGCTGAAGTTCAGATATGCAAAGATAATCAGTAGCGGATGCCAGCATATTTACAGCTATAAAAAAGCGCGCGTAAACGAGATATCATCTGCACTGGACACATAGTTTGACACATTTGTAACGATTTTGGAGTCAGAAGGTGTCAATGAACTCTAGTGCATATTGAAGAACAAAATGTTTGCATTGTGTGAGCAACATGCACCATCATGGTGGCTGACATCAAGGCGTAGTAAAAGCAAGCTGGGGTTCACGAAAGAAGTCCGCAGAAATGCTCAGAGAAAGAAAGCATGCTTATGAAGATTATAAAAAAATCCGTCATCTTGCAAGAAAAAACTAAAATGAGCAACAAACGAATTAGAGTGCTACAAAACAAACAAAAGACGCATATTTTGACTGTCTAAATTTGCGAATGAAAGAGCGGCCTAAAGAATATTGGAATTTTATTAAAACGAACTGCAATAACCAAATTTCAGTATCCTTGTTTGACCATGAGAGCACAGTTGTTCACGATAGCACGGCTAAAGCCGACTGCTTTAATTCCTTCTTTGAGTTCGTATTTGTGAGGTGCTCTCATGACAGTGAAACATTTCTAAACTATGACAGAAAATGTACTGAACGCATGGATAATGTCATTGACTCAAGGGGAATTGTTATTCAAGCACCTTGATAAATCTAAGGCGGCTGGGCCTGAAGATTTGCCTCCTGTCTTTCTCTCTTTATGCGCTCCTTCTGTGGCTCGATATCTACATGTCACTTTCTACTAAATCTTTAGAACTAAGCAGCCTGCCTGACGACTGGAATATAGCCAATGTTGTAGCTTGTGGGGATGCGCGACTCTCACGCATCCCCTGATATGCTGTTTTCCCGCACGGCTCGCGTGGCCTGGCGCCCGCGGCGCTCGGAGTGGTACAAGCGCGGTGCGAGAGATGGCGCGACCGTCGCACCGCGGCGGGGTTACTCGGGCGCCGAGAGACAAGGCGCTGCCTCTTTTTTCCCGGCGGGCCGGCGAACAGCGTGGACATTCCGCGCGCGCTGCGACCATGCTTCTGCGAGACCGCCTCGCGTGGCCGCCTTCGAACGCACGACCGTTGGCGTGACCGAACACGCGAACAACCAGGCGTTGGGATCCAGCATGGGGCGAACATATTCGCTCGCAATGCGGTCGCGGTAAGTCGGACTTCTAGATTTGTCGCGCGCCCATCGGCATATTTTGGGGATAGCAAATCGGCTAGCAGGCATTGATCTATGAAAGGTGCAATAAATGCCCTTGTGATTGTTTGCACTACTGTGTTGTCGTTCCTTTGTCCCAAGAGTACGGAGGAGAACCCCGTATCTCCCACATCTGGCTGCCCAACATGGACCTCTTGGGGCATCGGACGATAGATTTAAGTTTTGCTTCGTTCGAGACCTTTGTTTGAACCGAAGCGTAGGGCTAGCGTGGATTTTGATCGCTAGCGTTGGCGGCGTGCTTTCTTGAGCGAGGCGGCGGTGGCTGTAGTGTGTTTGAACACGTCAACATGCTAAGCCTTTTCGCAAGTGTTCTTTTTTTAATGACATTTGTCGGTACAAGAGTCACGTGGTCTACATCCTGGGAGAGCGAGGCTTAGCGCCCGCGGAGCAGTGGCAAGCCTGAAGCGAGTGAGTACGGAAGCCTCGTGGGTGGTCCGAATTTCTTATGTAAATAGCTTCTTCTATCTCTTTGACTCTAATAAAGTCGCGGCTCTGGAAGCTAGGTGGCCGCGGGCCACGGGTGCCGCTACGGGCTGACTGGTATTGCGGCCTGGCACCGGGCGCTCCGACACCATCTGTGACGGTGGGCGCCGTCCACTCGGATGCTGTGTGCACCGAGTGGAATAGGACCACCTCACAGAGCTAACGTCTCCTCGCGGCTGCCTGTCTTGCGCTCATTTTGAGTGTTGTTTTTGGATGCCGGTTGTCAGAGTAGCGACGCTTTAGGCCTAAGGCTTTACGAAGCTGCCTGTCGCACGTGGAGGGACACAACCTGGTGGACCGTGGCATTGAGGTGTTGCAAGTTGCTTCCCTCATTCGAGTTAGCCTCGCACGAATTGAAATTACCCGTTCGACTCAAGAAAGCGAGCTTCGTTCACGTGAACTTAGCATCTGAGTAGCTGCCCGATCTTTTGCTAGCCGAGTTGAACATCGTACCACGTGGGCGATGCGCATGCAGAATTCCTCTCCCTTGCACTACTTTAGTGTTTGCCGAGTGTTTTGAGTGTACGCAGCGTGATTGGAGTCACCCCTGGCTTGCTGCCACCTGCACATCGTCTGCGCTGCTGCCCCGGACTACGATCGAGTCACCCCGGGCGATGGTGATGCGGTGGCCAGTTCGGCGCAGCGACTTCGGCGGCCTCCTGCATCCAGCTCACAACCCTCGGCGGCGGACAAAGGAGCCAGCGGTCACCGACAGCTACGGCGGCTCTTGCCAGCTGGGCGCGTCGGCGCGAGCGACGCTTGCTCGTACCGACTACTGCGTCGTCGTCTCCGGAGTCCTGGCCTGGGATCGTGCCGTCAAGTCGCAAAGCTGCTGCGGTGACCGGCGGACGCCAGCGGTGTACCCCAAGGACAATCGGCTCGCATGTTATGGACAGCGTGTGGACATTTCCCCGGCGCGGCCACTGTTGCATGTACCACATTGTTCGCGAAGCACGTGTTGATGTTAGACTGTGTGAAATGTTGCGCCGGAATATGTATATCATAAGAAGCCAACAAACATCTTATGATATGACTAATAAAATCGGGACCCTCGGTTAACCCCCTTTCTTGCCGGAATATGTAGTGATTTAAGGTTGGGGGGATGTGGGGATGCGCGACTCTCACGCATCCCCTGATATGCTGTTTTCCCGCACGGCTCGCGTGGCCTGGCGCCCGCGGCGCTCGGAGTGGTACAAGCGCGGTGCGAGAGATGGCGCGACCGTCACACCGCGGCAGGGTTACTCGGGCGCCGAGGGATAAGGCGCTGCCTCTCTTTTCCCGGCGGGCCGGCGAACAGCGTGGACATTCCGCGCGCGCTGCGACCATGCTTCTGCGAGACCGCCTCGCGTGGCCGCCTTCGAACGCACGACCGTTGGCGTGACCGAACACGCGAACGACCAGATGTTGGGATCCAGCATGGGGCGAACATATTCGCTTGCAATGCGGTCGCGGTAAGTCGGACTTCTAGATTTGTCGCGCGCCCATCGGCATATTTTGGGGATAGCAACTCGGCTAGCAGGCATTGATCTATGAAAGGTGCAATAAATGCCCTTGTGATTGTTTGTACTACTGTGTTGTCGTTCCTTTGTCCCAAGAGTACGGAGGAGAACCCCGTATCTCCCACAAGCTATGCACAAAACGAGATCACATAATACTGTACCGAATTATCGACCACCTGAACCACCTCGACAACAACTATGCATTGCTAAGCCCTACTCAAGATAGTTTTTCGTGGCTATTCATCCATCACCCAACACAGTGAATTAACACCATTCAGCAAGTGCATTAGATACGGGTTACTCCGTCGATGTCATTTTCTTGCATTTCCAGAAAGCTTTCGATGTTGTACTTCATCACTTATTGCTTGAAAAATGTTCACGGTATAATATTAATCACTTCGTCATTTCCTGGACTGAAAAATACTTAAGTACTAAACGTCAGTGTGCGGTTATTATTAGAAAAAGATCTCACAAGGGTGTTGAGTGTAGCAACAGTGTAGTTGAGTGGTGCAGTGCTATGCAAATGAATTTGCAAGAAACAGTGTGCATATCATTTACAAAAAAGTCATCCACCCACAATACGCGTACTTCATAAACACTACTGAGGTAATTTCCCTGTGCGAGTGCAGATACCTTGGCGTTATATTTACCCCCCGACTTATCATGGCACCGCTACATTGAAAAAATTACAGCCAAAGCATGCCAGGCATTAGGTTTCCTGCGTCAAAATACCAAGCAGTTTCCTTCAGAAATTAAACAGCTATTGTACACAGCATATATGAGGTCCACACTTGAATATGCCTGTACTGTGTGGGATCCCTGGCTCAAAAATGATATTCAATGAATAGAAAGAGGTCAAAATTTAGGGGTTCAATATGTCTTCGGAAATTTCACAAGACATTTCAGAGTAACACGTGCCAAGGAGAAGCTTGGCTGTATCTCCTTAGGGAAACATAGGAAAATACTCACTGAAATTTCTTCATAACATTTTCTTTCTCAAACAGGTATACGGCATGAAAGGTACTTACTTCCTCCTGATTATATTTTAGAATAAGACCATATCAACAATATTGAAAAAATAAGGTACAAGGATTTAACATGTCATCTTTTTCCCCAGACAATTTCAGATTCAAACCACCTACCACGAGAAGTTGCCACCACCACCGGAAATGAGAACTTTTTTTCGTTGCTCCAGTAGTGCGCTTACGTAGGCAATGTAATTAAGGTGGCGGTCCCCACTACGGCAGCACATGCTCCACGTTTTAGTCACTGTTTGCAGACGCACTGTGCTTTTTGTGTTTATTGGACGGGTGTGAATTATATTGCATTAGAAAGCTTACTTTCTGCACTTTCCAGTGACACCTAGTATTATCGCCTAACCTGAAGTGTTACCTTATGGCAATAAAAACAGTGTGAGCAAAAAACTATTTTTGCTGTAATAGCCTCCATTGTACTGCATTTCTGGCAAAACTGTTGAACATAAAATTAAGTTTGCTGTGCCTTTAAATAAAATGTTATACAAATAAAGAGATATTGCGTGTAATTAGAAATTTATACAGGCTCCAATAAAAATTGGCAAGACAATAAAAGTTTATGAATGTTATCAACGCAGAACAACAATATGTAATGGTTTTCTAGGCTACAGTGCCCTTATCATCTATGCAAAGCTGTTTTGTGTTTTGATGAACAGTTAATGAGTTATAATTACTTCGAATTGGCAATTTATGGCTATACTTGGTCACGCATTACCAAAGAAGGCGCAAAGCAATTCAAGCTGCAATTCCAAAATTTTCCATAAGCAAGCAGCAAGCCCTTCTCTCCAATTCTATGAAGAGAAAATTGTCTTATGTTTATTAAGGAATCTATAAGAGAGCAGTGAATTCAGCTAATTTTACTGCTGGTCACGTTCATGCAAATTGACATCGAGTGTTGAAACAATCAGTGTTGACACAATCAGTGTTGCACATTGGTAGAGTCACACAGTGTCTTGTAATTACTAGCACTCACGAGTTTTACTAAGCAGCGCTTGAAACAAAAGACGTCCAATAAATAATAAATCTCACAGGCGTATTTTGCTGGTAGCGCCATCTATATCAAACTGTTTCACATCAGTTCCAACATTTGTCAAATGTGGTGCGACTAAATATTACACAGCGGGCCAAACGCAGTTGGCTTATTTCTCCAGATTTGAGTGTATGGCTCAGTCTATCTAGTCGCTGTACCTACCCCACATTCCTTCAAGCGCACATTCCTGTTCTTAAAGAGGTATACTGAGTGGACTGCAAAGTACCTCTTCATTATCTTCACGAAGTCACTACGGTCAGGCACACTTCCGGCAGAATGGAAAATTAGTAAAGTTATACCCGTATTTAAAGACGGTGACACCACGCCTACTGCCAATTACAGGCCCATTGCACTAATGTCTGGCTGTTCTAAAGTGTTAGAACATATTGTTTCTAAGTACATTCGGCTGTTTTTGTCACAGAACAAAATTCTTAGTAACTATCAACATGGGTTTCGCGAGGGCTTGTCAACCATAACGCAATTACTAGAAAGTGTTCACGATTTCAGCAAAGTTATCGATGGCAAGGGACAAATAGATCTGATCTTTCTCGACTTCAAAAAGGCATTTGATAAGGTTAATCATAGAAAACTGTTAATTAAACTAAAGGCTATTTTAGGAGATACAGGTGTAGTCAAATGGGTGGAGGACTTTCTTACTGATCGCTGACAGTTCGTCAGTATTGATGAAAATAGGTCCGAGGTCTGTGAGGTTGAATCAGGCGTGCCTCAAGGTTCAGTTCTTGGGCCTGTGCTGTTTCTGGTATATATAAACGACCTTATCGAAGAATCGGCCACAGTTACAGCGAGGTTATTCGCAGATGACTGTGTCATATATACAGAAGTGAAATCTATTAGCGACCAGATACTTTTAAATAACTTCTTAGGAAAAGTGCACCAATGGTGCGACACGTGGCAGATGTCTCTTAACCCAGCAAAGACTGTATGTATGACCATCACACACAAACATGAACCTCTGTCATTCACATCAAACTCTACAAGGTGAACCACTTCGTCGCGTAACCGAGTACAAATATCTCGGAATTTTAATAACTTCTGACCTTAGTTGGACACCACACATTAAAAAAGTAGTAGGGAAAGCCAACCAGAGATTAGGTTATATTCGACGTGTCCTTAAGCTGGCATCTCCAGCCACGAAACTGACTGCTTATAAAGGGCTCGTGCGCCCAATATTAGAATATGCATGTGAGGTGTGGGATCCGTATTTGAAAGATTCACTGGCAAAATTGGAGCAAGTTCAAAGACGTGCATTGCGGTTTATTTATTCCCGATACCGCCGGCAAGACGCCGTAACACCACGTTACGCGAGAGCAAACCTGCCCCTACTTACTCTCAGAAGGAAGGAAAAACGACTCAGCCTTTTCTATTTAATCATTAATGAGCTTCTGCTTGTTGCTAAGTCTCGCTACATAAATGAATCTGAGAGTATGACGGAAGCCCGTCTGGTCGGGATGATGCATACTTAAAAGGAAAAGGTCTGGACACCGACCAAAAATGGTTTAAAAGAGTTATTTACGTTTCGGCTCCCCCACGGGAGCCTTGTTCACAATGAAAGAAGCGGCAGAGCTGGCGCCCCTTTTTATGTGCATCTCAAAACATGATTAAGGCACCTGGCATACATGGGCGGCAGATTGCCTTCGTTGCGATTAAGAGTGTGCGCCGTGGTTTGGATGATTAGGGACTCAAGATAAAGACGCGAAGAATGATTTCGCTCCTTGGCAATCACACAACATTTCTCCCAGTTAATCTTATGTGATGTGGCTGCGCAGTGTTCGGCCAAGGCATTTGATGCAACGTGTCGTTTCTGGACGTCATTCATGTGTTGCTTAAGTCTTGTTTTGAAGTTGCCGGTTTCACCGACGTAGACATACCGACAATCCGCACACGGAATGACATACACCACGCCTGGGAACTTGTCCTTTTCCAAAGGGTCTTTCACATGCACGAGCTCGTGTCTAAGTTTCCGGGAGGGCACGTGCGCAACCTGCACGTCATATGACCGCAGGACGCGTGCAAGAGTCTCGCTTATGCCGGGGACATACGAAATCGAAGCCGGTCTTTTAGGGGGTCCAGGCTGGGTGGGTGCTGTGCGAGCCAGCTGGCGCCCTACTGAGTCAATGACGTACTCAGGGTATCCACAAGCCATTAATTCCCTCCGCAGAAGTGCATTGTCCGCTATGTGGTCTTCGGCTGTTGTGCACACGTTTTTTGCCCAACGAAGAAAAGAGCCGACAACAGACCTCTTTTGCGAAGCAGGGTGCACCGATCTGTAGTTTAGGTAGCGGCCCGTGTGAGTGTGCTTCCTAAACACCTTGAATAACAGGTTTGGCCCATCTCGCTGCACAAGGGTGTCCAGGAACGGCAGTTGCCCTTCAGATTCCACTTCAACGGTGAACTTGATTGCTGCTTGTATATTGTTTAGGTGAGCCGTGAAAGGGCCAAGGTTTTTCCTTTGCAAAATGCTGAAACAGTCGTCGACATATCTGAGGAAGACTTTAGGTGCCGGTGTAAACGATGACAACGCTTGAGCTTCGATAGCCTCCATTGTTAGGTTAGCTACTGTGACCGAAATCGACACACCCATTGCTGCTCCGTGTACTTGCCGATAAAATTTCTTCTGGAACGTGAAATACGTATTTGATAGGCAAAATTTTAGTAGCCTACCTAGGTCAGGCACATCGATGGGGGATCTGTCAGGCAACGTCGGGTCTTCGTCAAGGGCGGCGACGCAAACTTCCACGGCCATATCTATTGGTACGCTTGTAAACAGTGAGACCACGTCAAAAGAAACTAAGACTTCGTCGGGGTGGATGCTTGTCCCTTTAACCTTTTCAATGAAGTCGTACGTGTTGCATATGTGCGTGGCACGTTTTCCAACGAGTGGCGAAATGATTCTGTGAAGAAAATTTGACAGCTTGTGGAACGGCGAACGAAATTGCACTCCGCACTTCAATCACTGTCTTCCTCAGCTGCGCTCTCTACGGATAGTTCCTTGTCGGGCATATCTTCCCAGAGGTACTCATCCTCTGTGCCATCGAGCGCGTTCGAGATGCCGCACTTATTGAATGCGTGACACACAATTAACTTGCATAAGCGAAGCCTGCTTCAGCCACCCGGTTGGCGTCACTGCAGGCTCACCTGAGCACATCCAATCAGCGTAACACAGCTTGACCGCGTCCTTGAACGGCTTGTTCACGCAAACATCTAAAGGCTGCAGCTGAAACGTCATCCCACCTAGGATAACGACGAGTTCAGTGCCGGATTCGTGCAACAGCCTCAGTCGGCCAAATGGCAACGAAACGTGTCCAGCACAAGGATGGACGGGAACAACAACAGTGCGCCGGGCCGCCTACACCAGACGGACTTTATCCAGTCGAGCACAAGATTCTCATTCATCCAGCCTTTCTCATGGCATCTCACGACCACATTTTTTGGCAGCTCCTCACCTTTAGGCACTGCCTTGCGCTTGAAGACGACATAGGGCGGGAGAGCTTGCATCCATCTACCGTGCACGACATGACGGTAACTCGCGTTTTCTCGTTGCCAGTGGACCGAACATAAACTTGTTTAGAGCCCTTTTCAAGCGCGATGAGGGGTGATGGCATGTCCAGATAAACCGGCGTTTGGTCAGCATTGCCAATTTGCCCTAGCTGTAAGTTTTTAGACTTGTGCAGCGAAATAACATGGCGCTGGAAAGCCACAAGCAGCTCTTCGAATGATTCGGGCAGCTTTTGCGAAATCGAAGTTCAGTGGCGTAAGGAAAATCCAGCATGGCACATGTAGCGATACATCCAGTGCTTGCTCGCTTTGAAGGTGGAGCTTGGTCTTGGTGGAGGTGGTGAGGTGGTAGCCCTTTTTCTGTTGCAAGCTTCTTAGCTTTTGCCTGCATAAGCTCCATGCTCACAGCTAGATGCGCAGCTTGCTGTTGGTGTACTAACTCCGTCAGGGCGAGTTCGATTTCCGGGAATATCCCACTCTTCGGGCGGCGAAAGCTTCTTCGCGTTTCGCTGCACGCGAAAAGGGCTTCCTTCTGTCGAAGCCACCCGCGAATGCTTCCCTCGTTGACGCCAAACTGCCTCCCGGCCACACTGTTGCCGATGTCCTGTGCGGCTAAAATAACCTTTCTCTTGAAAGCAGCAGAGTACTGTTCTCGTGGTCTGGATTTCTTGGCCCTTCGATGGGAAATAAAAAAGATGCACATCGCGAAGCTTGTTTTGCACGTGTGCTGCCAAGGTGCGCACTCAACAACAAAGAAACAATGCTGCAGTCATGCAGCAAGAATGAAACCAAGCCGTAGCCACGCAGCAATAAAGAAAAGACATAGCCACGCAGCAATTACGAAACCAAAACTTCTGGCCCAGATTTCTAACTGAAATTTTTGTTCGGATCCGCATATACAGTGCAGTCCACTTATAACGATATCGATAAAGACGAAAAATATGATCGTTATAACGGATGATAGCTATATCTGGACTGCAGTTATCAAAAAAAAAAAAAAATTTAAAACGCGTTTGCGCTCTTTACCTTTGCAGCTCTGAACTCGAATTCGCTACTTGCTCTAAAGAATAGATGATGTATACAGTAGGCCATGAAAAACAAACTTTATTTCTAGCGCCAATGACCGTGTCAAGGATTAGGCGCGCCGAAGTAGTCCGAAATCTGCACTTGCTTTTGCGGCAGCTTCAGCTTCACAACCGCGGTGTGCATGGATTCCAGCTGCTGCGCGAACACTGGCGGCAATCCTTTAGCATGCATAAAATCAATTAAGGAGTCGATCGACGACAGTGCACTTTGCGTGGACATCGTGGTCGAGGTCAAGGAGCCACTGTCGATCTCGTTGTCACTGTCGCTGATGCCGTCGCCACCGTCGCACAACTTTGCGTCTGTCGAGACAGCACATTTTCGGCGATCGCCTCGTCGGTGACCTCATCGCAGAACGAGGCAGCACTGTCTGCAGTCAAAAACTCCTCCTTCGACACACCACCTGTGTCACCAGTAGGAACGAGCTTCCAGAGCTCGGTTATGTCAGCGACTTCCACCGGGTCGGTCTCAGCGGGTTGGGGAAGTTCGTCCTTACGCACAAAGCCCGCCTTCTTTAAGCCATTGGTGATGAACCACTGGTAAAGCGCCTCTTCAACATCGGCGTACAAGGGGTCTCTAACCCCTTTTCCGCTGATCGGAATGGCCGCTGATAGCTCCTGCCTTCACAATCGCGGTGCTCCCGGTTTTCAAGATGGTTGATATCGTTAACTGGACGAGCTCATACATCTTCACGAGGGCGCTCACCTTGAAGCCGCATCGAGAGTCCTGCAAAATATCCATCTTCGTGTCAAGCGACACAGCTTTGCGCTTTGTCGGCGCCATCTTCGAACTGGGTTGAACCGTTGGTTGCACGCTGCTTCGGTGGCGTCAGCCTGCTATCGCGAGAGAGACGCGGGACGGGCGCCACCGCGCCGCTTTGCTTGTCGCTTCTTTTTTTCTTTCTCTCTCTTTCGGAGCGACTGTGGCCGACGCGCATGAAGCAGCTAGCACCATCTTGTGGCGCGCTGCGCCAACGTTGGCTGCGCCTACTCGTGTGCGGGCGGGGCGAGACGCGCTGCGCGGTAATGGCGGCAGATACGAACTTACGGAGGTAAACATCGCCTCGTCTCGACATCGTTCGTTTCAGGGAACTAAGCAACGCAAACGTTACGATTATTTGGCACGGAAAACGCCGTCCAGACTGCAAAATTTTGATCGTTATATCCGATATGCGGTGTATAACCTATCGTTATAAATGGTTTTTTTCCCCATAGACCTAATGCATTAAATGACACTCTCATGTCGACCCATCGTTATAACCGATATATCGTTATATGTGGTATCGTTATAAGTGGACTGCACTGTAGTACAAGGCAAAAATCTGGGATGCTAATAATAGGAAAAAAAACTCGCATTATACACGGGTTTTTACGGTAGCTCAGATCAACACTGCTTAGCTTCGGTGATTGCAGGAGCCAGCGCTCTTGCACCCAAACATGGCTGATGGCCTATGAACATTTGTTTGCCATCCTAATCCCCATTAATGATCACGCAATTTGCAAACAGCGGTGAAAAGAGAAGTGGCACCCCTTACATCAATGACATCTGTTTTGGGATGCATGTGGATAACAGTGCTTTAGTTGGCTACACGCAAAGCCTTCTCATCATGCATGCATCATATAAAAAGTACCCTTTTTGGTGCACTGCAAGGCATGCAAAAGGGGCTCAGCATATTTTTAGCACCGAAGTAATGGAAACGAGCTTGCAATGGTGGGGGAGGTCTTTCGTACGTAGGGAAATGGGCATCAGGTCACGCTGCACATGCCATCGAAACACAACTGATGTCAGCAGTGTATACAACTTTAATTTATATGCACATGCACGTGGTCCGGGGTAACTTAAAAACTCTGCAACTGCTTTGGGCAGTCTGGCCTCGCCTCCCCAGTATTCCCCGCAACCTAACAGTGCCGGTGATATAAACTTTCTGGACGAAGTCACTCCACAAACAAAATGTCTTTTTTTTTTCTCTCTCTCTTTTTTTACTTAGTCGCTCTGTTGTAAATATTCTGTTTTTACTTCCATACTAACCTTTACCCTACTCTTTTACCGCCAACCCTCCTCCACTACTGACCACTATTGGGTGTCAGCAGACTGCGCTATAGTTACAGCAGTCAGTAGTAATTTCCTTCCCTTTCCTTTATTTACTTATCTATCTGTTTACAGGCACAAAGCTATATTTACCATTTCAAGCCACGAACCTTCATTTAGCAGGCCCGTACTTCGGAGAATGTTAAGAAAAAAGAAAAGAAGTAGGCACTAGGAAAAAAAAAGAAGAAACATAAATGCAGGCGAACCCAGCTATATTGAACTCACAAAAAAACACCTATCAGTTCGATATAGAACATAATTCGATATAAGCCTGCTAAAGAATTGTATGTCATAAAAGCACATACCATTTATAAAATCAATTTATTGATGAAACTAGCCTAGTTTCCCATGAAATAGTCCTGTATTCTGCTTGGGCAATTTCGCTGCCTGCGACACATGCACTTCTCCACCTTGTCTAAGGAGTCGGAGAGGTTGAGGCCGCAACCTTCCACATTCACGCAGAAGCACCGGACTAGTGTGAGTGCGCCAATCACCTCGGAAGATGTAGGCAAAGGACCATCGTTGCTTTCCTCATTGTGCCCACTTTCACTTGTGCTCGGAACGATGTCGGCAATGTGTTCTTTGTTTTCGGGCTCTCCTGTGGGCGTGACACCATCATCTGCACTCAAAAGCTCGTCGACAGTTGATTCGTCAAAAGCTTCTGGAAATTCTGACAGCTCCCTCCAAACTTCAGTACACCAACAATGGCTTCGTCGCATTCACGGAATTTACAGTCATCACCGAGCATGCGGAAGCCGGCACGTCTGAAGAAATTTCGGATGACGCCCTTGAACACAGCCTTGCATAAGCAACGGGCGCCACAGGCACCTGTTCGCGAGTTTGGCCTCTTAAGCACTAATCTCCCCTTATTCTTCGATATCATGCTGAGAGCTAGTGCCCCTTGGAATCTTGCACGCTGCAGGGACATCGGACTTCTCACCACATTCAACCTGATTTATGATTTCGAGCGTCACGACGAAAGGCCATCTAGCACGACGAGGGCACAAGAGCCTCTGATTGGCTGTCTAAGCAAGCGCTGCGGGCGGGCCAGGCAAATTTTTTGCAGGGGGGTGTCGACAGCTCGCCCGATGCAGTACAGTCACGGTAGGGAGAGTGGTTGAATGGAGCCGCACTGCCGTGAGGGAAAGCCAACTTCTGGGGGCACTTTTGCGCCGCTTGTTGTTCGATTTATCGAGATTCGCTGCTATTTTGTTCGATGTAAGCGTAATTTTTGCTATATATACTCATTGTAACTATACTGCGTTAAGAAATTCTTTGATATACAGAATAATTCGATGCAAACGGGTTCGATATACTCGGGTTTGACTGTAGTTGACGATCAATGTCGCTCAAGATTCCATCCATTTCAGTCACAACCTATTATTGCAAGTATTGTGTTCCACCGAGGTAGTGAGCACTATCTACCGAGATGGTTTTCAAGAAGGCGGCTCGCACTTCGTGGGGTTCTCCTCCCGTACTCTTGGGACAAAGGAACGACAACACAGTAGTGCAAACAATCACAAGGGCATTTATTGCACCTTTCATAGATCAATGCCTGCTAGCCGAGTTGCTATACACAAAACATGCCGATGGGCGCGCGACAAATCTAGAAGTCCGACTCACCGCGACCAGATAGCGAGCGAATATGTGCGCCCCATGCTGGATCCCAACGCCTGGTCGTTCACGTGTACGGTCACGCGAACGGTGGCGCGTTCGAAGGCGGCCACACGAGACAGTCTCGCAGAAGCATGGATCGGCGCCCGCGCGGGACGTCCGCGCCGCTCGACGATCTCGAACCAGAGAGAAACACCTTGTCTTTCGGCGCCCAAGTAACCCCGCCTGTCGGCGGCGTTAGCAGCGCAACACTCACGCCATCTCTCGTACTGCGCCTCAACCACTCCGACCGCCGCGGGCGCCAGGCCACGCGAGCGATGCAGGAAAACAACATATCAGGGGACGCATGAGAGTCGCGCATCCCCACATCCCCCCAACCTTAAATCACTACATATTCCGGCGAAACATGTCCCACGCTCTAACATCAACCCGTGCTTCGCGAACAAGATAGTACATGCAACAGTGGCCGCGCTGAGGAAATGTCCACACGCTGTCCATAGCATGCGAGCCGACATTGTCCTTGGGTAGACCGCTGGCGTTCGCCGGTCACAGCAGAAGCTTTGCAGACTCGACGGCACGATTCCAGGCCAGGACTCCGGAAACGGCGACACAGTAGTCGGAACGAGCAAGCGTCGCTCGCGCGCTGCTGGCGAGAGCCGCAGTAGCTGTCGGTGACCGCCGGCTCTTTTCTCCGCCGCCGAGGGTTGTGAGCTGGATGCAGGAGGCCGCCGAAGTCGCTGCGCCGAACTGGCCACAGCATCACCATCGCCCGGGGTGACTCGATCGTAGTCCGGGGCAGCAGCGCAGACGATGTGCAGGTGACAGCAAGCCAGGGGTGACTCCAATCACGCGGCGTACACTCAACACACTCGGCAAACACTAAAGTAGTGCAAGGGAGAGGAATTCTGCATGCGCATCGCCCACGTGGTACGATGTTCAACTCGGCTAGCAAAATATCTGGCAGCTACTCAGATGCTAAGTTCATGTGAACGAAGCTCGCTTCCTTGAGTCAAACGAGTAATTTCAATTTATGCGAGGCTAAACAGAATGAGGGAAGCAAATTGCAACACCTCAACGCCACGGTCCACCAGGCTGTGTCCCTCCACGTGCGACAGGCAGCTTCGTAAAGCCTTAGGCCTAAAGCATCGCTACCCTGACAACAACCGACATCCAAAAAGAACACCCAAAATGACCGCAAAACAGGCAGCCGCGAGGAGACGTCAGCTCTGTGAGGTGGTCCTACTCCGCTCGGTGCACACAGCATCCGAGTTGACGGCGCCCACTGTCCTAGACGGTGTCGGAGCGCCCGGTGCCAGGCCGCAATACCAGTCAGCCCGTAGTGGCACCCGTGGCCCGCAGCCACCCGGCCCCCAGAGCCGCAACTTCATCCGAGTCAAAGGGATAGAAGAAGCTATTTACATAAGAAATTCGGACCACCCACGAGGCTTCCGTACTCACTCACTTCAGGCTTGGCAATGCTCCGTGGGCGCTAAGCCTCGCTCTCCCAGAATGCAGACCACGTGGCTTTCGTACCGACGAATGCCATTAAAAAACACTTGCGAAAAGGCTTAGCATGTTGGCATGTTCAAACACACTACAGCCACCGTCACCTCGCTCAAGAAAGCACGCCGCCAACGCTAGCGATCAAAATCCGCACTAGCCCTACGCTTCGGTTCAAACAAAGGTCTCGAACAAAGCAAAACTGTTAAATCTATCGTCCGATGCCCCAAGAGCCCCACATTGGGCGCCAGATGTGGGTTTCTCTTCCCATACTCTTGGGACAAAGGAACGACAACACAGTAGTGCAAACAATCACAAGGGCATTTATTGCACCTTTCATAGATCAATGCCTGCTAGCCGAGTTGCTATACGCAAAACATGCCGATGGGCGCGCGACAAATCTAGAAGTCCGACTCACCGCGACCAGATAGCGAGCGAATATGTGCGCCCCATGCTGGATCCCAACGCCTGGTCGTTCACGTGTACAGTCACGCGAATGGTGCCGCGTTCGAAGGCGGCCACGCGAGACAGTCTCGCAGAAGCATGGATCGGCGCCTGCGCGGGACGTCCGCGCCGCTCGACGATCTCGAACCAAAGAGAGAAGCCCCTTGTCTTTCGGCGCCCAAGTAACCCCGCCTGTCGGCGGCGTTAGGAGCGCAACACTCGCGCCATCTATCGCACTGCGCCTCAACCACTCCGACCGCCGCGGGCGCCAGGCCACGCAAGCCGTGCAGGAAAACAACATATCAGGGGACGCGTATGAGTCGCGCATCCCCACAACTTACACGACAGCCACGTCAAAAGTGGCAGTGACAAACTACTTACTGCGCCTAAAGCCACCATCAGCAGCACTGACCATTTTATATAGAAAAGGTTTGACCAAGCCATTACTGAAAGTCTCAGCAGGGAGAAGGCCACCACCCGCAGCAACAAAACAACAATGGTGCTAGGCACAACTCATCCTGAACAGAATGGCGGAGGGGACATTTACCTCAACTACAGCAGATCACCTGTCGCAGCATCGCAACAGGGAGAGACCGAAGCTTGCTGCGATGGCGAAGAGCAGATTTTTTTCCCTCTTTCCAAACATGACTCGGTGGTGTCACCTGGTGAGAGAATCTGAACTACATGCAAGATAGCAGCCGTTATACCTTCACCTTAATGCAAAAATGAATTTTACCAAATTCAAAGAATGTATTCTCATAATTGCTATGCATTGTGAGATATTTTTATGTTTATGCTAACATTATTGCTTTTTATTTTAGTGGTTCAATCGTACAGTGTTTGTTTTTGTGTGTGTGTGTGTTGTCACAACGTTTTATGCACAAGACAATTCACCTGTATTTTTCCCTAGTTTCCCCTTCACTGTACTATATCCCCCCCCCCACTTGTAACGCCATTCGTGGCACTGTGGGTAAAGCGACTAAAAAATCAATTGTCGCTTTGTGGTCTCTACTCTGCTGCCTGAGATGTGCCAAAGACTTTCAAGAGAATCTAGTGTGAGCAGGTTACGCAAGAGTTGGGCACCCAGCTGGTACTCAAACCTCTTGCATATGGTATGGTGATGCTGGGTATAGGTCAGCTCAATCATGCAATGACAATTCACATAGGTTTGCTCGCTACTGCAAAGGCACACATGGTAATAGAAACTAGAAACAGAAAAACTCCTACATGCCAAAATTTAAAAATTGGCATTCTTTTCAAAGTATTCTTGAGGAGAAACAATGACGGTTCAAGCAAACTGATTTCTGCATTATGAACACAGCGCATTTGGCCCTGTGACTAGGCATTCCTGGCTCCAAGGGTTGGCTATGAGGTTGCAGGACAGAGGACCCTTCACAGACAAAAAAAAAACCCTCACCTTTCCTCTTTCTTGAGCCGTATGCATTGGCCAATGATGTCTCGTAGCTCTGCACTCTCCACCTTGTCAAAGCACTGGGGCCGCACACCCTAAACAAGAAAGAGCAGGGCTGGCTTACTAGTCTGATCGGTAAACCTAATCAAGTTGTCAACCACTCATTCAAACTGCATAAAGTTTGCTGAAGAAAGCAACTGAGGCATCCACTACTATTTGTTTCACTGGTTTCTGCATGCAAGGCTGCTTTACTTTAACTACAGCGTACGATATGCCTCTAATTACTGGCTCTTCACCGTTTCCCACAAGCATCTCACTCTGACATTCTGGTCTGGAGACTTGAAAATAATTCAAGTGCTTGGAACATTCAGTGATTGAATGATTGGGAACCAGAGCACACCTGAACACTTTGATGCCTCAGTGAAGGTGATTACCACCTGTTCATTCTCGCTGCTCTCAAAGTGGTGCTCAGACACACCACCCACCATGCCCAATGTGCTCAGCGAACAAATCCTCTCCAGCTCGGTTATTACCAGTGGTGAAACAGGCTGCAAGCTAAAACAAAACTATCACTTTTCAGAGAGGCAGGGCTCCTAAGGCTGTAAAGCAATTCCACATATCAAGCATATGTTGCAGCGGCACAAGAAAAGCTGCTCTCGCCTCTCCATGATTGCAGGTGTGTGCCTTTATTATCAAGCACCTGCAATATCACCGAGTCCACTTGAAAAGTCATGCCCCCATAGGAGAAATCTTAACAGATTACCAAATGTCTTTTACTTTGTTATGCTCACTGACACACACTATTCTGCTATGGCAATGTTATCACTTCTAGCAACCATACTGTGAAAGTATTGCACCATTTTCTCAAAACCAAGGCTGACAGCATCCTAATTTTGGAACCTCAGTTCTACTGCATCTTTAACTGAAATCATTTTGCTTGCTTGCTTGCTTGCTTGCTTGTTCATGTGTGATTCTACATGACTTTGGTATGTCAACATTTTTAATTCCATTTACAGTTTTATAACTGAGATACCATCAAGCAACTCAAATGTTTCACATTGAAAACTACAAAATGTGTTAGAAAATTAGATACATATGCAATTTCAGCAAAGCAAAGCAGAAACTAGGGTTAATTGGGTTGAAATTTGAGACAGGAATAATAGCGTGGAAACACAAAACTACAAATTGAAGTGCTCATTAACAATGGAAAGATTTCATTGCAACATCACAAAAATACAAAAGAAAAGAAAGAGTATGGTATGAACAGCTCTCTAAGCAAATTTTTCTAAGCAGTGCAATTTAAAGTGTGTGTCTTGCTGGTAAAGAACATACAATCTGAAAATCTCACAACTCATCCACATATCACACCTCATGATTCTATGCTCATCAAGGACAGGTTGGCAAGTACAAGACTTTAAATGCAACACAATATTGCTGCCAACAAGCAAGCATACATGCGCTCTTAATTCACTACTGCGGTTGCTGAACAAAAACCCCGAGATGAGACAAATTCAACTCGGAACATACCGTGGTGACCTTCTTGTAAATTTGGGCTGGCCCGCTGCACTCCGAGTAGGGGTATTCGGATGTGGCCATCTCCAGCATGCACATGCCAAAGGCATACACATCCACCGATTCGTCATAGTGCTCTTCATACATCTCAGGGGCCATGAACTCGGGAGTACCTGTACGAGAAGCCATCCTCAGCTGTCGTGGCATTTGATGTAAACAAGACACCACAGAACAACAGAAAGAAAACCAGCCAAGAGAAAGCCTGAACTACACTGGATGCAAGGTAGCCTTGAGAAGCAAGGCTCGTTGCCGGCTACCATCCGTAATAGGTCCTCCAAGTAACGTCGGAAACCTTCTTGCAAAACAAATACTTATGTTGCAGCCCATGTGTCCCACAATTATAACCTAACATGGTGCACACATTTCAGCACCATACAAACTCACCAGCCTCTTTTCCTTTGTTAAAAGTTCACTAGCATACAAGAGGGTATCCAGAAATAGCCCTTTCATATATTTTTTTCCTTGATCATTGACTAGTGTCGACATCAGTGTGACAGCAATACATAAACTGGTCATTTATCATTATAGATTTAGTCAAAGCATGTAAGCCACACTCAGCTAGTGCACTAGCAAAAGAAATTGGCTATTTCATAGACACCTGCCAGGTCAGAAAAATAGCGCCCATCAGTGTATTGCCATTATTATTACATTAGGACATTTTGCACTCATCCTGTCCACGTCTCTTTTTGTTTTAGGTGTATTCACGCAGTCAATCACGTTATTATCATTGTATAACATCATCAGAACATGTTGAAAATTTTTCAAAAAGAAAAATCTCTAAACAAAGTCAGGAACAAGGCAATGTACGAAGACAATTTCATGCGCTCTCTCTACTCACTGTGGTCACTGAATAAAAATTGCCAAAAATTTAATGGGTACTGCGAGGATTGGGAGGTCAATCCCATCGCTCGTAATCAGTTGTCCAGATTGGAGTCTGGCATGAATTAGATGGTAGCTGGCCTATGCCGTCGTCCAACTTATCCACGCTGAGGACGTTGTTGAAGGGAAGGACTGCTTCTCATCGAGAACGAGGAATATTGGTTTATTTACAGTATCTACATCAGGACGTTGCAGTTCATCAGTCTAGCATAACTGCGAGAGAAAGTACACTGAGCAGCCACACAACAGCGGTTTATAAACACTCGGTCCTCCCTCGATCCCAAGGTGAGGGAAACGTTCGACCAGTCATCGTAAGCGAGTCGCCTCTCTGCGCGAGGGATTACACACACACACATCCGCACAGGTTCACGGTCCTCAACCGACGTCAGACGGTCTTCGCAGAACTCGGGGCTTACGTCAGGAAAGGCACATTTTATTCCCCGAGCTGACCCCCGCAGCGCGGCCGCCGGTTGCCCATAGTCTTGCGTCTTGAACGGCGCGTGGGAAGGGGCCTCGAACTACGTTCCCTCGGGGACTCCTTTGTTCACAGCAGACCAGGTCGGCGGTGGCGGGTTCAGTCATAAAGCCTGGTTCGTTGAACTCATCTCGGCTCCCGCGACGGAGAGGCGAGGACGCGGCGTTGTCCTACCACACAGTAGATATAGTGACGCCGTTTGGCTGCAGCGTAATGGTGACTTTCCAAGAAAAGTTGACGCCGCTGTCGCAACTGGCTGGCAAAACTTGCACCTCAGCGGGCCGTTCTTAACAGTTCATATCAGAAACAATAGCTGAACAACTTTGGGCTACAGTGTTCTGGCGCAATGTGGAAAACCTTCACATGTGTGTTTAAGAAAGTTACATTCATGTGAGAGAGAAAAATCTTTAATTATTTTAAGATGCCCCTTACACATCAAACAAGCAGCTACACACCCATTTCGCTGACTCCACACAGTACAGCCAAGGACAGCAAATCTTGTTTGCTTCCTGGATTGTCAGCCAATCAGGGCAGTGAACACACAGCCACAGGTAACCTTCCACGACATCGCCCTCTGTCAACACACCATATGCTGGTGTGAGCAGACAATGTATGACTGCTCCTGCTGAAAACAGTATTTCATTGTATAACACTCAGTCATGATCCCCCATGCTTATTAAGCATTGCTGGAGTATACTCCCTCGGGCACTAAGCATGTTCTGCTAGGTCATTACCGTGAACCCCATGTTGCCCTCAGTCCGGTCCACTGTGTTGTTTCTTATCCAGGATTTCTTGAACTGTACGCCCATCGTGAAAAATATGGCCATGCACAGACCAACCACTTGACCAGTTCATCAATTCGATGTGAAATTCTGATGCGTCAAAAACAAAAGAATTCAATTGTGAAGTTTCATGTGCCAAAACCTAGATGGTCTAATTATCAGGAACAGGAGAATTTTAGCATTCCGCCTCCATCGAAATGCAGCTGCTGCAGCTGCGATCAAACCCTCGACGTCCAGCCCAGCAGCACAACAGAGCTCAGCCTTGCTCCAGACAATATGCTGAAGAAGCCTGTCAACGGGCCCACGTACAGATCCCGAGATACATCATTGATGTTACATAATGGGCTCCGCCCAACGCTGTCGCATTTTCTTCATATCGATAGCCTCGGCCCGAAACTGCACATGTATCCCTCATGCCATGCTTCACACAGTAGTGCTCATAAAAGCACTTCTTGTTGGGCTAGTTGGTAGCTGTTCATTATAAAATATGAAGATGCCAAATAAACGGACACACACGGCCCCGTTCTCTTCTCTTGTGTGTGTCCGTTTATTTGGAGTCTTCATATTTTATAATTAGTAGTGCTCATGCCTTACTGCTGCTTCTTGATCCTTGTTATCCTCTGGGAACTTTTAACGCTTCAGTGTGGCTTACTCCATGTGAATAGGTGTACTTTTTACAAGCATAGAGTCTATGCTGCTTGAAGGAGAGTGGTAATGCCACGTGGTTTAGAAATCCTGCACACAGAAGATGAAGGAGTTGGAGAGGATGTGCTTGATGGCTTTGCAGTTTTCATGCATTCTTGCCAGTTCTGAGTGCTCTTATAAAACCCAAATGTTTTGTACATATTGTTATCTGATGTGTGTGAGGATCGAGCTGTCTTCCCGCACCTCGTCCCCCAGCTCGTGCGTTGTGCTTGGCTCAATCTCCGGGAACCACCACCGTAATGGCAACATGGCGAACGCATGCCGGAGCCAAATTTTCGTGCAAACCATGCTTCTCTCTCCCCGCCTCGAATCATCGCATGAGCAAGTGTCACTGGGACGCGCCCTAATTGGCCTCCCGAGTGGCGGTCCCCGCGCGCCCTCACCACTTGAGCTCTCTTCCGTTGAGTGCTTATTTGCCGTGGCCATGGCCGCGGCAGATGCTCACAGGCCCACAACGAGTTCGCTACATGGGACCTTTGCTCTCGCGACTCTTTGTTCTCGCACTTGCTGGACCCCTCACCGGTTAGTCCTAGTGCAGCGGGCACGCATACTCCATCGGTCTTGTGGTGAGCCTTTGCCGGCAAGTGCCGTGACTGTCGCACTGTGCTGTATCTTGGTGAATAAACCTGCATTTGTTGGCGATCTGACTCTGGAGCCTCCTCTAAGCCATGTCGGGAAGTCGACGAACCCTACCGCAGCGCCTTTGTGCATTGCGGAGTGGAGGAGTGTCGTGCCCTTTCCTGACCGTCACTCATATGAGCCTTGTGCAAACCCATCTCCACATAACTGGCGCCCAACTCGGTTTCAGCATGGCATCAGAGCAGGCCCCTTCATGGCCCTCGTTCCTGCTTGATACCCTCAATACGGACTTAATGTCCTTCGACACGGACGATACCGACAACATAAGGTACGTTCACCTCGGCGACCCTCTGCTTTCGGCCACCGGAAGCAATCCTTTCTTTGGACAGCCTTTGGCGACGTCAACCGCTCGGATGTGTACCCTAGTCCTACGCATGCTAGTTTTGGGTTTCCTCAACTGTTTCAGACGTGCACAGAACAGGTGCATACTAGCCCCTCCGATGTGCTGTTCCCACTCACTGGCCCCTTTTTGTCCTGAGTGCAGTTGAGCAACCCACGTGCCACATCGGAGCCACCCTGCTTAAGTGCTGGCACAAACTCGCTCGCCGGCCTCTTTGTCCCGAGCGCCTTTCTCGGAATTCATCACTCCCGACTATGAGCGCCGCATGCGTCACGAGCTAGAGCTTCACACCCAACATCCCGACGAACCTCTGCTCGAGTATGTAAGAACTATGCAGAAGCTCTATCTTCATGCTGACCTTTTGGCATCTGACGCCGAGAAGGTGGAGCAGGCCATTCGTCAAGCCCATCCAATCTTCACGACTTACCTTCAGAGCGCCCGTTATCGTGACTTAAACGAGTTGGCCTCTGATGCAAAGCGGATTCATGGCGACATATTGGAGGCGAGCCTACCGCCCACCTCTACCGCTGTCTGTCTCTCTCAAACCTTGTTGTGCGTGGGCTGGTGGTGACACGTCACCCCGTAGTTCACCCAAATATGAGGCGGCCTTGGCCACAAGAGAACACCTAGATATGCGTGACCTTTCTGACCGTGCTCTCGATTCGAACTTGCACGCCCAGGCGCGCTGTTCTGCCCTGCACAGCCAGCGAGAACGCGAACCCTGTGCCCTTGCGCACGAGGGGAAATCCGATTGCAGTGCCCCTTTGGCTAGCGAACGGAAGCCACCTAGCGCTCGAGACGCACTCAGGCTCCCTCAGTCAGACCGAGGCGGCGTCTGCTACCTATGTCATGAATGCGGCCATTATTGCCCGAACATGCAAAGCACGCCGCCCTATGCAAGAGCCTCCTCGCCCGTCGGGAAACGCCGTGAGCCGCCGCTGAGTTCCCCCTCACTGGCGGCGACAGCAGGAGTGCATGGTGGTGGTACGTAACCTCTGGCTCCAATGGCGTGTCGCGCTCGAACTGACTCTTCCCCACGCCGGCACCTTTTATCACCCTTACGATCGCTGGTCAACAGTTTGTGATGCTGCTGGATAGCGGGGCTTCGGTGTCACTGTTCGGCGAGGAGGTTATGGCTCGTTTGCACCGGTGTTCTGTCAACATTAGAGCCTGCGACACCGCCTCCCACCTTATAAGCGGCACAGCTACCTCGTGCGGCTCTGTGCGGTTGGTTGTGCGCAGGGAGAATCGCGTACACCATCAGCGTTTTGTGCATCTCCCGGGTCTTTCCGTGCCCATGATTCTCAGACACGACCGCCTCGTACGCACGGAATGAAGGAATGAAACCACGTTTATTCCACATTAAAATGCACCGAAGACGCTGCGGTGGAAAGAGGAGGGGTGTTATTGCAAAAGGGGAAGGGTAAGGCTGCCTCCGTTTTATTAATGAACGTCCTGGAGGCAGCTAAGTGGGGACCGCATGACGCTTGTGGCTGTCGCGGAGCCGATCACCGACAGGTGGTGCTGCAGGGTCCTGAAGCTGTAGCAAACGGAGGCTACAGGGCAGGCCCTTCTGACTCTCTGCAACCCTTTGCTAAACTCCCGCTGGCCGTGGCGGCCCTTCAGACGCCGGATGCCACGCGAGAGCAGGAGGAGCAGAGACTTAGCGCAGCCCCCTTGGCTCGTGTCCCTCACTCTGTCGCAAATACTGGCCCCTTGGCCAGCACAACGGAAAACGGTCGGTGCGAACCGCTTTCTCACGAGCATTGCACTGCTACAGCGGTCAACGTGCTGGCTACCCCTGCGACCACCCCGTTAAGCAGCAGCTCAAACTGCTCGCTAGCTCCTTCGTGTTAGCACGCTGAATGGAAGGTGCATGTTTATCTCCCAGCCTTGATGCAGGTTTCGTCGCAAACTGCCGTTTTCTATCAGCACGTCTGTTGTGAAACAGCCTACATGCAGCTACCATAACCCAGTGCAAGTGTAAAATTTGCATGTGTTTGAAAGCCAGCGCACACCAGGACGCTGCGCTCCCCCTTCTCTCGCACACAGAGAGAAACCGGCCGTCTCACGTAGCCCATGGAGAGAGAGAATAAACATTTTTATTGGGTGAATGCAGCTTTGGAGAGGCGTCCTCATTCCAGATTGCCTTTAGCTCGGGCCGCGTCCTGGGCCCTCGCAATCAGCCGCTGCTGATCCTCGAGGTCGGAGCTGGCCAAGGCTCTCTCCCAAAGCTCATTAGTGGGGTAAGGGTTCGCAGGATTTAATGGTGCCGCTCTGCAACCCCCTACTATGTGCCTGAGGGACCCAGGCTCTGCACAGAAGCGGCATTGCGGAGAGAATTGTGTAGCGTCTATGAGGTGATTTCTGGTTGGGTGTGGGAATGTATTAACCTGTAGAGCTCGGAGGAATCGCTCCTGCTCTCTAGGTAGTGACTTGTGTGGGGGTGCGTATGTTCTGCGGGTTAGCTTGTAGTGTTGTGTGATGTCTTGGTACGAGACTAGAGGGTGCATGCCGCTCGGGTTCAGATTCCATGGCGTCGGCTCGGTGGGTCAAATCTCGAGCCACGTGGTTGGCGACCTCATTGCCAGGAATGCCGTGATGAGCTGGCGCCCAGATGATCATGACTGATCTCGTTGGCGGCTTTTGATTGATGATCCGGAGCGTAGTGGTATGAATTCTGCCGCTAGCAAAGTTGCGGCTCGCCTGTTGGGAGTCGGTCACTATGACTTCAACCTCTGTTTGGGAGAGCGCGAGGGCTATGGCCGCTTCCTCGGCTTGGAGGGCATTGTTTCGTGTGAGCGAAATGCTGCTCCGATGTTCTTTATTGATGACTACGGTGGCTGTTGTGGCTGCGCGTCTGCAGTAAGAAGCCGCGTCCGTGTAGGCTGTAGAGGGTAAGGTCCCGTATCGCTTGTGTATTGCCAGGGCGCGGGCCTCCCTTCACTCTGTGTGGTGCACTGGGTGCATATTGCGAGGTAGAGGGCGTACGGTGATGTTGCTCCGGATGGCATGGGGTAAGCTCACAGTCTGAGGCGGCGGATGGCTCAGAGGGGCAGAGAGCCCCAGGCGTAAGAGAATAGACCTCCCTGCTTCCGTAACCGCCAGCCTTGTTCGCTGACTGGATAAATGTGCCTTGATCAGCTCCTCGGCCGTGTTGTGCACACCTAGTCATAGTAGGCGTTCTGTGGACGTACTGATTGGCAGGCCAATCGCCTGCTTATATGCCTTTCTCATCATTGTGTTGATTTTCTTGAGTTCCGTCGCATTGGGTAGTGCGTATGGAATAGCGTAAGTTATTCGAGACACGATGAAGGCTTGGACAAGCCAAAGCGTGTCCGCCTCCCCCATGCCTATTGTCTTGGTTGTTATTCGCCGGGTCATATGCGTAACTTGGGCTGTTGTATTCTTAAGCTTTTGAATTAATATTGTATTGGTGCGATCCGACTGGAAAACCATTCCCAATATCTTTACGCTCTGAGACGGAACGATGGTGTGTCCCTCCAGTTGTATGTTGATAGTGGGCGAGTCAGATGTGTGCTTCTTTTGCGGTGAGACCAGGAGTAGCTCCGACTTTTGGGGGGCGCAGCTGAGCCCGCATGACGTAGCAAAGTCGCTCACCACGTCTGCAGCTTCCTGCAAGTGGTTCTCCATTTCCCCGATGGACCCTGTGGACGACCAGATGGTAATGTCGCCGGCATATAGGCCATGCCGGATCCCTAGGATGTTATCGAGTAGCGGCAGTAGGCCTATTAGGGCGATATTGAAAAGGAGAGGGGATAACACTGCGCCCTGTGGTGTGCCGCGCCCGCCCAGTAGGAAGGGGTTTGTGGCTTTGTCCCCGACTTTTAGGATGGCTTTTCTATCTGAGAGGAAATCTCTGATATAGGAGTATGTCCTGGCCCCACAGCCCAGCGCGTTTAGCCTCTGTAAGATTGCTGTATGCTTGACGTTATCGAACACCCCTTTAAGATCTAAGGCTAGGATAGCCGTGGGGGAGTTGCGTGTCGCTGGTACAATCGCCTCCTCTTCCGGCTGAAGTAGGATGTCTTGAGTTGAGAGGTGTGGACGGAATCGTATCATCGTTGTTGGAAGTTTCCGGAGTCCTCCAGGAATGGTTGTAGCCGGTTGAGAACAATGTGCTCTAGGAGCTTTCCTACCCACGAAGTGAGGGGTCGCCCGCTGTCCGGCTCGTGATTTCAGTCTAGAGTGCACGCCCATTAGTGGAGGCTCATGTGCATCCCCCTTGGAGGAGTAAACGCCCCTTTTTTCTAAAGTTGTACCCTACTATAGTATAATATTGTGCAAATGTAGTAAAATTTACGCAACAGAACCTATCTTTATGTTTTATATTTGGTACAGGTAAGGCCCCTATTTTCAAACATTCCATTTCATTTTGATTAATGGGGATTTTTCGGCGCGAGGGCCAGGGATGGCCTAAGAGCGCCAGACAGTGGCATAATATATTGAATGTATGGTCAATAACGAAGGATATATGTAATATGGCTGCACAGCAGCCTAAAAACATTCGCTGTAAAGTGCGTGAAAGATATATGTGTCAAAACTATGATAATCACAAGTGAGGTATGAAATGCGCTACAGACATTAAAGATATGCAGCGAGGGGGTGATATGCTAAAAGCTATGGGTGTCAGTAGCACAAATGCCTAAGCAGGACCCTCGAACACAAGGGCCTAGAAATATGTGCTCTACAAAAGCGTCTTATCATAGCAGTGGCCTCCAGTGAGAGGACATGCTATGAAACTCGTGGCTTCAAGACTAGCAAGGTGTCAACATCGTGTAAAAAGTTCAAAATGGCATCACTGTCAAAAAATGGTTCTTTGCTAAGAAGCATTGTCTATGTAGTGGGATTTACTGCCGGTAGGCTAAAGGAAAGTGCTTTTTTTCTTGCAGTGTCTCACACTCAAACCAAGCATGAAGGATGGTCAGTGTCTAACCACATTTGCCACGGATAGGGGGCACATCACCAGTTAGCAGGTAAGAGTGTGTGTCATATGTGTAGTTGGCAGAGAAGTACCTCTGTTCACCACATTTTCTTTATTGGGGGCCAATTTCCCAAACACGGCATCATTACATGCAGCTTGTTTGACGTTTCAGTGTCCCAAAATTAATTAAATTTGGGGTTTTACATGCCAAAACCAGGATCTGATCATGAGGCACGCTGTAGTGGGGGACTCCAGTTAATTTCGACTACCTCGAATTCTTTGACATGCACCCAATGCACGCCACACAGGCATTTTTGTATTTTGCCCTCATCGAAATGCACCTGCCACAACTGGGATTTGAACCGATTCTGTAAACCTCATGCTTAGCAGCGCAATGCCAGAGTTCCTAAGCAACCACGGCGGGTGTTTCAGTGTGCCAGATTCATTGCCAATAGCTTCTTAGCTTTTGCACAAAAATGACTCAAGGTCCATGGCAAGAACAGCTATGGAGTGTTGCTAGATTTCGTGCGGCAATTTAATTTGCCAGCAAGTTGCCTTCGATGCCTTCATGCCCAGACAGCCAACATATTATAATGTAGGGTGCCTACCAAGTTGACATTTCCAAATCCCTGAATTTATCAGGTTTTCCCTGAGTGCCTTTGCAAAATTCTCCGAGTGACACAGAACTTCATTTGATGTCAAGACGGGTTGACACCATGTCACCCGATGCTGCCACTCTCTAGTAAGCATGTTAAAAAATAAAGAATAATTTAATACAGTTTGAATAGTAAGGACTAATGTTTATTTTATTCAAACAGAAAACGGAAAGGTAGAGTTAGTAAAATGCTCACCGAAAAATATATTCTTTAAAAAAAATGGTAAAAAGCATTGCAAATTGTGTCTTACATCCTCAAATACGAATAAAAAGGAAATGCATACAAAAGAAAATATTTTCGAATATGAGCAATTTCTATAAACTCACAGCAAGCTCATTGGTATGAGGCCTAAACTTTGTCACAAAAGAGATTCTCTCTCAACAGTTGGTAAGTAAACCTCAACTGTCCTGACATACTCTCAGCCCAGGCACAACACCTCAGTGTTGTGTTTCACTGCTTTAAAGAGTTTATCTTAAACACCTGCATCACGGCTGACGCCGAGATACAGGTGTTCTTTTGTTTTTCGAGCTCAAGCTCCTTTAAAGAAGCCATGGCACACTTCCTTTCCCGTTCATTCCTCAATGCGTAGGGCATTTCTGTTATCATCCTCCTTCCACTGCACGTTCGCCCCATGGACCATTTGAAGCTTCCTCTTGGTCAGTTGTACAGTCAACATCCAATTTTTTGGACTCCCTAGGAGCCACGAAAACATCCGAAAAATGAGGCAGTTAGAAAAAATGAATGCATGTCTTTTTACTGCCCTTGAAGGGCCCTTCACCAGGCTACACATCAAATTTCTATTGTATGCTGGAAGTTGTTATGTGCCCTCTAGGAAGCATACTGCTGAACCATTTTTCAAACTGGTTCATTAATAGCTGAGATAGAAATATTTTACTTCCGGCTGAAGTAGGATGTCTTGAGTTGAGAGGTGTGGACGGAATCCTATCATCGTTGTTGGAAGTTTCCCTGAGTCCTCCAGGAATGGTTGTAGCCGGTTGAGAACGATGTGCTCTAGGAGCTTTCCTACCCACGAATGAGGGAGATCGGTCGTAGCTTCTCAATGGCTGGTGGCTTGCCTGGCTTCGATATCAGACGAACCTCGGCTATTTTCCAGTCCTCAGGAAGGTTTCCTATCCTCCATACTTCGTTAAGATGAGCGGTAAGCTCTAGTAACGAGGGGCTGTCAAGATTTACAAGTACCTTATTGGTAATTTGGTCCATTCCCGGGGCTGTGTGGCGTCTCAAGCCCATTATCGCCGCTGTTACTTCATGTAGATGAATGTCCTCATCTAGGAGCTCGTTAGGGGTGCTGGTGTAGGGTGGCAGAGGCTCCGATGGCTGTGTGGGGAAGTACTGGGCTTTGAGAGTCAAAAGGAGGTCCGCCTCGTTTCCAGGAAATTGGTGAATTACTCGGGCGATATTGTGGTGGGATTCTGTTTTGCTGCTGGCCGGGTTGATTAAATACCTCAATAACTTCCACGTCTTGGAAGTACTGTCTTTCTCTCAAGCTGTCCCAGAGGGATAGCCAATTCTCTCGGCATAGCATGGTAGCGTATTCCGCAGCCTCTTGTGTGAGTAGTGCTATTCGCCTCTTGAGCCTGCGATTTAATCTTTGCCTTTTCCAACGCTTCAGCAGGCTACGCCGGGCTTCCCACATGTGGAGCAAGCGAGCGTCGATGCTCGGAGTGGTCGTGGATGCTCGGAGTGGTGGTGGAGCCCGTGGAATTCGACGCCTTCACGGCTCCGATTACAAGCAGTGTGCGGATGGCGCGCTGATGAAGGTCACTACACGTGCTGCAAGAGCCAGAAAATTTTCCCGCATGTAAACTGTCCATGTAGATTGCCGACCACTTAGGGGCAGCGCACAAATGCCGACGATCGCATCCCTGCTTACGTTCCACGAGGAGGCATGCAGGAACATAACAGTACAGTTGTTTGCCCGGAGACAAGCTCACTGGATCGCTGAATGCAGCTTTGCAAAAAACGTACTCACCAAAGAAAATTTATAACACGAGGAGATGCTAACACTTCGCTTTCGTTGCCGTTAAAACCACTGCTTGCTACCAGCATCTTTTGCTTCTTCGAGAGGTCGGCTCATCGCAGTTGGCTCGTACATGTACGGAGCAACGCCGAACTCCTCAGAGAAACGCAAGCTCTCAAAATTTACCATTACCATCTCAGCAAAACAACAGCACCATACACCACCTTGCACTGTGCTTCATGTGTAGCAGCAGGGGTCGGTCCGAACAAACACCACTGCTGACGTCACGAGGCGCCCGACCAATCACAGGCGCAAACGAGGCGGGCGAGCTGCCCCAAGTCTGCTGCTACACTTTTCGTCGAAATAACGTCTGTTACGCTTTTTTTCACTCAGTTTAGATGCGATATTCGAATTCGGAGGGTTGAAAACCATTACGTACAGCTCTTCACTCATTTTTTCTGGAAAACCCTTCAGCTTCCCTTTAAGGTTAAAATAATTGGCAAGCAGTTGCTTCCAAAGGGGTTCTAAAGAACAGACCATCCCTGGTATGGGATGAGTGTACTGAAGACTATGCTTAAGTCTGTCGAGGAGCATGTGTTATGTACAACACTACAGTAGATTGGCTCTTGAAAACAAGAAATCTTCTATTATGCACTCTCTTACATTCCAATAAGTCTCCCCACAAAGTACTATGTGCGTTAACATCCCCACCAGTTATATAGAGATCAGGAAGCTCATCTATGAAGCTGTAAAATTGTTTTATGGGGTCGGTAGTCCAGGGAGATGTATAACATGCTAATGGTGACTAGCTTATTGAACAACACTGCTTGGTCAAGAACTGCCTCAAGAGGCATTCGGGGCGATAATTCCTTGGCTGACTACACCCTTATAGATTCTTATGGCCACAACACCTGATGAGGCAAAAGCGTCATCGCAGTCTTTGTGGAAAATGGTGTATTGACAGAGAAAGCTTATGTGTCTAGATTTAATGTGTCTCTTGAACAGACAGCATCCTTCAGGCTGAATTTACAAAGGACTTTTTTACCATCCTCAGGATTGTGGAGAAGACCCCTAACATTCCACTGTAATAGTTGTGTATCTATATTGTAAGTAGTCATTGCTGGGTGCCTAGGAAATAGAGATTAACTTAGCTCACAGAGCCCTTTCCAGGACTTGAATTACGGGGTTTTTCTTTTTTCTCACGCTCCAGTGAGCTATGGCATTTGTTCGCACCTGAGGCGCTGAGGTGCTGGGGGTGGCAATCATCGCCTCTACTGAGACGCTGGATGATGTCTGCTTAACGGGCACATTTTGCATGTGTTTCGGGCCTATCGGCACCGGCAGTTACCTTAGGTCTGGCGTGCCCGGAGATGTGCTGGTCCTTCTTGGCAGAAGGCGGAACAGCACGAGCTGCTTACCTTGAGGAGGCTGGACTATGTGACTCGAACGGCAGCCGAAGAATATGCTGTCACCCAGTGTATCACATCAACGTAGGATTTATTGGATGGACTGTGATTGGTGGAAAAAGACCTATGGGTTTCTTCAGTTAGTTAGTTAAATGGGGTTTAATGGCGCAAAAGCAGCTAAGGCTATGCTGCACCAAACACGAGGTATTTTAAAATCCAGTTTATGAAGGAAAAGGCTGTGTTAATAATCTATATTTTGTGTAAAAAACTAGTGTCACCTAGAAATTTATGGACGTCACATAATGGTACTAGCGGATCATCACCTAAAATTAGAGCAGGGTGTAAAGGTATGTGTAGTTGATATAATTTGTGCAAAAATGCTCGTCTGTATGTTTCAGTATGTGTACATGTCAGTAATATGTGCATAACTGTTAATGGCTCCTGACATTTTTCGCAGGTTGGTGTGTCTTCTTTCGTAAGTAAATAATTGTGTGTGAGGTGTGTGTGCCCAATGCGTAGTCGGCATAAAACTACTTTGATGAACCGCTCCTGATGATAACATGACTTCCACTTGCCAACTATGGGTTTAGTGAGATGTAGCTTGTTGTCAGCACAACGGTCCCATTCGCGTTGCCATTTTGCCGTTAAGGCTTTCTAATCACACGGATGCTAGCTTTGTATGGAAGTGTTGTGTTTGTTATCTCTTTCTATGCTGCTATCGATGCACATCTATCAGCTGCTTTGTTACCCGGTATCCCAACGTGGCTTGGTACCCAGCAGAAACGAATTGACCTCCCGTATTTGTTAAGCGCCAACATGATTAAAATGTTTCCTACGAAAGGTTCACAATCAGATTTCAGCTGTAGAGCCTTCAGTGTGCTTAAAGAGTCAGTGTATATGAGTGCATGTTTGTGTTTATCAGTGATAATCTTTTTAACAACCCAGACAGCATAAACTTCAGCCGTGAAAACAGAGGCATGTTGTGGCAATCGAATACTTGTTTCCCAATTTTCCGTTATGGCCCCCACACCCACGTGATCATTTGTTTTAGAGCCATCAGTGTAATATTGCCTGTTATTTTGATATTTGTCCTGAAGTGCACGGAATTCTTGTATAATGTGTTCGTGTGGGATGTCTCTTTTCTTTAGAAGTGTTAACGTCCAATCACATAAGTGTGTGAAATCGTACCACGGGGCCAGCCGTTGTGGTTTTTTGGCAACCTGGAGGACTTCGTGGTGAATGTTATAACCCCGACAGTATTGCTCATACCGCAGGACAAATGGCCTAGTCATGTTCAGTTCATTTGTATAGTGTAAGCGTGAGTTGCATTGTGTGAGGATGTTGTAGCATCTGTGTTGCAGTGATGACTGAATTCTGAGAACGTAAGAAAAAGTGAGTAATGCTCTGCGCTACTGTAACGAGGGTTCATTACACTCGACGTATAAACTTTGAATAGGTGAGGTTCTGTAGGCACCACTTGCCAGTCGCAGTCCAAGGTTATGTACTGGATCAAGTCGTTGGATGTAGGACTGTCAGGCTGAGCCGTAAACCACAGAGCCATAGTGTAAAAGGCTACGCACAAGAGACTGGTAAACACGTAAAAGGCACGTTTGGTCGGAACCCCAGTGCTTATGAGACAATATTTGAAGGATATTTAGAGCTTTATTTGCTTTAATCTTTAGTGCTTTTATGTGAGTTAGGAAGTTAAGTTTGGCATCAAAGGTTACTCCTAAAAAATTATGGTCTTGTTTCACCGGCAGTATGGTGTCGTTCAATTTTAGGACTGGATCACTGTGTAGCCCTCGTTTCTGAGAGAACAAAACAGTAACCGTTTTCTGTGTGAAGAAACGGAAACCATTTTTGTTAGCTATTTTGTAAGTTTATTTATTATCATTTGAAGCTGCCTCTCACAGGTTGGCAAATTTGAGGCGCGGCAAGCCACTTTGAGATCGTCTACGTAAACAGAGTGCATGAGAGATGATGGTATAATCTTGTTAACCGAGTTCATTTTTACTATAAAGAGTGTCGTGCTGAGAACACAGCCCTGTGGAACACCATTTTCCTGTTTAAATGTATGAGATAGTACTGAGCCCAGACATACCTGAAATGTTCTATTAGACATAAAATCAGCTAGGCAGTTCAGCATTTTACTCCGGATGCCGAGGTCAGCCAGGTCTCTTAAAATTCCATATCTCCATGTGGTATCATAGGCTTTTTCTAAATTAAAATTAAAGGTTGGTATAGGTGGGGTGTCTTCGTAACATGCCCCAGGCCCTATTTTGCAGCTTTTTTGCTTCTGTGCACTCAGGAGTCCACCAGGGGTAGATGTTTTTCGCAGAAGGCTAGACGTTGGTGGTATTGTCTTTTCTGCCGCTGAGATTAAAACTTCAGTGATTTTTTTTATTAAGTTCATCAATACTAAGCTCTGGCGAAAATACATTTTCCAGTTTCGCGTTCTCCATAAAAACTTGCCAGTCAGCGAGCTGTAATTTCCATCGGCGTGGTCTAGTTACTAGGATTTGTGGTGATGATAGGAGTTTGATGAGTGCGGGTAAGTGATCGCTACCATATGACGTGTCGAGAGCTTCCCATTTAGGATCAGTAAAAAGAGAGGGCGAACAAAAAGCTAAATCTAAACAACTAAAAGCGCGGGAAGTCGGTGAGAAATATGTTGGCGCACCTGAGTTTAAAAGACAGATGTCATTTGACAGAATAAAATCTTCAACGAGTTGCCCTCATTGGTCAGTTTTTGCACTGCCCCAAAGAGTACAATGAGCATTAAAATCTCCTACTAAAACAAATGGCTCCGGTAACTGACCTGTTAGATTTTCTAAGTCTTTAATTGTAAAATGTGTGTGGGGTGGAATATATAGTGAGCAAATGGTGATGGTTTTGTAGGATAGACTGGTGACAGCTACAGCCTCCAAAGATGTATTTAATTGGACATTTCAGGTAGGAGTGCCGCCCTGCACGACTATAGCAACTCCACCTGACAAACAGCTGGAGCCTTTGCGGTCCCTTCAGACAACGGTGAAACCTTTAAGAATTTGACTATTTTTTGGACCGAGATTTGTTTCCTGGAGACATACTGCAACTGGTGAAAAACTGTTGATGATGTCTTTGATGTCACCTAGATTGTGTATGAGACCTCTACAATTCCAATGGATAATAAAAGCCATTTTGAAATTGAAAGGTAAGAAATGGCACTACGGAAAGAATAAGAGGTGAGATGTTAGGTGACATGGATTTAAAAAGGCTAATACTAATGAGCGATAACCTTTAGGTTATCGCTTTCTTATTTTGAGTGGTTATTGGGATCTTGTCCCTCTTACCGCGCTCGAGAGAGCGCTTGTCCTTCGGTGTCAATGACACCGGGGTTTTTGTGTCGACCTCTATCGCTCTCTCTCAGGTGCTGGAGAACCGAGAATTTGGCGCCGAGACACGTGTCTCGGGCCTTGGAGTACGCTTGATCTTAGGGCCCTGCGGGACTGGTGTCTGCAGGGTCTACCTATTATAAGTATGTTAAATCAGTAGTAACCAGTAGTAATAGTAGTAACCACTACCTATTATAGTACTTTCAAACGTTGTCAAGCACACACGCAAGGCGGTAATGCCTCACCACTTAATCAGAACCACAGTGCAGCTGGTACTTTAAACTTTCGTTTTCAGCCCCCTTCGGCGCTTCCGAAGCAGCCGACGCGGCCGCCGTGTCCATGTGATCCCTCATGCCACATCACGCCGACGGTGGCGCCATCTTTTCCAGTGGTGGAGCTCTCCCCCAATATGCCCCCTGAGAACCCACAACAGCCACTACGCCATTCTCGGATGCCAAGGGCTGGTGTTACTCCTGGGCAACCAATCCGGGGAGCCAGGTGAGTTGGCCTCTTTCCCAGGCCACTGCAACAACCAGCCTTGCTGCCAGAGGCAAGAGCAGTCACTGGAGCGCGCAGCTACCATGGCTACGTTGGCTACTGTGGCTGTCATCACAGTCGCGGCTGCAACTGCACATTCCGTGATGCCGTGGGGAGGCCTATGGTGACGTCGTCCAAATGCCAGCCGACCCTTCAGGACCGACATTGGCCTCGACGCCTCAATAGGCACCACATAAAGGAACGCATGGCGAGAGACTTTTAAGACAGACATATTTTAAGACAGACATTGTAGTAACAGAAATATTGTAATACCCCTGTCAAGCAGTCAAGATAAATGCACTTACGGAGAGTATCACTCGGTTTAAGTGCACTTTCCCAAATCTAAACGTTGCAAGTATAGTACACTCACAGAAGAGTGCACTCCAGTAGGAGTGTGTTCATGGAACGCACTTTGCTGGTCAAGTGCATAGTCTCGCCGCCAGCGCTTTAAATGGTACAAAATATAATGCATTAAAAAAAGGATACAGAAGCTCATTTTAGTTGCTGAACAGCTTTTAACAATATAATCAGAACAGAACTCGCTCATATTCTGTTCTAGCAGGATCAAATTCTGCCTCGTCACATGCCGCCATGTTGTTCTGGATTGGCTAGGCATTCATCTTGGATGGCATTGACTTGCAACACTCTCATAATAAAAAATATTTTCGTGTTTTGTTGAGAAAAATAGATTAAGTTTATTTATAATACAACGTAAAACAATCACTTTTTAGAAGTTTTTCTTTTAAATCTACATCTTCAAAAAACGCACTCTTAGTTTGTCTGTTTAGCACCGCATAGCCTAAAGTGTCACTCAAGGTCCCGAAGTGCACTCCCCGTAAGTGCACTTAACTTGCCCACTTGACAAGGGTATAGAGTGGGGTTGAAGATTAATATGCAGAAGACAAAGATAATGATCAATTGCCTGGCAAGGGAACAAGAGTTCCGGATCGTCAGTCAGCCTTTAGAGTGTGTGAAGGAATATATTTACCTAGGTCAACTGCTCACAGGGGACTCTGATCATGAGAAGAAAATTACGGTAGAATAAAAATGGGTTGGAGCCAGACATTGTCCAATCCTGACTGGAAGCTTACCATTATCATTGAAAAGAACAATGTAAAATCAGTGCCTACCACCAGTGCTAACATATGGGTCGGAAACTTGGAGAACAAGTTAAGGACCACGCAAAGAGCGATGTAACAGAGAATGCTAGGCATAATGTTAAGAGAAAGGAAGAGAATAGTATGGATCAGAGAGCAAATGGGGATAGACGATATTCTAATTGACATTACGAGAAAGAAAATGGAGCTGGGCAGGTCATGTAATGCGTAGGTTACATAACCGTTGGTCCGTTAGGGTTGCAGAACAGGTACCAAGAGAAGGGAAACACAGTCGAGGACGGCAGAAGACTAGGTGAGGTGATGAAATTAAGGAATTCGCAGGCGCTAGTTGGAACCGGTTGGTGCAGGACAGGGGTAATTGGAGATCACAGGGAGAGGCATTCGTCCTGCAGTGGACATAAAATAGGCTGATGATGATGATGATTGTAGTTAGCAGCTGCAGGACTGCATGTGTTAGAATGCCATTAAGCATAAGTCTCGCGTCAAGGTTGTATTTTGTCCTGTTAATGTAGAATCTGTATTGTGTGTGCACTCGGGTGTCGACTGCGTCCTTTGGTAAGTGGTCCTGAGCCCAAACCTCTAATGTTCCATTACGACAGTCATATGTGAATCTTACGGTATCCAGTCTCGATGGATTTAGGCAGGTTGCCGGTTCTAAATGTGATAATAAAGTGCTTGGTTGGGATTTCCTTGTTATTGCACCTTATTTTAATTCTTTGCACATCAACTACTTTCTGGTCTTGCCACCCTTCGAGCAGTTCACTTTCACTGATGTTTAGCAAATAGTTTTTTCGAAATGACACGGCGCAGTGTTCATTCATCTGTGCGAACTTACAGAAATGGAATGTCAACAAGGCTTGTCAGTTTGCTGTGTTGCAGCTTGTCATGAACTTCCAGAAGGAGGTCGTCGCTTGCCATTTTCGTTACTTTATAGCCAAGGCCTGTGGTATCTGTCAAACATTTGGCCACTAGAAATGGGGGATATCACTTGGACAGTCTTTGTTTCATGCTCACTATGTCTAATGTGGTAACTAGGGAATGTTTCTTTCTGTTGTATGAACAAGTTGAGTGCACCCCCTCTCGACGGAACCATCAGGAAGTGCAGCAAAATTGGAAGCCATGCTGAAACCATAATATTCGGCAGGCATGCCAGCCACTACAGAGCCCAACTATGGGACGCAACAGGACTTGAAGTATTCAGTTCTGATGCCACCAGCAGTACATGCCTCCTATGACAAAATATGATTAAGCTAGGTTGCTTATGCTACACAAGGCTAACCTTCACTGCTTGGAAAATCTGAAGTGCGTGGGGATGTGCAACTCTTACACGTCCCCTGATAGCATAAGAAGCCAACAAACACTGACACCAAGGACAACAGAGGGAAAATTACTTGTGCTTAATGAAATAAAGAAACGATAATGGAAATTAAAGTGAATGAAAAAACAACTTGCCGCAGGTGGGAACCGAACCCACAACCTTCGCATTTCACGTGCGATGCTCTACCAATTGAGCTACCGTGGCGCCGTTTCCCCATCCACTTTCTTGGGTATTTATGTGTCCTAGTAGAACCCTGGGAGTGTTAGTCAGCACCACCACACACAGACCTTGGCAGCGTACATGGAACGTCCTTTTTGCCGCAGGCATCACGAGAACATGATCTTTTTGGGTGAAGGGAACTGGTCAATAAACCCACACATTCAACCTGAAGGCATCAATGTTGCCGGATTCGAGAGCCTCGTTACGTAATAAACGAGAAGAAAGGGGTTAACCAAGGGGCCCAATTTTTATTAGTGACATCATAAGAAGCCAACAAACACTGACACCATGGACAACATAAAAATCCCTTCACCCCTTCCCTTCACCCAAAAAGATCACGTTCTCGTGACGCCTGCGGCAAAAAGGACATTCCACGTCCGCCGCCAAGGTCTGTGTGTGGTGGCGCTGGGTAACACTCCCAGGGTTCTACTAGGACACATAAATACCCAAGAAAGTGGATGGGGAAACGGCGTCGCGGTAGCTCAATTGGTAGAGCATCGCACACGATATGCGAAGGTTGTGTGTTCGGTTCCCACCTGCAGCAAGTTGTTTTTTCATACATTTTAATTTCCATTAATTTATTGTTTCTTTATTTCATTAAGCACAAGTAATTTCCCCTATGTTGGCCTTGGTGTCAGTGTTTGTTGGCTTCTTATGATGTCACTAATAACAATCGGGCCCCTCGGTTAACCCCCTTTCTTCACGTCCCCTGATAGGTTGTTTTCCTCACACGTCTCACGTCCCCTGTAATCCGGCTTCCCCGCGTAGCTTAGTGCCGGCGGCGGTTAGTTTGGTTGCAGCGCATTACTAGAGACGGCGCGAGTGTTACACTGCTAACGCCGCCTAATGGCGGGGTTAGCAGTGTAACAGTGTAATGTTTGTGGATAGCAATTCAGCTAGTAGGCATTAGCGTTTGAAAGGTGCAATAAATGCCCTTGTGATTGTTTGCACTACTGTGTTGTCGTTCCTTTGTCCCGGCGGACCATTAGGGTTACAGGATGGGTACCAAGAGAAGGGAAATGCAGTCGAGGGCAGCAGAAGACTAAGTGGGGTGATGAAATTAAGAAACTTTCAGGCGCCAGTTGGAATCGGTTGGCGCAGTACAGGCTTAATTGGAGATCGCAGGGGGAGACCTTCATCCTGCAGTGGGCATAAAATAGGCTGCTGCTAATGATGATAAGCTTGGAGGCTTTGTCTAAATTATAGATCGCATCAACATCGCAATCATCACATCCTATTCCAGCGACCCAGCACATGACCTGCTCTCGCCATTCTGTTTGTTGAGTTTGCCTTTCAGACACTATTCCGCTATTCAGTGCTTGTTTGTTTAGTTTGCATTCCAGACAGCGCTCTGCTGGCTCTAAGGAGTCTTTCTCGTGAACTGACCAACAGACCATGTCAAATGGCACCAACCGTGTGCCAATTTCTGCCAGCATTACATTTGAAGACTTTGCAGATGTTGAAGGCGCGGTGTTGTCATGTGCTGAACTGAACGATGACGAAATAATTGAGCCAGTTCACCCGCCGTCAAACAGCGACTCTAACTCAGATGATGATGATGTGCCGTGCGCTGATGATGTACTGGGGTACATGGAAAGGTGTAATGGTTCCAGGACTCACTTATGGAAATGCGGTTGTTTGCTTTAAATCAGGGGTACAATCAGGACTCGATGGGACCAAAGGTCAGTGGGACGCCTCGCATTGGGTGCTCACGGGAAGACTACAAATGAAGCTGGGCAAAGCGATATGGGCTAGACTAGTTTTGAAGTGAGGGAAGTTCGCAGTAAAATTGATTATGAAGAATGACTGAGGAATATGGAACATGGGCTGGGAGAGTGTTGAGGTATCTCTACAGGAAAAACATTGATTCACAGTGGAGGAAAAGAACTAGGAAGTTTACCAGCAAGTATGCGGCCTGTAGAGTGGGCAACACAGCAAAAAAGAATGTCAAGCACAAAGTCAGAGAGGCTGAAATAATCTCATGGGTGGCGGCAATGGAAAAGAAGCCTGCCGTGAGTAACTACTTAAGAGGAAAAACGGAATCAGGAAAGAAACAATTTACGATAACTCAAAGGGAAGCTCATTACTTTTCGAAGCGAGATCAGGATGCCTTAAAACATGCACCTATAAAGCAAGATATAAGAAGGAAGAAGAAGCATGTGCTTGCTGAAGTAAAGCTAGGGAAAGGATGGAGCATGTTTCATTAGAATGTGAAGATATCTGCCCAGCGGTCGATTTAGGCACCACTGGCCTCTTTGAAGCTCTTAGGTTCATCGAGAGCATGGGGAAGGTAAACATGTCCACAATAGAGATTAGTAAGAGGCGACTGGAAGATTGTTAGAAGAACAGTAGGGGAACAACAAACAATGGAGGCGTACAAAAACAAAGTTCTTAATAGGTGTTCAGAAACTTTGGTTATGGCAATTCATTGTGGGCTCTTTTTTTTCCTTTTTTTTTTCCTTTTTTTAACATAGGTAGGACATTAGGCAATAAAATAACAAGAGCTTGGTGGCGCAACCCACCAAGGGGACAAAGGAGACGCTCATAACATCCATCCATCTGCGGCGTGCGGCGAGTTGCCGTGCCAGTAACGTGGATGGGCCTTTATACAGTCGCTGTCGGATTTTTCGGACTCCCTAGGGGCCGCGATAACATATGATTTTAGTCCGAAAGAAACAAATAGTACATGCTTTTCACTGCTCCCAAGGAATCAAATCGCCACACGCCTGTTCAAAATAGGTCTGAAGGCCTTCCAGTACACTTATTAGGCGTATTGGTGCTCAAACTGTGATAGGAGATGGCGGGTGCACGCCTTTACAATTAAGGAATACATACAGTGTCCAGTAACAATTGCCCCTTCCCACTTTTGGTATGCTTCACTGCGTAACTGCAAAACTGACTTTCGGGAACTGGCATAATGCAACATGCATGCTTTCCAAGACATTGACGAGGATTACAAAGGCAGAGTCACCGCTTCAATGGAAAACACGGCACCGAACAGAAATAGGCTTGGTAGCGAACATCGAAGCAGCTAGGCCTAGCATTGCTGCAGTAGTGGCTATGGCTGTCCGAAGATCTGCACGCCAGAGCGCCAGCTAGAGGAAGCGAGATAGTCAAAATGGCGGTGGTGGTGGATACGATTAATGCCATTTCCGACCTGCGGTCTTGGCAAAAAGTACGGACAACCGGACAGCAAAGGATATTCGCGTCCAAAATTTTAGACATTCCTATACATTGACTCTGTGTGGCTTTGAAGGCGTCCGAATTCTCGAGCAATAGCAAACACTATTCGAAAAATATTCGAAAGCTCAAATATTCGCACGCCCCCAATTAGTAGCTTGCAATGCAATGGTTGTGGCAATTTAGTCTGCTAGCATATTACCCTCAATGGCTCTATGGCCAGGCACCCAGTATATATTGACATTGAACAGTTAGACATACACACTGTGAACAGAACAGAAGAGAGCTCACTAAATACAGGATGCTTCTGTTTACTCCCAGGGGGCAGTTAAAGGCATGCATTCATTTTGCCGAAGTTTTGCCATTTTGCCATTCAACTGCCGAAGTTTTTGGACGTTTTTTCAGTCCCTAGGGAGCTTGACAAGTTGTACTTCGACTGTAGATCCTTATAGTCTAATAGTTTCATCACGGTCACACATTTTTGTTTGAAGCCCCCTTGTATGCCTGGAAGGCATTAAAAAAAAAGTAAATTCTGTAAAATCCCTCCTGTTGTAAAAGCTTGCCTAAGGCAAGTCAAGCTAGGCTGTCAGAGAGGCACGAGCACACAACCACTTTGTAGATGTGCTCAACTGAGAATAACAAAGGTTTTGATCGGACTCACCAATGACACTCTTAGCAAAAGAGCGGTTCTTGAGGGTGGCCAGGCCCAGGTCTCCAATCTTGACCGAGCCTGTGGTGCCCGTGATGAAGATGTTGTCACACTTGAGGTCACGGTGGATGATAGGTGGCGGCCGCGAATGCAGGAAATGCAGGCCCTTGAGAATTTGGCGGCACCACGACTTGAGCACTTTCATGTTGATCTTCTTGAAGCGGCGCAGGTACGTCTTGAGTGTGCCTGATGTCATGAGCTCCGTGATAAGCACCAGGAACTTGCGCTTCGCTGTGTTCACCTCCCAGTAGTCAAAGAAGCGCACAATGTTGGGGTGCTGAAGGCCCTTCAGCATCTCGGCCTCTTCACGGAAGCGCTGCCGTTCACTCTTGTTCAGTCGCTCCTGTGCACAAACATGGCAGCCTTATCACAGCTACTTGGTAATACATATTAAGAACTGGGAACTGCAATAGTGCTAAAAGGACAAAGACAGACATAGAAACATATACATTACGAGCAGTAAACAGCGCTAAACAAGAGGACAAGGAGAGGGACACAGACAACATGTCTGTATAACATATACATATACATGTCTGTCCTTGTCTTTTTACTGCAACTGAGATTCCCAATATGACAGACCAACTCGGCTGAATTAATGCCTTAACATATTAGGAAATGTCGGATAAAACCACCATCCAATTACATAACTAAGAAACTGAGCCTGAAATGAAAATGAAGACAAGATACTGTACATTTAAAATTAGTTTGTTTAGTCTGGAAATAAATTATTCTGAGCCACAGTACATCAAGTGATAGCCTGACAAAATAATGTTGTTTGCTCTAAAAACTTGGCTGGGGCACATTTGTAGGGCCTATACAGAGCTCCTATCCAAAAAAGTTCCCTTATGTGTGCACTCACACACAGCAGGAAAGGCTGCTGTAGATGCAATACCACACAACCTAATGTGTCCCCAAGTCAAAGGGTTGCACATAACTACTAAAATTATTCTAACTTAATTACTCTACCTTGCAATTACATCCGTGGGTCAGTAGCTAATACCTGAAGTTCATTACTTTTTGATGACAACTTGCACTTGCAAAGTAAAAAATTCGGCAGAACTTATCTCACAATGACTGTAGATGGTAATGCGTTAGCATTGAATCAATATACACACAATGTATTGCCACCATCGAAATGAATTATGTATGAGGCGTGTACTGCAGCAGGACTGCTCTTTCACATTCCCCTAAGAACAATAGGCGGCATGTAGTGCTGCTGCTGCAAAGCCTGCACGTGGCCTCCGAAATGCATGGCGCAACAGTGGGTGCGAATGCTGGAAAACGCATCGTGTGGCAACTAGGCTCCGCTCTCGCAGTTCTTTCTGGACACATTGCGTCATCTTGTGGCGCAGCCGAGAAACCCACGCATAGTCTCTAAGATGAGAAGCGTGGTGCACCGGTGCCTGTGAACGCTGAGAATTGTTCCCTTGATTGATGTACATTCATTGGCACATACTTTGTGGCTCAAGTTGGTGAGAGGTTCTTTGAAGAGTGAAACATACCCAGTGAATTGATGGGGCAGCTTGCTAAAGCGTAGGCGCATACATTGCATTTTTGGCACATACCCAGTGCATTCTTGATGCAGCTTGCTAATGTGTTGCGTTACAGTCCTTGAGGAACCCTGGTGACATGGGTTCAATTCCACCAAGTACCTACCTGACGGATGCTTTGGGTATGGTATCATGGTTCAATTATTACTTTGGTTCCATTTTTTTATGCAGCAGTCTTTCAGTAGCAGCATTTAGGTGTTCCAGCTTGGATATACCTGATGTTCTAATTAGCAAGGAATTTTCGAAGCCCTACTCAACTTGGACACAAACAAGTCGTGCGGGCTCGGTGGCATACTAAATGTTTTCTTGTTTAGATTCACTCAATGGTGATCTAAATATTTTTATACTATATTTACTTGTATAGAGAAAGGCCTAATTCCGCATCATTTGAAATCAGCTAACGTTGTACCGGTCCACAGGTCAGGTGATAAACTCTGTGTAAAGCATTACAGACCAATTTTGTAGCTGTGCACTTGTACCAAAGTATTAGAGCACTTAGCTTTCAAACACCTATGTTTTCACTTGGAGGTGAACAACTTTTGTGGGGTTCTCACCCATGCTCTTGGGAGAAAGGAACGACAACACAGTAGTGTAAACAATCAGAAGGGCATTTATTGCACCTTTCATAGACTAATGCCGGCTAGCCGAGTTGCTATCCACAAAACATGCCAATGGGTGCGTGACAAATCGGGGAAGTCCAACTCACCACGACCTGATAATGAGCAAACATGTTCACCCCATGCTGGACACCAACGCCTGGTCGTTCACGCATATGGTCACGCGAACTGTGGCGCGTTCAAACGATCATGTTCGTCCATTCCGGGATAGGCCTCGCGAGACGGTTTTGCAGAAGCATGGATCGACGCACGTGCAGAACGTCCGCACCGCTTTCCGACGCTGAGCCAAAGAGGATGAGCCATCTCCTTTTTGCGCCTAAGTAACCCCACCGTTAGGTGGCGTTAGCAGAGCAACACTCGCGCCATCTCTCGTACTACCCTGCAAGCATACCAACTGCCGCAATAGAGCAACGCTGAGAAGCCGGATTACAGGAGATGGGAGCTATGCAAGAAAACAACATATCAGGAGATACGCGAGAGTTGCGCTTCCCCACACTTTTTACAATCTGGCCAACACGTGTTTTGCCGAGGCCTATCGATAGTCACACAGCTTATTCATACCATCAATGACTTTCTGGTTCCTCTTAACAAATGAAGTTAAGTAGACATTGTTTTTCTTGATTTCAAAAGCGTTTTCAACAGAATATGACATTCTAAGCTCATGTTAAAGTTACGAAACATTCTAAAGAACGATAAGATCATGCGGTAAATTGGCTGCTACCTTTCCGAGAGACGGCAATATGTTCCGATAGAAAAATCTAAATTGGCCCTTTTACCGGTTTTGTCCGGAGTCCCACAGGGCTCAGCTATAGGGCCACTTCTTTTTCTTCTTCATTAATGATTTATCACTGGACTTGACCAAGCATAAACAGCCACTCTTTCGCAGATGACTGCGTTCTGTACTTTGACATAAAATCTGAGAAAGAAGAGGATATTGTCAACAGACATTTGGCAGCGATTGCTGACTGATGTTCCACTTGGGATATGCATCTTAATGGTGCTAAATGCACCCACATGACTACGATGCGAAAGACACATCCAGTGCATCGCGAATACACAATCAATAACTGACCAAATGGATCAGTCAGTGATTTCAAGCACTTAGGCATGCACATCAGTTCAAACTTAAGTTGGAGCTTTCACGTGGACCACAAGGTGTCGGCTACATAAAAAAAATTGCGGCTGCTGAAGCACCGACTGATGCACACCACGAGTAAAACAGAATTAGTCGCCTACACAGCCATCATATGACTGGTGCTTGAATATGCTGTTGCCGTGTGGGACCCACATACGAAGAAAGATACTATTCTCACAGAAAAGATGCGATACAAAGCACTCAGACTTGTCTACAATGCCGGTGGTAGAAAGGCATCCGTGACCAACTTGCACATGCAATCCGAAATGCCACTACTTGAATCACATCGGAAACATCATAGACTACAGCTGCTGCTCACTATTGTCACCAGCCAAACAAAACTAGACTTTCATTCATATATGCAGCTTAATAACACCCGACAGACTCGAGGCAAACAAGAAAACATTATTAATGCCCCAAACGAGAACCAAGGCCTATCTCTACTTTTTCTTTCTGCGAACGATATCAAAATGAAATTCATTGCCACACGAGGTGACCCAAGTGACGTCACCAGCATCAGTTTTATCGGTCGTGTCCACCATGGTTTAATAAGGTTCCTTGCTCATTATTTGATGCGAAAATAGAAGAAAAATATGGGGAAAAAGCAGAAACATCTTTTTGGTTTACCCACTCCTGTTTGTTCACGCTACATGCGGTGACTTAGTGCTCTTTTTGTTTGTTTTTGTTTTGATAATACATAAGCACCTGTGTTGCTTCTATGTTCTGACGATTTTTGTAACCGTTGAATTTGTTATTGCATTTCTTATTGTACCGCTCCTGCCTTGGCTGCCAAAAGGCTGCTGGCAGTATTGAATAAATAAATAATGAATAGCAAAATAAATAAATAAACAAATAAGTAGACAGACAGGCCTTGACTCTAATCATTGAAATAAGCAAGTTTCACCAGTATTTGTGAGGAAGACCATTCACTGCAGTTACGGACCACAAAGTACTGGTTGGACTGTTCAGCTCCAGTCAAGGCGTGCCTTTTCAGGCATCCAGGAAGCTCGCTGGGACACGCTGATTGTCTTGCTAGATTTCTTCTACTTACAACTACTGCTTGCCACAACACGCCTGCAGATGCACATATGCTGGAACAAGCCTATTCTGATGTCCTATAGTCAGTGACTATTGCTCATGTGACAGGAAGAGATTTCTTGCTCTCGCATGCGGCTCATGCGGTTCTCCTAGTAGCTCTTTACCCATTAGAGGAGACTGAGTTCACTTCACAATTTGGTGAACTTAGCTTGCACGAAGGCTGTCTTTTGTGAGTATCTCGTGCAGTCATTCTAAAGGCATTACAGCATCAAGTACTTCAGTTTCTACATGTGGGGCATCCTGGTGTAGAAAAAAGAAAGACAATTGCAAAGGTCCCCATGTATGGTGGTTGGGCATTGATAATGCCACCCCGAACCAAGTTCAAGACTTTGCTGTGTGCCAAGCCCATCAAAGGTCTTCAAGCGCCACACCTATCACACCATGGCCCTTGTCAGACAAACCCTGGTCCATGCTTCGTCTTGATTTTGGAGATTTTTTTTTTTTTCCTCACAGTGGTTGAGGCTGTTTCCAAGCAGGTAAAAGTACACCCACTTTTACCCCATCAGCAGATGCTACCATCTCTGCATTCAGCACAGTCTTCTCCCAACATTACAGTTGTGTTCTCCTGACATTGCAGACCCGGGCAATGGACCAGCACTTACAAGCGCATAGTATGATAACTTCTTGCAGCAACACAGTATATGTCGCTTGCTGGTGCCTCCATACCATTCTGCTTCTAATGGAGCAGCAGAGTGTGTAGTGGAAGTTATTAAGGACAAACTCAAGAAAAGTGCACTGAATGACTTCAAAATAGTGGAAGTTATTAAGGACAAACTCAAGAAAAGTGCACTGAATGACTTCAAAACCCAATATGCAAGATTGTTGTTCCCATATAGAACCACTCCACACAATGTAACAGGATGAGAACCGTGTGAATTGCTTTTTGGCAGGAAAATGAAGACACCTGTCGATGTGTTAAGACGAAGTCTACGAACTCCTCTCCAAACAAAACCGCTGAAGCAAAAACAGTATGCCGACTGAAGTTGTTGTCCTGCTGCACCAATGCAAACTGGAAAATCAGTCTTTGCAAAATATTTCAGGCCTGGCATGCCTTAGGTACCAGGTTCTGTTAAAATGTCTCTAAATGCATCATCTCCTGGTGTTGTCCTGTAAAATGGAGCAATATGGCACAGGCAATGCGATCACCTGCAGCCCTGACTTGAGCCATCATCACTCATGCAGAACATTCCCCAGGCACCATGGATGACACCACCTGCACAACATTAACTGGAGCAAGAGGGCATTTCTCAAGAACTTCCACCGCCGTCCAAAGAACAGGTCTCTGTCGGAAGTAATGACACAAGCACTCCTGCAGACTTGGCAGCTACTCAGATAACACCCATCACCGTGAGAAGCTCAAGTCAAGAAGCCTCCTCACTGTTAAGGAGGTAGGAGTGTAACCAGTTACTAGAACCCCCTAAGCACTGCTTTGGTAGGCAATGTTGGTGTACTGAATAAAGTCAGTTTGTTGCACGCTGCCGTATGTGCTCATCATTTGTTGCCGTCGATTGCATGCAGCTGTCGCAGCTGCAGGATAGTTGCTGCTGTTTCTAGGCTATGCCCCCATAGCCCATAACATTTCATGTCAGCAATGCATGGCTGACACCATAGAGTTTCTAAATAAATGCCCTAGAGGGAAATGTGGAGCTAGCATCTACCGGGGCTCTCATGAGCGTTGCCTGAACCTACATGGGAATGATGGGAAGCACAGGCTTTGGATTGACTTCGATCTTTAGACTAGTGGCATTTGCTGGCGGCACCATAAACGAAGCTTTACTTAAATATTATCGCATAAAATCTAATTTTATTTCTGTAGTATCTTATATAATGTACAACACGTTACATAAACTTTGTATGACTGAGATTGAAGGACGGTCTACTATGGTTTATCAACAGGGCACACCAGGGTATGCATTCTTGTGCAATTCTGTTCCCGATTTAACGCCAGAGAATTATTATTTATTTATTTTTACAACAGCAATAACAACTGTGCATGTACTTATATAAAAATACTCATCAAGTATTTATGGAAATAAAAATTTTGTATTGTGAGAAAGTTTTGCGCCCTTGAGAGGAATGCTACAAGTGTCGTCTGCTACGACGCCTGCTCGCTGCATACGCAAGACTTTTCTCGCAAACGACAGGCACTTGCGATCTCTCTCGCTCTTTCGAAAGGCTGCGTCGGCTGTCACGATTGCTGAACATCTTCAAGTGCTTTTAAGCACATCTGCTGCAGTGCCAGCTAGGACGCTTGTGGCCTCCTACAAGTATGCTTCAGTATATTATGTGCTGACGTATCGCTTCTGAAGTGTTATGGCGTGGCTTTGCATGCACTTATCCATTTTACGACCCTAGACTACAGCCAGGAAGAAGCAACCTTTCCTATCACAAGTAAGTTTGTGTTCTCAAAGTCCTACAACACGCACTTCAATGAGCACATAAATGAGCAATGCATAATGAAGCCCTAAAAAAATATGACTGTCAAGCCACTAGAAGTACAACTGTCTATGTCTTGTATCAGCAGTGCCTTCTTTTTGCTATTATGAAGTTTCATAAAGCACGTAACGCTACAGCGCCAACTTAACAAACCAAGGTCCAAACGGTCAAAACATGTTCTTTCAACGCTTATGATACCGTCGCTTTCTCGTCAGGGCTTCGACACCACACCGCGACACAAACATCGTCCCAGCCGCTGGCCCAGCGCGCTATAGCAGCTTCGAGCAACAGAACAAAGGCAGAGAGCTTTGCATTGCACTGTCCCACTGCAGCTTATAGCAATTGCACTTGGAGCGAAACCAAAACTGCCAAAAAAGACTTGTAGACTAGTTCGCCAGTCAACAGAATGCCAATAAGTAGCCTGTACTTCCTATCATTCCCATGATGGTTAAACGATCACAGTGCCAGATTTCCCTCTAGTTATACTAATATGAAACTCTATGGCTGACACTATTTGAAGCGAATGACAAGCGGGAGGCCGCATGTACCAATGTAAACAAATGCGATACAGTGGTAATTTGGCCAACAGTGGTAAGTGATAATTTGGCAGTAAGGGTAAAAGAAGACAAATTCAGGCTGGTACTTGCAAACAAATATGCAGCCTTAGAACAGAAAGATAATGACATAGAGCTTATGAATGAAACCGTTACTAGGTTGGCTTCAGAGGCAGCAATTGAAGTGGGAGGCAAGGCACCAAGGCAACCAGTAGGCAAGCTCTCCCAAGTAACAAAGGACCTAATAAAGAAACGACTAAAAATGAAAGTGTCCAACTCAAGAGACAACATAGAATTCACCAAAGTGTCAAAACTGATCAACAAGGCGGAAATAGGTGATATTCGAAACTATAACGTGAGAAAGACTGAACAAGCTGTAAAAAATGGATGCAGCCTGAAAACAGAGGGAAAAAAACTTGGCATAGGACAAACCAAGATGTATGCGCTGAAAGATAAGCCGGGTAATATCATCAGCAATCTCGAAGATATAGCAAAAGAAGCGGAAGAATTCTATACTGACCTGTACAATACCCAGAGGAGTCGGGATACCTCCATTAGAAACAGTAATGAACAGGATACAGAAACTCCTCCTCTCCTATAACTAACTAGCGATGAGGTCAGAAGGGCCTTACAAGATACGAAACGAGGAAGAGAGACAGGAGAAGATGGAATAACAGTCAGTTTCATCAAAGATGGAGGAGACATTGTGCTTGGAAAACTGGCGGCTCTTTATGCGAAGTGTCTATCGACTGCAAGGGTGCGAGAAAATTGGAAGAATGCAAATATTATACTAATCCACGAAAAAGGAGATGGTAGAGAATTAAAAAATTATAGGCCCATTAGCTTACTCCCAGTATTATATAAAATATTTACCAAAATAATCTCTAATAGAATAAGGGCAACATTGGACTTTAGTCAGCCAAGGGAACAGGCTGGCTTCAGGAAGGGATACTCTACAATGGATCACATCCATGTCATTAATCAGGTTATCGAGAAATCCGCAGAGTACAATCAGCCTCTCTATATGGCTTTCATAGATTACAAAAAGGCATTTGATTCAGTAGAGATACCAGCTGTCATAGAGGCATTACGTAATCAAGGATTACAGAACGCTTACGTAAATTCCTTGGAAAATATCTACAGAGGTTCTACAGCTACCTTGATTCTACACAAGAAAAGCAGGAAGATACCTATAAAGAAAGGGGTCAGACAGGGAGACACAATCTATCCAATGCTATTCACTGCGTGCTTGGAAGAAGTATTCAAGCTATTAAACTGGAGAGGCTTAGGAGTAAAGATTGACGGCGAATATCTCGGCAATGTTCGGTTTGCCGATGACATTGTTCCATTCAGCAACAATGCAGACAAGTTACAACAAATGATTGGGGACCTTAACAGAGAGAGTGTAAGAGTGGGATTGAAGATTAATATGCAGAAGACAAAGATAATGATAAATAGCCGGGCAAAGGAACGAGAGTTCAGGATCGCCAGTCGCCCTCTAGAGTCTGTGAAGGAGTACGTTTACCTAGGTCAATTAATCACAGGGAACCCTGATCATGACAAGGAAATTCACAGAAGATTAAAAATGGGTTGGATCACATACGGCAGACATTGTCAGCTCCTGACTGGAAGCTTACCATTATCATTGAAAAGGAAGGTGTACAATCAGTGCATTTTACCAGTGCTGACATATGAGGCAGAGACTTGGAGACTGACAAAGAAGCTTGAGAACAAGTTAAGGACCGCGCAAAGCGCGATGGAACGAAGATTGCTAGGCATAACATTAAGAGACAGAAAGAGAGCCGTTTGGATGAGAGAGCAAACGGGTATAGACGATATTCTAATTGACATCAAGAGAAAAAAATGGAGCTGGGCAGGTCATGTAATGCGCCGGTTAGGTAACCGTTGGACCATTAGGGTTACAGAATGGGTACCAAGAGAAGGGAAATGCAATCGAGGACGACAGAAGACTAGATGGAGCGATGAAATTAGGAAATTCGCAGGCGCTAGTTGGAATCGGTTGGCGCAGGACAGGGGTAATTGGAGATCGCGGGGAGAGGCCTTCATCCTGCAGTGGACATAAAACAGGCTAATCATGATGATGATGATGATGACATAGAAAGTTGTGTTCCAAGATTTTGTGTGGCAAATAAGCTAAATATATTTTCAAGAATGAATAGAATAAAACAGCTAAAGTGAGCAGTGTAGCTGTAGAAATCAGCATCAAGAATTCCGTGGCAGCCTCATTGGCATTGTGAACACCCTCGGGAGGGGCCGGACACAGAATGAGTCTATGTACAAGCAAATCCCAGATGTTTTGGGTTTAACATCTCCTTAGTCGCCTGGTGCACTGCCGCACACACTGCACGTACGTAGTAAGGTGCAGCAAAAAACTACTCGCCGATGAATTCACACCCCACGCTTGCATTTCTCGTGCCTTCAACGTTGTCCCAGCACTCCAAGCATTCCAACCTGGCCGTACTGGCCGCGGTAGAAACAACGGAGCTCCGATGTGCTGCTTCTAATAGGGAAACATGGAGACTCATGGTCGAATGTGTGGATGGCTGAAAACGAGCTGGCGGCAACGTGCCCTCTCCTTATGAAGGGATGCTGAAAACAGCCAATCACCACTTTGAAGTGGTCAAGCAAGAAGAAAAGCGAGAAGAAAAACGACGTTTTGATCTGCAGTGGGAGAGGGTTGAGACCATGTCTGAAGTGATCAAAGAAGGAGAGACAAGTGCACAGGAGCCCCTTTGTATTGCAATTCAGAGCCTCAGATGGGGATGCAGCGTGTCTACCAAGTTGACATTTTCAAATTCCCAGAGTTTTCCAGGTTTTCCCTCAGTGCCTTTGCAATTCCCTGAAATACACAGAACTTTGCTTTATGTCGCGGTGGGCTGACATGTCACTCGATGCTGTCACTCTCTAGTAAGCATGTTAAAAAAATAAAAAAAAACGACTTAAAGGAGTTTGAATAGTAAGAAGATTTTATTTTATTCAACATAGAAAACTGAAGGGAGGGGTTAGCAAAACACACATCGAATAAGATACTGACACGTGTATTGTATATCATTTTCGGGTGACCGCTCTTCACAGTCTAAAAAATGATATCGCTCAGCACGGGACACGCCCGCATTTATCGAAGTTTCTCTAATATTATAGATGGTTCTTGCTGTTATCTGTTGTCGCCAAAACTTGTGTAATCTGATTGCATGTGCGACACAAATTGTGTGGAACTTTCTGGAAGGCACGCAGGCACCAGCGATTACTCAGGAACCTTTGATGGCTCGTGTATAAAAGCTGTGGGGATGCGTGACTCTCACGCCTCCCCTGAGATCTAGTTTTCCCGCATAGCTCGTCTCCTGCAGGGCGGCTTCGCCCGCCGCGTGGCCTGGCGCCCGCGGCGGTCCGAGTGGTTGAAGCGCAGTGCGAGAGATGGCGCTAGTGTTGCGCTGCGGCGGGGTTACTTAGGCGCGGGAAAGAAAGGCGCTGGCTCACTTTGGGTTCGGGAAGCGAGCGGGACGGACGTGCCGCCCGCGCGTGCGCCGACCATGCTTCTGCGAGACCGTCTCGCGTGGCCGCCTTGACACCGTTCGCGTGACAGTACGCGCGAGCGACCAGGCGTTGGGATCCAGCATAGGGCGAACATATTCGCTCGCAATGCGGTCGCGGTAAGTCGGACTTCTATATTTGTCGCGCGCCCATCGGCATGTTTTGGGGATAGCAACTCGGCTAGCAGGCATTGATCTATGAAAGGTGCAATAAATGCCCTTGTGACTGTTTGCACTACTGTGTTGTCGTTCCTTTGTCCCCAAGAGTACGGAGGAGAACCGCGTATCTCCCACATCTGGCTGCCCAACGTGGACCTCTTGGGGCATCGGACGATAGATTTAACAGTTTTGCTTCGTTCGAGACCTTTGTTTGAACCGAAGCGTAGGCCTAGCGTGGATTTTGATCGCTAGCGTCGGCGGCGTGCTTTCTTGAGCGAGGCGACAGTGGCTGTAGTGTGTTTGAACTTATCAACATGCTAAGCCTTTTCGCAAGTGTTTTTTTTAATGACATTCTTCAGTACGAGAGCCACGTGGTCTGCATCCTGGGAGAGCAAGGCTGAGCGCCCGCGGAGCAGTGGCAAGCCTGAAGCGAGTGAGTACGGAAGCCTCGTGGGTGGTCTGAATTTCTTATGTAAATAGCTTCTTCTATCTCTTTGACTCGGATGAAGTCGCGGCTCTGGGAGCCGGGTGGCCGCGGGCCACGGGTGCCACGACGGGCTGACTGGTATTGCGGCCTGGCACCGGGCTCTCCGACACCGTCTGGGACGGTGGGCGCCGTCAACTCGGATGCTGTGTGCACCGAGCGGAGTAGGACCACCTCACTGAGCTAACGTCTCCTCGCGGCTGCCTGTTTTGCGCCCATTTTGGGTGTTGTTTTTGGATGCCGGTTGTTGTCAGGGTAGCGACGATTTAGGCCTAAGGCTTTACGAAGCTGCCTGTCGCACGTGGAGGGACACAACCTGATGGACCGTGGCGTTGAGGCGTTGCAATTTGCTTCCCTCATTCTATTTAGCCTCGCACGAATTGAAATTACTCGTTCGGCTCAAGGAAGCGAGCTTCGTTCACGTGAACTTAGCATCTGAGTAGCTGCCCGATCTTTTGCTAGCCGAGTTGAACATCGTACCACGTGGGCGATGCGCATGCAGAATTCCTCTCCCTTGCACTACTGTAGTGTTTGCCGAGTGGGTTGAGTTTACGCAGCATGATTGGAGTCACCCCTGGTTTGCCGTCACCTGCACATCGTCTGCGCTGCTGCCCCGGACTACGATCATGCCAACCCGGGCGATGGTGATGCTGTGGCCAGTTCGGCGCGGCGACTTCGGCGGCGGACCGTAGCTGTCACCGACAGCTACGGCGGCTCTTGCCAGCAGGGCGCGTCGGCGCGAGCGACGCTTGCTCGTACCGACTTCTGCGTCGTCGTTTCCGGAGTCCTGGCCTGGAATCGTGCCGTCGATTCTGCAAAGCTGCTGCTGTGACCGGCGGACGCCAGCGGTGTACCCCAAGGACAGTCGGCTCGCATGTTATGGACAGCGTGTGGACATTTCCCCGGCGCGGCCACTGTTGCATGTACCACCTTGTTCGCGAAGCACGTGTTGATGTTAGACTGTGTGAAATGTTTCGCCGGAATATGTAGTGATTTAAGGTTGGCGGGATGTGGGGATGCGTGACTCTCACGCCTCCCCTGAGGTCTAGTTTTCCCGCATAGGTCGTCTCCTGCAGGGCGGCTTTCGCCCGCCGCGTGGCCTGGCGCCCGCGGCGGTCCGAGTGGTTGAAGCGCAGTGCGAGAGATGGCGCTAGTGTTGCGCTGCGGCGGGGTTACTTAGGCGCGGGAAAGAAAGGCGCTGGCTCTCTTTGGGTTCGGGAAGCGAGCGGGACGGACGTGCCGGGCCGCGCCGACCCATGCTTCTGCGAGACCGTCTCGCGTGGCCGCCTTGGACACCGTTCGCGTGACAGTACGCGCGAGCGACCAGGCCTTGGGATCCAGCATGGGGCGAACATATTCGCTCGCTATCGGTCGCGGTAAGTCGGACTTCTAGATTTGTCGCGCGCCCATCGGCATGTTTTGTGGATAGCAACTCGGCTAGCAGGCATTGATCTATGAAAGGTGCAATAAATGCCCTTGTGATTGTTTGCACTACTGTGTGTCGTTCCTTTGTCCCAAGAGATACGGAGGAGAACCCCGTATCTCCCACAAAGCCGACGCGCTTGACCCGCTGATCAGTTTCGCCGACCGTGTTCGCTGCTATTGTTGTTCTTTGAGTGTAGCCTGCTATTGAGGGCACAAGTTCGCCTAATAAAGCGCTAGTTTCGTCAATCACAGTTTAGCTGCTTTCTTCACCGTTGCTACTACGGGACAATATCTTCAAAAAGTATGTTATAGATAATTGCAAGTAGAGTCAAGCATTTTCAAACACTAATTAAAAGAGATGCATACAGAAGCAAATATTTTTTTAATGAGCTATGAGCTATTTCTATCCCCTCATAGGAAGCTCTTTGGTATTAGGCCTGAATTTTGTCGCAAGTGAGATTCTCTCAGCAGCTGGAAAGTCAACCTCAACTGTCCTGACGTACTCTCAGCCCACGCACAATGCTTCAGTGTTGCGTTTCACTGCTTGAAAGAGTTTATTTTGGTTTGGATGAGGGTCACCTGAATTTTGGCATCAGCCAACACTTTGCTTTTTGAGCTCAAGCTCCCTCCAAGAAGAGGCAGCACAGTTCCTTTCCCAATCATTCCTCAATGCGACAGTCCTTTCTGTTCTCATCCACATTCCGCCACACGTTCGGCTCCTGGACCATTTGAAGCATCCTCTTGGTCAGTTGTACAGTCAATGTCCGATTTTTCGGACTTCCTAAGGGCCACGAAAATGTCCAAAAAATCAGGCAGTCTGAAGGAATGAATGCCTGTCTTTTACTGCCCTTAAGGGCTCTGATCGCCACAGGCACGTCTGAAAAAGCTCTGGAGGTCTACCAATACATTTATTAGGCATATTGGTGCATATGCTGTGACAGGAGACGGCAGATGCATGCGTGCATAATTAGGGAATACATTAGCAGTGTGTTCAAAGGGGCTGGTTGGTTCACCTTTGGAAAAAAAAAACAGTGAGACACAGGAAGAGCGAGTAAAGAGCACAGGATAGAGTGCTGACTAGCAACCAAATGCTTTATTTGCAGAAGCAGCATATAAAGACATCATTAAAGGTGACATAAAGAAGAGAAAAAGAAGGATAAGCATTAGCCATGGACATAATCCAGTTTTTTTGTTGCAGAACTGTTGAAAGACGCAGAACTGATGCATGCATCGCCACTTGTGAATATGCAAAATGCCTCAAAGATTTCCCGTGACGCTTTTCACTATATCTTCCAATCATTTCGCACTTCTTAAAGATTGGGGTGCAACAACACGTGTTACAGTTGGTAGCCAGGTGACCGTACGAGTTTCCTTTTAGTGAAGCAGCATGCTCGCACAGGTAATCATTAATGCAGCTCCCCGTTTGCTCGATGTGGCAACGTTTACAATCGAGCAGGATTTTATAGAGGACCTGCGTTGTACAGTCAATGAAGCCATGAACATGATTCTTATAGCAACTTTTCGCGTAACAGTATCCGCTCTGTTGACTATTTGCCACAAACCACTCAGTTTATTGGGGGCATTTCGCACAACCCTCACTCCTGCCTTAGCCGCAATTATCATAACGTTATGGGAAACACAGTGCACATAAGGAATGATGGTAAGTCTAGATTTCGAAGGCTGTGACTGCATAGTTTGTTTTCCTGCATTCTTTAACTCTTTTACCAGGTCACCAGCAACGCTGCACAACATGCTGGTCAGGTAGCCTGCTGATGTTAGTCGGTTAACTTGTGCTAAAAAGCTCTGTTCAACAGAGTGCTCGCACAAATGCTTGAGAGCAGCTCAAAAACATGCCTTAGCTATGCTTCGTTTTACGAGTTCGGAGTGTGCGGACGAAAATGGGAAAAGACCTTTTTTTAGCGAGGCGAGTAGCTCCAGCACACCTGATGAGGCTTAAAAACAATTTCAGTGCGTAGAAAACTTAAAGTGGTAATTGGTGGGCTCCTCCATTGTTAATGCAAAATCACCATGCACTTTGCTGGCTGTCAATACTGAAGGACTCCTCCGGCAGCTCACTGGGCTCTGTAGTTGCAACATTTTAACATGTGCATTGTTTACCAGTCTGGTCACTGCCACACTAATGCCAACGCCTTTTCCTTTTCACCTGTGTCAGTTGACAGCACTGCCTGCCCCTCTGTCTTTTGACAAAGTACTTTCGGCCCCAGTGGGGTACGACATGACTTCGGAGTAGTGCAAGGATGCCTGAATCAGCACTCTCCTTCACATCCTTTCTAACCCATGGACTCTTCTTCCTATTCCTTAAGCCCTGCGCCGTCAAGCTTTTCACTTTAAGATCCCAGGTGGCCTTCTGTATCGCTACGGCTACTTGTCCAACAGGTGCAAGTGGTTACTTGTTATACCTCGACATCTGCGTACAGAAATTTGTTCCGCCTTCCATGCTGATCCACAAAGCGCACACAAGGCCATCTTCAAAATGTACAACCAGCTTCACTCTAGGTTTTATTGCCATAACATGTACACCTTCGTCCGCAAGTATAACCAATCACAACCGCAATGCCAACACAGCAAGGCTCCTGCTCAGCATGCTTCTGGTCTGCTCCGGTGAAAACCTTGCTCTGCCAGGCCCTTCGATTGCATTGGCATTGATTTTTATGGGCCCCTTTCATGCAAGGCTTCTGGTAAACGCTGAATAATTCTTGCCATCAGCCACTTGATTCAGTATGTGGAAACGACCACTCTACCAGCCACCGTAGCCGGTGATGTTGCGTCCTTCCTCGTGACAATTCATTCATCACGGTGCACCTAGAGAACTTCTCAGCGACAGAGGACGTGTGTTCCTTTCTGAAGTCTTGAACGAACTCCTCGCTGAATGTCACATTGTCCATCGCACAACCACTGCCTACCATCCTCAAACTAATGGCTTGGTGGAAAGATTCAACTGAACGCCTGGCAACATGCTCTCCAGATACCCTGCTTCTGGCTACACCAACTGAGACCTCATTCTGTCTTTCATGATGCATGTCTACAACACTGCATTGCAGGAGACTACAGGCTTTTCGCCATTCCTCCTCTTGTATGGCCGCAAACCTTCAACCACACTGGACGCCATTCCTCCGTACTGCACCAACACATCTGAATGTACACCTCTTTCTCAAGCTGCCCTCCACATGGAAGAATGCCACAAACCTGCCCGTTCCTTAACAACCACCGACCTATGACAGCAAAAATCTAAATGGGACAATGACCGCTCACCTTGCTGCTTTCTACCAGATTCTCTTGTGTGGCTTTGGGTTCCGCCTGTTCCAGCTGGCCTTTCATCCAAACTTGTGTCTAAATACGAAGGACCCTACCATGTAGTTGTGCAGAGATTGGCTGTGAATTATGTCCTCAAGCCATTCACGCCACCTAAGGCCAATGCCGTCGTGGCTGTGAAATCATCCGCATGCAGTGCCTGAAACCCCATTATGACCCTCTCAGTCTATCTTTTCCTTGAGTCGCCAGGATGGCTCCTTTTCCATAGGGAGTGATTGTAGTGAAGACAAAGGCCATGCACTGTATCCACACCGCCATCTCTCCGCTGGTAACAGAGCTCGCACTTCTGGAGCCCTGATCGGTTTTGAAAAAGCGCTGCTGCTGCTGCCAGTCATTCCCTTGCTTTTAATATTAAATAATGTAAAGAAAAGAGTATGAGCCTCCTATCTGCCTTTCTCCTCAAACCTGGCAAAATCCCAGATTGGACACTAGATGCACGCAGGGGAAGGGCAAACATTGTGAAGGGTTTAAAGATGCTTTCCCACAAGGTCATCTCAGCGCAAAGGCCGTGTCTACTGTGGCCATGTCATTGTAGTGAGAAAACAAAATCATCTGACTGCCAACAACTTCACTCCAATTGGTGCAGCTGTCAGTGCTTCATCTGGACCACTGACACTGCCCGTTGACAAAGTGTCACTAGAGCATCAACACTGTGAGGTCACCAGACAGAAATCGACCGGTTGTCGTCTTAGTGTGACCAAGCCTTGAGCAGAGTTTAAGTTCCTCCGAAGTATGAGCCAATCCGATTATTGACGTGCAGCTCATTCACCTACGTGCATATTAGGATGTTGAAACATATTTTGATGTTTCCTTTCTCATCGAAAGGAATGCCTAGGATGTGGAAAAGGTAGACTCTTGCCTTTCTATATCTGTGTCACCTGGCCTGAGGCAAACTTAGTCCCTCTCTCATTTGACCAACCTTTCTTAAGTTTGAACTGAGATTTAGTGAGGAAAATTTAAGCCTCGTGTACCCCACATTGCAAAAGAGGTTCAGTCGTGCCTGAACTGCAACCACGACCTTCTCCGCCGTGTGGATAGACTTAGAATTTCCCACAAAGTGACGTCAGCATTGTGAGAGTTTCGGTCTTCGCCTAACAGTTGCACAATGACACTGTGTTTGCGAGAACTCCATGTCACTTAACTCCCTGCTTTGCAGAGGGTCAAAAAACACTGTCACCTGGCTGTCATCTTGCCAGCAGAGGGGCACACATTCTTCTGTTGTCTCAATGTCCTAAGGGGACACTTTCCGATCATGCCCCCTCTTTGTTCCACTACGCCGTTTTCTTATCTATTTCCTCTGCGGTGGGATGCGCAATGGCAGGCACCAGATGAAAGATAGGTGGCCCATAGGGAAACAAAAAAATATATATGGGAGAACACGGCAAAAACTTGCATCAGGAAACAAGTTACAGCCTAGTTCTAACAACTATCGCCAATTGACGCTACCATGAACAAAAACGAATGTGAAATGAAGTTTACATGGTTTCATTTCTTTTTTAATCGCTTCCCACTAAAACCAATATCTTTACATATTAAAGAAGTTAAATATCTGTGAATAAGCATATTCCAACTTCTTTTACATTTGATATGCTATGCATGAAGCTAGATGCACAAGTGATAGTGGCTATGTTGTGTGAAAGGCAGTTCCAGTCTTTTGCTGCTCTCGGAAAAAATGAAGCAGAAAATGTTTTAGTATGGGCACATGGGCGAGAAACCTGTAGTGCATGACCAATGCAATGAGATATGTGAGCTGCAAGCGTTTGAGAGTATAGCTAGAGGAAATCTTCACTATTCGACAAATTGTATCACCGCTAACAATTAAAACATTTTCGCAAGGTAAAAAAAAAAGATACCTATGGGCACCGTAGTTGTGTGGCAGGTTTCCTTCTATTGACGAGTTGTGCACGTTGTGTGCGAGAGTAACTCCTTTTCCGCTCAAAAAGTAGTTGCGCGATCTCCTTTCCCGAAAAGGAACTTTGCCGTAAAGGAGATATTCCTTTGTCGTGTGTCACTACACTTGAACGCCTTTCCGGTAGATGTCCCCTTACCTAAAGGACTTTAGAGTGCCCGTGTGTCAGGGGTATAAGACCTACTTCGGGTGGGTTCTGGATGGGAGATCCATACTCTAACTCAGCCCTGGCAAAAGATTTGTAAGCAAGTAGTTCTACATGTCTCATACCCCTGACATAGGGACACTCTAAAGTCTTTTAGGTAAGGGGACATCTACCGGAGAAGCGTTGACACACGCACAGTGACACACGATAAACGAGCACCTCCCTTAAGGCAAAGTTCCTTTGTAGGAAAGGAGATGGCGCATCTACTTTTCGAGCGGAAAAGGAGTTACTCTCGCACACAGCGTGCACAACTCATCAATAGAAGGAAACCTGCCACGCAACTACGGTGCCCTATAAGTATTTTTTTCCTTGCAAAAATGCTTTAATTTTTAGCAGTAATGCGAGTTGTCGAACAGTGAAGATTTACTCAAACGCTCGAATCACGTCACGCGTGCCACCATGTTGAATTCCGGCAGTGTCATTTCCTGCGTCATCCTTGGTGTGTTAGCAATGTGAAACCATTGTTCGTTGCACACGTAGGCCCCACCTTCCGCAGTTGGCGGCTCAAGGGGACATTGCTAATGCAGTCAATACGAAGCATGCTCATGATGATTGAACGTTTGATGTTTTCCACTTTCGCCTTGGCTGCGTTTATATCATATTCAAGAGATCCGAGAGCGACAAGCATCAGAGCGATCTCAACCCTTGCTTCCTCGCTAGTGTTTCGCTGAGCCATGATGCAAATGTGCAGTTCTGTCACGCAATCACAATTATACGAATAACGAAGGAAGGGACAAGAAAGACGTTAAAAAGGGCAACAAAACGTGGCCAGCACCTGGCGAAAACAGCATGCACATCTATTCTAGTACACTGTAGCATAGCAAAACACAGATTGTACATAGTTGCTAGGCCAATTTAATCTGCTGCCAAGAGCACTAAAACACGAATAAAATAAAGTAACATGCGCATTATAAGCCATCAACAATGAAAAACAAATGTTTTTGGGTTCTACAGTAGCTGAATGCAATCTAAATAGCAGCTTTTTAAAATTTTTTTCTCTTTCGCTATTAGCGCTACAAGCAGCGCTATTTTTTTTGCCGCATTCATCTGAGGAAGCACCTAAGGAAGTTAGTGCGGTGCCATGTGTCATCAACACAACTCCTTTCTGCAAAGGGTCCTTCAGAGTAGCAAAAGGGGTTTGCTGCAAAGTACTTTAGTTTTGCCCGTGTGTCAGGGGTCTCAGAGCGTGACATAATTGACATTTTAAGAAACCCACACTTTCTGTTAACTGATGACGTGACTTCAGCAATGTGCGCATACCAGGATTTTTAAGGTACTTTTAAGTATTTGCTGATTCAACGCAGATGTAAGCTGTGCTATAAGTGAAGTCAAGCAGATTTTGATGACGAGTGAAGGAAATGAGTTTGCATTTAGTAGGGCTTAAGGACATCAGTCAGTCATCACACTATTGTAGGATGTGATCAAGGTTTTGTTGTAGAATCATATGGCCAGATGGTCTAGTAACGATTCGGCAAATAATTCAGTCATCAGCAAAGATGCAGATATTAGAACATACATGGAAAGGTAGGCCGTTAATGTGTATTAGGTATAGAAGAGGACCGAGGACCAAGACTTGAGGCACACCTGACAACAGTGGGAGTTGGCTGGACAATTTGTTATTTGTAAACACTAGCTGTGAACGGATAGTAAATAATTTTTTTTATCCAATTTAGTACATCTAGGTGCAAGTTAAAATTTTAGAATTAGGCATTTGTGGGCTACTTCCCATTCTCCCGGTCACCCCTTTGGTTGGCCGGTTTTGTCGAAGGTCCTCGACCTGAGGCGGCTGCGTACCTATTTGCTGCTCCTGTTCTGAAGGCTACGCCAAAGAGACGTGGCTCACATGACGTGCGCGGTCGTACTGCGCCGAGTCGCTCTCAGAGGCTACTCCGAGCTGAAGGAACGTTGCCCTGGTAGCACGGTCGTTGGGAGCCATCCTCCCGTATAGTGGCGTGTGACCGCGTTTTGAGATACTGAGTGTCACCCTTAACTTGCGGGAGCTTCGGCTCATGGAACCCGCGCTGATACGGGTGTAACAGCTATCCTGAACACCAAAGTGGTCGTTTAATAAACGCCTTCCTTTTACTCTGCGCCTTCTCCTTGCGGTGCTCTGTTTCACTCCCAGAGGAGACTGAACAAGCGTCTGCTTCAGGCACACGCTACACACGCGGCTAAGCTGATCGTCCCCCTGAGGGGCTCGGATCCTCGGACCCGCGCGGTGATCTAGGTGACTCCCGGCGAAGCACCGCTATAGACGGAGACCACAAACTTTATATCCACAGAATACCGCGTATTTAGAACCTCAACATAACGAATTGTGTTAATACACGATTTCACTGCTGCCGGAAAGGAATACTGAGACAATAAGTAGGGACATCCACGGGTGCAGATGGTCAAATGGTTGAATTACAAGCGACTGTTTCCAAATACATCTCTCAAATCGTGTAACCAATAGCGACCCCCCAAGCAGAGCAGTGTCATGTTCCGTAGAAAGTCCAAGTGCAATAAGATCCTATCGTGTCACAGAGACTGTATGCTTTGGGTACGAGTGGAAGTGCGCGAGGGTGAGCCGAGAAGGATGGTGGCTTGATGAGCACAGTCTTCCCGCACAAGGAAGGGGGCAAAGGGAGCGAGCTTGAAGCAATGTGTTCAAGCGTGTGTGAGGTGGGGGGGGGGGGGATGGCAGTGGGGGGCAGGCTGATGCGCATCTCTTTTTATAGAGTGGCCGTGGCTGCGCATGGCTGTCAGCGCAACTTAGTGCAGACGCAGACTGCGTGCCCAGTTTTAAAGGTAATCTGTTACGCATGTAAAGAGTGGGCATGCTGAGATTGTGTGGCATGATGTGCATTGTCTTCCTGCGCATTTAGTGCATGAGGTTGCGTAATCTCGAATTTCGGAGACTCGTTGAAACGAGGCAGACAAAGCATTCACTCCCAGCTGTCAGAACTTTTCATGATAGCATCGTGCCACTGTGGACTACCCCATCAGCTGCGAATGTGGAGTGAACGTGAAAGCATGGCTGGCTTCACTTGATTCGTACTGCGGATGCGAAGATATTGTCACGGAAAGACAAATGAAGATGCACCCAGCGTTGGCGAGACAGACAGCTGTACAGGATGGCGTACACAAAACTCAAACCGGCGTCCTCAGCCTCTACTACTACTTCTTCTTCAGCGCCTACCTCTTGCTGAGCGCACGTTCCAGTCACTTCTTTCTCAGTGCTGGCGCGTTACACCTAGCGGCATTATTCCCCCGCCAAAAGAAAAGCATCGACCCCGATGCTTACTAAACTACGATGCTTACTAAAAAAAAAGTGGAAGTGTGGAAGTCGTATAACATCGGGTTGGTGCCGCTTTAACGCGCGAAATACAGTTTGAGGCGAATAACATGCACTATCTCCGAGTGGTGCTGTCGACGCCGAGGCGACGCGGCACCGTCGGGAATGACCTCATAGTTCACTTCACTAACGTGGCGTATCACTTTGTAGGGTCCAAAGTATCTACTAAGCAGCTTCTCAGATAAGCCTTGGCGACGGATTGGAGTCCACACCCAGACTTGGTCACCTGGCTGGTACTCAACTTGCCGATGTCGAAGGTTGTAGCGTCGTGCGTCTGTACTCTGCTGCTTCGTGATTGTAGTGTTATCAAGCACGTGTGATGTAACGTTATCAAGCCCGCGTGCTGTGTATAGCATAAGCAAGACAGATTAAACGTGTCGCACTCTTGCTATCATGTCCAGTCATGTGACCCTTTTCTGTTTCGTTATAAAACTAGCAACACCAAGCAATAAGCGTTCTTTGATCTGCCACTACCCGCCGGCTACGTTCCGTTACTTCAGTGGCGACGAGGATGGGATAGGACCGGCTGCACGATGACAGCCAGGCCACCTGAGTTCGACGACACCACCAGTAGCTGGAACACTTACCAGGTCTGTTTGGAAGCCTTTATTGAGGGCCACAGCATCACAGATCCAGGGAAACAGCGTGCGCCTCTTGTGTCAGCACTAAGTGACAATGTGGTTCGCGTACTTCAAGGCCAGTGCCAGTCAGAATCAGTGAACCTCCTGAGCTATGAGGCCGTCGTACAGCACCTGGACAACCACTTCGATCCCCAAGTCAACGAGATAGCAGCGAGCTATGCTTTTTACATGCGGAAGCAAGCGGAAGGCGAAAAGGTAGGGGACTATATAACCGACCTGAGACGTCTTGCAAAAGATTGCAGTTTCGATAAGTTTTTGGATCGCATGCTGAGGGATCGGATTGTCTGCGGAATCCGTGATGAACAAGCTCGATGACACATGTTGTCTCAGAAGAAGTTGACCTTGGCGGAGGCCGAAGCTTTCGCTCTAGCAGCGGAAACCACAGAAACAAATGTCCGGGCTATGCAAGAGAGGAGGTTCAACGACAACGGTGCTGCGAACTTCATACAGAAGCACAGGATAAATCCGCAGAAGTCCGGGCGTGGGCATGGATCCATGACCGAGGCTACGCAATGCCCGAGATGTGGCTCGAATCGTGTTTCGGAAGTGTGCGGACACAACAAAGCGACGTGCTACAAGTGCGGCAGGAAGGGACACCTGGCAAGGATGTGCTCTAGTGGTCACGCTAACCCCTCAGGAACGTACGCTGTGAAAGAGCTAGACGGCAGTGACGAAAGCGGAGAAGAAATGCTCTACGCTTTGGTGGCTCACAGCTACAGTAGTAACAAGTCCGCATGGTCATTCGAAAGGGATTTCATCTGGGAAGGCCGAAAACTGCGCATGTTGGTGGATACAGGATCCACTATCAGCGTAATTCCAAGGACGGCATTCGAAAACCATCGCGAATGGTGGCCGACACTGGAGAAAACTTCACTGCGGCTGACATGCTTCCTGGGGCCTCTACCGGTCCTTGGCCGAGTGGCCATGAAAGTCGAATGCGATAATACGCAAGTAGACGGCTCGCTGGTGGTAGTGGATTGCGACGGGCCTCTGTTGTGCGGCCGGAACACCATCCAAGCCTTTCGGAGTGCTGGCATAGCGCTACTGGAAGAATGCGTGCCGCAGAGCGTAAATGTGGTTCACTGTGACGCAGCGACAGCGAAACTTTTGGCTAAATTTCCAGAAATTTTCGAGGAGAAGTTGGGGTGTTGCAAGGGGCCGCCCGTGAAACTACACAAAAAGGAGGCCGCTGTACCACGCTTTCTCAAGGCTCGACCAGTGCCGTACGCGCTTCGGGAAAAGGTGTCTGCCGAAATTGACCGCCAAGTACAGGAGGGAGTGCTTTCACCAGTGAGAGTTTCCGAGTGGGCTACACCCGTCGTGCCCGTAGTGAAGCGAAACAGTGATATTAGACTGTGCGGCGACTTCAAGCTAACCGTTAATCAGGCGGCACATCTGGAACAGTACCCGTTACCGAAAATTGAGGACATCTTCGCATCTTTGTACGGGGGGGAGTCATTCACCACTTTGGATTTGCGGCATGCGTATAATCAACTTCCACTGGACGACGAGGCACGAGAAATGGCCGTGTTGAATACACACAAAGGGTTATTTGTATACAACCGCCTCGCGTTCAGAATTGCATCGGCTCCAGCTTTGTTCCAGTGCCGCCTCGAGTCCGTTCTGCAAGGCCTCCCGTGCGTCAAGGTGTACTTGGATGACATCATTATAGCCGAAAAGCAGAACGACAACTCAACTCTCCGGCAAGTCCTCGAGCGGCTGCGCGACAATGGACTCAAGTTGAACCGTGACAAATGCAGGTTCCGCGAGAAGCAAGTTTCGTTTTTGGGCCACAAGATCGACGCAACTGGCCTGCACCCTCCTGAGAATATGGAACACATCACCGACGCACCAAGACCGGAGACGGTGATCCAGCTGAAATCCTTTTTGGGATTGCTCACTTATTACGCCAAGTTTTTGCCTGACCTTGCAACCACCTTAGTCCCACCCTATAGGCTGCTGGCTCAAGGAGTTCGATGGCAATGGAAAGCCGAACACGAGAAAGCCTTCCAGGCAGCCAAGCGCGCTATGGTGGCAGCGGAACTACTCGTGCACTACGACCCCGAAAAGCCATTGCGGCTTGAATGCGATGCCTCACCAGTTGGAGTTGGCGCGGTGCTGTCACACCGAATTGGGAACACAGACTAGCCCATATCGTTCCGTTCGAGGGCATTGACACCTGCTTAGTGGAATTACTCGCAATTGGAGAAAGAAGCATTGGCCTTGGTGTTAGGCGTTACTAAGTTTAGAGATTACTTATTGGCGAATCATTTTACTCTGGTGACGGATCACAAACCACTGACAGGACTGTTTCACCCGGAGAGGCCGATACCGCACATGGCAGCAGTGAGAATTCAACGATGGGCATTGCTACTGTCGGCTTACCATTATGACCTCGTGTACCGCCAAGGACAGCTAAATGCTAACGCAGACGCTCTCAGTCGCCTTCCACTGCCATGCTTAGGTGACCGAGGAGGGCAGGAACCCATGGAATACGTGCTTTATACGCGGAGCCTAAATTCCATGACCCTTTCCGCTCAGCACTTAGCAGAACTGAGCCGATCGGACGATACACTGCATCAGATCAGGGGGTGGATCACACATGGCTGGCCGCGGCAGTTATCGGTGGCACAGCAACACCTGATGCCGTACTTCTCTCGCTGTAACGAGCTCACGGCCTGTCACGATCTGCTTTACTGGGGCCATCGAGTAGTGCTGCCAGAGGCGGCGCGACGATGCATGCTAAAGGAACTGCACGAAAGTCACCCCGGTATCAGTGCCATGAAGCGCACAGCGCGAGCGCTTTTTTTGGTATCCTGGACTAGATAGGGACATCGAAGTGTTGGTTAAAAGCTGCCCTCAGTGTATACAATGTTGGCCAATGCCGGCTGCTGAAGTTCCGTCTCCATGGCCGGCGAGCAACAAACCATGGTACAGGCTGCATATGGACTTCGCGGGCCCCATCAGTGGCTTCCAAGTTTTTGTGTTGGTGGATGTCGAGACGAAGTGAATTGAGGCCATACCTTTGAAGACCGCCACAGCGGAGACGACCATTCAAGTACTTCAAGGTATTTTCGCACGTTTTGGCCTGCCCTACTGCTTAGTATCTGATAACGGACCACAGTTTTCAAGTGCCACTCTGTCCAGTTTCTTGAAGGAAAGCCAAGTGAAACACATCAGAACAGCCCCATACCATCCTCAGTCAAATGGGTTGGCGGAACGGGCTGTTCGGACAGTAAAGAAAGGGCTTCGAAAGAATCCGACAGGTACATTGCAGGAGCGACTAATCAAGTTTTTATTTCGTTATAGAACGACACCATTGGAAGGAGGAAAATCACCCGCCGAACTGCTGTTGGGCTTCCGTCCCCGAACCAGGCTGACAGCTTCACTGACAGACAAAAAGGTGACAGAAAATGATTGTTCCGGCGAACCTGTTCTAGGAGCAGCAACAGCACCAACACGGTATCAACATGGCAGGCAAGTATGGTCACGCCAGTTTCAGTCTGCTCGGAAGTGGATGCCGGCGACAGTAGTGTCCACGACGGGTGCACGCATGGTTACATTGGAAACACCGGAGGGACCGCAGCGGCGCCACGTAGACCAACTCCGGCCACAACTCGGCACAGGGTCGTCACCTAGCAAGCCGAGCGAAGTCCAGACCGGCGACGAAGCTAAGTGTAGCGCCGGGCAGGCCGTAGATCATGAAGGTTCGGACGCACGGGTTGTCAGTTCTCAAGCCGAAGACCAACAGCCACCACGTCGTTCGACTTGCCTACGGAAGCCCCCAGATCGTCTCACTTACTCCAGCTTAGGGCGAAGGGATGTAGTGTTATCAAGCACGCGTGATGTAACGTTATCAAGCCCGCGTGCTGATGTATAGCATGAGCAAGACAGATTACACGTGCCGCACTCTTGCTATCATGTCCAGTCATGTGACCCTTTTCTGTTTCGTTATAAAACTAGCAACACCGAGCAATAAAGCGTTCTTTGATCTGCCACTACCCGCCGGCTACGTTCCGTTACTTCAGTGATGTGTATGCGCGCGAGTTGACGAGCTTCCTCTGCGTGTTGAGTAAGTTGCTCGGCGTCGAAAGTAAGTGATGCGTCGGTGTCGTGCGGGAGCATTGTGTCTAACGTTGTCTGGACCTCGCGCCCGTAGACAAAACGGAACGGTGTGAATTGTGTTGTTTCCTGAATGGCGGTGTTGTACGCGAATGTAACGTACGGCAGGACTTGATCCCATGTTTTATGCTGGACATCTACATACATAGACAGCATGTCAGCAATGGTTTTGTTTAGCCATTCCGTCAGTCCGTTGGTCTGCGGATGATAGGCAGTGGCGTTGCGATGCTGCGTGCAGCTCAACTCAAATATGTCCTCTATCAGTTGGGCTGTAAAGGCAGTTCTTCTGTCGGTGATGACGTATGATGGGGCACCATGTCTGAGGACTATCTGATCTATGAAGAACTGGGCAACTTCGTAGGCCGTGGCACATTGTACAGCTTTCGTCTCGGCGTAGCGTGAAGTCTGTGGCGACTATAATCCACTTGTTTCCGCTGGCTAACAAGGGAAAGGGTCCCAGAAGATTCATGCCAATTTGATCAAACGGTGCGCTAGGTGGTGCGATGGGTTGGAGTAACCCCCCGGGTTTCAAAGACGGCGATTTCCTGCGTTGACACTCACGGCATCTTTGCACGTAACGCCTCACCGTGGTAGAACGTGTGGGCCAGTAGTACGACTGGCGTACTGTTGCAAGAGTACGTGAAAATCCCAAGTGTCCAGACGTGGGCTCATCATGGCAGGCTAGGAGAATGTCATCACGGAGGGTGGCAGGTACGACCAATAGATACTCTTTGTCGCTGACACTCGAGTTTTTCTTGTAGAGGACACCCTTTCGGAGGCAGAATGTCGAGAGACTGCGAGAAAAGTGTCGTGGGATTGTAATATTCTTGCCTTCTAGGTGATCGATGAGAGGGCGTATTTCACCGTCCTCGCGCTGCTGTGTGGTCAGGACAGATGCGGTGAGGGCCCCAAGGAATGCGCCGTCTTCGTCCATGTCCTAATCGCAAGTTCTGACGGGAGCGCGCGACAACGTGTCCGCATCTTCGTGTTTGCGGCCCGATTTGTAGACGATGGTAACATCGAACTCCTGCAGACGGAGACTCCATCGAGCAAGCCGCCCGGACGTGTCTCGTAAGTTGGCTAACCAACACAAGGAATGGTGGTCTGTCACCACCTTGAAAGGGCGACCGTAGAGATAAGGCCGAAATTTCATGATGGCCCACACAAACACTAGACACTCTTTCTCGGAAGTGGAGTAGTTGATTTCGGCGCGTGAAAGGGTGCGATTGGCGTAAGCGATCACTCGCTTGACGCCTTCCTGGTGTTGAACGAGAACAGCGCCAAGATCGATGTTGCTTGTGTCGGTATGCACCTCGGTGTCAGCGTCCTCGTCAAGGTGAGCAAGAACGGGTGATTCCTGCAGGCACTGCCGTAACTCGGTGAAAGCTGCATCCTGCTCATCTGTCTAAACGAAGGGTGTGTCTTCTTGCGTGAGGTATATGAGTGGTTCGGTGATCCGGGAGAAATTAGCAATGAAGCGATGATAGTAGGCACACAGACCAAGAGAGCGGTGTACTGCTTTCTTGTCACGAGGAGTCGGAAAAGCAGCAACAGCAGATGTTTTGTCTGGGTCAGGCTGGACACCGTCAGCGTTCACGACATACCCGAGAAACTTCAATTCTTCGTAACCGAAGTGACACTTTTCTGGCTTTAGTGCGAGATTAGCGGAGTGGAGCGCCTCAAGTACCGCCTCTAAACGCTTCAGATGTTCTTTGAAGGTCGCAGCTAACACGACGACATCTAAGTAAACTAAACAACTGTGCCACTTCAGACCCGTCAGAACAGTGTCCGTCATTCTCTGGAATGTGGCCGGTGCAGAACACAGGCCAAATGGAAGTACTTTAAATTCGTACAATCCATCCGGGGTAACAAAGGCCGTTTTTTGGCGATCTCGTTCGTCAACTTCGATTTGCCAATATCCACTCTTCAAATCTATGGATGAAAAATACCTGGTTCGCCGCAGCTGATCTAACGAATTATCGATCTGCGGAAGCAGATAAACATAATTTTTTGTGACGTTATTTAGCTTTCTATAGTCAACACAGAACCGAATAGTTCCGTCTTTCTTTTTGACAAGGACCACCGGCGACGACCAAGGGCTTTGGGATGATTGTACGACGTCATCGTCCAGCATTTCTTTCAGTTGTGCATTAATCACGTTGCACTCTTTCGCCGATACCTGATAAGGCAGTTGTCGTATGGGACGAGAATCGTCATACGTGATTATTCGGTGTCTCGTGATGGGCGTCTGGCGTACCTTAGAAGAAGATGCGAAGCACTCCTTGAACCGAAGTAGCAACTCGCGCAGCGATTTTTACTTTTCCTCCGAAAGGCCTGAATTGATGTCGATATTGCTGAGTGTCTGAGATGGGTTGTCCTTTGTCATAGACGCAAAGCATTCAGCAACGTCCGTTATGGGCTCAGCAAAAGCGATAGTAGTACGACGAAACAGGTGCCTATGTTCCTGGCTGAAGTTCGTCACGAGGAACGCAGAATGTCCACCTCGAAGCATAATGAGACTGCGGGCTGCACATACACCATGAGTCAGCATAAGGGAGGAATTGCCCTCTGCAACCGCTTCGCCGTCGCGCAGATCGTCGCATACGACCGCTACCAGGACACTCGCGTGTGGTGGTAAAGTTACACTGTCAGTGTAAACCCGAAGCATGTTACGTCGGCAATTGTTGCAACTGTTCGCTGCTCTCTCTGTCAAAAAAGTAACTGTGCGCTCCCGGAGGTCTATAACGGCACCATACTCTCGCAGAAAGTCGACGCCCAAGATGAGGTCCCGAGCACAATCGCGAAGTATAAGGCAGCTGGCTGGAAACGTATACCCACGAATTTCTACTCTGACCGTGCATATGCCCAACGGTGTTACGATATGCCCACCAGCAGTACGAAACTTGCGTTCCAGACCAAGGCGTGATAACTTTTCTGAGTTCCGTCGCTAGTTTTCCGCACAAGATTGAGTAGTCGGCACTCGTGTCCAATAACGCACTAACGTGGCGGCCATCGAGCACAACAGCTATGTCTAGCGAGAGTCTGTCGCTGAGTTCAGCTGCTGTCGTCGTTGAATCGTTCTGAATAGATCGTGCTCGCGTCGATTGGAGGTCTTCGGAAGGGCGATTATCAGCGGGGAATAATGCCGCTCGGTGTAACGTGCCAGCGCTGAGAAAGAAGTGACTGGAATGCGTGCTCGGCAAGAGGTGGGCGCTGAAGAAGAAGTAGTAGAGGCTGAGGACGCCGGTTTGAGTTTGGTGTACGCCATCTTGTACAGCTGTCTGTCATACGTAGTGGAGCGCTGGTCCGAAGGTGAAGTAGCGTTCATTTGCCTTTCATAGAAAGCTGAGCGCTGGTGTAGCATCTTTTCCATCGTGGTGGCTTCGGTTAAGAATTCAGCCACGGTCTTCGGCGGGCTTCGAACCAGGCCAGCAAATAGCTTTTCTTTAACTCCCCGCATTAGATGGCGCAGCTTCTTTTCCTCTGACATAGTAGGGTCCACCCGACGAAAGAGGCACGTCATATCCTCTACGTACGACGTCACGCTTTCATTCGGCAGATGAATGCGGGATTGGAGCACCCATTCGGCTCGTTCGCGGCGATCAGCATTGGTGTATGTCTCCAGCAAGGCACGGCGGAACTCGAGCCACGATTTGAGGAGCCCTTCTCCGTTCTGGTACCAAGTGCGAGCACCGTCCTCCAAGCTGAAGTAGACATTTCTCAGCTTCGCCGTGTCACTCCATTCGCTTATCTCAGCAACGCGCTCAAATTGGGCTAGCCAGTCTTCTACATCCTCGAAGATATCCCCGTGGAAGACTTTCGGCCCTCGGAGATTCTGCAACAGGTACTGAGTTGCTGTTGTGGCCGTACCTTGCGTAATGGTCGATAGAAATGTCGATATTCCTTCCATACTGGTCCGTGGGGGCGTCGATGTTGTTGCGGAGCGATGATCAAGCTCCGGAGGCAATCCTCGGATTCTCCTGCTGGCCCGGGGAACAGGGCTGTCCACTAGTATAGGGCTGGTACTCCTGCTACCTGGGCCGCTATTTTGTAGCGATGCCTTATGCCTTATTCTATGCTATTCTTATCATCCACCACACACGGCCGCCTGATCCCGTTGATAATGTGGGCAGACCGTCGCTCTGACCACTAGCCAAGCGCGAAAAGCCTGAAAAGGCATAGAATCGAAAAAGGCATCGCTACAAAATACCGGCCCTGGAGGGGTTTGTGGCATCAGATGAACTGTACCCAGCACCTCCACCAGTTTTGTCACGAAAAGACAAATGAAGATGCACCCAGCGTCGGCGAGACAGACAGCTGTACAAGATGGCGTAAACAAAACTCAAACCGGCGTCCTCAGCCTCTACTACTTCTACAAACCAGCACCCACCACTTGCCGAGCGCGCATTCCAGTCACTTCTTTCTCAGCGCTGGCGCGTTACACCTAGCGGCAATATCATCGACACAGCATGAAACTGCATATTTTGTCACCACTCTTGAATCCAACAATGATTTTTTTTTCACATTCAAGAACATATTTTTCAATTGCCTGATAATCCAGAATATTTTGCAACCCTTTCGTGTAAAAAAAAACATTGATTGGCAACTGTAATTTGCATAAATGTTGAATTTAAAATACAACTAAATTTCAATATATAACAAAGCAAATTGTCGATTTTATCGACTTAGCTATATCAAGGTTTAACTGTAGCTGAGTCCTGAAACAAGCACTTATGGGATGTTATTTTTATGTCAACTACACCCCGATTCCCTGCAGTTTAGCAGAGAAGGGTGCCTTTAGCAGCAAGAGCACGTTCCAGTTACGTCTGAGAGCTGAGCTTTGCACATTGTGCGCTTGAAATGACAGCAAAAAGACATCTAACAAGCCACAATCTGGCACAGTGTTGCAAAGAAGTGTTGGAAGATGTCTGACAAAGTAATAAGTTCTCCCCATAGAAGCCATCCCTTTGCAATTGTATATATACAGTCTCCACCTCCCACATAGAAAGGATACATTCAATTGTCATCAATATTTTATTTTATTTTTAATGCTAAAGTTGAGAAAACGTTATAAGGAGTCTATTTCATCATTTTCATTCACGTAGATGCACTAAAAGATAGTAGTAGCTCCGACCTGGATGTGCCAGTGGCAGCACTTGGTTTCTTTCAGCTGCCCACTTGCACCAAAAAATTGCCAGGGTTGAACATGGTTAAACCAAGTTTGTCGAGTGATAGCACGGTTTTGCTTGCTTTGGGAAAGGACACAGATGCTGCTCAGTGCCATCAGCAACTACCGCATCTACAATTGCACCACAAGACAACACACAAACGCTGCTCGGCGTGGCAGCACCAGTGAGCGAATTGACATTCCTGCTGCTTCTCGTTTCAATGCGAACTAAGCGTCGAAAGCGCAGCGCATACGAAGCTACCGACACTCTGTGCACTTTGTTCACATCACAGATCACTTTGAAGATGAGGCCCACACAACTGCGCACTTTGTCTGCATCGCAGATCACTTTCAAGATATGGGCGCGCACGTGGCGTACACAGCAGCCAACTGTAGTGGCACGCTAAGTTCCAGTTTGACCTTGGCTGAGCTTGCAGGTCAGATTTATCGAACCAGGTATCTTCTAGGTTTGTAAATGTAATAGTAGATAAATCACTCTGAACATTAAAATCCCTAGGAAAGAACAGGGACAATCTTATCCATCAAACATTTCAAAATTATTTGGCCATTATCAAAAGATAATATCATGAACAGTTAGAGCTAAAGCAGAAACAGCACAAAATAACAGGATGTGAGAAAGGCACAGAAAAAGCTCTGTTGTCCGTCCCTTTCTTGCATCCTGTTATTCTGCGGTTTCCTCTGAAGTCATGAACCAACCAGCACAAATGCTTACACTTCTGCTAATGAACAGCTAGTTTCTCCATTGCATACCTGTTGCCTGTCCCTTTCTCACGTCCTGTTATTTTGCACTGTTCCTGCTCAAGTCACAAACCAACCAGCCCAAATGCTTACGCTTCTACTGATGAATAGCTAGTTTGTCCATTGGATACCTGTTGTCTGTCCCTTTCTTACGCCCTGTTATAGTGTGCTGTTTCCTCTCATGTCATGAACCAACCAGCCCAAATGCTTCTGCTTCTGCTGATGAACAGCTAGTTGGTCCATTGCATACCCCCTAAAATGCCTTTTCTGTTGTCTGTAAATGAGAAGAAAGGGGTTAACCGAGGGGCCCGATTTTTATTAGTCATATCACAAGAAGCCAACAAACACTGACACCAAGGACAACATAGGAGAAATTACTTGTACTTAACGAATGAAATAAAGAAACAATAAATTATTGAAAAATGAAAGTGGATGAAAAAATAACTTGCCGCAGGTGGGGAACAATCGCACAACCTTCGCATTTCACGTGTGATGCTCTACCAATTCAGCTACCGCGGCGCCGTTTCCCCGTCCACTTTCTTGGGTATTCATGTTTCCTAGCAGAACGCTGGGAGTGTTAGCCAGTGCCACCACTCACAGACCTTGGTAGCGGATATGGAACATTCTTTCTGCCGCAGGTGTCACGAGAATGTGATCTTTTTTCGGTGAAGACAACTGGTCAATAAACTCACACATGCTACCTGAAGGCATCAATGTTGCTGGATTCGAGACCCTCATTATGTAATAAACGAGAAGAAAAAGGGTTAACTGAAGGGCCCGATTTTTATTAGTCTTATCACAAGAAGCCAACAATCATTGACACCAAGGACAACATAGGGTAAATTGGTTGTGCTTAATAAATGAAATAAAGAAACGATAAATTAATGGAAAATGAAAGTGCATGAAAAAACAACTTGCTGCAGATGAAGAACTATCCCACAACCTTCGCATTTCAGGTACGATGCTCTACCAATTGAGCTACCGTGGTGCCATTTCCCCATCCGCTTTCTTAGGTATTCATGTTTCCTAGTAGAGATCTGGGAGTGTTAGCCAGCGCCACCACTCACAGACCTTGGCGGCGGATGTGGAAATCCTTTCTGCCACAGGCGTCACGAGAACATGATCTTTTTTGGGTGAAGGCAACCGGTCAAGAAACCTGGGAGTGTTAGCCAGTGCCACCACTCACAGACCTTGGTGGCGGATGTGGAATATCCTTTCTGCCACAGGCGTCACGAGAACATGATCTTTTTTGGGTGAAGGCAACCGGTCAAGAATCCTGGGAGTGTTAGCCAGCGCCACCACTCGCAGACCTTGGCGGCGAATGTGGAAATCCTTTCTGCCGCAGGCGTCACGAGAACGTGATCTTTTTTGAGTGAAGTCAACCAGTCAAGAACCCTGGGAGTGTTAGCCAACGCCACCACTCACAGACCTTGGTGGCGGATGTGGAATATCCTTTCTGCCACAGGCGTCACGAGAACGTGATCTTTTTTGGGTGAAGGCAACTGGTCAAGAATCCTGGGAGTGTTAGCCAGCGCCACGCCACCACTCACAGACCTTGGCGGCGGACCTTGGCAAAGCTTGAGGGATCGTTCCCCACCTGCAGCAAGTTGTTTTTTCATCCACTTTCATTTTCTGTTAATTTATCGTCTTTTTATTTCATTTATTAAGCAGAAGTAATTTTCCCTATGTTGTCCTTGGTGTCAGCATTTGTTGGCTTTTTATATTGTCTCGTCACTCCACATGCGGCAGCATCTTCCTCACTGCATAGCTTTGCGCCAGTGAACATTCCTGGCGCTTGTTTGTTATCTGATGCATTAGGTTTGTTGTGAAAAGTCATTCCTTGTTGTATTGGTCAAACAGGCCGCTGTCTGAACAACACTATTACCATAAACTCCGCAACACGCGTGACCATGTCCAAGCATTGCAAAGCATGCAATCCACAATTTTCACAAGAGTTATGTATTACTGCACTGTGCTAATGAAAGACTAGAAATATTGGAAGTAGCCATATCATTTTGGTATACACAAGCACATAAGTGCACCTTCAGTGGTTTTTACTAAGTAATTAGTCTTCTTTGAGAGGTAGTATAATGACCCTTGAAGTAACTGTGTGGTGTCAGTCAGATATTATTATACATTGCCAACTTTTTTTTTTTGTACTTAATTGCAGCTTGCATGGCTTTGTTATCATTCACATTTTGTCCGAAGTGTTTCACAGAAAGTAACTATCTCATACCTTTGGCAACAGTGGCCTAACAGTCCTTGGCATCTTTTTAAGACTATGCCTGAAGCCTGGCAGCTACATCATACGAAGAAGTGTACTACCCTTTTTCTGGAATGTAGCACTTTTCTAGGAGTAGAATGCATTCTCAAAAGGGACTGACCTGGAGCTCGCACCAGGCGACAGCCACCCCCGTGGCAGTGTCCAACCCCTTGTATACAGTTTTGAAGGACCCGCGACCAATTTCCTCCTCGAACTTGAGAAAGCGACCATCAGGCGATGTGTCCCTGGCCTGGACGTCCTCATCGGCGCTGACTGCAATGGCCGACGTGGCCTTCTCCGCGGCAGCGCCATCCTCAGGCCTGCTGTCAAGCAAGAGTGCATCATCACCATCGCGCACCATCACCAGCGGCGCAACATCGCGCCGCTCGTCATCTGCCACTGTGGAGTCCTCCAGCTCGCCGGCCCGCCGGGGCGCCACGCGGCGCTGCTGCTGCACCGTCACGTAGCGGAAGCCTCGCGCCGCCACCGCCGGCTCAGGTCGAGCACGAGCTGCGCCGGCCGCTGGCCGCCGGCTAGGACCGCCATCAGGCGGCGTGCGGCGACGAGCGGCCGGCTGTCGCGCCAAGGGCAGCGGTGGCTGCTGCTGCTGCCTGGCCTTGCACGGCCTCCGGCTTGGCTCACCACACTCGTCGGGCTGCTCCTTGGGCTGCCTGCTGCCCCTCAGCATGTCCGGCGGCCGCAGCGACGACAACGTGCCCCTGGCATGGGCCACCGGCTTCACCGCGGCCGGTCGATGGGCCCCACTGCACACACAGTAGCATGTTATGCACACTTTCCTCTTCCTTTATTCTGCTTCCTTTTACAACTCCTGAATAATCTTCCATGACTCCATGTGACTCCTAAGAACCATACCACAAGCATTTCAGGTTTTATAATACAATATACATATAAGCATTTCAAATATAGCTTTCGTGGTGGTGAAAGTGAATCGGAGCCTAGTTTCTCAACGCAAAAATCATTTCAACTGAAGATAAATCCCAATATTCTTTATGCCTCAAGCCACCGTTCACCAACTGTGCACTATTGGCACGTTCCCAAATTAAAGAAATAGATTTCACATTGTAAACAAAATATTTTTCAAAGGACATGTACTTAAATATCTCCTGACCAGAATAAATATCTTGTCGGGAGTTTCAGATAGAGAACAATTACAAATAGATAACAAACTTCAGTTTGGCTCACATTTCCACCCTTTCGTTTACATCAAATGTCATACCCAGGAGGCTGAAATCTTTTACACACATCAAATGGATCATTGTCCTAATTTATGACAGTTTATCCTGCTATCCTTTCTCTTTCATGTACAAAACAGGCACCCCATGTACCATGTTTTTCACTAATTAGAGATTTCAAATTAAATTAATTAAATTATGGGGTTTTACATGCCAAAACCACTTTCTGATTATGAGGCATGCCGTAGTGTAGAAGCGTACGGTGAGGGGCTAGTTGGTATAGCATTACGAAATCCAAGAAAAAACTGCGCAAAAAAAGGGACAAGAGGCGATGGTGCATTAAACCAGTTGTTAGTCTGCGCCCGTGTCGTGTGGTTCTTTCTTCGTCTTGTCCCTTTTTTTGCGCAGTTTTTTCTTGGATTTCGTAATGCCGTAGTGGCGGACTCCGGAAATTTCGACCACCTGGGGTTCTTTAATGTGCACCTAAATCTAAGTACACGGGTGTTTTCGCAATTTCGCCCCCATCCAAATGCGGCCGCCGTGGCCGGGATTCGATCCCGCGACCTCGTGCTCAGCAGCCCAACACCATAGCCACTGAGCAACCACGGCGGGTTTAGAGATTTCAAAAGACTGTACAAAAATACCCCCCCCCCCTTTTCTTTTATTTCTTTCAACATGCCCCCATTGAAACTAAGTGAAACTATCACTAAAACTAATATGGGATACGCAATATCAATTATTGGAATAGTATACTGTTTTTAAAAAGCTTTAAGTGTGGATAATATAGCGCAATAAATAAGACCCATTTCAGATTATTTCATTTGTGGGTGGTAGTGTGCATTGTGGTTTCCTTCACATTTCTAAATCAATGGTGCTCACGTAAAATGAATATCGAGCCCTTTCGCAAGAAAAAAAGTGGCAAGACTGGTAAACAGTGACTTCAATAATTTAGCAGCAGTAATATGCAATACAAACACCAAAAGCATCTTTGCGTGTATACATTTGGTATGCATACATTCAAATTTTAAAGCTAAGTCAGTGGTTGCTTAAACATCTAAAGGCTTTTCACACAACTTCAGTAAGTTATTTTGCTTTGGGAGATGTCTTTGTACACCACACGAAGCGCAGCACTTGGATTTTGATGGAGCTCGCAGAAGGGAGTGAGGTCATGCAAGCCGGTACAGCATTTTCAGGAGGAAAGAAAATGAATGTATGGAAATGTGGTGTCAACCTGCTGTGCCATGCATGTGTTCTCAGTGCACATACGCAAAATTGACCTTGCTTGTAATTTTCTTTCCCACATTTCTCTTTATGCTTAGGCTATGTATATGCATCTGGCATCGAGCAATAAATGCAATTTTGCTTTTACTTCTCCTTTCGATCATCAACGCTTTTGTCTTTCGTGACTGCGATCTGCCACAGTAACTTAGCAGCCATGGCATTGCACTGCTAAGCACAAGGTTGCAGGTTCAATTCCTGGCCTAGGCCACATTAAAAAGGTTTAATTCACAGCACACCAGACAATTTTTTTTTCCTTCACAAGCCTTTCATGTAGCACTAACATTTCACAGGAATAAAAAGTAAGAATGGAAGGCCCAAGAGCAGTAGCCAGGTTAATTGCACCGACAGCTTACACCCAAGGTCTTTGAAAAATTCCCAGCGATGGGGGGAAAAATTCTGCATTCACTTTATTTTATTTAGGAATTTTCATCTAAGAATTCTCGGACAGTTCTACCAAGCAGCAAAAATGCTTAAAGAATTCGGCATGTCAGAAAATTACACCATGGTTGGCAACATCAGTCTGCAGAATGTCACTTGTTAGCCCAAGAATATCCCCCGAAACCAGGATAAAACTTTATGAGAAGCCTTTATTGGTTTCCTGTGTAGCATCAGGGTGCTCTCAGGTGGATGACAGTATTTTTACCTTCATTTCTATACTTGCTGGCATCTCGTTTAGGGCCAATGAAAAGCTGAAAAATAGTCCACGATTTCCTGGCATCAACATCTGAAGTGGCAATCGTTATCGAGCCAGAGCAGCGCCAGTTCAGATTGTCAGCCAACATCTGGTGAAGCCTTAGGTTAAAAAGCTAAATTATGGGGTTTTACGCAACAAAACCACAATCTGATTATGAGGCATGCCATCGAGGGGGACTCCCAAATTATGACTACCTGGGGTGCATGCACCTTGTGGAGGTGGGTTTGCACAAGGCTCACACGAGCAATGGTCAGGAAGGGGCACGACTCTCCTCCACTCCGCAACGCACAAGGCGCTATGGCAGGGTTTGTCGACTCTCCGACACAGCGCAGAGAAGGCTGCAGAGTTAGATTGCCAAAGAACATGGGTTCATTCACCCAAGTTACAGCACAGTGCGACAGTCGCGGCGCTTACGGGCAAAGGCTCCCCACAAGACCAATTGGGTATGCGTGCCCGCTGCGCTAAGGCTAACGGGAAGTGGTCCACCAAGTGCAAGAATGAGAAGTCGTGGGAGTAAAGGTCCCACATAACAAACTTGTTGCTGGCCTGTGAGCATCTGCCGTGGTGATCATCTGCCGTGGCCAGAGAGGCCACTCGAGAGCCCAATCAGGGCACGTCCCGGTGACACTTGCTCATGCGGCGATTCGACCATGGGATGGAGAAGTAGTTTGTGTGGGAAATTAGATCCGGTGCACAAGCCGTGTCCGAGATGTTCCTGTTAGGGCGGCGGTTCCCGGAGATCGAGCTAAGCACAATGCGCGAGCTGAGGGACAAGGTGCGGGAAGGCACCTCGATCCCCACATTCGCCTCTCCTAAAAACTGCAGCCAGCCTAGGAAACCGCGACGTCCATCTGACCAATCGCTGTCTTTATTCCCTGCATTTAATCCAGAAAAGTGAAGTCCATAGCCAATGGAGTGGAAAGCACATCTTCCTCCTCAGCGGCAATGTCGATTGCCCACTTGCGCCAAGAATCCACCTCCTTTGCAGATGGAGTCAATGCAGTAATAGCTGCCGCAATGGCGGCCGTTAAGTTTGGGTCAGCCGCGAGGGCTGCAGCAACCAAGTGCAACGATTCAGGGGCAAAGGCAGGCTGCGCAGCCGGACTTGAGTTTGGATGCTGGACCCTTTTAAAGCGAAGCTTTCTGTATCTCTTCCATCAACTTCACCACTGCTGCTGCTGCTGTGGCTGCTGTTTTCTGGCACACCATGTCGGGGGCTGGTTCAGAGCATGTGTATACATGAAAGGAGCTAGTCGGAGAGGAAAGGCAAGCCGAGAAACTCGTTTGGACCATGCTGCATCGAATGTGCACAATGCCCTTTGGAGCTCTCTCGGCGTTGCCACATTAGCCTGACAGCTGTAATTATCCGTGACCACCCTCAAAAGCATTGCAGAAACTACAACGCTTCCCTTTCTACTAACATACGAGTCCAGAGGGGACGTGAGAAGGCAAGGAAACCCTACTAATATACGACAGCGGTTGCAGGGAAACTGGATAGGCTTAAGTTCAAGGTATGGTACAATACATTCCTGCTATTTCTGAAAAATAAACACCATGCAAAATGTCAAGCGGACAAATTACACAGGGAGTGCAGAAGCAGAGCAGCATTAATTAAAGCACACCGCGGAGTCCAGGTGACACTAAGGAAGCAGTCGACCGCCAAATCAACACTTCTGTGCACGCCACAGCAACTTTGTGGCTATGGCACTGCTAGAGGCCACGAATTTCATCCTGACCGCGGCAGCCGCATTTCGACGAGGGCGAAATAAAAAACACAGATGCACTTAGATTTTGGGACACATTGAAGAACATCACAGTGCCAAAATTAATTTGGAGTTCACGACTACGGCGTGCCTCATAATCTGATTGTGGTTTTGGCTCGTACAACCCCATAGTCCAATTCAAGTTTAATACTTCTGCGACGATGAGATGTGCCATGTGAGGCAATGACATTGCTCAACCCTCTCAGAGGTTATGAAATATCGCACACAACAATGCCTCAACCAAACACCTCTCCCTGTGTGTTCTGTGTACACAGACAAATCACAGTGGTGTACGCAAGGCAACATTTAACATCAACTCACTACTCTCGAATTAGACAAATCATCGAAGAAATTAAGCTTTCGCCATCAACATCACCGCTAATCATCGTCAATCAAAGCAACCAGCACAAAAAGCCTCGCTTACATCGATTCCCACAGTGCGTGAGATTTGCATAACTTTTTTTCCTCATTTTCTGCCTTGGCCTTGTGCACCGGCAATCGTTTATACGTCACTAGGTGCACAAGCACCCCACATGTGTCGCAGAAGGTTGCTGATGGATCCGTCAACATTGCCGCACCGCTAGTCGCCTGGGCATGATCCGAGAGGGTGCGGCCCCGGAAAGGGTGCGGGTAGTCCCATGCCACCATTCAGATTTCCACTTGCCATTGATCCCACCAATGCCAAATAGAGACAAAGGCCACGGGAGCCTCCCGACCTTGCTGGAAAGCCCACGTCACTACATTCCGATAAGATAGCTGCTTTTGGGGGCCTGCAGGGGCAGCGGATGCATGGGCAGGTGCTGGCCTGGGTGACTTCTGGGCTGGCTTGGAGGGGCGATGTGAAGCCTCAATGTCACGAGCAGGAGCCGCCGCGCAGGCCTTCGTCATCGAGCGGCAATGCGCAGCGTCCGGCCACTTTTGTGAGGGCATCACGGAAGTCACTTGCGGACAGGCGAACAAAGAAAGGGACGGGATGAGGGTCAGGCAGTGCGTGTAGGAAAGTGTGGCCTCTGATGTGCCACCAATGTGACCCAATCAGAGTAATCCCTGGGGCTGGATGAGAAGGAGCATTGGGCCACAGCCTCCTTTATTTTTCTGTGCCTGGTCAATGGCAGCTGGGGCCGTTGCCAAGCGCCGTTCGCGAAAGTACGCGAAGCCGCTCCCAGGTGGCGCCCGCAGCCCTGGGTTGAGCAGACGACGCAGCAGTAATACGTAGCGTAGAGAACGTTGCGCTTTGTTACAGCGCAGCTTCCATTTTTCTCAGAACATGCATAATTTGGGAAAATGGTCACGATGTTGGCTACCCATATATTGTTTTCATACATATGCAAGCGTACGTAAATGAGTAGTAGTAGTATAAGACCTTATTCAGGCACGAAACATTAGGCGCCTAGAATGTCGATGGCCTTCTGCACGAGCAGGCGCCGTTCACTTTCAGCTCCAAGCCAGTCCAGCCAGTACGGGAGGAGGTGGGAAAGAAACCCCATTACAGAGCAACAGGGCAGAATAGGTTGGCATAAAGGGCAGGGCAGTTGGGACATGAAGGATCGCGACTGAATTTGTATACGTAAATGGGGAGTTGGATTACCAAGGAAATTGTGAGCAGCGATTCCAAGGTGAACATTTAGTTTGTCGACTTCATCACCGGCGATGCTATTCACTTCGCTAGTTCCCTATAAAAACACACTAACATTAGAAACCTTAGGTTTCCTCATTAACAAACATTATATGAGAGCAAACAAACATTATATGAGAGTATTTCTCAATGGCACAAGAGTCTGCCTGTGAACACCATCTCATGTTCCGAAGATGTTTTTTGCAGGCTACTCTGAAAGCGTTCCTTATCTGTGTGTTTACTACCGACTTTTGCCTGGTAATGATGCAACGGAACCAAAAGGCAAGGCACATCTAGTCGACATGCAAGAACTTTACTGTCATAAGCAAGAAAAGTCATAAGGGCAAACACATGTCACAGCTTCAGCAACTTCCTAGAAAGCGGCTTGGATGTAAGTGGCTTGACTATGTCCCTCCTGTCTGTCACAGACAAGGCATAGTTCGTGAATACTGGTCTGAAGAACTTTGCACAAACAAGTTTCAAAAGTTCTTTGTGGTGGTCACTGCGTGCACATGCACATTTTAATGCCCCGTGTTCTGCAAGGACATCCACGGCAGTTGAGACTGCAGCTTGAAGGGGCTTTGCCAGAAACCTCCTTTTGTCTAGCATCACTTCAATGTACTTTCGCAGTGTGTAAAGCACATAGACGAACTCGGCAGATGGATAAAAAAGTCCTCCCCTGTCCTGATGTCGTATCAGGCTGTCGCTGGGCGCAGATGAGGCAGCTTGTGTGAGAAGAGCACTGCAGGAGCTGCAGTCCAACTTCTCTTGCACAACACGGGCCAAGTAGCCTCCTAACATGGAGTGCCGCAGTGTCTGGTGTAGGCAGCAAGCTTTTTGGGTTCTTGAGGAGATCACCAAGAAGCCTTCTTATCTCTTGTGGAAATAAATCCACATGCTGGGTCACTGCAGGCTCGCTACTCAGTGGTCCAAGTGAATGGTTTGAAGTGTCAACAACATTGCTGTTTAGCGAAGCTGAAACTAAGCCAGTCTTCAAGACCTTCTCCACACCAGAGAGGACTGCTCGAGCATCTGTCTGATCGTTGCTCCCAGCAGATCGCCTTAACCATCCAAAGAACGATTCAATTGGGTCCGATGAGAATTTTCTTGTCAGAACGAACTTGAAGCCTTCAACAGCAAGGAGGTGCTTGACGCACTCCACATTTGATGTTGTTGTCATAACAAGAGCTTGATAAGTTTCCTTGCTAAGGAACTGTTTTGCTTGGCAATGACGTCGCATGTTTTCAAGGTAACTTAACAACGACGTCATTAGCCAGTTTAGACTTGCATCTACAGCACTGTCATACTGCCTGCTATCTGGCAGTTTTTGATGAATGTGTTGTGCACAATTGCTCACATCCATCAGCAGGAACCAACTGTGCATCATATCCATAAACTCCACTGTAGGCCCCACAGCAGCAAAACTCATGTCGCATGTGTGTCCAGCTTGTTCTTTCAGAAGCTTAAGTGCAGCAGTGACCAGCGGTGATAAAACCTGCACAGCTCTTGACACATTCATTTTTTCTATATTAGATGGGAAAACATGCTTCCTTGTTAAAAAGCAAACCGGTTTAACAATGCTGTCTTGCTGCATCCGGTACAGTTCTTTCAGGTGTGAGGAAGACACTTCGCCATCTTTTCCAAGGTCCCTGGCAAGGAATTGGGACCGCACATTCTTGATAATGTGGCACTGGTTGAATGCGAGGAACAATTTTCGTCTTGGATCCTCATGGTGCTGTGTGCAATGACTCAAGCTTCCACGAAGTTGAAATGCAAGGACATTGATCTTGTGATTGTCAGACACAATGCGCACAATCTTAAAGCCTATTACTTCAACTTCCTTTATCACAAGCTTTATCAATGGAAAGAGATCCTGTCCAGTGCGATTCCTTGTAAGGAAATACCCAACAGGTATTCGAACATGCACCGACAACCCTGTTAGCACAAAACAAAGAAGTGAGTTGGCCAAAACAGGTTCACCAGTAGTTGTTTCTTGAACTCTATTTCCCAGATCAACTTCTCCCACAAACACGTCTCTTTGTTTGTTGTACTGCAGTCTCTGTTGAATCCGCATCTCGTCCACAACTAAGGAGCCCACTTTAGCTTGCTCAGCTTTTAGGTTGCTTACCTCTGCCTGAAGACGTTGTTTCACAAGGGAGGTGAACCCTACCTCGCCAGAATTTACTCCTAGGTATCTCTGTAGGGTTGACCGGCTTGGCAGCTTCAGGATGCCTTCTTTGCGGATATGCTCATAGGCGCGGGTTGATAGATTTCCGAGAATAATGCAGTGGCGCACTACTAGCTCAGACCAGGTAGGTCTGGTCTTACTGAAATTCTTGATTTGATCGACGAGAATGCTTGCACCCAAGTGCTTCTCGCCCGCCGCTTTGACAACACCAGCAAACGCAGCGATATTGCAGTCCTCTTTCAGTCGCCTGAGCTCCTCCTTATACTTGTCTACAGTTCGTTTGAGTCGCTCTATTTGAGTTTTCATGTCGCGCTCTTTTCGTCGCCACTTCTGACGTTCCACGACAGACATCGAGCTGCGAACATCTACCTGGGTCGCTTCATCTTTCGAACTGCAGCAGGGCTCGACGTGGAGCCGATCGTCGCCACTTGCAACATCCATGTTCGAGGAGTCAAGCACGGGGGACGATGCAGTGGGTAGCGGAGAGTCGGCAGTGACATCGCAAGGCAGGCAACTTGCAGTAGCACGGACAAGGAACGTGGAATGCAAAACGGCAGCCTCCCGTTTTCTCAAAACAGCATCGCTCCGGGACTTCTTCGCAGGTGGTTGCATATACTCTGGATAGTCTGGAAACACGCTCGGTGCCGCACCTCTTTTAAGCTTCCTAGTCTCGCATCCTTCCTTGTAGTCGTCGGGGAGGAAATGTTTGCTGCAAACAACCGAATAGCGTGATGTGGTATTCGGCACCCAGTCCTTTCTGGATATCACTTGCAGCCACTTCACTCTTAAGTCGTTGTCACTAGGAATTTCATGGAATGAAATTCCTGGCACTTTCCGCTTCGCGTCTGATTTGCATCCCGGCACACAGCAGTATGCCATAGCTCTTGGCACACGCAAAACGCTGCGTAAACACAATGCAAACAATGCGCCGACTGATCGCCGCAGCCCGCACACCCGCACGTGCCTTCCCCAGGGCTGGCAGCGCTGCCCCACGGAAAAATTCGGCAAAGGGGCGTTGCCTTCAGACGGCGCTTCAGCAGCCTTTGAGCAGGCACAGAAAAATAGAGGAGGCTATGATTGGGCTAATAAGGGTACATGCTTCGTTCCGCTCCACCTTACCGGAGAGATAAGCCCCCAAGCCTGGTGAGTAAGCGCGTTCGAGAAGGGGAAGTCCTCTCCCTTCTGGCCGGCATTCAGCACGGGCAGACAGGGCACAAACCCCACTTACCAGCTTTTAGCGGCGTTTACGCGGAAGAATAGCTCGCCAACGACCCGTTACTTCAGGGTTGTAAAGAAATGCACAAGCCAGAAGAGGGTCGGGACTGCACAAAAGGTTATCTTGGGATAAGAGAGCCCATCACTGCTTCGACATGCACCCACCAACAGTTTATTTTCTCCATTTACCAGGCTGGTAGGGAATAATTTTCATCTACCTGCTGATAGGGGAAAAGTCCTTAGTCGCATAACTACGACGCCAGGTTGGCACTCGAGGGTATATTAGGTCAAAAGAAAGCTGTCCAGAAGAAAGCTGTACACTTCATTTAGCGTTGCTTTTACAGGTATCTTTCAGCCAGTTCCCATCTTAGTCTTCAACTTACCAGTCTCTCTCCTCATAGTCACATAGAATCTTTGAAATTTCTTTATACTCTTAACCCGCCACGATTTTCCCTACTTAGCAAATACATTGCAGCTGCTAGACCCACAACCACCAGACATCACCATGAGGTGAATATGTCCACTTTTCACCATCATACTGATGCGTTTAAATACAGTTTTTTTGCACGTTCTATTGAATTGTGGAATGTTCTCCCTGGTTACGCAAGATCTTTACCAATCGATGAATTTCTACGGTATATTACTAATCATTGATGTTCAGCGCTCTTTTTATGCTTTTTCGTATTGTATTTCCCCACTCGGGCTGCAGTATGTTGAAATAAATAAATAAATAAAGGGCCAGTCACCGCTTCGATGTGCACCCTTGCACTGTAGCTGCATTTCTCTGTTCACCTGCCCGATATGGATTGAAGTCTGGCTACGAACTGGTGGCAGAAAAGCTGCCTAGGTGCATTTTCGCAGGTTGTACCGGTGGCGTGGCCAGGGGCCAGCTGTGTTACACTTTGCCTGCAGTTTGTTGTGAGCCCATCAAGAATTTGTCGACAAAATGGATTGCTCTGCTGTGCCTTTAGTAGTTCTTGCCTGCTGAAGATGATATAGGAGGAAGTAATGGAGTCAACCAGGTAAACTTCCTCTCCCAAAGCTGGCAATGTGGAGATCGCTTCTCCATCGGGGGTAGCGCCGTTTGAGCCATTGGAGACACAGGCTCTGGTTTCTACTGAGTGCAAATTGGCACCGTTCGAGTCATGGGAGACTGAGGCTCCGGCCTCTTGGTGGGAATGCTCATGGGAGTGACAACCCAAAGGGTCAGATGCCAAAACGGAGACATGCGACAGGGTGTCAGCAACCACGTTTGAACTCCCTTTCCAGGAGTGCACAACAAAGTAGTACCGCTTCAGTGTCAACAACCAGCGTGCGAGGTGACTTGAGGGCTCATGCAAGTACAGTGCTCACGGAATGAAACACGTCAATTTAGCGCTAAGTAATGCGCATACTTTCGCTTCAACCGGCTGCAGTTCGTGTCACATCGACGTATATCTGGCGCGTACACTTACATCGGAGCCCTCGTCACCTTTGGTGACCAAATTCCTAGCGACATGACATTGTGCTCTCGTGTACTTTGCACATATGTAGGGTTGTACTAAATGCTCCGTGTCCTATTTCAATCCGTGAGCACTGTACACTTAAGCCAAGTGACTGCCATGTGGTCCGTCTCCACCCCAAACGGCACTCCATTACCACACCAGCTGAACTTAAGGAGAGCAAAAACAATGCTGAGACACTCCCTTTTTGTCACCCTGTAGTTGCGCTAGATGGCGTTAAGTGACCAGCTGGCAAAGGCGACTGGTCAGAGAATGCCACTGTGCTCTAGAAGCAGCACAGCAAGGCTAACTCAGTCGGCAGAGCATGAGACTAATTAATCTCAGGTTCGTACCCCACATTGGCTGCCAGTTATGTGGAGATGGCTTTGCATAAGGCTCCCCTATGAGCGATGGTCAAGAAAGGCAACGACGTTCCTCCACTCCACAACACACAAAGGCGCTATGGCAAGGTTCGTTGACTCTCCGACATGGTGCAGAGAAGGCCCCAGCATCAGATCGCCAATAAACACGGGTTTATTCACCCAAGATACAGCACAGTACGACAGTCATGGCACTTATGGGCAAAGGCTCACCACAAGACCAATCAAGTATGCGTGTCCACTACGGTAGAGCTAACCAGGAAGTGGTCCATCAAGTGCGAGAATGAGAAGTCGCAGAAGCAAAGGTCCCATGAAACCAACTCGTTATGGGCCTGTGAGCATCGTGTGCGTCTATGTTGTACGAAAATCCCTTACGTGGCATTATCCTAGGTGCCTAGAAACAGGATCGTTTAGGGACTTTTGAGAAGGCGTGATAATGGCACCAAGCGACGCCGTTGACGCCATGGTGAATTCGTTTTAGGTGTGATCCCACTCCGACATAGCTCTCTGGCCTGTGCCTCGCCCCAACCATGCGTTGGTCAACATTGCTTGTGTGATTGTGCTTGCGTTGGTTGTGTGGTGGTTGTAGGTTCTGTGTTACTTGGCGTAAATCCGCAAGTAGTGGTGGTGTGGCAGTACAGCATCTGCACTGTGTGACCCGTGTTCCTTGAGAATCAGATTATGGTGATGAATGAAATATCCAAGTGGCCTAGCGCCTCAGCAGCGCAGTTCAGCGAACCGTGATGTGGCATCGCCGTGTCCTCCTTTGCTTAATGGACATCTAAGTTCTGCTCTCTACAAGTCACGTAAATGTGACTGCGTCGATCGCCCACTGTTCAGCACTGAATGTGTGGCGTTTGTACTGTGCTTGAAACGAGTGATGCAGCCGTGCAACGGGGGTGGTCGAGGAAGAATAGATTTGGGGCTCCAGTTGCGCATTCACAGACACGTGCTCCCATTTTGGTCCTATTAGCGGCTGTTGCAGGACTGTGGTGTGTTCCTTGCCTAGTATGAAGTTTCCAATGTTACCACACAGCTTCTTCACGTTCTTTCATGCTAGATGTGATTCACATGACGATCGAGTTTTGAAACAATACATATGTCTGTGTTCTTTATGTTTGTGTGTTCTAAGTTACTTTCTATTGTGGAAGTTCTGGCAGTGTTATTACAAAGGGAGTACAAACGCAAATATATAAACATATTTCTGTGTATATCTCAAATTTGGATTACACATAATATGGGTCCTCTTACGACTGATAAGTGGGCTATGCAGCCTGTGTGAATCGGCTAATTTTTTTTGCAACACTCTTCCATGTGGTAGACTGACGCATGGTGCACATTTGCTTCTGTACAGTTGTAAAAGCAATTTGTTATATTTAGCATACTAAAGCACACTAAATGTGGGAGGGGGCTGCTATCACACGGCGTAGTATGCCCACTTGTTAGGTGTCCCAGTATGCACAATGTGGTAGAAGACGGCAAGTGCGCAAGTGTATAAAGAACGCATTATGTCCAGTGACAGTGGCCCCTCTTTCCACTTTTAGTATGCTTCACCACATAACATCAATGTATAGCGAGAAAGCTAATTTTAGAATGCCCACTGTTGCAACCTTTCTTTTTTTTACTTTTGTAGCTTGCTACACCGCAATACAGGTGTGTGATGCGGTTAAGCGCATTGATTGTAGGTGGGAGGGCAGAACTAAACATAGTGCAGTAAAGCATGCTAAGAATGGAAAGGGTGCATAGGGTTACACTGTGCTCATTATTTTCAATTGTATAATATGCAAGTGTATCTGCACTCGTGGTAAGCTTCACTGCATGGCCGTTAGTAGTACTATGTTTCACCACATTACAAATTCGTATCGTGGCGTCGCTTGCTAACGAAAATTTGCCATTATGGGACACATTATTCACCTGCAATGCAGAAGCACAATGCCAATTGATGCCCATGCTTCTGACTGGACTGGACATGCTGTTTAATTGCTGGACTGCAATGCTGTTTAAGAATTGATTCATGTTCATAAGTGCACCAGTACTTTAAACTGGAGGGCTGAAGTTGATATGGAAGCACAATTTTTATCAAGGGTACAAGAGAGTGTCAATATTCTTGCAGCACAGCTTTTTTTTCTTCCAGGCACGTGTTCTGCTAGAAGCTTCCACTACAATGTTTCGATCCTCTTTAGGCCAGCACATAGTGTATGTAAAAGGCAGACAGACACTGGCTGAACTTGGGATATCACCTGTGCTTCTGCAGTAAGTTGTTCACAAGAGTTCATGCTTATCTATAGTGTTTGGTGTTTAGTGGCAGAGAAGCTTGTCTTTGCCCACTGTCAATAATCTGTTCTTTCACCAGGACCCCGTGAAGTACCCACTTTTTGGACGCAATGGACTCTCCATGCACGCATTTTTAGCTCGTAAGGACGTCTATTATGCCTTGCCTCAAGCTGGTCCTTGCTGATGTCACCCAAGAAGGCATCGGGGAGCATGGCCATGCACACTTACGAAACACTGTTGACACCAGTGAAAGAAATTAATGAAGCTACTGGGTTTTCTTTTTCGTACACTCCATCCTCGTCAGTTACAATAAGCAGTTCTTTGTCCAAACAGAAGGCATATGTATTTCTTGGCGCGCAGCCTGCATACTAAGACCTGTTAGTCTGTTATGACAGAGACCTGCCCAAGAACCTTAGCATGGCATCTATATGTCAAAACTTTCTGATGCGTTGATGACTTCCTTCTCTTGTTTCAGAAACACTTTGCCTGATGAAGCCAGCGCCAGGGTCAACCAAATGCTCAACAGGTTTCCCATTAGCTTTCCCAGCCTTTCCTTTACCATGGCACTGCTCACAGATGTCTACATTTTCTTGACCTCATGCTGCACTTCAACCATGGCCACACCTTCTGAACCTATAGCATGAGATCAAAAAAGTGCCATACATCATGTTGCTCCCAACTAATGACATGTGCTATAAGGCCTTGAGGAACACCCTCATTTATTTATGCCCTCATCATACCGTAAGAAACTTCTCATCATAAGTGCAACAATTAACATCTGCTGGTTCTTCAGAGTTATTCTTGTCCAGCTTGCTGAAAGCTATCCTGGTGAGCTTCAGGAGCAAAAGACCGCTGCCAGACAAGAAGTGTATAAAGCAAGGCTCGCTATAACCGTCTATGTCACACAAAATGAAGAAGGCCACCGAGTGTACAGGCAGTTTACTTCATATCCAACAAGCTTGGTTCCCCCTTTGCAAGTGAGTAAACTCAACTTGCCCTGAAGACATGGCCTGTGACAAACTATGATCATCCATACCATCTTTCCTAGGGAACACACAAAATGGATTTTATGGGTCGTGTACGGCTGTCATGAAGTACAAAGTGAAGCCCTTTGTCTAAGGAATTCAAGCACTATACACCAGAATAGGAAGTTAGTAGAACACTATATGTGCTTTTACAAATTGGTAAGAACTCTTTGCCCAACCACCACTGCAATGTGTGCAAAAATAATAAAATATTTACGTATTAACAGTACCACAAACACCTATTATGTACATCAAAGAACGTTTCTTTTTTCATAGTTTCTCAGCTGGAAAATATGCGTGATGAAATGCAATGCAATGACTAGTAAGACGAACAAAGAGGAATCACAATGATCATAAAGTGCATGCATATGAAAAGTATGCCATAATTGCAATTACTCGTATGCACATAGTTCAAAGGGAAAAAAATTGTTGCAGGAGTATGGTATCAAAACAGACAAGTTATCATCCTGACGTTGGCAAGGCACCCACTCACCGACCTTTGGTGAACCACTGCCTTGCCATTGTTACTGTGGACGACATCATTTTTCATATATTTACAGAGCTTATCATTGTAATAATAATCAACGTTCAAGAAGTACTATGAAACAATCGTAACTTTCACATAATACAAAGCTGCTTGACTAAAACAAAGAATGAAAAAAGACATTGCATAGAGTTCCAGTTGATACTTCTTGCACGGGGGTTTTAAGCAAATGGATTAAATATATAATGTAGCCCCATTTGAATTAACTTCCACTGCCACTTGTAACATATAGAATTGCAGAGTTGAAACGCAACAGAAACTGTTCACCTGGCTCAAAAACTTTGCAGCAGTCCCCACTCTCTGCCAGACCAAACTTAATGTGAAGGAGATCTTGCAGTTTCTCAAGTCATTCTTTGTCAACGAAACCTGGCTGGACAAGTGTTTGACAGCTGCGTTCAAAAGAGGTAGCACAAGTAGGGACAAAGCAAGCTCAGACAGTGGGGGGGTCATTTCTCATTTAAGGCGACTTGCGAATTTTTTTTCATGAAGTTACTGGGTAAATAAATGATGCAGTGATTCGCAGAAAAACTAGGCAATAGGCTTTGAGAAACCCTTGATAAACGTTGAAAGGATCATGGGCGAAATGACACGCCACTGCATGTGTGCGCATACTTCAGCTATTGCGCAAGTCCACAATAGTTTGCTATATGACAACTGGCATGGAACGCGTACTCGACAGCTGTCAGCCCCACCGTTTTTCTTCCTGAACCATGCGTGAACTGGCAGCAGATGGCACCGAAACCAAAACAAAAAACAAGAGAGCTTAGTGCTTGAATAACATATAAACATGGCAGCCATGACTGAACGCCATCCTCCAAGTACCAGCACTGCCTAAAAACTGTGGGGATGCGCGACTTTCACACGTCCCCTGATACGTTGTTTTCCCTGCATAGCTCCCGTTTCCTGTAATCCGGCTTCGCCGCCTGGCCTGGGGCCCGCAGCGGTCGGTGTGGTTGAAGCGCAGTACGAGAGATAGCGCGAGTGTTGCGCTGCTAATGCCACCTAACGACGGGATTACTTGGGCGCGGAAAGGGGAAGGCGCTTCCTCTTTGTCGGCGGGTCGGAGAGTGGCGCAGACGTTCCGCACGTGCGCCGATCCATGCTTCTGCGCGACCATCTCCTGAGGCCTCGTTCGAACAAGCCACCGTTCACGTGACCGTACACGCAAACGACCAGGCGTTGGTGCCCAGCATGGGGCGAACATATTCGCTCGCTATTCGGTCACGGTGAGTCGGACTTTCGCGATTTGTCACGCGCCCATCACTATGTTTTGTGGATAGCAATTTGGCTAGCAGGCATTGATCTATGAAAGGTGCAATAAATGCCCTTGTGATTGTTAGCACTACTTTGCTGTCGTTCCTGACCAACGTGGGGCTCTTGGGGTATCAGACGATAGTTTTAACAGTTTTGCTTTGTTCGAGACCTTTGTTTGAACCAAAGCATAGGGCTAGCGTGGATTTTGATCGCTAGCGTTAGCGGCGTGCTTTCTTGAGCGAGGTGACGGTGGCTGTAGTGTGTTTGAACATGTCAACATGCTAAGCCTTTTCGCAAGTGTTCTTTTTTTAATGACATTTGTCGGTACAAGAGTCACGTGGTCTACATCCTGGGAGAGCGAGGCTTAGCGCCCGCGGAGCAGTGGCAAGCCTGAAGCGAGTGAGTACGGAAGCCTCGTGGGTGGTCCGAATTTCTTATGTAAATAGCTTCTTCTATCTCTTTGACTCTAATAAAGTCGCGGCTCTGGAAGCTAGGTGGCCGCGGGCCACGGGTGCCGCTACGGGCTGACTGGTATTGCGGCCTGGCACCGGGCGCTCCGACACCATCTGTGACGGCGGGCGCCGTCAACGCGGATGCTGCGTGCACCGAGCGGGGTAGGACCACCTAACAGAGCTGACGTCTCCCCGCGGCTGCCTGTCTTGCGCCCATTTTGGGTGTTGTTTTTGGATGCCGGTTGTTGTCAGGGTAGCGACGCTTTAGGCCTAAGGCTTTTCGAAGCTGCCTGTCGCACGTGGAAGGACACAATTTGGTGGACCGTGGCGTTGAGGTGTTGCGCTTTGCTTCCCTCATTCTAGTTAGCCTCGCACGAATTGAAATTACTCGTTCGACTCAAGGAAGCGAGCTTCGTTCACGTGAACTTATCATCTGAGTAGCTGCCCGATCTTTGGCTAGCCGAGTTGGACATCGTACCACGTGGGCGATGCGCATGCAGAATTTCCCTCACTTGCACTACTGTAGTGTTTGCCGAGTGTGTTGAGTGTACGCAGCGTGATTGGAGTCACCCCTGGTTCGCTGTCACCTGCACATCATCTGCGCTGCTGCCCCGGACTACGATCGAGCCACCCCGGGCAATGGTGATGCTGTGGCCGGTTCAGCGCAGAGACTTCGGCGGCCGCCTGTATCCAGCTCGCAACCCTCGGTAGCGGAAAAAAAGAGCTGGCGGTCACCGACAGCTACTGCGGCTCTCGCGAGTAGGGCGAGTCGGCGCGAGCGACGCTTGCTCGTGCCGACTACTGCGTCGCCGTTTCCGGAGTCCTGGCCTGGAATCATGCCGTCGAGTCTGCAGAGCTGCTGCCGTGACCAGTGGACGCCAGCGGTGTACCCCAAGGACAATGTCGGCTCGCATGTTATGAACAGCGTGGGGACATTTCCTCGGCGCGGCCACTGTTGCATGTACAGTACTACCTTGTTCGAGAAGCACGCATTGATGTTAGACCGTGTGACATGTTTCGCCAGAATATGTAGTGGTTCAAGGTTGGAAGGATGTGGGCATGCGCGACTCTCACGCGTCCCCTGATACGTTGTTTTCCCCGTATAGCTCCTGTACTCCGGCTTCGCCGCGTGGCCTGGGGCCCACGGCGGTCGGTGTGGTTGAAGCGCAGTACGAGAGATAGCGCGAGTGTTGCGCTGCTAACGCCGCCTCACGGCGGGGTTACTTGGGCGCGGAAAGGAGGCGCTTCCTCTTTGGTTGCGGGTCGGAAAGTGGCCCGGACGTTCCGCGCGTGCGCTGATCCATGCTTCAGCGAGACCGTCTCGTGAGGCCTCGTTCGAACGCGCCACCGCTCGTGACCGTACACGTGATCGACCAGGCGTTGGTGCCCAGCATGGGGCGAACATATTCGCTCGCTGTCCGGTCGCGGTGAGTCGGACTTTCGCGATTTGTCGCGCGCCCATCGGCATGTTTTGTGGATAGCAACTCGGCTAGCAGGCAATGATCTATTAAAGGTGCAATAAATGCCCTTGTGATTGTTTGCACTACTGTGTTGTCATTCCTTTGTCCAAAAAGCACGGGTGAGAATCCCACAAAACACAACCTTCGAGACTGTCTACATATCTTTCAAGCAGCAATGCACTTTCGGTGTTCATAAACCAGCGTTCCCGAATTTTGTCAGTGTTGACCAGGTACTCGGAACTCCTCAAGACAGAAATAGCATAGATATAGCCATGTAGCCAACTCGGAATTTTCAATGCCAACCAGCATAAAAAGAGGCCCAATTTGGCTATTTACAGCCCATTCTGGCAACCCTGCTGTCGCGGCAACAAAGTGCTCAGCGGAAGAGAGCTCGGGTGGAGAGGGCGCCCGGGGGCTGCCACTCAAGAGGCCAATCAGGGCGCGTCCCGGTGACGCTCGTGCGGTGATTCAAACCCGGGCGGGAGAACTACGGTTTACGTGAGAAATTAGCTCTGGCACGCTAGCCGTGTCCGCCATGTTGCCGTTACGGCGGCGGTTACCAGAGATTGAGCTAAGCACAATGCACATGCTAGGCGACAAGGCGCGGGAAGACACCTCGATCCCCACAACCTAAATGAATTTACACCAGCATCTTTGCATTTCACCCCTATCGAAATGTGGGCCGCCATGGCCAGGATTTGATCCCAGGACCTTGTGCTTAGCAGCGCAAAACCATAGCCACTAAGCAACGACGGCGGCTGGTGACGCCTTGGGTGGGGTGAGACTTTGAAAGATGGTATGGATGAATTGCAATAAGAGAGGTCATGAACATAGTTGTGCTTTCTGAATCTTTATGCAGTATGAGCTAGAGTTGAGCTGTCTACAAAGCTCAAGATTTTAAAAATTTTTAGTATTTCTTTTATCAAATGTGCCTTTTTTGTTAAAGGGCAACTTTGGTAATTTTTCAATGTCCACTGATAATAAAATTTTGCATACATGTTCTCTTTTGCATTCCGATTATTTGTGCCAAACTATATGGCTGCAAGTCAGTTAGTTCAGTCTTCTGTTGTGTTTTTGTTTGAGAAGTATTCTGAGAAGTTTGAGAAGCTGAGAAGTATTCGCGTTCAGTGCCCTGATGGCACGCGTGTGCATCAGCAAATTTTCGCGCACTGTGTAATTCCACGTGCCACTAGCATATGGCGAGAGCCATCTAGTAGCAGCATATAGTATCTAGAGCCATCTATTAGCTACCCTTAGACAGGGCCGAACCAAATGGTTCGGTCCCATGTAAGGGCCACACCTCGTCAAAATTGTTAGAAAAAGTGCGGCCCTTCCTGGTACTTTCCCCTGTCTGTAGTGTCCTTGAGCTGGAGATTCGTGCATCCCAGGACGATGTGGGAAGTGGACTCTTCAGCGGCATTGCAGCGGTGGCAGGCTGTACTCATATCCATTGTGTATTTCCCTCCTCCAACTACCCTGTACTTAGTTGACAACTTTTTTCCCCTCTTCCATGTCCACATTTCTGACGTAAAGATATTTGTGCACTTTAGCCACCGATCTCTTTTCATCCACACTCCTGAATCTTTCTTCAGAACTAGTTCTGACTTCTAGAGATGCTCAACCCATGTCACCCTGAACTGCCTCATTTGTGGTTCTACTGTGGACCCTCGATGCTAACCAACCAATAGACCAGTGGTTGATTTCCAACTCCAACCAGATCTTTATGCACAGAATCGTAGTTGTTCATTGTTTGCAAACATTAATACTGGTATTATTGCTCCTTTCCAAATTCCTTGTGGCAACTCACATTTATTGTACACACAAAGTGCTATGTATATGTTTCATTATAGTGGTGTTCCACTTTTACTTCATTATCAGATTTCCTTGGTAGATGTTGAAGGTTTTCCTTCTTTTATGAATAGACCCAGGTATTTATACTGCTTGACTATGTGGGTATGACTTCTTGAATCAATAATATGTTGTTACTGATCTCTTCACTAAGGATCATAATCGCAGATTTTTCCACGCTAATATTAAGGCCTACATAAATCTCTTCACTGCTACACATATTCACAAGTCTCTCTAAAGGATTAGCCCAAGGACCCTTCGTTGTACCATTTGCTCGTTAAGAACATAAGATAAATGAAAATCTAATTTACTAATTTTACAACTTACTAAAACTGCAGCTATTTACAAGTTACTACAAATTTATTAATGTTCCTAAATTTACTAAAATTACTCTGTGTAGCTAGTCAAATGCCATGTCACAACGGTAGCAACTGATCGGAAATGAGATCACATGGAGGACTTGCAAACCAGTGGCATTAGGACACACGATGCACTTTGTCATCGCTGCCAGACTCGTGGTCATCTCGTTATCAAGTGAGGCCGACAATATTGCACAAGTCAAAATCGCTGTCATCATGGATGTAGCAAGCCATATTTAGTTTGACCTCGACAGACTGGTGGGTTGCAAATCGACAACACAGGAAGAAGCACTGAAGGCACACATGAAAACATACATGTTGGCCACAGTCTTCGAAACACTTCTCTTCAAAATGTAATCTTTAGCCTCACAACTTGTGTTCTGTCTTGGTAGTGCCTGCTGTTATCATGCGCTAAATGCAGAAGCAAGCAAATCATTCTACTTTGTGCCACATGTGTTGTTCATTTCTCTTATCCTTTTTAGTTGTAAGCATGTCCTCTTCCAAAGTATACACTCAAGTGCCTCTAAAACAAACGGCTCTACAATGAAATGACCTGTATAACGAAGGAATAATTCTGTCCCAGTTCTATTGTGAGGTGTGCAGTGCACAGCGTTTACAACAAAGTGACCTGCATAACGAATTATTTCGTAGGCCCCAAGTACATCGTTATAAATGCATTCGACTCATGCGCAACAGTACGCCATGGTCTTACTTCCATGTTCTACTAGTGATGAAACAGCGAGTATAAAGCCAGTGTTTATGTGATTCCACCCTACAAAAGAAGCAAAGGCGCATCCCATGCACTCACTGAAACACTGATGCCTCAATTTTCAAAAATGCCACTGCAGCACAATATGAAGCGAGTAAATGCCCCATCATGACTATGCATTCCGATTACTGCTAGTGCAAAGAGGAACAAGTCTTCAGACACAATCAGTATGACAGGGAATGAGTATCTACCTCGCCGTGTTATCCCTATTTGTGACGAATATTCGTCGAGCCAGCTGAACATCACACAGAGGCCGAGGAGCTACAGAAGAAATCATACAGATGGCATCGTCGCAAGGTGCTGCAGACAAGCCACTTGCAATAACTTTAAAATCATAGTAAAATATGCTCATGGCAACATTTACTATTGATAGGAGTACTCCTTGGGCTAGTTGGTGAAACACTGCTTTTACAAGAGGGGCCCAAGTTAACCCGCATATACAGAGAAGTCTAGAAAAGACAAACGCCTATCTTGTCTATAGTTCTGGCGTGCGCCCCTCTTCTAATAGCTTTGCCAATAATACTCAGCCGAGGGTACCTATGTACAAACATCTCAAGTTTGAAATTTTGTGCCAGGTAAGAATATATAAAGCAACAGCTTGCATTATGCAAATGAAATAAACGCCTTTCTTATGCATGCCTATTGATAATGCTGCTTCATTGCGTAGTGAATATTTGGGTGCACAAAGAATAGCAAATTTTTAGTTTCGTGAATCACTTCTGTCAAGACCAACTTCTGAACAACCAAACAGGTTTTCCTTTTTAGACAAACAGGAAAAATCACAATTTGGAGCAGGAATATAGCTTTCGGAACAAAAACATTTGCTGTGAGAGAGAAATACTTTGGAGCAGTAACTTATTGCACTGGTGAAAAAAAGGAAGCTCCACGTGCATTTAATGAAAAAGTTTGTTACTTTCCGAAAAGTTGTATTTATTATGTATTATAGTAAGATGCAAGTTTATTTTCTTCAACTTACTGTATTTTTTATTATAAAAAAACAAGGATAAATGCTAATTTAACCTGACTTTACAGTTAATTCTTCCCTTTAATAAAGCGTTATTTTCCTCCAAGCTGTCCTTGGCTTCGTTGTCTGTTTCATCTGCTGAATGTTTCATCTGTTGAAGCGTTTCCATCTGCCAAACTAAAGCTGACACGTACAGACACACGGTTGTTTAACAACACAGCCTGAGTGCAATATCCTCACACATAATAATGCATCACAGTAAGCTCATGGGCTTAAAGCGCATGGTAGCCACAGCGCTATGCTCCCATCTGCTATGCTGTTCTATCCAGAATGATATGTCTGTCCCACGGCTATGCATTGATGCACTTTCTGGTTGGCACTTACACAATTTGCTTAAAGAAATGGGCAGCTGTACTTTCTCCAACACTATAAGACATGATTTTTGTAGCACAAAAATTCAGGAAAGAAAAAAATCAATGAAAGGAAAGAGCAGACATGAATACAGGCGCTACTCTTTCTGTCTGCTTTTTCTTTTCACACTTTTTTTCTGAACTTTGCTCTACAAAAATCGTGTCTTACAGTAAAAGCCAACTTGCCCAAGAAGAAGTTATCTTGTTATATCGACATTATAATTACAAATGAAATTACTAGCTGAGTGACTTGGTAGCTGATCAGAAGCATGACTAACCAGAGCAAAGCAAGATAGAACAGAAAGAAAGACGCTGGTTTTATTGTCTCCCTCATGATCATCAGACCTCTGACAACCAAACATTGTAGGTGTCATAATCGTAATTTGCACTGCAACTAGTTAATGTATTGTTTCTTTGACCAGCTTGGCTAATGTTAGCTGGCACACGCTATATATTAATGGCATGGACAAGATCCACTCACACAATGACACAAACAGGGCAGTTACGAACAAAGTTGCTGCCATTAATGCTGTCACCCTAACCCTCACTTTTGTTTAAGCGATTTCTCGACTTTCAGAATGCCATATAGGCACTACTAAGGGATTTTCAAGAATTACACAAAACACCAAAAGTTCAGCTCAGGATCCTGAGAAAGCAGCACTGGTTAGGTCAAGCAGCACATGGCCGTCACAAAAATAAGCACCAGACAGCTAATGAAATGGTGGGCGGCAAGCTGTCACACAACACTTCATCTGTTCATGTTCATGACAGAGACCTCTTTGCCAACTAGACGTGACATCATGCGCACATGCTCAACTTCCAGCTGCAATAGTGAAGACCAGGTCCACTGGGAATCTGCCAGAACCTACCACAAGCTCGCCTCTACTATGATTGTGCGATTACTAAACAAAACGGTGAAAGCAGAAAGCTGCAAACTAACAAAATTGTGCCCATCACGCACTTCACGATGACGTGCAATGCACACCAGGCTGCACGACGGGCCAGAGACGGGAAAACACGGAGTGCCCCTGCAGCCACGACCATCCCGTTATTTTGAATACAGACTATTTTCGCGAAACACAACACAGTGCAAAATAAGGCGTTTTATTCATACGATCAGCATTGTCAAAAGCAACGACATTCATTTTTATCGCCCCATTTTTCCATTTCTGTTTGTCTGCTCAAATATTCAGATAAGGTGCATGCGGGCGCAGGCATGGCGCAATAACTGCGATAAAGGGCAGTTTGGCGCAGCAATTCTATCATTGTTATCAATGTAAGTTGTTTATGAAGCATGGCATCTTGTATACCTGCTGATTACTTTTAAGGATTTTCAAAATTACTTTTGGCTCAGTTGGAGAGAGGGATCCTAGATGAGAAAGAATCTAAATAATGCAAGATGGTCTGTCAGCAAGATAAGAGCAACCAGTTTGTGTGTGCGTGGAATGCTTTTCGGCATTGATGAATGTTTGAACCTAATTACATTCAAATTTTTGCTTGGAAGGCAAAAGCAAAAGGCTGAAATTTTACTGCAGTACAAAGCAGTGCAAACCTACCGCAGGCCAATAAGATCTGACATAGCTAAATCACTATCGAGTCCATGACAACTGCTAGTCATGTTGCAAAAACTTTGCATGTTCTGTTCTAGTGTTTTAATTCCTCTAAAGTCAAGAAAATCGGTAATAGAGTCTGCAAGGCAACTGTCCCTCAGGTTAGAAACTGCACTGACAGGTGGCTTCTGATGTGCCTGCAGCCAAAAACCTTTGCTCACCCACTTTCCTGACAGCGCTCATAAGCAGTGGTTCTGTCGCAGAAAAACTGAGCTGTCAGCAAGTGCCTCTCAACAAAGACTTGATGTTCAGACACTCTAGTAAACACAACTCACAAAGGCTGTCTGTCACTAACGAGAACAATGGTGGCAGCACACATAATGCTGGCCTCTCCCTAACTGCGTCACGTCACCCACAAAGGGCCTTGACATTCTTTCGATCAAACAGTGTGTTGCTACACATGCCAACTCTACACAACAAAAGCATCAGCAAACGCATTTCATCTGCCATACTTTTTTTTTCTTTTAGTCAATGCCCTTTGTCAATTTTTCAAAATCTAAATTACATGCAAATGCACTTTTAAAGCATATTTTCGTGCAAGTTGTTTTTGCCAAGTAGATGATATGTGAACATTGCAATGCCAGTGAGCGCACCTCTGTTCTCTGCAATCAAACAATAAATCACGACATAAAACCTGCACATAACGTCAGCTATCTCTGAAGCACACAGACGTCATAATGGAATGGTGCATGATATTCAACAGCCTCTCTGATTTTTTGTTATACCTGGACTACTCCATTCTAGCGCCACTTGCCATCTGCCCATTCTTGACCAATCCTCATGAATGGGTACGTGCCACTCTGACACAAGAGGTACAGAAAGCTTAAATGTCGTACTTCTCTTTGCACGCACTCCTCATTGCCATTCTTCTTTCGAAAAGCACCATATGTTGCCTTTGTCCTTGCACATCACTGCCTCAACGGCTTACACTGTGCATCCACCTGACACGATGTTTGCATTTCAACATAGCTGGTGAATGGTGTAGTGCATAAACAAACATTGCACAAGATCAATGTTGTCACCCTTTCAGTGTATGAAAATAACATTGCATGACATTGCATTTTGCTTGTATGTGATGCATTTAGTTGCCCAGCACCTCATTAACTGCTTCATGAAAGATTAGCTCCACATACATTTCAGCATGTGTTGGATCTGCATTATTTTTCCAGTCATACAACCAGAAGATAATGAAGCTTAAAATTCTCATAATCTATCCCACTGGTTACAAGCATTATTGCGAGTCATACTACTGGTAATTATTATTTCTACAGTGAAAAAAAAGTAATAAATAAAAGCTAAGAGGTATACAAAAATTGCAGCACATTAATTGTGGAAGGATCTATACTAGGTGAACACCCAACCATTCAGTAAAAGCTCAGACCAAGAGAAAAGCCATACTGCATCTGCCCCCTCTGTGCTCGCATACTTGTCTGCGCTATGAAAATAGGTGAACAGCTAAAGCACAATTTTTGTTTTGAGTTTGACAGCTATGTATTTTCCACTGAGGTTGAAAACCAATTTAGAGTCACCAACGACTTCTCTATAGTTGCAGGAGAACAACCCAAAGGCCTTCAGCCTCAATTAAGACCTGAGTGAGGATAACCTCAAACTATTATATGCTTTTTTTCCACATCCACCATTAGAATCCATGATAGGTCAGAATGGCTCGGTCCCCACCTGTACAGGCAGGCACCGAGTTTGAATTTCCTTTGTGTTACCATGGTTACTGGTGCCAGCTTTGCTATGACACAGTAGCGACTGCCGCCGAGCTGTCTGCTGTCGACGTGACGTATTGTCTCTCTGAAGAGCGAGAAAATGCAGCAGACAGTGGCTGCAGTACGTGTGCCGGTGTGCTGTGGGCGAGAAAGTTTTGCTGAAGCAACGGACCAGTAAACAACATTTTTGTTTGGAGAAATAATAGGAATTTCGTTCCTCACTTTGTATTTTGGACAAATTCAACCATATGCAGAAGTAGGACCCATTCCACCTGGCACTCCCAGGGGTGCACTGCACTGCACTCCCAGGGGTGCAAAGTGCCACAAAAGAAGTTCTCCCAAATTATAAAGGGCGAAAGGTATGGTATCTTATTTGTTTTAGAGTGGTCACTTCATGTGGATGAAAGAACTACTCCAATTTATTTTTATCCTAAATCTGCCATTAGCCCTTCGAGATAGGTCAGCATGGCTTGGGCCCTGCCCATCTGGACAGAGACCAAGCCACCACGGAGGGCTTATGGCAGATTTGGAATAAAAGCAGATCGTACTAGTTTTACATTATACCAGCCCACGTGCTGCCCCATACACAGTGGATGCAACATTTATTTTATTTATTTTCTTGTAATAAATGAGTTAAAATAGACACTGATGCAGCTCGATGAGACTTAACAGTGATCGGTGCAGGGTGACATGCAGGATGGACATGTGGTGTCCAAGGATGGGGTTAGTGTAATATACCTCGTGCTTGAGAAGGCACAGTGTTAGTAGTTTACGGAGAGAAGCCAATTCTAAGAAGCCAAACTTTTCTTTCATTCTTTATACACCAGAGTGATGAGAGTAATTAGAAAATATGACACAAGCTGCTCTATTTTGAGTAGCCTTAACAATATTGAAGCATTGCCAGGCTTTGGTCCCAAATTGAGTAGGCATACTCAAGTTTCAACCTGACTAATGTTTTATAATGTTGAAGCTTAACGGTAACAGCGGCAGAATAGAAATTAGAGCATAGAATACCAAGCATGTGAATGACATTCTCAGTAATATAGTTGACATACATGGTCCAGGAGAGATTGTGAGTAATATGAGCGCCAAAGTATTTATAATCTATTATGACAGAAGGCGGGTTACTGCTAAGATTATATGTGAAAGGAACAGTGCAACGAGAAAGGCAAATAACTCATGCATGTATATTTGTTAACCTTTAGCTTCATTAGCCACAACGAAGACACCATGAAGAAATAGGGTTAATGGTGGACTAACAAAAAGTGATCAGAAGGGCTAGTGATAGCTTAATACACGACATAGTCATCAGCAAATAACATCTGATAAAAGATGTGTTGAAAGGGAGGTCGTTACTATGTATTAGAAAAAGTAGCAGTCCTAAGACAATCTTAAGTGTCACTGAGACAGTAGAAGAATCACGCCTGTTAGTGGAAACATACTGGGATCTGTTTGTTAGGAAGGATTTTAACCAGCCTAATTGGGATCAATGTTAAGCTTAGAAAGTTTAAATAACAGCAGATGCAATACAGAGTCAAAGGCTTTTTTCAAAGTCAATAAATAAACAACCTCCGTTTAAGGCATTATCAATAGCACAGCACAGGTTATTAGTATATGACAAAACTTGTGTTTTGCAAGAAAAAGCTTTTCAGAACAGCGTTGGTTTTCCGTAAAAAGCGAGTTAAACTCAAGAAAACTGACGTGTGAATAAATGACATGTTCCAAGAGCTTGCACGGTACATTGAGCTGCTCATGGAACAGTCAACAATATTGGTCTATAATTTGAGGAAGAGTGTATGTCACAAAATTTAAATATGGGGACTACCTTCCAATCACTCCACATGGTGCAACACTGCAAACATTGTGCAAAAAATTCACATAAAAAATAGACGAGTATGGAAATGTATCTAAAAGGGTGAAAACAGCACAACGACGACGCACTGAAGAAGAAACACACCGCAGGCAGTGTGGTGTGTGCTGATGTACTGTTTAGGAACCTGGAATTCATGCCCTTTGTCTAAGCAGAAGCAAATAATTTTAGTTTTTAGATCAAACCAGTGATGCCATGAAAAAAAATGGAATAAGTGACATTGGAATAATCTTAAATTGGGAACATCAGGATAATTCAAAGAAATTTACGGTGTAAACTAGATGAGGACAAAGAAAGCAACAACAGGACAGGCACCAATAATGAGGAACACAATTGTCATTGCATTCTTTGTCCCCCATCTAGTTTGGGCCGTGAACGCCTTTTAATTATGACCCGCGAACTATCTCAAACCAATGTTTTGATCAGGTCAAGCGGTCACATGGAGTAGAATGACACAAAAGCATTATTCCAAATCTTGCAGAAACCTTCACAGCATCACCAATGGCATCACAGAGTTGGATGAGAAGGGACTTGTTGCTACTGACCATGTTCCAAAATTTTCGTGAACTGTCATACAACGATGGAAAGTGTACAGATAAAGCACACTTTTCATATACACGGCTGGGCAAAGGCGCTTTCCAAAGGTAGCATGATACAGATAGAAGGTAGACACAGACACAAGATACTGGCAGATCCATTCTTTCCAATATGTTACTTGCCACTGTATCTTAATATACTTTGATACAGTTTGTGACTGGTTCCAGAATATTGCTTTATGAGAAAAATAAAGGCAGCTTTCAATTCAAGTCAATCAGTTAATTCCTCATTATGGCTCTGCTATAGGGCCACTTTACAGGTGTTTACTCGTACATTTCTCCTGCCAGCAGCTCCTTTCGAATTTCCATTATCAACAAGCAACATTCATTTTCTGACCACATAATCTGGTATTGTTGCCATTCCGCAATGGTCTAATGGGGCTGGCCGAACTTGCATCAGACCAGCGCAGCTACACTGCACAATCAGTGACGTTTCCATGCCGCCTTTACACTCGGTAAAATGCACTGCTTTATGGTCCAATCATAAAGCAGGCCAGCAACTTATCTTACAGCTTAATCGCATTTGCACATGTTCTTAATTGTCCCACACTAAGCTTCAGTTCAAAACCTGCATATTACAAAATGAATAGGTTGTGTGCATTTTACTGGACATAGGCTTGTTTGTAAAACATACATCATGCAATGCACTACTCGTTTTTATGCATCAGTAAATGATATTTAATGCAGCATAGTGTATCAAGCTACTTAAAGACATCGAAAAACTGGAAAGTTGAAAGAACTAACTTGGTAACATACACATACCACCATCCCATTTTAAATGAGATGCAAATACTTTCACTGTCTTTATCACGACCAGATAAGTCTGTTTCAAAGGGCCCCTCACCAGGCCCCATAGCAAATTTTGGTTATACGCTGGAAGTTGTTGCATGTCCTCTAGGGAGTGTTCTGCTGCAAAAATTATTCAAATCGGCTCATTAATAGCCGAGATAGAAATAATTCAGTGCCCAAACCCATGATTTCAGCAGGCGAGCTCCACTGCCAAGCGAGACACTCTCCACTCGCCCTGTCTAGCCTCCGCAAGCGAAATTCCTTCCCTGCATTCTCGCATACCGGACCTCAAGGATTGCGTGACGCACACGTCACAGGCCCTGCCTTAATTTTTTTCTCCTCGTTTTTTTTTTGTGTGTGTGGCGCTGCGCACTTCCGCTGACGGCGTCGCACGCGACCTGTTGTGATTGTCTCGTTTCATGCAGCGCACGATTTTGAGCGCTGTGCACGAGGACACCTGACTAGCGGTATAATTCAGTGCTACACAAATATTGAGAAGACACAAGCAGATCGCAGAGCATGATCATGCGCTGGAACACGGCAAAAAATGGCATAGTTTCCGCACCTGCACACGTGACTGCACGACCATGGGAACAAGCAGATGAAGCGGATGTACCATCTCTCTTGCTTCAGTACCAAGTAAAACATAAAACATGCAGACATTCCGTTTGCGTGTTTTATTACTTCTATGGACTTCAATTCATCAATTTGAGCAACAGATCACACAAATAACCAATGTTGCCTTGAATAATTCTCAAGTCACGTGCCTCGATGGTTGACGTCCCACTGCAGACACGAGTATGTAGGTGCAGGGACACGTGTATGGCACAGTACGGCTTGGAGCAGGGACACCACGAGGGAAAGGAAAATCAGCATTTGGATTGAAATTTCAGACCTTTCCACGCTGCGTAGCGATGCAATACTTTGCAAACACGATAGTTAGCGCGCACTGTATGCTCTGAGCTTGTCAGCTCAAAATGGCTGGACCTGGTGAGGGGCCCTTTAATGTTCAATGTTCACGTAAATATAAGTAAATGTCAGGACTCAATGTGGAGCAATATGCATCGCTGATCATGGTCTTGCAAAATGCGCATCTTGATTTAAGTTTGCACCTGTCAGACGAGGAAATGACAGATCATGATGTAACAGCATATAATCCATCTTGGGTACTAGACGCGAACACACACAGAAACAAGAAAAGAGATGGGACATAGCATATAATGTTCTATCTAAGAAAGCATGCCAACTGTCATTGGTCATGCTCAACACTTTGGTAGAAAGCAGGGAAAAAAAATATGCTCATAAACAGCGTGGAAGATCTCGGCAATCACCTGCATATGACAACAAACTCGTCTTTCACATTCTTACACAGTACATTAGAAAAACATGTAAAAATGTTGGCAACTTTTCAAAAATGTCTCGCAGTGGAGGAAATGTGCAAATGTGCATGGAGCTAACCAGTAAATATTACGTTTGCGTACATATGGACAGTGGTAGAGAAAAGGGTGTTAAGCTGAGGTGGGGGAACAGCATAGTGAATAGGGATGATGGAGAGAAAACTTGCTATGGAACTATTTTTCAAAGCAAAGTCAAAGTCATGATACATCGAAGCACTATTGCTCAAACCCTGAGAAGGGTACGCAGCATTATGTGGGAAAATCTACTGATGACGAATATATTTGCCTGTAACGACTGAAAATAGTGCAGAAATTATTCAGCATGTCTTGTTATCATGTTTAAGTATCCACAGTGCAGAAACTATTCAGCATGTTTTGTTCTGTCAAAGTATCCATATAGAGGTAAACAAGAAGGTGGTTACTCTGTAGAGTGCCACAAGTTAAAAAGGGGCCTTCAAACACTTTTGAAGCCACCATCTTTCTATTGCGGACTGCATAGACTGACAGTTGAAGATGTCTTTAGCATAGGTCAAAGCGTCCATATTGGTTTCTTTAATCACGCAAACAAATCACTACGTCACTTCCAACTGCATCATCACCCGGTGGTGCTCACCAGAAGCATCATCAACATCAAGACTGGCTGCTCCATGATTGGCTCAAAACAAGGTTGCAGATAACCACTGCACTCCAACAAAAGCTTGATAAATTAAGCTTTTATTTTATTTTTTTTTATTTATTTTTTTTGCTGTACTTTTTATATGAACACAAACAGAGGCATTTATAAAAAAGTCACAGTTATGGCAGAACTTTCACCCAAAAAGCAATGCATCAATTGCAATAGAAAATTATTACAGTTGTATGAAGTAAGGATAGTAGTTTTATCAGCCGTACAAGTTTGTAAACATTCGCTTACTAAGTAAATTAACAAGCATGTTGCTATGTGTGCACAAGCAAACATAAACACATCCCACTCAACGACCACGCAAACTCGCTATCAAAACCCTGGCGTGAGGGGTCGCAGCAACAGTAGCAAGCAAATTGACCTCCATGCTGCGTATCACTTTAGCACGAACTAAGCGTCAAGAACACAGCGCTCACAAAGCTAGCAGCACTCAGCGCACCTTGACTCTGTCCCCATGGCAGATCACTTTCAACATAAGACTCGCGCGGCTGTGCCATACGCAGCCGCCACCAGAGCTTAATGCTCCCCTGGTACTTTGCGCAAGATAAAAGAAGATGGCGCACTTCCTCCCTGCCTTCCTTCCTTCCTTGCGCATGCAAGATCGAGCCACCATTCTCAGTGCACCCTCACACGCTTTCACTCGCACACACAGCATACAGCATGCAGCCACGATGTTAGTGCACCTGGACCTTATACAGAACATCATGGCGACGACTACAAAAATGCACCTAGAGTATTCCTATAATTGCAATCGCAATAAAAGGTCGCTACTACCACAAAACACAGGAGTGCTGGCTGTTCTTTCGCCTCTGGTATCGCAGCATACCTCCGGCCTCTGTGCCCAAAAGTTTCTCTTCTTGCTTGTGTACACTCGTAAGCAGCCTTGTCACCTCGCTGCCTTGTTAGGGCCGCTAGCCTTGTTAATGCAGTACAGGTTTCTCCCCTCAGTGCATTGTAGTTGCAGCACCCTTTTTGTTGTTCGCAGTGCTGTACTGAACTATAGGTGAACTGAAGAAAACGGACATTGCACAGTCCTAGGTTGCTCGACCAGTAGTGGCAAACATGAAATGTACTAGGATGTGCATAGGCACTTTTTTTGCCATGGTAACAGCCTCATCAGCACATTGGAGTCCATGAACATATAACATGTAGGCAACGATGGAGTGCAAACTTTCCTTGTGTAGGCGCTTCAGGCTGTTACCATCGGCAGCGAGGAGTAGACTTGAGGGTATGCATTCTTTTTCTTGAGTTTCGAAATTTCTTGGTTATCTTTCGATAACTTTGGACAGCATACACTTATTTACCTCTCCAAACGTCAATCTACACAACCAACGACCGAAAGACGGTGGCTTGAAAAGTCTTTGAGGGCCCCTTTATAGATATAGTTGGAGATTTGTAAGTAAGCATGCATTTGAAATAAAGTGAAATTAAATTCTGGAGTGTCACATGCCAAATCCACGATTTGATTATGAGGTACATTGTAGTTTGTGAGGCTCTGGAATAATTTTGACCACGTGGGGTTCTTTAACGTGCACGTTGCACAGGCGTTTTCGTATTCTGCCCCCGTCAGAATGCGGCCGGAATTGACCCAGCGGTGGGGTCACATGCTGACCTTGAGCTCAGCAGCCCAATGCCATAGCCACTAGGCTACCGCAGCGGATTGCATGTGAAATAGTAAAAACTAGGTGGAGTGACAAGGGAAGACCAAATATTGTGGGCTCTGCTTTCCCTTGTATACAACTTATTCCAGTGCTCGCTAATTGTGATAGGAGCCATGTTGTTCTGTCTCGTGTTATCCATATAATTTCTAATGGTCAACTGCGGACTGAATTCGGTGCAGCAGCCATAGAATAATTTGGGAATGGGAAATGGTGCCTTTTAAGTCAACTCAATCCAAACAGGGCGGTGGCACAAAGGTTGATATGAGACAGCAGTGACCAGGTGACCGCAGATAGCAAAATAAGTACAATAAAACTGTCCTTTCTTGACTGTCGGTACGAAGTATACAGGACCAACAGGAAGAAGTAGACCTACACAGCACTGTTTTCTGTCTACTTCACGCTATACTACCTACAGTCATGAACAACCAGCACTTCTGGTTTCTCTCTTGTTTAGCACCCACTTTTGTGGCCTTGAATTCCATTACGGAACATCTGTGCTTACTAATGACTGGGTCAGCACTTGCAAAGTGCAATCAAAGCACTCAACATCTGAAGTGATGTGTATTGCTGTTCCAGATTATATGTTTCTGCACTGTGCCAAATGTACGTTGACTGCTAGCATGAACAGCAACACATTTCACCCGACATGTTCAGAACAGATTTCTCAAAAATGGTTCTAAGCATAATGTTTCTAGCGATACGGTATGCTATCAGCACTGGTTTGACTTAGGTTCTCCGATTGCAACATTTTTCATAGTGACTATAATTAAGAAGATAGTAAAATTTTATTAATTGTTGATGCTATAGAGCCGCATAACAATCAATTATATCAATTGCGATTGGTAATTTTTAAAAGTTTGTTAGCATAAAGTGTCCTTCTTAAAGTAACCTTCAACTACTGTCAATTGCTTACCTCAGTGACTTTGAGTTACTTTGTGGATTTTGCAATAAGTGTATATTGTATCTAAAGATGCACAATACTTTGCATGATGTATCGAAAATACAGACATTGATACACATCTTGCCAAATGTACTCTGATGCAGATACAAGATATCCAAAGAGTACCTTAAGATAGTATCTAAGATACATCTATCTTCGATACTGCCTCGCCCTGTTCACTGCTGCTTGTTTGTAACCTTGGGCCATAGTAAAATATGCGATACAATGCCCTTTAACATTTGTGTATGTGGCACTTCTTCGAAAAAGGTTTCCTTTTTTTTTTTTTTTCTTCCTTGTTCAGAAGGTGCTTCAGGCATGAGCTTAACCAAGGAGCATGTGGATGGGTAGAAAGGCACCTTTGTGAGATGTAGTGGTTGATTAAATACATTGCTTCTTGTTTAAAACTTAACTGGTGTTCTGCAAATTTTTGGGAGTAGAAAATAGGAAATAGTCAGTGATGAAGGCTTGACAATCTGAGTTAACAGCATCAAATAGAGCATTTTTTTATAATCACAAATGACTTCTGCCACTTTTAAATGAGGGATAGATACCAACAAACTAAACTGAATTAAACCACGATCCCTTGCAACCAGCAATAACTTATTTTTATAAATGTCAGTGAATTTGGAAGTGTGCTGAACAGCATTTAAGCGAATATCTTCTTTCATTGTGAAGTAACAAGTGTTAAGCAACTTTACATACATTGTACATATTTCATGTATGTAACTGCATTGTCCTCTGTTATGACCCTCAATGGGGGTGGACAGTATAAATAAATAAATAAAAAAGGGGTACTAGGGTGGGCGATGTGAGGATAAGGTCTCATGTACTGGATGATTGAGGAGTACATCGAGTAAGTGTTAAGACAACCTGTGTTAGGTAAAGGCTAGACCCCACATAGGCTTGCCACAGTGCACAAGCTTGTAGCACCCCGCCCTGCACCAATCGCACGTCATGAGGAATGGTAGTTTGCGTCTACAAGAGACGTGCACCAGCACATGCTCGCTTGGCTCACTCATAGACACCCCTTGGTAGGCATATTTTCATACTTCGTTATTGACAGCGCCTCAAGATGCATAAATATTTATTAATGTAAATGTTTTATTTTTAGAGTGCTTAAATCAGCACCAAGAGTAAAGAAAATGAACCTTCTCACATGAGATAAGTCAGCCTCACCAAGAATTTATTGTATTACGCCGTAGCAGAGTAGCAAGGCAGCTCAAGCACTGATATCTGTCTGGAACAATCTCCACACTTGCGCTGCGTGTGCTTTGACGCACTTGAGCTGTCCTGCACCGTCTGTGCATACATAAGCATGCAGACGTAACCTCGAGCTTGGCCGCAAGCATACATGTGGGTCTGGCCTTTAAGGAAGAAACAGTGTGTGCAAAAAGCTGATTTTTCAGATGACGACCTGTTGCATGCAGATAGATATTCATGCCAATTTTTCCAAGAAAGAATAACAGTACCGAGAAGAAACCAGGGACAAAAATAACTACACATGATTAGTGTACTCAGTACATCATGCTGATCGGAGCAAAATGTTCTAAGGATGGTGGACGACAACCGACACAAATGATGAAGTCTTCATGATTGATATGAACGAGCACATATGACCTCTAAATTTATGGCAAGACGTATGTCAGTACAGGTTATCGAACCTCGGACGGCAATAAGCACACCTCCCCTTAAATGCAGCGTTCATGGACAAATCGAATGAACTTGTAGCCCATTTCTCATTTAAGAATTTCATGACCAGCACATTCGTCTCGACGCCTGTTCAATTCACTCAGTTTACAGTGCCTGTATGGATCAACTTCTACCTTAAATAAATCATTTTTACCCATAGAAATCCAGCAATGGAATGAACTCTCAGATGCAATTGCCATGGAGCATGATCCTGAAGAACTTAAAGAGCGGTTGCTTTCACATTACTTAACCTGCGTTATTTCAATTCATTCTTGTTGTAACATCTTTGACTTGTGTATGTCTATGATGGCTCCTCCCCCTTATATAATACCCTGTAAAGAGTCCTTTAAGGGTCCAATAAATAATGATGATGATGATGATTACATTACTTGAAAGCTGCGTTTCAGTACCACAATATCGGCTGAGCATGTGTTAACAGTTGCAGACAGGGAATTGTATTAGTTACTTATGCAGTGCACATTAATAAAATGAACAGAATCGAATTTATTTTTAGTGAAAGTGGGATTTATTAAAACTTGTCCAATGGATCAAAAGAGGCTCTGTACGAAAAGTCCTAGCTCTTGGCATCAACAACACGAGCTCGTGTTTTGCACCAATGCGATGGCAGTGCCTACAGCGCTACATGCATATTCTCCACAACTGCCTCGGCGGCAAAGATGAGCCATCCTGGACACCTAAGGTGTTGACACAATGAGGATGTCAAGGTAATGCTTTAGGCAGCTGATGTGAACTGTCTAGCAGCCACAGCGGCACCTGTCTGATGATGGCATCACCGGTTCGACCACATAGTTCACACAGGCAATGTACACTCAACGATCTGGTACGGACCCTGATATTTTCGAGCAAGCTTTGAGCTAAGGCCTAGACAGTGGAATGGCAGCCAAAGCCAACAGCAAAGCATGGTGCAGGCTGATCGTGGTTGTGGTTATCTTTTTGGATGCCTTGGATATCGGACCAGAATGAGCAAGCTGGCTGGTGGCACTCTTCAGCATGCCGGGCAACTTCTGAAAGAGGGGTGAATTCAGAGGCATCTGGGTAATACAGAAGTACGGTGTCGAGAGTAGAAGACAGTTCACGTCCTTAAAGAAGAAAAAATGGCAAGAAGCCTGTGGTAGCCTGAGTGGCAGTGTTATAAGTGTTCGTGACAAAATGGAGGATGTCCCGATTGGAATCTGCAGACACAATGTACATTAGACGCATTAGATTGCTATGGTGAGTTGGTTTGCAAGTTACTGGCACCCACAGTGGACGTGCTTGGGGTCTCAGTGGTGTGCATTATGGAACTGCCGACTTCACAAACTTGGTGGGTTATTGCACGGCAGATATAGGACTTGTTATCTACATGTAGTTTGTTAAGGCAGAGCGAAAAGTGTTTTCCAATGGCCTTGCGAAATTCAATTAGTTTCCCGCATTATAGGTTCGTAGAATGGCAAAAACAGGGTCCAAGAGAATGTGGCCCGCATTTTAGGTGCGTAGAATGGCAACAACAGCGTCCAAGAGAATGTTGCACAATCCTAAGTCATAAGGGACAGATTTGAAATTGATATTGTTAAAATATCTGTCAGTTTGGATTCAGCCCAGCTATTCCTCACGTGTCACCAGCCCAATTCACTGCAAGATATATTATTGCTCCCATGAGCAAACATTAAAATGTGATTATCACTATAAATTTTACACACCTTTACTAAGGAAAGTTTATTGTCCTCTGTGATAGTGTTGATAATGATACACAAGAGAAGACCGGTTTTGAGTGTTGTGTGAATGACAGCTAGCTTCAACATCCAACCATGGCTAGCACACTGCATTTCCATGTGAATGCCCACAATCAAGCCAGACACTGTGCCTTGCATACTCAGCTAAACTCTCTCTAAGCCAGTTTGGCAAGCTCTGAAGGCACCTTCGTGAGGGTTGAGCCCCCCCCCCCCTTTCCTCCCTCGGACACACTTATCAACCTTTACTACACATTCCTTGGCTCTCACATTAATTACTGCATAGCGATCTGGGGTTGCACATACAACACTCATTTGTCACCAGTGTTCACACTTCAAAAATGAGCTTTTCGCATCATAGCACCCCACAATAAGCACATTAGGAAAAAATATTTGTTTAGTACCATGAACATGAATTTAATTGTGCCAAAACCACAATTTGTTTATGATGCTCGCCATAGTGCGGTCCGCATTAATTTCGATCACCAGAGGATCTTTAACATGCCCCCAAGGCACGGAACATGGGCATTTTGGCATTTTGCCCCCATCAAACTGTGGCCACCATGGCTGGGATTCAATCCCACAATCTCGTGCTTAGCATCGCAACACCATAGCTGCTAAACCACCATGGCGGGTCCCCAAACATCCTTAACGTTTACTATCTGACAATGTACAACATCACCTCCCTCATGCATCAAATTAAAAACTCGCCCTGACAACAGTCTTGCTCTGCCCCTCACTGAGCACAGTCGTTTTTCATTGCCTAGGGTAAATACTAATTAAAGTCACTCTACATTGCAGATTTTGACCTAACAGTTCTGCGGGAACCCGCAAGGTGGAGATAATTAAGGGAAAATGAGACGCCCACCCAATCGCAGCAATTGCTACAAAGGAAACTCCCCATACGGCTTGCTAGAAAGAACGTCAAACACTTGCCTCTGCTTCAAGCTGTTGACAAATTTGACTTCATCCTGCCATCTGCTAGCCGCCTGGTGGAAAGGCGGTGGTCCCGGGTTCGAATCCCAGACCAGGACCAATTTTTCTTCAGCTGCGAGGCTTTTCTTTCGAGGAAATCCGTATAAGGTTTCCTTTGTAGCAATTGCTACAATTGGGTGGATGTCTTATTTTCCCTTAATAACACATTGCAGATTACTTCACTTTGAAATAGGCTTGATAGTAACCGTACCATCCTAAGAACATTGCAGACATTTCTTAAAAAGGTTAAAGCAACATTTAATAACAATGCATAGCATTGATCATGCATTCACACATCCTCACTTTTTCTTTTCCTCTGTAGATGTTGATGTAAAAATAAAATTGCTAGAAAATGTATAATGTGTGTAAAATTTTCTCTACAACTGTATTTCTTGTTTTACTTATTTCAGCTACTTTTGTTTTATGTTATCACGCAGTATAAAATAACAGCTGCCATTGCAGTGTTTTTCCTTAATAACAATCGGTAGGGACCCTTTAGCAAATTTAGGGGGTCCAAAAGTGTGTACTTTAGTATAACTTATTTATGTTCAATAAACTTTCAAAACTACTTTACGAACATGCACGCTTTTCGGCCTATCTTGTTAATGCCCGTTTTTTTTTATTCCTTTCTTCTTTTTTTCTGGCAAAGCTATGTTTCGAAAGTATGGTGAGCTCAGCAACAGCAGAGCCCTTAAGAAACTATCTTTCTTTTGTCCACTGAACACTACTGCTGAAAGGGGATCGAAACACTACGCAAAGAGACACAGTGCTCACGTGAACTGCTTGGCCACGAAGGAACCCACGGGAGGTCCGTCAAGGCTGGATCGGTCGACTGTGTACGGTGCCGTGTTCGAAAACACGGCGCGTCTGGACCGAACCAGGTCATTGTCAAGAACGTGCAGCCCGGGAAAGCTGTTCTTTTTGCCACCGCCGTCTAGACTGGACTTCCCGTTACTTTTGCTTGTGCTGGCGAGAAGCGCTTATTACACCGTAGCCTTCCGAAACGGGTCAACAGACGCGCGCATACCAGCCGTCCGTGCAGCAAACGTGACGCACCACAGCCTTGGGCAGGAAACTGGTGCAGCACACGACGCCCGGGCTATTACCATCAAATTCGGGGCTGCTGCGTTTGCAGTATCAGGGAACGCGCCGAAGGACTGCGAACAATCTTGCTTTTTTTTTTTTTCGCTCGCTCTCTCTTCTTATATATATATATATATATATATATATATATATATATATATATATATATATATACGCATGTCGGCACGAAAAGCGAACATAGCCGGCACCACAGACCAGAAAGAAAAGGGGCGGCGTTCGACTGCGTCATAAAGTTTTCTCCAATGGCAAATTTGATAGGAATTCTCCCCCTCTGAGTACTTCCGCAGTTAATTTTCTTAATCTGAAAGCAGCAAACCGCCTTGCAAGGCGGCATACTGAAAAGCCTCTTCGCGACGCAAGAGCTGGTTGCTGAAAGCACTTTCAAAAACGTTGAAATAAAATGAAAAAGAAAACTCTCATAAAAATTATCCACACATCTGTTACAGCACATTACTTTAAGTGTCTATATAACTTAAAAAGAAAGAGAAAAGACCCTAGAAAAAAATAGCCTCCGTAAGGCATCAACCCGCGCGACACGCCAAAACCTCAGACACCGTGGTTGCGACAAAATTCAACGCCATCAACAAAACGCGACAACACCTAGAAACTTCTTTGACATGGCGTTTGAGCCGAAGTCAACGATAGCCGTGCGATTCGCCAGTGGTTCGCTGCAACCAGAAGTTGGGAACGAAAACACTGGCAGTTTACGTAATTGAACACAAAAATCCAAACGAGGTCTCCTAAATCTAGGCGTGCGTTTATTCAACTTACATCCAAAGCTGTCAGAAAAATTGAACGCGCCCAACCTTACAATACGATGAGTCACTCGTGAACAAAAAAAAATATGAGACAAACATGTACACCGACATCAGAATCGAGCGGGTTTTCTCATTTTTGCACGACTTGCGGAATTGGTTGGAGAGAAGTTGGAATTCTCGGAGGAGTATCACTCATGCTGCTCGGCAAACGAGCATCAGATATGCAGTCTTCGATGTCAGCACTGCTTGGCTGGCTGCACGAGAGACTACGCAAGATATCGGACAGTCGGAGATGAAACCAGTCAGCTAACCGACATTGTCGTCGGTGACGGCACAGAGCGTCATCTGTGAAGAGGCGAAAGCGCGTATAAAACAGAAACGACTGTGCTATGAGCGCCGGCATAAAGAATGAGATATGAGTACGCTCAGCTAGGAAGACTGCGCAGGGGTGACACTAGTCGTCCCAAAGAAAGGCAGCAGCTAGCTTATGCTGACACTATGCAAACCTGGTCAAGGCGGGCGCTGTCACAACGAAAACGTCGTGCAAAAGGCGGGGTAAAAAAAGAAAAATGAAGCACCACTGACTACGAAACGCGTCGCTTACCTGGATGTCTCGCGGAATCCATCCTTCTTCGGGCTAGGGAGCCTGGACTCCCGATTGCGCGACAGCCGAGCAACGTGCGCGGCCGGAGCCGAAACCACACACAGGCACACTTAGGCTTAGGCACACGTCAGTGATGTTGCCGTACAATCACCGATGCGAGTCCCGATTAGTACAGGGAGCTGCGGACAGCGATGAACTCAGAGCCATCCTGCGCTGCGGCCGCCTAGCCGCCGCAGGCACTCGGACGGCGCACCACACACACAGGCACACACTGGCGCGGATTTTTTTTTTTCTTCACCTCATCTGATGGTGCACCAATGCTGTTGAGTACGCGCTAGGTACCTCAATTGGCAATGTCCCGCAACTCTCAGATAGTCGGGATGGCGGCCCCAGGCAAGGACGTCGGCACCTCGACTGCGGACATAGCCAATGGCCGCCGGCGCTTCACGCAGTTTCACAGCACGGCCATGGCACGGCCAAAACAGTTGCGTAGTTTACGTACTACGTTGTGCCGCGGATGCGCAACGTGAGGGAAGGAACAGAGGGCTTCGGGACTGCTGCGAGCCAGTATGCTGTAGCGCTACAAGCGGCCGTAACCCGAACTTCCAGGAACCACACACATGAACGACAGGAACTGAGGCCGTGCCAACTCTCTTACCGACCACGTTACAGCACAGAACCGACGAAACAAGTACAGTACATAGCCTCTTCCATGCCACCTTGGATGAAACCACTGATGAAACCATCGAAACCATGAACGAAACTGACGCCAGAGAGTGAAAATTGGCGCTACAATCGTTCGTGCACCTTCCGCAGTTCTCTAGTAGGATGATGATGATAATTTATTGGCATCATCATTGAAACGGGCGGTGACCCTATCCTGCTGCTTGAGTTACTCAGATATGCTTTTCCATCATTTACAGAAAAAACGGTTTGCTAGCGCGCCAGGCAACCCAAAAAAACGGTGATTGCCTCAGAGATTTGAAACCAAACCTTCTGTCGTGCGTGCTGTTTCTTTGTTTCCGCGCCGCTTTCTCCCAAAATAAGGCTTCTCTCTACGCGTCATTTCGACCACGACCTACTGGAACTAGGTCGTGATTTCGACGCCTGGCACTCCCTGCGGTCCCGACCGGTCTCGGCATTGCAGTTGCTGTTCCCCGGCTGGCACCGCGGCCGGAATCTTTAGGCACATTCTCATAGTTTTTATCATAGAGTTTCATGTAACTATGTATTTATTTAGAAACTCTATGGTTTTTATAAATTTTTCTCGTTCCTGAAGAACTGAAGGACACAAGGGATGGGTGCTATGAGCGTTTTCTTTTGAAACAGGGTTGTGGAAAGCGCCGCTATGGTGTATGGAATAGGGCAGTGTGTCGTCTGTACCATAGAGTTTCCTACAAAAAATGAAACTCTATGGTCTGTACGGAAAAACAGTGGAAGCATAGACTTAATATAACCAACCAACTGTAAAGCCGAGACCACACGTACGCTTGCGGACGCGCGTAAGCTCGCGTCCGCGCGCCTAGCGCCTGCCGCGCCTCGCGAGTAATGGCGGTTTGCATCCACAAAGATGCGCGACCAACGTTCTTGACATACTTCAGTTTCGAAGCTCCCTATGCGAGCCCATTGGCCGACGTGGCCGCAACGGGTGTCACTGAAACTACCGGCGCTGCAGTCGCGTCTTTCGTCATGCGCCGCGCGTCGTCTGCTCCTGCTGCGACGCGTCGTTTGCACCAACAGGCCTGCAGGCGCTTATCCGACGGTAAATGTAGTTTAGATACACAGTCTGAGTTTTGTGAAAAACCTGCCGGGGACTTCACGGTGTCTATGCACTATCGGCGCTGCAGTGACGCATCTCTCACGCAGCGCGCATCGTCTACTCCTGCGATGTCATCTCTGCGGTGGGTCGTTTTCCCCAACTGGCCTGTGCCGTTCGCTCTTTGACGACTGTGTTTTGGCTGCTGAACAATATTTTATGCCAAGTACCTTTGAATGACATGTCTAGCTAGTCTTTAGAGGCTGCAACTACACCGCAAATGAGCGGTCGTGCACTACGATTCCGCTTTTCAACCAACTTTTTCCCTATAAAAGAGCTACGGCGCTCCCTTCAGCGGGGGCGTTGTTTTTTGCTGCTTATTCTTAAGATGTGTATTAATTAAAGACGGCGAGCGCCTGTGCAGACGTAGGGACATTAACGCATCACGCCCAGCAGTCGCTTGAGACAACGCTGTGGTGAATTGATCCAACACCGTCAACGCTTCTTCGCCTAATAAATTTAATTGACACATGTATTTTTTATAGTTGTCCGCGGATATTATGGGACGTGCAAATGAGTTGAAAGTGATCTGTGAGCAGTGACAAGGACGAAGTTAAATACTATCAACATATATTTATTTAGGACAAAGCTTAATTCATTTTCTTTTTAACGAACAAAACAAACAACAAACACAGTGACACTTTTTATTTACTTTGTGCAAAAAAGGTAATTTTGAGCTACTTTTGCTCAAAGCAATTTTGCTCTCTTTCTGGCTGCTTGCACCTGTTCTGTCAGCGATGCCTCACCGTTCATTGTTTTTGGAAAAGAAGTGCATGCTCATGACAAGATAGAACTTGATGACATTAGCAGTCACCTCCACATAATGATTGTCACATCCTAGAGCCGGCACAGATGCTTTGTCTAGCCCGTCCAGGATGCTCCAAAATAAGTCACCAAAAACTGCGTTACTGTCGAGTGTGTGACGAATTATTTCTTCTATGTGTTTGATGACGGTGAACATTCTGAAAGAAGGTTCACGTAAGCACCCTGGCTTGAATGACCTCAGCTCTGTCAAAAGGCTATGCGAGGGTCGTGGGTCACCCGCACTTGGTGGCACAGAAGCACTTTCCAGTGATTCAACACACCGTTCGCAAGACATGGATTTCGTAACTTTCTTCAATGTATATCTAGCCAGGTAGTAGACAACCATTTCTTGTGTTTCTGCTTTCTGGTACCCGTGGTCGCCCAAGTCATCCATGTGGCCTACTGAAAGACTCATCCCACAGAGCTTCTTGTATAGCTTTGCTTCAACTGCACCTTTCAGCTCAGCAGCAGCCTTCGACTTTTGCCCCAAGCTGTCGTGAAGAGACACCAGTACACCATCGGGAGCGCCAGAGCAATTTCCTCTCACTGCATTTTTCACAGGTGTGAACAAAGACAACAATCTATAAATCTGGCTGAATTGAACTACGGATGGGTGGTCATCGTCGCCATGAAATGAACGGACAACTCCGAAAAATTTCTGAAATGAATAAAGAAAGCATTCTGTGAGTGATTTTGCCTGCGCACTTTTTAATTTAATGGTGGAGTAATAAAAGTAATCACGATAAAACAAACTTTGCATTTGCGGTTTGTGCATGCATTAAAAATTCAACAGCTCTCCACATTTTCAACAAGCATTTGCGCATTACCTCTAGGGGATCTGGTTGAGCTTCACTGTCAGTATGTAGGGGACACCAGCTTCGTGGAGCTCATCAATTATGTCGAGTACCGACATCAGCGTAACACGCAAAGCTTCGGTTCTCTGTCGCGAGGCAAACATACGCATGTTTCGGTGCTGGTAGTTGTGTTCCGTGATGTTGAGCAGGTCGAGAAACTTCTTGATTATCTGCGCAAATAAATGAATTTATAGTTTGCACTAACTGTAGGGCTTCCATTAAAACGTCATGTACACTGGCTTAAAGCGTACCTCAATCTTCGGTGAGCCCTTTCGTATTCCTTCTGCAGGATGCTTTGTGTTGAGTGCATCAAAGACGTCATTCATTGTCATTGTAAACGCTTCTGTTCCCTCCGAGTCTTGGAGGCCTTCAACGCTTTCTGCCCTGTATAACTGCAATCCAATAGCAGTACTGCGGCTGAACAGCTGTGGAAGGCAAACAAAGTGTAACAGTTGTAGTTGAAAAAACTTACACAAAGCAACAAAGAGCCACCTTCTATATTTTGGCATATTACTGTTTTTAATCGCTCACCTGTGCAGCGAGTCGCACGTTCATTCTCTGCAAGTTTGTGGGGTTTACGTGCGCTGCTGAGAGCTTGGGGACGACTTTGAGATGATGCTTTCTTTCGCACTCATAGAGGAGTTGATAGTGGGCAAAGTTTATGCGGTAATCTCCAGCCTGAAAAACAGTTATCGACGCCAATCAGCACAAGTTATATATGAAATAAACTACGCTAGCTCACCTGTCCATATTTGTGCTTGAGCAAATGGTTGCGTACACACTTCAGGGCATGTGGCACATCACACAGGAAATAAAGGTACGCGCTCTCAGGCAGGCATGGATGTGGAATCTTGTGCGAAGGTGAGGTTACGCTGCCGCTGATTCCCATCTGCTGCCACATCGAGCGATTGTTCCCAGCCCCGTCACTGACTACGGCGATCACCATAGCACCATGTTTATGCAATTGCATTACTGCTTGCAACACCAGCTCTTCTAAAATCTTGCCAGGCGCAGCACCTTTCGTGGCAAAGGTGGCAATCGGTTGCACCCAGCTCTCCAGAAGTGGTACGAACATCAGCACGAGCGCATGATCTGCAAGTTGGTCAGTTCCTTCATTTGAACTACCGCCGTAGTCCACAAAACCATCAAGTTTGAAGGTTGACTTGTTGAAATCGTACGCCTGGCGTAACTTAATTTTATCCAAAATCAGTGTGCCGAATTTCTTCCCATCTGCTCTGTTGCCCAGCTGTTTTCCAATAGCTTCCATACAGAGAGGATTGAAACCATACTTGCATGGTATTCCTTTCAGTATTTGTGTGAGACGGCTCAGGGAGGGCAAGGGCAGCATGTTCATGTCAGACAGAAGCTTATATGCTCGAGGGCTCGCTATCCTCAGCATTAAACAATTCAGAAGCCAGTCCGCATTGTACCGCGCGCCACACGGAGACTTTGCTTTCAACTGTTTAAACGATGTCATAAATGCAAGTCGCTGCAAAGGTGGAAGTTCGGCCAACGCTTTCTCGATTCTGTTATCGGGCATTTCAGATAGCCTTTTCTTCAGAGCCAAAATTTCCTTCTTTTGCTTTTGATGCGCAGCAGCCGCCCAAAGCAGCCTCTTCTTCACATTGCGTATTCTGATATCGCTTGAGCGTTGCGCTCGGAGCCTTAATGCTCAGTCGAAGTTTCCTCTGTAGACGCGTAGACAACGCGCGCAGACTAGTTGCTTTGTAAGTACATTGCACTGCTTGTGATGCATATTATCTGATGTCGCCGAGTCACGCTGGCCTGCTTTCACACCCGCACATATGTTCAAGCTGTCTGCTTCTCTCAGGATTCTTTCCACACTTGCAATGCTAGTCGCAGCTCGAAATAGCCTCTTGTGAATTTTGCTGTAGCCGTTTATGCAGCAAGTACCATCCTCTTCAAGCACAACAGTTTTCATTACTCGCAGATGCCCGGCTACCCGTTGCCTCATATAAAATACTCCACATCGCTTCTGTGTTGCGTCGTCCTCAACAATTTCGAACTTCCAGAGCGCAGAAGGCAGTGTCACGTTCGTGAGCTCGTTGAGCGCAAAGTGTGTAGCGCATATTTCTGAAGTTCCTTCTTCCAAGCCCAACAGCAGGTTTGAAGTTGAAGCGCTGTCTTCACCCGATGTACTTGCCGGCACTTGCGCTCGTTCTTTTGGTGGACGTCGCTTTCGCTTCACATTTTTTTGGCTTTGAGATGTGCTCAGGCAGCCCAGGAAAGAGCCGAGGAAGTTTCCCGCGAGGAATCAATATTTCTTTGTTGCCCACAACATGCTTGTAGTATTTCAAAATGTCGTCGTCCTCAAAGTGGCGTTCACACACTTTTGATTTGTTTGTGAGGCGTTTTTCTTCTCGGTGTAGCATGCGCTCCCAACTTTTAAACTCTCCAGCGTCTTGCGGCGGTGCGAAAAAATGGTGACCAGCGGCATCGTGTCTAAGGCCGCTTGTGCAGCCGGGGGCAAAACAGCACGGCATAGGGAAGCTTTTGCTGTCATGAGATGCGGAAACGCTTCTTCAGGGAGCTTTTCAAGAGAGCAAATCGCGACACATCACACAACACCTACAAAACGGAGAAGGATAGCGACTGACGGTGCAGCGCAACCAACATGAAACCAGAAGTGAAAGCAGAAGTAAGGTTTCAAGTTCCTTACCAGAAACGCATTTACAATAGATAGCTCAGATATCACAATATTTCACAAAGAGGCTCAAAATTAAGAACTGTGAAATAACCACTTCTCAAAATATAAAACGGAAATCTACCAGAAATTAAGCAACTTCTATCAGAAACGAAACAAAAAGTGACGAAAGACGCGATCGCAGCGCCGCTAGTTCGCGTGATCACCACTTCGGCCATTTCCCGAGCGGAGCTGCGAAACTAAAGTATGTCTAAGAACGTTGCTTGACATTGTGAATTTACTCTTTTCCATTTGGCTCCCTGATGGATGTTCCTGTTGTTCTATTCAATGCCTCCTTTACTAGATGCCCGCCGCGTTGCTCGCTTTCCCATTGTAGCGGCGTTTCCCTTAGTTGAAGTTAGTTCAGCACAAATTCCGCGAGGCGGCGCTCGTTGCCTTTTCAACTTCCGGCGGATGTGGCAGCGGCGGCTGAATGCATCCGCCGGCGCGTTATATGCGCGGGCGTCTGTTAGCGAGCGTTATCGCAGGCCTCCGAGATTGTGACAGATGCCGTGTTAATCTCAGAGGCCGCAGCACGTGATTGCAAGTTGCAGGCGTTCGCCGTGAGAGGCGCTCGTTGCCTTTTCGCGGAGGAGAGAAAAGGGAGAGGGCCCGGAACCGAGCTACCGGACAACGCGGCAGGCATCTAGTAAAGGAGGCATTGTTCTGTTGTACAGCGTCATCTGTGGTCGCATATTTCAGTTTATGACGCCACCGCTATGCTTATTTCCGTTGCACTGTGGAAGGCACAGTTTCCCTTCTCGAAGAGGAAGGAAACTGAGGAGAGGCCCTACCCCCTTCGCGCGCTAGGAGAAAAGTGTGAAGGAAGTGACGTAGTAAGTTCTCTTTTTTGCGGATCTTTTATTTCTTTGGCATAGCGGCCACATGATAGCGGCAACGCACGGAGGAAGGAAACTAAGGAGAGGCCCTGACGTCACTCTTTGTGAAGCAAAAGTGAAGCCGGAATTTGGCGTTGCTCATGGCGATGCTCCGCCTTTTGGGCCACCCTCCTCGCTTGTTTACATCTTTCGCGAAACCACGCCGCGCTGCGCGTGGTGTCGCGCGCGGAGCGCGCGCGCTCGCGCAACATCTGGCAGAGCACGGTGCAGGTAACACAGCGCAACAAGACACGGTGACTAACGCAAACCCGCCCACTCAGCGCCTTTGCCGCGGCCCGAAACCTACCAGAGCAACACGTGTGAGCGCTCAAAACCATAACAACGCCGCCATTGTGGCCCAAAAGGCGTGGCCATACAACAGAAAAAATAAAAAAGCAGCAAAAAAATGAGAACCTACTACGTCATTTTTGCCACACTTTTCTCCTAGCGCGCGGAGGGGGTAGGGCCTCTCCTTAGTTTCCTTCCTCCGTGGCGGCAACGCCTTTCGGGCCACAATGGCGGCTTTGTTTTGGCTCTGTGCGCTCACACGTGTTGCTCCGTAGGTTTCGTACCGTGGCAAAGGCGCCGTGCGGGCAGGTTTGCGTTGGTCTCCGTGTTTTGTTGCGCTGCGTTATCTGGACCGTGCTCTCCCGCATGTTGCTGTGGCCAGGTGGGACAAGAGGAACTAAAGTTCGTAAAATGAACGCGCATGCAACGCTGTACGCAATGTACCGCGCCACGGCAATGGCTACGGACGAAGGAATACCCGCGGGAAATTTAGCCCTCTTTCTCGGAATCATGCTAACGTGCTAACGATTGCTTAGTATTGCTGTGGAGCGCGCGCGTCCGAGCAGCACGGTAGCACGCAGCGCGGCGTGGTTTCGCGAGAAATGTAAACAAGAGAGGAGAGTTGGCCCGATAGGCGGAGCAACGCGAACTTCCGGCTTCACTTTAGCTTCACAAAGAGTGACGTCAGGGCCTCTCCTTAGTTTCTTTCCTCCGTGGTATAGGTGTTGTGTGACTCTATGATTAGGCAGTATAATCACCATAGAGTTTCTCACTACATTACCTAGAGGGAAATCTGGCGCTGCTGCGCTGTGGTATGCATGGGAATGCCGGTATATTGTGGGTTCGGATTGGCATCGTTCTCGTAGAGACAGGACACCTTGAAGACGCGCTTGGCAAGTACCGTTCCGTCTGTCACAATGATTCATTTTCTACTAAAACAGCATGTGAAAAGCTGTTTTAGCTTTATTATTAGGCAAAAACATGTTTTGTTTACCTATGAAAACTTGTTATTGCGTGTACGACTATATGTTACGTAAGAAGTATCAGCAAGCCGCTAAAGTTGGAGAACAGACGACAAGGTTCGCGCTCGCTTTGAAACAGTTGGTCGTCTGTTCTTCTTCGCTTGGTCATGCATCGTAGGTAAGTAAAGATGTATTATGCGTGAATGGAAACATTTTATGAAGATTTTGGTTTGAGAACGCGTTATTTGTGTAGCCATGTCCACGTTTAGACGAAGCCTTTTGCAACACCAGCCAACACGAGCCTCGCAGACACATATACCGCATATACCGTCATTCCCATGACGGCACGGTGCCCCCTTAAGGAACTCCCATAGACGGTGGCGCCAGGTTTCCCTCTAGGTGTTATAGTGAGAAACTCTATGATAATCACCATAGAGTTCGCACTATAACACCTAGAGGGTAATCTGGCGCCACCGTCTATGGGAGTTTCCATAGAGTTTTTCTTAAGGGGGTACCGTGCCGTCATGGGAATGATATGTGTCTGCGACGCTCGTGTTGGCTGGTGTTGTAAGAGGATTCGGCTAAAACGTGGATATGGCTACGCAAATAACGCGTTCTCAAAGAAAAATCTTCATAAAATGTTTCCATTCATGCATATTACATCTTTACTCACCCACGATGCATGACCAAGCGAAGAAAAGCAAGAACAGACGACCAACTGTTTCAAAGCGAGCGCGAACCTTGTCGTCTGTCCTCCAACTTTAGCGGCCCGCTGATACTTTTTACGTAACATGTAGTCGTACACATAACAAGTTCTCATAGTTAAACAAAACATGTTTTCGAGTAATAATAAAGCTAAAACAGCTTTTTACGTGCTGTTCTAGTAGAAGATGAATCATTGTGACAGACGGAACGGTACTTGCCAAGCGCGTCTTCAAGGTGTCCTGTCTCTACGAGAACGATGCCAATCCGAATCCACAATATACCGGCATTCCCATGCATACCACAGCGCAGCAGCGCCAGATTTCCCTCTAGATAATGTAGTGAGAAACTCTATGATAATCACAGAACACCTGTATAATAGCAAGGGCTTGGTGACGCAACCCACCGCCCCGTTCCAAAGGGGACGCTCATAACATCCATCCATTCATCCGTGCCTAGCGCGCGAAATGTAGACATGTTGTGCAAAACTTTCTGCATTTATAAACTAAAACGCTCTCAAAACACAACTGATATTTTGATAATTTGCAAACAATAAATAACAAACTGTTAAGAGAGAGAGAGAGAGAAAGCAAATGGTAAAGGAAAGGTAGGGAGGTTGACCAGGACTGAGCCCGGTTGGCTACCCTACACTGGGGAAAGGGAAAAGGGGACGGAAAGATTAAAAGAAGAAGAGAAAGTCTACTGGGTATATCGTTCGGTCACTCAGTCCGGATCACAGACGCTGACTCAATCCAGTAGCCTTCTCGTCTGCTCGTTCGGCTCGGTAAGAACGCATATGTTTTTAGTATTTCGAAAGACACGATGATGAAAAGCCCAGAAAGAGCACCTGCACTGTGCCTGGTCGGTTGCACAGGATTCGTTTCATTTTGTATCAGCCAGAGAAGCTGTCGCCAGGTTTCACTGAAGAGAAAAAAAATACTGCAGTGCTCTGTGACGAATGCAGCCGCTAACGTTTAGATATTTCGCTCCGTAAAAGGGCGCCGAAGGGCAAGAATACAACCAATGTTATCAATGTGCCCGATCTGAAAAATGGAGACGCCGCTTCCGACTATTGGTGGACTGCCCCCAAACTTCCTCCGATGACGACCCTGCCGTTACGGTGCTGTACCGACCCATCGGTCGAAAAGCCACCTTCATGGAGGAAGGTGGCATGACCACCTTCCTTGCTCTTTCTAGAGATGCCATCGCCACCCAGCTGTCCTGCATACTAGGCGTGAGACGCGTTCGCGTCAACTTCCGCCGAAATGTAGTGGCTGTGGATGCGGCGCGCGGAAATTATTTGACGCCTCTCCTTGAAGGGTGTACGTGTCATCGGCAATGTAGCAGTGCGCTCGAAAGCCCTCAACAACAATTCCTGTACGTGTATATAGGCATTATCTATGGAGTCGACCCTTCCTTTGATCCCCAGCACAAAGTCAGTGAGAACATAGAAGCCCGGCCCCGTCGCTGTGCTTTCCTGCTCGCGAAGTGGCGCGAACGTCAGCATTACCTTCGCCGGCAGCGTCGTGCCTACAAACGTGCGGCTCTTCAAGCAACCGCGCCCCTTTCGTGCTCGACTGCCCCGGCTACATCAATGCGACCGCTGCGGCGTGTTCGGCCACGCCGGCGCCACCTGCTCGCGTGACGCGCGCATGCCTCCGCTTTGGTGATCGAGTCGCATGCAACGAAAGGCTGCCCTGCAGAGATACCAGGCTGCGTCAATTGCGGCGGCCGTCACTTGTCTACTGGGCCGCGTTGTCCCGAGTGGCAGCTCGAGAGAAAGGCGGCCGTGCTGCTGTCGTCCTCAGAGCGACCCCTTTCACGCAAAAAAAGAGCTTGAGCTGGCCGGATCAACCAAACCGCACACAGCCGCTCCTACTCAGGCTACGGGCATCCAACGTAGCCGATCTTACAGCGACGCCCTGCGTGGCCACAGCAACCAACCAGCTGCAGCTGAGCCACCTCACGGCCCTGAAACAGCACCAAGCATGCAGCGACCCAAAGGACGCGCTCATAGCCGCACTCGCTGCTGCTCTTCGCGCCCTGCTGGACCAATGCCAAAACATCGAGTGCAATGTGCGCCAAATGTGTGTCGTGGGAATGGTCGCGGCTATCGCCGCACAGGAAGCTCTGCTTCAACACAAGTGCGGCTTGAGTCCCACACAGGCCGTCGCCTATGCAGCTGTGTTATTGCTGTATAAAACACTAATACGTTCCAAGCTATAATACGCATGCTCAATATGGGATCCAAGTCAGGATAAACTTTTTGTAACGGCACTAGAACTGGTTCAAAATAACTCCGTTAGGTTTATTCTGTGTAACTACAATCGAACCGCTATACTGTTACTGCCACGAAGTCTTAATCTTGCTCTCCCAACCCTGTCTGCGCGCCGCAAATTTCCCGACAAACTCTTTTTCAAAAGTTGTATTATCATCCTGTTCTGCGCGACCAATTTATCTCTAGGCCACATTAGCGATCCCATGGCATCGACCACAGCCACAAAGTTGGAATTACATTTGCAACACTAAGCATTTCTTTCACTCTTTTTTGCCCAGGACTAGTCGCCATTGGGATCACCTTCCTTCTGATGCTGTATCTATCAGTGATAACCAACACTTCCGGAATTTTCTAGCTAACAATGCATAAACAGGGTCTTTGACTCTTTGTAATGTTGGTTTTTCATGTTATTGTGCTAATATCTAATATCTTATGTATATTTTTTCCAATGATATAGCTAACATTGTATTATGAGCGAATATGGTATTTTTCTTTTACGTTTCGCTTGTATATTAACATCACTCCCCTGTGCTATGCCTTTGGCCCTTAGGGTACCATAAAAAAAAAAAAAATAACTTGAGCGCGGCTCTGTGCCCTGCATTCGCTTCTTCTGCTTTATTCGTGTTTTTTTTTTTGCCACCTTCTTCTGGTCTCTTTCTCCTTCATCTTTTTCTCCCCACACCCCCTTCCCCGTGCAGTGATGTTGAGGTGACCTCGCCTGAGAGTCAGTTACGGCGCTGCAATTATCTCTTCACTCTTCCTAAAAAATCACTCATGCACACACACACACACACACACACACACACTGAAGCAGCCCGGAGTTGTGATCGTTATGCAGGAACCTCAATGTACGCGCGCGGACACACACACACAAACACACAAAGTACATTAGCAAAACCAGCGCTTGCCGTGCACATAAAGGATGTGCGAACGCGGCAGGAAAAACCAGCAAGCAATCGGCGAGCTCCAAACGTACATGCAAGACCTCCGCGACAACCATAACTGCCAATCCCGGAGGCCCTGTGTTGCACCATCATTTTTCCTCTTGCCAGCAATGACTCCAGGCTGCAGCGACAGATGGCGCTGCAGTAGACCGGCGTGCTGCGATCCACAGCAAGTTCGCAACAGGGGATCAGAAAATGTGGTTGTGTAAGTTCATAGTGTTTTTTTTTTCTTTTTTTCTTTTTAGCCTAAGTAGGACATTAAGCAGTATTGGCGACGAGGAGTTACGGAGTCGCCATCGGTCGGAAGCGCCTCCCTTGCGTAGTATGAGGGATCACGGGGCGCGCTCCCCGTAGGTTTCGCTTACGGTGCTCAATAAAAACACCACGCGGCAGCCCTCCTGGACATTTATGTAGGTACTCTCAAAACGAGGGATGTTTGTGACTGTCGATATAATAATCTTGGGCGAACTGAAAGCACAGAATCGTTTACAAACGCTATCTCTTTACTGAATACGTACAGTGAAGGCCACTACGCGCGATCGCCGCGATGGAGTCTCCCGAACCAGCTAGCGTGCAAGGTCGGCAACCGCTGAGCCCAAACTATGTGAAATATATTCTTATAGTGGGTGGTCTGTATAACCAAATGGCGCATAACAGAATGAAGCCTCAATGCATGCAGCGATCGCACGGGTTCGCGGTGACCGACTGCGCGTCTGCATGCATGCATGTCCGCGCACAATGTTTCGCTTTCACTGAGAACATTTTCGCACTGTGCCGTGAGCTTTAGGCCGCAGAATATGAGCATTTGACAGTTCACAAGCAACCATTGTTGCGTGGACGTTATCAGAGCTGTTCAAAAACAATTTCGTTTTACCAAGGGACTTCGACGCCTACGGCGACTGTGATGTACCGTCGCGATGATTCAATATTTTTTTTTTCTTCTAAATTCCTGGACGTCTTATAAAGGATATTTATTGGGGTTCGTAGCGACCGCCGGTTGAAGGATGCACCGAGCAGTTCCCGAGCTCAAGCCTCTGCTGCGCGCTTGATGCTGCCGATGCTGCTGACTCTGAGCGCACGTTCGTTATCTTCCTTACAATGGCCCCGCAGAAATAAAGGAGCCATCCTGGCGAGTTAGTTTTCTGGACGGACGGTGGAATGGTGGTACGGCTTGAGACGCTGAGCGTGAACGACTTCGCGGTTACGACGTCGCATCTCGGACGGCGGCGTTATAGCGCTCAACCAGGTAATTAACGGGTGATGTTCGCTCGAGAACGCGGTATGGCCCGTCGTACTTCGGAAGGAGTTTTAGAGAGAGTCCAGGCGTGCGGTGTGGCACTAATAGCCAGACGAGAGCGCCCGGGAGAAAAGTGGGAGTCGAGTTCTGGGCATCGTGAACGGCTTTTTGACGGTTCTGGTCGTCCGAGGTGAATCGGCGGGCCAGCTGGCGACATTCCTCGGCGTGTCTGGCAGCTTCCGAGATCGGCAGGCATTCGGATGGGTCCGGCCGGTAGGGCAGAATGGTGTCAATTGTGTGCGAAGGATGACGGCCGTAAAGAAGGTAAAAGGGTGAGAATCCGGTAGTGGCCTGAGTCGCGGTGCTGTAGGCGTAGGTGACAAACGGAAGAACTAGGTCCCACTAGGCGAGACATACATGGCAAGCATGTCACCAAGAGTTCGATTAAAGCGTTCCGTGGTACCGTTAGTCTGTAGGTGATAAGCAGTGCATTTACGATGAACAATAGCGCATTCAGCAAGCAGTTGTTCGATGACTTCAGATAAGAAGGCGCGGCCTCTGTCGCTTAAAAGTTCACGTGGACCTCCATGACGAAGGAGAAAACGGTGAAGTATGAAATTGGCGACCTCCTGCGCTGTAGCATTTGGTAGAGCAGCAGTCTCCGTATAACGGGTTAAGTGGTCTACCGCAACTATTATCCACCTGTTGCCGGTAGGAGTAAACGGAAGTGGCCCGTAGAGGTCTATGCCCACGCGATCAAAGGGTCGGGATGGGCATTGTAAAGGCTGGAGTTCACCGGCGGAGTTGTGCGGTGGTGCTTTGCGGCGTTGGCACTCATGACAAGAGCGGACGAACTTTCGTACGAAATTGTACATTCCCCGCCAGTAATAGCGGTGTCGAAGTCTTTCGTAGGTTTTGAAGACTCCCGCGTGGCCACACTGAGGGTCGACGTGGAACGAGGAGCAGAGCTCTGATCACAAGATTCTCGAAATGACGAGTAACCAGGTGCGTCCCTCTGGGGCATAGTTGCGTCGATATAGTAGCTGGTCTCGAATCGCAAAATGAGGAACTTGGCGCCGAAGCGTACGCGACGCCGGAACTTTCGACGTATCCGTGGGAAGGTCGAGCAGAGATGCAGTCCAGGGATCATTACGCTGTGCAGCAGCGATAGTGTTAACGTCCAGAGAGGATAATGTGCCCTCGCAGGAGGAGTCGTGACTGGCCTTCGGGGGAAGCGGCGATCGGGATAGCGCGTCAGCGTCGGAGTGCTTTCGCCCGGAACGGTAAACCACGCGGATGTCATATTCTTGGATTCGCAATGCCCAGCGGACAAGGCGGCCCGACGGATCTTTCAGCGTCGACAGCCAACATAGTGCGTGGTGGTCGGTCACTACGTCAAACGATCGGCCGTATAAATATGGGCGAAACTTGCCAAGCGCCCACACAATGGCCAAACACTCCTTTTCTGTAACGCTGCAGTGTAATTGGTGAGAAGACGGCGCAAGGTTGTGAAGGCGTCGTCACACGCTGGAGACCATGATGAGAGATCTCTAGCGCCACCAAGGAGCTGCGTGAGAGGCGATATAATTGACGCAATGTTTCGAACGAATCGCCGGAAGTAAGAGCAGAGGCCGATAAAACTGCGGAGCTCTTTCATAGTGGTAGGTTTTGGGAACGCAGTAACAGCATGTAGCTTCTCGGGATTCGGGCGAATGCCCTCCTTTGACACGACATGGCCTAAAATTGCGAGCTGACGAACAGCAAATCGACACTTGTTCAGGTTAAGTTGCAACCCGGCGGAGGTCAAGCAAGTGAGTACGTGCTGGAGGCAGAGCAGGTGCGTTGCGAAATCAGGGGCGAACACCGCAATGTCGTCAAGATAGCAAAGACAGATTTTCCATTTGAGGCCACGCAGAACATTGTCCATCATTCTTTCGAACGTAGCAGGTGCATTGCAAAGTCCGAAAGGCATGACGGTGAATTCATACAAGCCGTCTGGTGTAACAAAGGCAGTTTTCGGGCGATCAGCCTCTGCCATCGAAACCTGCCAGTAGCCTGACCGCAAATCCAGCGAAAGAAAAGAACTCGGCTCCCTGCAAACAGTCCAGGGCATCATCGATGTGTGGTAATGGGTAGACGTCCTTCAGTGTGATTTTGTTCAACCGTCGAAAATCAACATAGAAGCGGATGGAACCGTCTTTCTTTGTGACGAGGACCACGGGAGAGATTCATGGGCTTTGGGAAGGTTGAATGACGCCTCGGCGGAGCATGTCATCGACCTGGTCTGCAATGACGCGACATTCCGTATCGGACACGTGATATGGTCTTTGTCGCAGCGGTGAGTGAGAGCCAGTGTCGATGTAATGCTCGACCGTCTATGCACGGTCAAGAGATGTTTGCGCAACGTCGAAAGAACGGCGGAAGTGCTGAAGGACTGCGAGAAGTTGAGATCGCTGCGAATGCGCCAGATCTTCGGCGATGAATGGGCTGAGCACACCAGTCCATGTTGAGTCGGGTACGGAGAGGGCACTCAGTTCATGGACGGCAGTAGAAGGTACTTCGTCGAGGACGGAGACAATTCGTGTTAAATAGACCGACTCGACGTAACCAAGGCATTCGCGGCGGAGCAGTGATAGCGGCGATGAAAGATGATTGTAAATGGGCATCGTGCTGACACCGGCGGCATGGTCAAGAGCTGCAAAGGGCAAAGGAAGCGCTTTTTGGGTAACAAAGTGATGAGAGAGCATGAAGAAGACCGTCCCGTCGGATATGGTACTACAGAAGACTGGTACGAATGCTGAAGAGCACGGGGGAATACAGGTCTCTTCTTTCACGACAATTTTAGCGGCAGGATGAGCATCGACGGAGGCCAGGTCACCAAGGTGGAAAAGTTCAATCTCAGCCCGAGCGCAATTGATGATGGCATTGTGGCGTGAGAGAAAATCCCATCCCAGAATAACGGCGTGGGAGCACGATGAAAGAACCATGAATTCAATTGTGTACAGAACGTCCTGTATGGTCACACGGGGAGTACAAGCAGCGGTAGGGCAAATGGGTTGAGCACTCGCTGTTCGAAGCGACAATCCAGACAGAGACGTCGTCACTTTACGAAGCGAACGGCAAAACCTGGCATCCATAACTGAAATAGCGGCACCGGTATCGACGAAGGCGACTGTAGCGACATCTTCGATAAACACATCGTAAAGGAGGAGGACTTCGGCATGTCGACACTTGCGCAGTTCTTGCCTCAGGAACGGCGTCGTCTAGTTTCCCTCTTCGTTAGAGACGGGTCGTCAGCGCGCATAGGGGAAAGCGATGGGCGAAGTGGGGAGTGTGATCGGAGGCGTTCGAAGCGAGGACGGCGATCAGTCTGGGAGCGAGCTGGTGATGGGTCGAAGGGTCCGTAAGGCGCATTTGAATCAGGCGGCACATAGGGCGCTCGGCGATCGTCATCGAACGCCTGCGATCGGCGGCGGCAGAACCAATTGCGACATTACCGGGATGCCTACATGCAAAGCATATAGGGCGATTGTCCGGCGTACGCCACGGGTTAGCGACGGCAGTGGTGGTCCAGGGGACGGGAGGGGGAGGGCGGTGCACATGCTGCTGGAAGCGACGCACGGGCATAGTGCGAGGGGCCATTGCAGCAACCGTAGCATAAGTGACTGGTGTAGTCACGACATCCTGCTGGTGAACAACCGGCAGCGCATCCGCGACCTCTTCATGGATCACGTTACGGAGATGAGACGGCAAAGTGCTGGCAGACTCCTGAGTGACGGTGCTGCCGTGCGACTTCTTCGCGGACGAAATCCTTGATTTGGGTCATCAGGGAGGCTTGTTGTGGGCCGGTGGTCAGGCTGCAGAGTGATGCCGCATTCGGTGTGGGATGTCGCCTTGTCAGAGCTCGCTGCTTACGTAATTCATCATAACTCTGGCACAAGCTGATGACGTCGCCAACAGTGCGCGGGTCCTTGGCCAGAAGCATCTGGAACGCGTCATCGATTCCCTCCATGACGTGCTTGATCTTTTCCGCTTCGGTCATGGCTGCATTCACGCGCCTGCACAAATCAAGAACGTCTTCTACATAGTTGGTGAATGCCTCACCCGTGTCCCGTGCACGTGTACGCAAACGCTGCTCGGCTCAGAGTTTCCTGACGGCGCGTCAGTCAAATACTTCTGTAATCGACGTCTTGAACGCCGACAACGTCCGGATATCCCTCTCATGATTTCTGAACCAGGGAATGGCCACGTCCGCGAGGTAGAATGATATGTAAGCCAGCTTGTCCGAGTCACTCCCATTTGTTGTGAACGCTTACCCATTCGTAGGATGACAGCCACTCTTCAACGTCGTTGTCGTCGGTTCCGCTGAAGATAGGAGGCTCCCCGAACTGTTACAGCGCAAGGGACGGGTGGCGATGGAAGAGTCTGCTGGTCGGCGTCCGGCATGGCGGAGGGTAGCGTCCGAGAACGGAGTTCCAGGATGGTAGAATGGAACGTTACCCCGCACGGCTCCACCACTTATAAAGGAGATTTATTGGGGTTCGTAGCGACCGCCGGTTCTAGGATGCACCGAGCAGTTCCCGAGCTCGAGCCTCTGCTGCGCGCTTGATGCTGCCGATGTGCGCACGTTCGTTATCTCTCTTACAGTTTCAATATTATTTCTAAAGTTGCGTGGCACTGTATGCTCTCAGCGGGCGATCTCGCGCTGCTTTTTCGTAATCCAGTGCCTTACTTCATAACATCAACATGACCATATACCATGCCTTTGTTTAATGTGCTTCTTACCACTCCCTTTCCATTCCAGTAAACTTGCGAGTGTCTAGCATCATTGTTGTGTCGGCAGCGCAATGCAAGCGGGGGCCCGCGCCCAGCGAACGCGCGGCGAGCGCCCGGCGCAGAGAGGGAGACGCGGAGCCAACTGCTCCTGATGAAAACCGGACAAGGACTGAGCCGCAGTGTTGCCACGACACATTAAAAAATAGTAGTAGATTTTCTCGCGAAAAATCAGTAGAAATCAGTAGATTTTCAATTGAAGCTTTTGCACTCAGTTTATGAGCCCAGGAATTAAGCGCTTATATTAGTACTATGTTGAAGTATTGTAGCTTCTAGGAAATCGTACAAAAATTGACCCCGAGATTCTTAGCGATACTTTTGAAAAACCCAGAGAGCCATTGTCAAACACAAATTTAAAAACAGTGAAGCCCTCCGATGGCCTATTCAAAGGCGTCAGATAGTAGTTAGTACCTGAAAGCTTTAGAGTATAGTATCTTCCATACAGGGGTAATTGGAGATCGCTGGGAGAGGCCTCCATAGAGGCCTCCGTGCTGCAGTGCACGTAAAAATAGGTTGGTCATGATGACAATGGTGGTTTCATAGTTGTGGGTTTCGGTAGTGCACCCACTTTCACAAATTCACCGCCTCACCTTTTCCCATAGAGTTTCTCACTACATATAGTGAGAAACTCTATGCCTTTTCCCACAGAGCATAGAAACTCTACGCCTTTTCACCACTTTGCTCAAAGACAGAGGTAGCGCCACGTTTGAGAGTCTGGAAACGCAAGAATGTATGTTAACCTTGGAGCCAACCACGTTTTTTTTTTCTCTCGCTATGTGGCATCACATTATAATATAACCTCTGTACTGAAAAAGTTGCAGATTTCACTTTTGTTTCAGTAGAAAAGCAAGAAAATCAGTAGATTCAAGCGCTTTATCACTGAATCAGCAGAAAATTTTAAAAATCAGTAGATCTACTGATAAATCAGCAGCCGTGGCATCACTGCTGGGCCGGCTCGCGGCCGTTTATTACTAAAAAGGACTTCACACGCCAGATGACACCTCCTGATTGGTCCAAGCTCGTCACATGACAGAAGGGGGTGTGCCGTCTAACTCACGGAGGAAGGAAACTAAGGAGAGGCCCTGACGTCACTCTTTGTGAAGCAAAAGTGAAGCCGGAATTTGGCGTTGCTCATGGCGATGCTCCGCCTTTTGGGCCACCCTCCTCTCTTGTTTACATCTTTCGCGAAACCACGCCGCGCTGCGTTTGGTGTCGCGCGCTCGCGCAACATCTGGCAGAGCACGGTGCAGGTAACACAGCGCAACAAGACACGGTGACTAACGCAAACCCGCCCACTCAGCGCCTTTGCCACGGCCCGAAACCTACCAGAGCAACACGTGTGAGCGCTCAAAACCATAACAACGCCGCCATTGTGGCCCAAAAGGCGTGGCCATACAACAAAAAATAAAATAAAAAAGCAGCAAAAAAACTGAGAACCTACTACGTCATTTCCGCCACACTTTTCTCCTAGCGCGCGGAGGGGGTAGGGCCTCTCCTTAGTTTCCTTCCTCCGTGCGTCTAACTAGACTACTACGAAACATGAATGTATGATAACACGGAGATCTGGCAGGGGGAGACACTATACCACAATCATCAAGTTCATGGGCCAAACAGTCGTGACATTAGCCGGGCAGCGAGTGCGGGCGAACGTCTCAGTGCGCATTTTCTGCTACTCACCGAACATCGCGCAGTCCCGGCGCCGTAGCAGAAATCTTCCTTGAGTCTGTGCTTGCTGCATACCCGAGTTCTAGCCAATGACTGTTTGCCGGTTCTAAGTTTCGCGAGCCAAGCTTCACGCAGCTTCTTGTCCTGCGGCTACGTGTCAATAAGGCTGACACCGGGCTCCGTTGCGTACGTCCGGCACTGCGGCACCGAGCAGTAGCCTACCATGCTGCACGCCTCCAAAGGCAGCCACTACCTATTATAGTGATTTCAAATGTTGTCAAGCAGACACCCAAGGCAGAAAAGCCTCAACACTTGATCAGAACGGCAGCGCAGAGGCAGACGCCGCGTCGCTATTGGCCTAACGAGAAGCGTCTACATGCGTCTATATATACGGAGTGGCGAGGAGCACATTTGTTGGCGCCGTTGCTACGCTCGAGCAGTGTAGGCGGCGCCACGTTCGATGAGGTAATGTGAAAGAGAGGAGAAACGAGGAGGAGGGAAGGCGGAGGAGGAGAGTGTCACTACATTACGAAGTTTAAAGGGAAGCTGAAACACTTTTCGAAAAAAATGAGTTCTCTGCGGCATTCTACAGTTTTGAGTCCCCTGAACACGAATATCTGGTTCAAAAAGGGTGGAAACAAACGCAAGCGGCTGTTTTTCCAAGAAAACGCGCACCAGCGCCTCAGGGCATCGCGCGAACGCCGCCGCTGTTGCCCGTGATTGGTCGGGGCCGCTGTGACGTCTTTCGCGGCAGTCTCCGGTCGGCGCCGCCGTTTCAGAGCGTAGCACGCTGTTCTGTTCTGGCTTCATAGCTGAGTTATGGCTGAGTTGTAAGCATTATGGAACGTTCTCGCTGTCTCGGACAGCTTGTATTTTCGCCGTACATGTTCGAACCGACAGCCGATACGGAAAACGATGGCGGCAACGGCGGCAACGACGATGTAGAGTGTGCCAACAGCGAGAGCGATGTGTGCACCTTCTCGCGCGTTGGAAATCTTAGCTGGTACTTATGTTTTTTTTTTTTTTTATGCGAAGCATATTACTAGAGCTCAGGTTCCAATGCCGGGAGAAAAAATGCGCTGAAGTGTCACTGGGAACTTGCTGCTGGAAGAATGCCGAAGCACTAACTTCTCATTAGATTGTAAACACGGGTGCAATTCCGCGATGACAAGCACCTTGCCGCTACTTGTCTAAAGTAGTCCCGTGGTTTTTTGAGTGTTGATACACGATCGCGAACATAAGTGCCGCGTTTCAAAGCGCGCACATGCAGTGCTGCAGGGTACAGTCATGGAAGTTGCTTATCATACAAATCCAGAGATGGCCAGAGGTATTATATGTGCAATATTCATACTATGGTTCGACGACTTTGCGATTGTGGCTCGATCAAGAATCGGTATGCGTGCTCCATGCTAGTGTTGACATAAAGATATTAGGCAGTTTTAGCACCGCCGTGTGGTAAACACGATAACTGCAACCGTACGTCGAATGTCGTTAGGCAAGCCTATACTCCATTTCATACCTCAGGTGCAACGCTGTGGAAGCTACGCACGAAGTCCGGTCACCAAAATTTATTACTGCGCGCGTTTCCGTCTATGCTTCGCAGCGTGCCAGCGGCGTTTGCTCGCGCGAGCATGCACGTGAAGCTGCCGCGACGGGCCGCAATTAAAAAATACCGAAAACAAAATTGATTTAAAAGAACGTGTTAGCAGCCGTATAAGTACACGGATTGTTTCTATGGGTAAATTCTTTCTTTTTTTCATTCAGAACTGAGCTTATATATGGAAAATCTTCTCAAAAATTGGGTCAAGCAACACCGAACTTTTTCCAAGTGCGAACGCAGCCACTGCAAGAAGTATCTCAAGCCTCCACAGCGTTGCACCTGATGTATGAAACGGAGTATAGCAACGCTAGCAACAACGCGTTTCCGCATTTGTCGTAAGGCTATCCGGCTACGCTAAAACTGTGTTACCAGACGTTAATGGCTGCGAATGTTCGCATTTCTCGAGTGCATCAATGTGGGTCTAATCAGGTTTTCATTAAACTAGGTGCACCTGCATGTGCTGCGTATTGATGGAAGATGAAGAGCACAGCACAGTTGATTTCATCGGCACGAACTTATCTCTCCTCACCGCACGGACCCACTGCGCTGCAAGCTTCTTGTCCTTCGGGAACCTGTGAAACACCACATCGTCTCGCCCGCCTGTGTTCGCGCAGCCGAATGCTGCACAGAACGAGGGCATGTTGGGCGCCCTTGGCTGTAGGCACTCACGCAGCACAGAAGGAAAGAACAGTTTACGAAAATCGCAAAAGAAAACAAACGTGAGCGGCGGCGGCGGCAGATCTCTCATAGCGTCGTTCAGTAAAGCGCAGGACGGAAAGAGGCATGCCAGCACATGCCAGCACGCCGGTCCGGCAGCTCGGTCCCCGCCAGTGACGTCACTCTCGCCGGTTCTCTCCTCTGGCAACCATCTCACCCGGCGCTCCGGGAAGCGATGGGGGCGTGTCCGCGGGGGTGATTTAGAAAGCGATTTCCGCCCCTTATATTAATAAAACGAAGAAAAACATTACGGAGCCGTAAATTATTAGGCCTGTTCTTCCCAATCCCAGCAATTCATGGAAATTGAAAACCGTTTCAGCTTCGTCCGCGCGTGCGTCTAAATGTCGTACAAAAATCCCTCACGTGACCTGATTTTAGGTACCTAAAGACAGGATCGTTTAGGGATTTTTGAGAAGGCGCGATGGTGCCAATGATGGTGCCGCTGAATGACGCCGTGACGTGTTCGTTCTCGGCTTGAACGCGCGTTGTTCAACATCCCCATGTGATTGTGCTTGCGTTGCTTGTGTGTTGGTTGTAGGTTCTGTGTTACTCGGCGGAAAGCCGTGAGTAGTGGTAGTGCGGCAGTGCGGCTTTGGCCTCCGTGAGCTCTGGCAGTACAGAATCTGCGTTGTGTGACCCGTGCTTCCTTGAGAACCCGGCGGTGGTGACAATTGAAATGTCGAAGTGGTCTAGCGCATCGGCAGCGCAGCTCAGCGAACCGCGATGTGGCGTCGCCGAGTCCGCCTTTGCTTAACGGACATCGAGGGATGTACTGCTAGCTACAAGTCATGTAAATGCGACTGCGTCGAACGCCCACTGTTCAGTGCTGAATGTTTGGTTAGTGTGCTGTGCTTGTAACGAGTTGTGCAGCCGTGCAGTGAAAGTGGTGGTGGAGCAGAGTGTCTTAGGGCTCCATTTGCGCGTTCACAGACATGTGCTTCCGTTTTGGTCTCATTAGGGGCTGTCGCGGGATTGTAGTGTGCTCCTTGCTTAGTATGAAGTTTACGATGCTAACACACAGCTTGGTCACGTTTTTCCGTGCTAGATGTCATTTGCATGACGACCGAGTTGAAAACGAGGCATATGTCTATGCTCTTTACGTTAGTGTATTGTAGACTACTTTCTATTGTGGAAGTTCTGGCAGTCTTATTATGCAAGGAGTATGAACGTAAACATATTTCTATGTGTCTGAAATTTTGAGTTGCACATAATATCCTTTATGACTAATAAGTAGGCTACACGGCCTGTGTGAATCAGCTACCGTTTGTTGCGACGCTCTTCCGTGTGATAGTCTGATGCATGGTGTGCGTTTATTTCTTTACTGTTGTAAAAATCATTTGTTTATTCACTGAATACAAATGCCCTGCTTCTTCGCCGCAGTACATTTTAGTTACACGGTGAAGCATACTAAAAGTGGGAGGGAGCCGCTATCACCCAACATAGTATGACCACTTAGGCGACCTGAGAAGCGGCGGGGCGCGAGTGTATAATTAAAGAACTCCTATCTCCAGTGACAGTGGTCCCATTCCACTTTTAGTGTGCTTCGCCGCAGTACGTTGCTTATGCATCACCGCGAAACATTGGTGTGTTGCGAGAAAGGTAATCTTAAAAAGCCCAATTATGCAACGTTTCTTTTGTAGCTTGCTACACCGCTATACATGGGTGGAAATAAGCATCATGCAGTAAAGCATACTAAGAGTGGAAAGAGCACATAGGTTTACACTGTGCTCATTATATTCAATTGTGATATAATTTGCAAGTGCATCTGTGCTCGTAGTAAGCTTCATTGACGATTCTTTGTACATTACAAATTCATATTGCAGGGAAACCCACTAAAGCACATTTGGCGTTATGGAACGCATTATTCACCTTCAATGCAGGAGCACAATGCGGATTCATGCCTATGCTTTTGGCTGGACTGCACATGCTCTTTGGGAATTGATTCGTTGTTCATAAGTGTGCTGGTACTTTAAACTGGAGGGCTGTAGTTGATATGGAAGCACAATTTTTATTAAGGGGAGAAGATGTTGCCAAGATGGTTGCAGCACAGATTCCTTTTTTTTTCTTTCAGGCACCTTTTCCACTAGAAGCTTCCATTGCAGTGTTTCAAGCCTCTTTAAGCCAGCACATAGTGTATATAAAAATCGGACACTGATTGGGAACATCACCTATGCTCTCTGCAGTAAGCTGTGCACAGGAGAAGTTCATGCCCATCTATTGTAAAAAATTTAGCACGACCAGACAAAATAAAGGAAGGGGGTGGGCTTCAGCAATACTAAGTGTTGAATGGTGCTTTGTCTTTTCCCTTGAGTTTTCTGTTTTTGGTGCTTTTTATTATGGGTTCTCTACAGTAACCACATGAGTTCCGAACTTGAGCTTGTTGCTTTCAGATCTCTTGGTTGTTACTAACAGAAGAGTGTGATAAACGAACAAGGGCTTGGAGGCATCCAGTCACCTTGCTTGTCTCATGGTGTTCATGAGCACTGCGAGCCTCCAGACAAACTAGGAAGGGAGGTTTGTTGCAATCCCTTCTGAACTGTATTGCCACCAAACCAACAGTGCTCTCAGTGACAACTTTTGGACACTAGAATGCTTGCACCCAGCAATGTTAAAGAAGGAAGCATTCAGGATGTGCGAAGTGCGCCTTTTGAAGCTGGCAGCATTGCTGAAGGGGCTTTGCCTGCCTGCCCTCTTTATGGATACACAAAGATGATTTCTCTTTGAGGGGGATTGTTTCAGAGGTCGTTACATGGCAACAGTGCTGGGTGTTTAGTAGCAGAGAAGCTTGTCTTTGCCCACTGTCAATAATCTATTCCTTCTCCAGTGCCCCTGTGAAGTGCCAACTTTTTGGATGCAATGTGCTCTCCATGCATGCATGCATGTTTAGCTTGTAAAGATGTCTATTACCCCTTGCCGCAAACTGGTCCTTGCTGATGGCACCCAAGAAGGCATTGGGGAGTACGGCGATGCACACTTGCAAAACACTGTTGATACGAGTGAGACCAAATTAATGGAGCTGCTGCTTTTTTTGTCCACTCCATTCTCGTTAGTTACAATGAGCAGTTCTTTGTCCGAGCAGAAGGCATATGTAGTTGGTCGTGCATAGCTTGCACACTAAGGCTTGTTGGCGTGTTATCACAGATACCTGCCTGAGAACCTTAGCACAGTGTTTATATGTAAAAACCTTCTGATTTGTTGATGACTTCCTTCTCTTTATCACACATTGCCTGATGAAGCCAGCAGCTGGGTCAACCAGATGTTCAACAGGCTTCCCACTAGTTTTCCCAGCGTCTTCTTTACCAGGGTGCTACTCATAGATATCCTGACCTTTCACTGCACTTCAACCATAGTCACACCTGCTGAACCTATAGCATGCAATAAAAAAAGTGCTATACGTCATGTTGCTCCAAACTCATAACATGTGCTGGAGGCCTTGAACACCCTCATTTATTTATGCCCTCATCATACTGTATGAAGCTTTGCATGATAAGTTCGACAATTAACACCTGCTGGTTTTCAATTAACACCTGCTGGTTTTCCACTGTTATTCCTGTCCAGCTTGCTGAAAGCTATCCCGAGTGTTTCAAGAGCAAAAGACTGCTGCCGGACAAGAAGTGCATAAAGCAAGGGTCACTAAACCACATGTTGCACAAAATGAAGAAGGCCACTGAGTGTACAGGCAGTTTACTTTAATTTCAACAAGCTTGGTTCTCCCTTTGCAAGTGAGTAAACTCACCATCCCTGAAGACATGGCCTGTGACAAACTATGTGTCAGATGATGTGTCCCCCTCAGAGCTGAAGATGTGTACGAGATTCTCGACTTCTACACTGGGCAGACAGGCTACTATAAAAACGACTGCCTTTACTAATATGCTAATAACATGAAAATGGGCAGAATATTGGCTATTCATTGGCCCAAACTGCAGGTGCAAGCCACTCTTCCACCAGATGTGTGTTGTTTACAGGAACTGGAGCTATACAAATGCAGATAAAAACAATGATGTTTGAAAGTAGTAGAGCTGCACTATATTCTGCACAAGCAGTGCTATCTGCAGCGCTGGTACCTTATAGCCACAATTCATGGCTGCACCACCATGCAAAGGCACTATTCTTGAATTATTTACTTCTATTTATTATGTTTATGGTGGCCATATATTCCTAGTACATATCATCCACATTGTGTGCAATATGGTTAAATGATGTCAACTATGATAGCCATTCCTAATCTGAAATGCAACAACAGAGCAAATATAGGCAACAAATTGTAATTCAAAAAGACAACCAGTGCACAGGATAAGTGACAGACTTCCTTTTATTGAAAAAAATGTCAGAAGTGGGTAGCAAGCTTTCAAGCTTGGGTGACAGAGGCTAAACTTAGCAAAATGCTACACTCACACTCAAATGTAAAACAGCCGTGGACAAAAAACTGACATGATATTGTACAGAATGAAAGGGCAAGACTTCATCCAAGAACTCTATTGCACCACATACTTGACATGGTGACATGGTGTAAAAAGTGTTAACATGCCCTACACATAAAAAAAAAACATGGAAAACGTGCCTTAAAATGCAATGTGCAGAGTCTGAAACCAAGAAAAAACAACCCGGAAAAGGTTTCGCTAGGTCTTTAAATTATTTAAATTGTCAAACTGTCTCATCACTTCTTAATGAACTTGCACAGCTGAAAAGGAAGGAAAGAAAACCCAATGGCAGGGCCGCAGAAAATGTCACCAAATAAATATACTTTGCTTACCAAGGATGCCTCTGGTTTAGTTATGGTCTGACATTGCACTATAATTGTGTAGAAGCTTTTCTTGTTTAGAATGGTTTAGCAGATAGCGGAAAAAATGGCCATGAGAGCACCAGGTGTATGCATAGTCGATGCACAAAAAGCCACTGCTTTCTTACTTTCTTTTTCTCTACTACTATTAATGAGCATTTAAGTGCCTTAATAGCACTGCTAACATCCTACTGCAAAACACAAAATTGGGCAAGTTGTGACAAAGAAAATTGCAGTTTCACTCGTAATGCGAAACAATGATGCAGTAGCTGGTGAAATATGCATAGGAAGCTTGCTTAATGCTGTGTTTGTTGAAGTGAACACTTGCCAATGCAAGTCAGTAATCTTCTTTAAAGAAGTAAAATAAGTACGAGTCGTATTTATTTGTGGGAGTTGTGCCTCCCAGTGTTGCAGTGGAAAGACTCGACTTTTCTCCCTCCTCTTTCATATCTGGACTTGGCCACTGGTCTCCACCAAAACAACCCTTTAGCTCCTTACTGCTGAATTTGTTTTGGTTTTCTCAAATCTATATTTGGGCTACCCATTGCTAGGTCTTGCGCAATGCTTGAGGAAAACAAGACACCAACAGCCCCAGCCACTAAATCTGAGAAGCCAAGCACTAGAAGATTAATGAAGCAGATGCACCCAATCAGTGTCATTACATGTAAGAAGAAAAATTAACATAGGACTGCCTTCACAAGTGGGGAAAGTGATGAGAAAGAACTTGAAGGTATGGATGCCAGCTCTACATATAGTACGCAGACATTGAACAGGTGTTAGCCAATCATGGCACCTGTTGGCTAGATCGCACTCTCCAAGAAAAGTATTCGTCATGACTGTACCTTCAGCAGAGCGGCTGAAATGTAGAATTGTGGACTGCCAATCTTTTGATCATATGTTTGAATCCTCACATCACAATATGAGAGCTTTATCTGCAATATTCTAGCAATAAATTTGGGAATTCCAGTGACAACACTAGTAGACATCAGAACAACCAGGGGAGTTAGCCCATAGCAGCTATTGCTGTAAAGAAGACTGGCATAAGCACAAGAATTGAGATAGGCACACTACATGCCTTTGTTCTAGTAGTGGTCCACTACTTTGGTGCTACAGTTAATGATCTTGAATGAGTTCAAGGAGCAAGAATTTAGCCCAGAAATAATATTACGCTTAACAGCTGTATCTAGTTGTATCATTTTGCCTATGCAGCTTTATATAACCCTGTCCACACTTGCCTAAAGCACGAATGGCATCCTGAAAAAAATGAGCTTTTGATGTTGCTTTGGATAAAATTCATCCGTTTCGGCCTAACAGTACATGTACATACTGCACATACTTGCATTCAGTATACCTTATCACCAACTGTTAATTCACCTTCTTACCACATCAGCGAATCACTCCTACAACCAAGTGTGCTGGTCCGGGTTTTACCTGCATTTCCACCTGTGTAGTTGGTAAAAGTCTGGCTGTTTACTGTAACTTCATATTTAAACATTTGGTTGCATAAGAGGCTTTGGTAACACTGGCAACACTAATGCCTGGGCAGGCTTCAGGAAAGGCCACCAGTTCCTCCTCATTGCAGACTGTGCTCAACATCCTTCTTGGTTCGACTGTGACTATGAACCCATATATCTTTCCTCCGAAGTGGCTGGTTTGGCGATGCTTTGATGCAGAAAGAGGCTATTGTCGCACGTGTCAACCTTAGGCCAGAAGCTAATCTGGCACAGGTGGAAATAGTCTTGTCTTTCCCATATGGTGGTTCAGCCTCGCGAGGCACATTCCTTCAGTCAATTTTCACACTGTCAATGTGAGTGAGACTGATCAAAGTTTGTCTATGTTGTCAGGTTTCTTGCCTGCTTTCGGTAGTGGCATCATGACCAAGTGTTTCCACTCTGTGGGGAATTACAATATTCCAGATTTCATTGATTACAAGCAATAGTGCTTGCCTCTTCATTTCGGCAAGATTCCTCAAGATTATCATCATCATTCATTATGGGGTTTTACGTGCCAAAACCACTTTCTGATTATGAGGCACGCCGTAGTGGAGGACTCCGGAAATTTAGACCACCTGGGGTTCTTTAACGTGCACCTAAATCTAAGTACATGGGTGTTTTCGCATTTCGCCCCCATCGAAATGCAGCCGCCGTGTTCCTCAAGATCTGTAAAATGACTCCATCTTTGCCACGTGCACATTAAGTGTTGACATGCTCGAGAGCAACAACAGGTTCTGCCATCGTAAAGAGGCTTTCCATTCCTTCTTGGCAAGTGGTCATTAAGGTGCGTACAACTCTGGTGACGGTCAGTCACCGTGAGGCGGTCAGGGAAAGCATCTGCAGCTTGTTCCTCAAGTTACTCAGATGTGCACTGAAGATCGAGCAGCATGTTTTCAATAGTATTACAGTATTTGGTTCATCCTGTTATAGTCGAGAATGTGTCGCATCTTACTGAGACCTATACATTCAAATGACGCACAGTGATCCATTCACTAGTCTCTGGCAAGTTTCTTAGCATGACATCTTGCCTGCTCAGTCTTGTGAACAATATTGATCAGGGTTTGTTGCATGCGGCTCAATTTAAGTATGCAGTATGCAGCTTGGCTTGCTCACCCCAAGGTTGCAGCAGGTGCTTGTCAGGGCTGGATTCATTATGCAAAAAAGAGGTGAGGCGTGCAGACAGGACACAAGAGTAGAGAAGTGGACAACACGAACGCCGACTATCAACTGAAGGGAGCACTGAGGCAAAAAAAGAAAGGAGACACAAAACTCATCTGCGCAAGCTCAGGAATGGTATCACCATGTGTCAGTCGGGTACATGTGCCGGTCTACGTGAGAGATAACTATTAAGGCACTTAATCTCTTCCTTACGTAAAGAAAGCGAAGGCTGACTCACGCATGCACTTCCACCATTATAGATATGCCATGCCTCTACCATAAGATGAGCATCTTCATTCTTATACCTGTACAATATGGCGCATTCATCTAACTCTGGCGTGCAGTTGGTGGTGGAATGGTGGATTGGTGGAGATGTTTCTGTGGGAGCAGTAGCGACTGTAGTAGAGCCATGAGCCGCATATATTGAAAATCTAGAAGGCAGAGTACAGTGCCTTAGCAACCGCGATTGAACGCAAGTGGCTGAAAGGCCGCCTGGGCCGCCGGTGACGATGACTGACCCAGCACCAGTGCTGCAGGCGCCAGAAAGTCTGTCCGACGTACCTTCAGAGGCAAAGTTCTCACTGGTGTTGTAGAAGTCACGGGGCGTGGTAGTGCTGAACCTATAGCATCACAATTTGGCGGCTGGACGTAATTATATTTATTCAATCATGTTTTTTACGAATTTTAACGCGTCATTATTTCGCATTATTGGCGGCACCTCCGGGACACCAAACGACGCCTCCAGGACGACGCTTGCGCTTGCCAGGGGTGTATAGGTTGTCTGCTATCGCGGACAGGTAATTTTTTATGCGAACACCCCTGGCACGCTTCGGCCTTCGGGGCCACAAACCACGGGCCGCCCTGCTTCCAGCTTTGATCCCCCCGCTACCCCTTGGGTGGCCTGAAGATCCTGCGCCACCTGCTTTAGTATAACCTCAGGTGCCTAAGACTTCCGTTTGTCGATTACATGTGCCCTCCTTGAGCAGTGCTTGTAAAGTCCAAGCTATCGTCACGACGAAAAAGAAAAAAGCGACCCGCGATTTATACAACACCAGTCAGAACATTGCCCCTTCACACACAGCGATCACCAAATGGGGCGTCCGTGCCCTGCCTCACCGCGTGGGCAGCCAGCGGCGGAGCGTAAACAAACTCAACCGCACTTCGCAATGCCGGCATGTCTAGGGGATGATAGTGATCTAAAGAAAGGAAGGACGCTTGATTCTGCAACCCGTGAGTAAGAACAAATGCATACAACACGTGCTAAGAAACCTCCTCCTTAAAGGGACACTAAAGGGAAAAATGATTTCTTCTGCATCAGTAAAATTACCGTTCTACAACACCAAAAACACCACTCTTACAACGATAAGACGTTTGGTAAGCCAGAAAAAGCGCAAGAACGAAATACGGGTGGCGACTCCTACTTAAGTTCCCGCACGTGGGGGCTGTAACGTCTTGAATTCTGATGGCATCTTCTAGGTCCTACTAATTAGATTGACTACATTGTGTTCTAAAGGAACTAAATATTAAACATGGCAAGTTTCGGGAACCTTTATTCAGCCAACGCGACCCAAATGCGAAAACATACTTTGGAATCCTCGACGTCACGCTGACGTACTGGCATTTGGGTTTCGGTGTGAAATTCAAATACTGATACTTGGACCTTCATTTTCTCATCTAATAATCAAAGTATTCTTTTGAAATGACTGCCTGCAGGGTTTTCAAACAATGCTTCATTAGTCTAAACTGATTTATTGTTTCGCTTTAGTGTCCCTTTATGTGCCTAGGCAGAGTCAAGCAAAAGTCCCCAGATTTACTCGCTCGCGCCTGCACACAAACGACTAACGATCCCTCAAATAAACGTCTCGTCTCATTACCGTCATTGGATGGATGGATGGATGTTATGAGCGTCCCCTTTGGAACGGGGCAGTGGGTTGCGCCACCAAGCTCTTGCTATTATACTGCCTAATGTCCTACCTAGGTTAAACAATAAAAAAAGAAGAAAAATATTATGAACTACCACACCCAAATTTTCTGATCCCCTGTTGCAAACTGTGCTTTTGTACGTCTCCGTCTTTTGTCGTTTCCCTACTTTTCTTCCACCAATCCTCCAATCGCCTCTTACTAATGCCTATTGCGAACATGCTTACCACTGCTCCCACTGAACCCAAGGGCTTCAAGGAGGCCAGTGGTGCCTAAATTGACCGCCAGGTAGACGTCTTCACATTCTAATAAAACATGCTCCGTAGTTTCCCTAGCTTTACCGCAGCAAGCACACGCTTCTTCTTCCTTCTTATATCTCGCTTTATAGGTGTGTGTTCTAAGGCATCCCGACCTCGCTTAGAAAAGTAATGAGCTTCCCTTTGAGTTATCATAAATTGTTCCCATGACAGCACAGCACCACTTAGGAAACTACCGTAGATGGTGCGCCAGATTTCCTTCTAGGTGTTATAGTGAGAAACTCTATGCACTACCATATTCCAGTGCACCATAGTGCCACCAAGCCCTTGTTCTTATTTTGTTTAAAGGGACCCTGAAACGATTTTAAACAAACTGAGTCATTAGAGTAGGTTGTTCTGATCATTATTTGACGCATCTAAGCACTCCGCGTAAAACATGTAATTTATTATAGTTTTAAAAATGTACATCGCTGGGGATTGCAGCACATCGCTCATCTGAATTTTTAGCCGCCCCTAGCCATTTGGCGTTTCCCTAATCATATATGAAACTCTATGGCCCTAATGACGTTAGTAGGGCGAGCTGTCGGTTTAGCTGCCCAGGATGCGTCATCAATAATTTTTGCAACTTTATAGTGAACAAATGATGTTGTTCATAATAGTTGGAGTGTTAGTTAATTTGTTTATATAGAAGGAATGTAGCAGAAAAAGAGTGCACAAGAACAATTTTTCACTGTATACATTTAAGCACTTCCGGCACACAGCAAGTGTCTGCTTGTGTTACAACATGCTCCGTTTTCACAAGAGTTCCGCGGTCTGTGTTGGTCTCAGTCTTTTTGCAGCACCGTGATTCGCCTTTGTCGCCTTCTGGGCTGCAAACATAGCGACTGGCAACATGTCAAGCTGTGACATCGTGTCCCTCTGCAAGGCAGCAGACGAGAGGAATGGCTGCAGAGCATCGGACTGTCACTATCCGATCGGCGCCAGGATTTGCACGTTCACGGCCGTCACTTTACACCCGAGGATCAATTACTATACCATATCATATAGTGTTTTGCAAGTCCGGTATTCGGGTAAACGCAAGTGCAAGGTGACTGAGCCTGGCCGTTTGACCATGCCGTTTCATGAGATGAGCAGAAGCGCAAACATGATTGGTCTAAATTAAACCCCTTAAACTTCGTAAAGTAGCGCCACGCTTTGAAGAATGCCGCCTCCTCCTCGAGTGCCCTGGCCGAGGTCTCGTCGCTATTGGCCTATATAATGGCATCACGCGGGCCCTCGCGCCAGCTTCGTTTATTTACAGTCGTGCTTCAGCACCATTCTTGCTTGAGAAGCGTCTGCCGAGTGGCGAGGAGTACATGTTGGCGCCGTTGCTTATCTGTATCGTTTTGATTTGCGAACGCCTTCAAGTAAGTTTTGTGGAAAGTGTGACGCCGCTTCGTGGCATTTTCTGTGACCATGACCTGCTGTGCCTTCGGATGCCAGAGTAGCTTTAGCAAAGGCGAGGAGCTCGTCTCGATACCGCCCGGTAAGCGCTACGGGTTAAGAAAGACATGGATTCATTGAATTGGGGGGGGGGGGGGGAGGGGGGAGAACTTCAGACCAACACTCTTGACACGACTGTACGAGGGAGTTGCGAGTCTATCATAATATAGTCCTACACAACATGTACTTTGCTTATATAAGCAGTACATGGTCGTATTTGGTGCGCTTAATCGTATTGTAAGCCAACAGGCTTGAATTCGCGGGCACGCAAGGCTGCGTGCGAAGATGTCGTTACAAAACCTTTAGGATTCAGCGTATTCCTTTTCACAAAATTTGAGGCTTGGGCGTGAAAACTCATCTTCAGAAAGCAACTCTGCATTTTATGGTTGCTAACTAGCCTTGTTTAGAAATAATGGCTTTGTTTGCCTCTTTTGTTCGTGTTCGTCATTGGCCGTCGCCCAGTGCATTTACAATACAAAGGAAAAGTGTGCGTGCTCTCCCAAAACCGCGTTCGTCGCCGAACGATAGCATCATAAGTCTTTGAGACGCACATGTTAATTCGTGTCAGCTTTAAAGTGTGGGTATGCATTAACTTGCGGCGGTGGAGCGCTCGCAACATGCAGCCGTCCGCTCGTTGACTGGCTAGTTTAGTCGTCGTTCGCTTGTTCGTTTAGTCGTTCGCTTACTCGTTTGTTCAACTATTAGCCCGTTCGACCACTACGTCTCTGAGACGCACGTAATGAAGCAACAAATGGTGCCTCAATATGAATGACTGCATCATTTCCCTTACCGCAATTTCGTCCGCGTCATAGCGCATCAATTTTTTTCGCGGATATCACTTCACTAAAGTCATATCTCGCAAATGTTGTTTCAGAGCGAGCGCAACTGTCCTCAATGCATGCACTTTAGTGCAACTCGTATATCGCGACAAGTACGTCACTTCGTAAACGGATGAGCTAACACATGATGAAATGTTATTCGTGACGAGTCACTAACCTGAAAAATAATGCACTTGTTTGAGCCTGAATGAAGCTCTGTTACCGCATTCCCGCTTCGTGAACGAATACTAAAAAATTTCTATTACGCAGAATTCTGACTCTATGACTCTATGATCGGCCGCGCATATTTCTGTCGACTTTGACGCACACGAAACATAATAGCACCAGCGCCCACCTCCGAGCCTTTGCGCATGCTTACAAGATTGGCAAGCACGCATCTTGGCGGCACTATAGCTTGTAATACTTTTTAGAACCTTCACTGCCGTTCATAGCGCTTCACTGTCTTCCTTTCTTCTGTCCGTTTTCAAGAAATCTATTTTGTGCCACAACGTATACCTAGGAAATTCAGAGCAGCCATCGTTCGTGCCCTCTGTCGGCCTTTGTACGTCGTAGCGAATTCACATGGTAAGGATGACGCGGATTACTTAGGCTACTGAGGACTTGCTGGAGGTCAGGATGTTGGCATTAGAACGCACTTGACAAATGTTGCGTACCTAATTGTAGCGCGTGTGATACATTCGGAGTCGCTATGGCACAGCGTTTGCGCTCATTCAGATACTTTAAAAAAATAGTTATCAAAGCAGGAAAAAAAAACGCTGCCGTCACTGAATTTGTATAATCATCTGTATAGAAATTCTATGCTGTACACAAAGTTACTCGCAGCTAGAAAGCCAGCGCTAACGCTTAAAGTGCACAGCCTTGCCATGCTTGCATTCAGTCTGCGAAATGTCGTCTGCTGCGCTCGAGCGGTGTAGGCGGCACCACGGTCGAGGAGGGAGCGTGAAAGAGAGGGGAAACAAGGAAAAGTGAAGTCGGAGGAGGAGAGTGTCACTACTTTACGAAAGGTATATTCGATTCAGCCAAGTTTCTCTGCACCTATTCACAGTGCGCTGCACCTAGGCCTTCGATTCACCGAGGTGCAGCGGTGCACCCTGCACCCCCATGCACGATTGAACGGGGTGCAAGGCAAGGTGCCGCCGTGGTGCAGTGTACCCTTGAACCTTGCAGCGAGTGGGTGCAGCCCGGCGCACCATAACTGGCACCCCTGCACCTTTTCGTTTGTGGTGCCGTGCACCTTTTTCTGAATCGAACAAACATGAAATTTAAGGGGTTTTAGATTGGTCTGCACGGTGCAGCCACCTGGTGGCACAGAGCTCAACGATACACAGTAGCAGTAACGAAGTGTATTCTTCTTTGCTGCTGGCGTAAACTTTTCGCAGGAGCGTAATCGTTAACACATTGTTTTTTAAAATGTTTAAAATGTTTCACACTTGGTTAGAGCAATATTAGCTCTTTCTTTGGCTGGTGTGAGGGTTGGGGTCGGGCATGTAAAAGATGGTAGCTGGCCCATGCCGTCGTCCGACTCATCCACGCTGAGGACATTGAAGGGAGGCACTTGTTCTCATCGAGAACGAGGAATATGGGATTTATTTACGATATCTACATGAAGGGTGGAGAACATTACAGTAAATCAGTCTAGCATGACTGAAAGAGAATGCACACTGAGCAGCTGCCAACGGCTGCTTAAGAACACTCTGTCCTCCCTAGATTCGTAGGAGGGAAAACTGCCGTTCAGCCTTCGTCCAATGGGAGAGTCATCGTAGTCGACCCGCCTTTGAGGGGGAGGGTTCACACACTCACTTCTGCACTTTGGTTTCACTGACCACACAAAGGTGAAAGGATTCTTGTAGACAGGTCTTGACCCGGGCAGGCGCCTCTTGATCCCAGAGCTGACCCCGCAGTTAGTGGCCGCAGCGTCTGTCCATTGACTGTGATGACTTCTAGGGTCCGTGAGATCGCACCGCAAAACACCCTGCTCCAGGAGTTCTCTTGCTCCAAGCAAACCGTCAAGGCGACGGCGAATCAACTAACAATACTCGGTTCGCCGACCGTCACTAGACATGCCGGCGCCGTTGGGGCTGTTAAGGCGACGCATTGTTGTCCTTACAAAGCGAGTCGTCTCAGCGGGTTGGGAAGGTTTCGGAGGTCGCTTCTTCGAAGATCGCCAACCCCCACAGGCCGATCATAACACTGGTTAAGTTCTGCACCCCCAGGTGGATGGGCCGTGCAGACCGATCAGGCCTCTCACGCTGAAGTTTCTTCATCAGCTTGAGTTTATGCCTACACTAGCCTCCACCTATCCGTCGAAACACCCAGCGTGCCTGTGGTTACCGAATACCAGACACGTTCTGCGCTGCGACAGAATGCTCGCGACCAATAGGTGCCGACAACGAGGAGTGGGGGGGGCTCCGGGGCCCGAGCCCGCCCCCGGGGCAATTCCGAAGCACCTACCCCACACACACCTAAAGTACCATTACCAGAGTTTTGTCACCCACACCATTTGTGGGTTCTTTTGACTTGCCTGGACCTTTTCACTTGAAATTTTACTGGGGCTATAGCTTACCGCATCATTGTTCGCACGGACGTGCACAGCTCTTAATTCATACTTTCGCTTTATTTCTGCAAATCCTGACAATAGAAGGACACGCACATTAGAAGCACTAACGGTGGCTGCCAAATCCGTATTTTCTCCCTTCAACATTGTTTTAAATTTTGACTGTAAACACCATGCACATACACAATATATTTAAATATGCACACAGGACAAGGTTTATTATATTTCTGGAAGATAGAGGTAGCAAATTAAAAATTATTTGTAAAGGTATGGATAGCCTATGCCTAGAAAACGAACATGTTGCTGTACGTTCACCATGCTTCAAATTGCTTTGCGCGCTTTTTTGACCATGAAAAAAAAAAATTTCTAATAATTTACAACATTTATTAGAGGTAGAAACATCGTCAATTGCATGCAAAGGTCTAAATATAGGAAGGGTGTCCCAATTAATGATCATGCACCAAGATTTAGAAAAGAGCAATGTGTTTCTCCAAGAACACCTAGTGCATATTATTTCCAGTACAGTGGAGTAGCTGCCAGTATCTTTGTTGCTGATATTTAATTAGGTCATTGTAACTAATTATCTAACTCGAGACGTACTATCCTAATTTTCAAATGTCAATGAGCCATTTGGAGGCACAGCCAAGGGAAATCTAACTGCGGTATTTTCAGCGACGTACTAATCGCGCACTAATTTTTTGCGACTGATAAACAAATAAATCCCGCGAAATGTGGAGAATACCATGTGACTGCGCTCCCGCCTTATTAGAGTTACTGTATATGCCACCAAAGGTAGCAGAGTTGCGCGTCTGTTTTACCACGCCGCTAGTGCCTCTACTGGCAGAAAGTCATCACGTGGGAGTCAAGCAACCGTGCAATGCAGAGAAGCAGAAGTTCGGGCCAATTTTTGTATTTCCCAACACCGCCGCTGCAGCGAACTGGATTGACACAAGTTATCGCCAGTCAAATTCAGAGCGAATCCGGCCGATCTTGGTGTTCGCTGTTCACGCTCTTTATCCCATGGTTCACGTGCGGGCTAGCTGGGGGGCACAACGCCACGTGCGCAGCGCATCTCACAGTTGTTGCATAGCAATATCATTGCAGCAGGAGGCAAGAGGAATGAATGTCGCCATTTAACATATGGTAAGGGCCTAACTGTGCCTTGCATTATTACCTATAATGTAGCTATGTTAATCCTGTAAGGGAAAAACTTTCGCTACACTCTTTTGGAGTCCCTGCAGTGAAAATTAAGGCACATAATGAAATGACACTTGCAGGTGCGGCTAATATCCAGTGAGTGCCTGCTGGTAGATGGATATGTTTCTACAGAAAATCTAATGGGGTACCAGAGTCGAAATACTAATGGTTGGTCATTGATTCACCAGTAATATTTTAGACTGCTTACACGTTGAGGGCTTTGGCGCATAAACAAATATGTGCCCCAATATATTTAGTACAGCTCCCTTTATAAGATAGCACCACTTGATAAAGCTCACTATATATATATATATATATCAAAATATTTGCACGCACATTCACTAGTGTTTCTTATTTCCTGAAGTTCGCATTGTGGTTTTATTGCCAAAAAGAGGTATACTATAGTTGCGGCTTGGCGCTTTTCCTTACTGTTTACATGCTAAAAGAGCACTGCAATGCTCTTAGTAGCTAGCATATTCATCTCTGTTAAAACAAAACCTGAGTGCCAAGCAATATTTAAGCGAAGGAAAAATATTAAAGCATCTGATTGTTTACCTCAATTGCTAGCGTTTGTCCAGTTTTTATTACACTATATGTTATTCAGAACCTTATACTACCTTGTAAAGCAACTTTTTCACACGAAACTTTTTGTAGAATTTTCAGAATCTATAGAATAACATCAACATCTTTCCTAAGACTATTCAGTGCGATCTAATTGTTACCGTCGAGGTTCATGAATGCTGCATCTGATCGGCGTATATAGAATACACAATGTATTCTAATACAAAAAAAAAAAATGTACAGTGCAAAGGGCAAGGACTGCGAGAGACGACATACACAGCGCTGTATGTCGTCTTTCGCATCCTTGTCCTTGCGCTGTGGGTTATTTTTTATCATGAATTACCAACTAGCCCAAGCAACCACCCTATTCTAGATACGCCAGTGTCCATACGTTATTAGGTCGAAAGTTCCGAGAAGATGCGCAGGTGAATGCAAGTCCAAAAAACAACCAATATTCGCACTGCATCTTACGCCACATGCTAGGAAAGGCTAGCGCCTTTTTCTTATCTGGACGATCTTATCCAGTCAGCTGTTTCGGTGCGCTTTGCAATTAGGCGGGAAAGCAGTCCACAAGCGATGCAAAAGCGCCCACGGTCTATCGACAATACGCTAGGCATGTCGCTTGCAAAAACGAAGTGCGGCTTCGCGGCATAGATTTGGTTGCTGCCCAGGCAAGGTGGCGGACCTACGCGCAACTCTGCTACCTGCGGTAGCATATACTGTAACTCACCCGTATCATAAAGTAGCGCTCTTGGACATGCTCCTTCTCAGTTATCCAGGACGAAATAAAGGAAATAAAGAAAAACATTGTGATCGAGCTAATGCCTTGTTTGCCGTGCCCCAGCCATGCCCCGGCCGAAGTAACACATCGCGTTTGGTGTTAGTTGGAAACAAGCTGTGATAGCTGTTGTCTTAGCGTAGATCTTAGCCTAGATTTTTTTCCAACTGTTTTACTGCAGGCTGAAATAAATGTTTTATGAATCCAATCCGACTGGAGAAATATGGAGAATACCACGTGACTGCGCTCCTATGCGCATCTTGCGCTGGAGTTTGAATTATAGTAGTGGGGCCTGGCGGCGGCGCACGAAACGTTATCTGGGTAGTACCGGCTTGGGTAGTATTGAACCCTGGTTGTGGCGAAGCATGTTTCCAGCCCGAGTTTTGAATTGATTCGCACTTTTTTCTGCCCTCTTGCGAGTGCGAAAAGGCTCGTCACTTCTCACAGACCACGCCGACCACGCTGCGAGCTAGCCGCAGCCTATAGTTTAACGAAAACGGCCTCTCCGTGAGAGGTAATGCTGGAAGCATAAGTAATCGGCGATGCCGATCCGGAGGGACCTAGCTCAGCCTCGAAAAAGTGTCACCGTCGTTACTTCAGCATCGTGGGCTGCCATGAACAAGAAGGCCTGAATCCCAACATCAGATTCTACCGTTTTCCTTCAAGGCCTCACGAAGCGGAGCGTTGGGCGCGCTGGATAGCTGCAGTTCGTCGCGCTGGGTAACGGAAACTTCGCGCCATGCTGATTGCTTCGCCTGTATTGAAGCTTGCTTGATTATCTGCGTTCTAAAATTCGGTCTTTTGCACCTACAGTACCGACGGCAGACCGACAAAGCAGTAGACATGGCTGGTGATTCACGATTCGATACCCGGTCACAGCGACAATTAACAATTCAACTGGTGTGAAGTGGTGAAGTGACTAGGTGTGTGCAATGGCCACAAATGGTCGGGCTGATTCGGTGAAAATTCACTATCCCACTACGTGCAGCACAGGTTAGAGGGTTAAATGTGCTCATTCTTGACCTCAAGCCAGCGCATTGAGGCAGCGCAGCAAGTTAGTATTGATTGCAGCACATCGGTGTTCGAGCGCTGTCATTAACAGCTACATTGAATTCGCGAATTCCTCTTCGAAGTTATTCACAATCAAGTAGACATTAAACCAGATGATTATTTTGAGCTTCCTATGAACGCGTCAACAAGGCATCGTCATAGTATGTACATTCCTCCTCCACTCGCCCGCAATGATTGTTTCAAGTTCAGTTTCTTTCCTAGGGCGATAAGAGACTGGAATTTGTTACCAGACTCTCTTGTAACCTCGATGTCCTTAACTACCTTTTTGGAAAGTCTTAAAAGCACAATTTTTTGTAATAACACATAGTGAATTAACCAATATGTATGCATTTACTTTTGCATGTGTGACTCCCATTGTGTCCACGACGATGCGGTGCCAAATTGTGAATGGTTCTTTATTACTTTCCTTTGTATGTTGTAGTTCATACTTTTCAATTTTAAGACAAGCTTTGTGAGCCAAAGCTTGTGGCTCGGTCGCATTCTATGTATCTTTTTGTTGTTTTTATTCTCCATTCCTGTAATAACCCGATGAGGGCTGACAGTATCAAATAATGAAAAATGAAAATTAAGCGAGCAGCACATGAGCTCGCGCTGCAGCGCGATTCGCACGTACGTTATTGCGAGCTCATATGCATTGCATCAGTTATTCATCAGTTACCAAAGAGAGAGATGACCGCTACCACAGTGCAGGCATAACTACTTGTCTAGTGGCATGCAGTCAACAAAGATTGCAGGAGGCTTGCCGTTTAGCGGCATGTTGAAAGACCGCTGCCATTGCAGCGTGTACGATCGTGCGCTCGAGCAGTTCGTACATCGCGGCATGCTGAAAGACCGCTGCCGTCACGGCGCATACCGTCGTGTGCTCGAGCAGTTCCATACACGTCTGCTTTTCGCTGCTGTGAATTCATTTACAACAAGCATTTCCTCGTGTTTGTGCGCCTGAATCTAGCAGCGTGTAAACGTTACCTGAAGTTCAACTTCGTACGCAACTCGCTTTACTTGTGATTGACACCGCGCTAAAACGGCGTACACGTATTCGGCGTTGCATAATTTATTGCCTTTACGCAGCGTGCCACTAGTGTAAAAATCTTCAGTGCCCGATATTCGCTGGAAGCTGTGGTACAACAAAACCGTAAGTGGCGGGTCCATATTGTAAACGTGCTTTCCGAAGCAGATGACCGAGCTTGGTACTACCCAGTTCAGGACAGAGGGCGTTTTTTGGCACCATTTTCACAGCGCCCCCTGGGCAATGCAAGAGCCCCATCCGGCCTAGAGTTCACCCGGATCATAAAGCAGCGCCCTCGAACAGGCTTCCTCTGAGTTATCCAGAACTAAATAAAGGAAATAGAAAACATCACGGTCGAGCTAGTGCTATCAATATTCTAGGAATCCTACTAGTGCCTTATTTGCTGCGCCCCGACCGAAGTGATACGTGTTGACGACGGGCAGCGCGGAGCGACCACTGTGCGACGGAGTTCGCGTGTCTGCCGACGGTGTACAGATATCTAAATGTATTTTTCATTTAGCCTCTTAATATTCATGCATGCGTTAAAGAGTTCGCAGAAAACTATGCGTTCAATTGTTCGTGTGGTGTTCTTCCAGGCAGGCAGGAACCAGGCAGTTGCAGAGAATGTACGCAAAAGAATTTCTTTATTCCATGGCCAAGGTGACTGGCGAGCGCCAGCACAGCTGGGCCGCCGTCTGTGATAAGCTGGGAAGAAGTGCGCGGGCTACGCTCGGCGCCACGGTATATAAGCCCTTATCAAAGGGGCGTGTCGCAGTAGCGCACGTGTCTGTTATCGGTAGACGTGCAGCCACTACACTCCCCCGTTCTTATTGTAGTTCGGGCGCATTCATCGAAACAAAAAGTAGTTCATGGCACATAGCGGTTCGGAGGGCTGCCTTGCAGGATAACGCTGCTCTGCAATGGCTGGAAGAGAAGACGAAGCCTGCTGCACCGGCGTCATCTCGGGTCGTGGCTGCTCAGGGTCGTCTCGCTGTTCAGGAATGGAAGAAAAGTCGATATCCCTGGCTTGAATTATGTGGTTCTGGTGGTGCTTCCAGGCAAACACACCTCGACCGGTTTCCACACGAACTGTATGAAACAGGTCCAGTCCGCCCTAACACAACCCCAGGCAACCACTTTGCACCGCGTCTGAAATTTCGCACAAGAACACTTTCACCCACAACGAATCCATGTGCGCGCTGCTTGCGACGCACTGTCTGGACGAACTGCCTCGTCAAAGCCTTCTGCTGCAGCGACGGCTTGACTGCATCTAGACAGGTGCGGAGTTGACGCTGTAGCAGGAGAGTGGCTGGCACCTCGCCGTGGTCGCATGTGGCTTGTTCCTGTAAGACAAAAAAACTCTCCCAACGTTCTGCTTAAGCTCGCGGCAGTACTTTTCCGCAGCGCCGCTTTCAAAGTTTGGACAAATCGTTCAGCCTGTCCATTACTGCTCGGATGGTAGGCTGACGTTCTTACATGGCACGTGCCAATGCTCTTAAGGTAGTTTGAAAACACAGCCGAGATGAAATGCGGCCCATTGTCAGATACCACTTCTGGGTAACCAAACCTGCAGAAGATTTCGTGGAGACGGTTTTTGTTTTCCGTGGACGTGTCTCGCATTTGGCACACCTCCGGCCACTTGGAGTGAGCGTCGACAACAACCAGGAACATGGCACCCTTGAAAGGTCCTGCAAAATCGGTATGCAGACATTCCCATGGTCTGGTTGGCCATGCCCACGGGTGCAAAGGAGCCAAGCAAGGCATCGCGCATTGAGTTAAACGGGGGTTGCAAGAACGCACTTGGGTCTCAATGTCGCAATCGATGCCTGGCCACCACACGTAACTGCGTGCTAATTCTTTCATCCGAACAATTCCAGGATGTCCCTGGTGCAATTCTTCGAGCATCTGCGACGGGTGTTTTGGAGGAATAACAACACGCATTCCAAGAAGAAGACATCCTAGCTGTGCAGAAAGTTCACAGTGTCCGTGAAAAAATGGCTTCATTTCTTCACTCACAACATTCTCAGGCCAACCATTCGTTACGTGCTGCATGACCATCTTTAGAATCGGATCTCGGGCCATTTCGCGTGCTGCATCACGGCGGTTGATTGGCAAGGACTGCATGCGTAGGAGATAAAACTGGTCATCCGAGCATTCTTCACTTTTACTTGGTAGAGGCAATTGAGATAAGCAATCTGCTTCGGCGTTTTGACTCGATGGCTTATACTTCAAAGTAAAATTGTAAGCAGACAGAACTAAAGCCCAGCATTGCAGTCTAGCTGCGGCAACAGTTGGTATTCCCGTCTTGGGACCGAAAATTTTCTGCAAGGGTTTGTGGTCAGTAACGAGAACAAATGGACGCCCAAAAAGATAGTAGTGGAAGCGTTTGACGCCGAAAACTAGAGCGAGCGCCTCTTTTTCCAGCTGACTATAATTGACCTCCGCTGAAGATAAAGTACCTGATGCGTACGTAACCGGATGGCAATGACCATTTGGCTCCACGAGAGATGACAGCTCCTATACCGTATGCCGATGCATCACACGACAGTTGCAGGGGCGCGCTGGAGTCGTAGTGAGCGAGAATCAGTGGCTGTGACAGCAGGTGCTTGATATCCGAGAAGGCTGCTTCGCACTCATCACTCCAGGCCCAGGGAACATCGAGCCGCAGCAATCTGTTTAGGGGTAAAACAACATTTGACAGGTTAGGAACAAACTTGCCATAGTAGTTTATCAAGCCCCACAGTGAATGTAATTGCTGCTTGTCCATGGGATGCGGAGCCTTTGCGATGGCTTCTAGCTTGTCAGTTGCCGGTTCAATTCCGTGCGCGCTAATGACATGTCCCAAGTACTGCAACTTTTCATTGAAAAACTCGCATTTTTCTTTCTTTACCCTGATGCCTCTGTCTAATAACCGTCTCAATACCGCCTCCAAATTTTTCAGGTGCTCCTGTTCAGTCTTTCCGTTGACCATGATGTCATCGCTGTAACAAATAACTCCGTCAAGGCCCTTCAGGATATTATCTATGATCTTCTGAAAGCTCGCCGGTGCTGAGGCGATGCCAAAAGGCAAGCGGTTAACAACATATAAGCCCCTGGGCGTGGTCAAGGTCAGGTAGGCTTTGGATTTCTCGTCCATCTCGACTTGCTGATAAGCCCGACTTAAATCAATTTTGGAGAATTTCTGACCGCCCGCTAACGCTGCCAAAAGCTCATCCAGCTTTGGAAGCGGGTACGTCTCGACATCTAGGATCGGGTTCAGCGTGAGTTTGTAATCTCCACAGATTCTAATTGACCCGTCGCGCTTTACTACGGGAACAATTGGTGTAGCATACTTGCTACTGGCGACACGAGAAATGATTCTCAACTTCTCGAGCTTTTCCAATTCAGCCTCTACCCTTTTCACAAGAGCGAAAGGCACAGTCCGTGCTTTTAGAAAACGAGGCACATGGTCATCCTTAAACTGGAGGCTTGCCTGCTCTCCTTGTATGGTCCCTAACTCATCCTTAAACAGGTCTTCGTTTATCTGTAGCAGCGTTTCCAGTGCTGCGGGTGGACTGCCTGATGCAGCGGACACCTTGCAAAGACCTCGAATACTACCCCAATCTAGCCTGATATGCTTTAGCCAGTTGCGACCTAAGAGTGGGATGCCGCCTTGCGGAACAATGTAAAGCGGCAATCGTGCCTCTTGGTTATTGTGGCGGACCAGCACATCCATTACTCCTACAGGCTTTACGGCTTCCCCTGTGTACGTCTTCAGTTCCATCTTTGTTGGTTGCAAACGAACACCAGGAAAGTACACTTTAGCCTGATGGTGCGACATGACCGATACTGCTGCTCCAGTGTCGAGCTCCATGTTTGCGGTAGTTCCTTCTACATTTACGCCTACCATTATGGGTGCCGTTCGTGACACGTCGACACTGTTGAGCTTAGTGAAGTCGTGCTGGGTCTTGCACTGAAGCGTGGGCATGCACTGCTTCTGGTTTTTTGGTTCTACTCTTGCTCTGCACATTCTGCATATGTGCCCCTGCCGGTTACATTTGAAGCAAGTAGCTCGTACGTGTGGACACGCTTGCGCATCGTGCTTGAAAGAACCACAGTGATAGCACTACTGGGGTTTCCCACGTTTACTTGCGTACTTATTCTTCTTCTTTCCGCTCTGCATTCGGTGAACTAGGCTACCGCTTTCTGATAAATCATGGGCTGTCACTGCATTGTTCATTGCGGCCTCGGACGCCAGAGCCTGGTCAACTGCCTTCTGGAAAGTTAAGTGCTTGTCCTCACGAACAGCTGTCTCTGGATGTCTATTCGCCACATGCCACACACAAACTTGTCGCAAAGCGCATCGTCGAGAAAAGAACCGAAATCGCAGGTTTGAGCCAGCCTGCATATCTCTTCTACAAACTGAGCTATCGTCTGCATTTCGCCCTGAACAGCGCGGTAAAACTTGGCTCTCTCGGCAATAACGGATGGCTTTGGCGACAGGTGTTTGCTCAAAACTTCCCTTAATGCGCTTAACGACTTCGAAGTAGGCGTATCGGGAGCAGTTAAAGACTTTAACAGTTGGTAGGTTTTCGGACCGATGAGACTCACAAAAACGTCGACTTGAAGGTCGGCTGGAACCTTGTTTGCCCTCAGGTACGATGAGAGTCGCTCGTCGTACGACGCCCAGTCACTGGTCGAGTCGTCAAAAGGTTCCATTTGTCCCAGCTGCGAGGCCACCTCGCAGTATTGTCGGTTCCAAAGTGAAGAAGAGACTGCCAACTTAGCTGCAGGGTCCCGCTGTCGATGCGTTGATCCTCGTCGCCATTATTTATTTATTTATTTATTTATTTCACGTACTTTCAAGGCCCGAAGGCGTTACAGAAAGGAGTGGAGTCAAAACAAGAAGTAATGCAGTAAAAAATACAAACAAAAAGTATTAACAAAAAAATACTAACAAAAGGCATTCTGAACGGCGGTCTTGAAGTTAGTAGGGTCGGTGATGAGTGCGATTGAGGCGGGAAGGCGATTCCAGTCCGTGCTTGTCCTGGGGATGAATGAGTCACTGTACCGGTTAGTACGGCACAATGGCACCCCGATTTTAAGGCTGTGGTCAGTGCGGGCAGAAATATAAGACAGAGGGGCAAGAAGGGTCTCTTTTAAAAGGGGGTTCGAGTGAAAAACTTTGTGAAAAAGGGAGAGAAGGGAAGATTTGCGGCGTGACGAAAGATCAGGTAAGTTAAGAGTTTGTTTCATTGAAGAAATACTTGCATAGCGAGAATAATTAGATAATACAAAGCGTGCACTGCGGTTTTGAATACTTACAAGAGTAGAAACTAATGAAGACTGAGTCGGATCCCAAATGGCTGAAGCATACTCCAATTTGGAGCGAACTAAAGTTTTATAAAGAGTTAGCTTCAGGGAAGAAGGGGCAGAGCTAAAATTATGGCGTAAGTAACCAAGCATGCTATTAGCGTTTTTAGTAACATAGTCAATATGCGAGTGCCAAGAAAGGTTATTTGATATGTGAAGGCCGAGATACTTGTAAGAGCTAACTGACGTCACAGGTGCACCATTAATAAAGTAGGTGTGTGTGGCAGTGTTACGAGATATATGCATGGCCTTGCATTTATTTGAATTTAGTTGCATGCACCAATTAGAACACCACTCAATTACGCGGTTAAGGTCGTCCTGCAGCTCTTGGGAATCTGAAGGATTAGTAATTTACGGTAAAGAACACAGTCATCCGCGAAAAGCTTTATGGAAGAGTAAAGAACGCAGTTCGGAAGATCGTTAATATAGATTAGAAAGAGAAGTGGACCCAGGACTGACCCTTGAGGAACACCTGCTGGTACGTTAGAAAACCGAGAATTATAGTTATTAGTGTTTACAAACTGCGTCCTGTTAGAAAGAAAGTTTTTTATCCATTCGAGTACATTAGCGTCCAAGTTAAGTTGAGACAGCTTAAGCAGAAGTAAATCATGGGTCACAGAGTCAAAGGCTTTGGCAAAATCAAGAAATATGCAGTCAATGTCGGTACCTAGATCAGAAATTGCAAAGAGATCGTTAGTAAATGTTAAGAGCTATGTTTCACAGGAAAAGAACTTACGGAAACCATGTTGACAGGGGTTGAAAAAGGAGTTTGATTCTAAAAACTCAGCCAAATGTGAATATATTATATGCTCAAGAATTTTACATGAAATGCTTGTTAGTGAGATAGGCCTGTAATTGCTGGGTAAGTGTGTGTTACCTGATTTATGAACTGGAATCACCTTTCCCACGCACCAGTCGTGTGGAAGAACAGACTGCTGTAATGACTGAGTGAAAATGTGCGACAAAATAACAGCAGAAAATACATTAGTACACTTCAAAATTTTTGAGTTCAGGCAGTCTGGGCCGGCAGAGGAGGACGTTTTTTGATTGTTAATTAGGCAGCTAACACCAACCCAGTCAATAGAGATTGGATCCATGGGCGAAAAACCAGAATTGGATACAAGCGGTAATCCACGTGGCATTGTGGTAACATGTGAAGAGAACACATCATTAAATACATTACAGCATTCTTCAGGAGCAACAGGTTGATCATTTGGGTATGTTAATTGGATTATTTTGCTTGGAGTACCGTTAACTATGGTCCAGAATTTACGAGGATTAGTTTGCAAGATGGACGGAAGGGTAACAGAATAAAAATGCTGTTTCGCACTAGCGGACGCTGTGTTGTAGTCACTTTCAGTGAGGTAGTAAGCGGACCAAGCAACGTCACTGCATGAAGCTTTTGCGCGACGAAACAACCGCTTTTTTTTGTTACGTAGTCGCTTCAAAAAGGGGTTGAACCAAGGGGACCGTGGCTTGCAAGCGACTGTTCTTTGCGGTACGAAACGTTCGATTAATGACAACAGTTTATTTTTGAAAATGCACCAGTTTTCTTCAACACAGCGCTGATCGCAATTAGCGATGTAAGAAGCTGCGAAATTTTCCATTTGAGCGATAATGGAAGCCAAGTCGGCTTTGCTGTAATCGCGGATCACCTTCGTAGTTTTCTTAACAGGAGCCCGTGTGTTGATATGAAAAGTGAGTGCAAGGTGATGACTTAAGCCTTTTATGTAAATAATTGGGGAAACTGTGTCAGGGTTCGTAGTGAGAATCAGATCTAGTATGTTAGATGAAGAGGCAGACACGCGCGTTGGTTTCAGTACAAGATGGGTTAAGTGGAAATCCAAACAAGTGTTTATGAACTGGGTACTCTGAGAAGACTGGGACGTTGCCGTGTCGTTACGCCAAATGATATCGGGAAAGTTGAAGTCACCAAGAAGAAAAAGGGGAGCGTTAGGGTATCTGACAACTAATTTGTTCAATGCGTCGTGAAGGTCATCGCAAAATGATGTCGAAGCAGTAGGAGGGCGATAGCATGTGCAAAATATAACATCTCTGTTGTCGAGTACAACGCGCACACAAACAAGTTCGAGTGGTGTTTCTATGGAAACTGAGCTTGAAGTGAGCGTTTCAGTAACTGCAATCAAGACACCTCCACCTGATCGCACACCACGATCGCAGCGATAACATGAATACAGTTTTTCACAATCAAAAATTTCGCTATTTTTTATCCGAGCAGAGAGCCATGTTTCAGTGAGACATACTATGTCAGCAGCGCATGAATCAATCAGTGAGGACACCGCAGCACGTTTATTTAGCAGACTTCGCACGTTAGTGAAAAAAACAGATATGGTGTTATTAGATTGCGCATGTGCTAGCTATGTCGAACCATTTCCTTCGATAGCTTGACGCGACCGAACAGAAGAGCGTGCTGCACGTGGCATGTTGACTTCGCATACATTGTCAGTGGTAGAACAGTAAATGTAGCACTTCTTGTTCAAAAATAACTTATTTAGCCGTATTGAGTATGTCTGTCCTGATGCCTTAGCAAAATCAAGCAGCTTTTTCCTAGACTGGCGCGTTGCTCGGCAGAAATCTTCGCCCACAGATACCCCGGTGGATTTCAGATTAGATTTTAGTGCCAGAATTTTATCCTTTAGTTTTGAGCAAGAAAATTTCATTATAATCGGGCGAGTCTTATTAGCAGTATATGAGCCAAGTCGGTGGGCTCTACATACCATATTCTCGGGGACCTCAAACTTAAGATGATGAGATAAAAATTCGCACACCAATTTTTCGGACTGCGCCCATGTTTCTGACGGAGTGTCAGAAATACCATAAAATATTAAGTTATCCCGGCGGGAGCGATCTTCTAGATCATCGAGACATGTCAGGAGGGAGGCATTTTCAGTTTTAACGGCGTGAGCTACAACTGCAGGTATGTCAGCTGACGATGGGTTAAGCTCAAGTGATTCAACAAGCGATTCAACTGTCGTTAATCTAGTGGTTAAATCGGACACTTGATTAGTTAATTGAGCTTGCTTTTCCTTTAATTCGGCGAGACCACTCATTACCTCTGTGTGTCGTGAATCTATTTTTGCTGAAAGGGCAGAAATGGCTGCAAGAAGTTCTTTGTACTGCGCGTCAGTTGCGGGTCCCGGATTAAGTTCAACGTCACCAGATAGGATGAGTAGCCTTGCAACAAATGCACATTCACACAGTGAGGCAAAAAATACACTTGGGCACGGGAAAAGCAGCAGACAGACGTTACTCGTACGTTTAGAGTAAAGAGACTGAGCTTCACAGACCTGCATGAAGAAGCAAAAAGGGTTTAGTGGCAACTGCATGGTTGCCGCTATCCCGTGCCCACTAAAAGTGGCCGGACGAAGGCAGCTGCTTAAGTAGAGCCAGAAGGGAGATGTCGCTCCTGGCGGCTGTGAATCCGTGTGCAAAGGTATGAAGATGGCGCCCTGGATTACTTGCTGGCACCAAAGATCTTGACTTGCGTCAGATAGCAGGACTGGCAACGGTGTCGGTGAGTCATTATAGATGAGCACTGGTGAAACTGCACATGCGCAGGTCGAGGGATACAGCCATACTCCAAGGAGCACGATGAACTGCATGAAGAAGCAAAAAGGGTTTAGCGGCGACTGCATGGTGGCCGCTATCCCGTGCCCACTCTGTGGTGTTCTTCCAGGCAGGCAGGAACTAAGCAGTTGCAGAGAATGTACGCAAAAGGAAATTCTTTATTCCATGGCCAAGGTGACTGGCGAGCACCAGCACAGCTGGGCCACCGTCTGTGATAAGCTGGGAAGAAGTGCACGGGCTATGCTCGGCGCTGTGGTATATAAGCCCTTATCTAAGGGGCGTGTCGCAGTAGTGCACGTGTTGGTTATCGGTAGACGTGCAGCCACTACAGTTAGCAGAAGCTTCTACGTAACCGGCGACACCCACAGCCAACGAGCAAGACCTACCGTCTTCATCGATGGCGGTTAGTGCATACAGTCGAGAGAAGGGCGTGCCGTTTGAGACTTTCCCGTATTTACCGTACGTGAGAAAGGACCGTCGTAATAAGACAAACAGCTCCGTGAAACTTGGCTTTGTTGCAGATGGGTCATATCAGTACGGTAACATCTCCTAAGCGGAGCATCACGCTCGGCGGGCAGCAGCCCATCGCTCAAGCCGGTATAGGCCTAGCTCCCGGTTGACGAAGCAGCAGCCGACGGCGCTTGCAATGAAAACGCCGGGAGTCAAAGCGTTTTTCGTGAGCATCTTAGCGTCTGGACAGTTATGTCGCGGTTTAATGAACACAGAGTTGGTTCTCTCTATACTCTCTCGGCAGCGAAGAGCAAATAAGGCAAGCCGCCATGGTGGTCGCTGCGCGCCACCACTCTGCGAAACCAAGTGTGGACATTCGGCGACGCATCAGCAGTGTGTTTCGACGGCATGCACTCCGCTCTTTGTTGAAGGAGTGCATGTACGTCACTCGCATCAGTGCCATGATGGTATCAGCAGCCTTCAAATATACGATATTTTTAACGTAATCTTCTTCCTTCAGTGCCAAGCCTCAATGAGCCTGGCGAATAGTGGCAGTTTTAGAAAGCAGATACAGCCACGCGCGATCACTTTGAATGGTGCGCTTCGAGAAGTCTGCAGTCCATGTCATGTACGAAAACTGGAATGGAGTGACAGCGTCTTCAATTATTTTTGCCGCAGTGAACATACGCGGTTGCTGCGGCAGGGGCCAGGCAGAAGCCGAGAAACGAAACCACGAAACTCGCTTTCTAACCACACATACTCTCACACGCAGAGCGCTGCAGCTTCGCCTGAATTGTGCGACATAGAGTTACTAAAAAAAAATTGTGCGTCAGGTAGAGCTCACTATTTTGCAAAAAAAGTAGTGAAATGACAAAAAAAACGGAGACGTACAAAAACAAAGTTCACAATAGTAGGTAAAAAAATTTGGTTATGGGAATTCATCGTGGTTTTCTTTTTCCTTTCTTTTTTAACCTTGGTAGGACATTAGGATAGCAAGGGCGTGGTGGCGCAACCAACTGCCCCGTTTTAAAAGAGACGCTCATAAGATTCATCCATCTATCCACCGTCTCAAAAGCACAGCGTTTCCTACAATATAGATACTGTATAAAACTCTATTCTCAAAATCATTTCAAAAGGAGGCATTTGTCTTTATTCTACGGGTGTTTGGTAGAACGCGTGTTCACAATCATCGTGAACAGCATTGTCAACGGTCTTCGGCGCGATGAATTGCTCATGAAACCTGATGCGATACGTACGATAGTCCATAAGTACACTCTTAAGCAAATGTATACGCCCTTTGGCCACACAATGTTGTGTGGCATATTTGCCACACAACAATAATCGTCATTTGTCTTGCTTGCGTTTCCTTCCTTGAAAACGTTGCGCTCGCTACTTTCCTGTCGATAATGCTCTATCATGCTGATAACGGGCATGCCGTTTGTGACTTGGAAGCATAGGGCTCGCCGCGTTAAAGAAAGGAAATGCGGACAAGACAGATGACGATTACCGTTGCGGCAAAATGGTGTAATTTTGCTTGAGAGTGTATCCTACACTCTTGGGGTGGGGAAGAACTTTGAAAGAAAACAGTTGTTGCCTTTTATGAAGTCCTGTCAGAACGCTGGCTCGAGAGACGTCCCTTGTTCGACTGCTGTTCATCACTTCACGAGGAAGAGAGCAAGAGATGCTTGGTGGGGGAAAGAGTGGATTTATTTTCTGCATCCCTGGTAGGAGCACGGCCCAGTGACAAAGGAAGCCGCCACGTGAAACAAAAGCAAGATGCAGCTTTACAACTGCGGAGCAGAGGGGTCATTCATGTGCGCCCATCACCTTTTGATGTGGCTTTCTCTTCTGAAATGTGTCCATTCAGCAATGAGTAGCGCCCACATTTGTATGTACCTTACATGCCAGATATTGACATCACAGCATATGGTGTGCAAGCCACATCCTATTGCACTTGAACTTAATATGGAACATTGTGGCGATGGTGAAAATTTGCCTGATGTGTTCATATAATCGCTATCCCAATAAAATTTGTTGCACTATAATTCACTGTCGTCAAACGCACAATGCTCATACGCCATACCAACGAGGTATTCTGAAATCAGCATGTGTAAGGAATTTATTTGCTAAAACCAGGATGCTCCCCACCCTATCGAAAGGAAGAAACCAGCACTATCAAAGTATTTCCTAGCAAGATTTAACTCCTGAACAATATTGGAAACTGTACATTCCACTATGAACCTAAAGCATGGCATGCAAATAGAATAATACTTTAGTAGGGCATTCTTGAGGGCTAGTTGGTTCATACTTGAAGGAAGGTTAAAACTGCGCAGAAAAAGAACAAGCACAAGTGGAAGGAACACATAACGCACCACGAGTGCAGAGTGCCAACTTATTTTTCAAAATCAAAGCATAGGCAATTTCAAGCAAGATCCCAGGCCCGTGACCACATCGTCACTCACACTTGTGCAGACTACACAAGAGAATTCTGCAGACTGTGCAACACTGCATAGTTCCAATGAAGTTATCAAGTACCTGAATGAAGGCCTTCTGACGGCCACCACAGGATTTTCCATCAACATTGAAGATCTCTTCTACTCTATACCTCATGTAGGTTTGCTTGCTGCAATAAGGCAGCAAATACAAGAAACGGGTGAAGTCGGCTTTCAGAATATGGCAGGGGTGAGCACAGAGAACTTTCTTGAACTGTTAAACTTCTATCTGAGCTCCACTGCCATCGAAATTAATGGAAAATATTATGTGCGGAAGGCTGGGATTTGTATTGGTTCTTCAGTTGTACCTATTCTCTGGAACATATCTTTATCAGCGTTCGATCAGCGGGTTGAACAACGAATTTCTGGTCAACAAGTGTCGTGCATTTTCAGATATGTAGACAATTACCTAGTCATACTTCATCTGTCTGCACAAGATTACCTTGGTGATGCCGCTAATTCTGTTTCAAAAATATTTGAATCCACATCTGGAGGCCTCACCTTTACCCATGAGTTGGCCAGTAGTCACTGCTTACAGTTCCCGGTCCTAAAGCTTCCCTTTACCGCTAAACACATCTGTTGTTCTTACAATGCGAGGACAAAGAAGACTCCACTGCTGCTTGAAAGTGCACATTCCAAGCTTGTTAAGCGTGTTACTATTACCCTAGCCTGTAAGTCCGCCCTGGAAAAATCCTGCGAGGTTAAAATAGAAATTAGCTTCAATCAGCAAGTGCAGCACTTCCTTTCGGTTGGATACCTGGAGAAGTTAATCACCGGCATGTGTGAAAGTCTCTTGCAGAAACTTAAAGGTTGCAAAAAACAGAAAGAGACTTTCAAGAAAGATGAACTGCAGGTTATGCTCCACATTCATTGCCTTTCGCTCAACATTAAAAATGTGGTGATCCATCATGAAGCCAAGGTCGTCTTCTCGGCACTTTGTAAACTCTGTAGAGTGTGCCCTTCGGTGACACCAGAAAATGAGAGTAGGCCTCAGTGCACAACGAAGCACGATAAGAATTTCTCCGAGTGTATTTGTGGTGTTTATCTCATTCCACTTACCTGTGACAGGTGCTATACCGGATAAACGGGTAGGTGTTTCAATGAAAGGGCACATGAACATAACTGGCATGTAAAGAATAACACAGAAGGCATATTAGCCCAATATTGCAAAGGATTCAAAGGTAAAGGGTGAGGGTAAGCAAAAGACTCTTTGCAAACAGACCATGGAAAACACAGCCTTTTAGTGTAGATCGAGAGACCAGACCGAAAGAGAGATTGTCGAAGCATTCCACTTCATAAAATTTGGCGACAAAAGTTTGAACACGCCATCTGTTTCGTTTTTACATCAAGAAATTGCTTTTCTGAAAAGCCAATTGTAAAAAAAAAAGGAACCTTTGCACACAGTTTGTTTGGTTTTTCCATGTATGTAATCGCTCATGAGTTCAGGCTGAGCTTCACCATATTTTACCATATTTTACCGTGTTTTATTACTCTTCCCTCACACTATTTTCATAAATATTCAGGTTTATAATACTGTATTTACACGATTGTAAGTCGACCCCCCATATTGCGTGTGACAGGGAAAAAAAAAAAAGAGCATACCCGAGGGCACATTATATAATGAAACTTTATCAGTAGCTGGCACGGTCACTGGGCTACTCATCTTCACTTGTGCCATCGTCCTCACTAGTGCTGTTATTGCCATCGCTGCTAAGGTCCAACAAGCGTTGTCGTGCAGCGGAATTCCACACTTGGCAAATGACTGCACCATGACATATTGTGGAACAGCAGCCCATGGTGAATGCACCCAACCTCACGCACTCGTCAACGGTTATTGATCTCTTGGCGTTTGTGCATAGTTGCGACTTCTCTGGTGGCATGAAGAGGGGCTGTATGCCTGCTTCTAGTAAGATCTTGGTGCCCGCCCTTGTGAGTGAGAGCCGACTAATTTGGGAGTTTCGCTGTGCCTCAAAGAGTTCGGTTGCCGTGTTGTGTAGCCCCAATCGGAGGAGTCGTTCTGTGCTAGTGTTTTTAGGGAGGCTTAGGACCTTTTTTAATCGCGTTCTGATTAGTGTATCAATTTTATTCAGCTCTGCCTTCTTCTAGTTGAGGAAGGGGGCGGCATAGGTTACGTGGCTGATGAGGAAGGCGTGAAATGCTTTCATGAGGTTGTCCTCGTTCAGTCCGTCCCTTTTGCTGGCGACCCGTGATATGACCCTGGTGAAGTTGAGGGTGCTCTTTGTGATGCGTTTTAGTGCCTCCAAGTTGTCATTGCTGTAAGCCCCAATGACCATGCCCAGGACATAGATTGTGTTACACCTGGGGATGTTTCCTCCGTCCCTGGTGTGTAGGTGAACGGGGAGGGAGCTAAGGGGCTGTCTCAGCCTGGGGCCTTGTTTGCACAGAAGCAGCTCCGATTTGCTGGGGGAGAGCTTCAGTCTCGTGTTTGCAAGAAAAGCTTCCGTGGTGTCCAGCGCTTGCTGTAGGTTCTGCTCCAGAGTGCCTAGCGAGCCGCTCGTGGACCAAATGGTGATGTCGGCGTAAATCGCGTGCCCTACCCCCGGGACTTTCGAGAGTTTGTTTGCGAGATCATGCATTGCGATGTTGAAAAGAAGCGGTGAAAGCACTGACCGAGGAAGCATGGAAGTAGCACGCAGCCGGCAGTCAAGTTGAACGCGTCAAACTAAGAGCTACAGGTAAAGAGAAGCATGTGACTGGCGTCTGCTCTTCCATGAACTATCAATACTCGCTGCAAGCGCCGCCGTTCTGAGGGTGCCGCTGTGAATGGAAGAGCGACACTTTCATCAACTACCGGCACCCCCCCATGAATGTTGTGTGCACTGTAAAACTCTAAAGAATGTTTAAAAATCCTTCCAAAAAGCGAACAACGCGTCGGATAGCGAAAAGCTACAGGTAAGACCATAGAGCAAACATAAAATTGGAACTATGTTTTAGCTCCCCTGATATCTTGTTGGTCTCGCTTTTTTGGTGGTGCCATGTTTTGGTTTTGATTGTAAGTCGAGGGCCCCACTTCAGATTTTCAAATTAAAAAAAAGAATAGATCGACTTAGAATAGTGTAAATACAGTAGTGTCACCTTAACCTTTACTTTAGTTTATTGTCTTTTTCATTCTGTTATTGTCATTGTCTTTTGTCCCTTCTTATGTCACTCATGATGACCTTGCTTTAACCAAGTTATATACGTACCATTGCGCTTTTTCATTACCTCACTTATCGCCTACACTTCGGTGACTACTAAGATATGTGCTGTCTTCGTTTCTTTTGACCGCTCAATGTTTGTGTGTAGCATAGACTGGTTCCCATCTTTTTCTCCCTATGCTTATTCGGTACAAGCAGTGTTACACAGTCTGCAGAATTCTCTTATGTTATCGGCACAAGTGTGAGTGATGATGGGGTCACGGGCCTGGGATCTTGCTTGAAATAGCCTGCGCTTTGATTTTCACGAATAAACAATCTGCAGCATGCGCTCGTGGTGTGTTGTGTGCTCCTTGCGCTTGCCCTTGTTTTTTTTCATGCAGTTTTAACCTTCCTTCATATAGAATAGCATATACTGCATACATGATCATGGCAGAGTCCTATAAAATCAGCTCACACCACATGACGTCGTTAATGTTACAATGTCTTTAATGCACCCAGAGGCAACATATTTAAGGGATGTAGACAATGCAAGTTGTAATGCAGTCTTCAACAAACTGTTAGTACAGAGTCCAAGAAACAGCTGTGGATGATGTTGAACACACCATGTGTTTGTAAGCAGTTCAGGAGTTGACCCCAAGTGTCCTCTTACCACCGAGAGCGATTATATCGACCTCGTCTGCCACCTCTGTCCATTCCAAAAGCACGGTTCTCCTCGTCACGTCGCTTTTTCCAGGCATCAAAACGGTCAGCCATTGTGTACAGAGCTTGAGGAACATCTTGGTTAGCCTCTTCCAGGATACTGATCAGCTCACGAGCTTGTCTCCAGTTCTCACGGGTTACTAATGTGATTGACTCACCGCGACGCCTGCCAGGAAATAAAGAATGTTCAATTGAGTAAGAGAGGTACAATCATGTTTACTAAACATGATTGTTTCAGCAGACAGCAAATCAGCGTGCAAAGAAAATGGCACAAAGGTCCCTGCAACGCTTTTATAAGGCCACCATTTTTTCACTTTAGTATCTCTGCATGTCACAAAGGCAGAAACAAAAATAAATATGGAATGCTCAAAATACAAGCAAGTGCACAGCTGCCCCGAACAATTTTATGTGGCTCTCCATTTCACTCTGCTATGCTGAGATAGGGTGACTAGCAGAGGCACTGTCCTAGAATTATTCTAGGTCTGTGACGAAGTTCTTTTCTCTATGTAAAGGCAACTCTAGCAGAAGTACTACAGTGGCCTAGAATACTGGAAGAGTAGCTCACTCTCCAAGCGAATATATACATTGGTAGGGTGTGCTTCGACATGGGAGAGTGTGAAGCTCTGCAGTGGAAAGCTGCAGTTGGCGCTGCTGTTACATTTCTGTTAATTCACATGGGCTGCTCGGGTAGTGGTGGGCTACTCGCATAATGCATGCCATGTAGAGTTGTTAACCAGTAGGAAATGATACTGATTCTGCTACACATAGCTGCACAAAGTAAGCCTTTGTATGTTAACAAAATTTGTTGCTGGGCTATTTGGTTCATGCTTAACAATTGAATACTGGTAAGCACAATTCTAAGACAGGACAGAAAGACACAGAATCACAGGACAAGCGCGATGGTCTATACAAAAGCGGCTGTTGCAGCAGCTATTTGTTTGCGCAGTTCTGCATGTGCGGGATGTTATAAGAGGCAAGGTGTATCAAGACAAGCACAGAAAATGATACACATACTCTACAGAACATGTTGCTGGGCTAGTCTGTGCTTACTTAATGGCATGATGTAGTGCAAGGCACCAACCACATAGAAGATATATGCAGAAAAGGTCACAGGCGCTTGTGATGGCATGTGCCGGTGACGTGTTCTGTGCATCTCTTCTTTATGGTTGGGCCCTTGCACTACATGTTACAGATATTCTACCACAGAAAGAGCAAGAAAAGGCAGGTGGGCAAGAAAATATAGCAGACATGTAGTACATGACCACCCATCATGATGACGCTGTGCCTCTTGTCTCTTCTGATACTATGACAGTCAGCCTCTGCACTTGTGTGCACAACTGGCCAGACAAGGAACACGTACATTGTAGAGGGGTGCATGAACTGTGCTGACTGGCTCGAGTCATGTGCACCTGTCTATTATGGGAAGTGACAGCTGCGTGCTCTTAAGTACATGTATACAGTGATGTGGTTACTGATCACGTCTCCCCCTCCATTAACAAAACGAGCAGAGAACATCAGTTCAATAAAAAATGTGCACGCAATTTTACAGAGAAAAACATTGCACTGGTCTATGTATTCTGTTACCCTGGCAGGGCAACTTAGTCACCTGCATCCCTTTCTGGTACTGCGGTGCACTTTGCATGCTCTGTGGTTGGGATTCTTCCCGAACGCTCGCATCAGGTACCCGCTGTTGAATAACATCGCTGGGCTTCGGAGTCAATTTGGAGTTTGACTCAGTGCTGGAGCCCGAGTTACCGTTTAATAACTGGGTGCTGCTCCCTTGGCCAGGCACTTGATCTGCAGGTCAGATGTGATCCTGATGGTGGTTCCATTAACGCCAATCTTCAAGCTGCAGGTCTACTGAAGAATTATGCTGCCTCGTGACTACTGCAGGTACCCACGTAGAGCCTAGGCAGAAATATTTGGCATACACCTGATTGCCAGGTTGATTGTGGTTTTGAGATTTCACTTTATGGTCACATCTGATTTTCTGTTTCAACTGCTTCTGTAAAGCTGCTGACTGCAAGTCAGGTCGCAGAAGGTTTATAGCAGCCTTCAGTTTGACAACATTGGATCTCTGGCAGTGGTCCCAGTAATGACGTTGGACAACAGCGTTTGGGGCTACAACCCTTCAAGCATTAACACCTCAGCTGGACATTGTCCAGTAAATTCTTCAGTCTGCAGTGGTAGACGGCTCAATCCATCAGCGTGTGCAATAATAGAGCGTATAGTGATACCCAAAAAGGAGTTGAGACCACCATAGCACTCTTGAAGAGCAACATTTACGAAGGCATGTTTTCTCCTACTAAGCCCTACAATGGTGCATGGTCTGTGACGGCTCTGAAATGCTGACTCCACAAATATTGTCTAAACTTGGTGATGCCAAGTACTAGGCCGAGGGCCTCTTTGTGCAGTTGACTAATTCCTTTCAGCAGCAACTAAACTACATTATGTGAAGGCAACAAGACAGTCTTCCTCAGAGTGTTCCGGCTGTGCCAGGAGTGTGCCAAGAACATATGGCGATGCATCACAAATCAGGACAGACAGCTTAGCTGGATCGAAATGTGCAAAGACTGTGTCTGAAGCTAGCAGTTCCTTGCTTCTTCGAAATGCTAACTCTTCTACAATTGTCCAGCCCCAGCGGGACCCAGCTACCAGCAACCTCTGTAAAGAATGTAGAACAAGTTGCTGGTAAGCATAAACCTTCTGTAGTAGTTGATCAAGCCTAGATAGCTCTGTAGCTTCTTAACGTTCTGGGAAGCTGGGGCTGCTAGTACAGTCTTTGTCTTGGATGGGTTTGGGCAAAGGTTCTCTGCACTGATGCTGTGGCCCAGGTAATCCACTTCTGGAACCAAAAACCTGCACTGAGACAGCTTCAGTCGCAGCCCTGCATCTCTGAGCCATTCAAGAAATCGGCCCACGTTCGCCCATAATCAACACCAGTTATCAGAGCACCCAGTTACAGGGTCGCGGACGTGCAGGAGGCTTTTCATGTCTCTATGAAATATTGCCGGTGCTGATGACACTCTGAAAGGTGGTGTTGCAAACTTGGTACAAGCTCTTGGAGGTGTTGATTGTGACGTACTTGAGAGAGCTGGGGTGCAGGTTGACTTGCTGGTATGCATCTTAGAGACCAAGCTTCGTGAATTTGACGCCTCCCATTAGTCTGGTGAACAGCTCTTTCATAGGAGGAATCGGCTATGTTTCTAGTAACGTGACTTGATTTATTGTTGCTTTAATATCGCCGCACTATCATACTAGACCATTCCATTTCAATACAGGGAATATAGGGCAGATTGTGATGACTTAATCGGCTGGATGATCCCTTTACGTTCCATTTTCTGTAGTTTTTCAAATACTTTATACCAAATCGCAAACAGGATCACTTGGGGCTTCAGAAATCCCAGCTTTGTATTTTCCTAAACAGTAATCTGTGCTGCAACACCACGCAAGGTACCTAGTCGTAGGCAAAACATTTGTTAGATTGGCTTACCGCATCTTCCACTGCTGCTACCGTGTAGATATCCTTTGGTTTGGCGATACTCAGCTGAAGCTCTCGCATCCAGCTTTGACCAAAAAGTGTTGGGCACGGCTCCTTAAAGAACAATGGCAGAATGCTCCCCGCCCCCCAACTGCCTGGCCTCACAGTTGCTGTACACTTCCCCTTGATGGGCTTTATGTCACAAAAGGAACTCCAGAGCTTTACTTCCGAGGGCTGTAGTGCTTTGTAGGAAATAGTTGCCTTTAAACTTTTCTTTGCTAATCGTTGAGACCATAACTTCTGTGTCCAATTCTATTTCTATCATGATGCCAGTGACACCGATTCTGGCTCTTGAAGTGGCCACAGATCATACACCTCTTGTTTTTCCACCGGCTGTCCTTGACATCTTTGAAGCTCATCTACATTGTGCACTTGACAAGTCCCATACCGATGCACTGTTTCTTCCAGTACGTTGCTTGCTTTGCAGACTCTGGCCAGGTGTCCCTTTTGCCTGCATTTGTAGCATACACTGCTGCTGAATCTGCAGCGGTAGGCAGTCTGATCTTTCCACAACAGAAACAGCCATTTTGCTGTCTTTACATTAGAACATTTGCAGTTGCTTGGCTCAGTTTGGTAGATGTAGCCACTGAGGCTGACTCTTGCATACATAATGCGTGGGCGTCATTTTTTGCTGCCCCCATAACGACGACTGTATTCTTCGCAGTAAAGTTTAAATCGACAGTTTTTCCAACAACCGGGTCTGCATAGGAATGTCGCTAATACCAGAGACAGGTTAATCTGGTCACGAAGCATTTAGTCACAAAAAGTAGTGAAGCTGGAGTTGTCGACTAGATTCTTCAATGCTGCAATGAAATTGCTTATGGCCTCACCAGTATGCCAGTGTTGTGAAAAAAAATCTGAAAATTGCCATAACTTCAGGCACTTCCGATACATAGTGTTCGCCGAGTACCTTGAGCATTGTGTCCAAACTCTTGTCGGCTGGCTTGCTTAGTGCGACCAGGTTCCGCAGCAGCGAGTACTTTTCCGTTCCACAGCACCTCAGGAACACAGCTGTCTTCTTAGTGTCAAAAACATTGTTGACCGCAAAGTAAAGCGCCATTTGCTCACGGTACTCCATCCAACCTGGGGTCACCACTTCAAGAGCTTCCAATTCACCAGATGGCTGGCATAGCCGCTGACATTGACACAATTCATCCTTGTTACCGCTTTTGACAACCAGCCCCATGCTTGTGTGCACAGCAGGACGAAACGAGGAACATGTACATCATAGTGGGGGGTGTGAACAACAGTGCACCTGCTTATTACGTGAAGCAACGGTCACGCCATCATGCATACAGTGATGTGGTTACTTATCACAGATACTTCAGATTTTCTTGCTTTCTTGCAAAGCTTCACTTTTCAGTGCCTTCCACTGAATTTTACCCTCTTGTCTTTTTAACAATGATGTTATAAATTTTTACAATGGATTTGTGTATGTTAGAGGGTTAGTGCAAAATAAATAGACTTGCTGGCAATTTACACTTACATTTCTTTGTTCAGCACGTCATTGTTTCCCGTTATATGACCCAGCAGTAATTTGATTACGCAGCTTCAATATTTCTTCTCTACTCTATAGATATGTAAGTGTACAGAAATGTTTAAGCTTTACTAGTTTTGGCAGTTTTCTAAAATTGACAATTGCAGGCATTTATCCTTTTTCTTCTGTGACAATGCAGCGAGAAATTTCTTTGGAGGGTAATATGGTACAGTGGCTAAGGGCCTTCAGTAGCGTAACGGCAGCTGATTGCATGCAGCTGCTGGATAAAAAAGGATTGCCGCGGGACCCATCAAGGCCATCTAGTATTCAGGTTTACTCAAGATTTTACAAATCTGTTAACAAGCTGCTTCCGTACTGCAGAGCTTCATCGTGAAAGTTTTATGTATTAAATTGTGATCATCAGGAGAATGCAGGAGGTTAGTCATGTACTTCATTTACTTGCCGTCACTTACTGCTGAAATGATAGCCTTCTACATGACTTGAATGTTTGCATTTTTATAAAGAAGACAACTGCAAAGAAGCTAAGAACCATGAAAGTGATAAATACCTCTATCTAAACCAACGTCAGAGACCTGGACATTGTTAGTGCAATTAGCATGTTCTTTTGCGTTCTTTTTTTAGGGCAAAGCTTTCTTTGTCTCTTACATCAACTTTCCTGCTGCTGCTGGCTGCGGTCTATCCGAACAGCTCTTACTGAATGCGTGAGGAACATTAAAAGTAATGTCATCACCACGCTGTCATCATTGTGCCATTGTTATCCTTGCTGGTTGTTGGCTTCAATCTTGCACAATTAGTTATTACCGGATAAAGTTGCAAATAAACACCAGATATAGTGTGAATTACGGTGGCCTGATTAGCAAGTGCAAACAAACAAATACCGGATATTATTATTGCGGAGTAGTTTCCCCTAGAGAAACGAGATGGCGCTATTGATGGTGCACTGCTGATAGCTGAATGACGAAGCTCTTATGGTGTACGCCTTGACTGAAATGCATCTAAAGATTTGGAGCAGCCGCCTGTTACCAACAATATTGTATGGGAAGGGTGCACCAGAATGACTGGGTCAAGGAAAAGCAAAGGGGGTAGGCATGCTAATAAGGCGAGTTATGAAGTGGCAAAGGGTAAAAGAGACAGGTAAGGAACACTTAATGATTAGCTGCACATGGGAAGGAAAAAAGACATGGCTGGGAGTAGCTTATCTATGGACAGGTAGTGATATCAACATAGATAATTGATTGAGTGTACTAGAAACAATATTAATGAGTTCTGAAATACAGGCCAAGCAATATTAGTAGGAGATATGGATGCACACATGGAACATCTATATGGATTTACTGATTACAGTGGTTCTTTAGTGCTGATTCTGTGCAAGCAACAGAACATTGTAGTAGTTAACAGGAAAAATTAATGTCATGGACAGGTATTGTGGCAATGCAGAAATCAGCAGTCATGAATCGACTGCGTTTTTGTCTTAGAACCTGTTTATAAGTGACTAGACCAAATGACTATGAGAACAAAGTAAAAGTGGGAGCCTACGTCTCGACAAGTGAATTTGTCTTTTTTAGGGCGACATATGCTTTCCTTGGCACAATATATATAGGTAGGGTTCTTCTAAAAGGAAGAGGAGGTAAGGAGGGTGGGCAAGGCAACGACCAAGGGTGCGTTAGTGGCGAGGGTATAGAAATGAAAAGAAAGGTGCGCTATTCAACGTCAGTGGAGGAATGTGAGGTAGTGCCGTGTGTCAACCAATTGGCCTGTCATGGTAGGTTCGTTTTTTCGTAGAAGGGGCCTGGACGACGAAGGGGGGGGGGGGGGGGAGGAATTATCTGCTCCACTGGAGTTGTCAGTGAACTACTGTCTAGAGTATAAAAGATGCAGCAGCAAATGGTGTTCATGTAAAAAAAATTATAAAATGGAATAAATATATAAATAAAAGAACAAAAGAGAGGGAACAAAGAAATGAAAAAAAGCACTATGCAAGACAATGAAAAATAAATAGGTGCTGTTGCCTAAAGCAGAAGAAAATGTCCCTAACAATATGGTTGCAGGACCTGATGCGATTCAAAATCAGCCAATTAAACAGCTGGGTTCGAAAGCCAGGCACTGCTGAGTAATGCCCTAGAGCAAGTTATTAAAATGAAGAAAACTTCTTTTGGGTGGAGTGCAAGCAGGATGAACCTTATCTATAAGGGCAAAGGTGTGGGGGACTTGTATCTCACAGGAGTACTGACGACCATGGGTTCAGGCTCTGCGAGCCACAGGTCTGTGCTAGCCACCACCTCGCGCACTCTAGTGTGCCACTGTGTGTGCACTCAGGCCGCGAAAATGGGGGCATCGAGTGCTGCGCACGCAAGAAAACACAGTACTGTCCAAAGTTAGCCGAAACATTTCACGGGAATCAAAGGGGCTCCCGCGCAGGGGAGCCCCCTTTTTTTACAGAAAGGGGTGCTGCTAACACAGAACTGCAGGTGAATAGCTCCCCGTGACATGCTGCTAGGGAAAAGTGCGGCTATGCTGCCTGCTCTTGCGATAACCAATAGGCTCACTCGCGAGAGCTAGGGCAATCTCCATTGGCTTGGGCTTCTGATAAGTGTGGCTCCATGTAGTATGACCACATGTGTACACTAGGCACCGCTCTTCGGCTTAGCGTTTGGAAAAGGAGCAGCAAAAGAATGCGCTTGCCGTAGGCTTAAGGCACTGCAGATGAGCTCAAGTCCGATGCCCAAACAAAGGGGCTGGAGGATGAGATGGGAAACGTGTATGTACTGAGTGATGTCCTGGTAAGGTTCTTCTCATGCTTGCTCTGCCGATCATACCAGTTGCACCGCCGTTGTCGGCCGTACCAAGCGCCACCGCCACAGACCGGTCTGTGGCAAAGGCCGTCCCCGACAACGTCCCGAGTGGAAAGGGAGAGAGGCATAGGGATGACAGAACAGGCGAATGCCCGCACAAAGGCGCCGGGACGCACCTTCATCCCCACAAAAATGTAAGGATAAGACAAGCTCATACAGGCTAGTTACAGTAATGGCGGTAATATGTGGAATGGCAGTACAAGCAATAAAATTAGTTGTCATAGTGGGTGGAGCTAAACACAGGGTGTCTACCAAGTTGACATTGCTAAATTCCCCAAGTTTTCCAGGTTTTCCCTGAGTGACTTTGCAAAATTCTCTGAGTGACACAGAACTATGTTTTAGGTCAAGACGGACTGAAACCACGTCGCTTGATGCTGTCACTCTCTAACAAACATATGAAAAAATTTAAAAAAAGACGACTTAATCCAGTTTGAATACTAAGGAGTAGTGTTTATGTTATTCAAAAAGAGAATAGAAAGGAGGGGTTAGTAAAATGCACAGCAAATAGAATGCCTTCAAAAAAATTGCAAATCGAGTCGGACATCCTCAAATACGAATAAATAGGAGATGCATACAGAAGCAAATATTTTCGAATATGAGCTATTTTTATCAACTGATAGCAAGCTCAGTGGTATGAGGCCCAAACTTTGTCACAATTGAGATTCTCTCAAGAGCTCGGAAGTCAACCTCAGCTGTCCTGACATACTCTCAGCCCGCGCACGACGCCTGTGTTGTGTTTCACTGCTTTAAAAAGTTTATTTTGGTGTGAATGATGGACACCTGCGTCCTGGCATCAGCCAACACTTTTATTTTAGCCTAAGCTCCTTCAAAAGGGTGGCAACACGCTTCCTTTCCTGTTAATTCCTCAATGCATAGGTTCTTTCTGTTCTTGTCCTCCTTCCGTCACTCGTTCGCCCCACGGATCATTTGAAGCATCTTCTTGATCCGTTGCACAGTCCACGTACGATTTTTCTTACTCCCTAGGGGCCGCGAAAACGTCCGAAAAAGCGGCCAGTTGGAAAAAATAAATGCATGTCATTTACTGCCCTTAGGGCTGAAACTGCCACAGGCACATTCGAGAACGCTCTGAAGGCCTGTCCATAGTGGCCTGTCGGTACACGTATTAGGCATATCAGTGCTCATACTGCAACAGGAGATCCCGGATGCACGCGTGTATAATTAAAGGGACACTAAAGTGAAAAAGGATTTCTTCTGCATCAGTAAATTACCGTTCTACAACACCAAAAACACCACTCTTACAACGATAAGACGTTTAGTAAGCCAGAAAAAGCGCAAGAACGAAATACGGGTGGCGACGCCTACTCAAGTTCCCGCACCTGGGGGCTGTGACGTCTTGAATTTTGATGGCATCTTCTAGGGCCTACTAATTATATATAGCGGTACAGATGGACTACATTGTGTTCTAAAGGAACCAAATATTAAACAGGGCAAGTTTCGAAAACCTTTATTCATCCAACGCTGCCCAAATGCGAAAACATACTTTGGAATCCCTGACGTCACGCTGACGTACCGGCGCTGGGGTTTCGGCACGAAATTCAAACACTGATACTTGTACCTTCATTTTCTCATCTAATACTCAAACTATTTTTTTAAATGACTGCCTGCAGGTTTCTCAAACAATGCTTCATTAGTCTAAACTGATTTATTGTTTCGCTTTAGTGTCCCTTTAAGGAATTCGTAATGTGACCCGTGACAATTACCCCTTCCAACGTTTGTAATGCTTCACCGCAATACGTTTGCGTATGCTTCACCACGAAACATTTATGTACTGAGGCGAAGCTGACTTTCAGAAACCGGTGTTATCTAACGCATTATGCTTTCCGAGCTTCGAAGCCAATTGCGAGGACCACAAAGGCGCACTCGGGGCCATTGCTGACAGCAGCGAATTCTTTCAATGAAAAACACAGCACCCAACTTCAAGAAGCTTAATAGCTAACGTCGAAGCAGCTAGGCCTAGCGTTGCCGCAGTGGTGGCTACGGCTGCCAGCGGAACTGCGTGCTAGAGAGCCGGCTCGAGGTAATCAAAACGGCAGCGGTGCTGACTTTGATAAATGACGTTTCAGACCTGCGGTCACAGTAGAAAGTCCGGAAAATCGGACGGCGAAGGGTTCTTGCGTCAGAAATTTCATACGTTCCGATACATTGACTATATGGGGTACTTGGTGGTGTCACGAAGCCGTCCAAATTATCGAGAATCCGGAAAGTCCGTCGTTGACTGTACACTGGAAACTTCTCCAGCCGACGACAGGGCGTCAAAGACGATTCATTACGATTCCTGTCTATTACTCGAGCCAGCATTACCGCGACTTTCGACCCTTTCAACAAGATTACCGCTAATTTTCCCTGATAGAGCCACAAATTCCCTGAGTTTTCCCCGAGTTTTTCGAGACTACTCAATATCCCTGAGAATTCCCGGTTTTCCCGGTGGGTAGACACCCTGAGTATGGGAATGCAAGAAATGCAATGAAGTTGTGGAAATTCACCGAGGATTGCAGCTGGCATGCCCTCTCTTTCCATTGCTGTTCATGCATTATGATAAGGGCATAGAAAGATGAGTGGAAAGCAAAGTGGTGAATTAGGCTTTGATCTATCTTACATCGGTAATGAGCAAAAGGTGCAACAGAAAGTCACTGGGCTGACATATGCCAATGAGATAGTGCTACTAGCGGCAATGCAAGAGATCTACAGAGGCTTGCGAATATGAGTGGAAATGCAGTGACGAATCTAGGCCCTAAGTTTCGCACAGAAAAATCGGTAATTATGATCTTTAATGAAGAGACGAGTAATGACGTATCAATTACACAGCATCTCATACTCACAGTCAAGCAATATTAATACTTAATTGTAAACACAAATGAAGGAAAGACCTACTCAAGCGTCCACCAAGATAATCTAAGAGTAATTGGGAAACAGAATGCAGCAATAATGAAACATCGAGCACTTTGGGGGCTACAATAAATATGAGGTAGTGTGAGGAATACGGAAAGGAGTAATGGTGCCAGCAGTAATGCTCACAAATGCAATTTTGTACTAAAAATTGGATAACTTGTCAGGGTTGAAGATTAACCAGAGGGTAGTGGGCGACTGGCTTTAGGAGCTCATTGTAAAGCCACAAATGAGGCAGTGTAAGATGACATGAGTTGCACTTCTTTTGAAGTCAGAGGAGTGCAGAGCAAGATTAGTTTTGAAGATAGAAAAAGGAACATGGATGAAAAGAAATGACTAGCTAAAGTGCACAAATATCGGCACTTCAAAAGCGTGGACACGGAAGGAAGGAAGAGTTCAAGAAAGTTGGCAACCAAGTACACGGTAACTGAAAGTAAATAGGCAGCCAGGAGTCATAAAAAGAAAGTGAGAAAAACAGAGCCGGCAAATTGCATACAAAGGATGGAAACAAAAAAGATAATAGAGATCACAACAAAGGCAAGATAGACATCAGAAGGGAAAATCTGTATTATAACGCAAAGGAGAGCGCCTTGCTTTTTGAGGCCCAAGCTCGCTGCCAGAGGACAAAAACATACCAGAGTAAATATGCGCCACAAGATGAGGCATGTCATCATCATCATCATCATCAGCCTGGTTACGCCCACTGCAGGGCAAAGGCCTCTTCCATACTTCTCCAACTACCCCGGTCATGTACTAATTGTGGCCATGTTGTCCCTGCAAACTTCTTAATCTCATCTGCCCACCTAACTTTCTGCCGCCCTCTGCTACGCTTCCCTTCCCTTGGAATTTAGTCCGTAACCCTTAATGACCATCGGTTATCTTCCCTCCTCATTACATGTCCTGCCCATGCCCATTTATTTTTCTTGATCTCAACTAAGATATCATTAACTCGCGTATGTTCCCTCACCCAATCTGCTCTTTTCTTATCCCTTAACGTCACACCTATCATTCTTCTTTCCATAGCTCGTTGCGTTGTCCTCAATTTAAGTAGAACCCTTTTCGTAAGCCTCCAGGTTTCTCCCCAGTACGTGAGTACTGGTAAGACACAGCTGTTATATACTTTTCTCTTGAGGGATAATGGCAATCTGCTGTTCATGATCTGAGAATTCCTGCCAAACGCACCCCAGCCCATTCTTATTCTTCTGATTATTTCAGTCTCATGATCCGGATCCGCAGTCACTACCTGTCCTAAATAGATGTATTCCCTTACCACTTCCAGTGCCTCACTACCTATCGTAAACTGCTGTTCTCTTCCGAGACTGTTAAACATTACTTTAGTTTTTTGCAGATTAATTTTTAGACCCACCCTTCGGCTTTGCCTCTCCAGGTCAGTGAGCATGCATTGCAGTTGGTCCCCTGAGTTACTAAGTAAGGCAATATCATCAGCGAAACGCAAGTTACTAAGGTATTCTCCATTAACTCTTATCCCCAATTCTTCCCAATCCAAGTCTCTGAATACTTCCTGTAAACATGCTGTGAATAGCATTGGAGAGATCGTATCTCCCTGCCTGACGCCTTTCTTTATTGGGATTTTGTTGCTTTCCTTATGGAGGACTACAGTTGCTGTGGAGCCGCTGTAGATATCTTTCAGTATTTTTACATACGGCTCGTCTACACCCTGATTCCGTAATGCCGCCATGACTGCTGAGGTTTCGACAGAATCAAACGCTTTCTCGTAATCAATGAAAGCTATATATAAGGGTTGGTTATATTCCGCACATTTCTCTATCACCTGATTGATAGTGTGAATATGGTCTATTGTTGAGTAGCCCTTACGGAATCCTGCCTGGTCCTTTGGTTGATGGAAGTTTAAGGTGTTCCTGATTCTATTTGCAATTACCTTAGTAAATACTTTGTAGGCAACAGACAGTAAGCTGATCGGTCTAATTTTTCAAGTCTTTGGTGTCCCCTTTCTTATGGATTAGGATTATGTTAGCGTTTTTCCAAGATTCCGGTACGCTCGAAGTAATGAGGTATTGCATATACAGGGTGGCCAGTTTTTCTAGAGCAATCTGCCCACCATCCTTCAACAAATCTGCTGTTACCTGATCCTCCCCAGCGGCCTTCCCCCTTTGCATAGCTTCCAAGGCTTTCTTTACTTCTTCCAGCGTTACTTGTGGGACTTCAAATTTCTCTGGACTATTCTCTCTTCCATTATCGTCGTGGGTGCCACTAGTACTATATAAATCTCTATAGAACTCCTCAGCCACTTGAACGATCTCATCCATATTAGCAATGATATTGCCGGCTTTGAGGCATGTGTGTGCTGCAAAAAAAGCCTGGAAATGGCCCTGCACATCACAATGAAATGCCAGGAGACATTCTCCCAACGAGACCCGTAGGGAGTGTCCACCTTCCAGAAGCGTTGGCATTCAAAGAAGGTGGGAGGATTAACTGGTCAGCAGCACTGGAGTCATTGCAAGCATGAGTAATTGTGCAATATAGGTAGTGAGAGATGTTTTAAATATGGAAGATCGAGATCAGATAGGCAAAAGGCTAGATAGCGGTAGATGCAGTAAAATCCGATCAAATCAAGCAGGCTAGGTGACTATTTGTCCCCGGCATGTTTCAAAGGAGATGCCAATAAACCACATGATCATCATTGCATGTTGCCCAAGCTGAAAGCGCACAAATGTGAAACTATTATCGCTTGTACCCTGCTCCAGTGCAATCAGCTGTAAGAAATGCAGCTGGGTGATTGCTAACATACTGTGCTGAATTCATGCTGCAAAATGTGGAACAGTAAAGGGAGGACTTGCAGTAGTTGACTGCAAAAATAATGACTGACATATTAGGGAATTGAATGAATCTGTGTGGCTAAGTTCATGGACCGCCGCTCCTGGTGCAGCAGCAGTTTATGAACTTGGTGGCTGGCCCTTCGCAATGCATGGCTTTCCTCGAGGATAAAAAAAAAAACTCATTCTTCAGCATTGTATTGCTAACCTATTAAGAAAAGATGTCAACCCTGGAACATCAGCACTAGTGAGTAGCGCTCGTTACATGGTGACAAAAAGACAAGTGCTGCTTCCTGGTAGAGTAAGTATCTCACATGTTATCTATGCACATGCGCCCTAACTCACACTCAAGGTTACACCCACTCTATTGCCCATGTGTCAAGAATAAGTGAGTGGGCACACTCTCGAATCAATGGGCCGAAGCACGGGTGACGGACTACACTGAAAGCACACAAATGTTTGAAGCTTAATGTTTCGTGATGGTCCACAAAGTGAGTGACTAGCGATATGTCTTTGCTACAAGTTATTACAAAGAGCAGAAGATCTATGTTCCAAGTCCCTGGTGCGGGGCAAGAACAAGTTTATACCCCCATGAGTGATTAGGCATAAAAACAATCAGATAGTGATTGCACTGAAGAATAAACGAGAAGAAGGTGGTGAAGGCAACCGGTCAGTAAACCCACACATGCTACCTAAAGGCATCAATGTTGCCGGATTCGAGACCCTCGTTATCTTATAAATGAGAAGAAAGGGGGTTAACCAAGGGGCCCGTTTTTACAGTCGTATCACAAGAAGCCAACAAACACTGACACCAAGGACAACATAGGAGAAATTACTTGTGCTGAATAAATGAAATAAAGTAACAATAAATTAATGGAAATGAAAGTGGATGAAAAAAACAACTTGCTGCAGGTGAGGAACGGTCCCACAACCTTCGCATTTCGCGTGCGATGCTCTACCAATTGAGCTACCGCGGCGCCGTTTCCCCATCCACTTTCTTGGGTATTTATGTTTTCTAGTAGAACCCTGGGAGTGTTAGCCAGCACCACCACTCAAAGACCTTAGCGGTGGACGTGGAACATCCTTTCTGCTGCAGGCGTCATGAGAATGTGATCTTTTTGGGTGAAGGCAACTGGTCAACAAACCTGCAGAACCCACACATGCTACTTGAAGACATCAATGTTGCCGGATTAGAGACCTTCGTTATCTAATAAACGAGAAGAAAGGGGGTTAACCAAGGGGCCCGTTTTTATTAGTCACTTCATAAGAAGCCAAAAAACGCTGACACCAAGGACAACATAGGGGAAATTACTTGTGCTTAATAAATGAAGTAAAGAAACGATAAATTAATGGAAATGAAAGTGAATGAAAGAAAACTTGCAACTTTTATCCACTTTCATTTCCATTAATTCATCGTTTCTTTATTTCATTTATTAAGCACAAGTAATTTCCCCTATGTTGTCCTTGGTGTCAGTGTTTGTTGGCTTCTTATGATAGCACTGAAGAATGTTATTCAGTCAGAAACATGACCCTCCACTGTTTTGTGTGATTGACAAATAAAAAACGAAGAGTAAAGGACATTAATCCTGATTAAGTCACAAGTGGAAAGTTTGGACAGCTGGCAACATATTTCTAGCCCCGCTTCTACAGTAATAGCACAGTATATGCTACTTGCACCATCTTGAGAAGGCATAAGGAACTCTAAAAGCACTTACACGTCCTTTGAAGCTGTGGCCAAAGCTTTGTATCATCCACTTAGCCACTGCCTACAGTAACTGTAGAAACATGTTTGCTGAGCCACAATATATGTCATGCACAACCATTGTAAACATGGCGGCAATGGAGGAAGTTGAGGCACGCAATGAATGTATCACCATGTAGGCACTGGCCATGGGATCACCATGAAAAGGGTCTATGATGCGAAATAAAGGGGTCCATGGTACTGGACATGGTACAAACACCACATACAGTGTCAATAAAGGCGGCCTGGTGGGCCGGTGCAAACATAGTGCAAATAGACGCCGAATATAGTGCAGGTTAAGGTGGCCCATGGTACCGGACACAGTGCAAGAAAGCACCAGATATAGTGTGAATCAGGGCAGACCAATTGGCTGGTAGCGGAGATAGTGCAAACAAATGCCGAAAAAAGTGTGAAATAAGGCGGCCAAAGGTACTGGACTCTCGTCAACTCATTATTGTGATGCCATCGTCGCTGTACCATCGCCATCATTTTAGCCTCGGCATCCCATTGTCATCATGCCATCGTCATCACCTCAGTGTGTCATCCCATGGTCATCATCGAGTCGTCGTTACCCCACTGTCACTCCAGCGTCGTCATATGGTTGTCATGCAGCCATCGGTTACATTGTGGTTCTGTTGTTGTAGTGATTCTAGTGTCATCATGTCGTTGTCGCCATGCCTTCGTTGTCATTGTGTCGTCATCATACCTTCACATTCATGTGTGCATGATCGAGTAGAACACAATTATGTAATTGAGCAAGGCAGCTCCCAGTGAAAATGTCCATCTGGGTCGTGTGGTCTTGTGGGATTCTCATCCCCTGTGCTCTTGGGACAAAGGAACGACAACACAGTAGTGGAAACAATCACAGGGGCATTTATTGCACCTTTCATAGATCAATGCCTGCTAGCCGAGTTGCTTTCCACAAACCATGTCAATGGGCGCGCGACAAAGCTAGCAAGTCCGACTCACCGCGACCGGATAGCGAGCGAATATGTTTGCCCCATGCTGGATCCCAACGCCTGGTCGTTCGCATGTACCGTCACGCGAAATGGAGGCGCGTTTAAAGGAGGCCACGCGATACAGTCTTGCAGAAGCATGGATCGGCGCACGCGCGGGACGTCCGCGGTGCTCGCCGACCCGTAACCCAAGAGGAAGAGCCTTCTCCTCTTCGCGCCCAAGTAACCCCGCCGGTAGGCGGGGTTAGCAGTGCAACACTCGCGCCATCTCTCGTACTGCGCTTCAACCACACCGACCACCGCGGGCCCCAGGCCACGCGGTGAAGCCGCAGTGCAGGAGAAGGGAGCTATGCGGGAAAAACAACATATCAGGAGACGCGTGATAGTTGCACATCCCCACAGTCTCTACTTGTGGATGATCGCTAAGCAGCAAGTGTTCTTCAGAAACACAAATGCAAGCTTCACATAAACTGATTCCCAGAGCTCGTGGGATGTAAATTTTTTTTATGCTGAGAACGTCTCATGAACTTATCACTCTGATGTGCATCTTTGTTGTTCATAAGTCAGAGCTACTATGTGAAAGACCACAGCTGACTCTGAAGATGTCTCATCAGCCTCCTTTTGTAGCCGCAGGGCTCAAGATCACTGGAGACTGGAATTAAAAATTTGCACTCGTGATCCAGTTTACTCGTGCCAGGCGAGTGCGACATGACGCTGTCAGTCCTGTGGGGGTCTGGTATTTCACAGGAGTACCGACCACCATGGGTTCAAGTTTAGTGAGTTACCAGGCCGTGTCAGCTGTCGCCTCTTGTAGTCTAGCATGCCGCTGTGCGTGGGCTCAAGCTGCAGAAGGGAGGGGGGCCCCAAGCACTATGCACGCAAGAAAGTATTACCGTAAGTTAGCGTAAACTGTTTATTTGTCTCTGGCGACACCCAACACTGCACAAATGCCCAGCCCTGGGCCGGCGGGGGAATCAAAGGGCTCCCGCGCCAAGGGCGGGTGCTGCTAGCATGTTGCTGTGGGAGGATGGCTCCCCACGACTATGCTGCTAGCTCTTGCGATAACGAAAGGGCCCAATCACGAGAGCTCGGGCAATCTCCGTCAGCTCGGGCCTCAGATAAGTGCGGCTCAGTGTCATATAACCATGCGCAAGCACATGGCACTACTCCTTTGCTTAGCATGCGGATAACGAGCAACACCAGGTATGCGGTCGCCGTAGGCGAGCTCTAGTCTGAGACCCTAACAAAGGGGCCGGCGGACGAGAGGAAAATGTGTACGTACGCAGTGCTATCCTGGAGAGGTCTCTGCAGTGTTCGCTTTGTCAAATGCGCTCAGTTGCCCAGAAGCAGCCGCGGTCGGCTGCAAACCGCTCTGTGGCAAAGGTGACCCTCAACAACCGTGTGAGTGGATAGGGAGAGGCCTAGGGACGACAGAACAGATGAATGCCCACAAAAGTGCTCCGTGGTGCACCTCGATCCCCACAGGCCTTAGCAACATTCTTGCTTCTAGCAGATTCGTTTGTTTTGACAAAGCCTGCACATCTCAATTATTTGCACACGTCGTATGTATGCAAGTTTCCCTTTGACAATAATTCTGTAAGACCCAGTACCTGGAAAAGTCCTGTATTTATATATTAAATTTATTACTTCTGCACCCGACAATTTAAAAATTAAAGAGAAGTAGATGTTATCGTTTGCACCTTGCTTAATAACTGCGTTTATGCTTGGACGACTCGTTATTATGCAAAATATCTTTCTATGAATGAAGGAACTACTGGAGCCTTTGTATCTCCTGATACTGTAAATATGCTGCCATGTATATTTCCAGTTCTATTGATGTATAACCTGATTAGAATCCTTTAGGAAGGTTATTGTTATGAGAACGCCTCCGATATTCATAAAATTGAAAACACTAGCGGAAATAAGATTGCGTTGGCTTGAAAGTTTTCTTTTCAGCACAAGTGCGTACTAATAGTAGCCTCTTCTAGGCATTGCAAAACCCATTGCTAGGTGCTCTCATTGGCCTGATATCGAGGGGCGTTACATGGCTTGGGGAAAAAGTCAGTTATTCCCGCACAATATCCTTGATGGTTTCCTGGAGCTCATTGGGGCCTAGTGCTTAGACTTTGCACTTTGGTCTGAGCACTTGGTGGTTATATCGCTTAGTGTGTATTTCCAACATCTTCACAATGACTGTGACTTCTGTTAAATATTCTGTGATGGTTTTGGGTGTGGGCTGCGAATTAATCCAGCAAAGGGGTCTTGTTTCACACATCGCATCAGAAACTGAACTTTCTTCTCTTCCGACATGTCAGGAGTCAGCGTGTCGAAAGAGGAGAGTCATTTCCTCCGTGAAGATTGTTGTGTTCTCATTAGGTAGTTGCACATGGGCATCTAGCAGAGCTTCTTCCCTTTCACTGCACATGACGTCTGTGAAGGTGTCCAGGAAGGTGCTGCGAAACAGGTGCCCCACTGTCAGGGTGGACTTTCAGTTTTCGAACCAAGCCCTGGTGGCTTGAGTAAAACTTGAAGCAGTGTGAAGAAGACGAAATAGAAAAGAAACACAACAGGATGAGCGCTGTGGTGATGGCTTCTTCCAACAAAAAATATACATGTCGTAGCTTGTTGTCGCAATTCCAATTATTAAATGTTGCGACCCTTTCGCATGTTCCGACCCTTTCCGGGTCTTCGAATGATGATCCGCGGAAGATCGATGGCTCCCCGAGTTGTTGCAGTATGACGGGCGACACTAGGGCTGTCACTGTAGATGCTGATTTGGCCATAATCTTCCTGGTCTTCTCGGGTAGAAGCCTGTACTCCGGTAGCAATCCTTGCAGCCTCCACCTAGCTCTGCTCGTTGGTGCCCCCAACCTGAAACAACGCCCCTTTGATGCACCACTGTTCAAACCAACAGATCATATGTGACATTTTGCAGATTACCAATCCTGTCGTTTTCTCGCTGGAGGTGCGTTGGGACTGTCATTAAGGTGACCCAGACACAGGGATAGCAGAAAAATGACACACGAGAGCAACACAGTGGTCTTCTCTGGACATGTCTGATGGTCATGAAGGCACTCTGGGTGGACAGATGAAGGTACTTTTCTTTTGTGCTGTGTTCCCTCATGCTACTTTGACTACAATACAGACACCAATAGGCTGGGGTTGTGGAGGCAACCTGCAGTACTCTTCATAGTGAGAAGGAATCGGCCATGAAATTGTGTTCCTATCGATGCTGCACACAGCAACAAAACAACAATGGTGCACCAGGCAGCACTCGTTGCTAGCGAAAGGTGGGGGGAGGCACTTTTCTCAACTGAAGATCCCCTGTCATCACATCAGTGTGCTGAGTCAGCACTTTCTTTTTTGCCATAGTAAACCCTCCCTCTCCCCCCTTCTTTTTGATTTCTTAATCTGTATTTTGCTGAACATGAATAATCTGTCAACTGCTGTATATTGCCCTATATTACTCTGCATATTTTTTCTTTTTCTTTGGTCCCCAAACTACACCTTCACCTTATAATCATGACCACCTTATATTGCAATAAATATGACAGGTGTTGGTTATTTCCAGAACAAACATTTTGCTGTTAAGTTTCTGTATCCCTCTATGTTCCCACACTTCTTGCACTACGTCTGTGCATGATGCCAGCGTACAATCACTATCGTCCCCATTTATCCAGCATAGAGTTACATAAACAGGATCACGACTGAGGTTAAAAAAATTCTCATAGAAATATTCCACATTTACTGCATAACCACTATATGACTGGGCACTCTAAATGTTAAGCTTTCCATTGCACTAAAGAAAACAATTGCCGTAAAAATTCCTTATTGGTCTTTTTCTAGGGCAAAACATAGTGCACAGTGTTTTGTTAACAAGGAACAAAATATGAAGCCAATGAAAAATGATCACATGGAAAGCGTAGGGGAAACTAAATGTGGTTTTTAAATTGAAATGGAGAAATAATAATGAAAAGAGAAAAGAATAGACAGCTTGGTGCTGCCTGGATCCAAAGTTCCAAACCCAAATCTCTCTTTCAGCGGCCCGTTTGAGAACAAGCTGGGACTTAATCTCGGCTACGGTGCCTTGCAAGTTGTGTTAAGGCGCGGATGCGGATTTGTCACTGCATGACTTCTCTGTGTGACATATTTACCAAGACCAACAAAGCTTGGCATGTCAGGAGTCCCGCAGGATCCACCAGTGCTTGTGCTGGCTCTTTCTGAATGCTAAGCCAAAGACTGGTGCTCCACTGTAGTACACACAAGCCACAACACTTGTAGGAGGCCCGCCTCGCGACCACACCCTTTGGTCACCACAAGAGAAGGCACCATTCTTGCGGGGAGCCTCTTTGTGGCGCACCGTGGGCACCTACAGCAACCTGCTAGCGGTGTTCATTCTGTGCGTATGCCACCGTCATACAAACCCAACCAAGAGCACTTCAGCCGTGAGTGCGGGGCAAGTAAAAACCCTTGTTTGAAAAAAGACTGACATCAAAGTAAAAGATTGTTTGCCAAGAAAATTAACACACATTTTTTTACTTTAAAAAGCAAATAAGAAGCAGTTGGAGCTTATTCGGAGAAGAGCTTACCCGGCTCGACCTGTGCGGCCCACTCGGTGGACGTACTCTTCTATATTTCTAGGGAAATCATAATTAAAGATGTGCCTGAAAAAAAGAAGAAAAATGTCTCAGCACAACTGCAACCAAGAGAACCAGCCATAAATATGCACAGTCTTGCTGAACATCGTCAGGTGAACAAAACTACAAGCAGTGTTGTGTTGGTATAACGAGATTTGAGCTAATTTTTTTCCTCTGTAAATTTGCAGTGCTGCTACATAGGGCGCTTGGCCGCTTTCAATCATACGAGCTACTGCATAAACTAAGTGGTGCTGCCATTGCGGTGTCACTGTTGGCATGTACACTGGCGATGCTTTCGACATTATTTCCCACTTTATTTTCGGTGCATTCTCTATTATGAGTATGTGCCATGTTTAATGCTTACCATCATTGTCACGTATGCCTCCTTTGTGCCGCCGACACTGTTGTATGAACATGACAATGAAGAATTGCTCACACCATTATCGTGCCAAGAATAATTTCTATGCAATACACATAATGTCATCCTCGTCCAATACAGTATTGCTCAGTCTGGCCTTCGAAATAAATGCACGGATGCCACTGCTCTCAGTGTCTGTGTGGAACACAATGCCTTGCACTAATTGCCCAGCACTGCAATTGCACGTCAGTGGTTAGCATGTTTGACTCCAAAATGCACATTGCTTTATAGACAAAGAGCTCAAATTCTAGTGGAGGCGGATGTGGAGAAGTTATCATTTTCTTCACGCTCAGGCAATGGTGAAGCTGGGAATGACTAGGTGGCCTGACGATGATGATAAAAACTGTCAACGTGTATCATCGATGGCCACAGAGGTTGCCATCAGTGTAATGGAATAAACAGCCAGACAAGGCAAACTTGATTTTCAGCACTTAACTGCTAGTCCTAGCAAAAGTGGTTTGAGATTGTAGACTCAACTGCACAGTGCAAATACAGTAGAACCTCGTTCATACATTTAGAAAAAAAAAAAAGAATGTGAGAAAAACGATTTAACTGGGAAAACGTACCATCTGAAGGAACTAAAAAAAAATGACAGATTCAACTATTGGTTCCATCTACGTAATGCAAAGCATTGCGTGGATCGTTGTGGCACTAGACGTGCGACGTGCGCCCAGCTGGTGGTGCTCCAGTGGCCCAAGACTGGTTTTGTTGTTTTCCTATTGTGTGGCGTTTCAACTCTTTCGTTACCGCGAGAAAATTATCATTTTTTATAGGTGTTGGAAAAAAAATATTCACCACTGCAAATAATATTCCAGCACACATTGCAGCATAGCATCTTATGCATAATGAAATGCTCTTTCTAAAACATACGTTACCAAACAAAAACATTTATTAGGTAAAACAAAAATTCCAGGAAGCGCCATTATTGCTGCCAGTTGATGATGAGGACAAATGTATTTATTGAGGGATGGCTCGAAGACCTATAATGGGGAATAGGAAGAAGAGGGGGGAGGCGTATTAAGAGCCGTCCTAGAAGCTGTGCGTCCTTGGCGAAAGCCAAGAGCGAGTCCAGAATGACCCTGTCGGAATCCATCGAGCCTGTTGCCGGTCTAATCCACTAGTCGTAGGACGACACTCGCACCGCTGCCAGCTGATAAAACAATAAAAAACATGATATTGTTACGGAAGTATGAACGAAGAGAAGAAGAAGATCGCGAGAAGCTGGCGGCTGCTGGTTGTTGGTGGTGTTACGATCAGCCTGCAGAGGTACTGCTCTGCAAAGCTATCTCAGCCCGCTGCAGGTGCTTCGATCGACTTGCAGTGGTGGCGCCCTTCAGAGAACCGGCAAAGACGACAGTGCTAACCGACCATGAACTTTCTTCGGAGAATTGGAAACCACGGCAGCGTTAATCCACCATGTGCCTTCTTCGCAGAGTTGGCGACGGCAGCAGGGCTGGCCACATTTGGCGGACCGTGTATTGTTGGTTAATTTGCCGTGGCCTTCATGGTCTTTTTTCAGCAAGAAGAGCTACTCTAACAAAAGGGTGCTGTGCGGTACGTTTTTCCTCTGGCCCCAGGATTTGTCACAGTCTGCTGACACTTGTGGCGACTACCAGAGAAAGTCAGCTCTGGAATTAAGAGGCGCTGGCTGGGGTCAGGCGTGACGACCTGGCTACGAGGACCCGCTCAACTTGGATTCCGGGAATCCAAAGTGCGTATGTGTGTGTGTGAGCCCCCCCCCTCAAAGGCGGGTTTTGACTACGCCCCAATGACTGTGGACGGTCCGATTGGACGAAGATTGGACAGCAGTTTTCCCTCCCCTAGGGATCTAGGGAGGACAGAGGATTCTTAAGCAGCAGTTTGTCGGCTGCTAGTGTGTGCTCGTGCTCGTGCTTGGAGCAGTGCGCTGGTGTGCTGTATGCTTAGTCTTGCGTGTTCCATTGGGGAGTCACGCTAGACTGTCAAATGTGTCTCTTGTTTTAATGTAAATAGGTAAATAAATCCTGTACTCCTAGTTTGATGAGAGCAAGTTCCTCCCTACAACAATGTTCCAAGCGTGAGTGAGTTGGACGATGGCATGAGCTCACTACCACATAGTTCATGCCAGACTACAAACCTTACGACTGGATGCCAGCGGTGAGATCGTCCTACAACTATTACAGTGGTCAGCCATCTTAACTACTCAGACTCATTTTGTATATATATTGTAAATATAATCTTCTATACTCCCAACATTCCTGTAACATATTGGTGAGAGGTGCGGGGTACCACGGCTGGAAACGGAGCTCCGCAGTGGACGTCACATCACTGTCTGCACCATGAAGGACGGTGAGCAGTCGGGATCAATGTCGTTGCCGCTTCCTACGTCACCATCGCATGCTACGTCGCTGTCACCTTCGGTTGTCGTTGTGCAACCCAAGGATCCTGGAACTTTCTGTGGGACCAATAGTGCTGACGTTGAAGAGTGGGTGGCCATGTACGAACGCATGAGTGGAATCAACAGATGGGACCCTACGCTTATGCTAGCTAACCTGTTGTTCAACCTAAGAGGCACGGTGAAGGTGTGGTACGAAAACCAGGAAGAGGAGCTAACCAGCTGGGATCAATGCAAAGATAAATTGACAGAGTTGTTTGGCAAACCAGCCAGCCGTAAAATTGCCACAAAGCAGGAACTGGCCTCCCGTGCCCAATCCCTCGTGAAGTCATATGTCTCGTACATCCAGGACGTGCTGGCACTTTGTCGTAAAGCCGATCACGACATGACAGAAGCTGAGAAGGTCGGGCATGTGCTTAAGGGCATTGCTGATGATGCGTTTAATCTGCTCATGTGCAAAAGCTGCTTACAGTTGATGCAATCATTAAAGAGTGCCGACAATTCGAGCAGGCCAAAAGCCGATGCATCTTGCAACCATTCGCCAGACTTCCCAATACTGCCGCAACGTCGACGTGTGAAGATCAACCCGCACAGCAGCATGCGTCGCTATCAGAAGACATGGTGCGAATTGTTAGATGTGAAATGGATGCTATGGCGCCCGCAGCTTTCTGTTTGCGTAGCCCTGATGCTACCACATTTTCAGTTCCTCTCATACAAGCCATCGTTTGCCAGGAACTTGAAAACATTGTTTTATATTCTGTCTGTACTGTCACGAATCCCAGAGCTAACGAACGGCCTTCTACTATTTTCACTCCACTCCGAATCTTCTGTCCGCGTTATCGCAACCCGACTGAGTGGAGAACTGCGGACAACCAGCCGATATGTTTCACCTGTCGCCCCATAGGTCATGTCGCTCGATACTGTCACAACTCGTGGCCCTCAACACCTCGCACACTGACCACCCTGAGCCGTTTTTGATGGAAATACCCGCTATGTTTCACCCACCGCCGAGACTAACAGCGCCACCAACTCTGCTCGGAACATGTGGTACAGCTGCTCACTAACGCCTCGCGGACACCAGTCTCGTTCACCGCAAACACATGGCCCATTTTCCCGTTCGCCGCAGCCACGTTGCCTTTTGTCACCTATGGCTTTTGGCCGCACCCTTTCGGAAAACTAGGAAATGCAGCCCTCGAAGATGGTGCTGCATTGCTGACTACTGCAGCAAATATTCTGTCTGTTCCCACAAGGAGAAGTGTAATTAACATCAAATTAGACGGCATACCTGTCTAAGCACTCATCGACACTGGAGCCCACGTATCTGTGATGAGTGCTAGCCTACGTAGACGTTTAAAAAAGGTCCTCACACCAGCAGCTGCCCGAGTGCTTCGTGTGGCCGACGGTGGCGACGTGCTGGTTGTTCTTGGAATGTGCACTGTGCGCTTAATTATAGCCGGCCACCCTACTTCTGTTCTCTTTGCTGTGCCTTCAGGACGTTATCCTCGGATTGGACTTTTTATCCATTCATTCTGCCCTCATGAACTGCACGACCGGCATTCTTCAGTTGGAACTGCCTCAACTCGCCGATGCTCCGAGCACCGCCCCACTGTGCTTGTGCTCGCTTCACAATGTGCGTCTCATCACACGAGGCAGTTACTTATGTCACTTTGACCGCCCAGCCACAGGTTCCTGACGGTGAATATGTGCTCTGCCCCATCATCGACGTGCTTTTGAACCAGGATGTTGCTGTTCCACATATGTTGGTCACGGTTAGTAACAACGACGTCGTTCTACCGTTTCTTAATTTCAGCCTGTGCCCTCAAGTGCTTCCGGCCGGCATGTTCTTAGCCAGCGTTTCTAGTGGTTGCAAATTCTGAATGCCGAGTCTGAAAGTCTGAATGCCGAGAGTGGCTTATTAGTGCCAATTGCTGCTGACAGCTCTGGTTCCTTAACGGATGACTTCGCGGAAGTGATTGCACCTGACCTCACCTCTGCACAGGCCATGGACACACGACAACTGCTTGAATCGTACAGTGACATCTTTGACTTCGGCGACAGGCCATTAGGCCAAACATCTGTCATTCACCACTGTATAAACACTGGAGATACGAATCCTATTCGTCGGCATCCCTATCATGTATCGCATGCTGAACGTCGAGTCATCCAATCAGAAGTGGACAAAATGCTCCGCAAAGGGGTCAACGAGCCATCAGAGAGCCCTTGGGCTTCGCCTGTTGTCCTTGTGAAAAAGAAAGATGGTGCCTGGCGTTCTTGCGTTGATTATTGCCACTTAAACAAGATCACGCAAAAAGACGTCTGCCCACTACCACGCATCGATGACGCCTTGCACTGCTTGCACGGAGCTAAATAGTGAGCACAACCTGTCCACAGCCTACCACCCACAAACGAACGGTCTTATGGAACGTGTGAATCAAACAATCACAGAGATGCTGTCAATGTACGTCTCCAATGATCACCGTGACTAGGATGCCGTGCTGGCTTACGCGACGTTCGCGTATAACTCGTCCTGACATGACACCGCAGGATATTCACCCTTTTATCTCTTGTATGGTTGCGACCCCACACTGCCGTTTGACACCATCCTCCCTTCTGTGCCACGTGTTGCAACTGAGTAAGCTCTCGAAGTCATCGATCACGCTCGCATGGCCTGTCAAGCCGCCCAATCTCGTTTATTAGCCTCACAGCATATACAGAAAAGGCGTTACGACCGCTGCCATCGCAATGCTAAGTTCGCACCAGGTGCTTGGGTGCTCCTCTGGTCACCATATCGTCGGGTTGGCCTCTCCCAGAAGCTTCTCTCTCGCTGCACAGGGCCTTATGAAGCCTTACGTCAAGTTAACGACGTCAACTAAGAGATTTTGCCGCTACACTTTGATACATCCTCAAGTCAGAGGCCTGACAATGTCGTGCATGTTTCACGGCTGAAGCCATACTTCGCTCGCAATTCTTCGCCTGCCATGCGCCGAGACGGCGCTTCGCCATTATTATTTTTCAGGGTCTCACTCAATGTGCTGTTGAAATGTGTGCCAAGGAGAGAACAATTGTATAATGTAACTGCTTAATTTAAACTTGCTTTCGTTGTTATCGGGATTAGGACTTACTGAAGCAAAGGAAGCAGCAGGACTCTTGTAACGCAGGTTATATGTTCTTGTGCCCATTACCATACCAATTAATGCTCTCATTGCACTAATGTGGAACACTATTCCAGATATCATTCTTCAGTGCCCTATTGGCTCTTGTGTGTTTCTCCATACTCTGTGATGCCTGTATAGCGAGCATTCAGTTACAGATTACACAGACCATTGAATTGTGCACCATTTGTGAAATGCTGTACCCACATCCCTCGCGACAAGAATTGTGTCCTATGGATATCCTATCGACATCCACTGCTAGGACTTCGATATCCTAGGGATGTGTTGCATACATCCTGCGAACATCCTTCCATGTCCTGAAGACATTCGTTGCATGTTGGCGAGGGACATTATGCGGATATGCTGCGTACATTTTATGGACATATGCCAGGGCCTTTTGCACACTATTTGCCAGAATGCAAATTACGGTCGCAGCGCACGGCGATAGATGCAACGGGCAGAGCACCCACACATGAAGAATAGATAGACAGTGAGCACACAATACGTGTGCGCACATGTGTGGAAGTGCAGCATACTCCTCATTCTTCTAGGCCTTGTGCCAAGCGCAATCGCCTTATTAAACTTATTGAAGTTTTCAAAGTAAATTGCGCCAGAAAATTGGTAGTACAACGTAAACACAAGCTGCATACACGATAGCTTCGGATTGTAATTTGAACATGCGAGAAAACATAATTCTCTTACAAGAAAACTCACGAGACATAGCTTCAATTGGATGACAACTATTCACATGCACGTCAAAAAAAAAAGATCCATGTGGGATAACCTTGGGATATACCTAACAGAATATCTGAGACTAGAGTCCAGCAGATGCCCTATTTGTACCTGAAATGGTACATGGACATTGGGACATGATTAAGATGTTCTATGGACGAAGTGTTTTCACAGGATCATTAAACTGCTTGCCAAAGCATGGTCTTCATAAATACAAAAACTAGCTGCTTTTCCGTTTCCACGAAGCTATCACTTGGCTTCCGCCATCATTGTTGTGCTAGTCCTCTCCTTCTGTTTATTCGTGTTTACTGAGCGGGTGTGACATGATTTCTACAGATGAATTTCACTGACCTTTTTAGAATAAGTGGCTTCTGTGGGCGTATGTGACTTCAATCTGTGCATGCAAGTTTTCTCTGGCGATTTTCAATTCGTCAGCATTTCTGTTTGCCTAACAAGCAACAAGTCCAGCTGTTGGACGTTATTCATTAGCACAGTTACAGTTTTCATCTAAGGCATTCTGTCGTCTATGATGTACTGTTGAAAGGTGTGCCAAGGAGAGAATGAAGGTACAATGTAAGAGCTTAATTTACACTTACTTTCTATGTTGTGGGGACTAGTTACGCATAATTTCCCTATTATGCGGTCACTCAATTCTGATTATGTACTATCTGATTATGCTCACTTGAGTTCGTATAGACGTCGTCTGCACCCTCAAGCTCTGTAAGCTATACAAACTCGATCCTGGTTGCTGAACGTATAGCAGTGATAGTTTTATATCGTGTTGAAAAAGTTCATCTGGACAGGACTCGATCTGAAAGTGACCATGTTCTTGACAGCGTGGCTAGGACAGATGACAGAGGACAGATGCGCTGTAGTAACTTCAGAAAACGCTTTAGCATCTGTGGAAAAAACAACACGCATTTCATTGTCTGATCGTATGCAAAGAATAAAGACCAAATAAACGAAGTGCTTCGGACAAAAATTTATACAAAACCTCCTGCACTATAGGTACGTGGCAGAGTATGCGAGCGTTTCTTCTGCTGCTTTTTCAGGATTGGTCGACTGCAGTGCCACCACTACTGGCGATGCCGCCGGAGCCACGCAGGGAGTGTGGCCCGCTCCACTGCCCCTTCTAGTACACTGTAACTGCAGATGGATGGATGGATGTTATGAGTGTCCCCTTTGGAACGGGGCCAAGCTCTTGCTATTATAATGCCTAATGTCCTACCTAGGCCAAAAAAGAAAAAAGAAAAAGGAGAAAAACCCCCATGATGAATTCTCATAACCAAATTTTCTGACTCCCTATTGTGAACCTTGTGGCACTGCAGTGACACCAGCAGGCCTTTTTGCCGCCCCTTGTCAGGATTTTACGAGAAGCGAAACCGAAACTCTTGGTGATGCGGCGGGCTTTCAGAAACATACTTTGGTGGAATAAAACGACACGGACTCCAAACCAAAGGTCACTAGTGAACAGCTGGCGTCATTTTCGGTTAATTATCACCGCTCAGCGCTGTAGAACGGCAAAGCTGACAATATACTTTCTTTACTTGTTTGGAGTCATTTCATTACAAAATTTTGATGCTAGTGCAGTGTAATCATGAGCGGCATGCTTTTTTTCTCGAGCATGGCAGAGTATGACAGTTACACCTCTTTTCACTACAACATATGCACATTGTTGTGTCGGCAGCGTTATCCGTTGTGGACAATGTACTATGTTTTGAATTATCTACTACTGTGGTTAACTTAGACGCATTCCACGTCTTCCCATCACTGAGTACAAAAGTGGATGGTCCTACCTGGGCCTTAACTGTACGAGGTTTACTGTACTTAAAAAATCCTTTCTTGGCAAGTTTTACTTTGACGGTGTCTCCCACCTTGATACGAGTTGCCTGAGCACCTCTCCGTTTGTCTACATACTGTTTAGTTTGCCGCTGTTTCTGCGAGACTCTCTCGCGAACTTTACTGTTCTGAACCGCTGTGTGCTTATGCAACCTGAAGTTACTAATATCTATCTTTGAACGGGGTTGACGACCATGAAGTAGGAAAGCTGGGGAGAGACCCGTTGTAGCATGTGGCGTAATCCTATAACAACCCAAGATTTCTGAAATGCTTTTCGAAGCATCTCGACCTTCAAGCCTTGCTACCTGCAGGTGTTCCTTAATGACTCTGTTGAACCTTTCTATTTGACCATTTCCCTGAGGATAATAGTTGGAGGAGAAAAAATGAGCGATTCCCTTTTCCTTTAGGTAATCTTGGAATTGTTTTGAGACAAACTGCGGACCATTGTCTGTAACTATAGAGTCTGCCAACCCTTCACGGCTCAAAGCCCAGTCAAGAAGCTTAATGACATCATCTGTGGAGATGGAATTAGTACCAAGTACTTCTGGCCACTTTGAGTAGTAGTCAACTAGAGTGACTAGATACCTAGGGTAGGATGTGTTTAGTGGGCCAATGATGTCCATTCCCAATTTCTGCCAAGGCCCGTTTGGCCATTCCACTGGCTGCAATGGAGCTACATGAGGCTTTGCAGACTTGTCTGCCAGCTTACATACATGACAATGCTTTACATACTGTTCAACAGTGCTATCCATCTGGGGCCACCAATAGCGTTCACAAAGAAGCTGCTTAGTACGTACTATGCCCTGATGATTTTCATGTGCAAGCTGGAGAAATGTCGGTATTAGAACACTGGGTATTACGACACGATCACCACGCATGAGTAATCCATCTACAAAGGACAATTCTTCATTTACATGAAAGTAAGCTATTAAAGCATTGTCTATGTTTTTCTTAGAAAGCCAACCTTCTGCTAGGCATTTACTGACCTTCTGAAGTGTCTCATCTGTACTCGCTGCAAGTTGCACTGTTTCCTTGTCAACGACCGATATGACTAAGGATACTATTTCTTCCTCCTGAACTACCTTCTGCGAATCCTTTACTGGAAGTCTAGACAAGGTATCAGCTACTAGGTTTTCTGATCCTTTGCAATATTCAATCTGAAAGTTGTAATACAGGAGCCTGGCTGACCATCTTGAAATGCGAAGAGGTCGATGACCTGAGTCGCCAGCGGACAGTAATGAAACTACTGCTTGATGGTCAGTTCGAAGAGTGAACTGTCTACCCCAGAGGTAAACATGCCATTTTTCACATGCGAACAGACATGCTAGTGCTTCACGCTCACCTACAGAATACTTTCGTTCAGCTACAGACAAAGTTCTAGATGCAAAAGCTACAGTTTCTAGCTTGGAACCATATGGTTGCTGTAACACAGCACCAACACCAACATCAGATGCATCAGTCGTGACTACCACAGGCAATTCAGGGTTGAAAATCTTAATGACAGGGGAACATGTAAGACGAGCTTTCAACTGATTGAAGCTACGTTGTGCATCATCAGACCAAGCAAAATTTTGCCCTTGCCTGAGCATGAGGCGAAGCGGTTCTACAAGTTCTGCATAATGATCAATGAACTTGGCATAGTAACCAGCTAATCTTAAGAAGGATTGCAATGACTTAATATCTGTAGGAGCAGGCGCATTCAGGATTGCTTTTACCTTGCTCTCTGTAGGTGAAATGCCTTCAGCTGAAATTCTATGGCCCAGAAAGGTCAGTTCTCTCACAGAGAAGACACATTTTTCATTCAGTTTCATACCACTGTTTGAAATGCAAAGCAAGACTTCTCTTAAGTTAGCATCATGCTCAGGTTTTGTCCGACCCCAACCAAAATGTCATCAAGGTAACAGACAACATTCTTACAACTCTGCAAGATTTGTGACATCATTTTCTGAAACACTGCTGGCGCGGATGCCAAGCCACAACAGACACGCTTGAACCTGAATAAGCCTTCATGAGTTATGAATGTAGTGAGATCTCTACTACCTTCTTCCAGTAACAGCTGGTGGTAAGCAGATGCTAGATCCAGCTTAGAAAAATATGTGGCACCATGAAACATTTGCAATAACTCTTCTACGTGCGGCAAAGGATACCCATCAATGACAATTGCCTTATTCGGTTCCCGTAGGTCTACACAGAGCCGGATGGCTCCATCCTTTTTGCGCACCACGACGAGTGGAGACACCCATTCAGAAGCCTCGACGCGCTCGATGACGTCGCAGTCCTCGAGACGTCGCAGTTCATTTGTCACCTGGTCACGGAGAGCCAGGGGTAGTCTGCGCAACTTTGAAGATACTGGTTTCATACCTTGCCGCCGATGTATTCGGTGCACGAAGTTTTTGATGAGTCCCAACTCGCCACTGAAGAGGTGATCAAAACCCGGAGGCACACCTGTGGGGCTCTGTACTGGAGGAAGCGTAGCCAGGCAGCATGTCAGCGACGTACCGTCGATTTGTATCCCCAAGCGCTGGATGGCGTCAAGACCCAGCAGTGATGTTCCTGTAGACGTTACATGGAACGTGACTGAGCACGACCTTTGAAGAAACTGGACAGTGGCTTGGAAAAGGCCTTGAATGTCGATGCGTTGCTTGGAGAAATTCCTCAAGTCCACTGCTGCTTTTGACAGTCTGTGCTGTCGACCAAAGTGCTTTCCAAAATCCTCGGCCGTCATCAATGAGACAGACGCTCCTGTGTCCACGAGCAGCCGCATGGCGACGTCGTTAACCACGACCGGGACTTGTAAATCCCTTTTAGCTTCCAAAGTGCTCACCGTCAAGACAGACGCAGACGGCTGTCCTGCGGAAGTTGAAGACCGTGTCTCTGCGGAAGAGACGTGCTGAACAGTACGGGTTTTTCGGCATACTGATGCAAAATGGCCCAACGTGTGGCAGGCGTTGCACCGCCGGTTCCTTGCTGGACAATTCCTGTACGTTGCAATATGCTTCGTGCTGCCACACCGGTCGCATGAACTACGCTCGAAATTAGGGTCCTTCGCATCCTGTGCTTCATTGCGGGTCCCGGAGGAGCCTCGCGGAAAATGTCGATCATCTGGGCGGCCTCCCGGAAGACGTCGGCCATCTTGGCAGCTCCTCGGAAGGAGTCGGCCATCTTCATGGCCTCCCGGACTACGTCGGCCATCTTGGCGGCTCCCCGGAAGAAGTCGGCCATCTTGGCTCGTCGACGGAGCGCCAAGTTGAGCTGCCTTGATTCTTTGTATTTTTGCGGAGTCGAACGCGCGGTTCGCTCGATGCAGGGCTTCTAGAGCGCGTCCAATTTCTTCTGCCTTGTCCAGGGACAAGGTTTCGCCATGGGCCAGCAACTTTTCGCGAACGCTGACGTTCGCTACCCCGTGTATTATTTGGTCTCGGACGCGCTCGTCGTAGGTTGCGGCGAAGTTGCACTGTACCGCCTTCTCCTTCAATGCGGTCACGAATTCCAGGAATCCTTCTCCCTCGAACTGCCTTCGACTGGTGAATTCGTGCCTCTCTGCCAGAACATTTGTTGACGCGGCGAACAGCCGGTCAAGCCGCTGCAAGAGTTTCTGGAACTCTGACGCTGGCGGGACCGCATCACTTGACGTTGACGCTGTGCCGGTCGACTGCCTTGCTGCTTCGCTTGAAGCTGACGCTGCGCTGGTTAACTGCCTTGCTGCTTCCTGCTCCTCGTCTGCAAAGTACTTCCGTTGTCCCTCATGCCCGAGAGCGCTGACGAGCGCGGACGCTCGTCGCGCGTCCGTCCAGTCGCCACCGCCGGCCGCTTCGAGGTGGGCCTGAAAAATTTTTTTCCAACGATACCATGGAATTAACGGTGGCGCGGGCAATTCCAGAAAAACGGGAAGGTTCGCCGTAAAAGACGCCATGCCCGGTAGCGTGGAGGAGACAGTGCAGAAAACAAGCCGAAGCTCGCAGCAGGAACGGGGCAAGGAAGAACAAAGGGGCGAGAAGGCCTAGGCTCGGAAGCCTCGCAACGCCAAGTGCGTCGGCGGCGTTTGCTTGCCGTGCGGACACGGGAAGGGTCGCTTCACTTACGAAGCTCGTTGGTTTCCCGGGGCTTCGGTCGGAACCGCTGCGGGAGTCCCACCCTCGTCGCCAAAAGATGTTGTGTCGGCAGCGGCAGGCAAGTGGGGGCCCCAGCCAGCGAACGCGCGTCGAGCGCCGACGCAGTGAAGGAGGACACGGAGCCAACTGCTCCCGATGAAAACCGGAACGAAGACTCAGCCGACCCGCGGTCGTTTATTTCTAAAAAGGACTTCACATGCCAGATGACACCTCCTCATTGGTCCAAGCTCGTCACATGACAGAAGGGGGTGCGCCATCTAGCTAAACAACTACAAAACATAGATGTACGATAACACAGATCTGACAGGGGGCGACACTATACTACACACATTAGTTTGCAAAAAGGTCTATCAAAAATCACAACATCTCCAGAGCATAAAAATTTAAACTGATTCTGAAAGTGCAGTGCCTGTATTAACTACTAAATGGCTCCAACATGCTGAAATCGCCAACCTAAAGCATCACTCAGCGGTGATCGATTTGAATAGGCGTGGTAACGAAAGAGTTAAGAGGGCGACAGGAAGCCGAAACGAAATCAAGCTAGAAGGCGACGCCGGATGCCACCGAAGCGAAACGTGATGCTCACATGGCGACGCCTGCAGCAGGGAATGCCGGCACATGTGGACTACCGCCTACTAAAAGCATGCAGTGCGCTACTAAAGGCATTACGCACCATGCGCTGCAAAACAGATAGGTGAAGATGCTTATCGCAATAGCTTGTTGTCGTTTTCACGTGAGACAGGCGGCTATAGCTGTCGATCGCACATGCCTCGTGCCTTTTCTTGTTCGCATGGAAGCTAGTGACTGGAAAACATATACGATCGCAGTCTGCAGCTGGGAATAGCGGTGCATTTCAGTTATCGCCTATTGAAAGCGTGCGCTACGCTTCCGAGGGCACCATGCTCTGTGAATGCCACGTGCGGCAACACCGGAGAGGATTTACTGGTACCGAAATTACAAACTGAGTGTGAGCCGGCGTTTTCATGCGCAATGGGTGGGCGAGTTTTGCAGTGAAGCTGCCGCAGTGGGCAGCTATGCACTGTTGCCGATCGCGCGTGCCTCGCACATTTTCTTGTTTACATTGAAACTAGCGGCCAGAAAACGCATCATACAATCACAGTTTGGCAACATACAGAACGTTGGTACCGAAAAATTGCATTTTCCGAGAACGTATGAACAGGATAAAAATGAGCGTAACTCTGTAGGGTCATTTTTTGTTCTCAATTGCGAACATTCAATTCTTTTAGTACAATGGAAAGCTTACCGGTGAGCATGTCTAATCATGAAATGGAAACGTGGAAAATGCCGTGGAACATATTTTATCAGAATTTTTCGACCTGCAGTGAGGATGTAGTCGTTCACTGGGAGCATGCTGAAAATGGTGATAGGTGAGCGGGATAGTGATTATTAGCTGGCGTTATTGGGAGGCAGATGAAAAGTGTGGCCGTAGCTTTGAGAAATATTACTTTGTTTATCAAGTCGATGTTCCTTCAATTCCAGTTTCCGAAGTGTTAAAAGTATTTCTGTGATAATAGCTACGTCTTTTTGTGGTTTCCTGTCTAACTGCTTTGGTATTTAACCAGTCATAAGGAAACCAATCGGATCGAAAATGAAATGACACTTTCACACATGATACCTAGTTCAGTGTGTTGCCGTAGCCATGCATGCGCTTTTGATTTCCGAAGCACAGAATAAAGTGCAATTGTCTAATAACATATCAACTGCAATATTAAGCAATAATTATGCTGTACTTCAGAACAGTTGACAGTAGTCTCATAGTATACATTCGAAGAACCAAGATTTCACCACCAGGCCTCTCCACTTACTGTTTTTGAGACTTTCTTTGCCAATTTAAAATTATAATTCCTATTTAAATTGCGAACGGCGTGCTGGATTCTATCAATATTTCAATCAACGCATTCTGGCCAGTTGTGAGTCTGTTTAAGTGCAATTATGGATTAGAACAGTTTGACTCACGTTACATCCTTGATGTCCAAACCTCGGGCTGCAACATCAGTGGCAATGAGAATTCGCACTGTCCCACTTCGAAGGTCTTCAAGTGCTTGCTCCCGGTCACACTGCTCCCTTTAGGGTGACAACGCACAAACCTCTTGCAGCAGCAATTCATGAAATCAGAGAAGGGGAGAGATGCTGTTCATGACTCACCTGTCACCGTGAATGGATTGGCAGTTGATGCCGGACAAGACAAAATCACTTGACAGGAGGTCCACCCTGCACATAAAAAAAGCAGAGCTAGCCTTATACCAACAGTGTTAGGTGGCACATGCGCAGCAGGAAGCAAACTTACGGCATGAGTATTATAGAGGCTGTCTTCGTACTTCAGAACGGCCAAACAGAATAATAATGTAAAATAAAGTTAATAATAATAATAAAAAACAATGTAAATAAAAGAGGCCTCTAGGTCTCAAGGCTCACGAGGCCTTTCTAGGCACCATGATGTGGGATTTCCCTTTCTTCCTGGCATGCTCGAGGGGGCTGCGCCATTCTTTGGCTGTCTGAGACTCTGGTGTCGTGCTTGTATCCACGACTTCATCCGAAACGGTCGACAGTGCCCAGCATGCTCACAGGGGCTTCGAGCCTATCTGCACAGGCAGTGATCCTGGGCCTGGCGGGGGGTAGAACAGCGCTGGCTGCTACAGTCGAGGGGGGGGGGGGCTGATGGCATGACTACCGCCACACTCAGTGTGCTGAATGATGTGGCGCTGCCCTCCGGCATGTCACATCGGTGTAGGATGGACTAAACTGGTTGTTCATAGAGAAATGTTTGTGTGCATCTTGGAATGATGGGTTAAGTTTGATTTTGAGTGCAATGATTTGCTTTTCTTTTTTCCACGATGGGCACGAACGGGAGTACGTGGAGTGATCTCTGTTACAGTTAGCACTGTGGGTGGCGAAAGTGCAGGCGTCAGACCAGTGCTCATTGGATGCACATTTTGCACAAGTATGCCCTTGGCAGCTTTGCAAACCATGCCCAAACCGCTGACACTTGAAGCATTGGTGTGGATTTGGAATGGATGGCCGTACACGGAGTTTGCAGCATCCAGTTTCTATTGAGTCTGGTGGGTTACTTGTTCCAAAGGTTATGATTACATGTGTGTAGATTTCCTTGTTGTCATGCCCAACGGTTATTCTTTGGACTTTACTACATTCTGACCTTGCCATCCCTCGAGTAGCTCGCTTTTGCCAAGATCGAGTAGGTCATCTTCAGAGATGACACTGCAGACAGTGTTCAAGGATCCTGAGACAGCAATCTCTCCAAAAGCAATGACTTTTGACAATTTTATGTACTGGGTCTTGTCACGAACTTTAAGAAGGAGGTCGCCGTTCCCCATCTTAGTTAAACATGTTAAAACTTAACATGTTAAAGCACATTGGCGGGCTAGTCGGTTAGAATCCATGTGAGAGTGTATAAGCGCGACTGAATGAGGACATAGAAATAAACAGATACACAGGGAAAGCACTTCACTTTCAACTATAATTTTATTTTCGCACACATCGATGTATATATACCGTACGAGCTGAGACAAATGTGACAGGAAAAACACAACATTCAGTGGTGCATATCGATGAACCATACACGTGTGCAAGGCATGGTGAAAACACATTCTGCAATGGTTACAAGGATAAACCAAGGAACCGTATCTCCTTTTCAGATAGCGACACTTATGGCTTGCTCACACACGTTTCCTGTAATTTTGCAGTTTCGTAGGCTTCCACAATCTCCCTTGTCATCCTGCTTTGAGCCCTATACAGAATGGAAGTACTTTCAAACATGGGTTTGGAGGAACAATCTCAGCAGTGAATGCCCAAACGACCTGAGTGACGTTATATCATTGCTCTTTTAATCTCTCATTGATGCATCTACCGGTTTGACAAACATACATTCTTCCGCACGAAAGTGAAATGGCATAGACAACATTATGAGTGCAGGTTACGAATTGTTTGCGATGTTGGTCAAACCAGTAGATGCATCAATGAGAGACTAAAAGAGCATCGATATAACGTCACTAGGGTAATCTCGGGTCATTTGAGCATTCATTGACGAGATTGTTCCATCAAACCCATGTTTGAGAGTACTTCCATTCTGTGTAGGGCTCAAAGCAGGATGACAAGGGAGATTGTGGAAGCCTACGAAACTGCAAAATTACAGGAAAGGTGTGTGAGCAAGCCATCAGTGCCACTATTTGAAAAGGAGATACGGTTCCTTGGTTTATCCTTGTAACCATTGCAGAATGTGTTCTCACCATGCCTTTGACACGTGTAAGGTTCATCGATACGCACCACTGAATGCTTTTTTCCTGTCACGTTTGTTTCTGCTCGACGGTATACATACATCGATGCGTGCAAAAATAAAATCTATAGTTGAAAGTGAAGCGCTGTCTCTGTGTATCTGTTTCTTTCTACGTCCTCGTTCAGTCGCGCTTATACACTCTATCATGGGTTCCCATCTTAGTTACTTTGTAGCCTGGACTGAGTGATTCTGTCGAAGATTTTGCCACAACAAAAGAAGATAGTGTGCGGACTGTCTTGGCATCGTGCTGACTGTGAATTACATGTAGGGTGTCTACCAAGCTAACATTTTCAAATGCCCCGAGTTTTCCCAAGTTTTCTCTAAGTGCCTTCGCAAAATTTCCTGAGTAACACAGAATTTTTCTTTATGTCAAGATTGGCTAACACAAGAGATGCATACAGAAGCAAATATTTTCGAATATGAGCTATTTCTGTCAACTGATAGCAAGCTCGTCGGTATGGGGCCCAAACTTTGTCACAAGTGAGATTCTTTCTCAGCAGCTGGATAGTCAACTTCAACTGTCTCGACATACTCTCAGCTCGCGCACAACGCCTCAGTGTTGCGTTTCATTACTTTGAGTTTATTTTGGTTTGGATGAGGGACACATGCATCTCGGCGCCAGCCAACACTTTGCTTTTTGAGCTAAAGCTTCTTCAAAGAAGCGGCAGCACACTTCCTTTCTCGTTCATTCCTCAATGTGTCAATCCTTTCTATTTTCACCCTGCTTCCACCGTGCGTTCACCCCACGGACGATATGTGGCATTCTCTTAGACAGTTGTACAGCCAACGCCCGTTTTTTTTACTCCCAAGGAGCCGTGACGTCCCAAAAATCGGGCAGTCAGAAAAAATGAACGCAAGCCTTTTACTGTCCCCAAGGGGCTCAAATCGCCACATGCGTGTCCGAAAAAAGCTCTGAAGGCCTGCCAGTGCGCTTATTAGGCATACTGGTCCTCGTAATGTGACAGGAGATGGCGTGTGCACACGTTTATAATTCAGGAATGCATACTGTGTGCAGTGACAATTGCCCCTTCCCACGCTTGTTAACCTTCACCGCAATACTTTGCGTGTGCTTCCTTGCGTAACATTTCTATATTGAGGTGAAGCTGACTTTCGGGAACCGGCATTACGCAACATGCCGTGCTTTCAGAGCTCCAAAGCCAATCGTGAGGCTAACAAAGGCGGGGTCGGTGACATTGATGACAGCGGCGACTTCTTTCAATGACAGCCACAGCACCGAACAGCAAGAAACTTAATAGCGAACGTTGAAGCAGCTAGGCCTAGCGTTGTCGCGGTGGTGGCTACGGCTGGCAGCGGATCTGCTTGCGAGAGCACCGGTTCGAGGCGGCGAGATAATCATAATGGCGGCGGCGGTGGCTTTAATTAATGCCTTTTTGAACTTGCGGTGACGAAAAAAAATCCGGATAATCGGACGGCGAAGGATTCTTACGTCCGAAATTTCAGAAGTTTCTATACGTTGACTCTATGGGTTACGTGGTGGTGCCGCAAAGCCGTCTGAATCCGCCTCTTTCATTTTCCTATACTGCCTTCTGCCGCACGCCGCTGAAAACGTTTTGGAAGGGTCCCAGGACTTTTGCCGGTTGATTTGTGTACCTGCGCCCACGTTGAATGCACGTCAGTTGTGCGTTTAGTGTATCGCGAATCATTATTATTGGCTCCTTCGGGACAGCATGTCGTTCCTGAAGTCATGTAGCACTCAATGACTACTGGGTGAGCAGGCCCGAGTGCGCTGTTCTGCAAAGAGTGTGGCCGATAAAGGCACGCTGAGTTCCGTTTGGCGGAAAAGTCTTCGTTTGGCAAAAAGACTGAGCGCAGCCTTCTGCGTCGGATTTATTAAAGCAGTGCACTTGTTTACATCGACATCTACAGCCGCAGGTTGTTGTTAGCATCAAATATTGTAGAAATGGTCCATCGCTGATATGAAATAGTGTCAAAATGCAACAAAACATGCATATCTGCGCATTTGTGCCATGTTGTTACATCCTGAGACGAGTCAATATGAGCGGCCGAACCACTTAAACAATGGCAACTGTGACCCAGATACATATATTACGGGCTGTTAATTAACTCATTCTCGCTTTTCTTTAACTCCATTATACTTACAGTTTTAGCGTGCCATAGAGCATTATTAGAGGAAAGTGTACTCGCATAAGTGCTCATATGTAGGCCATGTGGTTCTCTCACGAAAATGCGTGGATGCCATTGCTCACACGGCGTTGGTAGAAAAGAGCGAGGTGGCTGTTTATGCTGCTGTATACCGAATACACAGTTTCTTGTTCGCCACTTTGTGCAGAGGCAAACAGTGCATCTCACAAATTGACAAATGTGTCGGCAAAGCAACACGTACACGCCCACTCATATACGTAGCGAATGCGGCCAACAGCCTACAGGTATGGTGACGTACGACACAGTGCACAGAGCTGTGTCGCCGCTTACTGCGTATTGAGTATGCGCCGTGCAAAGTGAAGTGTAGCTGATTTCAAATCCCTAAGGCCAGAATTGAATTATAAAAGCAGTTTCGTTCACCCTAACTGCTTACATTTCAGTTCAGGTCCGCCAGTAGCGAGTGCACGAACTCGACGGCACCAGGTTAACCTTCGCTGAAGAGGATCGACATTGGCTCAAACTTCGTGGGCATGGCTTGAGATGGTTAAGCTTGTGTATTTCAACTTGGTAGGCGTGCTTGATTCATTTTGAGCACGATTAATTATATATACAAGCAAAGACGCTGTCCCTGTTGTGTTGTCTGTTTGACGGCCGATAGCGTGGGGTTCGGTCGAACGATGGTCGGCACGCTGATTTTGCCGGTTCCTTTGACAAGAAAGCCTGTCGCAGTACAACTCGCGCTCATTCGTTGCGTTGTTGTCGACCTGGTATGATAAAAAGGTTTCAGTGACGCACAATAGTCGATCAATCATTGAAGTGAGCATCTTGTCGGTTTCGTATCGACCCAGTGTTGCCGCGCCTTATGAGTATGTGCAGTCAGGAACGCGCTGCCGCCACCAGCAAGTGAGGACAGACGCTGCAAAAAGACTTCATCAGCAACGTGATGTACTTAAGTGTTGCCCAAGTGTAACGCACGGTTTTTTTTGTTAAATAGCGAGCCATCAAAGAAAGGGGGCAACTACCTGGCTCATGGTGCAGTCCAGACAACTCGGACGATGCCTTGGCCGCTTCCTCTTTTAAAGTGGCGTTGCGGTCTTACGCTACGCACGTTTTCGGCACCGCACCCACGTCGAGCTACCAGTAGAGTTTCAACGCGGTACACGGCACGAGTGTTTCTAGCAGCGTGCGTCCAAGAGCTTTTTTTTTTTTTTTCGGGGGACTTGCCGGTGCGCGGCCACTAACGCGACCCTTCCAAAACGTTTTGAGACTAATCCGCTAGGGCAGGGCGCATGCACCGTCGTGCCACGAAAGAGGCGGATTATCGCACTTGTCCCCAAAAATCGGGCATCCGGAAAATCTGTCGCTGACTGTACACTAGCAACTCCTCCAGCCAACGACATGGTGTCAAAGGCAATGCATTACGATCCCTCTCTGTTATTCAAGGCCAGCATTAGAGTGCCTTTCGTTCCCTTTCAATAAAATTACAGCTAATTTTCGCTGATAGAAGCACAAATTCACTGAGTATTTCCAGACTATTCAAAATCCTTGAGAATTCCCAGTTTTCCCAGCTTTCCCGGTTGGTAGACACCTAGTACGCGGTACTTTAGGACAGTTTTTCTCGGCTGCATGAAGAAATTTAACGTTTGATCAGTGTGCCCCCTCTTGAGGGAGTGACCAGGGAGTGAAGGGAAATTGGGTGCGATAAATAACATTACTATATTTGGCAGGGATAGCTGCCGCCCACTATGGAGCCCCACCAGGGGATGACAGAAGATGGAAACTATTCAGTTCTGTACACGCCAACGGTACATTCCCACTATGACCAAATACATATACCCAGGGCAGGATATAGTGCACAAGGTTAACCCTTGCTGTCTGCGAAGTCAGAACTGAAAGGAAAATAAACAGAGGACAGGAAAGATTGAAAGTGAAAGAGAAAGGTGAAGATTGGAGAGGACAGGAAAAGGCAACTATTTATTTCCCCCGGGTGGGTCAGTCCTGGGGTGCCACCAACGTGAAGCGGAGGCCAAAGAGGTGTGTTGCCTTCACCTAGAGGCCATAAAGATCTGAACACTTGGCATTGGCTAGAACCCCATGATACCCTTTTCACCCAGAAACAGCTAGGCGTGGGAGGGTCCAACCCCCATGTGCTCGCGTCTGTGGTGTCGCAACAAACCAAACGCCAGCTGATGCAGACGCCCCTGCAGGTTGCAAGGCCAGGGAAGCTCCGTACGGTATGCCTCCCAAGAAGCACAAAGACATTACAGACTGTTTCAAGCAATAAAAAGGATTAGAATTTGCTTATTTCGCTGTCGCTTTTTAATTTGATCAAATCTTACGGTCCATTAAGGGTTGCATCGCGCTGAGTCGCGTACCTCAGGACCTTCATTAAAGTTTTGCATCCATCCGTTGAAAAGTAGCACATACTCAGTGAGCCAAGTTGGCGTCAAAGAGGTTCACTGATGCACAGCGCAAGCACAGTGTCATATACCCAGTGACCCAAGCTGGCGGGAAGACGATGCAGAGACATTATAGAGATGGATAGATAGGTACTGCAAGATGCGTGAGAGTATCCTAAAAATGCTAATTCTATTAAAAATGTACCAATCTGGAGCCACAGTGGAGCATAATGGTTAAAAAAGAACCTTTTAAGATCATACTTACATGACTTTTTTGTCTAAAAAAACAATCACTTTGTCATCGGGCTGCATGGACTCTAGAAAAGCAAGAAGCTGTGGAAGTCAAAAGAAAAAAAAATCTCATCAAGTCTTTGGCAAACAATACTGCTTGAGAGCTCACCTCTTGCCGCTTTTCATTTTCATCACAGAGGATGATAGTCTGGGTCACTGTGTGCACAGCCTGTAGGGATAGAGAAAGACTCAGTGAGAGGTACACTCGAACTTCATTATAACGAAGTTCAAAGGGGCAGCCGAAATTACTTCATTATATTGTTACGTGTGGAAAGACAAAGACAAAAGATGCTATTTACACGCTATTTACACTGGAGCCAGGCAGCCAGGCTGACACTCACTCGTGCCAAGGGCACCGACCAACTTCTTCGTCGTTCTCGCGGCGGCTCGTCTCTTGAGCATCGCTCAATGATATCGTAATATTACCCCCCGACGGCAAAAGCACCGTCACTGTGCTGTTAAATATCCAAGGTGCATGGAGCGTTGTAGGGCTTGAGTTGGGCAATGTGGACAATGTCACTGGTTGTCATAGGGGAGGACGTAGTGGGCGTGGCTAGAACGATTTCATAGGTGACATCGGTCACTTTGCGTGTCACGCGATATGGGCCTGTGTAACAGGAAAGCAGTTTTTCACAAAGGCCGACTTTACGCGATGGTGACCAAAGCAACACGAGGGCGCCGGGCACAAAATGGACATCACGGTGACGGAGGTCGTAGCATTGTTTCTGCTTGTCTTGAGACACTTGTAGACGAGTGCGCGCAAGTTGACGAGCATGGTCAGCATGGGCAATTGCATCGTGGGCATAATCGCTAGTTGAAGCTGTGGCGGATGGAAGCACAGTGTCCAGTGGTAGCGTCGGTTCGCGGCCATACAAGAGGTAAAACGGGGAAAAGCCAGCAGTTTTGAGACGGGAAGAGTTGTATGCAAACATAATGTAAGATAAAGCCAGGTTCCAGTCACAGTGGTCGTCTGAAACGTATTTGGATAGCATGTTTGTAAGGGTGCGGTTCAAATGCTCAGTGAGGCCGTTCGTTTGGGGGTGGTAAGAGGTGGTAAATTTATGCTGTATTGAGCAGGCACACATGATGTCGTGAATGACTTTGGCCAAAAAGGTGTGGCTGCGGTCTGTGAGCAATTGACGCGGAGCACCATGCATCAAAATTATATCATGTAGGAGGAAGTCCGCAATATCAGTTGCACAACTGGTCGGAAGAGCACGGGTTACGGCGTAGCGGGTTGCGTAGTCCGCCACGACTGCAACCCACTTTTTTCCTGATGTAGATTCCGGAAATGGGCCGAGAAGGTCCAAGCCGACACGATGGAAGGGCTCGGCAGGGATGTCGAGCGGCTGCAGGTAACCAGCGGGGAGCTGGGAAGGCTTCTTGCATCGTTGGCAAAGTTCACAAGCAGCGACGGAACGTCGTACGAAACGGGCAAGGCCCGGCCAGAAGAAACGGCGACGTACACGGTCATAGGTTCGAGATACGCCGAGGTGTCCTGCCGTTGGTGCATCATGAAGCTCTTCTAGAACGGTGGAGCGGAGGTGTTTAGGTACTACAAGCAGGAACTCAGAGCCGTCCGGATGAAGGTTACGATGGTACAGAGTACCGTCGCGGAGGATGAACAGGAGTAGAGCAGCATCGGCCGGAGAGTGTTCAAAATGGTCGATGAGTGCTCTGATGTAGGCGTCACGGCGTTGCTCGTCAGCGAAATGAAGCAGCTGGAATACAGAGAATACGCAAGAAGCACTGGCAATATTGGAGGAGTCAGAGTCGTCAACAGGGTAACGCGACAAACTGTCAGCGTCTTGGTGCAGGCGGCCAGACTTGTACACCACGAAATATGAAAATTCCTGTAGCCTCAAAGCCCATCGACCAAGCCGGCCTGTAGGATCTTTTAGCGATGAGAGCCAGCAGAGAGCATGATGGTCAGTGACTACGAAAAAAGGGCGACCGTAAAGGTAAGGACGGAACTTCGCAACCGCCCACACAACAGCAAGGCATTCGCATTCCGTAATGAAATAGTTGCGCTCCGATGGTGCTAGGACACGGCTCGCATAAGCAATAACGCGATCCTTGCTCCGCTGACGCTAGGCTAAGACGGCACCTACACTATGACCGCTGGCATCTGTACGTAATTTTGTAGGGGCATCAGGGTCGAAGTGGGCAAGAATGGGTGGTGAGGTTAGAAGAGTGACGAGACGAGAGAAGGCGGCGGCTTCTGCAGTACCCTACGAGAATTGTACGCCTTTCTTCAAAAGATTAGTTAGGGACCTAGCAATTGTCGCAAAATCTGGAACAAAATGACGAAAGTACGAGCACAGCCCTATAAAACTTCGAACGTCTGCGGCTGTCTTCGGAACCAGAAACTCTCGGACAGCGCGAGTTTTGTTGGGATCAGGCTGTACTCCGGGAGCGTCAACGAGATGGCCCAGAAGAGTAATTTGTCGGTGGCCAAAATGACATTTGGACGAGTTAAGTTGCAGCTTTGCCTTTCGAAATACATCAAGTCGTCGTCGAGGTAGCAGAGGCATGTGAACCATTTGAAACCTTGGAGCAAGGAGTCCATCATACGCTCAAAGGTGGCAGGGGCATTGCATAATTTAAACGGCATTACTTTAAATTGGTACAGGCCATCAGGTGTGATGAAAACGGTTTTTTCTCTGTCCATATTGTCAACAGCAATCTGCCAATATCCCGAACGAAGATCAATAGACGAGAAATAGCTGGAACCGTGCAGGCAGTCAAGGGCGTCGTCTATATGTGGGAGTGGGTAGACGTCCTTTTTTGTAATGCTGTTCAGGTGACGGTAGTCTACACAGAAGCGCCAAGTGCCGTCCTTTTTCTTAACCAACACTACAGGTGACGCCCAGGGACTCGATGAAGGCTCAATGATGTTTTTATCGAGCATTTTGTTCACTTCATCTTGAATTACTCGGTGTTCCGACACAGAAACTTGATACGGTCGTCGGTGAATAGGCGCAGCATCGCCAGTAAGAATGCAATGCTTGACCGCGAGCGTCTGGCCTAAGGGCAATCGTCGAAGTAAAAAATATCGCAATAGGACGATAATACTTCGCAAAGGTCTTCAGCCTGTGTAGAGGACACGTCCGTCGCAACCATTTTCTTTATGTTGGGATCGACGCTCGAGGCTGGCGCGAGGGGCACGCTAAGCTCGCGAGAACCATCGGTCAATAACGCTGCCACGTATTGGTCGCCGAGACAATCAATGGTGGCAAGGCAAATACCTTGCGGTAGAATTTGCTTTGCCAATCCAAAGTTACAGACAGGCATGCGAGTGTGGTTCCCGGTAATAGTAATTATACTGTGAGGCACGGTGACGTCATACTGTATTGGGATGTCGGGCAGAGGAGCGACGAGGTACTCGCCATCAGGAACTGGTGGGAAAGACCACCAGTTCCTGATGGTCTTTTCCACCATCAATGTAGGCTATGAACTTTGGTGGCAGGCGAAGAAAGCCGGTGGAGCGTAAGCTGCAGTGGGGTGCATCAGAAGGTTCTGCGAGCATTGGCAACTCAAGGCGAAGGGTACTGGAAGAGCAGTCAATAAGAGCAGAATGGGTGGAGAGAAAATCGAGGCCGAGAATAAGGTCGTGGGGGCAATGAGCAATTACGGTGAAGAGGACAAGAGTATGGTGGCCGGCGATGCTGGCACGTGCCGTACACATGCCGATGATAGGCACAGTACCACCATCCGCAACGCGGACGACGTGTGCCGACACTGGGGTGAGGAGCTTGTTCAGTCGTCGTCGGAAGGTAGCACACATAATAGAAAGATGTGCTCCTGTATCGATGAGTGCCGTGACAGGATAGCCGTCAATGTCAACGTCAAGAAGGTTTCGGTTAATAGGTAACGTGAGCAGAGGATTTGAGGGCAGGGTCGACAATGCAGCTTCACCTCCAGAAGCTGCAGTGCCTAGTTTTCCGGCTGGGTCCGGGAAGCGATAAGCGGCGAAGAAAAACGGAGGGGTTGGAGCGAACGAGACTGGTGGCGTCGAGGTGAGGGCGAGCGGCTGTAGCGAAGGTTCGGAGCAGGGGCATCAGCGGTAGTGGGTTCATGGCGGGTGGCATAGGGTACAGAAGATCCAAAGGTGCGGGAATAAGTGGCGGCGTAAGTCCGAGGAGGTGGTGGCCATCGGTTGCGGCAGTGACGGGCGATGTGGCTGATGCGACAGCAGTGGAAGCAGATCGGCCTGTCATCAGGGGTACGCCATTCGGACGGGTTGCAGCGAGATGTGGCAGAAAAGGACTGCCGGGGACGAGGAGGGCCGCTAGATAACTGAGGAACGCTGGGTCGAGACGTGGAACACACGGTGTTCAGACCCTTGTTTTCAAATTCCTGTCTGACGATGGCCTGAATCATCGCAATGGTGGTTGCTGCCGGATCGGGAGGCGTCGTGGTTAGAAGGCTGGCGAACAGGCGGCCTCAAGTTCGCGGCGAACAATACGGGTGATGTCGTCACAAATGGCGGTCTGATGCGGTCGACCATCACATGTCGACGTAACAGCAGTGTTGGGTAGCCGCGCAATGTGGTGCGAGATACGGCGGCTGTTAGCCTGTTCAAGGCGACGGCATTCCTTTATAATGGTGTCGATAGTCGAGACGTTGCCGAAAACAAGCAAATTGAAAGCGTCGTCGGCGATGCCTTTTAGCACATGTGCCACTTTATCTGCTTCGGACATATTATCGTCAGCTTTAAGGCATAGAGCCAAGACGTCGAGGATGTAGGAAACGTATGGCTCTGTAGATGGCTCTGTATGGCTCTGTAGCCTTTCTCGCGGCAGCCTTGCGCCCAATGGGGTCACCGAGGACAGTTCCCGTAGCTTTTCTTTGAAACTGTCCCAAATGGTTATTTCGTCATCATGCGCTTGGTGCCACACGCGTGGGGTTCCGTCGAGATAAAAGATGACATTGGCGAGCATAATCGTTGGGTCCCACCTGTTAGTAGCGCTGGCATGTTCATAGAGCTTGATCCAGTCGTCGACATCCTGTCCCTCCAGGCCAGAGAACACACCTGGATCACGATGTGGGGCAACCGTGACGATTGGAGCAGTCGGACAAGCCGAAACCGAGAGGCATGGTGACAAGCTTGGTGTGCCGACCACTTCGGAGTTCCGTGGTGAGGACGGGGATCGCTGACCTCCACCAGAAATGTTACGTGTGGAAAGACACAGACGAAAGATGCTATTTACACTGAAGCCAGGCAGCCAGGCTGACACTCGCTCGTGCCAAGGGCACCGACCAACTTCTTCGTCATTCTCGCGGCGGCTCGTCTCTTGAGCATCGCTCAATGATATCGTAATAATATCCACTGCGAGACAGCTATTAAGCCTCAACAGTTTATTGCGCTGGTCGCGCGCTGAAGACGATGACGCTGGCCATGATGATGAATATATACAGATGAAGATGAAGGGGTAATATAATGCTCACAGCATTATTACCCTTTATTGCAATATATGCCCAATGGTGTGCACATTTGCAAACCCGGAAATAAGAAGACTTTGCAGCCCTTGGTACTGCTACACAGCCATGCATAAGATGAAACTTGAATAAAAGAACAAAAGAATCTGCGACATGTGCAACACACAACTTAGCACCTGACATGACAGCCTTTACATAGCTGCCTTCTGTTCTATTGTGATGGTCTTTTGCACTTGCTTTCCACTTGCCTTGGCACGGTCATGCAGCACATAGCACACAACACAACGCTTCAATGTGCGATCAAGGAGGCAAGCGAACTTCGGCGTATGAGCTTGGCTCAGCCGGCTTGTGGCCTCAGAGATTGCACTGATGCCCGTGCAATCTCTGAGGCCATGCCCAGCCGCCAGCCCGCGTGGTGCGTCGTAGGGTGAGAGAAAAGTTAATGCACGTCCTGGGCATGACCCCCAAGATGGTGCCTGGAGGTCTTCGAGGCCAGGCCCTGCTGCAGCTGCATGCGCGGCGTGCTGTAGGAATAGAGAAGTGAATGCACTAACTCTTCACCACACTGATCGTAGCTGCGCAGCATAGTGTGACTTGCGCACGACCTCGGAGATTGCACTGGGGAGATCTCGGAGGACCCGCCTTTCTGTACCTGCCTGTGCGGCACGCAGAAGTGAATGCACTAATCTTTCACACCGCCGTGCGTAGCGTGGCTTGCACAGCCAGGTATGAGCAGGAGAGAGAGATCAGTGGAGAAGTGAGATAGTGAGCTGATGCTTATGTACAAGTGTGCAGCTATGCGCAGCGGTGAAGAAGACCAGTGTTGCTCGATGACGTATTCGACGCGGGAGTTTTGAACTGCTGCAGCAAACGAGTGCCGAACCCTGTGGAAAGCAATGCAATCAATGCCGCAACTGTTGGTATTTTTTGGTTTCTGAGACGAACGTAGTTCATTGTATCCATTGGCAGGGCAATTTCACTTTTTTAAAATGAGGCTTTAAGTACAGGAACCTCTATGGAGATTTCAAGGGGAATTTTATTTAGTTATATCTGTTACTTCATTACCGTATTTACTTGATTTTAACGCACCCTTGTTTGTAACGCGCACCCGTTTGCGTGACCTAAAAGAAGAACAGTCCTTTACAATATCGTGCACCTCATTATTTCATACAAAAATACACCTTTCTCTCATTTGGAAAAACAAAGATTTACTCCTAATGCACTAAAGTTGCGATAAATAAAAAAAGTTGCAGTTTTGCCCCAAAGCCGAAGCATCGATTGCGATAGCAAATTAGTAGACAGTTATATGAAAAGTAAGGATAGTAGTTTTATCAGCTGTATAACCTTTTAAACATTCACTTACTAAGTTAATGAGCATGGTGTCACAGGTGCACAAGAAAACATGAACACGTATACCTTAATGACCGTGGAAACTATCAAAACGCTGGAGTGAGGGAGTGTGGTAGCAGGAATGAGTGAATTGACCTTTTTGCAGCCTCTCGCTTCAATGCGACCTAAGCAACAACACAGTGCGTTGTGCCTAGATGTGTAGACAGCCTCCACTGCAGATCACTTTCAAGATAAGGGCCACATGGCCGTGCCATACGTAGCAGCAGCCGCCAGAGTAGAACGCCTCTCCTGTTTGCACCAGTCCCGCATGCAAGTTTCGGGAACTCTGAACGCCCGTGATAGGACCCGATTTCTGTCCGTTTCGACACACGCGATTACTTTCCTTTTAATTGCAGCATTGTGATGAACTCTGAGTATCTTTGCAGTCGGGTCTTCCATGCTGATAGAGCACACACAGAAAATGGGAAGACAGACTGTGGACTAACCTAAGCACATGTACTACAGCACATGGAGGAAGCTATGGCAGCTAGGCTCGAAGCGCGTATGAGGCGGCCATTTTGAAATGCCAATGGTGATATGGTAACGCAGATTTAGGCTCTTACTAGATCCTCACGCGCATGCAATTTTCGGACCCATTTTATCGGGAAAAATGTGCACATTAGGCTCAAATAAATGTGGTATATCTTGTTTCGTTATAACGGGGTTGAAGTGTATTGCACATTCACAGGCCTCCATATAGCTCCAACTGCTATTAAAAAGAGAAGGAAAAGGACAGCACACTAAGTGATTCCTTCAGCTCTGAACTCATTCACTGCAACAGCAGCATTCTTCCACAGTGAAGACCACCATCTTATTTTTGCTTGCCTGGTTTTCCCTCAAATAATTGTGCTCACCCATTACAGAACAATGGACGAGAAGCTAATTGGTCAAAGTGGGTGCGGTAGTAACTTAATGTAAGAAGAATGTGAAAAAAAAAAAGATATTTATTATACAGCAGAATATTAACCCCTTAACTGCCGAAGACAAGATAACTCGCAATCAACATGATAAAGACGTACTCCAGCAGGACCTCAAGAGCATAGCCTCCTGGTGTCAAAACTGGGAACTTAGCCTGAATACTGATAAATGTTACCAGGTAACATTCACTAAATGTAAAATCCCTAATGAACCTACTTACAAACTGGGAGATTCCATACTCAGGAAGGTTAACGAAATTAAGTACTTAGGTGTTCCTCTAACTGCTGATCTGTCCTTTTTCAGCCATATTGATACGACTGCCAGGAAAGCTGGGAAAATGCTTAGCCTACTTATACGAACTCTTAGAACTGCCCCTCGGATTTTTAAAACCATAGCAAATAAGACGCTGGTAAGGCTGCAATTAGAATATGCCACCGCCTTGTGGGATCCCCACCAGCGGTACCTGATTGATAAGCTAGAAGGCATACAAAACCATGCTGCCAGGTTTATATCATGGCAGTACTCCAGACACGCAAGCATAACAGCAATAAAGAAACACATCGGACTAGAGCCGCTACAGATAAGACGCCAGAAGCACCGACTGAAACTTCTGCACGCAGTATAGACTGACGCGACAGGCATTGACAAGCTAAAATACCTTAAAGCACCCCACTATATCTCAAACAGAAGAGACCACAGTTTCAACATACGGGAAATTTCCTGCAAGACGAACTATATGAAGTTTTATTTTTTTGCCCGCACTATTTCTGAATGGAATAATTTGCCAGTTGAAGTTGTGAGTACTCCTCGGGATGCATATTTAAGACTAATCAATGATTTGTAATTGCAATCTTCTTCCAAACCAATGACTGCAGGCTAAATGAACTTTTTTTCTTGTACTGTTATTCATGTACTTTTTTTCATGTACTTTTTTTCATGTACTTTTTTCATGTACTTTTCTTTTTTTATCTTGATGCATTGCTCCTTTGTCATCCCTCCCTTTTGTGACTATATTCTCGTGCTAGTCACTTCATCTTGTACCCACTCCCCCGCTATAATGCTTCGGCGCTGCAGAGTGTACTATAAATAAATAAACTCGTCGTGAATTTTTGGCAATTTCTGCACATGTGTGTTCAGTTTCTTGTGACCTTGGCAAGGAAATATCTTTAGGTAATTTTTATTGCATTTCTAAAACTTTTATCTGAGTCTGTCACAAAAGTTAAAGGGCCCCTCACCAGGTCAGGCCATCTTGAGATAACAAGCGAAGAGCATACAATGCACAATAACGATCGTGTCTGCAAAGTATTACATCGCTACGCGCGGCGGAAAGATCTGAAATTTCAAACTGATCGCAGTTTTTCCTTCTCCTCATGGCCGCTGCACTCCAAGCCGGACGGTGACGTAGTCATGCCCCTGCACCTACGTAGTTGTGTCCAGTGTGATGTCGTTCATGGTGACACGTGACTTTGAGAGTTATTCAAGACATCTGTTATCTGTGTGATCTGTAGCTTAAATTGACGAATTGACGTTTAGAGGAATAATAAAACACACAAATGGAATGTCTGCGTGTTTTTCTTTTACTTTGCACTGAAGCAAGAGAGATGTACTTCCACTTCGTCTGCCTGTTCCTATGGTCATGCAGTCACGTGCGCAGGTACCGAAACTACGCCATTTTCTACCGTGTTCCAGCACGTGATCATGCTCTGCGATCTGCTTGCCCTGCCTCAGTATTCATGTAGCAATGAATTATACTGCTAGTCATGTTTTCTTATGCACAGCGCGCAAAATCGTGCACTACACAAACAAGACAACAGTTCGTGCGTGACGCTGTCAATGGAAATGCGCAGTGCCGAAAAAAAAAAAAAAATAGGAGAAAAAAAGTTAAGGCTGACGTTTGTTAAGTTAAAAAGTTAAGTTGACGTATGTGTCACACGATCCTCGAGGTCTGGTATGGGAGAATGCAGGGACGGAATTTCGCTTGCGTAGGCCAGACGGGGCGAGTGAAGAGAGCGTCTTGCTTGAAAGTGGAGCCCACCTGCTGAAATCATGGGTTCGCAGCACTGAAATATTTCTATCTCTGCTATTAATGAACCGATTTGAAAAATGTTTGCAGCAGTATACTCCCGAGAGGACATGTAAAAACTTCAAGTGTATAACCAAAATTTGCTATGAGGCCTGGTGAGGGGGCCCTTTAAGGGGCTCAATCAAACTTCAAGGTTACTGGAAATTTATTTGAACAAAACGGTGTATAAGGTACGGTACAGCGTTCAAAACTGAAACCGTAACTCGGCTTGCAGTCTGATCTTTCCTCACGTGCCCGAGGAAGTCTAAGTTCCGTATAAGGTCCAAGGGCGATAAGATCGCGCCTCGTGCGCCCTTTTTTTGTGGGTGCGAGGGTCAGCCTAGACGAATGGTGGCTTGATGCGCGTCGTCCTACGTGTCCAGTGTTGGAGATGATGTGATTGTGTGCACGCTATGGGGCTCCTTCCTGCTCCTGTTAAAGCCAGATTGGCCTCAACTCCTTGCGCATATTTATTTTATGGCACGCAACATTATGGTAGCTAGAGTCACAACAAACCTTCACCTTTGGCTCGGGTTTGTCCAAAAAAGTGGTTAATGGGAATGGGAAATTTTGTTTGAAATAGCCATTGCGCTGTTTTTGAAGTTCAAATTCGCGAGAGCTTTATTGCGAAAGCAATAAACAGACACTCCCAGCGAATTTTTATTGGCATTGCCTTAGGCTTTGCATGTACTTAGGTATGGTATACTATATGCCATATCATCCCATATGAGATGCTGTATATGTGAGTTATATTGCCACTATCATAGTTGCTCATACAAGCAAGATGAGCAAAGTTGCTCATACAAGGTCTTACATCCTGAACAAAATTATTCCTCAGAATTTTGAGAATGGCAGCACACAAACAGATGTCGTTTGTGAGCTGCCACTGAAAACTGTGGGGATGCTCAACTCTCACGCGGCCCCTAATATGCTGTTTTGCCCGCATGTCTCACGTTTCCTGTAATCCGGCTTCTCCGCTTGGCTTGGGGTTAGTGGCGGTCAGTTTGGCTGCAGTGCATCATGAAAGATGGCACGGGTGTGGCGTTGCTAGCGCCACCTAACGACAGGGTTAGCTGCACGTGACAGGGAATAGGCTCTTTCTCTTTGGCTTCGGGTCGGCAAGGGGCGCGGACGTTACGCGCATGCGTCAATCCATGCTACTGCGAGACCGTCTCGCGAGGCCTACACCAGAATGAACGAACATGATCATTCGATTGCGCCACCATCCACATGACCGTACACGCGAACGACCAGGCGTTAGTGTCCAGCATGGGGCGAACATATTCGCTCGCTATCCAGTCGTGGTGAGTGAGACTTCTTCGATTGGTTGCGCGCCCATCAGCAAGTTTCGTGGATAGGAATTCGGCTAGCAAACATTAGTGTGTGAAAGGTGAAATAAATTCCCTTGTGACTGTTTGCGCTACTGTGTTGTCATTCCTTTGTTCCAAGAGCACGAGTGAGAACGCCACAAAACACATGGCTTTTATCTTAAATCTTCTCAGGCTATCAAATACAGGCGGTGACCGATAAATCAGACACCGGTAATCTGGACAGTCTCCGTAATTCAGACAGCTTTGCAGCACTGCCATGGCCCCACAGACTTAATGTGTAAAGATGACCGATATTTCGGACAGCCACCAGCTCTACATTCCATTATCCAGACTCCATGCAAGGCTGTAGTGTACACTGACTCTGTCAACATTATCTCTTCTGGCAACCTCGACAAGGCATCATGTATGGCCTCAGGGATTACACGTTAGATGGTAATCTCCGAGGCCTTGCCTTGGTTGCAGCACTATGCCTCAGAGATTTCACTGCAAATGACAATCTTGGGGGCTTTGCCTGAATTATAGGTCGCATTAACATCGCGATTATCACATCCTATTTGGGCAGCATTTTTACAATGGCTAGTAAGTACAGCAGGGTATGTCATTTCCCGAGGCGCCCGATGTTTCTGCAAAGGTGTGAATAAGAGCGGGTGCGAGAAAGAAAATGTGGGAGTTTTTTCTCCTTGAATATCTGAGTTTGCCTAGGCACTACGGAGGAGAAGTTTCTTAGCTCGTGTTGTATGCGTTTGTCGCCTAGGAGTGCTGCCATTGCAGAGTGGGGTTGACTGTTTACGCACCAATGCTAGCTGCTAGCATGGTGAAGCAGGTGAAGCAGTGGGCACGGATGCTGTGTTTGGTGATCACTGTGTCTAAAGGCACGTAGGACAGACTTTCTCGCACCTGTGCCACTGGTGCTGAGTCAGTCATGGCAGATTATAACTTCTTCAGGTGCTTTACCTTCAAAAAACATCACTGATTTTCTTGGGGGAGCAGCAGGGGCCATAGTAGAGGCTGAGCCTGCTCTCCTGGAGCAGTACCTTCACGCGTGGCAGGCTTTTTGTATGTTGCTCTTCGCAACTTTTCAGGAGCATTTTTGAGTGGTCCCCTTTGTGTTAAATAAACACACAGTGCCTTAGCAACGACGGTTGAATGCAATTGCCTGAAACGCCGCAGGCGATGCCTTATGTCACGCCGTGAGAATTATTGGCTTTGTGTCACGCCCACAAGACGCAAAGCAACTTACTGCAGGTGGGGAACGATCCCACAACCTTCGCATTTCGCGTGCGATGCTCTACCAATTGAGCTACTGCGGCGCTGTTTCCCCATCCACTTTTTTTCCTAGTAGAACCCTGGGAATGTATGTACACTCCCAGGGTTGCGAAGGTTGTAGGATCGTTTCCCACCTGTGGCAAGTTGTTTTTTCATCCACTTGTATTTCCATTAGTTTAGCGCTTCTTTATTTCATTTATTAAGCACAAGTAATTTCCCCTACGTTGTCCCTGGTGTCAGTTGTTTGTTGGCTTCTGATGATATGACTAATAAAAATCGGGGCCCTCTGTTAACCCCCTCTTTTCTTGTTTACCACGTTAGGTTAGGTTAGCTTAGGTTTAGGCAAGGTTAGGTTAGTGTAAAAGGTGTTGGGGTGGCACGGTGAATTCTAACAGCGGCTACGATGTGAAGATTATTGTCTTTGCGTCTCGGCCACATTAGTTTAGGTCACTTAAGGTTAAAATTAAATTATGGGGTTTTACATGCCAAAACCACTTTCTGATTATGAGACACGCCGTAGTGGAGGACTCCGGAAATTTCGACCACCTGGGGTTTTTTAACGTGCACCTAAATCTAAGTACACGGGTGTTTTTGCATTTCGCCCCCATTGAAACGCGGCCACCGTGGCCGGGATTCGATCCCGCGACCTTGTGCTCAGCAGCCTAACACCATAGCCACTGAGCCACCACGGCGGGTGCACTTTAGGTTAACGTCAGGTTAGGTTAGTGTACTAGGCGTTTGGGTGGTGTATCGTGTTCTCATAGTGGCTGCAGGGCAGTCGAGCATCACCGGCAGCTTTTCAGCCAGTCACCTTTCAACCGAGACTGGCAAGGCCTTCTGCCTTCTAGATTTTCAATATATGAAGCCCGACCTCTACTATGGTCTCTACTGGTCCCACAACATCCGTGATGTTATTTTGAAGGCAGTTCGCAGTAAGGCGCGAGAAAGGTACAATCCGGCACAACTGACTTAGCACGAGTGCCGCAGATGCGAAAGAGTCTGTCCAACACAGCGATCGCCAAATGGACCGTCAGTGCTCCCTGCTTCACCTGTTTCACCACACCATCAGCCAGCGTTCGAGCGTAACCAAACTCGACCCCACTCTGGAATGCCGGCATGCCTAGAGACAAATACATACTACATGCGCAAAGAAACTTCTCCTCAGAAGTGCCTAGGCAGAGTCAGATATTAAAAGAGCAGAAGCCCCCACATTTTCTGTCTCGCATCCCCTCTAACTCGTGCATGCGCACAAATGTTCGCAGCCTCCGGAAATGCCACGTCCCACTGTGCTTACTAGCAATTGTTAAGTCACATACCGGCAACCCCATACATGGGATCCTCTCGCCATTCTGCTCATTGTGCAGCAGCAACAGCAGCAGCGGCGGCGGCAGCACAGCCGCCGCCGCCTGGTTACGCCCACTGCAGGGCAAAGGCCTCTCCCATACTTCAACTACCCCGGTCATGTAATAATTGTGGCCATGTTGTCGCTACAAACTTCTTAATCTCCTCCACTCCCTTTCTGCCGCCCCCTGCTACGCTTCCCTTCCCTTGGAATCCAGTCCGTAACCCTTAATGACCATTGGTTATCTTCCCTCCTCATTACATGTCCTGCCCATGCCCATTTCTATTTCTTGATTTCAACTAAGATGTCGTTAACTCCCGTTTGTTCCCTCCTCCAATCTGCTCATTTCTTATCCCTTAATGTTACATCCATCACTCTTCTTTCCATAGCTCGTTGTGTCGTCCTCAATTTGAGTAGAACCCTTTTCGTAAGCCTCCAGGTTTCTGCCCCGTACGTGAGTACTGGTATGACACAGCTGTTATTCACTTTTCTCTTGAGGGATAATGGCAACCTGCTGTTCATGATCTGAGAATGCCTACCAAATGCATCCCAGCCCATTCTTATTCTTCTGATTATTTCCGTCTCATGATCCGGATTCGCGGTCACTACCTGTCCCAAGTAAATGTATTCCCTAACCACTTCCAGTGCCTCGCTACCTATCGTAAACTGCTGTTCTCATCCGAGACTGTTAAACATTACTTTAGTTTTCTGCAGATTAATTTTTAGACCCACTCGTCTGCTTTACCTCTCCAGGTCAGTGAGCATGCATTGCAATTGGTCCCCTGAGTTACTAAGCAAGGCATTATCATCAGCGAATCACAAGTTACTAAGGTATTCTCCATTAACCCTTATCCTCAATTCTTCCCAATCCAGGTCTCTGAATACCTCCTGTAAACACGCTGTGAATAGCATTGGAGAGATCGTATCTCCCTGCCTGACGCCTTTCTTTACTGGGATTTTGTTGCTTTCTTTATGGAGGACTACGGTGACTGTGGAGCCGCTATAGATATCTTTCAGTATTTTTACATAACGGCTCATCTACACCCTGATTCCGTAATGCCTCCATGACTGCTGAGGTTTCGACTGAATCAAACGCTTTCTCGTAATCAATGAAAGCTATATATAAGGGTTGGTTATATTCCACACGTTTCTTTATCACCTGATTGATAGTGTGAATATGGTCTATTGCTGAGTAGCCTTTACGAAATCCTGCCTGGTCCTTTGGTTGACAGGAGTCTAAGATGTTCCTGATTCTATTTGCGATTACCTTAGTAAATACTTTGTAGGCAACGGACAGCAAGCTGATCGGTCTATAATTTTTCAAGTCTTTGGCGTCCCCTTTCTTATGGATTAGGATTATGTTAGCGTTCTTCCAAGATTCTGGTACGCTCGAAGTCATGAGACGCGTATACGGGGTGGCCAGTTTTTCTAGAACAATCTGCCCACCATCCTTCAACAAATCTGCTGTTACCTGATTCTTCCCCAGCTGCCTTCCCCCTTTGCACAGCTCCCAAGGCTTTCTTTACTTCTTCTGGCGTTACTTGTGGGATTTCAAATTCGTCTAGACCATTCTCTCTTCCATTATCATCATGGGTGCCACTGGTACTGTACAAATCTCTTTACTAGAAATTAGTTTTAGATTAAATTAACTTAGGTTAGCTCACGAGACCCTTACAGGCTCTGTGGAACAGGATTTTTCTTTTTTCCAGGTGCACTCAATGAAGTGACACCGTTCCAGAGACGTTGGATAACGCCCGCTCTGCAGGCACGCTCTGGGTTTTTTTGGGCCTCTTTGCACGAGCAGTGGCCCTGGCACCGGCAGGCCCAGAGGTCTGCTGGCCCTTCGTGGTAGGGGGCAGAACAGCAATGGCTGCTCCTGCCAGGCGGCCTGGTGGCGTAACCGCCGTCACATTCCGTGCGACTCGGGCGGCCGCTGGACAAACTGCCGCGTCACATCACTGTAGGATGGATTCGACTGATTGTGAACAGAAAAACGCTTGTGCTCATCTGGGAAGTAATGTTTAGTTCGACCTTGAGTTCAAGTATTTCTTTTTCTTTCTTCCATGACGGGAACGATAATGAATAGGCGGGGTGGTCTCCGTCACAGTTAGCACAGTGGGTTGCAGAAGCACAGATGTCAGAGGTGTGGTCTTTAGATGCACATTTTGCACAAGTAGCATGCCCTCGACAGCTCTGAGACCCCTGCCCAAAACGCTGACACTTGAAGCATCGGCTTGGATTGGGATGCTTGCAAAGTTGACCATATCCGGTCTCTATTGAATCAGGGAGTTCGCTTGTTCCAAATGCAATTATTACATTCTTTGTTGAAATTTCCTTGTCATCACGCCTTAACTTAATTTGTTGCACCTTTACCACATTCTGGTCTTGCCATTTATCCGACAGCTTGCTTTCACTGAGTTCAAGGAGGTTGTCATCGGAAATGACACCACACACAGTGTTCATTGACCTGTAGGGGCCCACAGAGACAGACAGGAATGTCACCAAATGCAACAAGTTTCGCAAGTTTGTTGTACTGAAGCTTGCCGCACACTTCTAGAAGAAGGACGCTGGTTCCCATCTTAGTTACTTTGTAACCAGAGCCAATTGCTTCTGTCAGAAATTTTGCGAGAACAAATGGGGATTTTGTACGGACTTCCTTTTCCACTAAGAAAGACATTGTCTACAATTAATAAACTTAAATGAAATTGTCCAACAGCAGGATTCCCCTAGCACAATAGCTCGATCCTCTAAACATTAGGCTGCGGGCGCATGCCTCAGTAAAAGGAATACAACATCCGTAGGTATTTTCAGTGTGGAAGCCAGCGCGATGAGATGCTTGGCACATTTTATGAACACTCAATGCAATTTTTTTCCGTCATCAATAATTATTCATAAAATTAGTGATTCCTTTAGTTTTAGTATACTTTCGGAAGAACATTACTCACATTAACTGTACAGTTTCCCTTTGCATCAGAATTTTAATGCTAGGTGACGAAAGATGTCTAGGTGTGTTCATATTTTAATCACAGAGACTGCTGCACAGAAGAAGCTGTATTCTAAAACCTCGGGTTAGACAACTTTGCTTGCTGGAACTTGTAAAACAGCCTATACAGACTATGCAGACCCTGTCGGCTTGTGCAAACTTTGCTTGCTGGAAATTGTAAAACAGCCTATACAGACTATGCAGACCCTGTCGGCTTGTGACATCGTTTCCTCACATGTAGTGCCCAACATACGGTAACTAGAATAGTGCCTATTGGTAAGTGGTTTCTGCAGCAAAGATCATCCCTCACAGAGCGCAAACATGCCCCCACATGTTGTCAGAATGTCGGCTGAGAAGCTCCCAAGAAACGCTAACTGCAACAATGCAAGGCAGGCTTGCACACATGCAAAGACCACCCCGTCAGATACAGGAACAGTGTTCTGTTGCGCATGTGGTGCACACTGCAGCACAATGGAAGAGGTGCCCAGACAGGGTGCTGCAGGAACAGGAGGCCGAGGCTAAGCGACAACGCCAACAAAACCCTGCAGTTCAAATGTGCCAAGTGGATGCACACATTGTGCCCCTCGTGACCCTGCCGCAGTACGGGAATGTGAGGTCAACACAAGGTGGCAAGACCTTGTAGTTCTAAATGACACTGCTTGTGGTTATCAAGTTTTCTCTGTTCATGTGTCTACATACACCACACCATGCGCGTTTACTTGTCACCTTAGGTTTACTGCAATTCATACTGCCACTACAACTACGAGCCTTACCCTTCGTGCAATATTCTAACGTGTTGCTATCGCATTCATTGCTTCGGCCTTATGGCGTAACTGTGATTATTATTTTTTCTCTACTCAAATACATAGGACTTTGCTGGGACCAAAGGGGCACTTCAAGTTATCCATCAATTCAAATTATTGCGATTCCACTGTACTAGCATTTGAACGATAACCATAAATGACCTTTTATTAGAAAACGAAAATTGTTTTTAGAATAAATACGTTCAGACTATGTTCTTCGTGACGTACGCAACTTCATAGTCCTACATTTCGTAAAATACGGAATATGTGCACACAGAATTTAGCACTGACACACTCCCCCAAGTCTGAATAAGCTATACTTATTTAGTTCAAGTGTATAGCTTTGTGGAACCTTCTGTTAGCAGCTGCTTGGCCAAAGGCTTATGCTAATTTTTTTGGAGGTTCGACAGTTCACTATTTGAATACATTTGATTCAGACAACCTTCGCAAATGTTTATTTTCGTTTCTGTTGTGTGTTGATACGGTGAGGTTGTCTTGTGGCAAGTGTAGCACACGAGCCCATCTTTACTCCACACCTCAACATATTTAGTTGGCATGACGCTCTCCATGCACCGTTGCAAGCGCCATACGACGGTTCCTTGTTGACAATACAACACAGCCGCTGGCAAAAGCAGTTATAATTAATTTAAACAGGGAGGCCCATTTGTACTGAATTTTGTATGAAGCAGCTGTGCAAATGTATGCAGCATGTCAGCAATCTTATGCTACAAGCTCAGTATTTTGCACCTCACTTAAACTATCAAATCTTTTTCATGTCTGAAGAAGAGAAATATTGATAAAAACAAAGGTACACAGGAGCATCAACAGACAACCATTCTGTGGGCTCCAACAAAATACGCTTGTTAAAATCTTTAGCCAAAAAGAGCAAGCACAGAAAACTTTTGGCACAGATGAGAAACTGGAAGATAATTTGGGACATCAGATTTACAGGCATACAGGAAGCACTTGAGCTGCTTTCAATGTGCAGGGGAAAGTGAAAGTACTCAAGCAGTTATTAAAAAACCTTCGCAGATTTATGCCAATCTAAGCAAGTGCTACATCAAAGATAGGAAAGCTTGTGGGGTTTCGGGCTCTCGCGGTGGTTGTGTGGAGGCCATTGCGTTGTGTTGCCGGGGGGCTCTGTGTCCCTTTCCTCCTTGCCTGGACGGGGTGGCAGCGGGTCATAAAACACTGTCGCTCTGCTGTCATCCCGCCTACGTGAAGGTCAACAGGCTTTCCCCATTGGCTGACATTTTGGCGGGATTTGGGCCCTGCTTGCGTGCACTCCGGGTAAGCGCGTGCAAGACGGGGGCCCGAAGAGACCACATCGGGGTGTCTGAAGGTGCGTACGTGTTCCTCTCTGTCGGCGGTGGCCCCCTTTGTCCGCCGCCGGCCGATGGTTACTTCGGCTCGTTGGGGTCCCGGCCTTGGCGGGTGCGCGCACTCTTCCGTCGTCTCGATGTCCTGAGGCAGCGTCTGCCGATCGTGCCCCCGTCTGTTCGTCTGTCGTTTTTTTCTATTTCCCTTTTCTTTGCTGTGGGGTGCGCAATGGCAGGCGCTGACCGAAGGATAGGCAACTTCTTACTGCTGGGGTTCTTTGTTCTTTGTTTCCTTGTTCTCTCTCTGTCGCGGTGCGCCGTTAGTGGCCACCGGCGACCATTCGGCCATGTTTTGTGTAACTAGCTTCAGATTCGGACGTGACGTTAAAACTGATGTTTGTATTGAGTCCCAGCTCAATAAATGTTCTTTGTGACTTCTAGAGAGATTTGCCTAGGGTCTCCCTTGCTGCGCGCACGGTCTCGCCTTCCCCTAAGCTGGGGCCGGCGGGGCGCGTACGCAAGCAGCTGCGCGTCGGTTCACGGAGCGGACCGGGGCAGGCGCGGACGCGGTGCCCTGCACGCGTGGCGGCTCGGAGTGCTCGAACCCGCGGTGGTCGTCCGGCGCGCGCGGAATCGGAGCGTGCGCGCCGTGAGACCACAAATTGGCGCCCAACGTGGGGCTAGGGGCCTAATCAGCCTCTGGCCGCCGAGTGTCCGGCTGCTGCGTTGCAGAGGCTGCGTTGCGAACGCGCTTTGTCAACCGAGCCATGCCTCTCATCTGTGTGCCGAATTTGTCTATTTTCTTCTCACTATTTCTGTCATACCTTGCCTCAGTAAATGTAGCGTGGTAAGCGTATCGGACAACCGCTTCGAAGTTCCGTGCTGTGAAGCGTGGACGAGGAAAGGAGTCAAGTGGCCGCCGAGATGCTGCAGTCGTCCTCTATTGTGGAGACCATGCGGGGCCGGAGGTCTCGTCGATCCGTACCGGGAGGGCTGACTTTTCCGTTCTTCCATCCACCTGCTCAACGATTCGGTGAGTCCGACGGATTTCCGTGGGTCTCTAGCATCATTACCATTCTGGCGGCTGCTAATTGCGCGGACTGCTTGGGGACAGTGCCTCTAACGCCGGCTAATTCTGCAAATATACGCGCCTTTGCTATTGTTGGCTCAACAAGCTCAATAAATGTTCTTTGTGACTTCTAGAGAGATTTGCCTAGGGTCTCCCTTGCTGCGCGCACGGTCTCGCCTTCCCCTAAGCTGGGGCCAGCGGGGCGCGTACGCGCGCAGCTGCGCGTCGGTTCACGGAGCGGACCGGGGCAGGCGCAAACGCGGTGCCCTGCATGTGTGGCAGCTCGGAGTGCTCGAACCCGCGGTGGTCGTGCGGCGCGCACGGGATCGGAGCGTCTGCGCAGTGAGCGTCGCGGGCAGACCACAAGCTGTATAAATGAGCTCTCACACCTTTGGCAGTACTGTTTGCTAACTGCTCTTAGTGACAATTTCTTATTGACACCCTGGTTATATGGCCACTTCAGGGCTCCCACATGTTGTGGGATCATGCCGACAAAGCTTCTAGCAGACCTCCAACATAGAGCTGGTAAAACGGAATGCAAAAAACAAAAGTTACAATACCGGATAAAAAAAATTCATGAAGTTGTATTCGAGTGAGCTAAATGCAAGGTAAATTTTATTTTGTAATCATTAATAATTATGTTTCAAAGTTCAAAAGTTTGGGACTTCAGACAAAGGTAGCACTGCTGGCTGCTCTTTCGTTAACATTTCCTATTGACCACACCATGGCATACTGGCCTTCACTGACCACCGCTTTTGCTACACGAATCAACGGCTTTTGTTGCATGAAAATTTCAGTCTAACTCCCCTTAATAGCATCACTGCAATATCAAAAGAAAATCCACAGAAGAACTGTTCTGCAGGTTCCAATGAATATCAGCGCAGCATACTCACCGCCAGATCGAGGGAGCCAACAAACACCTGGAAAGGGTCGTTCATGTATTGCTGCCCAAGGCGGCGCACTCCCTCAGGCCAGGTGGCACTGGTCATGACCGTCTGTCGGTCCGGCCGAATGTCCAGCAGCACCTTCTTGATCTGTGGCTCAAAGCCCATGTCCAGCATGCGGTCTGCTTCATCCAAGATCTGACACAGCAAGCAAAAGATTTACGAGGCAGAAATGTTACAAATGAAAAATAAATCATTCATTGGAAGGCATGTGCAAATAGTAGATTTTGAATTTTAAGCAAATATTGATTTGAGACAAATCAAATAGCACACAGCTGTTGTGAAAAAAAGTGGCTGCAAACTGCATAACTACTGCATATTTATATTAACGACTTGTTTTGTGGAAGAAAGATCAACGTTCAATGCAGTAGAACTTATTAATTAAAAGTGAAAGATACAATGAGGTAAATGAATAGCAAAGCTTTAGAAGAGTTAAGTGCTGGGCTAGTTGGTGATCTTGCATAGTGAAAAGATTTTGCGCCAAAAAACAACACACACAAGAAAGACGACGACACCACGGGCGCCCGTGGTGTCGTCGTCTTTCTTGTGTGTGTTGTTTTTTGGCGCAAAATCTTTTCACTATGAATAGCAAAGCATGCTGCAACTGCCTTTAGGCATGTAGGAGGTTAATGAGAGGAACGCAAAGAATAAGTAAAACAATGCACAAATTAAAAATAAAATTGCAATGACTAGAGAAAATGTAAAAAGAAGATAGTGCAAATACCAATGCTTTTATTCTGAAAGACTACACTTCGAAACATAGGCTAGTTCAATCAGTTCTCACATATAAAGAAGAACTGTTCTACCTGCTCGACACAATATTTCCAGCAGTTGAAAAAATATTTGGGCTGAACCCATCTGCGCTGACTACCCGAGTGTATGAATAGCCGACACAGGTCATGTACGAGGTGTACACTGCAGCCAGACGCCTCTCTCGTAGTTCCCTCTGGACATACTGTGCCTCCTGGCGGTGGTGCCGTGCAGTATGTGCATACCCAGTGGCACGCATACAGAGGGATCCAAGTTGGCGTCACAGAGGTTCGTTAAAGAGCAACACATACCCGTGCAAACGGCACAGATATTTAGATTGGCACATATTTTTGGTGGGACAGCTAGATAGCCAGAAAGACCCTAGTATGGCAAGGTGGAGTTGAATGCCAAAGCTTGGCAACCACTGTAGGGGATGCTGTGAAAGAGCAAGCAAGGGGGTTTCTGCTGTGGGGATGCGCGACTCTCACGCGTCCCCTGATACGTTGTTTTCCCGCATAGCTCCCACCTCCTGTATTCCGGTTTCGCCGCGTGGCCTGGGGCCCGCGGTGGTCGGTGTGGTTGAAGCGCAGTAGGAGAGATGGCACGAGTGTTGCGCTGCTAACGCCGCCTCATGGCGGGGTTACTTGGACGCTGAAAGGAGAAGGCTCTTCCTCTTTGGCTCGGGTCGGCAAGTGCCGCGGACCTTCCGCGCGTGCGCCGATCCATGCTTCTGTGAGACCGTCTCGCGTGGCCTCCTTCGAATGCGCCACCGTTCGTGTGACCGTACGTGCGAACGACCAGGCATTGGGATCCAGCATGGGGCGAACATATTCGCTCGCTATCCGGTTGCGGTGAGTCGACTTCCTAGATTTGTCGCGCGCCCATCGGCATGTTTTGTGGATAGCAACTCGGCTAGCAGGCATTTATCTATGAAAGGTGCAATAAATGCCCTTGTGATTGTTTGCACTACTGTGTTGTTGTTCCTTTGTGCCAAGAGCACGGATGAGAATGCCACACTGCATGTTCGCACTGCACGCTGACCTGTTCTTGGTGCTCGGATGTGCCACTTCACTGCTCCAAATACGATGCAATTGATTTCCACCAATACATTGAGATGGAGGAGGTGGGAAAGAAAGCGAAAGCACTTGACGAGGTTCCCACCTTCTTCACAGCAGGCAGCAGACAATTGACATTCTTGCTGTGAATAACAAAGGAAATGCAGTTGAACTCACACAGTATACAATAATAATGAATAAAAAAACTGCGTATCAGAGTTTGTGCGGTTGACAAAAAGAAAAAGAGAAGACGAGGAAGACATATGGCTAGTTTCTAGTTTACAGACAAAGCAGTGATAAGTATACTGTTTAAAATAGAGATTAATCACATTTTAGACTGATTACATTTAAGAAAGTGGCACTGAGGTGGCTAACCTTATAAAATAAATTCATGGAGGGCCAATTTAATGACAGTGTCTATATTTATGGGTGCGTCATATAATTTGTTTAATGCCAGTAATAACTGATATCGTAATGGTTGGCATCCATAGTTTGTGCTGATTGCTGGCAACAACCAGTGTTGTCTGTAGCAGTGCGGGTACACCGTGGAGCTAAGCAAGAAATATTTTTCAAGTGAGTCTTTTGTTCATTTCATACATGCGTAATAGTTCATACGTACAAGATCTGTTCTGAAAGTAGTAGGACTGGTTTTTTTCTGGACGAACGGGCGGACAAGAGGCAGTCTGCGCACGCAAGATCGGTGAAGGGGGATATTGGGAACGCTGGGAAAAATCGGCAGTCGGCTCTCGGCCGTTGGAGAGAGCAGGTCACTTGTACTGTGAACCCCTGTCGAAATGCCTCATCACGGAGAATCATGGACCGTTTACTGGATCAGCGATACGCGATCAAATTTTGTGTAAAGTTTGGTAAAACGGGCAAAGAGACTCACGACATGATTAAGCAGGCGTACGGTGATGCTGCAATGGGCAGATCAGGTGTTTTTAAGTGGCACAAGCTGTTCCGAGAAGATAGGAAAAAAATGAAAGACGACAACCGCTCCGGACGGCCTTCGACCAGCAAGACCAACGAAAATGTGTTGCGAGTGAAAAATTTACTGAACAGTAATCATAGGATGAGTATAAGAATGATTGCTGATGACCTGAGCATTCCTCAAACCCAAGTTTTTGAGATCATGACCGAAAACTTAGCCATGAGCAAAGTGTGCGCGAAGTTCGTGCCGTAAGTGTTGTCAGAGGAGCAAAAGGCCAACCGGAAAGCGATCTGCCAGGGTCTTCTTCTTCATGTGAATGACAACCCCGACTTTTTGTACAATGTAGTTACCAGTTACAAGACGTGGGTGTTTGATTATGACCCGGAGAGCAAGCGGCAGGACTCAGAATGGCACAGCCCTTCTTCCCCACACCCCAAGAAAGCATGAATGAGCAAATCCAAGCAAAAGTCCATGCTCATTTGCTTTATTGACCGACATGGAGTCATCCACAAAGAGTTCGTACCACCCGAACAAACAATTATTGCAGTTTCTTCGGTGGAAGTTCTCAAAAGACTGCGAAGACGCATTGTTCGTGTCCCCCCAGCCATCGCCAACAATTGGCAGCTGCACCATGACAACGCGGCGAGCCACACAGCATTCCACGTAGTGGAGTATCCTTCCCAGCACAAGGTGCCAACGCTGCCTCAGCCCCCCTGCAGCCCCGACTCGGCACTGCCAGATTTTTTTCTATTCCCGAGGATAAAATCGACGTTCAAGGGGAAGCATCATGGATCAGTAGAGGCGGTTCAACAGGCCGTGACGAGGGAGCTAAACAGCATTCCAGTCCAGGCATTCCTGGAGGCGCAAGAAAACTGGAAAACTCGTTGGCAGCAGTGCATAGATGCGGAAGGGTGCTACTTTGAAAAATGTTAATTGTTTGTACTAATCTCATGAATAAATTTAAAAGAAAGATGAGTCCTACTACATTTAGAACAAACCCTGTACGCAAGTTAAATACAGTTAAAATTCCTTAGTCTTTAATTATTTGTTTTGTGAAATGTCCCTAGGGTGAATTAAAAACAATGGGAAGAGCAAGTTTATCAAGGATGGCCAGTTTTTGAAGGTTAGTAGACCCCCAGGCCAGTGTACTGTAATTCATAAGTGAGCAGACTAAAGCACGATGCAGTACAACTTTGTTTTTTATGATGAAACACCTCTATAATGGGCCATATAACAGGCCTTAGAAGATTTCAATGCTATATAGTTTATGTGCTCGTTCCATTGCATATATTTTGAGAATATTACCCTGAGTGATTTAAACGATTTTATGCATTTAATATTTTTTTTAATTATAAAGAACCAAGTTCACTGCATTTCTTATTTTTGGGACAAAAGAGTATTGCCTTAGATTTATCGGAAGCAACTTTGAAAAATGCAGACCACACAGAGCTTGTCTCAGCTGTGCTGCATGCCGCACTGGTATCGTCAGCTTTTGGTGCTTCAGGTCACATTTTATCCACTCCTGAGAGGGGTTAAACTAGTGTAAGCGTAAAGATAACGGAGTCATCTTTAGATCCACAAACTAGGTCTTCAGACTTTGGAGAAGGCATAACACAAAGGCTTTGTCTGTTCATTCTGCAGCATACTTTTTCAGCATGACTCCAGTGCAGGGGAATTATTAATAAGGGCTGGGTGCATGGTCGCAGAGAGTACTGCAGTTGCTTGCTGAATCGGAGTATGTTGACCAGGCCAATTATTAGCTTTGGTTCTGCAGATATTTGTACACTGTCTGGTTAAGAAAGTTCAGCAGAGGTGACAGTCTGAAGCTCAAGGAACCTAGACATGCTCACTGTTTCACCTTGTAGGCACATTTCGTATTACTTCAAGGGGTCCCATCAGCACATTTCTCTGCATGCCCTGGAGCCTGACTTGTGCTCGGAGGCATCCTTTATAGCGGCCAACATAGGCGCCGACTATGGAGGGGTTGGAGGGCTTGAACCCCCCCCTCCAAGATTAGCGACGGGGTCAGGGGGCATCATGTCTTCTTTTGTATGGTTTTGGACAAATCTACTGAAGAACTACAGTTGCCTAAAAGTTGAAAGAACAGCACAGTCTTAAATTGCCTTAAAAGCAGGCCCACAAGTGTAAAATAACGTATATTTACAACTGGCGTATCTGGTGTTCAGGCAACTGCCACACTTCGTCTTTGTCTAGTCCAATCCAACTTCTTCGTTCCCTTCACCGTAACATCACCCTCCCGGTGGAGTAGCTCCGTCCCGGTGCAAATTATAGAGCCTCACTTAATGGGGGGACATAGGGGTTAAGCCTGGCGATGTGAACAACATCGCTGGTGACGTTGCGATGCACTGAAGGCTGACTGGGGCGATCTCGTATGTGACGTGGGACAGTTGGCGTAAGATCTGGTACGGACCAGAATACCGGGAAAGTAGTTTTTCCGACAAGCCGACGCGACGTGAAGGCGTCCAGAGAAGGACAAGGGAACCAGGTGAAAAATGGTAGTCTCGGTGCCGAAGGTCGTAGCGTCGCTTTTGAGAAGCTTGTGAGACTGTGAGGCGATGACGGGCGACATCTGGGGCCTGGGCGGCTAAGTCAATAGCATCGTGAGCGTAACCAGTGCTGGGTGATTGTACTGCGGAAGGTAGCAACGTGTCAAAGGGCAAGGTGGGGTCGCGGCCATACAAAAGGTAAAATGGCGAAAATCCGGCAGTGTCGTGATGGGACGAGTTGTATACGAAAGTGATGTACGGTAAAGCGACGTCCCAGTCACGGTGATCGTCGGAAACGTACATGGCCAGCATTTCAGTTAGCGTGCGGTTGAGTCGCTCGGTGAGGCCGTTTGTTTGAGGGTGGAGCAGGTCATCGACGACCTTCGATAAAAAGTAGCGGCCGCGATCCGTCAGCAACTGGCAAGGGGCGCCGTGGTGCAGGATGACGTCGTATAGTAAGAAGTCTGCGACATCTGCAGCGCAGCTGGTTGGTAGCGCTTGCACGATGGCATATCTCGTTGCATAATCGGTTGCTACAGCAATCCATTTGTTGCCTTTGATAGAAATTGGAAAGGGGCCAAGGAGGTCTAGGCCCACACGAAAGAAAGGTTCTGTGGGGTGAAGCAAACCAGCAGGAGGCGTAGCAGGCGTCTTCCGGCGCTGACACGGGTCGCAAGAAGTGACATAACGGCGCACAGAGCGATAAATGCCGGGCCAGAAGAAGCGGCACCGCAGGCAGTCGTATGTACGAGTGATGCCCAGATGTCCAGCAGTAGGAGCGTCGTGAAGTTGCTGGAGCACGGCTAGTCGAAGGTGCTTGGGAACGACTAGGAGGAGCTCCGGGCCGTCAGGATGAACGCTCCGACGGTATAGTTCCATCGCGCAAGGTGAACATGCGGAGGGACGGGTCATTGGGCGAGGAGCTTAGGCGTTCCATAAGTGTTCGAATAACAGAATCTTTGCACTGCTCTTCGCCAATATGGAGGAAGTCTGAGATGGATAGAACACTGATGTCAGAGTCTGCATCAGTATCGTCCGGTTGATCCACAGGATTGCGGGACAGGCAGTCAGCGTCTTTATGCAGGTGCCCTGACTTATACATAATAGAAAATGTATATTCTTGTAGACGCAATGCCCAACGTGCAAGTCGTCCAGTTGGGTCCTTCAAAGAGGAGAGCCAGCAGAGGGCGTGATGATCGGTTACGACGGAGAAGCTCCGACTGAAAAGGTACAGCTGGAATTTCGCGACCGCCCATACGAGCGCGAGACATTCTCTCTCGGTAATGAAGTAATTTCGCTCGGGCATGGAAAGAAGGCGGCTAGCGTAAGCGATGACACGGTCTTGGCCCTGTTGACGCTGAGCGAGGACAGCGCCAATGCCATGAGCACTCGCGTCAGTTCGTACTTCAGTGGGCGCAGAAGGGTCAAAGTGTGACAGAACTGGGGAAGTTGTAAGCCGCTCAATCAGGGTAGAAAAGGCTTTCTCCTGCAGAGGTCCCCAAGAGAAAGAGACGTCTTTTTTAAGAAGGTCAGTGAGAGGGTGAGCGATGTCGGCAAAATTTTTCACAAATCGCCGGAAATAAAAGCATAAGCCCTGAAAACTACGGACATTGTTTGTTGAACGAGGTACAGGAAAATTTAGCACGGCGTGAACTTTCTGTGGATCAGGTTGGATTCCGCCGGCGTTTACGAGATGGTCAAGCATGTTAATTTCACGGCGACCGAAATGGCACTTGGAGGAGTTTAGCTGAAGGCCAGCCCTGCGAAACACGGAGAGTATGGTAGTGAGGCGCCGCAGGTGGCTCTCAAAGTTCGGCGAAAACACAATCACATCGTCGAGGTAACAGAGGCATGTGGACCACTTCAAGCCGTGCGAGAGAGTCCATCATGCGCTCGAATGTAGCTGGCGCATTGCATAATCCAAACGGCATGACTTTAAATTGGTACAGACCATCCGGTGTGACGAAGGCTGTTTTCTTGCGGTCCATCGCATCGACGCTAATCTGCCAATAGCCGGAGCAGAGGTCAATTCATGAAAAGTATTGGGATCCATGAAGGCAGTCAAGAGCATCATCAATGCGCGGCAGGAGATAAACATCCTTCTTTGTTATCCTGTTGAGGTGACGGTAGTCAACGCAGAATCGCCACGAGTTGTCTTTTTTCTTTACTAAGACAACCGGTGATGCCAACGGGCTACTGGAAGGTTCAATGATGTCCTTGTCCATCATCCTGTCTACTTCTTTCTGTATGATGGCCCTTTCTGTTGCGGAGACACGATATGGCCGCCTATGAATGGGGCTGGCGTCACCGGTGTTGATGGGATGTGTGACAACAGATGTCTGGCCAAGTGGACGGTCGTCCAAATCAAAGATGTCCTGAAAAGATGACAGGAGGTGACGAAGAGCTGTTGTTTGCTCGGAAGGAAGGTCAGGGGCGATCATAGAAACATGATCGAGTACGAAGGAGTGGGTGACAAAGGTTCGTTGTGTTACGTTTCGCCTACGACGCGCGGTATAGCCGGCGCGGATGCAACGGACGCCGGGGCTTCATTCAAAGCGGCGGACATTTTGGCCCGTTCAGCGCTGCTGTAACGCTTCCTGCCAAGCGCATCCAGGCATGTTTCAATGCCACGTGTCTTCGTGTGTGTGTGTGAGTGTGTGTGCATGTTGGTGCCCATGCTTGTCAAAGCGCGGCAGCCGAGGAGAGGAGCTCCCCAACTGTGAAGCGAGGAGGTCTGACCGGCGCCGGCCCGGCGGATGCGTCACTTCTTGTCTTAACGTGTCTCTCAGTGCGTCCGTGCCCCGCCGTCACGGGCGCCTCTCGCAAGTCGTTCCTTCTTACCCTCGACTCCGAGAGTATAAAAGAAGCTGCCCCGGACGCCGAGAGAGGCTCAGATTTCTTCCGTCGAGTAACGTGCTCTCCCGTCTCTCCACTTCGGTCGACCTGACCGACCGCTCTTTTGCGATGCTAGAATAAACAAGTTTTTCTGTTAGCAGTCGACTCATGCTTTGCCAGGACCTTCGGATGCTTCCAGTTGTGCCCCAGGCCGCCAGGCCAACGCTACCCTTGGGGCTTGCGACCCAGATGCAACAACTGTTTGCCAGCGGTGAGATCGCGACAACGGAGGCCAGCAGCAAAGATATGCGGTTGACTGTATGCTGAGCAGCACAACGACCATCCGGGAGCAGTGCAACGAGCCCTGTGTGATGACTGGTTGCCAGCAGCGGAACGACTGCGCTGAATTCTTGGCTGCGAGGTTTAGTGAGTGCGGGACTTTCTTCTTCTGAGTTCTGCCAGGCTTTTGTTAGTGTCAGAAACAAAGCTGGTAATTGTCGTTGTCGTTGCTGCCGGGTTAGTTTGCGGCAAGACAATACTAGGCAGTAGAGAAAGCAGCATTCAGAGCAGCCATGGATTGGAAGTCGTTGCGCAAACCGTAATTGCTGGAGCTTGCAAAAGAGTTGGGTCTGGATGTCTCAGACAAACTCAGAAAACCAAAACTGCTAAGGGCTATTCTTGAGTTAGAGGCTGAGGATGACGAGCTGTCGGAATGCCTTGAGACCATTGAGGAGAGGGCAAAAAGACAGGAGCGTGAACGTAAAGAACAGAAAGAGCGAGAGCAACAAGAAAAAGAGCGCGACCGTCAACACGCTTTGGAAATGAAGCGTCTCGAGGTAGAGATGGAACGCGCTCGTAATGGAAGTCAGGCACACGGTGCAGGAGAACAAGTATCGTTCAAAATGACTGACCTGATGCGGCCGTTTAAGCTTGGAGAGGACATTGGTTTGTTCCTGGTTAACTTTGAGCGAACGTGCGAGAAGCAGGGGTTCTCTCGGGAAACGTGGCCACAGCGCTTGCTAACTTTGTTACCCAGCGAGGCGGCCGACGTAGTCGCTCGCTTGAATAGAGAAAAGGCAGAGGATTTCGACAAAGTGAAATCGAGTCTGCTAAAAAAGTACAGGCTGTCAACGGAGGCGTTCCGTCGGAAGTTTCGGGAAAATGAGAAAGGCAGAAGCGAGTCATATACAGAGTTTGCGTACAGGCTTATGTCAAATATGCAGGAGTGACTCAAAGAAGAGAAAGCGTTTGGTGACCATGAGAAAGTTCTGCAATGTTTCGGGCTGGAACAGTTTTATAGTCGGTTACCTGAGAACGTGCGGTACTGGGTCTTGGATAGGCCAGAAGTTAGTACGGTGGCTAAAGCCGCCGAGCTAGCCGAGGAGTTTGTGACGCGTCGGGCTCGCGGAGCTAAGGACGGTCAAAAGGGTGAATTTGCCTCCAAGTTTGAGAGGCCGAAGTTCACGCCCATGAGAGCAAGGGGGGACACACGTAGTGCAGATGCGAGTGAAAGCAGTCCGACCGAACGTAAGGAGACGGCGGCAGCCGAAGCCGAACGCAGAAAGCGGTTCGAGACGAGGCAAGCGCGCGTGTGTTATACGTGCCAGAAGCCGGGTCACTTTTCGGTGCAGTGTCCAGAAACAAAAACATAAGTCGTGTTTTTGTCATTATGCAGCACTGACGAGAACATGAAGCTTCTCGAGCCTTACATGCGAGACCTCCTCGTGAACGGGAAAGAGTGCCGAGTGCTTTGCGATTCCGCAGCTACAATGGATGTAGTTCACCCCTCTTACGTAGAACCCGATATGTTCACGGGCGAGTGCGCATGGATCAAGCAAGCCGTGGAAGCTCATAGCGTGTGTCTGCCCGTAGCAAAAGTGCTTATTGAAGGACCTTTCGGAGCACTTGAGACAGAGGCCGCAGTGTCATCTATGCTGCCCCCCCAGTACCCGTACCTATTTTCGAACAGGTCCGATCACCTCCTGCGCGAGAAGGGGCTTTTGTTTGGTGAGGCTAGCGTTCTGGCCTTAAACAGATCGAGAGTTCGGGAGCTCGCTGCAAAGGTGGTAGTTGCGGGGCCCACGTTGTCGAACAATGAGAAAGGGTCAGAGGCACAGCAAGCTGATATTCAGAGCACGTCCGGACTGAATAAAATTAAGCCTGTAGTGTTGAAGGCACCAGATACTGGAGAGGAAATGCCCAACACGGGAAAGTTAGAAGAGCTATCTGCAGATTTGCTCATCGCGCCTACGTCAGACGGACTTAATAGGTTGCTAAAAGTCAGCCGGTCGGCTTTGATAGCCGAGCAAAAAAAGGATGGCAGCCTAGAAAACATACGCTGCAATGTCAAGGAAGGTATCGCCAAGAAAAATGCTCGTTTTGTGGAAAGAGGTGAGGTCCTGTACTGGAAGTATCTAGACCACAGGGGAGTGGAGTTCGATCAGCTGATCGTGCCTCAGTGCTACCGTCAGGATCTGTTGCGCTTGTCGCATGGGGGTTCGTGGTCCGGACACCTAGGAGTTAAGAAAACTAAGGACCGTCTCTTGCAAGAGTACTATTGGCCAGGGTGTTTTCGGGACGCAGACCACTTTGTGAGGACATGTGACACCTGTCAGCGGGTGGGCAAACCAGGGGACAAATCGAGGGCGCCGTTGAAGTTGGTACCTATCATTACGGAGCCTTTTAGACGGCTCGTTGTTGATACAGTGGGACCTCTGCCGGTAACAGCCACGGGGTACAGACACATTTTGACTGTGATCTGCCCAGCGACAAAGTTCCCTGAAGCAGTGCCGCTTAAAGAACTCAGCTCAGTTGAGATAGTCAATGCACTACTGTCCATATTTGCGCGAGTGGGTTTTCCTGCGGAAATCCAGTCAGATCAGGGCACAGTGTTTACTAGCGATTTGACGACAGCCTTTCTCGAAAGGTGTGGGGTAAAGCTGTTACACAGCTCAGTGTACCACCCACAGTCGAATTCCGTTGAGAAGCTCCACTCCGTCATGAAGCGCGTGTTGAGAGCATTGTGTTTTGAACAACAAACTGACTGGGAGCTGTGTCTGCCTGGGGTGATATTTGCATTAAGGACCGCGCCGCATGCGGCTACGGGGTTTTCGCCAGCTGAGCTGGTGTACGGTCGCTCGCTGCGGTCTCCGCTTTGCATGCTTCGAGAATCGTGGGAAGGCAGGGGCGATGACCCAGTCGTGGTGGAGTACGTGCTTAGGCTCCTCGAACGCTTAAGAAGGGCACAGAAGTTGTCAGGTGAAGCAATGGCAAAGGCCCAGCAGAGGGCCAAGGTTTATTATGATCGGACAGCCAGGGCCCGTCGTTTTGAGGTGGGCAATGAGGTAATGATATCGCGCACATCACTAAAGAACAAACTCGACGTGCAGTGGGAGGGCCCAGCACGGATTATTCAAAAACTGCCGGACGTCAACTACGTGGTGAGTCTGCCAGGAAAACGGAAAGCACAGCAAGTGTACCACTGTAACCTGCTCAAACAATATAGACAACGGGAAGCAGTGGTGTGTATGATGGTAAACGTTCCCGAAGAGCTTCCGGTCGAGCTTCCGGGACTAGGCTCAGTGACCAACAGGGAAGACACCGATCAAGTCATTAGTGACTTTATCAGTAAAGCACCACTGTCGCCTGAGCAGAAAACCGAACTACACCAGCTCTTACAAGAGTTTCAAGGTCAGTTCTCTGAGAGGCCTGGTAGGACTTTTCTTACTCATGAAATAGAACTTACCTCCCCAGAGCCAGTACAATCCAAGGCGTACCGGGTGTCACCCCGCCAGCGCGATATTATGGAGGCTGAGGTAAAGAAAATGCTACAGCTCGGTGTTATTGAGGCGGGTGAGAGTCATTATACCTCCCCTTTGAATTTAGTTGAGGTACCGGGCAAGGAACCTCGTCCTTGCGTCGACTATCGCAGGCTTAATTCCATCACTAAGGATCAAATTTATCCGATCCCTAACATCGAGGAGCGCCTTGAGAAAGTTAGTAGCACTCAGTTTATTTCCACCCTAGATCTTGTCAGGGGTTATTGGCAGGTTCCACTTACAGAAGAGGCTAGCAGGTATGCGGCGTTCATTTCACCAATGGGAACATTCCGTCCTAAAGTTTTGAGTTTTGGTTTGAAGAACGCGCCATACTGCTTTTCAAGCCTCATGGATAAAGTGTTGCGGGGACAGCAAGAATTCGCTTTACCGTATTTAGACGACGTAGCGATATTCTCCGCATCCTGGTCTGAGCATATGGCACACTTGCGGGTAGTGCTAACCCGCCTGCGCGAAGCGGGCTTGACAGTCAAGGCTCCCAAGTGCCAGTTAGCACAGGCCAAGGTTGTCTACCTCGGTCACGTGATTGGTCGGGGTCGTCGCCGCCCCTCTGAAATAAAGGTGGCCGCTGTGTGAGACTTCCCGCAACCGCGCACGAAGACCGATATTCAGTCGTTCTTAGGTGTCGCCGGCTACTATCAGAGGTACATCCCCAGGTACTCTGATATCGCAGCTCCCCTGACGGATGCTCTAAGAAAAACAGAGCCCCAAACAGTCGTCTGGGACGAGACAAAGGAAAGAGCTTTTAGCGCCCTAAAGAGCGCCCTAACAAGCCAGCCTGTGCTAAGGGTTCGTTGTTCAGTGCGATGCTAGTGAGCGAGGCATGGGCGTTGTACTGTGCCAACGGGAAAATGGAGAAGTGGAACACCCCGTCCTGTATGCTAGTCGTGAGCTGACCAGTCGTGAGCAGGCGTACAGCGCCACCGAGAAAGAGTGTGCGTGTCTCGCATGGGCCGTTCAGAAATTGTCACGCTATCTAGCCGGCTCAAGGTTTATCATTGAGACGGATCACTGCCCTCTCCAATGGCTGCAGACCATCTCTCCCAAAAATGGCCGCCTCCTGCGCTGGAGCCTCGCTTTGCAACAATATTCTTTTGAGGTGCGTTACAAAAAGGGGAGTCTCAACGGTAACGCCAATGGCTAAAGTCGAGTCCCCTAACGTAGGAATCAGCCTCAAAGTTATTTGTTACTGATGTTTTTCTTCCTGAGGCAGGATTTTTAACATATTGCTTTTGTTTAGTGTTTCAAAGTGATGACGTGCTTTCTAGTGCAATTTTCCAATTTGTGGACGCTTTCTGACTGTAAGGAACTAGGCAGTAGTATAAAAGGGGAAAGAGCCTGGCAGGGCTTAGTGAGGGTTGTGTCGTGCTTGCTGACTGAGCGGTTGAGTTTCGGCGTAGTTCTAACGCTTGCTGGGAACGAGAACAAAAATGGCAACTCTCCTGAAGTCACTTTGCAGTGTCCTGTGTGAACCTGAACGTGAGAACGAGGCCTTCTCTGTGCGCTGCGCTCAAGAAACGCCGAAGGACGACCGACTTCGGTTATGAGCATCATCGAGCGACATCCCTCCGGACAGCGGATGCAGTCCCCTGACCATCGGGATCTCCTTCTCCCGGCGGAGCGGTCTGTTACGTTTCGCCTACAACGCGCGGTATAGCCGGCACGGATGCAACGGATGCCGGGGCTTCATTCAAAGCGGCGGACATTTTGGCCCGTTCAGCGCTGCCGTAACGCTTCCTGCCAAGCGCGTCCAGGCATGTTTCAATGCCACGTGTCTTCGTGTGTGTGTGTGTGAGTGTGTGTGCATGTTGGTGCCCACGCTTGTCAAAGCGCGGCAGCCGGGGAGAGGAGCTCCCCAACTGTGAAGCAAGGAGGTCTGACTGGCGCCGGCCCGGCGGATGCGTCACTTCTTGTCTCAAAGTGTCTCTCAGCGTGTCCGTGCCCCGCCGTCACGGGCACCTCTCGCAAGCCGTTCCTTCTTACCCTCGACTCCGAGAGTATAAAAGCAGCTGCCCCGGACGCCGAGAGAGGCTCCGATTTCTTCCGTCGAGTAACGTGCTCTCCCGTCTCTCCACTTCGGTCGACCTGACCGGCCGCTCTTTTGTGATGCTAGAATAAACAAGTTGTTCTGTTAGCAGTCGACTCATGCTTTGCCAGGACCTTCGGATGCTTCCAGTTGTGCCCCAGGCCACCAGGCCAACGCTACCCTTGGGGCTTGCGACCCAGATGCAACAGTTGGTACTGACGAAGGATTCAGAGGTCAAAGAAGAAATCTCAAATTCTTCCAAAGGAGTGATATGCGCTATGGCGATACCGTGTGGCAGCACATGCAACGAAAATCAAAAATTGAGGATGGGCACGCGAGCGCAGTTTTTGCGGATCCGGATTAAGGTGCTCGGTAGGGCAATATTGCGCGACAAAACCACGTCAGTAAGCGGCGACACGACGTACTCGCCATCAGGTATGGTAGGACAGGACATTAGGAGGACATTTGTAGCCGCTTGTGGAGACAGCCTTGCAAACTCAGCAGAACATAAGTGGTGAGAAACACAAGTTGTTGCGTCGGCAGGAAGCGGCAGATCCAACTGTACAACACCTGCGGAGCAGTCAATTTGGGCAGAGTGTTTCGAAAGGAAGTCGAGGCCGAGAATTAGGTCGTGTGGACAGTGTTCAAGGACGATAAATAGAACAACGGCATAATGGCCCCCAATGGTCACACGTGCTGAGCACATTCTAAGGACAGGTGAAGTACTCCCATCGGCGACTCGCACAGTGCGCGGTACGGCGGGTGTCAGAACCTTTTTGAGCCTTCGGCGGAGAGCAGCGTTCATAATTGAAAGCTGCGCTCCTGTATCAACGAGAGATCTAACAGGAACGCCATCAACTTCAATGTCCAGTAGGTTTCCACATGTAGGTAGGGTCAACAGAGGATTTGTGGGCCGGGTCGGAGTTGCAGCTTCACCTCCGGGAGCTGCATCGCCTAGTTTCCCGAAGCGAAGCGACTGGTTGCCGAAGGGGACGAAGAGCGGTGAACGAGAGGCGAACGAGACCTACGACCTTGCGGAGACGGGGAACGGCTGGATCTTGGTGGAGCACTATCGGCGTTGAAGTTCCTAGTCGGCGTATAGGGCGAGAAAGTACGATTATCTGGTACTTGTCGGTAGTGACTCGGAGACGACCACCGAGGAGGCGACGACCAATGGTTGCGGCAATGACGGGCGATGTGTCCAATACTGGAACAATTAAAACAGATAGGTTTATCATCCGCTGTGCGCCAGTCAGTTGGGTTGCGACGAGGGGGCGGAAAGCTTTGCATCTGGGAGCGAGCGGCCGGAGAAATTTGGTAGGTGTTTGTATGGCGGACCGAGCAGAGAGATGGAATGCCCAAACTTGCTATTTCCTCCCGAACGACCGCTTGTATAAGGGAGATAGCGGGCACGCTTTCCCAACAGTCAGAATGGACTGGAGCCGGAGCCATGGCCTCAAGCTCACGGCGAACGATGCGCGTGATTTCTTCCGGTCCTGTGGGCTGAACGAAGCGCGGCGGGTCTTCGCAAGAAGATGTCGCGGCGGTAGTGGGCAATCGGTCGAAAGTCTGAGCGACGCGGCGGCCCTTCGCTTGTTCGAAGCGCCGGCACTCCTTTATAATTGTATCCACAGTGGCACAATCCTTGCACATCAGGAGATTGAAGGCATCGTCTGCAATACCTTTCAATATGTGACCAATCTTGTCTGCCTCGGTCATGTTGTTATCAGCCTTGCGACAGAGGGCCAGAACATCCTGTATGTAGACGACATAGGATTCTGTGGACGTTTGAGCGCGACACGCAAGTTTTTTTGCTACCAGCTGACGACCGACAGGTCTGCCAAACAGGTCTCGCATTTTTTCTTTGCAGACATTCCAGCTCGTTAGGTCAGCTTCGTGTGTGTCGTACCATTGCCTCGCAGTTCCTCTTAGGTAAAATATCAGGTTTGCTAGCATCATTGTTGGATCCCACCTGTTGTTGTCGCACACTCGTTCGTACATCGTAAGCCAGTCCTCGAAGTCAGCGTTGTCCATGCCACAAAATGTCCCTGGGTCCCGCGGATGAGTGAGGATGACCGTTGGCACGGGCTGCTGAGGCGTTGTCACTTGTGTCGGTTGATTTGACATTGTGGCGGCAGGTAGATGACGTCCACCGCGAAGTTCCGTGATTGTACCCCGCACCTCCACCAAAATGTTGCAGGAAGAAAGCAGGCCCACGAGTGTAAAATAACGTATATTTACAACTGACGTATCTGGCGTTCAGGCCGCTGCCAGACTTTGTCTAAGTCTAGTCCAATCCAACTTCTTCGTTCCCTTCACCGTAACAATATATAGATTTGCCTTGCACCAACAAAGGAGAAGGATGACAACACCAAGAGCTTTAGATCCAGTTGACCATCAGGGATTCCGTCTGACAACGGCAGCTCTCCAACGTCTACTATTCCAAGTCTGTGTGGAATCAAATGAATGGCCACTTGATAAGTGCAGACGTTTCTTTCGTGCACATTCTCTTCCAAAACTTCCAACCCTACCCGAACACACAAACCAACTCTTTACTCAAAACATCAACTTACCTTTAAAAATAAGAGTGGCAGAGACTACACATCATCCTTGCAAATATATATAAAACGTTTATAGCAGAATGAATGGGACTCTGAGCTCCATAAAACACAGCATGCATAAACCCATCTTGAGTGTATGGCGGAGTGCCAGACACTGGGAATGCTTCTACAAGGTGGTCTTGTGCCATCCGCGAATGGGCCATGCAGTTAACCCACAGACAGCTCTTATGAAAGGGGGACCCACTGCTCTGTGAAGAATGTGCTGGCAGCTTATCACCAATACATTCCAGTGAGTTTTCCCACGGTCTCTACAGGAAGCCGTCATTTCTCGCCTGGGTCTCCTTTGCCACTGTGGTGTGGAAAAGGCCTGTTACACAGAAGTTGCGGTGCTTATTTTTCTTCCGCTTCGGATGTCAACCAGAGCAACTGAAATCTGCCATCAACTATCGGAATCGTCACCACAGCTGGACAAAAAGTCTAGTGCACCATCGACATCTGGAATGAACGTGGCCATTAAAACTACAGACTCGACAAGCGATGGTTGCATATTCTGTGAATGATCGATGTCACTTCTGCTCTGCTCACTGAAAGCTATGCCAATGTTGTTGCTAAGGCTGCTATGGGTAACGCCGAATGTTTTCTGCATGGCCATCAGAAAAATAGAACGATAAAAATTTTCTCAAACAAACTCAAAGGCCTGCACGCCCACAAGTGCGTCTCAGTGTGCCCTCCTCTCCTGGCGACCTTGACAATGAAGTGCGTGTGTGGAGAGACGGTTCGAGCTCTTTGAAGGAGGCAGGGGGGGGGGGAAGCAACTTGGTGCGCACTGTGGCACCTACTCCCTCCTCAGCGCTGACGCCAGTTGCTAGAATTTTCGGGCTATGAGCGTGCTATAAGAGCATGCTCGGCATGCTGCATGTTGTTATTTAGTTTTTAGGTAAGGCTTCAAGCAGTGAAGTAGACAACCCCGTCTTATGGAAACTTGTGAAGTGTGAGACATCCTTACATACTCGAAGAGGCTGAAAGGGGTGGTAATGGCTGTCTCTGGAACTTCAGCGGGTTCCACAGGAATTAGATGATAAACTTTCACCATGTCAATTTTAGAGAAGATCGTGTACCCAGCCAAATTCAATGTGAAGTCTTGTATGCGAGGAAGTGGATAGCGGTCTGGTAAGGTGTGGGCTTTCAGAGCGCGGTAATCCCCTTATAGTCTCCAGTTGCCAGGGTCTTTCTTTGGCACCATGTGGAGTGGCGATGCCCAGTTTCTTGAGGAAGGTCGCACACTGCCGAGTTGAAGCATGTGCTCAAACTCGTAGCGGGCGCTGGTGAGGCGGTCTCCAGACAGTCAGCGCGGCCGAGTAAAGGCAGGGGGGGGTCCAGTGGTCACGATGTGGCGAGTGATCAAGCGCTTCACCAGTGGCTCTCTGTTACGCGGCTTCGTAAGATTGGGAAAATCAGCGAGAATTTTTGCGTACGGCGAAGCGGTGCAGAGTACTCCGTTGATGGAGGGGCGCGTGCTAAAATCGATGAGGCGATCAACATGCACGTCTACTGCAAGGTTGAAGAAACTGAGGAAGTCAGTGCCGAGAACAGCTTAGGGGACGACATCAGCAAGAATGAAAATCTAGCAAAATGTACGGCATAATCCAAGGTTAAAGGTAAGAGACCATTGGACACGTGTGTGGATGGCGAAGGTGTTTATCGTTTGGAGTGGGCAGGTCTGTTTGTTGCGATGGCAATCTGCACAAGAGGTCAGTATGATGTTAACCTGGGCTCCTGTGTTGACAAGGAAGCGAGCGCCACCGATCTTGTCAGAAACGTAGAATAGGCGGCGTGTCCTTCGACCAGTACCACTTGCCGCCATCAGTGGCTGGTGGGCGCATTTCCCGACCAGGAGCATGGACAGGTGCACTTGCGAGCCGAGGTGCCGAATGTGTAGTGGTACCAGCACACAGCCGAAGATGAGCTGTTGCATTGCACGTCGGATGGTTTAAACTCCGGAGAGGATGGGGGCGCCGGGGAGCGACTGCGGGACCGGAACCTTGATGAAGATCGACTTGAGAAGGGTGCGAGATGATTGAGATGTCTGAAAAGGTAGTCCAGATGGCCCTCTATGTTCATGAGTGCAGCCAGAGTCGTAACGGCGCTGAGGCTAGGGGCCTGCGAGTAGTCCGCAACTCGGTCAGCCAGTTCAGCGAGCTTGTCCAATGGCACATGGTGGTGGCATCACCTGCAACTGCAAGAACTGGGACCATGTTCTGCGGAAAACACTTGAGGGACAACTTACGCAGCAGCTTGTCCTGTTGAAAGGCGAAGACTCTGCCAAGAAGCTGGCGCATGCATTGAAGGAGCTGTGAAGGGTGACTGTCACCAAGCTCCACAGATGTGAGGAGCTGCTGGAGTCTGCTGTGCTCAGACTCTGATTTGAGGAAAATGATAGTCGCCAGATACGCAAATGACAGATACGCAGTAATGGTATGTCTGGTGTTCTTTAATAGCTTGGAATTGATTTCGTCGACGCCTGTCGATGAAAGCTTAATGTTATCTAACAATGATAAAATTCCATCACGAGTTATTGTGATAGCAGGCATAGTAGACAGAGTTTTAGCTGGTGTCGTAAGCAGAGGTGTGCTAGGTTCTTTTGTGAAAACTGTGCTAAAAGCAATGTTGAAGGTGTTAGCGCATTCGAGGTCCCCGACGGTTTCTCCCAATTCGTTGGTCAGAGTGATAGCGCGAGATTCGATAGGGTTGATGACCTTCCAAAATTTTCTCGCGTTATCATTTAACAATTGTGTCAAATCGTTGTTGAAAAATTTGAACTTAGCATTTCTCACAGCAATCAGGTAGGCATTCTCGGCAGAAAAGTACCGCTGCCACGCATTAGACGAGGCTCTTACCTTAGCAGCACGAAAGAAGCGCTTTTTTCTGCCTTCTAATGTTTTAAGTGTCTTAGTGTACCATGGCTTTTGGCGATTTTCACGGAAAGTAATTTTAGGAATGAATTTGTTGGCCAAGTCCTGTATTTTGTATTTGAATACCTCCCAGCTCTTCTGGAGAGGCATGCTGTAAAATTGGGCTTCAAATAAAGGGAAAAAAATTTCTAAGCTCGTTGTTAATTGCGTCATAGTTACCTTTCTCATATAGAAGGATTGTTTTCTTACGTTTTTCGCGCCGTTCAAGGCAGAACGAAAACTCGGCGTGGATAACTTTGTGATCACTAATTTCTTGCAGGTAAGTTATATGTGATAAGCTCTCTGGATTCGTAGTTAGTATAAGATCCAAGATATTAGCACTGACGCTAGCAACACGCGTTGGTTCCCTTACTAACTGAGTGAGATTGGCATTCAGACATACTTCTATAAAATCCTTTAATTCTCTGTGGTTCGCACCTGAGGGAGCTAGTTTCTGCCAGTCGATACCGGGATAATTGAAATCTCCGAATAGCAATATATGTGAATTTCGATGTGCAGTACCGAGAACAATCAGAATATTGTTCAGCTCACTTGCAAAGTTAGGTGAAGTATGCGGAGCCCTGTAGCAAACACCAAGCAAAACGGATTGCGCCGATGAGCGAAAAATTAACCATAACATTTCTAGATCAGAGACGATGTCTAATGGTGTGCACGATAAATTAGGGCCCACAGCAATCAAGACACCGCCCCCTCGAGTGCATCTGCGGTCATTTCTGAAAACTTGGAAACCTGCCAAGTCGGCAAGTACTTCTGTATCAGTGACATCAGGGGTAAGCCACGTTTTGGTTAGTATAAATATGCTGCTGTTTGAAGAAATCATGATGTTAGACACGAGTTCACGTTTAGGTAGGAAACTGCGAATATTTGTGAATATGACAGACAATGAAATATTATTTCTTGGCATGGTTTGGAGGCGGGTAATCACATTTTTCCGGGTGGACGATTGCTATAACACTTCTCTTACAGTTTCAGATACGCTATCAAACACGTAGCGCTTCGGTCCGATGTGCAGGGTTTTGTAGCGCAGATTAAATGGGGCAGATTGCTTTCTGGCAAATGCAACGAGCTGGCTGCGAGCAATTCGAACCACACGAGAAAAATCTTCGCCAATACAGTAAAAGCTCGTTAATTCACTACTCGTTAAGTCGAAATTTCGGATAATTCGAATTAGTTGCCGCGGTCCGTCCCACAATGTATTGAAAGCAATATGTAACACATCCCGCTAATTCACACTGAAATCCACACCACCACCGATAATTCGAACTCCGCATCATCGTGGATGGGGAGAGTGCTAGTGCACGGGAGCACGCTGGCGTCGCCGCGCGGGTCGCGCAGCTTTTGCTTTTTCGATCAGCGGCAAGGACGATAACACCCTCGCCGCGCGCCATGTTCTTTGCGTACGAGCGTGCGAGGGTGAGCCGGCGAACGCGGCTCAATCTCGCGTGCGCGAGAGGGGAAGGTGGGGCGGAGTGCGCCCTCTCTTGTCGCGCGCGAGGCAGGGGGGTGAGGTGAGGGAGGGACCGGGGGACGATCTTCGGCGGCTGAGGCGGCTGCTGCTTACGGCGCGGCCATGCGGTCGCCGCATCTGAAAGCGATCTGCGACGTGGCCAAAGTGCGCGCCCGCGTGGGCCTCGTCTTCAAAGCGATCTGCGATGTTTGCAGAGTGCGCGTATTGCCGGTAGCTTCATATGCGATGTGCTTGCTACGTTTCGTTCGCGTTAAAGCGAGGGCTGTACGAACGTCAATTCGCTCGCTGCTACTGCTGCGTGCCCTCACTCCAGCGTTTTCCAGCGAGTTTCCGCGGTCATCGAGCGAGATGCGCTGAAGCTCACTTGTGCGCGCGTGACACAGTGCTTGTTAATTTAGTTAGTAAGCGAATGCTTACAAGTTTATACGGCCGATAAAACTATTATCCTTACTTCGTATAGCTATCTACGAATTTTCTATCGCAATCGATGCTTCGCTTATCGCGCGAGACGGAGTCTCTTTTTTTCTCCGCCCCAGTCAGCGCGACGAACGTGCGGATGGAGCAAGAGCCATCTCGACGTCGGGCGCGTCGGACCGCGCTGGCCGCGTCCGGTTACGTTGGCTGCGCCATAGCTTCGAAGTATAGACGTTGTTCACGCCAACGTGACGTAGCGTGTGCGCGCGTGCTCACGCCACGTCAGACTATATATGCGCCTTAACCGAGCGATTTTTTTCTCTGACTTTCATTAGTTCGAATTTTGTATAATTCGAATTTTCATAACATCCCCGCGGAATTCGAATTAACGAGCTTTTACTGTACTATAATTGGTACCTTTTAGTTTCCGGGCGCTCGACAGGACAGTTTCTTTTGTTTTGAAAAATGTGAATTTTGTTATTATTGGACGGGGTTTGTCGTTCGAATGACGTCCGAGATGATGGGCGCGCTCTATCTCTTTTGTGTCGATGTGTATATCTAAATGCTTGCGGCAATGTTTAATGATAAGTTGTTCTGATTGTGCGTACGATTCAGGTGTAGTTTCAGGGAGTCCGTAGAATACCAAGTTGTTCCGTCGCGTTCTGTTTTCCGCATCATCAAGACGTGCCTCTAGTTTTGAAATTAAGCGAGTAGCTTTAGTTGCGTCGGTGCGGAGAACTTCTGTGTCTGTTTTAAGTGTTACAAGGCTTTCGTAATGGCTCTCAAGTTCAGTCATACGTTTGCCTAGGTCAGATACATTTCTGTCTGTCGCTAATAACTGAGATTTTAGATCTTGAACTTCAGAAATAAGCTTGGACTGGCCAGTAGATATCTTCTTTAGCTCTGCGAGGATAGCTGCAGTATCCGGACCGGGGTTAGTTTCTATATCACCGGAAAGTAGGAGTAACAGCGAAAAAACGACATGAAAACAATCAACAAGAACAGCATTAAGGCACTGTGGGCTTGGCAGCTGTACTAAGAAGTAGTTGTTAGACTTTTTGGCAAAGAGGCTGAAACGTTCACCAACCTGCATTACGAAGACGAAAGGATTAGTGGCCTGCGCAGTGGCAAAGCCGCCAAGCCCACAAAGTGCCACTGGTGGCTGCTCCTGTTTTATAGCTGGCCCTAGCAGTGATCTTGGATGCGATGGGGCTTCCCATTCTGTTGCGAGGGGCAGATAATCCAAGGACGAGTGTGTCGTTCCAAAGACGGGTGAAGCGATGGCAGTGGCTCGTTGACGGGCGCCTGATACATCCACGCTGAGATGGGTTGGTAAATATGAAGGTGCGGTCAGTGGCGTAGTCGCCAGTCCAGGAAGGAAAAGACACGCAATGAATGGTCCGAGCACCTGCATTACGAAGACGAAAGGATTAGTGGCCTGCGCAGCGGCAAAGCCGCCAAGCCCACAAAGTGCCACTGGTGGCTGCTCCTGTTTTATAGCTGGCCCTAGCAGTGATGTTGGATGCGATGGGGCTTCCCATTCTGTTGCGAGGGGCAGATAATCCAAGGACGAGTGTGTCGTTCCAAAGACGGGTGAAGCGATGGCAGTGGCTCGTTGACGGGCGCCTGATACATCCACGCTGAGATGGGTTGGTAAATATGAAGGTGCGGTCAGTGGCGTAGTCGCCAGTCCAGGAAGGAAAAGACACGCGATGAATGGTCCGAGCACCTGCATTACGAAGACGAAAGGATTAGTGGCCTGCGCAGTGGCAAAGCCGCCAAGCCCACCCTGCGCCAAACACGCCAAATGCTGCGCCAAACAAGAGGTGTCTCATAATACTATTTAAGAGGAGAAAGGCCGTGTTAATCTATATTTTGTTTAAAAAGCCAGTGTCGTCTAGGAATTTACGCAGGTCAGGTAATGGGATTATCGAATCATCTCCTAAAATTAAAGCAGGATGTAAAGGTATGTGCATTTGATATAGGTTGTGCAAAAAGTTTCGTCTTTGTATGTACTTCAATGTGTGTGCATGTGAGTAATATATGCATGACTGTTAGTTGTTCTTGGCATTTTTCACATGTTGGCACGTTGTCTTTTGTAAGTAGATAATTGTGTGTGAGGTGTGTGTGCCCAACGCGTAGTCGGCATAGAACTACTTCAAAGAAGCGCTCCTGGTGGTTGCACGACTTCCACTCACCAAGTACGGGTTTAGTGAGATATATCTTGTTTTCTCTACAATGGTCCCATTCGTGTTGCCACTTTGACGTTAAGGCCTTCCTAACGGCACGGATACTATCTTTATATGGAAGTGTTGTGTTTATTATGTCTTTGTAAGCTGCCATTGATGCACATCTATCGGCTGCTTCGTTACCCGGTATCCCAACATGACTTGGTACCCAGCAGAAGCGGATTGACCTCCCATATTTGTTAAGCGCGACCATGTTTACTATGTGCCCTAACAGGGGTTCACACTCAGATTTCAGATTTAGAGCCTTCAGTGTACTTAAGGAATCAGTGTATATGACTGTGTTTTTGTGCTTGCCAGTGATAATCTTTTTAACTACAACCCATACAGCATAACCTTCAGCTGTGACAACAGAAGCATGTTTTGGTAGACGAATACTTCTTTCCCAATTTTCTGTTATGGCCCCTACACCCACGTGTTCTTTTGTTTTGGAGCCATCCGTGTAGAATTCCATGTGATTTTGATACTTGTCCTGAAGAGCACGGAATTCTTGTATGATGTGTTCGTGTGGAGTGTCTTTTTTTCTTTAAATGTGTTAATGTCCAATCGCACAACTGTGTGAAATCGTACCACGGGGCCAACCGTTGTGGTTTCTTGGCAACCTGGAGGACTTCGTGGGGAATGTCATAATCCTGACAGTATTGTTCGTACCGCAGGACAAGTGGCCTAATCATATTCGGTTTATTTCTGTAGTGTAAGCGTGAGTTGCACTGTGTGAGGATGTTGTAGCATATGTGTTGCGGTGATGACTGAATTCTGAGTAGGTAAGAGAATGTGAGTAATGCTCTGCGCTGCTGTAATGAGGGTTCATTACACTCAACATATAAACTTTGAATGGGTGACGTTCTGTAGGCACCACTTGCCAGTGGCAATCCAAGGTTATGTACTGGATCAAGTAGTCGGATGTAGGACTGCCTGGCTGAGCCGTAAACCATGGAGCCATAGTCTAACAGGCTACGCACAAGAGACCGGTAAATACGTAAAAGACAGGTTCGGTCGGAACCCCAGTGCTTATGAGACAAAACTTTTAGGATATTTAATGCTTGTTTGCCTTAATCTTTAGTGTTTTAATGTGGGCTAGGAAGTTTAGGTTTTATCAAAGATTACTCCCAAGAATTTACATTCTTGTTTTATCGGCAGTGCGACGTCATTCAATTTTAGAACCGGGTCTAAGTACAATCCTCGTTTTTGCGAGAATAGCACTGTAACGGTTTTTTGAGTAGAGAAGCGGAAGCCATTTTTCTCAGCCCACTCCATTAGTTTATTAATAGTTATCTGGAGCTGCCTTTCACATGTTTGTAAGTTTGAGGCGCGGCACGCTATTTGCAGATCATCGACGTATATGGAGTGCATAACAAAGGGGGGAATGACTTTGGTAACAGAGTTCATTTTGACTATAAAGAGTGTTGTGCTTAGTACGCATCCTTGTGGCACACCATTTTCCTGAATGAATACACGTGACAGCACCGTTCCTAAACGCACCTGGAATGTTCGGTCCGACATGAAATCGGCTAGACATTTCAGCATTCTACCTCGGATTCATAAATCTGCTGAGTCCCTTAAAGGGAAGCTGAAGAGTCTGTCGACTTCAATAAGACGCTCATATATGGATGCGGGAACCTTATAAACTATGTAGGTAAAATTTTGGGTTTTTTTTTAATTAGGAGCGACGTAATCGTCGGTTGAAATTGCGCTATAGCTCCGCCCCCCGTCGAATGCCGCGCGCTGCTGCTGACGCTGACGATGCGAGCGGAGACCGGAAACCGCGGTGTTGTGACGTCAACTCTAGTGTTTCGTTCCTTCGCAGCGTCCGCGACCGTGCCTGACCGCGCTTGTTTCTGCGTGCGTGCCATCGTAATCTGCTTTAATCGACCCTGCATTCCTTTGTTGGTGCATCTGCATGTATGTAGAGTGGTAGTCAACGTGCGTGGTAGTCAACGTGAGTGGTAATCAACGTGAGTGGTAGTCAACGTGGTAGTCAACAGATGAAGGTCACTACACGTACTGCATGAACCGGGAAGCTTTTCACGCGTTTAAACCGTCTTTGTAGATTGCCGACAGCTTTGGACAGCGCAAAAATGCCGACGATCGCATCCCCGCTTACGTTCCACGAGGAGGCATGCAGGAACACAACACTACAGTTGTTTGACCGGAAACGAGCTCACTAGATCGGCGAAAGATGGGCGAGATCACTAGATCGCTTTGCAAAAAACATACTCACCAAAGAGCATTTCCAACATGAGGAGATCCCAAGACTTTGCTTTCGTTCGCGTCGAAAGCACTGCTCGCACCAGCATCGTTTGCTTCTTCGAGAGGCCGGCTCTTCGCAATCGGCTCGTACATGTAGGGAGTAACGCCGAACTCCTCAGAAAAACGCAGTCTCTCTAAATTTTCCATTACCGTCTCAGAAAAACAGCACCAAACTACCTGGCACCGCGCTTCATGTGTAGCGGCAGCGGTCGGTTACTAGAGTTGACGTCACGAGGCGCCCGACCAATCACAGGCGGAAACGAGACGCGCGAGCTTGGCGTGTCCACTGCTGCACTTTTCGTCGAAATAAAATATATTTGCACTTTCTTTCGCTGAATTTCGATACGATATTCGAATTCGGAGGGTTGAAAACCATTATGTACAGATGTTCACTCATTTTTTCTGGAAAACCTTTCAGCTTCCCTTTAAGACACCAAACCTCCATGTTGTGTCGTACACCTTTTCTAAATCAAATAAAACAGTGAGACAATATTGCTAGTATAGAAAGGCCTCACGTATCTCAAATTCTAGCTGGACTAGGTGGTCCGTTGTCGAGCAACCTTTCTTGTACCCACACTGATGGTTATCTAGCAGGTTCTCCGTTTGAAGGATGTCAATCTCATGTTCATAATGGCTTCATAAGAGTTTGCCAGACAACTTGTGTGTGCTATAGGCCTGTAGCTGGTTGCTGTTGTGGGAGGTTTTCCAGCTTTCAAGAAAGGGATAATGATGGCTTTCTTCCACTCTTTCAACATTTTTCCCGTTTCCCAGATTATATTTAAAAAAACGAAGCAAGGTTTCAACTGCATTAGGAGATATATGAGTGAGCATTGCGTAATGTACTCTGTCCGGACCAGGTGCTGTTTTTTTTGTCAGTGGTGAGTACTCTATTGATTTCCGGTAGTGTTAAGGGGGCATTATACGATCTCTCTGAACTTCCAGTGCTCGGAAGTTTGAGTTTTTACGCTGATTGCTTATATTTTAGAAATGCAGCAGAGTAGTTCTCTGAGCTTGATGTAACACGGAAATGTTGCCCTAAAATGTCTGCTTGTTCTTCTATATTTGTTTGCGTGCCTGGAGGTGATAGTATGGGGATAGTGTAAGAAGCGTAGTCGCCTCTAAACTTACGAACCTGATCCCACATTCGTTTGGACGTTATTGAGCTATTTATAGACGAGACATAATCTTTCCAGGACTGTCTTTCGGCTTGCCTACGTGTGTACCTGGCTTTCGCTTTTGCTTTTTTGAAAGAGAGTAGATTATCTTGTGTTGGGTATCGCTGAAAGATACTCCACGCTTTGTTTTGTAGTTTTTTGTTTGAGTACATTCCTTCGTCCACCAGGGTTTCAGGTTTTTTCGTAAGAAGCCAGAGGATTGTGGGATTGTCTGTTCTGCTGCAGCGAGTATGCAGGGCGGTAATCTTCTCATTCATTTCGTCTATTGTTAGCTCATCTGATATGTTATCCATGGTGGCCTTTTCAGTAAAGAGAGGCCAGTCTGCTAGGTGAAGTTTCCAACGGGGTGGTCTTAATGGTATGGTAGGAAAAGGAGATGTTCTTTTAATAATAGCAGGCATATGGTCACTAGAGAAATGTGCGGAATATAACCAACCCTTATATATAGCTTTCATTGATTATGAGAAAGCGTTTGATTCTGTCGAAACCTCAGCAGTCATGGAGGCATTAAGGAATCAGGGTGTAGACGAGCCGTATGTAAAAATACTGAAAAATATCTATAGCGGCTCCACAGCCACCGTAGTCCTCCATAAAGAAAGCAACAAAATCCCAATAAAGAAAGGCGTCAGGCAGGGAGATACGATCTCTCCAATGCTATTCACAGCGTGTTTACAGGAGGTATTCAGAGACCTGGATTGGGAAGAATTGGGGATAAAAATTAATGGAGAATACCTTAGTAACTTGCGATTCGCTGATGATATTGCCTTGCTTAGTAACTCAGGGGACCAATTGCAATGCATGCTCACTGACCTGGAGAGGCAAAGCAGAAGAGTGGGTCTAAAAATTAATCTGCAGAAAACTAAAGTAATGTTTAACAGTCTCGGAAGAGAACAGCAATTTACAATAGGCAGCGAGGCACTGGAAGTCGTAAGGGAATACATCTACTTAGGGCAGGTAGTGACGGCGGATCCGGATCATGAGACGGAAATAATCAGAAGAATAAGAATGGGCTGGGGTGCGTTTGGCAGGCATTCTCAGATCATGAACAGCAGGTTGCCATTATCCCTCAAGAGAAAAGTGTATAATAGCTGTGTCTTACCAGTACTCACCTACGGGGCAGAAACCTGGAGGCTTACGAAAAGGGTTCTACTCAAATTGAGGACGACGCAACGAGCTATGGAAAGAAGAATGATAGGTGTAACGTTAAGGGATAAGAAAAGAGCAGATTGGGTGAGGGAACAAACGCGAGTTAATGACATCTTAGTTGAAATCAAGAAAAAGAAATGGGCATGGGCAGGACATGTAATGAGGAGGGAAGATAACCGATGGTCATTAAGGGTTACGGACTGGATCCCAAGGGAAGGGAAGCGCAGCAGGGGGCGGCAGAAAGTTAGGTGGGCGGATGAGATTAAGAAGTTTGCAGGGACGGCATGGCCGCAATTAGTACATGACCGGGGTTGTTGGAGAAGTATGGGAGAGGCCTTTGCCCTGCAGTGGGCGTAACCAGGCTGATGATGATGATGATGATGATGATGGTCACTACCATAGGGGTTCTCAATGACATTCCACTGAAAATCACCATAAAGAGATGGAGAGCACAGTGCCAGATCTAGGCAACTCATAGCGCTTGTGCTTGGGCAGTAGTAAGTCGCCGCACCGGTGTTTAAAAGGCATATATTGTTTGTTAGGATAAAATCTTCAAGCGTTTGACCCCTGCTGTCAGTAGTTTTACTACCCCATAACGTGTTATGTGAATTAAAATCACCGCCTATTAGAAATGGTTCAGGTAGCTGGTTTAAATTTAACTCTAGATCTCTTATGGTAAAATGTGAATGCGGCGGAATGTATACTGAACAAAAGGTGATGGTGTTGCGAGTTAAAACCGTGACAGCAACGGCTTCTATGTGAGTGTTAATGGGAACTTCTCTGGCTGCTATACCACCTGGCAGAACGATGGCTACCCCACCTGACAGCCGGTTCGCCTGAGTACGGTCGCGCCATACAACAGTGAAACCTTTTAAAATGTTTTTGTTTTTCGCCTAGGTTTGTTTCCTGTAAGCACAGGGCCACAGGAGATTGATTTGATTGATGTTTAATGTTTAATGGCGCAAGGGCCAGCTATGGCCAAAGAGCGGCATGTCCTTGGTGATGTGTTCGCAGTGTGATTATGAATTCTATGAAATTGGTGTGACGTGGCTGTAAAGGGGCCTTAAAAATAGTCTCGCTAAAGTGCGTAGAATCTGAATAATAAGATTATGGCGATGACGTATGACGTGTGCTATGAACATTAAGATGCATTTAAGAAAAATAGTAAGATGTGTAAAAATATATCAGGTTATAAGATATGCTAGAGCACTACTGCCTCCTTGGAGCCCTTGAAACACAAGGGCCTGGAGGCAAGTGCTATATAGTACAACTATCCCAGCGGCATACTCTAAAGAGAGGAAGCGCTACGAATGCATGGGACTAACAACATGTAAGACCACATCTCTGAGGAAACCTAGAACTGTGTCTGTATTAAAAAGCGGTTCTGGGCCGAGGAACATTACAGGATGAAGCGGAATGTGCTGCTTGTATGCTAAGGAAAAATGTCTCATTCTCTCAGATTCGGCTTCCCGACACTCCAGAAGGACGAGGAGCACGGTCATCCTCTCCCCGCGTCTACCACACAATGGAGGCTCACTTCCGGTGAGTAGAAAATTATGGGTGCCAAATGTGTGTCCTATTCTGAGACGACAAAATAGAACATCTGTTCGGCGCGATTTTGTAGTAGAGGGCCAGAATCCTAACTGTGGTTTTATCAGGTGGAGCTTATTATTTGTTTCCAGGCCCCACAAGCGTTGCCAGTAGTTTCGCAGTTTCCTGCACAAGAAGGGCCTCAGATCTGTGACAGGGACTGCAGCGGTTGGATGAACCGAATACGATGCAATTGATGTGGCCATGTGGTCCGCCAGAACGTTACCTTCGATGCCCCTATGACCCGGCACCCAGCATATGATGACATGCTGGTTACATATACAGTAAAAGCTCGTTAATTCGAATTCCGCGGGGATGCTATGAAAATTCGAACTAATGAAAGTCAGAGAAAAAAATCACTCGGTTAAGGCGCATATATAGTCTGACGTGGCGTGAGCACGCACGCACACGCTACGTCACGTTGGTGTGAACAACGTCTGTACTTCGAAGCTATGGCGCAGCCAATGTAACCGGACGCGGCCAGCGCGGTCCGACGCGCCCGACGTCGAGATGGCTCTTGCTCCATCCGCACGTTCGTCGCGCTGACTGGGGCGGAGAAAAAAAGAGACTCCGTCTCGCGCGATAAGCGAAGCATCGATTGCGATAGAAAATTCGTAGATAGCTATACAAAGTAAGGATAATAGTTTTATCGGCCGTATAAACTTGTAAGCATTCGCTTACTAACTAAATTAACAAGCACTGTGTCACGCGCGCACAAGTGAGCTTCAGCGCATCTCGCTCGATGACCGCGGAAACTCGCTGGAAAACGCTGGAGTGAGGGCACGCAGCAGTAGCAGCGAGCGAATTGACGTTCGTACAGCCCTCGCTTTAACGCGAACGAAACGTAGCAAGCACATCGCATATGAAGCTACCGGCAATACGCGCACTCTGCAAACATCGCAGATCGCTTTGAAGACGAGGCCCACGCGGGCGCGCACTTTGGCCACGTCGCAGATCGCTTTCAGATGCGGCGACCGCATGGCCGCGCCGTAAGCAGCAGCCGCCTCAGCCGCCGAAGATCGTCCCCCGGTCCCTCCCTCACCTCACCCCCCTGCCTCGCGCGCGACAAGAGAGGGCGCACTCCGCCCCACCTTCCCCTCTTGCGCACGCGAGATTGAGCTGCGTTCGCCGGCTCACCCTCGCACGCTCGTACGCAAAGAACATGGCACGCGGCGAGGGTGTTATCGTCCTTGCCGCTGATCGAAAAAGCAAAAGCTGCGCGACCCGCGCGGCGACGCCAGCATGCTCCCGTGCACAAGCACTCTCCCCATCCACGATGATGCGGAGTTCGAATTATCGGTGGTGGTGTGGATTTCAGTGTGAATTAGCGGGATGTGTTACATATTGCTTTCAATACATTGTGGGACGGACCGCGGCAACTAATTCGAATTATCCGAAATTTCGAATTAACAAGTAGTGAATTAATGAGCTTAATTAATTAACGAGAGGGGCGGTTATGAAGAAGTGTAGTACACGTCATATCGTTAATAGTGTTAAAACATGGATGTTGATGATTGGAATGTATTTTCAGAAAATATGTAAAGCTGATGTAAGTTCTCTGTAGATGGCGGGACCATTCATTTGATTCCGCGTATAAGCTTTCAATCGGGCTTGTTCTGAAAGCGCCAGTGGCTAAGCGGATACCTAGATGGTGGACAGGATCTAGGATCTTTAGTGCGCTCGGAGAGGCAGAGTTATACACGACGGCACCATAGTCCAATCGTGATCGAATTAGGCTCTTATAAACATTCATCAGACACTTCCTGTCGCTACCCCATGTTGAGTGGGATAGAATTTTAAGTAAGTTCATTGTCCTTAGACATTTTTTTAAGATATTTAATGTGCTGTATAAAAGTAAGCTTGGAGTCTAGTATAATACCTAGAAATTTGTGTTCTTTGTTGATAGGTATTTGATGTCCACAGACTTGAACACAAGGATCTGGAACCAGGCCTCTCTTTCTAGTAAAAAGAACACAAGAGCTTTTGTGGGGGTTGATTTTAAATTCGTTTTTGTCTGCCCACTTGGAAACCTTGTTCAAGCCCTGCTGTACCTGTCTCTCGCATACTGTGAGGTTGCAGGATTTGAAGCCTATTTGTATATCGTCTACGTATACGGAATAAAAAATGGCCGGTGGCAGTGAAGCACGTAGTGTGTTCATCTTAACGATAAAGAGAGTGCAGCTGAGCACGCCTCCCTGAGGTACACCAGTTTCCTGCGTAAAAGGGCATGACAGTGCATTACCGACTTTTACTCAGAAAGTACGATTTGACAAATAGCTTTCAATTGTGTTCAGCATATTTCCACGGATGCCAATTTCCGACAGGTCTTGCAAGATCCCGTAACGCCATGCCGTGTCATATGCCTTCTCCATATCAAGGAATATCGATAGGAAAAACTGTTTATGTATAAATGCATCGCGGATAATTCCTTCAATGCGCACAAGATGATCGGTTGTCGACCGCCCTTCTCGGAAGCCACACTGATAAGGATCGAGCATATTGATGAGCTCAAGGAAATGTATAAGTCTGCGATTTATCATTTTTTCATAAAGCTTACACAGACAATTTGTTAGAGCTATCGGACGGTAACTTGCCGCCAAGGAGGGGCTTTTTCCCTGCTTCAGGACAGGAACCACAATCACCTCTTTCTATGTAGATGGGAGGTATCCCGCTGCCTACATAGTGTTGAAAAGTGTAAGTAGTGTAATTTGTGTGTCAGTATGTAAGTTTCTGATCATGTCATACATGACTGTCAGGTCCCGGGGCAGTGCTTTTGCATGTGTTCAAGGCAGCTCTCAACTCGACAATATTGAAAGGCCGGTTATAGGGTTCATTCTGTCTAGATTTTCTAATTATTGGCTTACATTCTTCTGTTTGTTTATATTTGAGAAAGGACTGAGAATAATGGGTTGAGTTCGACACGCTCTCAAAGTGCTCCCCAAGTGAGTCTGCCTGATCTTGCAGGGTATCGCCTTGTGTGTTTACCAGAGGGAGTGATTGTGCTTGTTGCCCTATTATCATTATAACCCTGTTCCAGACTTTGGCCTCATCTGTGTACGAGTTGATGCCCGATAAAAACTTCTGCCAGCTTTCTCTTCTCGCCTGTCGGCGGGTTCGCCTGCCTTGGGACTTTACTTTCTTAAAGTTAACAAGATTCTCCGCAGTGGGAGAGGCGCGTAGCAACCCCCACGCTTTGTTCTGTTTTTTACGTGCGATCCTACAATCGTCGTTCCACCACGGGACACGCCGTTTGCACGACAGGCCATTTACTTGTGATATGCAATTAGATGCGGCATCTATTATGAAGGCTGTAAAATACTCGACAGCAGCATCAATTCCTAGCGAGGACATGTCATCCCATGAAATACTAGAAAGAGTTCGGAATTTGTCCCAGTCGGCAGTGTCAATCTTCCACCTAGGAGCCTGTGGTGAATATACGTTTTCTTTAGGTGATCTTAGAAGTATAGGGAAGTGGTCGCTGCCTAAGGGTTGTCGGTAACTTCCCATTCAAGTTCAGACAGTAGTGACGGGGAGACTAGGCTAAGATCTATTGAAGAAAAGGTTCTGTTTGCGAGAGAGTAATATGTGGGTTCCTTCTTATTCAACAGGCACGCACCAGAAGAAAAAAGGAACTGTTCAACAAGACGTCCTCGTGCATCTATACGAGGGTCACCCCACAGGTAGTTGTGTGCATTGAAGTCGCCAAGAACAACATAAGGTTCTGGCAATTCATCTATAAAGGACTGAAATTCATGTTTGCTTAGTTTGTAATGTGGGGGTATATAAAGCGAGCAAATAGTGATGAGTTTATTTAGCAGAACAACTCGCACCGCCACTGCTTCAAGGGGCGTTCGTAGCTGTAAAGGTTGACAGGCTATGCTTTTCTGAATTACAATTGCAACACCGCCCGATGATGCGATTGCATCATCGCGATCTTTGCGAAAAGTAACATACTGTCGAAGAATGGTTGTGTATTTTGGTTTTAAGTGTGTTTCCTGTAAACACAGCACTTTTGGATTGTGTTTGTGGATGAGTTCTTGCAAATCATCAAGGTTTCTAAGGAGACCTCTGATGTTCCATTGTATGATTTGTGTATCCATATTTAAAGTAAATTGGTGCCGTGTATACGGAAACGGAAGTGATGCATTAGATTACAGAGCTCTTTCGAGGCCCTGTAACCGGGGTTTTGCCTTTTCTGGAGCGTTTGAGGGAGCCTCGCCGCTCCTTAGGCGCTTGGTGCGCCGTGGGGATAGGTGTTGTGTCCATTGCCTCTTGTGAGGCGCCGGACACGCGCTCTTGCGAGCGAGAAGTTTTTCGGGAGAGTCTCACCTCGGAAGGCGAGACCCCTGCGCCCACCAGCCCGGAGGTCGATGGGGCTCCCTGTGGAATTTGGCTGCGCCGGCTGTTGCCAGCGCTGGGAGGGGCCGGGGAGGTTGAGGCAGCCTCGACTGCGCCTACCTTCGTGGCCGCTATCGGTCTTGCGGGATCGCTGCGCGTAGCGCAGGTTGCCGCAGATAACTCTTGTGGGGCCGGCAACCCAAAGGCAGCCTGGCCTGTTTGCTTGTTGGATGGCGTAGGCTTGCCTACTTCCACCCTGGGGGCAGGAGCCAAAGGTACCTGCTCGCTGTACGCGGGCTCGGCACTTGGCAATGGCCGCTGCGACCTGCGACGCTGCCCCCCGACGCGCTGCATCAGCATAAGGTGTGCTGTGGAAAGGTGGGCACCGTTTACGGGCTTCCTTAAATGAAATATTTTCCATGACTTTAAGGGTGATTATATCTTTTTCTTTCTTCCAGTTCGGACAGGAGCGTGAGTAAGCTGGATGGTCACCACTGCAGTTCACACAGTGAGGTGTGCCACTGCAGTTGTCGGAGGGGTGGCCCTGCACTCTACACTTTGCACAAGTTATTTGACCACGGCAGCTCTGCGAGCCATGGCCGAACCTCTGACATTTAAAACACCTTCTAGGGTTGGGGATGTATGGTCGAACATTTAATCCGATGTATCCTGTTTCGATGGTTTCTGGCAGTACGCTGGATGCAAATGTTAGGATAAGATGCTTAGTGGGGATTTCCTTGTTGTCTCGTCTAAGTATAATACGTTTTACATCAGTGACATTTTGTTCTTTCCATTCTTCCAGGAGTTCAGCTTCTGTCAAGTCTAGGAGGTCTGCCTCTGACACGACTCCCCGTGAGCTGTTCATTGTTCGGTGTTGTGTAACAGAAATTGGTATGTTACCAAATGTTACAAGACTGCCAAGCTTTTCGTACTGATGTTTCTGAGGGATCTCTAGGAGAAGGTCACCGCTAGCCATTTTCGTTACTTTATAACCTGACCCTATGGCTTCGGTTAAAGATTTTGCAACTATGAAAGGGGAAATGAATCTGGCCTGTTTTTCGGAGTTCTCGCTGTGCACAACATGGTATTTCGGATGTGTCTCTCTTGTTCTGTTTAAGCATGTGGTTAGGTCATCGGTGCGTCCCCTCGTTTGAGAGGGTGACGATCAAGTAGGCGGGGAAATGCGGGTGTTCCCATAGTATTTCAGTTTCTTTTCGGCAGCAATGGTGGCCACCCACCACGGAGCCCAACATGGGGACGCTGCAGGACTTAATGCGTAAGGCTGCAGGCGCCAACCGTGCATTGCCACTATAACCTAATATATTATACCCAAGGGAGGGAACATACACAAGGTTAACCCTTGCCGCCGTGGAGAAAGGAAGTAAATGGAAAAGAGAATAAGACAGGAAAGATAAAAAAGTGAGAGATAAAGGCGAAGGTTTGAGGAGAGAGAGACAGGAAGAGGCGACTACCGATTTCCCCCTGGTGGGTCAGTCCGGGGGTGCCGTCTGTGTGAAGCAGAGGCCGAAGAGGTGTGTTGCCTCCGCTGGGGGGCCTTAAAGGTCCAAACACCCAGCATCAGCTCAACCCCCAGGATCCCCCTTTCCCCAGACACGGCTAAGCCGTGCACGGCTACACGTGGGAGGGTCCAACCCTCGTGTGCTCGGGTACGTGGTGTCGCAACACACCAAACGCCTGCTCGCGCAGACGCCCCTGCGGGGGGCCACAGGAGAGAAGTTTATTAATATGTCTTTAATGTCACCTAAGTTTCGTAAGAGCCCTCTACAATTCCATTGGATAATAAAAGCCATCTTAATATTGAAAGATAAGAAATGGCACTACGGAAAAATTAAGAGGTGAGGTATAGGTGACATGGATTTAAATAGGCTAATACAAATGAGCGATAACCTTTAGGTTAACGCTTTGTTATTTTGAATGGTTATTGGGATTTTGTCCCTCTTACCGCGCTCGAGAGAGCGCTTGTCCTTCGGTGTCAATGACACCGGGGTTTTTGTGTCAACCTCCATCACTCTCTCTGAGGCGCTGGAGGACCGAGAGTTAGGCGCCGAGACACGTGCCTCGGGCCTTGGGGGTCGTTTGATTTTTAGGGCCCTGCGGGACTGGGCGACTGCGCGACTGCAGGGACGTCGAAGAGGGTGGAGCAGTACTGACTGCTTCCACCACGGGGGCGGGAGGAGTCCGGAGGCCTCTGTGACGCTGCCCCCGCCTGCGTCACATCGGCATAACTTCTTCGCGGAAGATACGATAGCCGCTTTCTGCCTTCAAAGAACGAAATTTTTTCTTTTACAGTTAGTGCAATGATCTCCCTTTCCTTTTTCCAGAATGGGCAAGACCGCGAGTAGGCTCGATGGTCTCCTTTGCAGTTAACACAAAATGGTGAAGAGGCGCAATTCTCAGATTGGTGATCGTTGGAGCTGCATTTAGCACAAGTTGTTTGTCCTCGGCATGCATGTGAAGCATATCCAAACCTTTGGCACTTGAAACATCGTCTGGGGTTTGGTATATATGGTCTCACATTGACTTTAACACAACCTGCATCGAGTGAAGTAGGCATTACGCTTGTTCCGAAGGTGAGTATAACATGTTTGGTGGGGATTTCTTGGTCGTTTTTGCCTATAACTATTCTTTGTACTTTAGTAACATTTTATTCATGGAAACCTTCTAGCAGTTCCGCATCGCTTAAACCAATAAAGTCTTCTTCAGATATTACTCCCCTGCTTGTATTAAGTGTTCTGTGGCCTGGAACTGTCACTGTCGCGTCCCCAATACTGGTAAGTTCAGAGAGCTTCTCTGCTTGATCTTTATCATTCAGTTCTAGGAGGAGGTCCCCGCTAGACATTTTGGAGGCTTTGTATGTCGGTCCGATTTTATTTTTCAGGCATTTCACTACAAGGAATGGAGATAACTTTTTTACTGGCATGTTGGTTTCGCTGTGGATTACATAGTACTTGGGGAAAGATGGAGCATTGCTTCGAAAGGTGAAATGGAATGGTACTTCGGTGCGGCATCTCTTCAGACGCCGATCATAAACAACAGAGGCTTGCGCTGCCATAGGAAAATGTGTATGTTCGGCAACAGCGCCGACCGCCCACCACGGAGCCCAACGAGCGGACGCGGCAAAGCTTGTGTTCAAGCCTGCACGACGCCAACCGTACGCCGTCACTATAACCAAATATAGTGTACCCAAGGTAGGATAGCCACACAAGGTTAACCCTTGCCGCAGTGGAGAAAGGGAGTCAATGGAAGAGAGAAGACAAGAAAGATCAAAAAGTGAGAGATGAAGACGAAGGTTTGAGGAGAGAGAGACAGGAAGAGGCGACTGCCAATTTCCCCCAGGTGGGTCAGTCTGGGGGTGCCATCTACGTGAAGCAGAGGCCGAGGAGGTGTGTTGCCTCCACTGAGGGGCCTTAAAGGTATGAACAACCGGCATCGGCTCAACCCCCAGGATCCCCCTTTCTCCGAACACGGCTAAGCCGCGCACGGCTACACGGGGGAGGGTCCAACCCTCGTGTGCTCAGGCACGTGGTGCCGCAACGCACCAAACACCTGCTGACGCAGATGCCCCTGCGGGGGTATCGAAGGGATGGGTCGGGTCCAGTGAGGTGATAATATTCGCTAAGTCATCAGCGATGTCCGGAGGTAAGGAGGACACCAGATGTAAGAACTTGGTCTGTTGAACGGTGACCTGCAGAAGCCAGATGCTGGGGCTATTGGGCCAAAATGGTAGCAGGTTGCTTCGTTGGAACGTGGCCACCGCAGCACCGCCAGGTTGGGCGACCTCCTGGACATCGTCGCCAGCAGGAAGAGCGGAAGAGCCGGCAGGATTCATGCCGAAGGATTGGGACGGTGTGTTTTTTACTGGGTCGCCTGTTGGAGGTAGTGCGAGGAAAACTCAGCTCTGGCAGCGTTGGGTTTCGAACTGTTCCTTTTATTTCTTTATATCGTGCTGCCCACGCTGCATGGCTGGGAACTAACTTCCTCCTCCTTGACGGGCGCCGCACGCGGAGCGAGTTGTGGCCTATGGCCCGGGCCCGAGGCAAGGGGCACTACAGTTTCTTCGAACAGTGGTGCCTACGCAGCGCCGCATCGACAATCGAACCTCTTCCATGCCGACATGAGTCGGCATGGAAGGGTTCATTGAAGAGTGGCACATATGTACACAATGCCACATACTGAGTAGCCCTAGTTGGTCTGATGGTTAGCTTCAAACCCTGTTACCTCAGTACAGCAGCCCTATGCACTAACCACTCAACCACGGATTACCCAGTGACCCAGGAATGTGGGAAAATGTTTCCACACACGCGCGCGCACACACACACACAGTCCCTGAAAAGTGTATGATGTATATTAAGAATAATCTGTCACACAGTCAAGCACTTCCAGCACACAGCAAGTGTTGTTGGCTTGTGTTACAAGATGCCCCCTGTTGACATGAGCTACATGGTCAGTGTAGGTCTTGCGGTTTCTTTTCACGAGGACCATGAATCGCCCTTGTTGCTTTGTGGGCTGCAAACCTAGTGACTGGCAACATGTCAAGCTGCAATACAGTGGCCCTCTGCAAGGTGACAGGCAAACAAAGTGGCACCAGCAAATTGGGCTGTAACCACCCGATCGGCACCAGGATCTACATGTTTGTGGCCGTCACTTTGCGCTGGAGGATTATTAGCATAATAGAGAGTTTTAGCTTATCTGGTATTCCAGTAAGCGCAGGCGGACTGCGTGTTTTGCCAGATGAATGGAGGTGCAAACATGAGAGGCCTGTAGGGTGCAGTCACCCGGTGGCCCACAGCTCAACCAGACAAAGACAGAGCTAATATAGCAGTATCTGTGTGTATTCAACTTTGCTGCTGCTGTAAATTTTCGGCTGCAGTGTGGTTGTGAACACGTTGTCTTTTTAACCCTTTGAGGGTCGAATTATTTTGAAAAAAACTTTCCCAGGTGGTCAAATTACTTTATGGCGGATCTTGAATGTACAATATGTATAAAGTCGGGAATAACTAGTAAAAAATAATTAGGAACAGTATTTTGGTGTCGGCATCACTCAGAACTGCAAAATGTTCAATAGTATTTCCGAGCGTGGTACTCCTTGAAACACGGGTCTACGTACAGCGCCTTATCGCAGTCTGCACACCTAAAATGCGTGTCTGTTCTCTTGGAGCGAGGAGTTGTGTTGGCGCACACATGACATCTCTGCGTGTGGCTGCCTTGGGCAGAGGTCTGAGGCACCCTCTCGCGTAAGCGCGTTGCCGCAGAGAGCGAGAATACCTCGTGAGCAGTGGTGATAAACAAGCTAAGAGCAGTGCCAATCAAGATAGAAATCAACTTCCGCCGCCCCTGCGAGAGCGTGCCAACAAAGAGAAAAACCCCATTTTGCGCGCCTCCATTGCGATCACGCGGTGGAACCGAAACCGCGAAAGCACGTTGCCACTGAGAGCGAGAATACCTCGCGAACGGCGCTGATAAGCAAGCTAAGAGCAGCGGCAATCAAGATAGAAATCAACTTCCACCGACCTGCAAGAGAGTGCCGACAAAGAAAAAAATGACGTTTCGCGCCCCTCCTTTGCGATCAAGTGGCGAAACCAAAACCGCCAAAGGGGCGTTGCCGCAGTCTGAGCGATGCGCTGAAGCTAACAATCAGTTGTGTTTATCTCCCCAAGAAGGTAGCACCAATTTCGAACGCATCTTGTAAGAGCTAAGATGTGGCAGCACCTCCCGGTGAGCATGCATCGTCATTATGGCGCGAAATTTCAAACGGAGGGTCAGAACTGTACCCGTACGGCTAAGACCTTGCGGGACAGAAAACCGCCGTCGTACATGTACGGCAAAAACCTTCAAAGGGTTAAATGTTTAAAATGTCTTAGACTTGATTGCAGCAATATTAGCTCTGTGTTTGGCTGGTTAAGCTTTGCACCACCAGGTGGCTGCACTGAGCAGGTCACTCAGGCCGCTCACGTTTACCCTTCATCACAGTGGTAGTAGTATGGAGGGGCTTAATTTACATTTCCACCCATCCGTCGAAACACCCAGCTCGTCTGCGTTTAACGGAATACCGGACACGCTCAGTGCTGCAACAGAATGCTCGCAATCCAGGCTGCTTGGATAGCTTTCGCTGGGGCCAGCTGGCTAGCGAAGAGGTTGGAGAGGCTCCGGAAGTAGATGACACAATGTCACATCATGGCGTACAGCCACTGAAAGCGGAGCTTAGCCCCAATCGTTTGGCGAACAAGTTGAGGACAAAAAGCATGTCTAGGGAGGAGGGTAACTTGTAATCATCTGAAGCTCTCTTAATATGAGAGGCTTCACTTAAATTGTGGGGCGAATGTTTCGCCGTAGCTGCACCCTACATATCCACAAATACTGTTCAAACTGTTTCAGGGACCCTTTAAGGTCACACTTCGCAAAATTCGACGATGTGTTACACGCACTATATGATCTCTAAATGCCCTTCCTCCCACACAACTTCAACCATGACAAAACTTTCAGTAAACTGAACAACAACCCTGAGCAGCAAGTTTTCTATACTGTTGCCATTTCAGGAAGTATTGAATAACTTGCGTTTTTGCGTGAAATTATCTGAATAACAAATTTTACAATAAACTGATTCCAGAGATCAATATGTTGCCACATTTGCAAGTAAACCATGCTTTTCTTTTCTGTGAGCTTCTGCCTCCTGTGTCACAGTTTTATGCAAGCCTTGAAACCATTTGAACTATTCACTTCTAAATTTTACCATTTGCATTGACTCCACTTCAAACCACAAAATTTATTCGCACAGGCCTAATAATAATCTAAAATATAAATGGATTTGAAACATACTTCTATTTATTTTTTTGGTCATGCATATCTTTTGTTCTGTTCTGCCTTCTCAGTGAGTGCCACACACAATAGTCTTTAATTAAATCAAAATAAGACGTGCAAGAAGAAAACAACTGACCAAAAATGTGACGTATTTGAGGTCGATGATGTTGTTCATGACAAGATCATTGAGGCGGCCAGGGGTTGCAATGACTATCTCCACACCAAGGTTGACTGTCTGGATCTGCTCTCGCCGGTTACCACCCCCATAGATGCACACACTGCAAGGAGGAATGCCACCAAACATTGTCACTTCAGCAATGTTTCACGATGCAATCTGCTTGAAAACTTGCTCGGGGAGATGGTGGGTATTACTGGCATCCACTTGACCAAGTTTGATGGGACTGGTGGCGCAACTGACAACACGGCTTAGAAAAGCGATGCCTGTAAACAAACTCTTTCTGCTACAAATAAATATACCTGCTCATCGTTAGTGAGCAAAAATGCAGCTCAATGTCACCAAGTGAGCCTTGCCCTTTCATGCTCGGCCGGTCAAAACAGACTCTGTTGCATGGTTTGAATCTCTTGAATGGATACGTACGATAAGCAAAGGCAAATGGCTGTTCATGGTTAATATTAAATGATGAGCCATGATGCTGAGCCTATCACATTGGTTATACATTGGCAGCATATACATGCAGCAGCACAGTGCAGGTACAACTCAAGCACTTGTTTCACTCTAGAGTTGAGGCTAGTTAGTTGTAGATGTTGAAGTTTATGATATGTGCTACAGAGCCACAAGGTCATGCAACACTTGGACAAGTGAGAACTGACAGCTGTAAGTACAATAATGCACTGATATCAGCATGCCGATACAAGACACGTGGAACAACACGAAGAGCAGACAAAAAATAGTGAGCACTCAAGTGCCAAGTCAAGAAAGAATCCATTTAGTATAAGTGCTCACCTATGGTCAGCGAAGTCACCTATCGTCTTTATTCCCAAGAATGTGTTACCTCTTCCTCAAAGAGTGAAATCAATGGCACACTGATGCACAAATCTGGACCAGTCTGCCGCATGGTAATAGCTTCAATTTCTCTTTCTTTCGTGTCTTCGGAGTGTGCTGTGATGCTTGTGCTCAGTAACTTTGGAGGACATGTGCACCTGCTAACGTGAAGCTGAATAACAGGTGTGAACAATCATGTCTCCTATGGGCATTTGCTGAAGGTATGCCAAATTAACTCTTCCACAGTTCTGTTTCAGTTCCCTAACTGGAATTGTCAAGAATTCATTACACTGCAGAAATTATCACAGTCAGATTCTTGCACGTCTGGAATTGGTCATAAGCTCCTTGGATGACAGCTTCAAGCCCTGCATTAGGATGAATTGCTCAACTTTTCCAGTGTCACGCACACTGTTGGCATTGTGCCAAGAATCCTGTTGCCCTTAGGTGCTGACTTGGCCAGTGCCAAGTCATGTGAAAGTGTCTAAAGTGTCATATCCTAAAGTGATTGACTGAAAATACTGCTCCTGGTTTACTAAGCTTTTGTGAGGAAGCCAGTGGCTACTGATATACTAAAAAGTCTCCATGTAGGCTGTGCACGATCTGTACATCTTCATGATTTCACTTATCTCAGAACTATGTTTATCTAGAAAAGTTCTCAGTTTTTTTACAGCTTTGCATTAACAGGGTTTCACTGCACCATCTGTGATTAGGGCCAAAGGAAACTGCATTTCTTGAGAAGAAACTCATCAGGCCTATTTTACAATACAGATATAATTTCAGCATTGTACAATGCATACAAGACTTAGCGCGGAGGTTTATATACAGTAGTACCCAGGTGATACATTCCTCACTGTTCCATTTTCCCAGCTGCTACGTCGCATTTTCGTGGACCTGGCCTAAATGATGTTGACTTCCATGCATTATATTCTCATTTGATATGTCGCCATTCTGTAATGTTCCCACATCTTATGTTGTGTTTGAACACAGCAATCATGTAAATTTAGTGGTGCAGATGGAAACAAGCAACTGATTCGTTGTAACAGGTGACCGAACTTGCATAAGCCAGGTGCTGCACAAGCCTCGGGAGAAAACGTGTACAGAGCAGTTGGAGAAGCATTAAAAAAAGTGTGCATTGGTTAAAAACTGCAGGGAACCACAAACACATGACTAAATTTATCGAGTGCAGGTCTAAATTTGGGGCCTGCAAGGACCTTATTTGCGCTGCATAACTGCCGGTTTTCTTTAGTCAGCTTTGCTGCAATAGAGTCATGCTGTGCAGTGAAACATACAAAATAGTGCAGTGAAGCAGATCAAGAGTGGAAAGGGGCCACTGTCACAAAAGATCATACATGTATCTTAATTATATACATGCACGCACGCACACACACACACACACACACACACACACACACACACAGTCCCTGGTCACAGTAGGAGTGCCGAGATGTCTAATAACTGTACTGTGTCAGATGTCTGTACACGTTTACTTGAGTGTGCTTTCCCCCTTCTGTCACGTGGCCCATATCGCGATCACATCACTCTCGCCCACTACGTCCAAATAAGCGCTGGCTTATTTGGGCTGTACATTAAGGATGGGCTGTACATTTTTACCTTGTATCCTTTGGCTGTCATTCTGCCATGTTAAGTTGCTGCTATGCAATAAAGCACATTTCAAGTACAGTGTGCCTCTTTGTTCACGTAGGCCCCGGAACATGACATAGTCTTGGCAACGAGGATGGGATGCTGGTATACAGCCACAAAAAGACAGCAAGTCAACGCAGCCATGTTGTCGCAATTGGGGCAAGTAGAACCATTCAATGTATCTTCTGCAGATTGGACTAGTTACGAGGAATGGCTCCAAGAAATTTTGCAGGCTAACAAAGTCCCGGATGAGCAGAAGGCTGATACGTTGATAAGCATGATAGGACCGAAGACATATGCATATTTGAATTCATTCATGTCTCCAGAGATTCCCACTAAGAAGCCCTTTAAAGAATTTCTAGAGTTACTGCGAAGCCACTTTGTCCCAAAACTGTCCGTTATTGGAGAAAGAGCCAAATTTTATCACCGCTCGCAATTGCCGTAAGAGACTACTACTCAGTATGCCGCAGAGCTACGGAGGCTCACACAAACTTGCGAGTTCAGCACCTTCTATTGATCAAGCCCTAAGGGACAAATTTGTTTGTGGGTTGCTTCGAGCTGACATTCAATGCAACCTATTTGCAGAAGACAATCAGCTTAAGTTTCAAACAGCAGTCGATCACACAATAGCTGTCAAAGCTGCTAATCAAAGTGCGTGTGCTGCGTGTGTCAGCGACACCCTCGCCGCTAACACAACTTCGCTCATTGCCGCACCCACCCGCCTTACATCCTCTCCCCTTTAGAAGAACCCCAACTACATATGCCGTCGCAAGGAAAACATATGTAGCCTTGAAGAAGACAAGTCCACTTGTCAAAACACTGGCTCCTGCTTTCACTTTGTTCTCGTCTTGATCACAGACCATAAGCTACTTGAGACAATATTTGGCCACAAATCAGGCATTCCCACGATAGCAGCTGCCAGACTCCAGCGCTGGGCAGTCACACTTTCTGCGTATTCTTTTTAATTGCAGTTATCGACCTTCAGCTCGGGATGTGGACTCTCATTGCTTATCGCGACTTCCACTTCGGGAACCTGGCATGGATAGGGCCAAAGAAAATTTTTTACTCCTGCATTTGGACAGCATGCTTGTTGGCAGTAAACAAATCACAGAAGAAACTGCACGTGATCCAGTTTTTCGTCAAGTGGTACAGCACATTCAGTCAGGCTGGCTGACTAATGTGTCTGCAAACTTGAAACCATTTTGCTATGGCAAACTAGAGCTTTCCTTATATCAAGGTTGTGTCATGCTCGGAATTCGTGTTGTGGTACCACAAAAGTTCCGTCAATTTGTCCGAGATGAATTGCATGAGGGACATTCAGCAGTGTTGCGCATGGAGTTGGCAAGAAGCTATGTGTGGTGGCCAAATATTAATCATGACATAAAGAGGTGTGCTGCGGCTAGCCAAACATGTGCCGAGACATGCAGTTTGCCAATAACACGCAGTTTGCCAATAAAAGCACCGCTCCATCCTTCAATCTGGCCGACGCGTCCATGGCAACGCCTGCACGTGGATTTTGCAGGTCCCATAAAAGGTGTCTCATACTTGGTGGTAGTTGACGCTCATTCGACGTGGCCAAAAGTATGTCCCATGACCACTACTACTTCAGAAGCAACCATCACATGCATTCGTAAACTTTTCTGCAGATTTGGACTTCCGAAAACCCTGATGTCCGACAACGCAAGTCAGTTCATCTCTGAACAATTCCAAGTCTACCTCAAGCAAAGGGGTATAAGGCATGTATGGACTGCACTGTATCGCCCAAGCAGCAACAGACTGGCGGAGCGTTTTGTCCAAACCTTGAAGGCAGCGCTCTTCAAGACCGATCCAAGGATAGCAAGTGCGGCTTCCTTCTGATGTATTGCAATATGCCTCATGCTATGACAAGGAAAGCCCCTTCCACTGCTCCTGGGATGGCGCCTATGGACCAGACTAGACCTGGTGCGACCCTCGGTCGAGAACATAGTGTCCCAGCGCCAATTTCATCAGACAAGGTGCCACCGCTGACGAGAAAGTGTTTGGTGTGGGTGATGACGTTCGGGTGCGCAAGTTTCGACCGAGACCAAAGTGGCTCTGTGCAACAGTTCTTGCCCGCATGGGACCAGTGTCGCCACCCACCTGATTGCTATGTGCGATAAACTGTTGTGACTATGTCGGTGGTTCCGAAGTAAGTGTGGGGGGATGTCGCATATCTGTACACGTGTACTTGCATGACAACGTTTTCCCCCTTCTGTCACGCAGCCCATATCGCGATCACATCACTCTAGCCCACTATGTGCATATAAGTGCTGGCTGCAATGCTGGGCTGGGCATTTTTCCCTTGTATCCTTTGGCTGTCATTGTGTCCTGTGAAGTTCCTGCCATGCAATAAAGCATGTTTCGAGTATGGTCTGCCTCTTCATTCACAAAAGCACCGGAACACAACAGCTAGCAGTCATTCAGAGCTGCTTCTGACGCTGCTGTGGCGATTTGCACCTTTCCTTACTGCTACGTTTTTTTCCAGGGTCCCTTGAAAAACATATCAACGACATACTACCGTACTAGCAATATTTACTTCAATCTAGCATCACAAGGCTTTGTATTAGGGCCAACATTCAGTCACTGGCTCAGCACAGAATGGTTTCTAGCAGGAGTACACGAATACCGAATACAGTGCAGTCCACTTATAATGATACCACATATAATGATATATCAGTTATAACGATGGGTCGACATGAGAGTGTCATGTTATGCATTAGGTCTATGGGGGAAAAAAAAAAACATTTATAACGATAGGTTATTCACCGCATATCGGATATAACAATCAAAATTTTGCCGTCTGGACGGCGTTTTCCGTGCCAAATAATCGTAACATTTGCGTTGCTTAGTTCCCTGAAACGAAGGATGTCGAGACGAGGCGATGTTTATCTCCGTAAGTTCATATCTGCCGCCATTACCGTGCAGCGCGTCCCGCCCCGCCCGCGCACCGAAGAATAGCTGAGTAGGCGCAGCGCGCCACAAGATGGCGCTAGCTGCTTCATGCGCGTCGGCCACAGTCGCTCCGAAAGAGAGAGAAAGAAAAAAAAGAAGTGACAAGCAAAGTGGCGCGGTGGCGCCCATCCCGCATCTCTCTCTCGCGAAAGCAGGCTGACGCCACCGAAGCAGCGTGCAACCAACGGTTCAACCCAGTTAGAAGATGGTGCCGACAAAGCGCAAAGCTGTGTCGCTTGACACGAAGATAGATATTTTGCAGGACTCTCGATGCGGTTTCAAGGTGAGCGCCCTTGTGAAGAAGTATGAGCTCTCCCAGTTAACGATATCAACTATCTTGAAAAAGGGAGCACCGCGATTGTGAAGGCAGGAGCTATCAGCGGCCATGCCGATCAGTGGAAAAGGGTTAGAGACTCTTTGTATGCCGATGTTGAAGAGGCGCTTTACCAGTGGTTCATCAACAATTGCTTCAAAAAGTCGGGCTTTGTGCGCAAGGACGAACTTTCCCAACCCACCGAGACCAACACCTGAGACCAACACAGTGGAAGCCGCTGACATAACCGAGCTCTGGGAGCTCGTTCCTACTGGTGACACAGGTGGTGCATCGAAGGAGGAGTTTTTGACTGCAGACAGTGCTGCCTCGTTCTGCGATGAGGTCACCGACGAGGCGATCGCCGAAGGTGTGCTGTCTCGACAGACGGCAAAGTTGTGCGACGGTGGCGACGGCAGCAGCGACAGTGACAAAGAGATTGACAGTCGCTCCTTGACCTCGACCACGATGTCCACGCAAAATGCACTGTCGTCGATATACTCCTTAATTGATTTTATACATGCTAAAGGATTGCTGCCAGTGTTCGCGCAGCAGCTGGAATCCATGCACACCGCGGTTGTGTAGCTGAAGCTGCTGCAAAAGCAAGTGCAGATTTCGGACTATTTCGGCGCGCCTAACCCTTAACATGGTCATTGGCGCTAGAAATAAAGTTTGTTTTTCATGGCCTACTTTCTACATCATCTATTCTTTAGAGCAAGTAGCAAATTCGAAGCTGCAAAGGTATGTTCCGCATTTTTTTTTTTAATTGCAGTCCAGATATAGCGATCATCGGTTACAACGATCATATTTTTCGTCTTTCTCGATATCGTTATAAGTGGAATGCATTGTAGTAGATTTCGAATCAAACATTGAATCAATTCATGAAAAGGAAGCTGGATATCGATCCATATTGAACATAAGACAACTTCTCACAAATTTTAATGTTTCCAAATTGTGGTCAAGAAAACACGGTGCTGCACATTAGTATTGACCATCAATTAGGTTACCAGTTTAATAGTGGACCTGAACTTAGTGGCATTCTTTTATTTGTTGTATAGAAAGTTTTTCTTTGAAGTATTTCTTCAAAATACAGAAGGGCTGTCCCAACTTTACGGCAGGTGGCCAGTTTATGGCCAGTCCATGAGACAGACAAAATGACCATGCAACAATTGACTCGATCACTGCTCCACACAAAGCAGCACCGACAGTAATGAACAGGCACCGTCGATGCAGTTTCATTTCCAGGTTCGGTGCTCAATTAGCCACCTGTCAAAGATACTGAAATCTAGGGGGCCACAGCAAGTTCGTGCCATGCTCCTTTTGTGCAGTCTCTTTTGTTTGCAAGGTGGTTTATCAGCTTTCAGTGTTGTGCCGCTGCTACGAATACATCCGAGTCGATTCGGCACCAAACTAACTTTGGTGGCGGACACCCGATTAAACAGCACCGATTAAGCATAATGGCCGAGACCGCATTCACCACAAATTCACCACTGGCCAATGTGATAACAGGCCGCAAGCTGTCGCAGAATGCTTGCCGCTAATATTTTCGTACAGGTGGCTTATTAGCTGTGTTCCGTCCAGAGATCACGCGTGTAGGTTACATAGATGGCTGCTGAAGTGGTGCGATTTTCGTTGCTGCATATTCAACATCATCCATACGCCTTTCGGGGGCTCGTCAGCCGATCTTGGCACATGCTTTTGCACTTTACGAAATATCCAATGCCATATTGCCATTCCCTCTGTCTGTGTCACATGTGGAGAGCACATACGCCTGTTTCCTGCTGCATATTCAAGTTTTCATGTTCGCACATTGCGGACGTGTTGAGAGCCAGAGTAGACATGGGATAGACACACTACAGCCTCTCCTGGTTCTCCATCGGCTCTCGCGACGTGCGTGCCCTTCTATGCCAGACTCGCAGGAAAGGGCCAGGTATTTGAAGCATGAGGAGGATATTCCTCCAGTGAAGGCAAAAAGGTATAAAGGGCATCACTGGAGAGACACTCGCTCCCTGGTTCCCCGACCTTAAACCGGACCAATGACCTAAGGGATACCTGCCACAGCTTGCGAGTGACCTCGTTGACCGAATATCACAAGCAACGAGGCAAGCCTATTTATTACCTATTACAGAGTGGACTTTCCAACTGCAAGTATTACTTACTGCTCACAGAAATTCGTCAGAACCCAACATAGCTGCAATTACACGTGCTATGCATTGGGGAGTTGTCATATGTAAGAGGCATGGGGCACAAAAACAAAAGAAGTGGACGATGTGCGCCGACCGGTCTGAACGGCAGAGCCCTCGAGGCGCAAGACCGGAGGTGTGATCGGGGAAGAAGCGGCGCCAAGCTGGGATTATCGACGTGGCTCTGGGCCAAGAAGGTTGGAGCGCCAGCTTCGCACTGGTGACGGAAGCCATGGAGGTTCAGACTGGTTCGTGACGCTGGCTATCCAGGGTGTGGCCATCGACCTCGGCGACGTTCGAGCGAGGCTCCCTGGACCTGCTGCAGCCTCCCACGGTGCTGCCGGGCACTCCAGGAATTGGATCCCACTTCTTCGGCAGACCAGCACTAACAGTAGTCCCCGGGGCTTCTCGTTGGCACTCGGAGAGGTAGCGGCGGAGCCTGGCGGTAGGCCTAACCAGGAAGGCCGAAGTGCCACGTCACCGACATAGTTCGGGGCACCGACATTCGAGACGGAGGAGCTGGCCGGTCGATGCCACGGCAACAAAGCTTGCAAGTCGGCAGGAGCACCGACTGGGATCAAGAGCCGACGCACATCGCACTTGGAGTTACGTGCGACCACAGAACTTTGTAAGAGCGTTCCTTTTTGTTAGCATGCAGCCATAGGCCAGGGTTGCTGGAATTTCACGCAAAACGTGCTAAGGATGCACGTAGGTGAGGATAAGGTCATTGTTTTGCCTATGCAAGTGTGGAGTTTTATTTTTTGCCAACTGAGTTTTGACTTTTCTATTTCGAGTTTGGGTAAATTAAAATCTGTTTGCTGTGCTCGCCTGCGTCTCCTGACTCCATCTTGTGGGGAGCACACGGGCCCATCTTCCCCGTGCCGTCACGTCGAGAGCCGGCATAGACAGGGGAGAGGCGCACTATGCCCTCTCCCGATTCTCCCTCGCTCTCGTGACGCGCGCGCGCCCTTCCTCCCCGACTTGCGGGCAGGTAGCTGACGGGCGAGGAGGACATACCCCTCGCCCAGATAAAAAGGTACAAAACAGCGCGACCGGAGGAGACCCTCTCTCTCTGAGGCCGGACCCTTAACCTGCCGAACTGGAGTACCTGCCGCAACCCGTGAGTGACCACGTTTGCCTGACTATCCCGGGCAGCGAGGCCAGCCTATTTATTACTATTACAGAGAGGACATCCCTCTGCCAGCGTTCTTTATTGCTGGTAGCAATAAACGTTCTTACAGCTGACGCCGCTGGTTGCCTTATTCGTTCGAACCCGACGTAGCTGCGATTCCCGCACTACGGGTTGGGGAGTAACACAAAGCGACTGCGTGGGGCTAGATCCGGAGCTCGCCTTCAGCCCTAGCCGCATGCAGAGTGGAACCCCCACAATCTCTCCCAACATCCGCACAGCCCCGAGATCAGTGACAGGAGTACTATGAAATGACTGCGTGTGGCTGGAGCCAGAGCTTGCCTTCCGCACTAACCTCACGCAGAATGGACCCCCACATGCATTATCATTTTGAACGGTACAGTCTACCTCGACAAACCTTGTATCAAAAGGGGAGACCCCAGATGACGCAGTGCCACTGTGCAAATTGTGGCGTTCAGGCGCTCTGTGCGCGATTCCAGCATCAGGCTGATGTCTCAGAGCGCTGCAAGCGACTAAGTCCACTAACGCATCAGACGATGCAGCCCATCCACAGCACGTTAGGTGCTCCATTTGTGCCGAAAACAAAGTGACAAGCTTACTTGGCCGGCATCAAGTATGAGGTGCTCAACTTTACTATGGCCACTATAGGATACCACATGCAACTTACATTCATGCACCCTTCAGACAATTGCCCAGAATGAATCTCGAGAAATTAATACAAAAAATGTTTCACATTTCAGCGGAAGTAGGAGCACAGGCCCAGAAACCTTTAGACATTAATGGCACAGATTGGTAAAGGAAAATCAAGAGCAGAAACCTTTCTTTGAGATTTTGTTTAGATGATGATAATTACACAGAATCACTGAGTATTGTCTTTTCTAACCAAGAAAATCTGAGAAGCCCACAGACTCAATGACAGTTCAATAATGTCTTTAGCAAGCATCTTGTCAACCTCTCGTACTATAACTTGGCTCTTGGCGTGTGGCATTAAATTTAAATTATGGGGTTTAACGTGCCAAAACCACTTTCTGATTATGAGGCACGCCGTAGTGGAGGACTCCAGATATTTCGACCACCTGGGGATCTTTAACGTGCACCTAAATCTAAGTACACGGGTGTTTTCGCATTTCGCCCCCATCGAAATGCGGCCGCCGTGGCCGGGATTCGATCCCGCGACCTCGTGCTCAGCAGCCTAACACCATAGCCACTGAGCAACCACGGCGGGTGGCGTGTGGCATGTGGAAGAGCTGCCTGTGCATAGGTGTGGCATCACCAGTACTTATGCAATGCTTCAGAAGAGACGTTTTGCTCAAAGGCGGCTGCTAAGCCAAATGACTGAGTAAGAGACAAGCAGACAACTACTTGTGAGGCCAGGAGGTCCAGAGCAATCATATTGATGAAGTCGCTGTGTGCCAGTGGAGATGTCACAGCGTAGATATTGGGTCGAGCCCTGTGCACTTCTCTTTTTTCCACCCCTCTGACTCTTGTTTGGTCAGTGTATATGGGAGCTGCGCGAGGCTGGCAATGCGGCAAAGGCGTGTCAGGCAGCGGGTGACCAACTCAGGGAGCATCTTTTTAATAATAGCCGAGCATGGGTTAACATGTCACAATTACCGCACCAGCATGAAATCGCAGAAGCAATAGTCACTGGTTCCTCACACGCAGCACCATCAGCGAGAAACACCAAGCCTCACAAAAAGACTTAACTTGTTAAATAATTTGGTGTAAAATAATCATGTAGAGGACACAAGGGACATTCTTTTATGCGCATGCACTAAAATCTCATCACAAATTTGAAGAGGGAGCCAGAATTACGCCATTATATCCCTTGCTTCGTTATATCCATTATTGCATGTACTGCAATATGAATCTCTATGAGGATTTCAAGGAAAATTTCGCTTACTTTGTTACAGTGAAACCTCGTTACTACGAACACCACATTGACGAACTTGTCAGAAATCCCCTGCTGACTTCTTAAGGTTTCAATGCAAAAATATTTCAGTATTACAAACTTCAGAATACCAAGCTTTTCAAAATAATGATCGTTATTCAGTTTCTGTGTCATGTTAACAGTGCCTCAGTATTACGAACTAATACTCTGGAATGGGGGGTTCTTAGACTTCCATGTATCCTTCACGACAGTCAAAACAGTAGGCTAGCAGACGATAATTTGCAGAAAGCAGATGTTGCGGAGCACGGGTTCGGAAAACCAGAGACAGCGCTCAATAAAAAATATGCAGGAGAGAATCGTTTATCTATTGCGGAGGCATCAATGCATTGGGCTTTGCGAGCGCATGCTCCGCCCAGGCAACATTTCCACTAAGAAGAATATAAGCAATGTAAGCAACTAACAATTGAATGCTTAGGATTATTCTCCTGAACAACTTGGGGCAAGCTTTTTAAGTTTATCACATTCCTGCACTACAAAACAAATAAGACAACATTCTGTGTTGCCTAGCAATGGAGGTATGTCTCTTCCTTCTTTTGTGTTTCTTTCTGTGACAGCACTAGCTAGGCGCGCAGAGAAATGTAACCTTTATCCTCGTGGTAACGACACACAGTTGCACTTTGCACTTTCCAGACGGTGTCGTTTACACGCGCTTACGCTATGGAATAGTTCAGGTGTCCGCCTTGAGTGAGACAGTTGCACTGTCCATGGCAAGGAATGTGAAAAACAAACAAGCAACAAGCAACACTCCGCTTTCGAAGCGACATAGAGCTTCCTTTTTGTCAGTAGTTTTCTCAGCGTCTGCTTTGTGCACATCACTCTTATTATACAGTGCTTCCATGGTGCGTGGTGGCAGAATCACTGGAAAATAGAAACAGCTTGTGCCGAGAGCCAACAGCGACATTTTTGTGGACAGCTTAAACGGTGACAACTTATGAACTGATGGGTTGATGGGCGGAATGGTTAATTCTGGGGCTTTCGCTATAACGACCTTTCAAAATAATGAACTATTTTCAGCAATATACTGTTTTGTTAAAAATAGGTTTCACTGTACATGACAAAGCCAAAAAAAGATGCAGCTGTTCTCCAGACAAGTGTCGTGTCCACATCTCAGTTGAGGTAATCAGTCAGGCAGTAACTGCTGCCTTTATCCTCTCCACACTTGAAGGATGAGTACGAAATTCAGAAGCGGAAGAGAAGTTCTGGCTGTGACAGTCACAATAGTGCCGTGTAACAGCAATGCACTAGCCGAGGGAGTGACCACGTATAGTCACCATCCAGGTACTGGACACAACAGTGCACAGCTCAGGTAAAGCCTTCCACAAAATCCGCACAAGGCTATCAGAAGTGGATGGCTGAAGAACAAAAAAAGAGTCTTCACATGACAATGTAGTTGCGGCGCAGGAAGCCACATGATAGGTTGGACTTCCAGTCTTTGAAATGCCAGCACTCTGATAATTTCACCGTTGCCAAAAAAGCCAGTGTCACACATGACTATGTTGGATAATTTCATTTGCAGTTTAGCAGACCTAAAAACTAACAAGTTGAAGGCATCATTGGCAATGCCTTTCAGAATGCTGCTTGCTTTGTCAGCCTTGGATGTAATGAAATGGAAGTAGCAGCAAAGAGCTAGCGCATCAAGGATGTAAACAACATACTGCAATAGAACTTTGTTCATATGTTTTGGAAAAAACCCTGAGAAAAAAAAAAAAGAAACGTACTAACCAGGAAACTGTACAATTCAAAATAAAAGAAAATTAATGAGCGCGGGTTACACGCAAGCATATGGGTGCTATTCCCTTTTTTGTGTTGAATATTTTAAAAATGCTTCGATTGTGTGTATATGTGGCGTTTTTTTCAAGGATCATTTTTATTTTGTATGTTTTGTCTGTTTTTCTATTTTTATAAAGTGTAAAGTGCTATTAATAAAGATGTTAAGGCACCATAAGAAAATGCACAGTCTTTATTATTTCAAGCAATTTGGTAATGTACTATTCACACTATTCATTTTCTCCTTCCTCCTCTTCTGGTGTCTACTGGGCATGCCAAGCCTGCACCTTTTGGCGGACTTTTTCAGCTTGTGCCCGGCGCTTGGTGATGACTTCAGAGTCGGCCGACTCGTGACATAGCAGGACCTCATTCATAAGTTTTGGAAAATAAGAACTAGAAAAAAAAAAAACTAGAAAAAAGAAAGAACAAACAAGAGAGAGAGAGAGAGAGAAAGAAAGAGAGACTCAACTGTAGTTGACATCTATGTAATTCGAAGCATTGCGCGAATCGTTGCAGCATGAGAAGCCAACGCACGCTCAGCTGGGGGCACCTGTGCGGCCTAAGATGCATGTTGTCATTTTCGCAGTTGCTCCAATTCAGCCTGGGTCAGGTGCTTCCTAGAGCAAGCCATTTTAGCGGAAAGTTACGACATGACCACCCAGCACAAATTGGTTGTGGCATGAGGTGCCAATATGCCTTGAGGTGGTGAGGCCCGAGCGGCCCGAGATGCACGCTGTCATTTTCCTATATTGTAATGTTTTAAGATGGCGGCGGCACAATCGAAATGAAATCGAGCTGGTGGAGGACGCTGGAATACGACGCCTATGATGCCGCAAGAGCAAAACAGGATGCTTATTCGAGCTGCCTGCAGCAGGGAATGGCAGCATGTTTGGGTTATCACCTTGCAGTATGCTTCCAATAGCCCTATGCCCCATGTGCCATGAAACAGACAGGTGAAGATGCTTATCGCAATAGGCTTGGAAGCGATAGCTGTGAAAGCAGCATGCGGCAATCTGTGAGGAGATTTGCTGGTAACGGAACAAGAAACTAAGTGTGCGCTGGCGTTTTCATGTGATGACCGGTCAGGGAGTACTATTGTGGGGAATCTGCTGCACCAGGCAGCTGCCGTTCTCGATCACGTGTGCCTGACACCTTGTTTACATGGGATCTAGCAGCTCGAAAACATACTGTCACAATTCACAAGCAGCAGGAACTGATAAAAAAGGGCAGGACACTTTAATTGCAGGCCAACTGAAAAACGATCACACAGGGACCTCTTCTTCTCTTCGACAATGTGCGAGATCTTCGTCTTCCTCTATGTGCTGCGTACTGGATGTGGCATTTCCCTCCCTCCAGAGAGAGCATCGTCCCGATGCTCACCTAGTGGTGGGCACTTCATTCCAAACAGTAGGGCTTCATGCGCACAATGTGCACAACTTCTGGTGGACGCGGCCTCGCCCTGGAGGAAGCAGGACTGTCAGAGATAACCTCATGGTTCAGGTCGCTGAGGTGCCGTAAAACCTTGTAAGAACCAAAGTACCAACTGAGTAGCTTTTCTGAAAGCCCTCGCTGACGGATGGGACTCCAAACCCACACTTTGTCGCCTGGCTGATATGTGATGTAGCGGCGCCGTAGATCGTAGCGTCGAGCGTCGTAGTCCTGTTGTAGAGCGATTCTGACGCGGGCGAGTTGTCTTGCCTCTTCAGCACGTTGAGCAAAAGCTACAGTGTCCATGCGTGTATCACAGCAGTCATGTGGCAAGATCGCATCGAGCATCGTAGTCGCTTCACGGCCACGAAGAAGGCTAAGTGGTGTCTTTGGCGTTGTAGCCTGTTGAGCAGTGTTGTAAGCGAATGTGATGTATGGTAGAATGTCATCCCAATTTTTGTGCTCCACGCCTACGTATATAATCAGCATGTCGGCGATAGTCTTGTTCAAGCGTTCTGTTAGGTTGTTTGTTTGCGGGTGATAGGCTGTGGTCTTTCAGCGGGCGGTGCCGCTAAGGCTAAGCACTGTCTTTAGAAGTGCAGCCGAGAAAGCAGTCTCTCAGTTTGTTATTATCACCGCTGGTGCACCGTGCCTCAGAACCACATTTTCAATAAAGAATCACGCTGCTTCAACTGCAGGGCCACTTGGAAAAGCTTTGGTTTCTGCATAGCGTGTCAGGTAATCGGTGGCAACTATTACCCACTTATTGCCAGTATTGGAAGTCGGGAATGGTCCGAGAAGGTCCACCCCGATTTGGGCAAATGGGGTCGTGGGCACTTGGACTGGTTGTAGTAGCCCAGCTGGTTTCTTATATGGTGGTTTGCATCGCCGACAATCGAGGCATGTACACACGTAGTGTTTCACAAAGGTGGCAATCCTTGGCCAGTAATATTTATCTTTGACTCGTGCCAGTGTTCGCGTGTAGCCAAGCTGGCCAGATGTCGGTTTATTGTGGCAGGCTTGCAAGACCTCATGACTGAGGCACGTTGGGACAACAAGTAGGCGGCTGCTTCCGCATGCAGAGAAGTTATTGTAAAGAACATCATTATGGAAGCAGAATGATGGCAAGCTTCTTGCAAGTGTTTTAGTTGGTTGGTTGGTTAGTTTGGGTTTAATGGCACAAAGGCAACTAAGGCCATGCTGCACCAGACACAAGACAAAGTGAAATGCAACGTTACAGCAGGTAAACCTGTATTACATTATAGTTGGTGTAAATCACCAGTTTTTTCTAAAAAGCTGAACAGGTTAGCAAACGGCACTAGGGGGTCATCTGCTAGTAATAGGACAGGGTGAAATGGAGTGTGCAAATTATACAGGCTGTGTAAAAACCTCAGTCTCAGTGTGTCGATGTGTGGACATGTTATTAGGATGTGCATGACTGTAAGAGGTTCATGGCATTTTTTGCAGGTTGGCGGGTTTTCTTTTCGGAGGAGGAAATTGTGCGTCAGATGTGTGTGTCCAATTCGAAGTCGACACAAGATCACCTCGTAGAACCGTTGCTGGTGACTGCATGATTTCCACTCGCCAATTACAGGTTTAATAAGATGTAGCTTGTTTTCTGTACAATGGTCCCATTCGTGTTGCGACTTTGACGTTAAGGCCTTCCTAATGGCACGGATACTATCTTTACATGGAAGTGTTTTGTTTATTATGTCTTTGTATGCTGTTATCGATGCGCATCTATCCGCTGCTTCGTTACCCGGTATACCAACATGGCTTGGTACCCAGCAAAACTTAATTGACCTGCCGCATTTGTTTATTGTTATCATGTTTAAGATATCCCCTATCAGGGGCTCGCATTCGTATTTCATGTGAAGAGCCTTCAGCGTGCTTAATGAATCAGTGTATATGATTGTGTTTTCGTGTTTTTCAGCGATGATCTTTTTAACCACAGTCCATATTGCATAGACTTCAGCTGTGTAGACAGAGGCGTGCTGTGGCAAACGAATACTTCTTTCCCAATGTTCTGTTACGGCCCCAACACCCACGTGTTCTTTTGTTTTAGAGCCATCAGTGTAAAATTCCGTGTAATTTTGATATTTGTCCTGTAGAAAGCGGAATTCTTGTATAATGTGTTCGTGTGGGGTGTCTTTCTTCTTTAAATGAGTCAATGTCTAATCACATAACGGTGCGAAATCGTGCCACGAGGGCAAACGCTGTGGCTTTCTCGCAACCTGAAGGACTTCACGAGGAATGTCATAATCCCGAATATATTCCTCATATCGTAGGACAAGCGGCTTAATCATGTTTGGTTTGTTTGTATAGTGTAAGCGTGAGTTACACTGTGCGACAATGTTGAAGCATATGTGTTGTGGTGAGGACTGAATTCTGAGTATGTAAGAAAAAGTTAGTAGCACTCTGCGCTGCTGTAAAGGAGGTTCATTACAGTCAACATACAAACTCTGGACAGGTGATGTTATGTGAACACTACTTGCCAGTTGTAGTCCAAAGTTATGAACTGGACCAAGTCGTCGGATGTAAGACTGTCTGGCTGAACCGTATATGATGCTACCATAATCTGATATGCTGCGCACCAAAGTACGGTAGATGCATAGCAGGCATTCACGGTCAGAGCCCCAGCGCTTCCGGGACAGGACTTTGAGGACGTTAAGTGCATTGTTCGCTTTTATTTTAAGGCTCTTTATGTGAGCGAGAAAGTTAAACTTTTTATCAAATAGAACACCCAGAAACTTGTGTTCTTGTTTTACTGGTAGTGTGGCTTCTTGTAGCTTAAGGGTGGGATCTGGTTGTAGGCCTCTTTTTTGTGTAAAGACAACACTAATAGTTTTTTCACTTGAGAAACGAAAACCGTTTTCAGACGCACACTGTGTTAGTTTGTTTAATGTAATTTGAATTTGCCATTCGCAGGATGTCAGATTCGATGCACAACACGCAATTTGTAGATCATCCACATATAATGAATGCATTACAGAGGATGAAATTACCTTATTGACCGAGTTCATTTTCACCACAAACAATGTTGTGCTTAACGTAGCAGGTCTGCGGAAACCCGCAAGGTAGAGAGAAGTAATTCATAAAGGGAAAATCAGACATCCACCCAGTAGTTCTGTGGGTTTCCACAGAACTACTACGTCAATCACTCGCCTTTGCTTCATGTTGACAAATTCGACTTCGCCCTGCCATCTGCTAGCCACCTGGTTAGCTCAGATGGTGGAGCGGCTGCCCCGGAAAGGAGGTGGTCCCAGGTTTGAGTCCCGGACCAGGGCGAATTTATCTTCAACTCTGAGGCTTTTCTTTCGAAGAACCCATATGCATTTCCTTTGTAGCAATTGCTACGAACGGGTGGATGTCTCATTTTCTCTTTATGAATGTTGTGCTTAATACGCATCCTTGTGGCACGCCATTTTCCTGAATGAATACATGTGACAGCGCCGTTCCTAAATGCACCTGGAATGTTCGGTCCGACATGAAATCAGCTATTCTACCTCGGATTCCTAAATATGCGAAGTCCCTTAAGATACCAAACCTCCATGTTGTGTCGTACACCTTTTCTAAATCAAATAAAACAGTGAGACAAGATTGCTTGCATAGAAAGGCCTCACGTATCTAAAATTCTAGCTGGACTAGGTGGTCCGTTGTCGAGCAACCTTTCTTGTACCCACACTGATGGTTATCTAGCAGGTTCTTCGTTAGAAGGATGTCAATCTCATGTTCATAATGGCTTCATAAGAGTTTGCCAGACAACTTGTGTGTGCTATAGGCCTGTAGCTGGTTGCTGTTGTCGCAGGTTTTCCAGCTTTCAAGAAAGGAATAATGATGGCTTTCTTCCACTCTTTCAACATTTTTCCCCATTTCCCAGATTATATTTAAAAAAAACGAAGCAAGGTTTCAACTGCATTAGGAGATAGATGAGCGAGCATTGCGTAATGTACTCTGTCCGGACCAGGTGCTGTTTTTGTCAGTGGTGAGTACTCTATTGATTTCCGGTAGTGTTAAGGGGGCATTATACGATCTCTCTGAACTTCCAGTGCTCGGAAGTTTGAGTTTTTACGCTGATTGCTTATATTTTAGAAATGCAGCAGAGTAGTTCTCTGAGCTTGATGTAACACGGAAATGTTGCCCTAAAATGTCTGCTTGTTCTTCTATATTTGTTTGCGTGCCTGGAGGTGATAATATGGGGATAGTGTAAGAAGCGTAGTCGCCTCTAAACTTACGAACCTGATCCCACATTCGTTTGGACGTTATTGAGCTATTTATAGACGAGACATAATCTTTCCAGGACTGTCTTTCGGCTTGTCTACGTGTGTACCTGGCTTTCGCTTTTGCTTTTTCGAAAGAGAGTAGATTACCTTGTGTTGGGTATCGCTGAAAGATACTCCACGCTTTGTTTTGTAGTTTTTTGTTTGTGTACATTCCTTTGTCCACCAGGGTTTCAGGTTTTTTCGTAAGAAGCCAGAGGATTGTGGGATTGTCTGTTCTGCTGCAGTGAGTATGCAGGGCGGTAATCTTCTCATTCATTTCGTCTATTGTTAGCTCATCTGATATGTTATCCATGGTGGCCTTTTCAGTAAAGAGAGGCCAGTCTGCTAGGTTAAGTTTCCAACGGGGTGGTCTTAATGGTATGGTAGGAAAAGGAGATGTTCTTTTAATGATAGCAGGCATATGGTCACTACCATAGGGGTTCTCAATGACATTCCACTGAAAATCGCCATAAAGAGATGGAGAGCACAGTGACAGGTCTAGGCAACTCATAGCTCCTGTGCTTGGGCAGTAGTAAGTCACCGCACCAGTGTTTAAAAGGCATATGTCGTTTGTTAGGATAAAATCATCAAGTGTTTGACCCCTGGTGTCAGTTGTTTTACTACCCCACAACGTGTTATGTGCGTTAAAATCACCGCCTATTAAAAATTGTTCAGGTAGCTGGTCTAAAATTACCTCTAGATCTCTTACGCTAAAATGTGAATGTGGTGGAATGTACATTGAACAAATGGTGATGGTTATGTGAGCTAAAATGATGACAGCAACGGCTTCTATGTGAGTGTTAATGGGAACTTCTCTGGCTGCTATACTGCCTGGCAGAACAATGGCTTCACCACTTGACGGGCAGTTCGCCTCCTGAGTACGGTAGCGCCGTACAACAGTGAAACCTAAATATTTTTCTGTTTTTCGCCTAGGTTTGTTTCCTGTCAACACAGGGCCACAGGAGAGAAGTTACTTAACATGTCTTTAATGTCACCCAGGTTGTGTAAGAACCCTCTACAATTCCACTGGATAATAAAAGCCATTTTGAAAAGGAAAGGTAAGAAATGGCACTACGAAAAAAGTAAGAGGTGAGATGTTGGGTGACATGGATTTAAAAAGGCTAATACAAATAAGCGATAACCTTTAGGTTATCGCTTTCTTATTTTGAGTGGTTATTGGAATTTTGTCCCTCTTAATGCGCTCGAGAGAGCGCTTGTCCTTCGGTGTCAATGACACCGGGGTTTTTGTGTTGATCTCCATCGCTCCCTCCGAAGCGCTGGAGGACCGAGAGTTGGGCGCCGAAACACGTGTCTTGGGCCTTGGGGTTTGTTAGATCTTAGGGCCCTGCGGGACTGGTGTCTGCAGGGCCTTGGAGTATGATGGAGTAGCACTGGCTGCTTCCACCACGGGGGCAGGAGGCGTCACTATGGGACCACTGTGCCTGGGCTCGCAGGTTTCCTCAGGCCTCTGTAACGATGCGCCCACCTTCGTCACATCGGCATAACTACGTCGTGAAAGGTACGACAGTCGCTTTCTGGCTTCAAAGAACAAGATTTTTTTCTTTCACAGTTAGTGCAATTACTTCTTTTTCTTTTTTCCAGCAAGGGCAAGACCGCGAGTAAGCGGGATGATCTCCTTTGCAGTTAACAGAATGTGGTGAAGAGGTGCAATTCTCAGATTGGTGATCATTGGAGCTGCATTTAGCACAAGTTGTTTGTCCTCGGCATGCATGAGAAGCATGTCCAAACCTTTGGCACTTGAAACATCGTCTGGGGTCCGGTATATATGGTCTCACATTGACTTTAACATAACCTGCATCGAGTGAAGTAGGCATTACGCTTGTTCCGAAGGTGAGTATAACATGTTTGGTGGAGATTTCTTGGTCGTTTATGCAGATAACTATTCTTTGTACTTTAGTAAGATTTTGTTCCTGGAAACATTCCAGCAGTTTCTCATCGCTTAAACCAATAAAGTCTTCTTCAGATATTACTCCCCTGCTTGTATTAAGTGTTCTGTGCCTTGACAGTGTCACTGTCGCGTCGCCAATACTGGCAAGTTCAGAGAGCTTCTCTGCTTGATCTTTATCATTCAGTTCTAGGAGGAGGTACCCGCTAGACATTTTGGAGGTTTTGTATGTCGGTCCGATTTTATCTTTCAGGCATTTAGCTACAAGGAATGGAGATAGCTTTCTTACTGGCATGTTGGTTTCGCTGTGGAATACATAGTACTTGGGGAAAGATGGAGCGTTGGAATGGTACTTCGGTGCGGCATCTCTTCAGACACCGATCATAAACAACAGAGGCTTGCGCTGCCATAGGAAAATGTGTATGTTCGGCAACAGCGCCGATCGCCCACCACAGAGCCCAACGACGGGACGCAGCAGAGCTTGTGTTCAAGCCTGCACGACGCCAACCGTACGCCGTCACTATAACCAAATATAGTGTACCCAAGGTAGGATAGCCACACAAGGTTAACCCTTGCCGCAGTGGAGAAAGGGAGTCAATGGAAGAGAGAAGACAAGAAAGATCAAAAAGTGAGAGATGAAGACGAAGGTTTGAGGAGAGAGACAGGAAGAGGCGACTACCAATTTCCCCCAGGTGGGTCAGTCTGGGGGTGCCATCTACGTGAAGCAGAGGCCGAGGAGGTGTGTTGCCTCCACTGAGGGGCCTTAAAGGTATGAACAACCGGCATCGGCTCAACCCCCAGGATCCCCCTTTCCCCGGACACGGTACCCTGTGGGGTGCAAGTGTTTTGGGCGCGCTTGTAATCCAGTCTTTTGAAAATTCAATAAGCGAATCAGTTTGCTGTTTTACCACTGCTGACGAGCAATCGTTGCCGTGCCTAGAACACCTATAAAAGCCATGTCTTTGTCATCTTCTGTGACTTCCAGCTCAATTGGTGACCTTGAAAGGCAGTCGGCGTCTGAGTGCTTTCGTCCGGGCTTGTACACCACTGTCATATCGAATTCTTGAAGCCTTAGGCTCCAACGCACTAGTTGGCCGGACGGATCCTTCAAGTTCGTCAGCCAGCAAAGTGAGTGATGATCGCTGACAACACTGAAGGAACAGCCATAGAGATACGGGCGAAACTTCATAACTGCCCATACCACCGCAAGGCATTCCTTTTCTGTGGTTGAGTAATTAGACTCAGCATGTGAGAGCATCCTACTTGCATATGCAATGACTTTCTCGGCCGAGTCTTGCCACTGCACGAGCACAGCGCCTAGACCTACGTTGTTAGCGTCTGTATGAATCACAATAGGAACGTGCTCGTCAAAGTGGGCCAGTACAGGAGGTGTTTGCAGGCGCTGTCAGAAATCATTAAACGCTGCTTGTTCTTCTTCGCCCCATACGAAGGCAACATCTTCTCTTGGAAGGCACGTTAACGGTGAAGCTATATGTGAAAAATTGGCTATATATCTTCGGTAATACGAGCAGAGACCAAGGAAACATCTCATTGCCGTCTTATCCATTGGCGTTGAAAACTTTGCGACAGCCGTGATCTTGTCGGGGTCAGGGCGGACGCCTTGATGACTCACAACATGACCTAAGAACTGGAGTTCCTCGAAACCAAAGTGACGCATTTCTGCTTTCAGTGTTAAGCCGGCAGACCGGATTGTTTGTAGAACTGCCAGCAGCCGTCTCAGGTGTTCCTCGAACATTACCGAAAAAACTACGACGTCGTCGAGGTATACTAGGCATGTCTGCCACTTCAGGCCCGACAGAATCACATCCATGAGTCACTGAAAAGTTGCTGGAGCTGAGCATAAACTGAAAGGCAGGACCTTGAATTTGTAAAGCCCATCAGGCATTACGAAAGCAGTCTTTTCTCTGTCTCTCTCGTCAACCTCGATTTGCCAATAATCACTTTTGAGGTCCATCGACGAGAAGTAGTGCGCATGCCTCAGCCTGTCGAGAGAATCGTCTATACACGATAATAGGTATACGTCTTTCTTTGTCACCCGGTTGAGCTTATGGTAGTCGACACAAAATCGTAGACTGCCGTCTTTCTTTTTGGCCATCACTACCGGCGATGCCTACGGGCTTTTTGAAGGTTGGATAACGTTGTCATTGAGCATTTTCTTCACTTGCTCTCAGATCGCTTCGCATTCTTTTGGTGCTACACAGTACGAGTTTTGTCAGATTGGCCTCGCTGTCTCCTCCGTGATAATCCGGTGCTTCGTTAGTGGCGTCTGATCAACTCTGGACGTCAACGAGAAGCAATCGCGAAACTGGTGAAGCAGGTTCACAAGGCGCTGCCTTTCCGCTGGTGATAAACGCACGCTCGTCAAGAACAGGTAATGGTGCCGAAGCGTCTTGCTCTCCTTGTTGTAATGCAAAGCATTTGCCAAATTTCGCAATCTCATTGAGGTAAGCAACTGCTGCACCTTTTGCAACGTGTCGTCATTGCTTGCTGAAGTTTGTCAGCAGTAGTTCTGTTCGCCCATGCATTACTTTGACGAGACTTCTGGGCGTGGCAATACCTTGAGTGAGCAAAAGCGGAATTCTCTGCTCGTCAGTACCTTCCCCATCGTACTCTGTGTCGCACCTGATGGAAACAAGATGGCAAGATAACGGTGGTATGGTCACGTCGTCTATGATGCGCAAAGACTTGCATTGTAGTTCTGCACTTTCGTCCCCAGAAAAGGTTAGTGTACCTTCTGGTATGTTGATGACGACGCCGTACTCGCATAAGAAGTCCATACCTAAGATTACATCTTTGCAGCAGTCGGGGAGAATACCAAACTTTTCTAATATTGACGAATCCTCTATATTGACCCTTGCAGTACACTTGCCAGTCGGTGTCAGTAGCTGGTTTCCAGCACCTCTAATGTGCGGCCCTGACCACTCCATTTTCACTTTGCGAAGTCTGTCCGCCAGTTTTTCAGTTACGATCGAAAAGTCCGCGCCAGTGTCTACTAGCGCCATCATGTCATGGTGGTCAATTGATACAGTAACATCGGCGCTAACAATCTCATCTGTTGTCAAATCATCCGGCTGTATCGGCTTCTTGTTCGACGGCAATAGGGGATTTTCGACACTTCGACGTGTGGCAACCTTTTCCCTGAGGTTGCGGCCTTCAGTTTCCCCGGCGTGGGCTGGGAGATTGCCCTCGGGCCACGTCGGTGAAACTATGTCTTGCAGCTGGAAAACGATGTTCTGGAAAAGGGGAGCGCGACCAGTAACCGGGAGAATCTGCTTGTCAGCTCGTTGAATTCGTGCCGATGTTCCCTCAGTTGCCGTCAAAAGCACGACGAGAAACAGTGGATGAAAACGCTTGGTACCCTTTGACGCGATAAGGGCAATGATGGCAGATTTGGCCCGCTTCTCTACAGTGGAAGCACAAGAGCCTGTAGTCAGCTGTGCGCCAAATGTCGGTTCTGCGAAGCAGTAGTCACGTTGGTTGTTTCCTATGGTACGAATGTGGTGCCGGTGCCAACTGCTGGTGATACTGCGGCGTCGGCATTGGAGGTGGCGGTCGACGGACAACATCTGCGTAGCTGGGCTGCCACATCTGGGAATGTGATTGTGGTGTCGGCATCGGAGGTGGCGGTCGATGGACAACATCTGCGTAGCTGGGCTGCCACGTCTGGGAATTTGGCTCGGAGCCGCAAACATTTGCTTTATTTCTTGGTGCACAACTTCAGCCACTGATGCAGCTGTGCATTCAGTTGGCGTGGCAGTGAGCTTCTTAATTTCTTCCTGAACAATTTCACGTATCAGCCGGCACAAGAAACCCTCATCTGTGACCGTCACTGCTGCGGCGCTTGCCGGTCCAGTGCTGGTCAGGTGCTCATACTGGCAGCTGCATAGGTGTAACGCGTGCTCTGTGGCCGTCGATTCTTTAATAAATTTATCGACACTCATCAGTGGGTTCCGCACAAGACTGGCAAACAGCTGCTCCTTTACGCTGCGCATCAGGTGGTCAAGTATTTTTGCCTCGGACATATTGGGGTCTGCACAATGACAAAGACGAGCCATGTCCTCAGCAAACATGGCAACAGTTTCATTCGGCTTTCGCATCCGCGATTTGAGAAGACGCTGCACGCGGTCACGCCTTTCAGTGCTCACGAACGTATGGAGGAACTGGCGGCGGAACTCATCCCAGCTTGGCCAGATTCCCTCGCGATTTACGAATCATGTGCGGGCTCTGTCTTCAAGAGAGAAATACACATGGGATAGCTTCTGTCCAGCATGCCACTTATTATACTTGGCTACGCGCTCGTATTCCTCAAGCCAGTCTTCTGCATCCTCATAGGAATTGCCGTGGAAGCTCACGGGAGATCGAGGAGTCAAAAGAGTCACCTGTGCAGGGCCTGGGTCTGCCATGGTCTGGGCACTCGTGGTAACAGGCAGACTTTCTGGTAGGGGACCAAATTCTGGGCTTAGGCGACAGCTGGCGCAGTGAACGGCAGTTTCGACACGTGGAAAACATCCTGGGCTTGATGTGGGGCCGTTGACAGGCGTTCCATACACTTACCCAACGCCTCCACCAGTGTCACGATTCACAAGCAGCAGGAACCGATAAAAAAAAGGGCAGGACACTTTAATTGCAGGCCAACTGAACAATGATCGCGCAGGAACCTCTTCTTCTCTTCCACAATGCGTGAGATCTTCATCTTCCTCTACGTGCCGTGTACTGGATGTGGTAATATTATCCAATTGCATTTCAGCTATGTATTGAACGTTGTTGCCAAAAAATTTTGTTTTCCAGGGGAACACATGAAACAGTGAAAAAGCTTAACTGTATTGGACCGTTTCTTGTGTTCTTGTTCGCAAACGTTGGCGCCGGGAAATTGTACGAGGTTCTACTGTATGCGGTAGTTGTCCGAGCCCAAAAGAACAGTTCAGTTAGCTCACCAAAGATGGAAGCGACTCACTATTCAGTACCTCCTTGAAAACAACATGACAGCTCAGCTTGATCATCAAGGATATGAGTGACAGTATTCGGTAGTTGTCCGAGCCTAACAGGACAGTTGAGCTAGCTCATCAAGGATGTATGTGACCTACTACAGTCGACTCTCGTTACAATGAACCCTGATAATCCGACAAAAAAATGTCCGCTTTAACGAAGTCCGTAATATCCGAAACGCCTCACTTCCAAAACTTTCGTCGCGATGTCTAACAACTTTATTGCAATGAGTGGGTGACGAATGTCCAAAGTAAAAAAACAAACGAAAAATCAACAGTTTTGCCCGAAAAGTGAAGCATTGATTGCAACAGCAAATTAAGTAAGATAAGCTCGGCAGCACTAGTGAGCGAATTGACCTTCGTGCTCTCTCCCGCTTTAACGTGAACGTCAAAAGCACAGTACATACAAAGCTGCCGGCACTGGCTGCACTTTGTCCACATCGGTGATCGCTTTCAAGCCACCAGAGTGCCAATTTCGTCCGCTGTATCCAATAGTACGTTGTAGCGTGGTACATTAAAGGCGAACTTTGTTGCATTAAAAAACAGGTAGAGCAAACTAAGGCTGCAATATGGTCCGTTATATCCGAAAGTCTGTTCTACGTGGGTCCGGTGTAACAAGCGTAGGCTGTATTCGGCAGTTGTCTCAAACAGGACAGTTCAGCTAGCTCATAAAGGATGCAACATACTATTCGGTAGTTGTTCAAGCCCTATCAGGATAGTTCTTTTCTAGCTAAGCAATGATAACCAGTGAGCTTGCTGAAGAGGTTACATAGCATTTTCTTCCATAAGTGCCAGTTGGTTAGTTGGTCTGTGTAAGTTTCAAACCAAACACCTGACCCCTTGGGGTAGAAAACCACATTTGCAAGCATCCTTGTTGAGTCCCATCAATTGTGCATAGTGACAAGCTGATACAATAATCCCTTGTTATAACGAAATTGCTTTATTCAAAATTTCTTCTGGTCCCGACCCAAACACATGCATTTTAAACCGCATTACTCGAAGCGCACGAAGAGCTTGAGCGAAGTGGCGAGCAGAGGCATCGCCGTTGCCGGGCGGCAGCGACCCTTTTGTGCATGCAGTGTCAAATTAATACAGCCGATGAATTAGTCTATGCAGGCACCGAACAGGCCACAAAAGTACCAAACCCACAACTGATGACCGCCTAGCAACGGGTACCAAGTGAGTGCCAAGTGCTCCCAGGTGCTTACGGAAGCTGTCAAATTCCATGGAGCGGGCGCCCGAACTGTTGATCTCGATTGCAATCGCATCGCTGGTGTCCCTAGTGATAGAATCCAAACAAAATAAAGTTTTCTTGACGATCTGTGATGCCAGGAAACCGCGGTCTCTCGGATGCTGAAAAGTGCCAAAAGACCATCGGCAGACTTGCGCTGTAGCATTCCACGGGGTGTGCTCAATGAGCAGTGTTTTACTGCTCTAAAGAGCACTTCTGTTGCTGAAATGTGTCGAAAAGCACAAAAGTGTCCCTCTAATTATAAGTGTCATGTTTGATTTGAGGAGCTATGTTAAACTGGGAAGACGACCTTGGGGAAGCCGATCTAGAAATTTGCTCGGTCCTTGCTATAATAAGTATCGGCGGCATGACTCCCCCTCAGAACTTAACAATATTGCCAATCTACCCTCTCTAGAAACTAGAACTTGCCTCGAAAGACTCAAATTTCTCTTTTTTGTCATTCATGATCTTGTTAGCATAAATAAAAACGATTACTTTATCATCCAACCAGACACCTATTTTAGGCACAGACACAGTACGTACATTCCCCCTCCCCTCCCTCTGTCTTTATTGATTCTTTTAAATTCATTTTTTCCCTAGGGCTATCAATGAATGGAACGGGCTACCAGACACTACACTACAGTGAAACTATCATCAATAGGTGAATTTCAGGAAAAAGTTGTTTACATATTTTACATAATTTGTCCCCTGCAACTTTAATTTGTTCATGAGTATACCTCTATAGTGTGTTTCCAGAAAGTGTTAGTTCGTTAGAATATTTGCTTAACTATGAAGACAGTAATAGAAGTGCAATGTTCCGATCCATGCCGCATGTTACTTTTGCTAGGGTATGTCTTTCTATGCATCACCTTTGTATGCCACTTTGAGTGCCTTTGTGTACAACACACTTTCTTGATCTTGTGCCTAGTAACTGCTGTTTTCTCTATGTTTTCATCTGACAGAATATTCTTGCACCTAGAAAATCAACACTTTGCACGTTCTTTCTGTGCTTGTTCCACTCCTGTAATGACCCATTGTGGGTTGACAGTATTAATAAATAAAATAAATAAATAAATAATAATCGGCCTGCATCGCAACAAACACTACCCCTAGCTTCATTGCACTTTTGACAGTGCAAATCAACCGATAACTTTGCGAAAACCTGAAAAATTTGAGCGTCACCAGCGGCGAGTCAGGCTGTCAACATGGTGGGTCAATGCAACCTGGTGCTTCCCCGGCGATTTTCTCGAGCCAGTAATGCTTTGCGCCATCCGACTTTACACGAACAGCCTAAATGCGTGCTAGGGTCACTGAATTTTGTTCCTAGACATTTGACAATGGCGCAGATGCGATAGTGCGCAAACATCGACAATAGAACCGTAGAATTAGCACAGTGTCATCGACAATGGTGCGCCCAAAAACTCTCATTTTGCAAACTTCATGGCTGCACACCTCGAGAAAAAATTGCCCAGTGATCATTCAAAGCCCCTACTGCAAAACAATTTGGTTTTCACGATCGTGCTGCGTACCCACAATGAGGAGCTAATTGTTTTTTCAGCACTACGAACACAACCTCAGACTTGAGCCACGGCATTTACGGCGCTTTCCAGCGCGATACCCTCTTAGTCTTCTGTGACCTCTGAAAGACCCCCTATAAAAGCAGCTGCGGCCTTCCCCATCTTATTCACTCTCCAGTCTGCAAGCCCTTTGGACGCCAGCCACTCCTCTCACTCGCCTTCATGACAACTCCTCATCTCCTCGCTGCCAGTTTCGGTGTCGCTGCTCTTCCAAAGCTGCCCTCTTCTGGCCTGCCCTCCCGAGCACAATCTTTCACCAACGGATGCCCTTCCGCGGTTCCTGCTTCTTGGTCTTCACAACTCCAATCTCCTTTCTTCCGCTACATGTGAAGCCGATGCCAAGCCCACCATTGCAACCGTCGCCATCACGAGCGTGCACTGACTAGGAAAGCGAGATGCCCTGACGACATTTTGAAGCTTCGGCCTTCTGTGTCGCCCGCCGCGGTCAGTCACTTTGGTACTCACGACGCGTGCATTTGGATCCGTGCTGCAGGCCATGTGATTGTGTTTTATTCAGAGTGCTTCGTTAGGCATGTTTCCCATGTGCTTTTGTGGTCTACAGTGATAAATGGCTCCATCAGTCTCCAGGCGTAATTGTGTGACTTTGGAGCAGGAAGTCCTTCTGATAAAAGAAGTGGAAAAAGGTGCTCACGATCACCGGGCTTGCAGCGATCTGTACGAGGCTGTTCATAAAATTGCTGGCCAATAAGTAAAAAGCGACTTCAAGACATTCGCGTTGGTTGATGCTGCTGCTCCCATGGTCACCCCAGCAACAGATGCGGAGATAATTGACACTGTTAGTGGCCCAGACGAGGAGGAAGAGCTGGCGGACAAAGAGCCACGTGAAGTGCCAACTATGGTGCAGACACGGGAACACCTACGCCTGCTGCGAATTAAGGTTGAATGCATGGACGGTGACCACGGCCTTGTGCAATGCTTGGTCAAATTAGAGCAGGGGTTGCTCGCACCCGGTAAGAACTTGTTACAGCCAAAGCTCACTGCCTTTTTTGCACCTGAATAAAGTTTTGCTTCACTGAATAGATTGTATTTTGACTTCCTCGCAGTTGTGGTGCAATTAAAGCTCGACTGCTTTAGCTTTTCTCGAGTGGTCGCTTATATCGAATTACTGCTTATAACAATTTTTTTCGCCATCTCGCTGACTTCATTGAAACGACGGATTACTATGTGTGCCAAGCCATTTGTCAACAGCATCGGTGCCAGGGAAAGTGCCTGGGATGAGATAATCACGGTGCTGGCATCTCAGCTGAATCAGTGGCCTTGTTTGTTGGCATGGCAAGGCAGCCAAGGAGAAGTCTGTTGTAGACTTCCATCTTGCGCCGAAGCCCCTACCTCCAACAAAATGTCACAGATAGCGGGATAAATGAAAATCTATTTACAGACTATTCGGGAAGTATAAAGGAGCAGCCCAGTTGACAGACAGACTAGCAAAGAAACCTGCGTCATTTTCATCACATTTATGAGCGCCATCATCGCTCTGCTCACCGTGACAATATGCAACGCTCAGTGTGCTACTGTCGTATTGTAGGTATACAGAGTTGCAGATTACGCATATTAATACAACAAGAGCAAACATATCAGAAAGTAGCACTGCAAAATTCTGCAAGCATCAGATGAAAAATAAAACACAAAAAATTAAAGGTTGCCTGCTGTACAGTCCCCACAACTCAGTGACAACTCAAAAGGCATTCTGTACAGCTCTGCCCACCTTCTGTCAACTCAGTGATGATAAAATGCTACCGCACAATCTCACTGTCCTTCAGTTCTCAACCTGCATGCAATTCACTCGTTGACACAGGCACTGAAATCAGTCATTTTAATGCACCACATGTGCAAGTTAAAGTATGACAATTACGTACCACTTAATGCCTCTATAGTTGTATTTCTTGGCTTCACGCTCAATCTGCTGAGCCAGCTCACGTGTTGGAGCAAGAACCAGACATGACGGGCCTGTCCTCTCCTCTCTTGGGCTGCGCAAACAAGCACCACAAGCATCTTGTCAACAGCAAAATGTCATTCTAGCACTGTGCTCTTGTATATTTACATGTGCAAACAGCTATGGAGCAGACCAATATGCTGCACGATATACTTCTATTCTTTCTGCTATTTAGACTGCCACAGTCATCACCTGCGACACTGCAAGCAAAGAATTTTTGTCGGGCAAGCGAAACGAATAAGAAGAATCTGCAGCGAAGACAACGGTTATATCCACCACCTAAATGAAGCAATGCTAGCAGAAAAAAACTATATACAGGTTCCTCCTGACGGAGGTTATAAGGCCACATCAAGATTGGAGAGGCAGTGGCCGCAGTCGGAATCAGCTAAGAAGCAGCCTACACCAGAATCTTAGAGACCACCAGCCTTCATAACAAAATATTCTAATGCCTTCCCAAAGATAAAGAACACCCTATGAAAATACCACCCAATATTATCAAGTAACGAGCGTCTGAGAAAAGTGTTCCCAGCGGTACCGAGTGTGACATACCGCCACAACAGAAACTTTAAAGACGTTAGTGCACGCAAAAGTCAGCCAACATCATTCCCTCGTAACAAAAGCATGTTGTCGCCCCAGGTGCAAAACCTGCAGGCACCTTCAAAGTGACATTAAAATTAAGATCACCGTAAACAGTTATACACACAAAGTGAAAACTAACTTTACTTGCACTAGCTCCGATGTGATCTATATGCTTGAATGTTCCTTCTGTAAGAAACAATATGTTGGTGAAACGGGACAATCAATGAACGTCAGGTTAAACGGACATCACGCGGACACAGCTAAAAAGCTTCCCAAAGCCGACGCTGAGCATTTCAACCAACCAGGTCATTACTTTGATGAACTTAAACTTTACATCCTACAGTCAATTTCCCGTTCTGTATGAGACAGAAAATACAGAGAATCATACCTTATCCATAAGTTCAAGACATTGCAACCAACACGTATAAATGTTTCAAAGGGAGCTTTAGAATCTATTGCTATGCTTAATGTCAAGGAATAGGCAACAGCACTGAGTTATCTTTCATTGGGTTGCTTAGTGCTTTTTTTTCCTTTCCTCCGTTTCTTTTTTTTTTTACGTTTTGAATCCATTTTAGCAAATTTCGTTTTTTCTTCCCTCAAGCTGACCTCCACTGACCTTTCACTGACCTCCAGCGGAGCAGATGATCCCTCCCCCTCCCCGCCATCGTCCAGGTCCCTTCCATGAAAAAACACATGGTCAGGTGACACACGGTGCTACCGTACATTCCCTCACCGATGTTGAATAGCACCTTTCTTTTCAATTCTACACCCTCGCCCCTAACACACCCTCGCTTGCTGCCTTGCCCACCCCCTCGCTTGCTGCCTTGCCCACCCACCTTACCCCCTCTCCCCTTTAGGAGAGGGGGTTGCCTTGAAAAAGACAAGCCTACTTGTCAAAATATTGGCTCCCACTTTTATTTTGTTCTCGTTTGGCTCACAGTGCTTTTCTTGTCTCTCCGATTTCTTCCTTGAACTTTTTCATCAGTGGAAATTACGGTGCGTTACTCAGTATGTTGCAGTTGGTAACATACACATACTTTTCACGTGGCAAGCCAGTGACAAAAGCTTACTGCCTAAATATACACATGAAGCATGAAATGCCTTAAAGTGGTCAGGGCAAATGCACTTGTGCATTATAATTTTCTACTTCAGGAAAATTACGCGGGTGTGCATTTGCCTCTGCTCTGCACAGATGCACCTGTGCATTTGCCTCTGTACAAACTGTGCTGCTGGCCATGCACTGCAGCATATTGACTGTTCCATGAAAATCACGAATAACAAGAATTGTTCAATGAATTTTGCAGAGGGACAATGCGCATTATAAGTGCTTTCAAAGCACTTATGTGAAAAAAATGTGAGGCTCTTCCTGCAACCTATTATTTTTTACAGCGAGCTGTATATGCCTAGGCGAAATGCTCGCAGTCCAACCGCAGGAACCCCCTTAAGCTCATACCCACATAAACGCGGCCTCCCCATTACGACGATAGAAGATAAGTGAAATTCTACAGTGGAATGATGAGCGGCAATGTAGCGAGCTGTGGAATACGACAATGCCTTAGCCATTGCTGATGATGATAGTTTTTGCACAATGAAGCCAGCTGTGGAAGACGATGACAAACACGCAAGCAGTGAGACTAGCACGTTTGCACGGTTGGCGCCGAGAATGTTTACAGTGAAGCTGCATATGCCTAGGCGAAACGCTCGCGGTCTGACCACAGAAACCCTCCGGCAGAAGGTGTGGTGTGCCATTGGCTAAGCCGATAGTGATGTTTCTCTCTCACAGCCGAGCACACGCACGCACGTAGCAGTCTCTCTACCGACTTCGCAATGGGATGGCCCCGCATCATTCGTTCTCCAAAGGAGCAGATGGCCTACGAGCAACAGTGCTGAGAGCAAGAGCAAGAGAGATCTCGTCGGTATCGTGCCAACGCCTCGGCAGAAGATCGGGACCGCGATGCGGGGCGCTAGTGGCAATGTTGGGTGGATCCAGCGGCTCATGCGGCTGAGCCAGTTCGCGAAGCGGAGCTAAAGTGGCAATGTTACGCTGCCCACGCAGCTGGGCCAAAGATCTGGCAGTTCGGGCTCACGAGGCAGAGCAGCAATGTCGACGTCAAGAGAAACACTGGGGCCGCACATTTCAGCTTCACTGGTTTACTATCTGTACGGGGTGCATGGGAGGTGTTCTTTTAATGTATTTTTTTTAGCTGAGCAATTGTCCTCACCCCCAAGAAGTGCACACTTGACTACAGAACTTAGTCTGGCATGGTTCTGCTAAAAGACAATAACAAAAAAGAACGAGAAAAAAGGGAGTTAACCGAGCGGCCCGATTTTTATTAATCATATCCTAAGAGGCTAACAAACAAACGCACCAAGGACAACACAGGGGAAATTATGTGTACTTACTAATTGAAATAAAGAAATTATAAATTAATGGAAATGAAAGTGGATGAAAAAACAACGTGCCGCAGATGGGGAACGATCCCACGTCTACGCGTTACGTGTGCGATGCTCTATCAATTGAGCTACTGTGGCGCCGTCTTCCCATCCGCTTTCTGAGGTATTTATGTGTTACTACTACAACTAACCGTGGGAGTGTTAGCCAGCGCCACCACTCATAAGCCTTGGTGGCAGATGTGGAACATCCTTTCTGCCACAGGCGTCACAAGTACGTGATCCTTTTGGGTGAAGGCAACTGGTCAATAAAACCCCACGTGCTACCTGAAGGCATCCATGTTGCCGAATTCGAGGCCGCAATTATATAATGAACGAGCATTAATTGTGAGAGCAAATTTGTAGACAGCTATACGAAAAGTAAGGATAGTAACTTAATCACCCGTATAAACTTTTAAACGTTCGATTACTAACTAAATTAACAAGCATGGCATCACGCATACACAAGCAAACATGAACATGTCTCACTCAATGACCGGGGAAACTCTTCAACAAAACGCTGGAGTGTGGAAGCAGGAGTGAGTTAATTGACCTTTGTGCAGCCGCCCGCTTCAACGTAAACTAAGCGATCAGAACTAAGCGCTCAGAACACAGCGCGGTGCACCTAGATGCGTAGACTCTCGTCTCCATCGTAGATCGCTTTCAAAATAGGACCCGCGCTGCTACACCGTACACAGCAGCCGCTGGAGTGCAATGCCTCTCCTGTTTGTGCCAGTCCCTCACACAAGTTTCGGGAACTTCAAACGTTTGTGATGCAGCCCGATTTCCGTCTGTCTCCGCATATGTGATCACTTTCCTTTTAATTGCGGCATCGTGACGAACTCAGCATGTCTTCGCAGTCAGCACTACCATGCCAATAGCATATCTTCGCAGTCAGCACTTCCATTCCAATAGAGCAAACGCAGAAAATGGTAAAACCTACTACAGCACATGCAGGAAGCTATGGCAGCTAGGCTTGAAGCGTGTATGAGGCGGCCATTTTGAATGCAAATGGCGATATAGTAACGTATATTTAGGGTCGTACTCAATTCTAACACGCACGAAATTTTTGGACGGATTTTATCGGGAAGAAAGTGCGGGTTAGATTCGAGTAATTACGGCACATCTTTATCACAATGGGCCCATAGCAATATTGTTTGCAGCAGAACTGCATACAGGGACTCAGTTTGGCCCCCAATAAAAGGTCAGTGGGGCCAAGGATGAGAGGATTTGCACTCACACAGGCTGGCTGTCAATGTGGATCATGGCTGGCAAGAGAAATGCCAGAGTCTTGCCTGTGCCTGTCTGTGCAATACCAATGAGGTCTTGACCTTGGAGCAGGATGGGCCAGGCTTGACTCTATACACAGGTAGAAGAGAAGTGGACCAGTTAAGATTGGCCATTTGAAGCATTTGAGGTTAAATGTGAGGCTTGTGCACAAGCACCCACTCTCACTCAGCATCAGAGCTCCCTGTGAACACAAAACTTCTGGCAGAAGTCATCTCCTGATCAGTCAACATTAATGCAATTACCATTCAAGCAATGCAGTGACGCACCGTATTGCTGAAGACATCTTTAATTACAATCTGTAGCGGTCATTCTGCGACTTCCATTGCTTCAAGTTTGTTACCTGCTGCAAATATGAGGGGTCCGTTCTTCTAGCTCAATACCTTTGGCACCACAAAGAAAGCTTCACTAAATGCTGCTGAACAACCCTAGCCAGTGTTGTCCAGCTGACACTGTAGAATTGGGGTTCAGCATATCCAACCTCAAATTAACTGCACCACAATTAACCACAACACGACTGCATAAGCTTTTTCAGGAGTAAAACTCATTTTCATTGTCAGCTATAAAAGTGGCCGTTCTCACTTTTATCAGTAAATTATTGCCATGCAAAGTGACTTGCATGCTAAGCGTCTAAAAGCCCCGACTTGCACAATTAAAGCTGCTAAGAGTGTTATGCGAGGTTTCTAGGTGCGTGTCCATGGTGTAATGGGCAGAGCATCGAGCTGCTGTGCTGAGGGAAGCAGGTTTGAAAACAACCTCTGGACATGTATTTTTCTCTTTTAATGCATTAGAATTCTTAGGGTACTTGATGCACTTTCCAAGAGCTCTGAATGCATGCATCTATTTATATATGTTTGTGTGTAATTGTTTCCCTGCCTACCTGGGTCACTGGGTTGTCTGTGGTCGAATGGTTAGCGCATCGGGGTGCCATGCTGAGGTAAAAAGGTTCGAAACCAACCATCGCACCAACTTGGGTTAGTGAATAATCTTTCATTGTGTGGATATGTAGACTCAGATGGAGAGGGCACTGTACTGCCATCTTCGAAGGGTGACCAGACTTCTACATCACCTGGGCCTACACTCCATGAGATGAACTCTACCTCCATCACCATGTATGATCTGTGGCCCCTCACTCTCGACCTTGATCTGCGGCGCATATTCTGGTGGGTCTTCATCATAACTGACGTCAATCAGCCCATCTGCAGCTCTGACCTCCCGACCTATTTGAACCTCACTGTCAGCATGCATCGTCAGCAGCATCCACCACATTTTGGAGCTGGGAATTCGCGCATTGCCCTCTTGGGTCCAGGCCATCAAAGACTTCCCAGTACCCATTACCCTATGCCAGCTGTGTAAGTTCCTGGGCCTAGTGAATTCCTCATGCTGCTTTATTCTGCACTGCACTGAGCTTCTGCACCCTTTGACTGAGCTTCTTCACACAACCAAGAGCTCCTCAACTGTGATTTCCTGGTCTCTGGAAGTTCAAGCTGCTTTTAGAGCTCGCCAACAAGCCATCGCCAATTTCGTACTTCTCATTTCGCCAAGAACTAACCTGCCTACTTGCATCAAGGCGGATGCTTCCAGAATGGCCATTGGCACTGTTCTCCAACAGAAAATTGACTCTGTCTGGCACCCACTGGGTTTCTTCTTTCGGAAACTCCAACCTGCCAAGACTTGCTAAGGCATTTTCGGCGATGAGTTGCTTGTCATCTACTCCACCACCCAGCACTTCTGGCACTTCTTGGAGGGCCAGCCATTTTAAGTTCTAACTGATCACAAACCTTTGGTGTTTATTTTCTGTACGAACTCTTCCAAGTATGTCACACGTTAACTTCGTCAAATGGCCTATATATCAGAGTTCACAATGGATATCCAGCACATCAAAGGCATCAGCAACGAGGCAGCTGATGCACTTTCATGCATCATCTCCCTCAGCACTTCTACGTCTGCTGTGGACTGGGAACGTCTAGCTTGGGTGCAGATTGAAGACCCAGAGTTGCAAGTGCTGTGCGACCACCCCCGTTCCCTCTGTCTGCAACTCGTTCCTCACCCGTTTGTGCCTAGCTCACTCTGGTGCGACATGTCAGCGGCTGCACCTCGTTCACTATATTTGAACAGCGCAACAAACGCTGTCCGACACATCCATTGCCACAACTCTAAATCATGCGAAAATTGTTGTTTTCCCAAAATATCACTCGTTATTTGCTCGCAGTTATCACATCGTCCACCGGCATTGACAAGCTGGCGTTCTGTCACTTGACAAGACTGCAAAAGCAGGACTGACACTGGATACTTTTATATGTATAAATTTTCATGCTGGCCTGGTTGGACTGCTTGGACCTGCTTTGGAAAGTTGTTTCAGCTGATAATGCCTCTCTTCTAGCCCCTTGTGACATCTGTGCCTGCAGCATCTGCGCCTTTCGCTTTTCAGCAGATAATGTTATCTGTTTTAAAAGACTGTCCAGGAACCTTGTGCTACCTTGATGATGTTCTTGTATGGGGTCTCACGCAACGTGACCACGATAGAAACTTGCTAAGTATCCCATCCTCATTGCCAGTTTGTGGTATTGCTTCGATGGGGTGGCCGGACGCGAGACCTACGGCGCGAGGCCTAACGGCCGGTGCATGAAGCACTGCAAAAGAAGAGTCGGACTTCTCTAGTCGGGGACCAGACAAAGAATGAGTTTGTTCCAGTGAGGGGAAAGGAAACACGGCAGGGTACACTTACAGCGTTGGGGGCGGAGTGGCGCTAGCGGTCATAACCATTCGAAACAGAAACTGGATATCAAAACGGGACATCACACCCCTCTAGTGTGCTGAAAGAGTTGGGTCTGCAACTTGCACATGGAAATGCACTCGCACGCTGTCGGCAAAAACAGCATCAATCATAATTGACAGCAATTATTAAACATATGTGCCGTTATATAGACTGGTTGGCGATTAGTCAATCAGCACCTTCTATTCTCATCAAGTGCCAACCGTAACACACCGCGGTTTCAACACCACACACACAACCGAATTTTGACGTAGCGAAGGCGGGCTAGATGCATTTCGCTAAGCAAGGTAAAAGTTCTCAAGTGCTCGCATTGCAATACGTCGAGCCTCTAAAAAGATGTCAGCGAGTGCTCATTGCCTCTTTTTGTAGTCTGCTAGCCAGAGAACTTCCAGAGAGCTGCCACACCGAACATGTTCTGGCAGCACTGCAGGTAGCCAGAACCGTCCAGCATGAGAAAAATGAATGCACTGCGCAAGTGTGTCACGTGGTGGGCACTCTGGCTGGCTCTGGCAGGCCGCAGGTAGCGAGAAGTGGCAAATCGAAGAGGCCTGCTGTAGATCCTGGCAAATTCAAAAGCTCAAAGCTCCGTCACCTGTATAGCTTGTCACCAATTCCCTTGAGGCTTTTGTATCAGAAGCCCAACCACCAAAACGAGCGAAAGAGGAAAGGAAAGTAATTTGCAAGAGTAATCAACCATTTACAAAACCACTAAAGAAATCATTGATTACAAGTAATTACAGTAATCCCTTGTTAAAATGAAGTTGACGAGATGGCAAAAAAATTATTTATACAGTCAAACCCCGCTACAACGAACGCCGCTTTAACAAAATATTTCCAATTCCCCGTCAGCTAGCCATAGAAGTCAATGCAAAAAAGTTCTCGCCACAACGAACAATTTTTCGGGCTCGTTTTCGCTTCAACGAAATTTTCGCTCGGTTGAAATGGGCTTTAAAATTTGTTCTGCGATAAAATAAACATAACCCCAATCGTCTGCAATTTTTCGTACATCCACGCTGCTTACGTTCACCAAAAACGCGCGCCCACTACACCGTCGCCGATAAACAAACTCATGAAGGGGCACCATTGTTTGGTGGTGATGACGATGGAGTTAGCCGCCTTGCGACAAGGTGCAGGCCCACCTTGCCAAACAGGAGCCACAGCTAATCTGTATCCATCCTAGGTCACGCGATCGCTGGCGCAACCTGGCGACGCAGATTTTAATTTGTGCTTGTGCGCGCGGCCAGCATGGCAACAAAGCGGAAGTTTCTTGCCTTGGAGGTTGTGGGGGTTACACTCTGCGTGCGGCTAGGGCTGAAGGCGAGCTCCGGATCTAGCCCCACGCAGTTGCTTCGTGGTACTCCCAAACCGTAGCGCGGGAATCGCGGCTACACCGGGTTCGGACGAATAAGGCAACCAGCAGTGTCAACGGTAATAACGTTTATTGCTATTAGCAATAGCGAACACTCGCAGAGGGACGCCCTCTCAGTAATACAGTAGAACCCCGCTGTTACGTTCCTCACTGCTGCGTTTTCCCGGCTGCTACGTCGTTTTCATCCGGTCCCGGCATAGCTTCCATAGGATCCAATGTATAAGGAACCCCGCTGTTACGTAGTAGCTGTGAAAACGTTCCCGCATGATGCGTCGCAACCCAAACCTGCCTGGGCTAAAGTTGGCAACGCACTCCAACTGCCATTTTGGCTTTTGACGAGTTTTGACCGGGCTTGGCTATGGAACTGGCTGCGAAAAGCCGCACGCCAGTTCGAGAGGCCGTCACTAGGTGGCCATTCGTGAAAAATGCTCTCACTATCATCACTGTGATTACGGTCACCGCATGGTTTGTTGGACGGGTCGACTCACGGAGGAAGGAAACTCGGGAGAGGCCCTGACGTCACTCTTTGCGAAGCTATAGCTAAAGGGAAGCCGGAAGTTGGCGTTGCTCATGGCGTTGCTCTACCTATCAGGCCAGCTCTCCTCTCTTGTTTACATTTCTCGCGAAACCACGCCGCGCTGCGCGCAACCGGGCTGCTCGGACGCGCGCGCTCCGCAGCAATACTAAACAATCGTTAGCACGTTAGCATGATTACGCCAAAGAGGGCAACATTTCCCGTGGATATTCCTTCGTCCGTTGCCATTGCCGTGGCGCGGTGACGACGAGGAGCACGAGCCGCATGATGCCGGGGAGTTGCCAAATCCTAGCTTTGGAGAAGCCGTCACGGCTCTGGACCTCCTCCGCAGGTACGTTGCACCTCACAGCGACACTGACAGCAATGCGGCCTTCCAGGCTATTGAGAAACGTGTGGTGATTTGTAGCGAGCGAAAGAAATGGCAAGCCGCCATTCTAGACTTCTTTGTGGAAATAAATAGTCTATAGTTGAAGCTGCACTTTTTTCATTCATTTTCGGAGCTTTCCTCACTGTTGCGTTTTCCCGGCTGTTACGTTTTTTTTCCTCGGTCCGATGATAAACGTATGAACGGGGTTCCACTGTAGTAGTAAATAGGCTTGCCTCGTTGTCTGGGTGGGTCAGACAAACGAGATCACTCACGGGATGCGGCAGGTGCTGTCGTACAGGCGGTCCAGGTGTCGGCGTCCCAAGAGAGAGAGTCTCCCCCGGTGGCGCGCTTTTATGCCTTTTTACCTTTTTGCCAGGGGAAGTCCTCCTCGCCCCCCGGATATGTTTCCCTTTCCTGTGAGCCGCGTGGGGGAGAGGGGTACGCGCGTCACAAGAGCGACGGAGAAAGGGAGGGCGCGTAGTGTCTCTCTCCCTTGTCTACGCCGGCCCGACCCGTCCGCCACGTGCGAACGGGACGCCGTGGGTACGCGGGAGGAAATGGAGGCGGGTGCTCCCCACATCCTCCTCCCCTTAAGAAGGCCCTCGGACGCAAAGAGTCGGACGCCGCTTTATTCGTCAAGAATGGCCCAGAAGCCGGTCTCCATCTCCTGGGGCTCCTCCGCCGCCTCCCTGTTGTCGCTGTCGGCCACTGCTGCAGCATCTTCGCTCGCTGTGCCAGCCGTCGTCTTTGCGGCTGGCTGCTGCGCTGCTGGTGGTTTCGCCGATGGCTGCTTCGCTGCTGGTGGCTCCGCTGCTGGCTGATTTGCCATCCCAGCAGCGGTGCCTGGGTGTCCGGTCGCCACGTGGAGCAGCCATTCCGCGAACTCGGTCTCGCGGGCCGATCAGGCCAGCATGGCCAGGACCGCTCCGTTTGGTGGTCGTGGCTGCGGCGGTGGCATACTGGTTCCTCTCGTCCGGAGCCGGTGCAGGGCCCCTCGGTCGTGGCTCTTGTGGATGCGGACCACGCCACAGCCGCACAGTCTTGTACCCGCCGGCAGGGGCAGGCAGGTGCCCTCCGCCCTCCGGTCGGCATCGCGTAGAGTCCGGCCCTGAAAGAGCTGGAACAGCCGTTCCAGAGGCGTTCCGATTCAGGCCCTCTCCTGCCGGTGCCAGGGTCGGTCGGATACGTATGCGGCTGGCGGGTAAACGAGCGTATGCGCCTGGCCGGTAAACAAGCGAGGAAACCTTCTCTCGCACTTGATACGGCCCAGTCCACTTCAGCGCCAGCGAGGGAGCTAACTGTTTGCTAGAATCGCTGAGAATGTGCTGGCGTCGAAGCACCAGATCGCCCACTTCGTAGCGGACGTTCTGATGCGAGCGGCCGTACTGCGCCTTCTGTTGCGCCCTAGCAGTGCGAAGGTTACGGCGTGCTTTGTGTAAAGCTTCTGTCATCTTGGCACATAGGTGCGTCACGTATTCAGCTTGTGCTGCCAGCGCGACCGATATTCCGCTGTGATCCACGAGAACTCTATCCATCGGATTCGGCAGCTCTCTCCCCAGGTTGAGAGAAGAAGGCGCATACCCAGTCGAGCGGTTCACTGTCGATCGTAATGCAAACCCGATCTCTGGAAGGTAGGTATCCCAGTCCTTATGTCTTTCAGAGAACGCGACAAGCATGTGCTTATTGTTGCGATTGACCCGTTCAGTGGGGTTCGACTGAGCATGGTAAGTTGTAGTTTTCTTGTGCTTAATGCCAAGTGCAGCGCAAGAGTCGACGAAAACCTTCGCGGTGAAGTAGGATGCATTGTCCGTTATGAACTGCTCCGGAAAGCCAAATCTAGTGAAAACCTCGATCAACTTATCTATGATCACTCGTGCCGTCAGTTTTCGCAAGGGGAAAAGTTCGACCCATTTACTGAAGTGATCTGTGACTACAAGCAAGAATTTGTTCCTGCTCGGTGTGGTGGGATACGGTCCCATGACGTCACATGCCGCGATTTGCCAGGGAGTCTGGCTGTCGATCGGCTGCATGAGGCCGGGTGGTCGTCCACCTCGGGGCTTCACGCTTTGGCACACATGACATGAGCGGGCGTAGCGCATCACGTCCCGTTTCATGCCTGGCCAGGTAGCGAGACGACACAACTTAACGTAAGTCTTGGGGCCGCTCGCGTGCCCAGCGATGCACGAGTCATGAAAGTAGCGTAGCAGTGCTCCTCGCAACGCGCGCGGTATCACCATTTTAAACGCCTCACTTGTGTCGTCCTCGGTGCGAATATACCTCAGCAGGACGCCGTCGGAATTCAGCAGATAAGAATCCAGCGCGCTCACAGCATTACCAACTGTTCTCGAGCGCTTAGCACTGACAGCAATACCAGCTGCCTCCATGTGTGCGGCAGCCACGCCACCCTGCTCCCGGAGCTCGGCGAGCACTTTTCAACAAAACGGGTCCTTCTGCTGAAGACGACTCCTGCGGAACCGACAACATCTACGTGGTTCACGCTCTCGTCCAGGATCGACGGTTGTTCCGTGTCCCTTACTTGGGCCTCTCCATCACCTCGGACTGGCGCTCGCGATAGTGCGTCAGCTACGGCATTGCTTTTTCCTTTGCGGTAGCGCACGGTGAAGTCGTAACGCTGCAGCAGCAGTGCCCAACGCGCCAGGCGGCCACTCGGCTCGCTCAAGCGCCTCAACCAAGTGAGAGCCATGTGGGCAGTCTCAATCTTGAATGCCACTCCATCGATGTAATAGTCGAACTTTCGCAGAGCGAAAACTATCGCGAGGCACTCCTTCTCTGTCACCAAGTAGTTCCTTTCGGCCGGCGTCAACGAACGACTCGCGAACGCAAGCGGTCGGAGAGTGCCTCCGTGCTCCTGAAGCAAAATTGCACCTAAGCCTAGGTCGCTTGCATCTGTTTGAATCACAAACTCCCTATTCAAATCGGGCAGCTGCAATTCGGCCGTGTCAGCGAGCACCTTCGTGAGGCCACGCAGTGCCGCCTCCTGCTCCTGACCCCAAGTCCACCGTTCATCTTTCCTCAAGAGCTTCGTCAAAGGTGCTTGCACTGCCGCGCAGTCTGGAATGAATTGGCGATAAAAGTTCACCAATCCCAGAAACCGCCTCAGTTCACAGATATCTTTCGGCGACGGGTACCTCAGTATAGCCTTGAGCTTATCCTCACTCGGCAGGATGCGGCCGTTGTCCAGCGTGAATCCCAACAGCGCTATTCTGCTCGCAGCTATCTGAGCTTTGTTCGGGTTCAGCGTGATACCCGCGGACCTCAGCCTGTCTAGGATGTCTCTCAAGTGGCACAAGTGCTCCTCGAATGTTTTCGAATAAACCACTATGTCGTCCAGATATGCGAGGGCATGTTGCCACTTCGCGTCTCCTAGCACTCGGTCCATCAACCTTTGATAAGTAGCGGGAGCTCCGACCAAACCAAATGACATTCTCTTAAATTGAAAGAGCCCCTGGTGACAAGTGAAAGCCGTTTTCTCTTTGTCACGCTCGTCCATTTCGACCTGAAAGTATCCACGACTAGCATCGAGCATCGTAAAGTACTTCGCCCCACCTAGGTTAGACACTAAAGAGGAAATGGAGGGTAGAGGGTACGCATCCTTCTTCTTAACCTTATTCAACCTGTGGTAGTCTACACAAAGCCGATAGGTATCGTCCTTCTTCGGGACTAGAACTACGGGGAAGCCCCATGGGCTGTTCGACCTTTCCACCACGCCTGTGTTGATGAATTCGTCTCACCAGCGGTGTCAACGGTAATGACGTTTACTGCTATTAGCAATAGCCAACACTCGCAGAGGGACATCCTCTCAGTAATAGTAGTAAATAGGCTTGCCTCGTTGTCTGGGTGGGTCAGACAAACAAGATCACTCACGGGATGCGGCAGGTGCTGTCGTCCAGGCGGTCCAGGTGTCGGTGTCCCAAGAGAGAGTCTCCCCTGGTGGCGCGCTTTTATGCCTTTTTACCTTTTTGCGAGGGGAAGTACGCCTCGCCCGCCGGATACGTTTCCTTTTCTTGTGAGCCGCGTGGGGGGAGAGGGGTACGCGCGTCACAAGAGCGACGGAGAAAGTGAGGGCGCGTAGTGCCTCTCTCCCTTGTCTACGCCAGCCCGACCCGTCTGCCACGTGCGAACGGGACGCCGCGGGTACGCGGGAGGAAATGGAGGTGGGTGCTCCCCACAAGGTGAAGGCGCACATCATGAGTGAGGCTTCGAGTGGCAGAAAGAAAGGGGACGTTGCAGCAGAGTTCGGCATCTCCAACAGCACGCCGTCGACAATTTTGAAGTCGAAGGACGCGATCACCAGTGTCTTTCTGCGGGGGCGTCCGCTAAACGGAAGAAGTTGATTCAAGCTGCACACGAGGATCTTGAAAAGGCGTTGTTTACACGGTTCCTCGACATACGTGCCAAGAAAATGCCAATCAGCGGAAGCGTGCTGCAGCAAAAGGCACTTAACTATGCTTGCATGCTCGGCATCGACGATTTTAAGGCAAGCGCAGGTTGGCTGACCCGCTTCAAGGCCCGACACGACATCGTTGCGAAAGTGTTGTGTGGCGAACAAGATGCATCGGCCCCGCCTCGTGCACTGGATGTAATGGACGCTTTTGACGTCATTCGTAATTTCATTGGCGCCCACGATGACGACGTCGCAATGCAGCTGCTGACCGAGTGCAAACGTCGCACCACGGCGATGATGACCAAAGGACGGAGGCAAACAAAGATGACCGACTTTTTTCGGAAATGAATTACGTTTTTGAATGTGTAGTCAAATCTGACTGCTGTGTTTTGGGTCAGATTTTGTCACAACGAAAGGTAACCGACTTTTTCCGGAAATAAATTATGTTTGTGAGTGTGTAGTCAAATTTGACAGTGTTTGGGGCAAATTTCGCCACAACGAAATTTTTGCTTCAATGAAATTTTTCGCGCGCCCTGCGAGTTTCGTTGTAGCGAGGTTTGGCTGTAAGTGGTAATTCGATAGAAGTGACCACTTGAGTAAAGCTAAAGCAGTCGACCTTTAATGCACCACAACTGTGAGGATGTCAAAACACAATCTAGTCAGTGAAGCAAAACTTCATTCAGGTGTAAAAAAGGCAGTGAGCTTTGGCTGTTTCAAGTTCTTACCGGGCACGAGCAACCACTGCTCTAATTTGACCAAGCACTGCACGAGGCCACGGTCACCGCCCATGCATTCAACCTTATTTCGCAGCAGGCGTACGTACTCCAGCTACTGCACCATACACTTAAATCTTGTTATAACGAAGTCGAAAGGGCGCTAAATTTTGTTCGTTATAAGTGTTAGTTCATTATAGCCACTGACTAATAATTTGAGACTAATTTATTGCACACGAGCGTGCACTTACTACAGGTAAGCCATCGCCAAGGTATCAGCTCCCGTCGTGGCAAGTGCTAATCGTTCTTACCGATACCGCACACAGGAAGAAACTGGAATCAAACACATAAGAACCAATTTTATTGCCTTCCATGTTGATGGCGCAAACCTTTCATGTCGACAGTAAAAAATAATCGGGTATGTTTTGCTGCTGTGTCTTCCTTAACCGAAGAACGACCTTCTTGGCAGCAGCAGCTATCTCAAGCCCATCTGCACCGTCTTCGTGGCTGCCAAAGTAGCTTCACAGTAGGTCCACCGCGTCCAGCGCCTGGTACAATGTCGGTACGTCGTAAGCACAGGGCAGAGTGTCGTTGTCCCCTGCGGCACCTTCATCGTCGCTTCCTTCGTGCTCCCGGGTAGCAAGCACAAAGTCGTCGTCTGTCAGCTCCTCCGTTGCCAGAATGTCGGCATCCACACTCACATAGTTGCAGAAGGTTTCACCTTCACACATGACACCAGCATTGTGGAGCACCCTCCATGACGGTAAAGCTTTGTCTGATACAGCGGCACCACTGGGTAAGGCCATTCAATTCAGTCCATTCAGTCGTCAGTGTCAGAGTTGCTTTCGTTTGCAGCAAATAATGCATGTTGAAAGCAGTTGGTGATGGTGCTGGCTGTCACATCCATCCATGCTGCATTAAGCATCTCTATTGCCATATACAAATTGACCTTCGTGTCGCGGTTCAACTGCATGTTTAACACAAGTTGCTCTATCACCCGCTTCTGGTATCCAGCCTTAAATGACATTATCACGCCTTGATCAAGGGGCTGTATCACTGACGTGCAGTTCTGGGGCAAACCAAAGTTCGATGTTCGTCAGCACAGCAGTGGTGTGGTGGGCAGCACAGCTGTTTAAGAAAAGGCATATCTTGCGATTCTGCCTCTTCAACTTCTTGTCCCAGTCATGCAGCCATCCCGCAAAAACTTCCCTTGTCATCCAGGCTTTCCGGTTTGATAAGTACTGCGGTAGAAGTCGCCTCTTTCCTTAAAAGCATCGTGGCGATGCGCTTTTTCCTATCACCAAAAGTGGCATCTTCTCCAATCTATCCATATTCGTACAAAGGAGCACAGTGATGTGGACCTTACTATGTTTCCCGCCCATACAGAGCTCACCTTTTAATGATAGGGTCTTCTGGGGTAACATTTGGTAAAAGAGAGCTGTTTCGTAGTTGAGCACATCCTTCTCTTCATACTTTTCAAGGAGAGGACCAACGTTAGCTTTCACCCACACCATTGCGGTTTAATTTTCAACAGCTGGGACTCTCCAGTGACGACCCTGCCAACAATATTGCAGCGCTCCTTAAAACGTTGCAGCCAGCCATAGCTTGCAATGAAGCTGTTGCAGCCCATAATGCAAGCAAAGTCTCTCGCTTTTCTCTGGAGCAGTGCCCCACTCACGGGCAAATCAGCAGCCCTTGCATTAAAAAATCACTTGTACAGCGCCTCTTCCACGGCTTCAAAGGCAGGAGACCGCAGCTTCTTCTGGCTACTTTTCGCGCCACATGCGACAATGCCAGCGATGACTTCTTTGCTGCTGAGGATTGTGGAAAGGGTAGTCGGCGCGATGCCGAACCCCTTGGCTACTTGAGTTTTCTTCGTGCCTGACGCAACAGCCCTAATTATGGCTGCCTTCTGATCCAAGGCGATAACTTTCCGTTTTAGCTTCAAGCTGCTGCTGCCATTCATTTCTCTGTTGTAAAACAGGCGACACGGCGGAAAAAGCACTGACGGACAGCGTACGGAACAACGCAATCAAAGGCGCGCGGCACTCCGCTGGCAGTGCGCACTGCACGCAACGGACGGAGTGGCTTGGCTGCTTGGCTAGCTTGGCTTGGCTTGGCTTGGAGCGTTGCCGGATGATGAGGGGCCACCATGGAAGATTTGAACTGCCGTTTTGGAGGGCCACAACGCGTCGCGCAATTTAAGAAATCTATATGTTGTGTACAAAGTGGCTTGTTAGGTGCGATTTTGGAAGGAAGATTTTTCGTTATATCCGTTGATCAATTAATCTTTTTTCGTTAAAACAAAATCTTAAACACATGGGTTTCTATGAGGACTTTCAAGGGGAATTACAGTTCTTTCGTTATATCCATTATTTCGTTATAAGCCGTTTCGCTATAATGAGATTTAAGTGTAGTAGCACTTCACGTGGCTTTTCGTCTGCTGGCTCTTCGTCCTCGTCGGGGCCACAAACAGTGTCAATTAGCATCTCCACATCCGTCGCTGGGGCGGCAATGGGAGCAGCAGCGTCAGCCAACGCGAATGTCTCGAAGTCGCCTTCTACCTCTTGGCCAGCAGTTTTACGAACAGCCTCATACAGATCGCTGCAAGTCCGGTCGTCGTCAGGCTGGTCATCGTCAGGGTCGCTGATGACTGCACGGGAAACGCCGGCGTGCGCAGAGCAGTTGGCAACCTTTGAAGGTGCGAGTTCTTTCCACGAGAAGTTCAGCAAATGGATCACACCAAGCAAACCAATGCTGTACCTCTTACTGGCACCATATTCTGTGAGCATATGCTGCAAAAGAGCATTGCGGTAAAGCGTCCCAGTGGTCTCAATGATGCCCTGATCCATTGGTTGCAGTACCGCGGTTGTGTTCGCAGGCGAAAATTCCCCAGCGATTGCCTTGAGGTTGTCGATCTTCCTGTGGTTCAGACAACTGTCAATTGTGAAAAGCACTTGCTGATTCTTTGCATCAAACCGTCTATCCACACGGCGCCCATAGTCTTCAAAAATAGCAGCAGTCAACCATGCTCGCTTGTTGCTTCTGTAGATGCAACATGTAGTTGCTTCTGTAGAAGCACCATTGCTTTTCTGCCTTCCCCAGTATCAACAAAGGAAGCTTGTCCTCACCTGTTGCATTGGCACCAAACAGCACCGTGACACGCTCCTTGCTCTGTTTTCCTACAGATGAGGATCTACCAGTGGTAGTGAACATGCGATTCGGTAACATCTTGAAGAAAAATGGAGCCTTGTCTAGGTTGTAGATGTCTTTGTCTTCATACTTTGCAAGAAGAGCTTGGAGCTGATGTTGACGTCATACGTCTGTAGTGTCACGGTTCATGGCTGCTATTTCGCCAATGATTGACTTCAAGGTCACGCTGTGTCATTTCTTGAACCACTCAAGCCAGTCATTGCTGCACTTGAAATCTTTATGGCTCATTTGGAGGGTGAGAGCTTCGGCTTTTGCAGTAAGTACAGGTCCATGCACGGGGAGATTCGCACTCCCGGCATCCTTCATCCACTGTAGAAGTGCACCTTCCACTTCAGAGTATCTTGAATCGCGATTGCTCTTTCTCTCCACCAAGAAGCTCTTTCCAAAGCCATCCAGCACAGCTTCCTTGTTTTTCAATACAGTTCATTAAGTAGACAGCAGTACGCTGAATTCCTTCGTGATGTCAGTTTTCCACCAGCCGCCTTTTCCCCCTTCTTTGATGAGCAGAACTTCCTGCTCCAATGTCAGACACTTTCATCCGAAGACTGACAGAGTCGTTTATCACTGTAGATGACAACAGCACTTGCGAGGCGTGCCTAACGAAGCACTCCGAATAACACACAATCACATGGCCTGCAGCATGGATCCAAACGTACGCGCTGTAAGGGCCAAACTGACTGAACACGGTGGGCAACGCAGAAGGCAAAAGCTTCAAAACATCGTTAGGGCATCTCGCTTTTCTAGGTAGTGCGCTCTGGTGATGGGGACGGTTGCAAGGGTGGGCTTGGCATTGGCTTCACATGCAGCGGAAGAAAAGCGATCGGAGTTGTGGAGACCAAGAAGCAGGAACCACAGAAAGGCACCCGTTGGTGAAAGATTGTGCTTGAGAGGGCAGGCCGGAAGAGGGCAGCTTTGGAGGAGCAGTGACGTTGAAACAGCAGCAAGGAGGCGAGGAGTTGACATGAAGGCGAGTGAGAGGAGTGATTGGCATCCAAACGGCTTGTAAACTGGACAGAGAATGAGGAGGGGAAGGCAGTGGCTGCTTTATAGAGGGTGCAGAGGTCACAGAATTCTACGAGAGTATCGCGCTGGAAAGCGCCGCAAATGCCATGGCTCGAGTTTGAGGTTGTGTTTGTTGTGCTCAAAAAAAACTATGAGCCGCTCAGTGTAGGCTCGCCGCACGATCGTGAAAACCAAACGGTTTTGCAGCAGGGGCTTTGAATGATCAGTGGGCAATTTTTTCCCGAGGTGTGCAGCCGTGAAGTTTGCAAAATGAGTTTTTCGGCGCACCATTGTCGATGATATTGTGCTAATTCTACAGTTCCAGTGTCGATGTTTGTGCACCATTGCGTCCACGCCATTTACAAATCTCTAGGAACAAAATTCAATGACCCTACTACGCATTTAGACCGTTCGTCTAAAGTCGGATGGCGCAAATCAAGCATGACCGGCTCAAGAAAATCACAAGAAACACTAGCTTGCATTGACCCACCATGTTGACAGCCTGACTTGCTGCTGGTTATGCTAGAATTTTTTGTGTTTTGGCAAGTTAAAAGTCGATTTGCACCGTCAAAAGTGCTATGACGCTAGGGGTGGTATTTTATTGCGATGCAGGCTGATTATGGTGAGCGGCGAGCAAATTTCTAGACCGGCTTCCCCAAAGTAGTCTTCCCAATTTGTTAATGTAGCTCCTTGCGTTTAACATGCCACTTATAATCGGAGGGACACTTCTTTTGTCCTTCTTGGCACCTTTCAGTGCCAGAAGTGCTCTTTAGAGCGGTAAAACTTTGCTCATCGCTCGCACCCCATGGAATGCTATGGCGCAAGTCTGCCCGTGGTGTTTTGGGCACTTTTTGCAATCCAGGAGACCGTGGTTTTCTGGAATCGCAAAGCGTCAGGAAAAATCTATTTTCATGCGGATTCTATTATGGGGGACACCAGCTATGCAATTGTGACCGAGATCAATGGATCGGGCACGCTGCATTATGGAATTTGACAGCTTCCGTAAACACCTGGGAGCACTTGACAATCTCTTGGTACCTGTTACCAGGTGGTCAACGGTCGTGGGTTTGGTACTTTTGTGGCCTGTTCCGTGCCTGCATGAGACTAATTTGTCGGCGGTATTAATTTGACACTGCGTGCACAAAAGGGTCGCCGTCGCCCGGCAACGGCGATGCCTCCGCTGGCCACTTCGCTCTAAGCGGGTTAAGCTCTTCGTGCACTTCGAGTAATGCGGCTTAAAATGCATGCATTTGGGTCGGGACTAGAAGAAATTTCGAATAAAGAGATTTGGTTATAACGAGGGATTACTGTAATTTGGGGCATGGCCTGACAGTGCAACTACCCTTCCAAGGAAGTAGAGGAAAGACTAATATGTGACTGTTTTGTTGTCGGCTTGCTTGACAGCAAGCTGCAATTCGTCAAATTTGTAGAAGGCATGACTCAGGATGAGAGTTCCACCACTGAAGGCCTCTCTCAAAGGCTGTTCGTAGGTCTCAGGCTGCTGAAGGAACTGTACAAGATCCTCACAGAGCCAGGGGCCGTTCCGTTCTCCTTAAGCACACCAAGGAGGATACCCATATGATGTGCCCCGTTGTAAAATCTGAGCTCAACAAGTTGGGAATACAAGGCAATTGTAGGTGGATCACAAAAGCTGACAACATGGTGTACTGGCCTGGTGGTGGTGGGGAAACACTAGTAGCTACCACATATGCATGGACTTGACCAAACAAGTACGTCCTCCGGGAGTGACATGTCCTACTGATGGCTGAACAAGCACCTCGGAGCGGCGAAGGTCTTTTCAAAGCTGGATGCGACATCTAGTTTTCATCCGGTCAGGCTGGCGGAATGCAGCCAGGAACTTACCACGTTGATAACACCTTTTGGCAGGTACTGTTTTTAATGACTACTTTTCAACATTACCGTCTGTACCAGAGTACTTTCAGTGCCAGATGCCCAGATTTTGGAGGGGCAGCAAGGCATGGTTAACAAGACTGACAATATTCTGTTGTTTGGCCAAAATCGAGAAGACCACGACAGAAGACTCAGAGGTGTTGGATCGGTTAAGCGGGGCAGGGCTCACCCTAAATAAAGAAAAGTGCAAGTTCGGCATGTTGAGCGTCAAATTCCTGGGCATTGTGGTCTCTACAGACGGCATCTCGCCAGACCCAACTAAAATTGAAGCTGTTCAGAAGATGGAACCACCCGTGGCTGTCGGAGGTGTTCGAATATTCATGGGAATGGTAAATCATGTTGCAAGATTCTTGCCACATCTGTCGGACACGCTGGCCCCAATTCGGGAACTTCTGTGCAAGCGGACAGCTTGGTTGTGGGGCCACCCCAGCAAGCAGCCTTCGAAAAAGTAAAAGCTATGCTGTCTTCAGAAACCTGCATGGCCTGCTATCACCCAACTCACCCAACTGTGGTCTCTGCTGATGCAAGTTCTTTTGGGCTCAGAGTGGTCCTGATGCAGGATCAGCCAATGGATGAAAGAGGGGCTGTGGCCTTTGCTTCATGTTCATTCACAAAGATTGAGCAGAGACACAGCCAGACAGAAAAGGAGGCCTTAGCTGTCACATGGGCCATATAATACTTTGACCAATTTCTTCAAGGCCTCCAAATTGTTGTTGAAACAGACCATCAGTCACTAACAACACTCCTGGGTGACATGGAGGTGGATTTGTTACCACCCAGGATACGACGCCTACAATCCAAGTTAATGTGCTATCAGTTCAAGGAACTGTATGTTCTGGGCAAGCTGCTAGCTACTGCCAACACATTGTCAAGGGCTCTGCTTCCCTCTTCAGACACTGAAATTGCTGCAATTGCTTCCCTTGAAAGCTACATGCAAGTGGTTGTGGAAACCATTGGTGAGAGCGCACCAGCTGACTTGGAAACAATGAGAAGGCATCAAGCGTCTAATTGCGTCTGCTCTACCTTGGACAAGTTCTGCAACTATGGTTTGCCGTCTAAGTCCAGAGAATCTGTAAACTTGACACTGTATTGGAAACACTGTGCTGGACTTTTGGTTGCTGACTCACTTCTGCTGAAAGGGGGTCGACTGGTTGTTCCTGCAGCCCTTCAAGCGGAGGTCTTATGACTGGTTCACGAAGGCAATCTTGGAGTGGCTCGGTCTAGAGCAAGAGCCCTTGATTCGGTATGGTGGCCTGGAATAAGCCGCAGAATCGAGGAAGTGGTCAAAAACTGCGAACAATGTACAAGTGTGAGAATGCTGAAGGCAGAACCCATGGTACTGACGGCTACCCCAGAGCTCCTGTGGAAACATGTGGAGGCTAACACCTTCCATTTAGAAGGTCAGGACTTCCTATTAGTAGGTGACGACTATTCAAGGTTTCCGGAAGTACTCGAAACGTCTGTGTTATTTTCACCATGACTTAGTCATCATCATCAGCCTGGTTACACCCACTGCATGGCAAAGGCCTCTCCCATACTTCTCCAACTACCCCGGTCATGTACTAATTGTGGCCATGTTGATCCTCCAAACTTCCTAATCTCATCTGCCCACCTAACTTTCTGTCGCCCCCTGCTACGCTTCCCTTCCCTCGGAATCCAGTCCGTAACCCTTAATGACCATCGGTTATCTTTCCTCCTCATTACATGTCCTGCCCATGCCCATTTCTTTTTCTTGATTTCAACTAAGATGTCATTAACGTGCGTTTGTTCCCGCACCCATTCTACTCTTTTCTTATCCCTTAACGTTACACCTATCATTCTTCTTTCCATAGCTCGTTGCGTCGTCCTCAATTTAAGTAGAACCCTTTTCGTAAGCCTCCAGGTTTCTGCCCCGTACGTGAGTACTGGTAAGACACAGCTGTTATACACTTTTCTCTTGAGGGATAATGGCAACCTGCTGTTCATGATCTGCCAATGCGTGCCAAACGCACCCCAGCCCATTCTTATTCTTCTGATTATTTCACTCTCATGATCCGGATCAGCAATCAGTGACCGCAATTTTTTCATCATCATGTTTCCTGACCAGACAAACTTTCATCGAACTCCTGACTACAAGTACTGACTCTGCGTGGAACGTCAAGCAAATCTGTTATTACTGCATTAAAAAGCATTATGGCTCGATTCAGTGTGCCAGAAATTCTTCGGAGTGACAACAGACCACAGTTTTCGTCAAAAGAATTTACAGACTTTGCATTGACGTATGGATTTAATCACTGCACGAGTAGCCCCGTTTTTCCCCAGTCAAATGGGGAAGTGGAACGTACAGTATGAATGGTGAATGAACTTGTGTAGGAAGATCATCGAACGTCACATGGCTCTGCTGGTGTACTATCGGGGACAAACGTTACTGGACCATCCCACACGGTCACGGAGCAGCTGGCAGTTCGTGGCACACTCTCACAGTGACGTGCCTGGTCACGAGACCGGCGCAGGGCGCGTGCGCGTTCCTCTTTACCTGCAAGCATGTCGATTTTTATTGCTCCGAGCTGCCGCTAACCGGTCGCCGGGGCGCGCCACTAGTCGAGCTACGAGTGTTGTCATGGTCGTGTGCAAGTCCCAGGGCAAGCGAGCGTGAGGCGCCTGTCAGCGCGCCCCGGCGACCAATAAGCGGCGGCTCGGAGCGATAAAATTGACATGCTTGCAGATGAGGGACGCACACATGCCCTGCGCTGGTCTCATGACCAGGCACGTCACCGCAAGAGCACACAGCGAAGCGCTGCCAGCCGCTCCACGACCATACGGGACGGTCCAGTGACTTTTGTCCCCGATAGTACAGAGACACTCCCAGCTCAACAGGCTTCAATCCAGCTCAGCATTTTATGGGTCGGTGCCTGAGCACCCCTATGCCAAAAGTTTGTGACCATATAACTTTGAAACTGCCTGACCACAGACTACAACTGTCATCACAGTGCTCAACCACTACCATGTCTACAACCTGGCCAGAACGTCTGGGTGACAGGTGCCAGGTGTGCTGCTCGGGTTCTTAGTTGTGGTCAGTTCCACGTGGCCAAGCAGTGAGGTGAAGCGCATGAAGATAGCGTCGAAGCTACCTTATGCTGAGAAACCACCAAGGAAGCTTCCACTGAGGGCCCTTCAGTAAGGAAGCTTTCAGAGTGACATAAAGCAGCCTCACTGCAATGAAGGCTTCCCTGCTGAAGTAAGGAAGATTTCATTGTTTGGCCTGAGGGGTCTACACATGGTTGTGAACCCCATTCAAGCAGCCCCCCACATTTTGAAAGGAATAAAAACCATTCCAGAACAAACCTTGTGCCTAAGTAAATGTAGCAGCACAGCTGTCATATCTAAAGATTCATGTCATGTGGCATAATGGCAAGTTTATTAACAGCATTCATCCTTTGTGGCCAAATGAGTTTTGAAAATGCCTTGAATTTTCAGCTAATTGACCTAATTCCTTAGCTTGTAGCAATTGTTTGAAAATCAAGCTGTGTCTGGACAAATGCACACAAAGGATCTGGTACATATCTCACGCAGTACCAACAAGATTAAGAACACAGGCATCAGGCTTCCTAGTTCAAGGACATGTTCATAACGTGCAACAGAAGCCCTGCCCTCACCTGAATTGGCGATGGCTTCACAAACTGGTTCTTGTAAATTTCATTCAAGATTTCCGCTGCAAATAAGAATTTCAAATGTGCTCAGTATGCTGATAATGGCATGCATGAAATGTCACTTGATCTGCATAGGAGATTTATAAAAAGTACATTAAAATATAAACAAAAACTAATGAATTTTATGTGAGAGGTGGGTGGCACAATATGTTTACATGAAGAAAAGCAGCTGCAGCTATAGCTCCAAAAACAGGAAATCTCTATATTTATGCTGTTACAGGGAGAATCTATATACAGAGGACATGTCTATAAGGCAAGGTGCACAATGCTGCAGCAATGGTAGGGCTACCGCATGCACACCATGGTCGTCATGATCCAAGCACTGACCACAGGATCGCTGCCCATGACATGACCTGCTGGCAGCAGAAGCACGTCCTGGTTCAATTAGGGCTTGGCTCAAGAGTGGTATGGTTTAAGGCACAAGAGACAAGCTATGTCATTCGTGATTGTGGCGGACAGTGACTTAGGATTTTGCTAAGAGGTCTTCTCATAGGTCACGTTAGTGAGCTTGCGTATGACACATAACATAATGCGAGAAATTTTCTGGATAAGCCAATGCAACATGATGGTAACCACAGCAAGACGAGCGATCCAGAAGAGAAATGCACATCCCCGTGTCGGCGGTCATAGAGACATTATTGATTAATCTGTGAAGCCAATATGTCACCTCGGGCAACCTGTCAGCAGAGGGAGGAGCATAATAAGCATAGTAAATGGATGAGTCTATGCGAGGATGGCATATGGTGTCCATGGACAATGGTGGGTCGTAGCCCAATAGTAGATAAAAAGGTTAGTAGCCAGCTGTGTCATGACGGGAAGTGTTGTAGCAGGTCACTCAGATTGTCTACCAAGTTGACATTTTCGAATTCTTTGAGTTTTCCAGGTTTCCCCCGAGTGCCTGTGCAACATTCCCTGGTGACGCAGAACTTTGTTTTATGTCAAGACGGGCTTTCACTTTCTAGTAAGCATGTTAAAAAATAAAAAACGACTTAATCCAGTTTGAATAGCAAGTAGTAGTGTTTATTTTATTAAAAACAGAAAACAGAAGGGAGGGGTTAGTAAAATGTGCAGTGAATAAAGTATCTTAAAGAAAAGTAGGCAAAGCCCATTGCAAATCAAGTCGAACATTTTCAAATATGAATAAAAAGAGATGCATACAGAAGCAAATATTTTTGAAAATGAGCTATGAGCTATTTCTATCAACTGACAGCAAGGTCTTTGGTATTAGGCCTGAACTTTGTCACAAGTGAGATTCCCTTAGCAGCTGGAAAGTCAACCTCAGGTGTCCTGACATACTCTCAGCCCGTGCACAACGCCTTAGTGTTGCGTTTCACTGCTTTAAAGAGTTTATTTTGGTTTGGATGAGGGACACATGCATCTCGGCGTCAGCTAACACTGTTTTTTGAGGTCAAGCTTTTTCTAAGCAGCGGCGGCACACTTCCTTTCCCGTTCATTCCTCAATGTGTCGGTCCTTTCTATTCTCGCCCTCCTTGCACCGCGCGTTCACCCCACGGACCATATGAAGCATCCTCTTGGACAGTCAACGCCTGATTTTTCAGACTCCCTAGGGGGGCGCGAAGACGTCCGAAAAATCGGGCAACCAGAAAAAACGAATGCATGTCTTTTACTGCCCTTAAGAGCTCTAATCGCCACAGGCACATCCGAAAAAGCTCTGAAGGCCTGCCAGTACACTTATTAGGCATGTTGGTGCTCACACTGTGACAGGAGATGGTGAGTGCATGCGTGTATAAATAGCAGGGTGTCCACCAAGTTGACAATTCTAAATTCCCTGAGTTTTCCACGTTTTCCTTGAGTGCCTTTGCAATATTCCCTGAGTGACACAGAACTTTGTTTTATGTCAAGACGGGCTCCCGACATCATGTTGCCCAATGGTGTCACTCTCTAGCAAGCATGTTAAAAAAATAAAAAACCTAGTCCAGTTTGAATAGTAAGGGGTGTGTTTATTTTATTCAAAAGAAAACAGAAACGAGGGGTTAGTGAAATGCACAGCAAATAAAATATCTTCGAAAGAAATAGTAAAACCCATTGCACATCAAGTCGAACATTCTCAAATATGAATAAAAAAGAGATGCGTACAGAATATTCTCAAATATGAGCAGTTTCTATCAACTGATAGCAGGCTAACTGGTATGAGGCCCGAACTTTATCACAAGTGAGATTCCCTCGCAACAGCTGGTAAGTCAACCTCAACTGTCCTGACATACTCTCAGCCCGCGCACAACACCTCAGTGTTGCGTTTCACTGTTTTGAAAGTTTTTTTTTGCTTGGATGAGGGACGCCTGCATTTTGGCGTCAGCCAACACTTTGCCTTTAGAGTACAAGCTCCTTCAAAAAAGCGGCGGCATGATTCCTTTCCCGTTCATTGCTCAATGCATAGGTCCTTTGTCTTCTTGTTCTCCTTCAGCTGCGCGTTCGCCACACGGACAATTTGAAGCATCCCCTTGGACAGTTTTACAGTCAGCGTATGATTTTTTGGACTCCCTAGGGGCTGCGAAAACATCTAAAAAAAAATGAATGCATGTCTCTTACAGCCCTTAAGGGCTCAAATCGCCACAGACACGCCCGAAAAAGCTCTGAAGCCCTGCCAGTACACTTATTAGGCATATCAGTGCTCGTACTGTGACAGGAGATGGCGGGTGCACGTGTGTATAGTTAAGGAATACATACTGTGTCCCGTAAAAGTTGCGCCTTTCCACACTTTAGTATGCTTCACAGCATAACACTTCTGCATTGAGGCGAAACTGACTTTCGGGAACCGGCATTATGCAATGCGCCGTGCCTTCCTAACTTCGAAGCCAATCGCAATCACCACAAAGGCGGTGTCGGTGCCATTGCTGACAGCGGTGAATTCTTTCAATGGAAAACACAGCACAGTACAGCAAGAAGCTTAATACCGAACCTCGAAGCAGCTAGGCCTAGCATTGCTGCGGTGGTGGCTATACGGCTGCCAGCGGATCTGTGTGCGAGTGTGCCAGTTCGAGGCGGCGAGGTTATCAAAATGGCGGCGGTTGTGGCTTTTATTAATGCCGATTCTGACCGGCAGTCACGGCAAAAAGTCCGGAAAATCTGACGGCGAAGGGTTCTAGCATCCAAAATTTCAGAAGTTCTTATACATTGACCCTATGGGGTGGACATTCTTATACACTGACCCTACGTAGCGGGGTCGCGAAGCCGTCCAAATTATTTGGCGTCCGGAAAGTCGCTCGTTGACTGCACTCTGACAACTCTTTCAGCCGACGACGTGGCGTCAAAGACCATTCGTTGTGATTCCTCTCTGTTACTCGAGCCAGTATTACCGCGACTTTCGTTCCCTTTCAATAAAATTACAGATAATTTTCCCTGATAGAAGCACAAATTCCCCGAGTTTTCCATGAGTTTTTCCAGACTACTCAAAATGCCTGAGAATTCCCGGTTTTCCCGGTTGGTAGACACCCTGAATTAGGAAAAAGCGAAAGACACTTTGTCGAGACTAAAGTGTGAAATGGTGGAAGCCTGACACCATTGCCAATGGCTATTTGTTGCGTCGGAAACACCACGGAGGCACACAACTCGTACCCTGTTATGTGAATGTTTGTTTATTAAATGCCTGCAACGTCATTTACGCCTATTTCTATCGTTTCGATGTCTTCTGAGCCCATCATTTCAAAGCTGTCATCTGGGAGCATGTCGGCTTGCAACTCATGGCCGGTGAACTCCTTGTGCGTTAGAGGGTCCACATCCAGGTTGGCTGCTTTGCAGCGCTGAACTGTTGCAGTGCCATTTGTGGATCAAGAGGAGACGCGTCTTCTATGGCGGTGTCGGGGTGTAGCTGGCCATCCTCATCATCCACTTTGCTCGATTGACTTGTACTTGCTCGGCTTGCCGCGGCAAGACGGCGGTCACGGCACTTCTGAGCTTCATTTGGCTTGGTACCCGGAGATGCAGCGAGTCGCTTCAAGCGCATTGCCTCTCTTGCGTTGCCCCATCGTGTCCCTGGACTCTGTGGTGTCGAACGCGCCTCGCCGCCTTGATGCATGCGATGTATACGCTCAGCCCCTCTTGAGCACCGCTTGCGTTAAGCAGCTGCCGCACGTCGCGTGTTGGGAGACACTGGTTTGGCGAGACGAGATATCCTTCCCACATGATACCGCAAAGTAAACTACCACCACCGCCGCCGCCACACCACACCCAAGCAGACGGTCGCCACGCACACCTAGTGACAGTGACGTCAGGCCACACAGCGCCCAATCGGGAGGCCACCTCAAGCGCCTGACGACAGTGAAGTCAGGGCGCACCGTCGAACACATGGCCGCCACGCATGCTGATGTGATGAGTCATACCATGCAGTGCCGAACCACCCCGACACCCGCACTTGATGACAGTGACATCACGCACGCGAGCCAATCAAAAGGTGCACACCTGCGCCTAGCGACAGTGCGTCACGACACAAAGGAGCCCAATCAGGAGGCCGGAAAGCTGGGACAGTTGCTGCTAATGGCAGATGACCTTGACAATGAGCCACCAAAGGCTTCCACCTTAACATTAACTGTGTCCCGTGACAACTGCCTCTTCCCATGCTTAAGCTTCACTGCAATAGTTCACATATACTCCACTGTGTAACATTGCCCTGCTGAGGCGAAGCTGCCTTTCAGGAACCGGCATTGTGCTTGAGGATTACAGAGGCAGAGTCAGTGCCACTGCTGACAGTGGTGAATTCTTCCAAGGAAAACATGGCACCAAACAGTAAGAACCTTAATAGCGATCGTTGAAGCAGCTAAGCCTCGCGTTACCGCGATGGTGGCTATGGCTACCAGTGGATCTGCGTGCAAGAACGCCGGTTCGAGGCGGCGAGGTAATCGAGACGGTAGTGTTGGCTTTGATTAATGCCATTTTGAACCTGTGGTTGCGGCAAAAAGTCCAGAAAATCGGAAGGTGACAAGTTCTTGCATCTAAAATTTCAGACATTTTTATACACTGACTATGGGGTACGTGGTGCCACGAAGCCGTCCACAGTATCGAGCATGTCTCAAAAATCAGGTGTCCAGAATATGGGTCGTTGACTGCACACTGGCAACTCCTCCAGCCGACGACACGGTGTCAAAGACAATTCGTTGCAATTCCTCTCTTTTACTCGAGCCAGCATTAGGGTGACTTTCGCTTCCTTTATATAAAGAGACAGCTAATTTTCCTTGATAGAAGTACAAATTCTCTGAGTATTTCTAGACTATTCAAAATCCCTGAGAATTCTCAGTTATCCCGGTTGGTAGACACCCTGTCAATAAATGGAGGTTGATGTCCCAGTCTCGGTGGTTCTCAGACAAGTACATAGAAAGTATTATCTGTAAGGGTACAGGTGAGGAGTTCAGTAAGGCTATTTGTCTGTGGATGGTACGTTCTGGTGAAGTTGTGATTGGTTGAGCAGGAACAAAGAATGTTGTTGACTACTTTAGACAAGAAGCAGCAGGCCGTGGTCCTTCATTAACTGACCAGCAGCACCGTAGTGCCGAACACCCAAGGCGAACATTGGAGTCCTTGATAAAAGAAAGCCAGCAAAGAGCATGGTGGTCTGTAATAGCTGAGAATTTTCTAATGGCCAAGACGAGAGCTAAGCACTCGCATTCTGTGAAGGAGCAATTTTGCTTCGATGGCAACAGAATGTGGCTTGCATAGGCAACCACACGGTGCAAGCTGTGCTATGTTGTGCGAGGACAGCAGCTATGCCGTGGCCACTGGCATCGGTTTCAACGTCCGTGCTGGCTGGCGGTTCGGTATGTGCTAGAGCAGGTGGGTTGGTTAGGATGGCAACAAGCAATGAAAAAGATGTCCGCCTGTATCCAACTCCAAGTGAAAATCACGTCCTTCTTGAGTAGGTCAGTGAGAGCATGGGCTACTTCCACGTAGTTCTGGTCAAAACGGCAGAAGTAGGCGGCAGAAGAAATCTGCGCATGTCCTAGGTATGGAACTGACTACTGTAAAAACCCAGATATAATAAGAGTTTTTCTTTTTCTATTATTAGGGCCCCAAATTTTTGCCTCGTACTACATGCGAATTCAAACGAAAATTTCAGTCAGAAATTTGGGCTAGAAGTTTTGGTTTCGTCATTGTTGCGTGGCTATGGCTTGACTTCGTTATTGCTGCGTAGCTACGACTTGGTTTCTTTATTGCTGTGTGACTATAGCATCATTTTTTTATTGTTGAGTGCACACTTGGGCAGCACATGTGCAAACCACGCTTCGCAAAGTGCACCTTTTTTATTCCGCATTGAAGGACCAAGCTGTCCGAACCACGAAAACAGTACTCGGCTGCTCTCAAGAGAAAGGTTATTTTAGCTGCACAGGACATCGGCAACAGTGTGGCTGGGAGGCAGTTTGGCGTCAACGAGGGAAGCATTCGCGGATGGCGTCGACAGAAGGAAGCCCTTTTCAAGTGCAGTGGAACGCGAAGAAGCTTTCACGGCCCAAAAAGTGGGACATTCCCGGAAATCGAACTCGCCCTGATGGAATTCGTACGCCAACAGCGAGTCACGCATCTAGCTGTGAGCGCAGAGATTATGCAGGCAAAAGCTAAGGAGCTTGCAAGAGAAAAAGAGCTGCCGAGCTCTGCCTTCAAAGTGAGTAAGCACTGGATTTATTGCGACATGTGCTGTGCTGAATTTTCCTTACGCCGCCGAACTTCGATTTCACCAAAGCTGCTTGAATCGTTCGAAGAGCTGCTAGTGGCTTTCCAGCGCAATGTTATTTCGCTGGCCAAGTCCAAGAACTTACAGCTAGGGCAAATCGGCAATGCTGACCGGTTTATCTGGACATGCCATCACCTCTCACCGTGCTTGAAAAGGGCTCTAAACAAGTTTATGTCCGGTCCACTGGCAACGAGAAAACGCGAGTTACCGTCATGTTGTCGTGCATGGCAGATGGACGCAAAACAGTACCTAAAGGTGAGGAACTGCCAAAAAATGTGGTCGTGAGATGCCATAAGAAAGGCTGGATGAACGAGAATCTTGTGCTCGACTGCATAAAGTCCGTCTGGCGTAGGCCGCCCGGCGTACTGTTGTCTTTTCCGTCCATCCTCGTGCTAGATGCATTTCGTTGCCATTTGGCCGACTCAATGAAGAGGCTGCTGCGCGAATTCGGCACTGAACTCGTCATTATCCTGGGTGGGCTGACTTCTCAGCTGCAGCCTCGAGATGTTGGCGTGAACAAGCTGTTCAAGGAGGCGGTCAAGCGGTGTTACACAGATTGGATGCGCTCAGGTGCGCCTGCAGTGATGCCGACTGGGTGGCTGAAGCGGGCTTCGCCAGCCACACTATGCAATTGGATTGTGGAGCATGGGCCAGCATACCAGAAGACCTAGTGCGTCGCGCATTCAAGAAGTGCGGCACCTCGAACGCGCTCGATGGCACAGAGGATGAGTACCTCTGGGAAGATATGTCCGACATGGAACTATCCGAAAAGAGCGCAGCTGAGGAAGACAGCGATTGAAGTGCAGAGCGCAATTTAAATAAATTCTTTCCTCAAGTTTTTCTAACTTGTATTATATGCGGATAAAACATTTTTTATTTTTCCATTTCGCGTCCGAAAAATTTCCCCTCATACTACATGCGGGTTCGTATTACAAGCGGGTTTTTACGGTAACAGTACGGACTTTGTCAGGGTCTGGCTGCACGCCTGCAGCCTCAACAAGGTGGCCGAGTAAGCAGATTTGATGGTGCCCAAAGCGACATTTCAATGAGTTAAGCTGAAGGCGAGCACGGTGAAAATCATCAAGTACTGTGGACAGGCAAATGAGGTAGTTTCTGAAACTAGTTGAAGAAAATATGCGGATCCCATGCACTCTGGGAATCTATGTAGGCGAAGCTTTCTGTGGTGTTTGCTTTGATTAATGATAATTAGTGGTGATGTTGACGGCGAATGTTTAATTTCTGCAACGTATAGTCCAACACGAGAGTGGCAAGTTGATGTTGTGGGGATGCGCGACTCTCGCGCGTCCCCTGATGTTTTTCCCGCATAGCGTGTCTCCTGCAGGGCGGCTTCGCCCGCGGCGCTCGGAGTGGTTGAAGCGCAGTGCGGGAGATGGCGCGAGTGTCGCCCTGCTGCGGGGTTACTTGGGCGCCAAAAGGGAAGGCGCTTGGTCTCTTTGGGTTCGGGAAACAAGCAGGACGGACGTGCCGTACCGCTCCGACCCATGCTTCTGCGAGACCATCTCGCGTGGCCGCCTTGGACACCGTTGGCGTGACTGTACACGCGCACGACCAGGCGTTGGGATCCAGCATGGGGCGAACATATTTGCTCGCAATGCGGTCGCGGTAAGTCGGACTTCTAGATTTGTCGCGCGCCCATCGGCATGTTTTGGGGATAGCGACTCGGCTAGCAGGCATTGATCTATGAAAGGTGCAATAAATGCCCTTGTGACTGTTTGCACTACTGTGTTGTCGTTCCTTTGTCCCAAGAGTACGGAGGAGAACCGCGACATCTCCCACAATGTTAAACGTTACTTTGCGTGCACGACAGCTGTTTGTCTGCGTAGTACACAGAACACACAGGGGGAAGTGTTTGCTTGAGGCGTTGTTGTGCACCCTACTTCGTAACCTCTGAGAGGGTTGAGCATATTCATTGCCTCAGATGGCACATTGCATTGTGGCAGAAACCACAAACATAGTATGAGGCATGCTGCAGTGGCGGACTCCAGATTAATTTTGTCACCGTGGAGTTCTTTAACATGTCGCTAAAGCTAAGTGCACGAACATTTTTTTTATTTCGCCACCGCCGAAATGTGGCTGCCACGGTCAGGATCCAACTCCTGACCTCGAGCAATGCCATAGCTGCAAAGCTACCACGGCACGCAGTGTTCATTTGATGCGTGACCACTTTTGTAGTGTCGACTAGACCCTATGGTGCGCTTTAATGCGGCTCTGCTTCTGCACGCCATGCATAAGTTGTGCAGTTGACAAATTTGCATGTTACTTACTTTTTTTTAATGAATACCAGAAATGTACTGTACTGTACCTTGAACTTAAATTTATCCCATTTGTCTGCAACCGCTGTTGTGTCTTTAGCAGTAAGATTTCCTTGCCTTTTCACAGCACCTTCTCCTAATCCCCTCCCCCCCTGGTATGGGAACTATGAGCGAAAACTTGCAAAGCTATTATTCACTTGTTTTGCGACTGCATCGGTTCTGCCCATTTTCTGCCTCTTCTACCCCCCCTCTCTACCATTCTATCTAGCTTTCCTCTGGACTCTCACGTTAGTAGAAAGGTAAGAGCTGCAATTTCTGCAATGGTTTTGCGGGGGGTCATGGATAATTATAGCTGTCAAGAGGCTATTGTGGCAACATGCAGGGAGCTCCAGAGGGCATTGTGCACATTCGGCATGGTGCAAAGGTACCTTGCTCCTGTCATGTATACACACACTCTGAACCACCCCCTGACGCAGTGTGCCAGACAGCAGCAGCGGTGGGAAAGCCGAAGGAAGAGGCAAAAAAAGCTTCGCTTTAAAACAATAACATTATTCAGGTAGCAAAGGCATATGGGCTGCTTGAAGACTCTAAGAAGGGTCCATCATGCGCTCGAAAGCAGCAGGAGCGAAGGCAGCCTTCTCTCAGTCTTGGTTGTCCCCAGTGATTTGCTAGTATCCTTAGCGCAGGTCGATTAAAGAGAAGTATCTGGCACCATGCAAGCAGTCGAGCACTTGCAAGGATGAGGTCCAAGGATGAAGTCATGGGGCACTCTTTTAGCACAGCAAAAAGAATAGATGTGCGGTGACCAGAAGTGGTGATGCCTACAGCACACATCCCAAGCACGGCAGGTGTATTCCTGTCAGCTACTCAGACGAGAGGTGAAGGCGCAGGTGTCAGGATATCTTGGAGGCAGCGGCAGAAAATCGAGCTCATTACAGAGATTTGCGAAACGAGATCATCAAGAGCAGTAACTGCCACATTATCAACCAGCACTTAAAGAAGGCTGCGTCTTGTATCAGGAAAAATCAGAGGATTTTCAGGCCGGGTCATTAATGCAGCATCACTTCTGGGGCCACACTGGCTAGTTTTCCGAAAGGCGGTCAAGGGAGACAGAGCGGCGAGGTTGGGGTGAGCGGAATTGACGGCACTGGGGTGATGGTGAGCAGTTAGTCCGGTTTTCCCTAGAATAACGATCAGTACTTGAGGTCTCAGAATGAAATGACAGAGCATATGGTACACATTCCAGGAGCCACCGCTTGTAATGGCTTGGTCAGCATGACGAGGTCTATGGCAGGTGATGTGTGTAATCGTAGAGCATGTGAATCAGAGCCGGTTATCAGGTGTGTGCAATTACCGTATTTACTTGAATCTAGGCCGGCCCCAATTTTAAGCCGACCGCCGAACGTCCAAAGCCAGAAAAAATAAAAATATGTACCTCGAATGTAGGCTGAACAAAAAAAAGTGAGCAGAGCATTCACAAAATAACAGCATTTATTTAATATGAACATGCCAAGCTCACTCTACGTCGCCACATCCACTAGCCTCGTCCCTATAGCCCAAACCATACGTACGCTTGCAGATGCGCACAAGCTTGCATCCGCGCACTTATCCAGGTGCAGACAGTGCGGCATCGCACGTGTCGAAATGCTGTGTGATCTCGGTGAACCGCTCCACTCTGTTATTGCGTGCTTATTTTCCTTATCGCTGTCATCTCCTCGTTGCGGCACATGCAAAAGCATCTCCCACTGCCCCTTCCAAAGACAGGCGTATTTCTTATCAATGCGGAAGCCCCGCCTAGATTACTATGCCTCTGTGGCTAGCACAACTTTTTGTTTGAAAGTGGCACTATAGTGGCATCACCTGTTTGGTGCCATTATGATAACGCCATGCCAATACCATAGAATAATAAAGAACCAGCTTCAATACGACACAGGTCAAAGCGATGACATCACTCGTTTACTTCAGTTGGCTACTGGCCCGGCTGGTACCGTATTTATTCACATAATGATCGCACATTTTTGTAAAGAAAAAAAATTGACGCGAATTCAGGGGTGCAATCATTATGTGTGTTAAATTTCCCACGAAAAGAAACTTCCTTTTTTCATCCCGCATTTGCTGTGGGATGACAAGCAGGCGGCTGTTGCTGTCAGTGCGGGACACCAAAACAGAAATGGCGACCGTAAGCCGAATGTGCCGAACACGATTATTTTTCTTCTCGTGAGTACATTACGCGCATTGAAACAGCTTCTTCCGTATCAGTAATGAATAATATAGTTAATATCAGCAATGTTGCGACAATAACTTAGCCATGTCCGCTTTGAGGGGACAGAAACAGAGATGGGCGTGCTTAGCTACCAGTGACATAGAAACGCATGGCGGGCACGCTACGGAAACTGTGGCATTTGTATTCACTGCTATCCTAATACGGCTCGTTTCCACTAAGGGTGGGCGAATATCTTAACTGCGTTACAAGCGTCAGTGTACGAATAGGGTACACTTCTAATGTATCAGTGTAAACGTGGTCACTATCCTTGCCACTCGCGATTTGTTGCATGCCCACGAGTGCAGACGAGAACAATCGAAAGGCGCCCTTTATCTTGTTGTTGTTGACCAAAACCATTATGAAGCCTGCAAATAATAAAGCCGAGGTAAGTTTGGTTGCAGCTTCTTTTTTCATGGAAGTGTGGAAAGTGATGAAAGGAATGCAATGGGGCATCTGCTTAAAGGGAAGCTGAAACACTTTTCGAAAAAAATGAGTTCTCTGCGGCATTCTACTGTTTTGAGTCCCCTGAACACGAATATCTGGTTCAAACAGGGCGGAAACAAACGCAAGCGGCTGTTTTTCTGAGAAAACGCGCACCAGCGCCTCAGGGCATCGCGCGAACGCCGCTGTTGCCCGTGATTGGTCGGGGCCGCAAGCAAAGTACTGCAGGTGGCAGTACGTCTTTCGCGGCAGTCTCCAGTCGGCGCCGCCGTTTCAGAGCATAGCACGCTGTTCTGTTCTGGCTTCATAGCCGAGTTGTAAGCATTATGGAATGTTCTCGCTGCCTCGGACAGCTTGTATTTTCGCCGTACATGTTCGAACCGACAGCCGATACAGGAAACGATGGCAGCAACGGCGGCAGCGGCAGCAACGACGATGTAGAGTGTGCCAATAGCGAGAGCGATGTGTGCACCTTCTCGCGTGTTGGAAATCTTAGCTGGTACTTATGTTTTTTTTTTTTTCATGTAGCTGCAGGTTCCAATGCCGGGAGAAAAAATGCGCTAAAGTGTCACTGGGAACTTGCTGCTGGAAGAATGCCGAAGCACTAACTTCTCATTAGATTGTAAACACGGGTGCAATTGCGCGATGACAAGCACCTTGCCGCTGCTTGTCTAAAGTAGTCCCGTGGTTTTTTGAGTGTTGATACACGATCGCGAACATAAGTGCCGTGTTTCAAAGCGCGCACATGCAGTGCTGCGAGGTACAGTCATGGAAGTTGCTTATCATACAAATCCAGAGATGGCCAGAGGTATTATATGTGCAATATTCATACTATGGTTCGACGACTTTGCGATTGTGGCTCGATTTGCGTGCTCCATGCTAGTGTTGACATAAAGATACTAGGCAGTTTTAGCACCGCCGTGTGGTAAACACGATAGCTGCAACCGTACGTCGAATGTCACTAGGCAAGCCTGTACTCCATTTCATACCTCAGGTGCAACGCTGTGGAAGCTACGCACGAAGTCCGGTCACCAAAATTTATTACTGCGCGCGTTTCCGTCTATGCTTCGCAGCGTGCCAGCGGCGTTTGCTCGCGCGAGCATGCACGTGAAGCTGCCGCGACGGGCCGCAATTAAAAAATACCGAAAAGAAAATTTATTTAAAAGAACGTGTTAGCAGCCGTATAAGTACACGGATTGTTTCTATGGGTAAATTCTTTTTTTAATTTTCATTCAGAACTGAGCTTATATATGGAAAATTTTCTCAAAAATTGGGTCAAGCAACACCGAACTTTTTCTAAGTGCGAACGCAGCCACTGCAAGAAGTATCTCAAGCCTCCACAGCATTGCACCTGATGTATGAAACGGAGTATAGCAACGCTAGCAACAACGCGTTTCCGCATTTGTCGTAAGGCTATCCGGCTACGCTAAAACTGTGTTACCAGATGTTAATGGCTGCGAATGTTCGCATTTCTCGAGTGCATCAATGTGGGTCTAATCAGGCTTTCATTAATCTAGGTGCACCTGCATGTGCTGCGTATTGATGGAAGATGAAGAGCACAGCACAGTTCATTTCATCAGCACGAACTTATCTCTCCTCACTGCACGGACCCACTGTGCTGCAAGCTTCTTGTCCTTCGGGAACCTGTGAAACACCACATCGTCTCGCCGGCCTGTGTTCGCGCAGCCGAATGCTGCACAGAACGAGGGCATGTTGGGCGCCCTTAGCTGTAGGCACTCACGCAGCACAGAAGGAAAGAACAGTTTACGAAAATCGCAAAAGAAAACAAACGTGAGCGGCGGCGGCGGCAGATCTCTCATAGCGTCGTTCAGTAAAGCGCAGGACGGAAAGAGGCATGCCAGCACGCCGGTCCGGCAGCTCAGTCCCCGCCAGTGACGTCACTCTTGCCGGTTCTCTCCTCTGGCAACCACCTCACCTGGCACTCCGGGAAGCGATGGGGGCGTGTTTGCGGGGGTGATTTAGAAAGCGATTTCCACCCCTTATATTAATAAAACGCAGAAAAAAATTATGGAGCCGTAAATTATTAGGTCTGTTCTTCCCAATCCCAGCAATTCATGGAAATTGAAAACCGTTTCAGCTTCCCTTTAAGAATGTTGGGTGTGTGCTGGCCGCTTGGTACGTTGTAGCATTCGACCGATGGTAAGCACGATCATCATTAGCTAGACTTGGCCCACGACATATCGCTGCGACAAGTTTGGGGTGCGATCATTACACGGGAAAGAAAAAAAATGGAATTTTGGCGACAGAATTCAGGGGTTCGATCACTACGAGTGTGCGATCATTATGCGAGTAAGTACGGTAGTCCCGACTACTGGCCCGGCTGCGATACTGAATTTTTTAAATGGCGCTAGCTATGCACCATGTTCATTCTATTCAGTTACGAACTTTTAAAATCCTTGAATCTACGCCAACCCTACAGTTCTGAATGTGATTATTTGAAAAAGAACTATCGGCCTAGATTGGAATACAGTCAAACCATGTTAATACGTACCTGCTTAGTGTGTGATTGCGGTTTAAACGTAGTCGCAAAGATTGCCCCCACCCAGCCCCCATTGAACCTCATGTATTGGCTGACCGCTTAGGCTGCAGTCGCTCAGTGCCCACCAAACGGTTAGTGCATACTATTTTCTTTCTTGTTCTACATGCACAGGCACAAAATGGGCAAAACCTCATGTGCAAACGTACAACTCTCGAGTTGCGACACCCGGACGACAGCTGCCAGCGATAGTGACGTTTAAACATGGCCACCACGACATAGTTCCTGCTCATACAGCTATTGCCAATTGCAGCACACAAAAGCATGGCCTTCGAGATTTGCTTCCGGTAACGCAAAGAAGCTGCCAGTAGGGGTGTGAATTCGCTCCGTCAAACCCAATCCAATCCAAGTAGTAACTGTACAGAAGCACATCTTTTTTAAATGCATAGGTATTTCTATGGTTACCTAATAAGAAAAATGTCCCTCCGCCCGTCTGTCCCATAAGATGACCGCTTTCAAGATAAAGCCTGCAGCAGCGAGCGACTGTACCTTCATGCTGCCTGTCGCTTCGACACTAGCGAGACGGGGAGAACACAGCGCTCAAGAAGCTCTCAGTGCAAGCGGCACCCTGCCCCTTTCGTAGATCGTTTTCAAGATGTGGGCCCGTGCGTCTCTTCAGCGCGCAGCGACGGAAATGCAGCGCATGCAGCTATTAGCAGTCGGCACTCTCTGTACGTGTGGCCGTGCCATATACACAGGCGCTACCAGTGTACATTTGATGATTGGAATGTCATGCACCAGGTGCCACCACCTGCAGTACTTTGCTTGCGTTATCAATGCACCTTGCGCCGTCGTGCGCACCAATTCATGTCGCCGCAGCGCTGTCGTTTGTTTGTACTGGCCGGAACAAGTTTCATAACATTGATAATGATAACAGGCTACGTGGAGATGAACAAGTGGCACAATGCTTACGCATACTTAGACAACTCCCAGAGAAGTTCCTGCACGAATTTTTTTGCTTCGTTCCGCCAGTGTTTGCAGTCATGCTGTTGTTGTGGTGCTCAACAGTCTTTGCTGCGGCGTGTCGTGTTTATGTTATCGAGATGTCGACGTTGTTACATCCGCAGAGTCCTCAGACAGCGACATTGTTGCCACAGACGATCCTGGGGGACGATCGGAGATCGTTGTTCGAAATGCACAATCTGCTTGCGCTCAGCCTGCCAATTGCGTGAGGCGATGGTGGTGATGTTTTCTGAAGCAGGCGATTGGCGTAGCTTAGGCAAACTTTTGCATGAAGAAATGGACAGTCAAAGAGAGACATGAGACAGTTGAAACGGTGAGGGATACGCCGACTTTTTGCCCGCTCAAAACGATGACATTCTGTGATGACCGACTCCACTGTAGAGCAATTCTCACACAGTAGCAGAGTGAAGGTGCCATCGGCTATGTCTTTCAGTAGGTGTCCGACTTAGTTCGCTTCAGGCATGTCCTTGTCGACCTTGTGGCACAGAGCCAACACATCCTGTATATATGAGATGTAGAGCTCTGAGGACGTCTGGGCACGAATTGTGAGTTCTTTCTTGGCTTTTAGTGGTCGTCCAATAGGTTTGCCAAATAGATTGCATAATTTCCGCTTACGAACGTCCCAACTTGTCAAATCTTCCACATGTGTCTCGAACCAGAGTCTCCCGGTGTCCCGCAAATAGAAGACAACAATAGCAAGTGTTATCGTCAGGTCCTGCTTGTTATTCTTGCTGATGCGCTCATACATAGCCAGCCACTTATCGACGTCTACGCCACTTGTGCTGTTGAGTGTCCCGGGATCACGGGGTGCAGGAGAATGACCAGTGATGAGGAGCCTTGTTCACACTGGGTCGCTTGGTCGGTCATCATGGTGGCAGCAACGTGCCGTCCGCTGCGAAGATCCAGTTCCCAACGCTGTAGCAAGCGCAGTCCACACTTCCATTAAAGATGTTATGAGGAGATTCAATCTACAGAGGATACATTCAATATCCAAGGCACATACCCAGGCACATACCCGGGGGGGGGGGCGCTCCCCCCCCCCCAAAATTAGGCTGCATACCCTCCCCCCTATCCGCCCACGCCCCACCACTCCTCACACACATTCCTAAAGCGTCGCCAAATCAATCTACTCGGTGGTCAACATTTTGCTGCCTTTTCCAGCGAAAGCAGTGTATGACTAACTACCGTAGTTTTTTTCAGTGTCCGTTAACAGACAAAATCATCATGTGGGCCGATCGTGGTGATAGAGCAAAAAGGGTCCAAGATCAATGGCACATACCCCTGTGGACTCTGGAACCTATAATGCACCCTTCAGAATCTTCGGGATGGGCCTACATATGGGGAGCGCTTAATGCCTGCTTCACCTCCGCCGCAGGTGGGCCCAGTATTGCAATATCTTCGGGCTGAGCCGCAGCGGAGGTGAAACACTGCTTTTCGTTTGACAGCTTTGACCGTCGTCAGCTTTCGCTGCTATTCCATTTTAACAGAGTGGAATGGTTGTTAATTTTTTCACTCCTTTTGGATGGATGTAGTTATCGGCATCTCCTGGGGTGTGGAGGCCAGTTTTCTCATCGATTCGGTGCCCACGCGATTACCTCAAAATTAATTCAGTTGTCACCATCTATTGCAGCAGGCAGGGCGTAGTTTATTGTTTTAATGATATTTTATTTTATTTATAATGCCCAACACAATTTTTATGTCACCATCTATTCAACGATCATGCAAATTGCTGTTGCTTCGTTAGTTCAACCTTCTTTGTTTAGACTGATCCAGGGGCCAGGAAAGGGATTCGGTTCATAGTCAGCTGGTCTGTATGCTCGTGGAAAGAGTTGTGGCTGGAGAAAACGCCAGTTGCATTTAACTTTTCCGTTTGCTTCATTATTTCCTCGAGTGACTGCTCGCAGCTACGCTGTCAGATCCTCGGAACAATATATCCGCGATATGGGTTAGATAAGGTGGAAAATAAAATATTGCGAAACAACGTCCATCAACAGACCCTGCAATAACCGTTCAACCCATAAGCAACATGACTGTCACCAGTTACCTCGTCTGGTTTTTCCCTAATTGTACAGCAATTTTCGTGCAAAATTGGTAACTGGAAACAAGAGTCGCAAGGAGATGAGAAATTAAGCGATCTGCTAAGGGAGAAAGCCAAGGCAACAGCCAAACAGGGAGGAAAAGCGAAAATTGTTTGTGCAAAACATTTATGGACCAACAGCTTTTGATTTAAAAAGGAAGTAGAGAAAACGCTGCCGGAAGTGGAGAATAATTCCGTGTGTTTCGAATGACGCTTCTACAGTTATCAATCTAGCTGCCTGACGTAGCCACATCCCTGCTGTGCTAACGGGGGTGTTTTTCTAACCTTCTGCGATGGGCGCAGTACGTCTAGAACCGCAGCGTCCTGCTACACGGTTGTACGGGACTGGTGACCACGCATCGTTGTACGACTAAGGAATGAGGGGGACTAAGGAATGAGGAAAGCCAAGCACTCCTGCTTGGTGATGGAGTAATTTCTCTCAGCAGGTGACAGCAGGTGGCTGGCGTAAGCAATCACGCACTCGCTACCATTCTGTTCGTAGGCGAGAATAGTGCTGATGCCATGGCCGCTTGCATCAGTGTGGACTTCGGTCGGTGCAGATTATCAAAGTGGGCAAGTATGGGAGGGGTGGTCAGAAACCCGATGAGAGCAGCGAACACGTGAGCCTGCTCCAGGCCCCAAGAGAATGGCGTATTCTTCTTTAGAAGATCTGTCAAAGGCCGAGCAACGTCGGCAACGTTTTTGATGAAATGGCGAAAGTAAGAACACAGGCTGACGAAGCAGTGCCACACCACACTTGTGCTTGCTTCACGATGTGTGTCTGCCACCCGAGGCAGTTACTTACGTCACTTCGACCGCCCAGCCACAGGTTCCCGACAGTGAATATGTGCTTCGCCCTATCATAGACATGCTTTTGAACCAGAATGTTGCTGTTCTGCATAAGCTGGTCACGGTTACTGATAATGATGTCGTTCTACTGCTTATGAATTTCAGCCTGTGCCCTCAAGTGATTCCGGCTGGCATGTTCTTGGCCAGTGTTTCTGGTGGTTCCGAACTTGACACTGAGACTCTGAATGCTGAGAGTGGTTTATTAGTGCCAATCGCAGCTCACAGCTCTGGTTCCTTAAGGGATGACTTCGCGAAAATGATTGCACCTGACCTCACCTCTGCCCAGGCCACAGACATACATCTCCTGCTTCAATCGTACAGTGACAACTTTGATTTCAGCAACTTGGGCCAAACATTTGTTGTTCACCACCATATAAACACTGAAGACACGAATCCTATTCGTCGACATCCCTATTGTGTATCGCACGCTGAGCATCGAGTCATTCAATCAGAAGTGGACAAAATGTTCTGCAAAGGGGTCATCGAGCCATCAGCCAGCCCTTGGGCTTCGCCTGTCGTACTTGTGAAGAAGAAAGATGGTACAAGTGCGATGGGGTGGTACTCGGAGCATCGGAGAGTTGAGGCAGTTCTAACTGAAGAAAGCCAGTCGCGTAGTCAATGAGAGCAGAATGAGTGGATAAAAAGTCCAATCCACTGATAACGTCGTGAGGGCAGTTGTCGATCACAGCAAAGGGAACAGAAGTATGGTGGCCGGCTATACTTAAACGCGCAGTACACATTCCAAGAACAACCAACATGCCGTCGTTGGCCACACGAAGCACTCGGGCAGCTGCTGGGGGCGAAAGGCGACGTGGCCGCGGCGAACGGGAAGATGGGCGACATGCTTGCAGTGAACGAGACTGGTGTCCATGCGGCAATGGTGAGCGACTGTACCACGTGTTCCTAGCAAAGTTGTCAACGCTGTTAGACTCGGCGCTGGGCGAAACATTGTGGGCATTTCCATCAAAACGACTCAGGTTGGTCGGCGTGCGAGGTGTTGAGGGCCACGAGTTGTGACAGTATCGGGCGACATGACCAATGCGGCGACAGGTGAAACATATCGGCTGGTCGTCCACAGTTCTCCACTCAGTCAGGTTGCGATAACGTGGAGAGAAGTGTCGGGGTGGAGCGAAAACTGTAGAAGGGCGCTCGTTAGCTCTGGGATTGGGGACAGTACAGACAGAATATAAAACAATGTTTTCAAGTTCCTGGCAAACGATGGCTTGTACGAGAGGAACTGAAAATGTGGTAGCATCAGGGCTATGCAAACAGAAAGCTGCGGGCGCCATAGCATCCAGTTCACGTCTAACAATTCGCACCACATCTTCTGATAGCGACGCATGCTGCTGTGCGGGTTGATCTTCACATATCGTTGCTGCAGCAGTATTGGGAAGTCTGGCGAATGGTTGCAACACGCATTGGCTTTTGGCCTGCTTGAATTGTTGGCATTCTTTAATGACAGCATCAACTGTAGAGCAGCTTTTGCGCATGAGCAGATTAAAGGCGTTGTCAGCAATTCCCTTGAGCATGTGCCAAACCTTCTCAGCTTCTGTAATGTCGTGATCGGCTTTACGACAAAGTGCCAGGACGTCCTGGATGTACGAGGCATAGGACTCCATGGAGGACTGGGCAAGGGAGGCCAGTTCCTGCTTTGTGACAATTTTATGGCCGGTTTGCCAAACAACTCTCTCAGCTTCTCTTTGCATTGGTCCCAGCTGGTTAGCTCTTCTTCATGGTTTTCGCACCACACCTTTGCCATGCCTCTTAGGTTGAAGAACAGGTTAGCCAGCATAAGCGTAGGGTCCCATCTGTTGATTCCACTCCCGCGTTCGTATATAGCCACCCACTTTTCTATGTTGGCACCATCGGTCCCGTAGAAAGTTCCAGGATCCTTGGGTTGCACAACCACAACCGAAGGTGACAGCGACGTAGCTAGCAAAGGTGACGTAGGAGGTGGCAACGACGTTGATCCCATGTGCTCACCGTCATTCATGGTGCGGACGGTGATGCAACGTCCACTGCGGAGCTCCGTTTTCAGCCGCGGTACCCCGCACCTCCCACCAATATGTTACAGGGACGTTGGGAGTATAGAAAGACTGTATTTACAATATATATACAAGATGAGTCAGAGTAGTTAAGATGGCTGACCGCCAACAACACGCAGCAGCCAGCCTATCACGATCCCCTTCTTCCTCTCTTCTTTCATCCTTCCGTAACAATATTACACTCAAGGTAATAGAGAATAAAGCACTATAGAGGGGAGTGGTTACAAAGCAACAGTGAGCAACAATAATAGGTTAACATGCTCCTAAGCATAGAATGATAGCCAACAGTATACAAAAAAGCTATTTTTTTGTGATGGCTTTTTGGGAGAAATGATCCCATTCCTGAAAAGTACAGAGCACAAGGAAGTGAATGATTATTCAATGCATAATTAATTTCTACCTAATGATAGTAACTGATGCAGTTTAAAACACGCTGCAGCCAAAGGATGAGGTCATTGTGAAGTATGGTATGATGGAAAATTTTATGAAATAGCAATAGGGGAGGGGGGGGGGGGGTGTAGCTAGTAGGACAATGACTAGGCAAGCTTTCATTCAGTTGATACTCATAGTTCAGTTATAGTAGTTTGAAAAGATGAAATAAGCAATTATTTTGTCTCAGTTTATTTATTTATTTATTTCAAGTACCGTCATGGCCCTGGGGGCATTATTGAGGGGAGTTAAGTTAATAACTACAGTCAAACCTTGATATAACAAACCTCAACTTAGCGAAATCCGTGATGTAATAAACTATTAATTTCCTGACCCAAGTTCTATTGAAAATCATGTATCTTTTTTCATGATTTAACAAAGTAAATTCGTGACAGGGTTTCAATTTAATGAAGTTTTCAGCCATTTCTGGCATGCACTTGGAGCCTCTATGGCTAGTAAATCCAGGAAGATTTGTAAAAAATGTCAGCCGAGGCAGAAGTCATTACAGTAGAAACTCGTTCATACATTTCGGGGAAAAAAGAAACGCAAGAAAGAACAAACTAACTAAGAAAATGTATGATCCGAAGTGACTAAAAAATTAGACAGACTAAACTGTAGTCGACATCTACGGGATGCGAATCGTTGTGCACGAGGCATGAGATGCCCGTTGAGCTGGTGGTTCCTGAACTAACGCGGCGTGATCAACGACCTGAAGTCCAAGTTGACAGCGCTAACCGAAGACCAATTGAAGGGAAGCCGAAATGAAATCGAGCTGGTGGGCAACACCGGATGCCACCGAAGCGAAATGTGATGCTCACGTGGCATCGCATGCAGCAGGGAATGGCGGCGTATTTGAATTATCGCCTACGAAAAGTGTGCAGTATGCCAGCAATGGCACTACGCCTCATGCGCTATAAAACAGATAGGTGAAGATGCTTATTGCAATAGGTTTGGCTGCAATAGCTGTGAATGCAGTGTGCGACAAGCCCGCAGAAGATTTGCTGGTGTCAGAATAGGAAACTGAGTGCGCGCCAACGTTTTCACGTGAGACGGGCAGGCAAGTATTGTGGTAAAGCTGCCGCGGCGGGCGGCTTATACTGTTCTCGATCGCTCGTGCCTCGTGCGTTTTCTTGTTTACATGGGATCTAGCGGCTGGAAAACGGATAGTACGATTGCAGTTTGGCGATTTACTGAACATTGGTGCTGAAAAATTGTGTTTTCCGGGAACATATCAACCAGTATAAATAAGCTTAGCTCTATTGGGTCATATTTTGTGTTCTCGATCACAAATGTTGGCGCCGGAAAATTGTACGTAATGGGATTGTATGAATGAGGTTCTACTGTATTTGCACACATCCTTACGCATTAAATGTTTGAACGGCAAAAACGCCTTCGTGTGAGCGGGATAATCGTGGTTCTCGAAGTGCGTATGTGCAAGAGCGCGGTACGCAGAAAACACTACCATGCTATCTGTTACGTTGGTAAACAACTTGCAGGGGCTGGAGGGTGCACAGAAACCTGGAGTAACTGTCACAGTGTAGCCGCGGTAACATGATTGCGGGGTGATGTGATCAAGCATGCGTGTTCCCTCCTCTACTTTGGCTCTGGCTGCATATGACTGCTCGCGCAGTGAAGTGCATGCTTGAATCATGCGCCATACATATCTTGTAGCTAATCTGCGGCAGGTCCAAACTTCAAAGGGTGCAAAGGTCGAGCCAAGATGGCTGTAGCCTTGATGCACGCTGTTTTCCCACTCACCTAGTTTACTGCAGTTTATATGGTCAATATATCTACGAACCTGACTTCATGTAGTTGTCTCTTTAATATTGCTGCACAGAGCTCTCCACATACCAGTTATGAGCACTCTCATGAAGTATTTTTCCAAGCGCCTCATCGCTAAAGCCCCTAAGCATTACTCATAGCATCGTCATTAGAAGAGCGTGCGCTGCCTTCTCTCGCCAATCGGTGCTGGCATGCGTGGCAAGCAACTGTCGCCGAAATTCTTCCCATGAAGATAGCACTGCTTCATGACTGACGTACCATGCCCTCGCTGACTCTTCTAATGTGAAGTACACGTTGCAAAGCTTCCGTGCCTCGTCCCAGCCGTTGAAATCTGCTACTCACTCAAAGTGCCCTAACCAGTCTTCCATACCTTCAAATGTATCGCCGTGGAAGGACTCAGGCATGCGTGGTGGGCACACGGTGAGCTGGGACGATGCCACTTGACTGGTCATGGTTGCACTGTCACTGGTAACTGTTGCTTGCAGTGCTGCGGCAACAGGAAGCGGTCTGAACTCGGGCAGGTCTCCTCGGATGCGCGGCTTGTGTGCTGGTGTACTGGAGTCAGTTCTCTAGGTGCCAATCGCTGAGGGTCGGGGCTCCATTCTCTTACGAACTGGGGTCTTCCAATCATACCCCGCACCTCCACCAGAAATGTAGCACTCTTCAATGAAGCACATTGAACAAACTGGTTTATTATGGGCGAACTTGTGCCCGGGAACTCAATACTAAGCATTCACACAATTTACAAGAAGAGTTAACAGGAGCCTATTCAACAGTCAACCGCGTCTCCACACCGAACACATCTGCACGTGCCCATGAAGGCCAGGAGCTACGGCGTGACTTCTCATTGGATGGGAGACTCGGGCGCTGCCGTGTGCGCATGCACGGGAGACATGCGCTGTATTGCCATGCGCGAGGCGTTGCTGGCGCTCTTCTAATGGCGATGCTATGAGTAATGCCTAGGGGCTTTAGCGATGAGGCGCTTGGAACGGTTCCTCACGAGAGTGCTTGTAACTGGCATGTGGAGCGCTCTCTGCGGCAATATTGCTATCAATGATTCAGCTTTCAGGCGAAACTGAAACTAAGGGAGAATGAGTATCCATATTTCTTTACACTTTCATTTTTAATTTCTGGGTACCAATTAATGGCTGCAGATACTAAGAACGGTCAACCACGGTGTCCAAGATTTACGGTGTTGCGCAGCCTGTGCAACTGTAAAATCATTATCATCATCACCACCATCATCATCATCGCATATTTATGTCTACTGCTAGACGAAGGCCTTTCCCAGCAATCTTTAATTACCCCTGCCCTGCATTAGCCAATTCCAAGTCATACCTCGTCGCACTACTTAATTCTCTGCTGTCCTCGATTGCACTTCCCTTCCCTTGGCATCCATTCTGTAACTCCAACAGATTATCAGTTGTCTGCCATACGCATTACATGGCCTGCCCAGCTCCAATTTTTCCTCTCAACAACCACTAGAATACTGGCTACACCAGTTTGCTCTCCAATCCACACCACTGTCTTCCTGTCTTTGAATGTTAGACCTCATATTTTTCCTTCTATCACTCGTTGCATTGTCCTTAATTCTTTTTCAAGCTTCTATGTTAACCTCCAACTTTTGGAACCACATGTTAGTACCGGTAGATTGCAGTCATTGTACACTTTTCAAGGATAGCAGTAAGCTGTCGATCATAATTTGGTAATGCCTGCTATATGCGCTCCAACCCATTTTTATCCTTCTATAAATTTCCATCTCATGTTCAGAGACTTCTATGAGTAATTGACTTAGATAAACATACTCTTGCAGACTCTAGAGGCTGACGGTCAATCAAGAATTCTCGTTTTCTGCCAGGTTATTGAACATTACTTTTGTCTTCTGCACATTAATCTTCAAGCCTATTGTTACTATTTCTCAGCTAAGGTACTCAATCATTTGTTGTAACAGTGAAATACAAGTTGACTACATTAAAGTTAGTGATATCTGTTAACATGACAGGTCCTAATAGTTTACAACAAGTGCACTGAATATCAGAAGTTCACAAACATATCTCTTGTGAAGATTTGATGGAACTTTAGTTGAAATAGCAGTTTGTACTTGGCATCATAATTTATGAACTAGCCTGCAACAAAGCTTTACAACAGCAGGAGTCATCAAGATCTTGCTGCACACCTGCAGCCAAAATGCTGGCGGAGAATAAACTGTGATGGCAATCAAGCATTTAAGTTACAACTAGTTCTCCAAATGACAGGAACAGACAGATTTATCTTTATTTTCCACTGCCACCATATTTTGCTAACTGTTGTGGTTGACAGTAAACAAGCTGAGTCACTTTAGCATACACTAAAAAGGATGAAGGCAAAAGCCTGCACACTCCCGAGACATTCAACAAATAACTTGGCATTCTCACTCGAATGCATTGTCACTTTCTATTACTTGTTTTCTCGCACCAAAGGTTGTCTGTTCGAGTGCCTTAATTCTATCTTAATTGACTGTGATTTAATTAACTTTGCCTTAATTAACACTAATAAAGGTTGTGGGTTCGACTCCCATAAATTTCGGTGTCACTGAATTTTGGTGCCATAACGCTGGACGGTCAATGTTTCAAAAAAGCTGCGCGGTCAATTTTTCGACCCATGAGCCATTTATGGCTTTTGCCTTAATAAGCAAAATAGAAGAAAAAGCACACACTTACGATAGTTGGAAAATGCCTGTTCGAATGTTGTTACGGGGTTGCTTGCGATGTTAACAGGTGCCTGCTCTTCAGGGCCCAAGTATTTGACAACTATGTTGTTGTTGGCCAACCTGCAGTCCCAACAAAAGGAGAAAAAGATAAGCCCTACGTTCCAAAGCTTAAGAATATGCACTATAGACCTTTTTTATTCAGTGCACTGCCATATTGTGCCCGAGTGCATCTGGTGCACCACTATATTGTGCATGCGTGGGAACATGACAATGCACGAGCACTGTTGTGTTTCAGTTCCTGTGCCGATTGATAATATGGCAAGAAGTTTTGCCTACTCTCGCTAGCAATTCACAGATGCCACAGCTCTCTCTTGAGACTTGGCTACAGAGGCAACAAACAAAGCAGTTAATCAAAATCAATCTGCTTCAGAGGTTTGGGTTGTTGTTGAAGCCATCTGCAGATTGTCAACCAAGGCAGCCACTGAGAACTTGCTCCATGACAAGCTGAGTGCTGTGGGTTTCTCAACCGTGCTCTTGGAGCAAAGGAACGACAACATGGTAGTGCAAACAATCACAAGGGCATTTATTGTACGTTTCACAGACTAATGCCTGCTAGCCGAGTTGTTATCCACAAAACATGCCGATGGGTGCGTAACAAATCGCAGAAGTCCGACTCAACGCGACCGGATAGCGAGCGAATATGTTTGCCTCATGCTGGACACCAACACCTGGCCATTCGTGCATACGGCCACGCGAACGGTGGCACGTTTGGATGATCGTGTTCGTCCATTCCGGGGTAGGCCTCACGAGACGGTCTCGGAGAAGCATGGATCGGCGCACACGCAGAATGTGCGCGCCGCCGGCCGACCCTGAGCCAAAGAGGAAGAGCCTTCTCCTTTTTGCACCCAAGTAACCTTGGCATTAGGTGGCGTTAGCAGCGTAAAACTCACGCCATCTCTCATACTACTCTGCAAGCATACCGACTGCGCAGTAAAGCCACGCGGCGAAGCCGGATTACAGGAGACAGGGCTATGCGAGAAAACAATATATCAGGGGACGCGTGAGAGTCTGGCATCCCTACAGTGTACGCGTATCGACTGCTGCATTGACAGATGCACAGCTTACTTTCGGGAACAGGTGTGAGTGACGTCACTGCTGCACTCGATAAAGCACTTGGCACCTAGTACTTTGTCGCCACTTGGCAGAGGAGGTGGCAGAGGGAGTAGTCATTCAGCATCGGCTGGTTTCACTCGATTTGGGTGACCCTTGAAGCCATCTGCCATCTACAGATTGGCAACCGAGACAGGCACAGAGGACTTGCGCCATGACAAGCTGTGTGCACCTGGATTGACTGCCACATCAACAGACACACAGCCTACTTTCGGGACCACGTGTGGCTGATGTCACAGACTGGATCCGATAAAGCAACACTCCAGTTGCTGTTGGAGCCACTGGGCAGTGGAGGTGGCAAGCAGACAAGTCATTAAGAATTGACTTATCTCACGTGATTCAGGTGACCTGTGAAGACATCTTCACAGTTCATTTTCAGTTCTTATGAGTGAAATTGTCCAGCATTTATTACACCGGAGAAGTGAGCAGTATGTGCATATCTGGAAACAGTTCTGAATTCCTCAGATGATGGGCTTGCATTTGGGGAGATAGGTTTGCACAAGGCTGACCCTACGAGCGATGGTCAGGAAAGGGCATGACGCTTTTCCTGCCTGCAATGCACAAAGGCGATGGCAGGGTTGGTCGACTCTCCGACACTGTGCAGAGAAGGCTCCAAAGTCAGATCGCCTACAAACATGAGTTTATTCGCCCAAGATACAGCACAGTGTGACAGTCACAGCGTTTACGGGCAAAGGCTCACCGCAAGACCGACCGAGTACGCGCGCCAGCTATGCTAGGGATAACCAGGTAGTAGTCCACCAAGTGCGAGAACAAGAAGTCGCGGTAGCAATGGTCCCATATAACCAACTCGTTGCAGGGCTGTGAGCATCTGCCGCAGCACTAAATCTCTCAGCGGAAGAGAGCTCAGGTGGAGCGGGCACCCGGGGGCCACCACTCGAGAGGCCAATCAGGGTGCGTCCCAGTGACACTTGCTCATGCAGCGATTCGACCCTGGGAGGGAGAAGTACAGTTTGCGCAAGAAATTAGCTGCGGCGTGCCAGCCATGTCCGCCATGTTGCTGTTTCGGCCACAGTTCCCGGAGATCAAGCTAAGCACAATGCATGAGCTGAGGGGCGAGGCGCTGGAAGGCACCTCAACCCACACATTCCCCCCCCTCCTAAAGACTGCAGCCAGCCTGAGAAACTGCGACGTCTGTCTGACCAACTGCTACCTTTATTCCCGGCATTTAATCAAGAGCACTGAAGTCCACAGCCAATGGACTGGAAAGCACATCTTCCTTCTCCGCGGCCATGTTGACTGCCCGCTTGAGCCAAGAGTCCACTTCCTGAGCGGACAGGGTCAACGCAGTAATAGCCGCTGCAATGGCCGCCATTAAGTTCGGGTCAGCCGCGAGGGCTGCAGCAACCGGGTGCAGCGATTCAGGAGCAAAGGCAGGCTGCGGAGCCAGATTTGAGTTTGGCTGCTGGACCCGTTTTTTTCCTTGTTTTCCGCGTTGGCCTTGTGCACCAGCAACCTGTTATGTGTCGCCGGGTGCACGACGAGCATGCCGGGTGCACGACGAGCACCCCACATGGGTCGCAGAAGGTTGCCACTGGATCCGCCAGCACTGCCACGGCAGCAGGCACCTGGGCCTGGTCTAAGAGTGTGTGGCCCCGGAAAGGGTGGGGGTAGTCCCATGCCCCCGTTCCGATTTCCACTTACCGTTGATCCCGCCAAAGCCGAGTGAAACAAAGGCCATGGGAGCCTCCAGACCTTGCTGGAAGGGCCACGTCACCACATTCCTACAAGACAGCTGCTTCGTGGGGCCAGCAGGAGCAGAGGGTGCATGGGCAAGTGCTGGCGTGGGTGACTTCTGGACCGGCTTGGAGGGGCAATGTGAAGCCTCGATGTCACGAGCAGGAGACACCGTGCAGGGCTTCAGTTTCAAGCGGCAATGCATGGCATCTGGCCACTTTTGTGAGGGCATCATGGAAGTCACACGCGGACAAGTGAACAAAGAAAGTGACGGGATGAGGGTCAGGCAGTCTGCGAAGGAAAACGCCTCATCTGATGCGCCACCAAGGTGACTCAGAGTAGTCCCTGAGGTTGGATGGGAATGAGCATTGGGCCAATAAAGGCGCGCGCTTCCTTCCACTCCGGCGTACTAAAGAGGTAAGCCTCCTGCCTGATGAGTAAGCGTGGTCGAAGGGGGGAAAAGTCCTCTACCATCTGGCTGGCGTTCAGCATGGGCAGAGATGGCGCATACCCCACCTACCCAGCTTGTAGCAGTGTTTACGCAGGAGAATAGCCTGCCAACAACCCGTTACTTCAGGGTTGTACAGAAACGCGTCCACCAGTGGAGGGCCAGGACTGCACAAGAAAGTATATTGGGCTACGAGAGCCCATCACTGCTTCGACGTGTGCAAACCAACCATTGATTTTCTCAGTTTACCAGGGGGGTAGGGAATAACATCCACCTACCTGCTGGTAGGGGAAAATTCCTTAGTCATGTCACTACGAGGCCAGGTTGGCACTCGAAGGTATATTAGGTCAAAAGGGCCTGTCACTGCATCAATGTGCGCCCTTGCACTGTGGCTGCATTTCTCCGTTCACCTGCTCAGCAGGGAATGAAGCCCGGCTACGAGCTGGTGGGAGAAAAGCTGCCTAGGTGCGTTTCCACAGCATTTACCGGTGGCATGGCCTGGTGCCGGCCGTGTCACGGTTTGCCTGCGGTTCGTTCTCCCTCTTTCCAGTCTGTGCTTCTGGCAACGAAATATTTGAGGTTAGAGACATGAACTGAACCACCGACTGCTCTCCCTTGGGAGTCAACTTGTATAACCAGAGGGGACATTTGGTCTCCACACAGTACGGGCCCAACTATTTCGCCAACAGGGAGGCAGAGATGCCTTTGGCAGCATCACTCAAGACATGGTTGTGTCTGAGGACGAGATCGCTGACGCCATAGTGCATGTCCCTGTGTTACCATTCACATTGGGCCTTCTGTCCAGCCTGCGCTTTTGCCAGGTTGGAATAGGCCAGGTCAAGGGCCGTGTCCATCCGTGAGCGCAGTTCCACCGTGTAGCCAGAAAGGCCGGCTTTCGTGGTGCATGCCCTGCTGCCGGTCCGCAGAACATGGTTAATGGGGTTTGGCAGCCCTCTCCTGAAGTTGAGGAGCGCGGGCGTGTACCCAGTTGAACGGTTCACCGTGGACCACAAGGAGACGCCTACCTCATTAAGACAGATATCCCAATCCCTGTGTTGCTCGGCAACAACCGCGAGCAAAGGCTTGAGGTTCCGCTTAATCTGCTCTGTTGGGCTGGCCTGTGGGTGATAGGTGGCTGTCTTGTGGTGCTTAATGCCAAAGGCAGCAGCACACGCATCCACGAACACCTTGGCTGTGAAGTAGTACTTGTCTGATACCAGCTCCACCGGAAAGCCGAAGCGGTTAAAGACCTCCGTCAATATGTCTCAGATTGCGTGTGCCATTAAGTTCCGAAGGGGGAAAAAGTTCAACCCATTTTGTGAAGTGATCTTGACAGACATGAAAAAAAAACGTAGCCACACTGGGTTCGGGGAAAGAGTTCCATAATGTCATAGGTCGCGACTTGCCAGGGTAGCTGGCTGTCGATTGGCTGCATGAAGTTGGGCGGTTTGCCCACGTTAGGCGTCGCGCGATGGCACATACGGCACGAGCAGGCGTAGTGAAGAGTGTCACGTTTCATGCCTGGCCAGGTAGCGAAGCGGCACAACTTTTGGGAAGTCTTAAGGTCACTCACATGTCCGGACAACCGCGATTCGTGGAATGTGGGCTGGTCAACCGCGATTCGGGAAAAGTGGGCTGGACAGAGCGGCAGCCATGCAGCTGCTTCAAAACCCGTTCTTGTTTGTTGTACAGATTCTGGCATTTCTCGGCACATGGCAGCCCTTGGATTCCTTTTGCGAAGCTATCGTCGTGCCTTTATCACCATGTTACGTCAGAGGTCAACACTATGGCGGAAACACCACATCATCAAACCTTGACGCGGTGTACATCGTGCCCCGATTTGGCTGGGCATTCCCATCGCCTACGACACCAGTCAGCCGGACGTACTTAAGAGCGATGCTTTCATCGGGCCACTTCAGTGGGCTGGACGGAGCGGCAGCCATGCAGCCGCTTCAACACCCGTTCTTGTTTGTTGTACAGGTTGGTAAACACCCGTCGTTGCACCCTAAGCGATCCAGTAATATCTGTCTGCTGCTCTTCCCAGGCCCACTGGTGATTCTTTGCAATTTTTTTGAGTGTATATATGTTGTTAAATTGCTTATTTTAGCTGGGGATGTGGAACAGAACCCTGGTCCTCAAAGGGAGATTCCAGACGCCATTGCCGCCTTGTCGGCTAAAAGTGACGCACGCCATACCGAGGTAATAGGGATGCTATCAGAGGTCCGAGCTAATCAGCAAAACTTGAGGAAAAAGTTTCTAGCTTAGCCAGTAGGCTCGCAACAGTTGAATCCCTGGTGGAATCATATGAAGCAAATCAGAATGGTGTTGATCTACCGTGTGGGGATGCGCGACTCTCGCGCGTCCCCTGATGTTTTCCCGCATAGCGCATCCCCTGATATGCTGTTCTCCCGCACGGCTCGCGTGGCCTGGCGCCCGCGGCGTGGTACAAGCGCGGTGCGAGAGATGTCGCGACCGTCGCGCCGCGGCGGGGTTACTCGGGCGCCGAGGGACAAGGGGCTGCTCTTTCCCGGCGGGTCGGCGCGCGGCGGAGGACGTCTCCCGCGAGCGCGCGGCGACCGATGCATCTGCGAGACCGCCTCGCGTGGCCGCCTTGGAACGCGCCACGATTCGCGTGACTATACACGCGAACGACCAGGCGTTGGGATCCAGCATGGAGCGAACATATTCGCTCGCGAGGACGCGGTGAGTCGGACTTCTAGATTTGTCGCGCGCCTATCGGCATGTTTTGGGGATATGAACTCGGCTAGCAGGCATGGTATGAAAGGTGCAATAAATGCCCTTGTGATTGTTTGCACTACTGTGTTGTCGTTCCTTCGTCCCAAGAGTACGGAGGAGAAACCCGTATCTCCCACATCTGGCGCCCAACGTGGGGCTCTTGGGGCATCGGACGATAATTTTAAGTGTTGCTTCGTTCAAGACCTTTGTTTGAACCGAAGCGTAGGCCTAGCGTGGATTTTGATCGCTAGCGTCGGCGGCGTGCTTTCTTGAGCGAGGCGACGGTGGCTGTAGTGTGTTTGAACTTATCAGCATGCTAAGCCTTTTCGCAAGTGTTTTTTTTTTTAATGACATTCGTCGGTACGAGAGCCACGTGGTCTGCATCCTGGGAGAGCGAGGCTGAGTGCCCGCGGAGCAGTGGCAAGCCTGAAGCGAGTGAGTACGGAAGCCTCGTGGGTGGTCCGAATTTCTTATGTAAATAGCTTCTTCTATCTCTTTGACTCGGATGAAGTCGCGGCTCTGGGAGCCGGGTGGCCGCGGGCCACGGGTGCCACGACGGGCTGACTGGTATTGCGGCCTGGCACCGGGCGCTCCGACACCGTCTGGGACGGTGGGCGCCGTCAACTCGGATGCTGTGTGCACCGAGCGGAGTAGGACCACCTCACAGAGCTAACGTCTCCTCGCGGCTGCCTGTTTTGCGCCCATTTTGGGTGTTGTTTTTGGATGCCGGTTGTTGTCAGAGTAGCGACGATTTAGGCCTAAGGCTTTACGAAGCTGCCTGTCGCACGTGGAGGGACACAACCTGGTGGACCGTGGCGTTGAGGCGTTGCAATTTGCTTCCCTCATTCTATTTAGCCTCGCACGAATTGAAATTACTCGTTCGGCTCAAGGAAGCGAGCTTCGTTCACGTGAACTTAGCATCTGAGTAGCTGCCCGATCTTTTGCTAGCCGAGTTGAACATCGTACCACGTGGGCGATGCGCATGCAGAATTCCTCTCCCTTGCACTACTGTAGTGTTTGCCGAGTGTGTTGAGTTTACGCAGCGTGATTGGAGTCACCCTTTGCCGTCACCTGCACATCGTCTGCGCTGCTGCCCCGGACTACGATCGAGCCACCCCGGGTGATGGTGATGCTGTGGCCAGTTCGGCGCGGCGACTTCGGCGGCCTCCTGTATCCAGCTCACAACCCTCGGCGGCGGACAAAGGAGCCAGCGGTCACCGACAGCTACGGCGGCTCTTGCCAGCAGGGCGCGTCGGCGCGAGCGACGCTTGCTCGTACCGACTACTGCGTCGTCGTCTCCGGAGTCCTGGCCTGGGATCGTGCCGTCGAGTCGCAAAGCTGCTGCGGTGACCGGCGGACGCCAGCGGTGTACCCCAAGGACAGTCGGCTCGCATGTTATGGACAGCGTGTGGACATTTCCCCGGCGCGGCCACTGTTGCATGTACCACATTGTTCGCGAAGCACGTGTTGATGTTAGACTGTGTGAAATGTTTCGCCGGAATATGTAGTGATTTAAGGTTGGGGGGATGTGGGGATGCGCGACTCTCGCGCGTCCCCTGATGTTTTCCCGCATAGCGCATCCCCTGATATGCTGTTCTCCCGCACGGCTCGCGTGGCCTGGCGCCCGCGGCGTGGTACAAGCGCGGTGCGAGAGATGTCGCGACCGTCGCGCCGCGGCGGGGTTACTCGGGCGCCGAGGGACAAGGGGCTGCTCTTTCCCGGCGGGTCGGCGCGCGGCGGAGGACGTCTCCCGCGAGCGCGCGGCAACCGATGCATCTGCGAGACCGCCTCGCGTGGCCGCCTTGGAACGCGCCACGATTCGCGTGACTATACACGCGAACGACCAGGCGTTGGGATCCAGCATGGAGCGAACATATTCGCTCGCGAGGACGCGGTGAGTCGGACTTCTAGATTTGTCGCGCGCCTATCGGCATGTTTTGGGGATATGAACTCGGCTAGCAGGCATGGTATGAAAGGTGCAATAAATGCCCTTGTGATTGTTTGCACTACTGTGTTGTCGTTCCTTTGTCCCAAGAGTACGGAGGAGAACCCCGTATCTCCCACAACCGAGAGTAGTCGATGAAGCTGTGCGAGACCAAAATGCAGCAATAACTTCTCGGTTGGATGAGCTGGAAGACCGCTCTCGCCGTGACAACCTTATATTCTACGGCATTTCTGATGTCCTAGCTGAGAACTGGTCCGAATCTGAAACTAAAATTCGTAACTGCCTTACCAGTTTACTACAGATAACTTTAATAGACAAAGCCATTTCCCGTGCCCACAGGCTGGGTTCCTATGCAGTAAATAAACACCGGGCCATAATCGTAAAATTCTAGTCATCAAAGCTTAAGGAAAAGGTTTTCACTAAGCGAAAAAAATTCAAAGGTTCTGGCATTTCTGTTAGCGAAGACTTCTGCCGCGCCACACACTTGTCACATCAAAAATTTATTGAATTCGGAAAGGCCAGCGGACAGAAATATGTGCTACGGCTTAACCGTCTACAAATCGACAAAAAAACTCACGTTTACTGTCCAGTAACTCATCGAGTCTGCGAAATCCTCACAGACGAGCTTCGTTCAACAAATTCTGTCCCAAATGCACCTTCTGATGGCCCTAGCAATTCACAAACATAGTCATGGTCCGGTGGCAAAAAATATTTCTCTTTTGTATTCAAATATTCGCAGCGTATGCAACAAGCGGGATGCTTTATCTTCTGTCGTCGACACGTGCAGTGCCGATATTGTTATCCTGACAGAGACATGGCTTTCTAGCAAAATTGAAGACCATGAAATTTTGGAATGCAAGGGTGTTTACCGTTTCTATCGACATGACCGTGATGTACGGTGTGGTGGCGGTGTACTTATCGGTGTTCGTGATTCGATTACCGCTGCTGCAATTGAGCTTGCGTCACCATTAGAGCTAGCGTGCTCTTCATAGGCTTCGAACGCAAAAATTTTATCATTTGCGTCGTTTACAGGCCCCCTTCCTCACCTAACACATTTTGTTCAGACCTTCACGATGCCTTAAATAGTCTAATTTTACGGTTCCCTTCCACGCCACTAATACTCCTCGGGGACTTTAACTTTCCTGGCATTAACTGACATACTGATCCCCCTTCAACCCAAGAGTGCTGTTCTGAATATTCCGAATTCAGCAGCCTTTGCCTCGATTTTAACCTGCACCAGCTTGTTCTGAAGCCTACTTGATGTTCTGCATACTCGGCTAATATCCTAGATTTAATCCTTACTACATCCCCGGAATTTGTTTCGCCCCTAACTTACCTACCGGGTATTAGCGACCATTGTATAATCCAGTGTAACTTGCAGTTAACCATCCCATCTGTTACCTCGTCGAAAGTTATACGTGATTACAGAAATGCTGATTTTGCTGCAATTAATAACGAACTAGAAACTTTCATCACTGACTACATTCCAAGTTTCCACACTCGATCGGTTGAAGAAAACTGGTCAATATTAAAAGAAAAAGTCAACTCCTTAATTAACCGGTACATCCCGCAAAAACGTATTTATTCTAATTCTCGCGCACCTTGGTTCAACTCGTGTCTTAAACGTTTACTGAACAAAAAGAAAAGGCTTTTCCGACGAGCAAAATTAACTGGCAATCATGAGCGTTGGAATGGTTACACAATAGCACTGAGCGACTACAAGAATGCTGTAGCAGAGTCCAAAACAACATTTTGTGAGCACACGTTGCCTTCTTTCTTGAAAGACAACCCACAGAAATTTTGGAGTGTGGTCAACGGTAAAAAATGTAGTGCCATTGAACTGTGTGATCTTAACAATGAACCTGTCGATTGCAGTGTCTGTTGTGAAGTATTGAATGACGCATTCATCTCTGTATTTTCGGATTCTGTGCTGTGCGCAAGCGCTGTTTTTTCTGATGTGCATTATTTTCCAATGCTTCCTATTACCATTGACCTTGATGGCGTTGTAAAGTTGATACAGACCTCAAAAGTTTCTGCATGCAGTGGAGTAGATGGTATCAACACGAAATTTCTTAAGGGAACTATTACTTATTCATCTATAATTCTGAGCGAAATCCTTGCTCAGTCACTTCAAACCACCATCCTTCCGAACGATTGGAAGGCAGGGATGGCGATTCCCGTACATAAGTCTGGCAGTCGGTACACCCCACTTAATTACAGACCTATATCCCTAACCAGCGTTCCCTGCAAATTAATGGAGCACATAATTTACTCACACCTGGTTTCATTTCTCGAGTCAAACTTATTTTTCACCCCTTACCAACACGGATTTAGAAAACACTATTCCTGCGAAACACAGCTTTTGTCATTCACAAATGATTTATTCCAGGCGATGGATGCTAGCGTTATTATTGACTGCAGTTTTTTAGACTTCGCCAAAGCATTCGATACCGTTTCACACGAATTACTTTTAACTAACTTAAGTAACCTCAACATTGATCCTAACGTGCTTGCTTGGATCAAGCGTTTTTTGTCTAACCATTCCCAATTTGTTTATGCTAATGAATACTTCTCTTCCACTGGTCGAGTAACCTCCGGTGTTGTACCGAGCCTTGTTGTACCGAACCGAGCCTTGTACCGCAAGGCTCGGTTCTAGGACCATTATTATTTTTAATTTATATTAATGACCTCCCAGACCAAATTAAATCATCAATTAAGTTATTCGCCGATGACTGTGTTCTCTATCGTGTCATTTCTAACTCTGGCGACTGCGATACTCTTCAATCAGACATTGGCATAGTAACATCATGGTGTGCTAGATCCCAAATGAAGCTCAATTCTAATAAATGTAAGGCGATGCGTGTGTCCCGTGTTGTAAGAAATACCACCCTTCCTACATACAATATTAACAACATACCTATAGAAAATGTATCATCATACAAATATCTTGGTATCTACATTACACACAATCTTACATGGAACATTCATATAAATGACATTTACGGTAACGCTAATCGCATGCTTGGGTTTTTAAAGCGTAATTTTTCATTGGCAACTGCAGCTGTCAAGTTATTTCTGTACAAATCCTTAGTGAGGCCTAAACTTGAATATGCATGCTCCATTTTCGACCCTTCTACTCTAAAGTTAAAAAACACCATCGAATCCATTCAAAACCGAGCTGCTCGTTTTATTCTTTCCAATTATTCTCGTCATGCAAGTGTCTCGTCAATGAAACTAACCCTTGACTTGCCTAACCTAGAGTTACGTCGTAAATACTTTCGCCTATGCCTTTTTCACAAGATTTATTACTCTAACGAAACACTTAAGGATGAACTAATCTCCCCGCCATCATACATATCGTCACGCACGGATCATCGTTTTAAGGTTGAAGTTCCAACTTGTCACACCAACGTTTATTTTGATTCGTTTTTACCAAGAACGACGGATGACTGGAACCGCCTCCCTGCCTCCATCACTGCCATTTTTGACGCCACGAACTTCAAGAATATTGTTAACGAATTTGTTTGTAATAATCACCACTCCTCTCTGTAATGCCCCCGGGTCTTGAGAGTATGACAATAAATAAATAAATAAATAAATAAATAGCTCAAGGTGGCTTTCCTTACACTGCGGGGTATCACCACCTTGAAAGACTCCTGGGGAGCCTCCTCAGATGGGATATAGCAAAGGAGAACTCCATCGGCATCAAGCAGATACGTGTCCAACATACCCGCAACAGTACCAGCTGCATTGCACTCGGCGCCAACAGCAATACCAGCTGTCCGTGTGTGCTCGACGGCTTTGCTACCCCGCTCCTCTTGGAAGCTCGGCTTTGTGAGCTCGTCAACAATTTGTAGACAAAATGGATTGCTCTGCTGTGCCTTAAGTAGTTCTTGCCTGCTGAAGACAATACCAGAGAAAGTAATGGGATCCACCAATAAACACCCTCTCCCAAGGCTGGCAATGTAGGGATCGCTTTGACATCAAGGGTCACATCATTCAAGCCATTTGGAGACACAGGCTCCGGTCTCTACTGAGTGCGAATTGGCACCGTTCGAGTCATGGGAGACTGAAACTCCAGTCTCTACTTGGTGGGAATGCTCATGGGAGTGACGGACCAAAGGGTCAGATGCTGAAACGGAGGTGCGTGACGAGGCATCAGCCATCACGTTCGAAGTCCCTTTCCAGTAGTGCACAACAAAGTTGTACCGCTGCAGTGTCAATGTTCAGCATGCAAGGTGGCCTCAGGGCTCGCTTAAGCGCTCAAGCCAGGTCAGTGCCATGTGGTCCGTCTCCACCACAAAAAGCACTCTGTCGACGTAGCAGTCGAACTTCCAAAGGTGACTGGTTGTAGAACGCCGTCGTGCTCCTGAAGCAGCACAGCCCCAAAGCCCAGGTTGCTCATGTCAGCTTGGACAACGAACTCCCTGTTGAAGTTGGGCAGCTTCAGTTTGGCTGTGGCCATTAGAGCTCGGGATAGTGCATGAAAGGCACCCTCCTGCTGAGGACCCCAGCTTCATCATACCAACTTTTTCTGCAGTGCGGTCAAGGGCGCTTGGAGAGCAGCACAATTCGGGATGAACTGTCTCAAGCACCTAAGGTCCTGAATGTTCGCCGGTGTTGGGTATCCGAGGATAGCTCAGACCTTCTCTTCGCACAGCAACTCTTGTTGCTCTTGCTCTTGTTGAATTTCTTTCTCTATGACTAGGCTGCGAGAGCGCTGCTTCCATCAGAACTCGGAGAGGCTGTGCAGCATTGGTGTGCAGTGGCGTTTGCTTCGGGCCAGGCACGGCGATCTTAGAAGGGCCAACCTGCGCCTGTTCTCCCAAATGCATGCCCGATCCTGAGGGGCCAGTAAACAGCATAAAAGTGACCTGGGTCGCCATTCCGACAGGTGCACGAGGCCTCACACGACCGGCTAACGGATCAACAGTGGAGTGGGGTGGCTCATGCGCATCCAAAATATTGCTCAACTGTGCATGAGGCAAGTGGTAGTTGGAAAGTGCGGTGAGGTTGTCGGTCGAGCGGGGTGGTTCGTGCTCGACCTTGCCTACCAGCTGTGCTCGGGACAAGGAGAGGCCAGGAAGCGGTTTTGCACCAACAGCGAGGCAAGGCGGTTTCGCTGCTACGCATCGGACATCGAACTGCGCTTGGGACAAAGAAGGGCCAGTACAGAGTGGGAAGTCTGCTCTGTGGCAAATTCGTCTGAGAAAGGTACTCGGGACAAAGAGAGACCAGTGAGGAAGCTTGTGCCAGCACCTAAGCAGGGTGGCTCCGATAGGACACATGGGGTACTCAACTGCACTCGCGATGAAAAGGGCCAGGGAGCAAGAACAGCACGTTGGAAGGGCTAGTAGGCACCTGCTCCGCGCGCGTCTCAAACAGTTGAGGAAACCCACAACTGACATGGCTAGGACTAGGGCACACATCCGAACAGTCGACATCACCAAAGGGCTGTCCAAAGAAAGGATCACTCCCGGTGGCCAAGAGCAGAGGGTCGTTGAGGCAAATGTACTTCATACTGTCGGTGTCATCCGTGTCGAAGGACATTAAGTTCGTAGCCAGCGGATCAAGCAGGAACAAGGGCCTTAAAGGGGTCTGCTCTGACGCCATGCCGAAACCAAGTTGGGTGCCAATTACGTGGAGATTGGTGACAGTCAGGAAAGGGCATGACGCTCGTCCACTCCGCAATGCATAAAGGTATTACGGCAGGGTTCGTCGACTCACCGACACGGTGCAGAGAAGGCTCCAGAGTCAGATCGCCAACAAACATGGGTTTATTCAGCCAAGATACAGCACAGTGCAACAGTCATGGCGCTTACGGCCAAAGGCTCACCGCAAGACCTATGCGAGTATGCGTGCCCGCTGCACTAGGGCTGACCGGGAAGCGGTCCACCAAGCGCAAGAGCGAGAAGTCGCAGGAGCAAAGGTCTCATATAACCAACTCGTTGCGGGCCTGTCGGCATCCATTATGGTAATAAAGCACTCAGCGGATTAGAGCTCGGGTGGAAAAAGGGCGTCCAAGGGCGCTCAAGGACCGCTACTTGAGAGGCTTATCAGGGCGCGTCCCGGTGACATTTGCTCGCACGTTGATTCGACCTCGGGAGGGAGAAGCACAATTCGCACGGGAAATTAGCTCCAGTCTACCAGCCATGTCCACCATGTTGCCATTAGGGCAGCGGTTCCCGGAGATGGAGCTAAGCACAACGCACGAGCTGGGGGACAACGTGCGGGAAGGCACCTTGATCCCCACACATTAGAATATGACTCAGTGCCAAGCATGCTCTTCTGATACAGAGCCAGCAATGCCATTGCCCGTACTGGGGGCGAGGACTTACGGAGTCGCCATCTGTCGGAAGCACCTCCCTTGCGTAGTATGAGGAATCCCTCAGCGCGCGCCTCACAGGTTTCACTTACGTGCTCAATAAGAACACCACGCAGCAGCCCTCCTAGACATTTCTGTAAGTACTCGCAAAACGAAGGAAGTATTTTACTGTTGAAATAATAATCTTGGGCAAACCAAAAGTGGAAAGTCATTTACAGATGCTATCTCTTTACCGAATATATACAGTGAACGCCACTGTGTGCGGTCGCCGCGATGGAGTCTCCCGAACCAGCATCTTGCGTGAAAGATAAGCAAACGCTGTGAGCAAACCATGTGAAATATGTTCTTATAGTGGACTGTCTGTATAACTAAATAGAGTATAACAGAATGAGGCCTCAATGCAGCGATCGCACGGATTCGCGGTGACCGACTGCGCACCTGCATCCATGTACGTGCACAATGTTTTCCTTTTGCTGCGAGCACGTTTTCGCATCGTGCTGTGAGCTTCAGGCAGCAGCATATGAGCATTTGACACCACACAAGCAACTATCGTTGCGTGGAAACTATCAGAGCTGTTAAAAAGTAATTTCATTATAACTTTGACACCTACCAGGGTGACTTGGGATGTCCCGTCGCGATGATTGAATCTTTTCTTTTCCTAAGGTGTTGGACGTTTAAGTACCATTATTTCTCAAGTTGCCTCGCACTATATGTTTATCGGTCTTCTCAGCGAGCAATTACCCGCTGCTTCGTTTATTTAATCCAGTACATTTCATTGTTTGGTGCTACACAAGCATGAGCATATGTCATGCCTCTTTTTACCCTTTCTATTACTGTGAACTTGCCAGTATCTAGCATCAAGAAGTTCGTAGACCAAAACTTCATGACATTAGCTGGGCAGCACGCGGGTGAGAGTCTCAGTGCGCGCTTTGTGCTACTCAGCGAAGATCGCAGCCCCGACGTGATATTAGAAATCTTCCTCACGTCTGTGATTGCTGCACACTCTAGCTGTAGCTGACGGCTGTCTGCCGGTTCTAAGTTTCGCGAGCCAAGCTCCACGCAGCTTCTTGTCCTGCAGCTACGTGTGAATAAGGCTGACATCGGGCTCCATTGCGTACATCCGGCACTGCTGCATCGTACCATGCTGCAGTAGCCTACCATGCTGCACGCCTCCAAAGGCAGACACTACCTATCATCGTGCTTTCAAATGTTGTCAAGCAGACACCCAAGGTGTGAAAGCCTCACCACTTAATCAGAACCGCAGCGCAGGTTGGACTTTAAACTTTCGTTTTCAGCTTGCTTCGGCACTTCCGAAGCTGCCGAAGCAGCTGCTGTGTCCATGTGATCCCTCCTGCCACAACACGCCAAAGGTGGCGCCAGCTTTTCCTGTGGTGGAGCTCACCACCAAGACGCTGACATGTCCAGTGCTGAGTCATGTGAAAGTGATCAAACGATTACACTAGAACCTAGTTCATATGGTTTGGAAAATACTGCGGAAAAAAAAAAAAATGTACGAACTGGAAAAACATACAATCCAAAGTAAATAAAAAAAATTTGCAGACTCGACTGTAGTTGACATCTTCGTGATGCAAACCGTTGCAGCACGATACACTGATGCACGCAAAGCTTAGAAGCCCGAGATGCACATTGTAATTCCTGTGCCTTTTGTGCCCAGTCAGAGAGAAGGGTTGTGGCACAAGATGCCGAGCGTGTCGTCATTTTCCTATTGTGTAGTGTTTTGAGAAACCGGAGTGAAATTGAGTTAGTGAGTGACATTGGAACACAGTCAAACCTCGTTAATATGTACCTACTTAATGTGTAATTGTGGTTTAAACGTAGTCACGAAGATTCCCCCACCGAGCCTCCATTGAACCCCATGTATTGGCTGACCGCTTAAGCTGTAGTTGCTCAGTGCCCACCAAATGGTTAGCTATTTCTGCTATTTTCTTTCTTGTTCTACACGCACAGGCACAAAATGGGCAAAATATCATGTGTGGAGACCTTCGATTCTTCAGTTATGACACCTGGACGACAGCCACCAGTGAAAGTGACGTTTAAACATGGCCACCAAGACGTAGTTTCTGCCTATACAGCTGTTGCCGATTGCAGCACACAAAAGCATGGCCCTCGAGATTAGCTTCCAGTAACGCGAAGAAGCTGCTGGTAGGGGTGCGAATGCACTGTCACTGTCAAACCCAATCCAATTCAAATAGTAACCGCGCAGAAGCACATTGTCCCTCAGTCTGTCCGTCCTGTAAGTCGGCCGCTTTCAAGATAAAGCTGCAGCAGTGAGTGACTGTAGCTTCACACTGCCTGCAGGTTCAATGTGAACGAGGCAGCCAGAACACAGCGCTCACGAAGCTCTCGGCACAAGCCGCACCCTGCCCCTTTCGCATATCGCTTTCAATATGTGGGCCCGCGTGTGTGGAGCTATCGCATCGCAGATCATTTTCAAGATGCGCTCCGTGTTGGCCATGCCATACACGCAGGCGCCGCTGGTGTACATTTGATCATGGTTGTAGCAAGCATGTGACGCCCCCCCGGGCATAATCTTCGTTGGCCCGCCAGGCTCATTGGCCTGCCAGGCTCAGGTAGGCGACATTGGTCACCACACCAATAAACTCCGGCGAGCACAGCTGCTCGGCGGTCAGTCATCGTTTGTCACCACCACACTGCGAAGCATCCGTCTAACGGAGGATGCCTCGAGCCCTCCCTTGACGAACCTGGGCGGATCGTGACAACGGTTTATAATGGTTTGACGCCGATGGATATGGCGGTAATTAGCTATAATGGCTTATAATGATGGGAACGTCATCAGCGCACCGGGTGCCACCACCTGCAGTACTTTGCTTGCGTTATCAACACACATTGCGCCGCTGTGCACACGAGTTCGTTTCGCCGCAGCGCTGTCGTTTGTTTTTACTGGCCGGATCAAGTTTCATAACATTGATAATGACACCGGTCTGCGTGGAGATAAGCAGGTGGCACAATGCTTACGCATACTTAGACAACTCCCAGAGAAGTTCCTGCATGATTTTTTTTTTCTTCGTTCCGTCAGTTTGTTTGCAGTCGTGGTGTTGTCATGGTGTTCAATGGTCTTTGCTGCGGCGTGTTGTGTTTCTATTATCGAGAAGTCGATGTTGTTACATCCTCCGAGTTCCCAGAGAGCAACATTGTTGCCCGTCATCACACCTCACCCATCTCCAAGCTAAAGTGATGACGAAAACGACGATGTGGAAATGGACGACAGCCCTTCATTACCTGATGCGGCATGTGCTTTGAGCGTCAGGCCAGTTTTCGCAGAGGAGGGGGGCCTCATGGACAAACTCGCTCGTGGCCTTACCGAGTTCGATGTCGCGTCAAGGCCGACATGGCGGCAAGTGAAGACGGTAGATTTTTTGCTGCCTACCGACAAACAGAGTCGAACCCGACTACATCGAACCCGCTTACATCTAATTATTCTTGATATCGAACAATTTCTGAACATGTACAGTTACAATAAGTATATACAGCAAAAGTTATGGTTACATCGAACAAACATAGCAGCGACTCCCAAAAGCAGGCTACACTCAAAGAACAACGATATCGGCACACACACTCGGCGATCGGCGAAAATCTTATCAGCGGGTCAAACGCATCAGCTTTTATGCATCAGTTGTCGAATGTTACAGAGTAATCGCTTGGACCCGCGTGTCTTCCACAAAGTTCTACATTATTTACGTCGCGCATACATGCGATCAGATTGCACAAGGTTTGGTCACAGACAGCGGATGGAACCATCAATAACATTCCAGAAACTTCCGTTACATTGTGGGGAGCACCCGCTCCCATTTCCTCTCCCGCGTACTCGCATCGTCCCGTTTGCACGTGGCGGACGGGTTAAGCCAGCGTAGACAAGGAAGAGAGGCACTACGCGCCCTCCCTTTCTCCGTCGCTCTTGTTTGTTACGCGCGTACCCCTCTCCCCCATGCGGCTCATGGGAAAGGGAGACATATCCGGCGGGCAAGGGGAACTTCCCCTCGCAAAAAGGTATAAAAGCGCGCCACCGGAGGAGACTCTCTCTCTTGGGACGCCGGACACCTGGACCGCCTGGACGAAATCACCTGCCGCAACCCGTGAGTGACCTCATTTGCCTGACCCACCCAGGCTACGAGGCAAGCCTATTTATTACTATTACTGAGAGGACATCCCTCTGCGAGTGTTCGTTATTGCTAATAGCAATAAACGTTATTACAGTTGATGCCGCTGGTTGCTTTATTCGTTCGAACCCGATGTAGTCGCGATTCCCGCGCTACGGGTTGGGAGTACCACGAAGCGACTGCGTGGGGCTAGATCCGGAGCTCGCCTTCAGCCCTAGCCACACGCAGAGCAAATGTGGGGGTTCCAAGGCGGGGCGTCCCATCCTTTTTAGGAACCAACACCACAGGAAAACCCCATGGGCTGTCCGACCTTTCAACAACGCCTGTATCGAGCAGTTCGTCCAGAGCGCTGTCTAGTGCTTTCCTCTTAGCCAAACTCACCGGCCTAGGATTACACTTCCACGGCGAGGCGTCGCCTGTCTCAATTTTGTGCCTGTATAGCGTAGTGCAACCAGGCCGCTCTGTGAATACGGCGTCATATTCAGTCAGAAGCGATGAGAGGAGAGCCTTTTCTTCCCCCGACAAACTGCTTGAGTCGTCCAGCAGCGGGTGGTATCGTTCGCCCCTCACTGCGGCACAGTCTGCCACCGCAGCGGGGGTTATGGGCTGTGCGGGAGGGGAGCAGTTCCCCTCCGCGCCTCTTTTCTCAGTGCGGTTGGCCGGACGGCATGTCGACCCGGCCGCAACCGTTCTGAGGGACCTTTTCGGGCAATCGTTTGGTCGGTCTGCGCGCGAAGCATCATCGAACGAAGTTGTCTCTGACGCTTTTTGAAATGAAACGAAAGGTTTCAGGGTGCCACATGCTCGCTCCCTATATCCTCCGTTGCAGACGTCAATAACAATGCCCGTCTTGGCGAGGAAGTCTCTACCAAGAATTATAGGAACCAACAGGCCGGGAAGGTGAGCGAGGCGTTGTCGCCTCACCCATTTCTCCCACCGCACCACAAGCCTAGCAGCACAGCTCGTGTGTGCCGTGCCGCTGGCAAGTCGGAAGGTCACATTACTCTCTCTCAGTCGGATAGCGTTCCGACGGAGATGTTCACACACCTCGTCGCCAAATAGTGAAGCGCTTGCTCCTGTGTCTAACAGCGCAAAAAACCTGCGCCGGGCGACTGTAACCTCTATGAGCGGCGCTGGCGTGTCGCTGGGTAATCCAAAACGACAAGCCAGCGGGGCAAGGAGTTCATGTGTCTCACTTCGCACCGCTGTAACCGCCGCCGGCCATGCAGCATTGCTTACCGGCGGCCCCGCTCGTTTCCCGAAAGCGCGTGCTCTCGGTTCGCAGGCTGCCTGCAATCCCGGGCGAAGTGCCCCGGCTGGTTGCACCGATAACAGAGGAGAGCCGGCCTTTGTCGGGCTTGGCGTCCAGTGCCTCGCGCCGTTTGACCGTTGTTCCTCTCTATCGACTGCTCCCTTGCAGGCACGCTCTGCTCTGGCATCCTCAAGCCGGCATGTCTGCCACGATTCTGCATACCTCGGCCATCGGCAGCGCGTGCTGCACGCATGGCATAAGTGTACGGGTCGAGAGCCCGGTCAGATAAGTCCCAACCGTTTCTCAGTTGCCCGTCACTGAAGGCAACCGCACCATCTCCACCGGAACGAGTGCGAAAAGTGTCCCCGTTCCACGCGCATCGCGGCTCAAGTGCCCTCGACGCTGGGGGTGGAGGTCGGTATGAGCGCGAGGCGAGTATGTCTGCCTGTATGCGCTTTGCCTCCGAGGCCAGCTCATCCAAATCCCTGAACTTGCTGCCTCTTAGGTACGCTGCGAAGGTGGGATGAGCTTGTCGCGTGACTCTCTCCACCTTATCGCAGTTCGGAGCAGAAGGGTCAGCGGTACGATAGAGTTCGTCCATCGCCCTTACGTACTCGAGCAAGGATTCGTCCGGATGCTGAGTGTGTAGCTCTAACTCGCGCCGCAGACGACGCTCGTAATCTGCGGGCAGGAATTCCTCGCGTAAGGTCGCTCGGAACTCGGCCAGCGTGCTATACCGGTTGCCAGTAAGCCGGAACCAGCGGGCAGCGTGATCAGTTAACGACACTGGTGCGACGCGTTCCAGTATCTCGCCATCGGACAGCCCCGTTGCGCGCTGGTAAGTCAGCACGCGATCGAGGTATTCGTTGACGCTAACTGAATCATGATACCCGCTGTAGGTGGGTAAGTCCACCCTCACTCTCGGTCTAGCAGCGGCGGCAGATGTCAGCAGAGTGTTCTGCACGGCACCTGTCAACCTCTCAATCAAGCGCATCGCATCGTGCAACAGTGCCTGCTGAGGCTCGCTCTGGCCAGTAATGCCTGGCACAGGAGCGGGGCGCGTTGAGCAAGTGTGCCGCTGTGGCTCCATGCTCTCCGCAAACTCTGGCGAAGGGTTCGGCGTAATGTGCCTCACGCCTTCAAGGGTACATCCTGCCGGAGAGAGCGCCTCGTGTGTAGCGCTACCCTCTTCGAAGCTTATCAAATTCCCAGGGCTAATGTTCGCCGCAGGGCATGACTGAGCGGTAGCAGTTACCGCCGCTTCGAATTGTTGCCTGTTGGTAGCAACCTGCGACAGCGTATACAACGGCTGTAAGGCAGCCCCGTATGCTGCCATGGTTCGTTCGTGTGGTGGCAATCACTCACACAAACAGACTCAACCTGTCACACCTCTGGCCCCACGTTGGGCGCCAAATATAGGGGTATTACTCAAGTTCGCGCGTGCGCACCTGACCCTTCTCTGGATCGCACAGCGCCAGCGGAGCGGCAGTCGCTCCCTAGCACTTTCGCAGCAGCCCTAACAGTCAGAGCTGTGACCCCTAACCCGCGGTTCGCAGTGAGTTGCGACCACGGCGGGTTCAGGCCAGGGGGGACAGGGTGAGTCTCGACCTAAGGTGTTTATTCGCCTTAGAGTACAGATATACCAACTGGCAACAACAGCCACAACACATACAAATACAACACAAAACAAAACCTCAGCGGCGGAGCATTCCGCACGTCTGGGGTGAAATAACCGCACAATGTGGGAACCACAAAAGAGGCTGATAAGAGTTCAGCTCACCCAGAGTGGATCCGCGCTCGGGCCCTGGGGCGGTCAGTCGCACAGAAAGGCCGGGCGCAACAGGGGGGCGGCGTGCGGCGGTCTCAGCGGCTGAATTGAGATGTGGCCAGTCGCAAGCTCCTCAGCCGAAAGACAACGGTGCATCGGGGGAATAGCGCTTCTCCCCGAGCGGCGGAGAGGGAGTCTCCCCGGTTCCAAGAAAGGGAAAGGAGGGAACGGGGTGCCTTGGGCTGCGGCGTCGCGGCCAGGCGCGAAGAGCAGCGGGAGCGGCGAAGGTGCCCTCTCCCCGCTACCCTCCGCGAGCGAGCACGTGATTATCGCGTGATAACCGCGTGGCCGCTCCGGAGATATCGGGATGCGCGTGCGATCCCCACAAGCTTGAACTCGTCAATCTGGTCGAACGCGGTGAGAAGTCGGATGCCACGCAACATGCAAGATTCCGAGCAGCACTCTCAGCACGATTTTGAAGAATAAGGGGGAGATTAGGGCTAAAGTGGGCAAACTCGTGACATGGTGCACGTGATGCCCGACGCTTACCCACGGCCGTGTACAAGTGGTTCATCCGAAATTGCTTCAGACATGCCGGCTCCCACGTGCCCGATGATGACTGTAAATTCTGATGAGTACGATGAAGCTGCTGCTGGTGCTGTCGAAGTTTGGACTGAGCTGTCAGAATTTAGGGAAGCCATTGACGAATCGACGGTTGACGAGTTTGTGAGTGCAGGTGATTGTGGTGCGACCACGGGAGAGCCCGAAAATGAAGATTACATTGTCAACATCGTACCGAGCACAAGTGAAAGTGGGCAGAATAAGGAAACCAACGACGGTCCTTTGCCCACGTACTCCGAGGTGATTGGTGCACTCGCACTAGTGCGGTGGTTCTGCGTAAATGTGGAAGGTTGCGGCCTGAGCTGCTCCGACCTGCTCCGACACGCACTCCGAGAAGTGCATGCGTTGCAGCAGAAAAACTGCCCAAGCAGAAAAAAATACAGGACTATTTCACGGGAAACTAAGCTGCTTCATCAATAAAGTGATCTTATATATGGCATGTGCTTTTATGACATCCAATTCTTTAGCAGGCTTACATTGAATTATGCTCTATAGCGAATTGACAGGCGTTTTTTGCAAGTTCAATATAGCCGGGTTCGACTGTAAAGCGTATCTGAGTGTGTGTGTTTGAGAACATTTTGGTATACCGTATTTACTCGCATAATGATCGCAATTTTTTTTTAAAAAAGTGACGCAAATTCAGGGGTGCAATGATTACGCGGGGGAAATTTCCCGTGAAAGGAAACTTCTTTTTTGATTCCGCATTTGCTGCGCGATGACAACAGGTCAAAGAACAGGCGGCTGCAGCTGTAACAGTGCTGGACACTAAAGCAAATATGGTGGTCGGCGGAGCAAGCCGAATGCGACTTTTTTTCTTCTCGTGAATACACTACATGCATCGAAACAGTTTCTTCTATACCTGGCATGTTTGCGGCAATAACGTAGCCATGTCCACGTTGAGGGGACAGAAACAGAGATGGGCGTGCTTAGCTGCCAGTGATATAGAAACACCTGGCAGGCATGCTGCAAAAACTACGTACATTTGTCTTCACTACTATCTTAATATGGCACGTTTCCGCTAAGGGTGGGCGAACATCTTAGCTGTGTTACAAGCGTCAGCGTACGAATAGGGTACATTTCTCACGTATCAGTGTAAATGTGGCTATTATCGTTGCCACTTGCAATTTGTTGCATGCCCACGAGTGCAGACAGGAGGAATCGAAAGACGCCTTTTTTGTTGTTGTTGTTATAGACCACAACCATTATAAAGCCTGCAAATAAAAAAGCCAAAGCCAGTTTGGTTGTAGATATTCTTTTCTTTTTTTCATGGAAGTGCAGAAAGGGATTAAAGGAATGAAATGGTGCATCTGCTTAAGAATATTTGGTGCGTGCAGACCACTTGATATGTCTTGAAGAGTCGTTCGCGCAGCATTCGACAGCATTCGACAGATGGTAAGCGCGACCATCATTAGCTAGGCTTGACACATGACATATCACTGCGGCAAGTTCGGGGTGCGATCACTACGTGGGAAAGAAAAAAAATTAAATTATGACGACAAAATTTAAGGGTGCGATAATTACACGAGTGCGATCATTATGCAAGTAAATATGGTAGTTATTTTCCGGCCGGAAAGCAGCTTCTAAACTGGCATTGACAGTTAATTCGTACAACGTTTAGTGCATACCTAAACATCGTTCCCGGCCGGCTACATATTAACGAAGTTTGACTGTATGATGCCACTAGAGTGAAACATGATGCTCACTTTGCACTGCCTTCAGCAAGGAACAGCGGCATGTTTGGTTATTCGTCATGAAGCATGCTCGATGGCACTACACCACACGCGCCATGCGCCAGATAGGTAAAGATGCTTACAGCATAGCTGTGAATGCGACATACGACAACTTGCCCTGAGATTTGGTGTTATCAGGGGAAGAAACCTAGTGCACGCCGCCATTTTCATGTGATACAGGCGGGCGAATACTGCGGAGGAAACTGCCATAGCGGGCGCTTACCCCACTAGATTACATATTACCCACAATGTGTCATGTTCAAATGGAGCCTAGCAACTGGGAAATGCATAATACAATCACAGTTTGGCGATGCACTGAACATTGTAGCTGAAAGGCCATGTTTTCGAGGAATGTATTACACATAAAAAAATAAATAAAACTGCATAGGATCATATTTTGTGTTCTTGATCGCAAGCATTGGCACTGTGAAATCATACACGAGATTATGTCAAGGTTTTAGTATATATCACCAGGATCACTAGGCATTTTGGCAGCCAGCAGGCTTCTATACAGTAAAACCTCGTTAATTCGGAAAATCAGATAACTCGGACTTGCCCTCTGGTCCCAACAGGCAATCAAAATCTCGTTAATTAGAAAAACTCTCAGAGCTTGGTGAGCGTAATGTGTGATGCAAAAGAGCAAAATTGGCGCTAGCAGCCAACCAAAACGAAGTAGTAGAGTCCACATTGGCATAGCCATCAGAAGAATCATAAGTGAATGGCAGCAAAGTGGGAATGCTTCATGTCTATTTGTGCCTTTAAAGCCTTTATTCTTGAGCTTACCGCTGCACATAAGACTGCATTGTCTGCGCACCTTCACAATTGCCTATAAACAGGGTGTCTACCAAGTTGACATTTCCAAATTCCCTGAGTTTTCCAGGTTTTCCCTGAGTGCCATTGCAAAATTCCCTGAGTGACGCAGAGCTATATTTTATGTCAAGACGGGCTGAAACCATGTCGCCCGATGCCGTCACTCTCTAAGCATATGAAAAAATTAAAAAAAAAAACTTAATTCAGTTTGAATACTAAGGAGTAGTGTTTATTTTATTCAAAAAGAGGATAGAAAGGAGGGGTTAGTAAAATGCACAGCAAATAAGATGTCTTCGAAAAAAGTTGCAAATCGAGTCGGATCCGACATCCTCAAATACGAATAAAAAGGAGATGCATACAGAATCAAATACTTTCGAATATGAGCGATTTCTATCAACTGATAGCAAGCTCAGTGATGTGAGGCCCGAACTTTGTCACAATTGAGATTCTTTCCCAACAGCTCGTAAGTCAACCTCAACTGTACTGACATACTGTCAGCCCGCATACAACGCCTCAGTGTTGTGTTTCACTGCTTTAAAAAGTTTATTTTGGTTTGGATGAGGGACACCTGCATCTCGGCATCAGCCAACACTTTTTTCTTTAGCTCAAGCTCCATCAAAACGGCGGCAGCACGCTTCCTTTCCTGTTCATTCCTCAATATGTAGGTTCTTTCTGTTCTTGTCCTCTTTCTGCCACTCGTTCACCCCACGGACCATTTGAAGCATCTTAATTCTTGGTCAGTTGCACAGTCCAAATTCGATTTTTCGAACCCCTTAGGGACCGCGAAATTGTCCGAAAAATCAGCCAGCTGGAAAAAATTAATGCATGTCATTTACTGCCCTTAAGGGGCTCAAACCGCCACAGGCACATTCGAAAACACTCTGAAGGCCTGTCGGTACACGTATTAGGCATAGCGGTGCTCGTACTGTAACAGAAGATACCGGATGCACGCGTGCATAATTAAGGAATACATACTGTGTCCTGTGGCAATAGCCCCTTCCCACTCTTGTTATGCTTCACTGTAACACATTTCCGTATGCTTCACCAAGTAACATTTCTGTATAGAGGCGAAGCTGACTTTCAGGAACCGGCTTTATGCAATGCAACGTGCTTTCCAAGCTTCTAAGCCAATCGCGAGAACCACAAAGGTGCAGTCAGTATCATTGCCAACAGCAGCGAATTCTTTCAATGAAAAACACGGCACCTAACGGCAAGGAGCTAACAGCGAAAGTCGAAGCAGCTAGGTCTAGCGTTGCCGCAGTGGTGGCTACGGCTGCCAGCGGATCTGCGTGCGAGAGCGCCGGTTCGAGGCGCCGATGTAATCAAAACGGCAGTGGTGATGGCTTTGATCAATGCCGTTTCGGACCTGTGGTCACGGCAAAAAGTCCGGAAAATCGGACGGCAAAGGGTTCTCGCGTCCGAAATTTCAAACGTTCTGATAGATTGACTCTATGGGGTACGTGGTGGTGCCGCGGAGCTGTCCAAATTATCGGGCATCGCGAAAGTCGGTCGTTGACTGTACACTGGAAACTCCTCCAGCCTTCGACAGGGCGTCAAATAGGATTCATTACGATTCCTGTCTATTACTTGAGCCAGCATTACCGCGACTTTCGACCCTTTCAACAAAATTACCAATTTTCCCTGATAGAGGTACGAATTCCCTGAGTTTTCCCTGAGTTTTTCCAGACTACTCAAAATCCCTGAGAATTCCCGGTTTTCCCGGTTTTCCCGGTCGGTAGACACCCTGATAAATAGTAGTTTCACTTTTACTCGGTGCAAAGATGTTGAGGATGAAAAGCACCGACTAAATCACGTTGGACAATCTGTCAGCAACAAGCTCACTGGCAAAAAAATAATCAGGATGTGCGCGCGGTAGAGAAAGGTGTCTCTCAGATGAAGCCCCATGCTGTAGCCGCACTGCGAATGAAATTGCAAGGCCTTCGCCGCTGCAAGCTCTAATCAGTCACGAGATGATGCGAACTGCAGCTTCCGCACTGCTTTTGAGCAATATAGGAACAGGATTTGCCAATTCATTTAGTAAATAAACATGTGTCGATGTAGGAAGCATTTGTTTTATTGTTTTCTTGATACCCTCAACAATTCGACATTCAATTAATTCGGACATATTTTTCGGTCCCGTGTAAAACGAATTATTGAGGTTTTACTGGATTTATGATTTCACATAACCTGAAATTCTGCTAAAGTCTTCTACCCGCCGTGGTTGCTCAGTGGCTATGGTGTTGGGCTGCTGAGCACGAGGTCGCGGGATCGAATCCCGGCCACGGCGGCCGCATTTCGATGGGGGCGAAATGCGAAAACACTCGTGTACTTAGATTTAGGTGCACGTTAAAGAACCCCAGGTGGTCAAAATTTCCGGAGTCCTCCACTACGGCATGCCTCATAATCAGAAGTGGTTTTGGCACGTAAAACCCCATAATTGAATTGAATTCCTAAAGTCTTCTTCAGTTTTTTCAGCTTTAAGTTAACAGGGTTTTGTTCTATTACAATATGCGACTATTACAATATTACATGTACGGCGGCACCAATAACTGCACTGCACTGAACTTGCCTGAAGGCTTCAACATCCTCTGCAGACATACACGCAACTTCAGGATCTTCAATGTAGAAGTTCTTAAGAATTGGTGGAAGAGCTGCACAGACATGGACAAAAAAATTGCATTGAAATGTTTATGAATGTTGAGTTCTTCCAACCTCAAAGGCAATATAACTGTGGAGAGTTGCAAGCAAAAGATCTGCACCCTGCAACAAGCTTTATATGAGTACTGGTGCCAGGTTTGTTCCAGTACTCTTATTTGTTTTTCAGGTGTACAAGGAACTAATACACATAGCCCCTTTTTCTTTTCATTATCAGCACATTTTCTTTTTCTAGGATAATAAAACCTTGCAACAGTTGTTTTGTGCAAAAAAAAAAGACAGATTACAAGAAAATTCCATCTGAAGGGCCAGCACACCTTTATCACAACTGAAATCTCCCGCCACCCAACCGGGGAGTGGTGATGTTGCATACGCCATCACTGCCCTTTGCTGCCGTCGGTGAGTAAAACTTATGTCAGTAGACTTACTTTTTCTAAATATGAAATAGAACTAGACAAGTAGCATTTTCTTTCGTCTTATAATGCAATACAATGATGTTTTTATAATCAGTGGTTGAGTACTAATGACAAAATTTAAATGAGTGCCTTCGTCATCGGGCAAGTACTTCAATGTCCTGGGGGAGTATCTAATCGTGTCCTGTATTTACCTCAATTTATCAATTATTAAGGCTCTGCTTGCGATAATACTGATGCCTTAAGACATTTTCGAGTACTAATCTATAACTTTAGCTTGACTTAATATTTGCCCTCAGATTAGGGAACACAGTCACGGTATGCGTATGTTTTTTTTCCCTTCAGGAAGATGCGGCTTGTGACCACTGGACAAAGCTTACCGACCCATGTGTCAGCAGTTTCTGATGCTTCGATTTCCATGACATACAGAATAGTCGTGCTCAAAAGTTGCGCCTCACCTGGCACTAGTTTTGAATAGCCAAATTAAAATATTGTATAATTTATTTGTTGTGCATTCAAAGAATTCATGTCTGAGACCATGATTACTGATGCAGCGTCAATCTAAAACAAGAAAGCAGAAAAAAAATCATCAGCACTTTAAATTGGCGCTGCCATTGGGCTGTTCAAAAGAACGTACATAGTAAATGAACAAAGAGTTGGCCATTAGGAGATGGTTCAGGTTATAATCTTCGAACAGAACAGTGCAAAAGCAGGACAAGACAAGTGGCAAAGAAACACACAGCGCTGAATGTTTCCCACTTGCCTTGTCCCGTCTTCTGTGCTGTTCTGTTCGGAGAATAAACAGGCTCAGATTCAGACCGTAGGACTGAACAGTCCTTCAGGCAAGGCTCTCCCATTGATGAGGGGCAATGCTGATGCTACGCCACTCATGTGTCAGTGGATGCTCATATAACATATTGACACGTGTACTTGTCTTTATCGGGCGACACGTTTTGCCGCCTAACAAATGTTATCGCACAGAGCGGGACGCGCCTGCATGTATCCGAAGTTTCTGGAAAGTTATCGATGCTTCTATCCGCTGTCTGTTGTCGCCGAACCTTATGTTATCTGATTTCATCGCTTGACGCGAATGGTGTAGAACTTTGTAGAAGGCATGCGGGTCCCAACGATTAGTCTGGAACATTCAATGACTGCTGTATAAAAGCCGACGCGCTTGACCCGCTGATCAGATTTTCGACGATCGCCGAGCGTGTTCGCCGCTATCGTTGTGCTATAAGTGTAGCCCGTTTTGTGGGCACAGGCTCGCCCAATAAAAGTTAGTTTTGTGGTTCACAGTATTGCTACTGTGCAATTCAACGTCACCACCACGTGACTATATTATACTCACAGGCCCAACGCTTTTCACGCTGTTCATCACTTTCAGCTATCAACTTGGCCCAGTCAATGAAAGGCAGCGGCTCTTCTTTGTTTGGCTCACCTTCCCTCTTGCTGAAGCGTGCTGGGGCAAGAGAGAACATAATCAGCCCTCTCAATGAGCATCGCCATGCTTGCATTCTCACTTCACGTACAGCACCATCAGAGAGAAGCCAAATGAAGCAACCAGGGTTGCATTTGTGCACTCATTATGAGATGCACGAGTGAGATTCATAGCACTCTCAGAACAGGCATGCTACCAATGGCTTTAAACGAGAGAAGAGCCCCATACTTCCCGTTCCTGGCGGATAGATGAGCTCCTCGATGAGTTGCTGCGCCTTCCGACGTACTTCGAGAGTGCCTGCAAGCTCAATCTTGGCCTCATGAGAACTACTGTAGGCCTCCTCTTCATCATCTCGCAAAACTTTGATTCGTGCACCACTGGCATCCTGAAGCTCACGGATCTTGGAGCCACCCTTGCCTGCAGTTAAACATAACAGGCACAATTTAATGTCCCAAAAATATAGTGTCACGAAGATGCTTCAGTAGAGGGCTCCGGACTAATTTTGAGAGCCTGGGAACATGCATGTAAAGCTGGTTTCAGTAGTTTACAAAGGCAGAGATTAACATATCAATGCATTTTTAAGGAAAAGGATTAATGCATGTCTGCATAAATGTGGTGCAAGTACATATCTAAATATTCCTGTGGTGAACACACTCACATAATAAATGCATATGCAGCTTTGGTCTTAGAAATTACGATTTTTTTCTCACCCTCGTAATTATCACACCCCCAGCTTTGGACCTATGCAGCTCTGCGATTTAATGACCGTCCTGTAGTTTTTAGTGGAGACTAGAACATTTCACTCTCGCACACGTGTTTAGAGCAATCTTACTTACTCGATGCTCGTCGCTATGTGTCAGCATAGCTGGGGCTGCACAAGCGAAGAGGGGACAGGTTGGGAAGCCTGTCTCATTTTTGCTCCTACAGCTCCAGCCAATCAGCAGCAGGCAAAAGGGAATGTCGACTAGGTGGAAATTTACATAATGATGCCCAAGGTCCACAGTAGTCCCTCTCAAAACATGGTTATCCAGGGGCTGCGTGACCTGGCAAAAGGGGCGACCGCAATAACAATTAGGCTCTCCTTACCGCATGCTTGCTGCCAGTGTTCCCTCATCATCTCTTTGTCGTCAGCTGCTCTGTCATCGAATGGATCAAGCTCACAGCCTCTGCATAAGTTGCATCAACACACAGCGACTTGCCTGATGGAGTGGAGGAGAGGTTTAATTCATTCTTCCATGCTGAGGGGCATCAAAAATAAATGTGCTTGCTTATGTGCGAGAGTAAAATTCTAGTGGTAAAACAAAATGAACAGGCAGGCCATTAACACAGTAAACTCTATAATATTGCTATGAAGGAAGACGCCAATGAAAAGCTATATGCAAGTATGTTTACAAGGCAATACACCGCACTTGACTAAAGAGGCAACAGCCCGCGCTAGCCTCTAATCGTCGTCGTCGTCTTCACCCTGCTCGCCTCTTTGTCATCGCAAATACTGTTCCGTAGCACTACCCCCGGCGACAAAAGCGCCGTCCCGGAGTGACTAAACGCCGGACTCGGAAGCAGTGCAGTAGGCCTTGAGCCTACTGACGTGCACAACATCACTAGATGCCAGAGTAGAGGACGAGGTTGAACGCACAGGAGCAATTTCGTATGTCACAGGCGTCACCTGGCACAGCACGTGGCAGAGCCCTGTATATTGCGAAAGGAGCTTCTCTGAAAGTCCGACGTGATGAGAGGGCGACCACAGGAGCACGAGCGCACCAGGCGAAAACTGTACGTCACGAAGACGGGCGTTGTACTGACGCTGCTGAGTGATTTGCGAGGCCGTCAGTCGAGTACAGGCAAGCTGGCGGGCATGGTCCGTGAGGGCGATGGCTTCGCACGCATACTCGTTTGTTGAGATCGCAGCAGGAGTAAGTGCCGTGTCTAGGGGGGCAAGGTCAGTTCGCGACCGTACAATAGATAAAATAGAGAAAATCCGGCGGTGTCGTGCCCAGTCGTGGCACGACAGTCGGCAATTGCCCAGTCGGCAATGTCCCAGTCGTGGTGGTCATTGGAAACGTACTTGGACAGCATATCGGTAAGAGCACGGTTTAACCGCCCTGTCAGGCCATTGGTTTGAGGGTGGTATGAGGTAGTCAGCTTGTGTTGAATGGAGCAGAAACACACAATGTCGGCGATAACTTTCGAGAGGAAGTTACGACCACGGACAGTAAGATAATGGCACACAAGAGAAAGTCCGCGACGTCAGTGGCGCAACTGGTAGGGAGAGCCCGCGTGATAGCGTATCGGGTTGTGCAATCAGTTGCGACGACTACCCATTTGTTTCCAGAGGATGACGTGGGAAAGGGACCGAGGAGGTCTAATCCAACACGAAAGAACGATTCCACAGGGACACAGCTGGAGCGGTGACCGGCTGGAGATGACTGGCAGGTAGCACCTGAGGTGTTTTCCGACGCTGGCAGGGATCACAGGCAGCAACATAGTGCAGACGGAGCGAGCGAGACCAGGCCAATAGAAACGGCAGCGGACACGGTCGTACGTGTGGGTTACCCCAAGATGTCCAGCAGTGGGTGCGTCATGCATCTCAAAGAGCACAGTCTGTTGTAGATGTTTTGGCACGACAAGAAGAAGATCAGAGCCATCAGGGAGGAAGTTCCTTCGGTACAGAATGCCACCCTGGAAGACATATCGGCAAATGGATGCGTTGGTAGGTGTAGAGCGCAGACGCTCGATGAGCACTCGCAGCGATAGGTCTCGGTACTGCTCATCGGCGATGTTAGCGAAGGCAGACTCAGAGAAAATGCCGTTGGCGGTACTACTGTCGGCATCGTCAGGCTCGCCTACCGGGTAGCGAGACAGGCAGTCAGCGTCCTTGTGTAGTCGGCCAGATTTGTAGGTGACAGAGTACGAATATTCTTGGAGGCGTAAGGCCCAGCGACCAAGTCTTCTTGTAGGATCTTTCAGTGAGCATAACCAGCAAAGCGCGTGACGGTCTGTGACAATGGAAAAGGGTCAGCCATATAAGTATGGGCGGAACTTCGCAACCGCCCAAACTAGGGCCAGAGACTCACGCTCAGTGATGGAATAGTTGCGCTCCGCGGGTGAGAGGCGCCTGCTGGCGTAAGCGACAACACGGTCGTGGCCGCGCTGGCGTTGTGCCAGTACTGCGCCAATTCCGTGACCGCTGGCATCAGTACGGACTTCGGTAGGCGCAGAAGGATAGAAATGGGCCAGAACGGGAGGCGTTGTGAGAAGGTCGATTAGAAGCGAGAATGCAGAGGCCTCGTTATCGCCCCACTGGAAAGGGGCATCTTTTCTCAAAAGCTCGGTTAGTGGTCGTGCTATGGCTGCGAAATTTTTCACAAAACAGCGGAAGTACGAGCAAAGGCCGATGAAGCTGAGCACATCCTTGACACACTTTGGAACAGGGAAGTGCGTAACAGCATGGATCTTGCCTGGGTCCGGTTGCACTCCGTTCGCGTGAATGAGATGTCCAAGGACAGTAATCTGGCCATGGCCAAATTGGCACTTCGATGTGTTGAGTTGCAGACCGGCTCGACGAAAAATGTCCAGGACTGCCGAGAGGCGCTCGAGGTGCATAGCGAACGTTGGGGAGAATACTATAATGTCGTCCAAGTAGCACAGGCACGTGGACCATTTGAAACCGTGAAAAAGGGAGTCCATCATGCGTTCAAAAGTGGCAGGAGCATTACATAGACTGAATGGCATCACTTTGAATTGATAAAGACGGTCGGGTGTTGCAAAGGCAGTCTTCTCGCGGTCGAGATCGTCCATGGCAATCTGCCAGTAGCCGGAGCGAAGGTCAATAGAGGAGAAATAGCGAGCACCGTGGAGGCAGTCAAGGGCGTCATCAATCCGAAGTAGGGGACACACGTCCTTTTTGGTAACCCTGTTAAGGTGCCGATAATCCACGCAAAAGTGCCATGAGCCATCCTTCTTTTTTACCAGTACAACAGGTGACACCCGTGGACTACATGACGGTTCTATGATGTTCTTGGCAAGCATTTTGCGAACTTCTGCGTGAATAACTTGACGCTCAGCCGGTGACACTCGATACGGGCGGCGATGAATAGGAGGGGCATCGCCGGTATTAATGCGATATTTGACAGCTGTTGTTTGGGCCAAAGGACGATCGTTAAAGTAAAAAATATCTCGGTAGGAAATGAGAACGCGGTAGAGCGCACGAGCGTGCTCGGAAGGCATGTCGGGTGCAATCGTTTTCTGTAAGTCGGCGATGGTACAAGTTGCAGACTGCGATGGTAGAGGAGGATCGGCTGAATTGTCGTCTACTGCAATAGATGCTACTGAGTGATTTTCGAATGAGCAAAGCTGAGCCAGAGACATCCCGCGTGGCAGCACTTGTGTCGTCAAGCCACAATTGACCACTGGCAGGCAGACGCAATTCGCCGTAATAGATAAAACTTTATGAGGTACTGTGATCCTGTGTGTAAGGAGGACGTTTTGCATAGGAGCCGCAATGTAGTGACCGTCGGGGACTGGTGGGAATGACACGAAGTCAACGTAAGTCAGTGCCAAAGGTGGCAAACGAACGAAGTCGAAACTGAGGTGACTGGGGTGTGGTTCAGCGGGATCCAGAACAGGCAGGTCAAGGCAGAGAGTACTGGCGGAACAATCGATGAGAGCAGAATGTGCGGAGAGGAAGTCTAAGCCGAGGATGATGTGGGGACAGTGGGCGATGACTGTGAATAGCACGATAGTGGAGCGATCGGCGAAGGAGACGCGAGCGGCACACATACCAATTACAGGGGCTGTTCCGCCATCGGCGGACATGGACAACAGGTGTCGTGACGGGCGTGATTATTTTCCTCAGCCGGTTACGAAGGTCAGTGCTCATTACCAACAAATGCACTCCAGTGTCTATGAGAGCAGATACAGAAACACCGTCGACTTGCACGTCAAGAAGGTTCAGATGAGTGGGCAACGTCAGTAGAGGCTTTGGCAGTGTAGGGAGCAGTGCAGCGTCACCTTGAGGCGCTGCATCGTCTAGTTTTCCGGCTGGGAGCGGCATCCGAAGGGAGTCGGCGAATAGGAGCGACGGGGCTGGGGGGAGCGAGATTGTCGTCATTGGGGCAAAGGCGAATGAGAATAGGGGCGGTTCGGCGCAGGAGAATCTGTGGCGGCATTATCGGAGCGGGCAGCATGGGGACGAGAAGGGCCACCTGGGGACGAGAGTAGACAGCATAAGTAGACCGGTTTGGGGAACTCCAGTGACTGTGACAGTGCCAAGAAATGTGCCCGATTCGATGGCAGTGAAAACAAATGGGCTTGTCGTCTGCAGTGCGCCATTCAGACGGGTTGCGGAAACGTGATGGGTAAGAAGATGCGGGACGGGGCGGAATCGAAGAAGCTGGGTGGGTATCAGGGCGATGGGCCGAGCAGATGGTGTGAAGACCCATGTTTGCGAACTCCTGGCGGACAACTGCCTGGATCAGGGAAACCGTGACTGCAGTTGCATTGGAGCGGCTGGAGTCGAAGGCAGCCGGATAGGCGGCCTCGATCTCACGCCAGACGGTTCTGGTAACATCGCCAGTGTTGTTGGGACGAGGAGCGTCGGCACAGGAAGATGTCGCTGGGGTGTTGGGCAGACGGGCAAACTGCTGGTCGATACGTCGGCTTTTAGCGAGTTCCAGGCGGCGGCATTCTTTTATAACTGCATCCACCGTCGCCACATTGGTGTATGTTTTATAAAAACGAGCAAGTTGAAGGCGTCATCGGCAATGCCTTTGAGGATGTGGGAGACCTTGTTGGACTCAGTCATGCGTGCGTCAACTTTGCGGCACAGAGCCAAGACGTCCTGAATGTACGTGACGTAGGGCTCTGTTGACGTCTGCACACAGCCGGAAAGCGCCTTCTGCGCGGCAAGTTGGTGACCGTAGGGGTTGCCGAACAAGTCTCGGAGCTTTTGCTTAAGCGAATCCCAACTGGTGGGCTCATCTTCGTGCGTCCAAAACCAAACTCAAGGTGTGCCACCGAGGTAAAAGACAACGTTGGCGAGCATGATAGTAGGGTCCCACCGATTATTGCGGCTGACCTGTTCGTACAGGCTGATCCAGTCCTCGACGTATTCCCCATCTTTTCCGAGAATACGCCAGGATCACGGGGAGCGGGGAGAGCGATGTAGGTCGTCGAAGTGGCAGCAGGTGTTGGAGCCGGCGGAGTCGAGTTGTCGTCGCCGGGAGCTATGAAGGAAGGCTCGACGTACCGTCCGCTGCGAAGCTCCGTGACGAGGTACAGGGAACGTCCACCTCCACCAGATATGTTACGTAGGAAGATGCCGACGAAAAGCTACACACAAGTACTGTATATTTACAAGGCAATACGCCGCACTTGGCCAAGAGGCAACAGCCCGCACTAGCCTCTAATCGTCGGTGTCGTCTTTACCCTGCTCGCCTCTTTGTCATCGCAAATACTGTTCCGTAGCAATATCAACAGACAGGTGACAGTGGTCATAAGTACGCCCGAATCAACCAGATGCACATGCCACGGAGCAAGAGTGCCGGCATGAAGGCACCTCGCAGACTAGGAGAGCAAAAAATGCACAACTGCTCTCTGCAACAGTAACTTTACTCTGACATAACAGGAGAAAGAGTAATGCACAGGTGGGTGCGGCATTGGCCAGGTGGCTTGATGGAGACTATTGGAGACACAAAACAATGGCAAAATTCAAATGAAGGGGCAGCTGGCGCTCGGTCAACATGGCTTTGTTTACATAGTTACTTAGGTTACATCATAGTACTGAATTCAGTAGTCTTTTGCTCACTTTTCAGCCTTTTCCGCCTTTTGCTGTGTGTGATGGGCTGTAATTCCAGTTATATGGCTGGTTTTAAGCTAAAGGTTGTGAAGTATGTGTTGGAGCATGGGAATTGTGTATCCAGAAGGCATCTTGGTGTTGAATTCCATGTGCACTATTATTGGCAGAAGCAGCATGACAAGCTGCTTGCAAAGTGGACACGTCACAATGTTTATTCATGTTGAAGAAGTCCTCAAATATGTCAGGAACCTGCAAAAGACAGGCTCTTCGTGCCACTTCGTACAAAATGATCAGGACGCATGCGTGAGCCCCGACGAGAAAGCATGGCATTGTGTCCACAGATTTTAAGGCAAGCAAAGGGTGGACCACACTGTTTATAGGCTGCTTGCAAGGAAAGAACTATGCATACGGCATATTTCTGCGTCTTCTCTTATCCCACGAGTTTTCCTGGATTAGTGGTACAGTGCAGTCCACTCATAATGATAATACATATAACAATCTATCAGTTTTAAACTTAAGAATATCAACTTATGCATTAGGGCTATAAGAAAAAAAGCATGTAAAACAATATTTTATTCACTGCATATAAGATATAACAATCAAAATTTTGCCTTCTGGATGGCATTTCCCATGCCAAATAATTGTAACATTTGTGCTGCTAAGTTCGCTTTGAACGATGCTGATACAGGGTGAAAAGTTTGCCTGCACGAGTCCGTATCTGCCACCATTACAGTGCAGCACGTCCCGCTTGCACACCCATTGCAAAAGCCACGGAAAGCAGCGCAAGTTGGCATAGCACGCCACTAGATGGTGCCGTCTGCTTCGCGTCTACTTTGCCTGCGATAGTGTTCCACCAACGCCTCCTAGATAGCACAAGGTTGGCGCACTTCGATCAGTGACGTCATGCTACCTCGCTGGACTGCCATAGAATCTAATGGGGACGCTCCCAAGTAAGCCACGATAACTTTGACGTCACCGCTTTCGTGACGCCAGGCTTGGCAATGAGTTTTTGGTCCAAGTAGTAAGACGTTATAAAGCAGAGCGCACAGGACTGCTATCTGGTAGGCGCTGGCTCCATGCATCCAGAGAAGAGAGAGAGAGAAAAAAAAATAAGCAAGGCAGCACCTGCCCCTTCTACACTCTCTCAGTGAGCGCTGAAATGCGCCGTGGAAGCAGCCCCAAAGAAGATGGTGCTGAAGAGTAGAAGATAGTGCGGACAAAGTGCAGAGCTGTGTCGCTTGAGACGACGCTGCAAATTTTGCTAGACTGAAAAAGTACAAGCTCGCGAAGGAGCGCCGCAATCATGACGGCCACATCCAAGGGCCATACCGATGAACGGAAAAGGCTGGCTTTGTGTGCCAGGGTGAAACCCCCCATGATATTGAAACCAACATGGTGGAAGCAACTGACATCACTGAGCTCTGGGAGCATGTCGCTACTGACGATGAAACAAGTGATGCTTCGATGGCAGTGTTGTACATTTTCCTCTAGAACAGGAACGAAAGGTCGTTCCTTGTTCCTTCACGATTTTGAAATCAGTTCCCATTACAAGTTCCTCTAATATGAAAGGAATGCGTTCCAGTTACACTTGGAACATTGGAGCGTGTCGTTACATTAACGTTACATTCTACTTTTTAAATTAAGATATAGGCTCAGATAATCCTGAAGGCGAAATAAAGTGAGCAAATTTAAAACTCACATCAAACTACGTATATTATATGAATTTGAACATCACCGGCAGCAGATTCTGGAGATAAAAGAATCTAAAGAAACACTCCTAGACATGTCTAACTGCAACTTTGGTGCTCGCCTATTACAAGTGCAACACATGTGGCACTTTCCACTTCAGTCTTCACATGCGCAATCCAGATACTGCACTTAAGATGCGCAAATAGAAAGCTACACCGAACGGAATAATACATAGGCGTTTAATGAATGCTGATTCAATATTGCACTATGAGTGTGAAAAAAATGTTGAGACTACATATTCGCAACTTAGGGCAAATTTGCCAAATAGCACTGATGCGCACCAGGGCTCCCCAACGCGCCGCTTCATCCAATCAAGGTCACCCCAGAGTGCCCCGGTGTGCGCCAGTGCGATTTGCTGAATTCGCTATTAGTAAAGTCCCTTGTTTGAACTCGGCAAGAGTTGCATCTCGACGTGGGTGTCCGCCGTACATGACATGCTGCGTACGTGCATCTGCTCAATGCCGTGGAACATTTACAGGGGTGTACGCCATTCCCTCTGCCATTCCTATGTAAACCTAACAAGTTAATGTTACAGTTCCACCGACCCTTAACGAAACTGTGGCATTCCTCCTTTCCTCCTAAAAGGAACTAGTTCAAGGGATGCCATTCCGTACAACACTGTTCGGTGGAGCGATCGTTGTCACAACAGATGACGGCGTTGTGCAACAGAAGTGACGACAGCAGCGGCAGTGACACTGAGATCGACAATGGCCCGTCTGACACTGACTCCAATCGAGTCGCTCATTGATTTCATGTGAGCAAAATTATTCTCGCCAGTGTTTGCACAGCAGCTGAATGTGATGCACACCGTGGTTGTGAACCTGATATTCCTGCGAAAGCAAGTGTAGACTTCTGACTATTGCAGCACGCCTAATGCTTGACACGCTGTTTACAGGTAAAAATGAATGAATTATTTTTTGGTCCCTGCTTTCTACAACATCTATATTTAGCGCGAGCAGAAAATTCGGTTTTGGAACTACAAAGATATGTTTGGTAGTTTCTTTTTTTACTGCAGTTTGATATAGCGATGACCGGTCATAACGATCAAATTTTTCATTCTTCTTGATACCATTCTAAGTGGGCTGCACTGTATTCACCTTTATTGAGCCTCTGGCAGTATTTTATAACAATACATTTCCTTTTCAATCTTCTACTACATCATCATCATCATCATCAGCCTGGTTACGCCCACAGCAGGGCAAGGGCCTCTCCCATACTTCTCCAACTACCCCAGTCATGTACTAATTATGGGTGGCCATGCTGTCCCTGCAAACTTCTTAATCTCATCCGGCCACCGAACTTTCTGCCGCCCCCTGCTACGCTTCCCTTCCCCCTTGGAATCCAGTCCGTAACCCTTAATGACCATCGGTTATCTTCCCTCCTCATTACATGTCCTGCTCATGCCCACTTCTTTTTCTTGATTTCAACTAAGATGTCATTAACTCGTCTTTTTTTATCCCTTAACGTTACACCAATCATTTATCTTTCCATAGCTTGTTGCGTCGTCCTCAATTTAAGTAGAACCCTTTTCGTAAGCCTCCAGGTTTCTGCCCCGTACGTGAGTACTGGTAAGACACAGCTGTTATACACTTTTCTCTTGAGGGATAATGGCAACCTGCTGTTCATGATCTGAGAATGCCTGCCAAACGCACCCCAGCCCATTCTTATTCTTCTGATTATTTCAGTCTCATGATCCGGATCCGCGGTCACTACCTGCACTAAGTAGATGTATTCTTTAACCACTTCCAGTGCCTCGCTACCTATCGTAAACTGCTGTTCTCTTCCGAGACTGTTAAACATTACTTTAGTTTTCTGCAGATTAATTTTTAGACACACCCTTCGGCTTTGCCTCTCCAGGTCAGTGAGCATGCATTGCAGTTGGTCCCCTGAGTTGAGTTACTAAGCAAGGCAATATCATCAGCGAATCGCAAGTTACTAGGGTATTGTCCATTAACTCTTATCCCCAATTCTTCCCAATCCAGGTCTCTGAATACCTCCTGTAAACAAGCTGTGAATAGCATCGGAGAGATCGTATCTCCCTGCCTGACAACTTTCTTTATTGGGATTTTGTTGCTTTCTTTATGGAGGACTACGGTGGCTGTGGAGCCGCTATAGATATCTTTCAGTATTTTTACATACGGCTCGTCTACACCCTGATTACGCAATGCCTCCATGACTGCTGAGGTTTCAACTGAATCAAACGCTTTCTCGTAATCAATGAAAGCTATATATAAAGGTTGGTTATATTTCGCACATTTTTCTATCACCTGACTGATAGTGTGAATATGGTCTATTGTTGAGTAGCCTTTACGGAATCCTGCCTGGTCCTTTGGTTGACAGAAGTCTAAGGTGTTCCTGGTTCTATTTGCAATTACCTTAGCAAATACTTTGTAGGCAACGGACAGTTAGCTGATCGGTCTATAATTTTTCAAGTCTTTGGCGTCCCCTTTCTTATGGATTAGAATTAGATTAGCATTCTTCCAAGATTCTGGTACGCTCGAAGTCATGAGACGTTGCGTATATAGGGTGGCCAGTTTTTCTAGAACAATCTGCCCGCCATCCTTCAACAAATCTGCTGTTACCTGATCTTCCCCGGCTGCCTTCCCCCTTTACATAGCTCCCAAGGCTTTCTTTACTTCTTCTGGCATTACTTGTGGGATTTCAAATTACCTCTAGACAATTCTCTCTTCCAATATTGTCGTGGGTGCCACTGGTACTGTACACATCTCTATAGAACTCCTCAGCTACGTGAACTATCTCATCCATATTAGTAATGATATTGCCGGCTTTGTCTCTTAACGCATACATCTGATTCTTGCCTATTCCTAGTTTCTTCACTGCTTTTAGGCTTCCTCCGTTCCTGACAGAATGTTCTATTCATATTATACTTCCTTATGTCAGCTGTCTTACGCTTGTTCATTAACTGAAAGTTCTGCCAGTTCTATTCTAGCTGTAGGGTTAGAGGCTTTCATACATTGGTGTTTCTTGATCAGATCTTTCGTCTCCTGCGATAATTTACTGGTATCCTGTCTAACGGAGTTACCACCGACTTCTATTGCACACTCCTTAATGATGCTCATTGCACACTCCTTAAGATTGTTGTTCATTGCTTCAACACTAAGGTCCTCTTTCTGAATACTTTGTTTAGCGCAAAACGACAGAGACAAACAAAGTATTCATGGATTCGCACCAACTAGCCCGCCAACGCATTGTGCTCCTCTTTCTGAGTTAAAGCCGAATACCTGTTCTGTAGATTGATCCGAAATTCCTCTATTTGCCCTCTTACCACTAACTCATTGATCGGCTTTATGTACCAGTGTCTTCCTTTCCCTCCTCAAGTCTAGGCTAATTCGAGTTCTTACCATCCTATGGTCACTGCAGCGCACCTTGCCGAGCATGTCCACATCTTGTATGATGCCAGGGTTCCAGGGTTAGCGCAGAGTATAAGGTTTATTTCATTTCTAGTCTCGCCATTCGGGCTCCTCTACGTCTACTTTCAGCTATCCCGCTTGCGGAAGAAGGTATTCATTATCCGCATATTATTCTGTTCTGCAAAGTCTACTAATAACTCTCCCCTGCTATTCCTAGTGCCTATGCCATATTCTCCTACTGACTTGTCTCCAGCCTACTTCTTGCCTACCCTGGCATTGAAGTCACCCATCAGTATAGTGTATTTTGTCTTGACTTTACCCATCGCCGATTCCACATCTTCATAGAAGCTTTCGTCTTGCTGGTCATCATGACCGGATGTAGGGGCGTAGACCTATACGACCTTCAATTTGTACCTCTTATTAAGTTTCACAACAAGACCTGCCACCCTCTCGTTAATGCTACAGAATTACTGTATGTTACCAGCTACGTCCTCATAAATCAGGAATCCGACTCCTTATTCTCATCTCTCCGCTAAGCCTCGGTGGCACAGGACGTGCCCGCTTTTTAGCACTGTATATGCTTCTTTTGTCCTCCTAACTTCACTGAGCCCTATTATATCCCATTTGCTGCCCTCCAATTCCTCCAATAGCACTGCTAGACTCGCCTCACTAGATAACGTTCTAGCATTAAACGTTGCCAGGTTCAGATTCCAATGGCGGCCTGTTCGGACCCACGTATTCTTAGCACTCTCTGCTGTGTCACAGGTCTTACCACCGCCGTGGTCAGTTGCTTCGCAGCCGCTGGGGACTGAGGGCCGGGGTTTGATTGTTGTATTCATATAGGAGGTTGTGGCCAAGTACTGCACCAGGGTGGCCAATCCTGCTCTAGTGAATGAGTGTGTTACCGGTTCTCGTCACCGGGATCAGGCCACACTCCAGGCCTGTTTATGCAATTTTATCAACACGCGGATTTTTTTTTTAACCGGTGGAAAATTGCACAGCAGCAGGATTCGAACCACGGTCCTCTTGCACGCGACATGGTATGTTTCCTTTAATTATACATGCGTGCACCCATCATCTCCTATCACAGTACAAGCACTGATAGGTGTAATAGGTGTACTGGTGTGCACTTAGAGCTATTTCATAAGTACCTGTGGCAATTTGAGACCTTCGGGGCAGTAAAAGGAATGTATTCGTTTTGGACGACCAGATATTGCGCACATTTCCATGGCCCTAGAGAGCCAGAAAAATCGGACGTTGACTGTAATTTACTTTCAAGCGTACAATTGGAAAATTGCAACCCTACCGTCCTTGGTACACAGGCAAGGCAGCCGTGCTCCTTCTTCCTTTTGCGATTTCGAAATCCACTGCTAGGTGGCTTTCAGTGGTGTTTCCACTAAAGCCCCTGAATAAAAAAGTAACAACTTCCTCTGAACTTTGCCGCTACCTCTCTCGCCCGCCACGCCTCCAGAGAGTCGACCCTCCTATTGGTCGAAGCGGCATGGTCACCTGTTTTTTCATCCATAGCAGATGCTGGCGTCATTCTCAAGTATCGAAATCGCGTTTCGGTTGGCTTCTGGTGGCCGAGTTTTGGCGGGAAGTGTTTCGCTAGCTCTGGCAATGTTTACGTATTGTGGCACTGCCTAGCGTATGTTGTGCTTATAAATGCAACAACAGAGGAGACTAGGGGAAAGGACTTTTCGTTATTTTATCCGGAAAAAGCAATGTGGCTCACCGAAAGATTTGGCTGCACAGGATCAGCCAGGCAAACTTTGAAAATGCGCGGGACCCACGCCTTTGTGAGGAAAGTGGCCGTTGATCAGAAGACACTCGTATTTTTTCGGACAATTTGGTGAGAAGCGTGAATGTCTGCAGCCTTACTTCACATTAAACAACATTAGGCATGGTTGTAGTCGGAAACGTTCACTTGCTGCAACGAAAACCAAGCTTCAGGTTGTCTGAGCCTCGCCGTTCAAGCTTCTGGTTCGGGAGGCTTCATTGTGATGTTGCGCATTGCTTGGCGCACTCGTTTCGTTGTAGTTGAAACCGTTGCTGGGCTCAGACACGAAAGTTGTGCTTCATATGGCAGTTCGACCCGCCGTTAAGTGATGCATATTGCATTGTCATGAGCCAATAAAGGAAGAAAGAAAGAAGAAGAAAAAGCAGAAGATAAGAAGAAAACACGAAGACACGAGGAGTCAATGGCAGAAATAAAGAAAAAAGAAAATAGAAAATAAGAGCGTACGAATAAAAAGAATACAGTGTGAAAGAAGAAGAAGAAGCGCAAAAGTGCACGCGCAGCTACGTGGCCAATGGGAGAAGGGACACGTAGCCGAAGAGAGCGGCCCAGCTATGCTCTGGGACGAAGGCGGGCAGAAGGGGCTGGAGGCCGAACAGGACGGGTGGATCGCGGAGACGGCGGCAACCCAGTGGAAGCAGTTCTTCAGCTGCCGCGGCCACGACCCGCGAGCTGAGTGGTCCACCCACCGGAAGCCGCAGCTACAGGCTGACAGCGCCGCTTCCCGGATTCCCTGCGGCTAAAATCCGCAGCTTGCGGAGTTGACTGAGCGATCCAGGCACTTAGGTCACTCCATCCTCCTGACCGCCACGTCGATAGGAATTACGTAAATATTTTCAACTTCATAATACGTCATGTGCGAGGACTGAAGACAATATTTTCAATTAACTAGATTTGTACACAGTTTGTCGTATGTTAGGGTTTTGCCACTGGGTTGGCAACGCGTGCTTTCTGGATATATATATTTTTCTTATGCTCATGCCCCATAAAGGCCTTTCCTAACTCAAACGTTCCTTGCATCGTGTTTACCACCCTGAGACTGTGACAAAATATTGGCGAGCTTGCCAGGATTTATTTTCTGAATGTTCGGTCTCACACTTCGCAGGAACATGGATTGTGAGAAGCTGTTGGGGATAGCCAATTCTCTGGGACTAAGCCGCGAAGAATCGCTTAGCCTTTTTGATCAAGCGCAAGAAGAAGCTTGAGAAGCACGCGAAGCAGAAAGAGAAATCTTGTTGTTAAAGGTGCTTTTGGCCGATGTGTCTATCGGAAGAGATGACGCAGACAGATCGTTGTAGCCCAAAACTCAATGTTTTTCTCAAAGAACGTTCACTAAAACATCTAGATGACTTTGCTAATCTGCTGACCAATTTCTGGAAGCGCAAGGCTTCAGAAATTTAGGCAAAAACGAAGAAGAAACTCATAAAAGAGACTATGATGTAATCCAAGTTAGGCAAGGTGTGGTACCTAAGGTACTTGGATGTTTCTTGCGCAACCGCATCTGTCATTGTCGTGTAGGAGGGAACCGACCACAGGCGCATATCATTTGTCAGCACTGCAAGACACGAGGACACCGCACAGAAGACTGCAGATTACAGAACCAAGAAAAGGCAGCTGGCGTGGTTTCCCTAAACGACTTGGCAGCGGCGGCAGCTAACTTAACAGCGTCGCTCACGTTCGTCCTCCAACTGATTGCAGATGCTAACATCGCCGATACGCCCGTGAAGAAATTCGCCTTGGTGGAACCATCGTTCAATCTTCTGGTGATCGGCAACGGTCATCTGTGACGTCATTCCAAGAAGCGACTGTGCCACCAGGGGACATCACTATATCAACAGGAACAAGAGGCCGGCATCCTTCACTTGGCAGCGGCGGTATAGTGCCTAGAATATACTTGCTAGTGTGCCGTGCACCCGCTCTTTTCAATGGAGGAGCGTGGCGCCGCCTGCAATGAATGCCCACGGTGGCCGACAGAGGTCGCTGCCACACGGGTGGGTGCAGACTGCGCGTGTCGTCTGCTTCGCATATCAGTTTCGCAGCTGTTGCGTCGGTTTCTATGTTGGCGTTTTCAGTGTTATTACAGCGTTGCGTGTTTGTTCTTGGTGTTGTGAAAGAGTGAGTGCGTCGCTGCTGTGTTTGTGTGCCTGTCATTACGAGAACTATGCGGCAGCGATGAAAAAATGCCGAAGAGACAGTGCAAGGAGAGGACCTGCTTTGTGCCGTTGTGTCCAAGCGGTTACCGCTCGAACAAAGGGCGTGTATCCTTGTTCACTCCACCACTGATACGAAGCGGCAGCAGAATGGGCAAGAATGATCAGGAGCGCGGACAGAAGGCCGGCACCAACTGCTGTGGTTTGTAAAAAACATTTCGAAAACAGCTTAGTCGAGCGCGCGTTCTATATCACTGTGAACGGCATTGTCCACGAGATTCTCCGCGATAAACCACGCCTGAAACCCTACGCTATACCCACGATGTTTCCCGAGTATCCTAAGCATGCACCTTACTTTTCGCGAGTACCAGGGGGAAAAAAACAAGAAAAAAGGAGCAGTAGTGCTTTGATCTACTATACTGTTATGTTGCAAGAAAGATCACTGCCCAAAATTCTTGACCACAATGTGCAGGCTTCCTTTGCGTAAGTAAAGCTGAAGCTAGTGCCGACGCTGCTTCGCTATTGCACTACGCATTTTGACAATGGAGGCCTTGTCTATCTTAGTCAGACCTTGTCAACCGCTGTGAAGGCCGTGGAAGATGCTTTTACTGTGTTCTTTAGCAAAAACAAGTTACATGTAGCGAGTCTAGCTGATTTTTCAGGTCAGCTGCAGACACTGGCCTTTCCCCAACTAGGGTGCCCAGAGCATGAAAAACCAGCTTTGACAAGAAGTTCTACGTTTTCTTGAGGTTTTGGTTTTTTTGTAAAAGGCATCAACAAAGAGAGGGAAGCGCAAAGGCAACGGCAGAAGTTCTTTAAACTGCGTCACTGCCACTAGATCTATCTACTTCAGGTATGTGTGCATTATCTCATCTAGGGCTGTCTTATATGCCCGTGTTTGACTGTTGTTACGCGAGAATAAAATATTTGTTACGCTTAAATGAAAGATCTGTTTCCCATTTTCGTTCACTTATATCAGACGTAAAAAGAAATCTGCACGTGTTTACCAGGTATTAAAAAATGTATAGTACACAGAACACCGCATGCAGTCCATTTTACAGGCAAAATTTTTTACTTATTATCCTATCCTTGTGGCCCAATGGGCATTATGAGGAGATGGGTACATGGTTTACAAACAATAAAAAACATTCAAACCTATGAGGACAACAATACGATAATAGGCAGAAATAACAGCAAATAAAAAGAGAGGACAGCGAAATTCAAGTCATTTCAATGGAGGATCGGTTACAGCGGTTTTCAATGGTTATGCATTAACATAACATCAATAAAACAGTAACGTAACCTTAGAATTCCCTTACTTTATTAGAATGAAAAATGTAACCTAAAGCTTACCCTTAAAAAAATTACGCTGCCATCATGGCTAGAATAAAAAACAAGTGTCCTTAGCTACCGCCGAAGAGACACGTACGAAGGCGAACGCCTTGTAAAGCCTACTGTAATTCACCTCAATGCACCCTAATCCTCCTTCATCCACCCTAATCCTCCTTAATACACCTTAATCCCCCTAATTCAACCAAATACCCCTTAATCCAATCACTATAATCAATAATTAAATTTGCTAATCATTTAGCATCTCTTATACACGGCTGGACATGCTTTGGTTCGTTTCTGGCCTTCCTTGGATCGTGTGATGTGTTCTGTACCTCGCAAAACGGCCTTGGAACGTGGAGATCTAAGGCATTTGCCTTAAAAATTACGGTTTCTCTTCACCAGCATAGAAACACATCAGGTTCCCCGCTCGAAGCCGAGCCGAGATAGCACACGCTTTTCACACAAGCGACAAGCGCTAGAGAAGCATGTTGTTCTCAAAACAAACCAAGATTTATAAATCAGCTGCCCACATTTGAACTGTGCTGCTGCTACAGCTTAATAAAAACAAAAAGCGCAACAGCCCACTTGCCGATGCGGTGGAAACACGGCGGCCTACGAAGACCGGATGGTGCCGCGGCACCCACCTGCACTGCAGCGCTCCTAGCGGCAGCCGCCGGCATTCATTGCATCCGGTGCCACCCGGGAGGCCGCGGACGACACACTAGCCAGTATATTCTAGGCACTATAGCGGCGGCAGCTAACTTACAGCGTCGCTCACGTTCGTCCTTCAACTGATTGCAGATGCTAACATCGCCGATACGCCCGTGAAGAAATTCGCCTTCCATCGTTCAATCTTCTGGTGATCGGCAACGGTCATCTGTGACGTCATTCCGAGAAGCAACTGTGCCGCCAGGGGACATCACTATATCAACAGGAACAAGAGGCGGCATCCTTCACTTGGCAGCGGCGGCAGCTAACTTACAGCGTCGCTCACATTCGTCCTTCAACTGATTGCAGGTTGGTGTCGCAACCCTATTCCGTAAACCCGAGGTCTATTATCTGAAGAGCGCTCTCGCTACTGCCGCTGCCATCTTGCATTTGTTAGTCTATGCATTCGTAATATCCGTGTTATTCTGTTCTTTTTTTTTGCATATGCTTGTTGCTGCCAAGGGAACTGTTGTTGATTGCGCATACATCATGTTACGCTGCTGCGCGTGCCGACAGGTTATTGCTGACGGCTGTCCTTCGATACGCTTCTCTGAGTGTGATTTTGTCTTTCATCTTGGACCCTGTAGTGGTGTTTCGGAGGATACACACAAATCAAAACGAGGAAACGCACATAAATCCTGGAAGTGTGAGTCATGCAAGGGTGGCAGCAAATCCCATATTGCATGTGAAGAACAGCCGTTCGATCGAGAGCTAATCACTCGGCTTCTTGCAATGGAAAGTAAGATTGACTCTCTCCTGGCCTTGTCTGCCAAGCTTGAGCCTCTTGAATCATCCGTCCAACCACTCTCTGATAAGTTTGACGACTTTCAAACACGTCTTCTTGCCCAAGAAAAGTTAACCAAGGAAGTTACGAAGCGAGTTGAACAGCTAGAGAAGGGGGAAGGGGCCAGCGAAATTGCACAGCTCAATCTGGATATACATAATCTAGAGCGGCGCAGTCGTCGTCTGAACATCGAATTTCACGGCGTCGCGGAGTCTGATGACGAAGATTTGATGAAGAAGGTTAACGATATAGGTACGACACTGGAGCTTAAGCCACTGTGCTCGAGCGACATAACAGCCATTCACAGGCTTCCTGCTAAGCCGGGTAAAACATGGGGCGTAATCGCTAGCTTCGCAAAATCAGAAATTCGCGACGCTTGGCTGGAAAAAAGGAAGGCATTACGAGACGCTAATACCAACATGTTTATCTGCGAAAATCTGACTCGTTTCTCTCGTACTCTTCTGGCAAGTGCAAAATGCTGGGCGAAGGAATCTGGCTACGCGTTCGTTTGGCACGCGAATGGAAAAGTACTTGTAAGAAAAAAGAACGGCGCATGTGCAGTTGTCCGTGATAAGGACGATCTTGCAAACCTGAAATGATAGCATAGTCCTCCGCTATACTTGCATAAAAGCGCCACTCCATTCATGTCAAATATCGCTTATCATACTGTGCAGCTGAAGGATGAGCAAAAGCTTTCATTATTTCATTTGAACTGCCAAAGCTTGCGAAATAAATTTGATGAGGTTACCTTATTTTTATCGAGCCTAAACCATGAATTTGATTTCATTTGCTTTAGTGAGACATGGTTCACACCAGATGACTGTTTTTTACTACCTGGATATGAATGTGTGTCAGCCTGTCGTTCATTGAAGCGTGCAGGTGGCGTTGCCCTGTATGTCCATTCGGATCTGCCGTACCAAATTCCACCAAATTATAATATTGTGAACGAAAATTTTGAGTGTGTTTTTATTCACTGCTATAACATAATTCTTGCTGTCGTGTACCAACCGCCATCTGGGTGTATAAGTGAATTTATGCAGTTTGCAGAAGGAGTATTTGTGTGTAGTATTGAAATCAACCGTGAATGTGTTTTTGTCGGCGACTTTAATATAGATGCTTCTGAAAATAATGCTACCTTCTTGCATTTCAGAGAACTTTTCGAATCATATGGTTGTACAAATGTAATTAACGAGCCTACCCGTGTCACCTCAAGTACTGAAACGATATTAGACCTGTGCATTACAAGCTTTTGCCCTGATGAAGTGAAGTCAGGTGTAATCACTTGTGACCTTAGCGATCATTTACCAATTTATTGTCTAATACCATCGAAACAAAAGCGTACATTAGCAAAAGAAACACTGGTTAGAGACTACTCGGAACAAAACATGTTCAGGTTTAATGAACTCATCGAACAACAGAAATGGGATAGTGTCATAAAAGAAAACGATCCAAATGTTGCTTATAATGTCTTTCTGAAGTGTTTTACTTCTGCCTACAATGCCTCCTTTCCGCTAAAAGCTCCTAAAAAACACAAAAAAACAAGAAAACCTTGGATATCACATGAATTATACACCAGAATTAAACAAAGGCAGAGACTTTTCCAGAAGTTTTTAGACACAAGATGTGAAGGTGATCTTCAAATATTTAAGAAAATGAGGAACAAATTAAGTGCTGATATCAAAAAAGCAAAACGAGAATTCTACATGAGAAAATTTTCTGAAATTGTGGGAAATTCTCGTCTTGTATGGAAAGCGATCCGGGATATTATAGGAAAGACAAGTTCGCCAAAACGTGTTTTGTATGAAAGTGAGTCCATGAGTGACATCGAGGTCGCTAACTTGTTTAACAAACACTTTATTAATGTGGGTGCTTCGGCAGATGACCGCGCCAAAATGTCTTGTGAACATTTTGTGAAAACACACTGTCAAAATACTATATTTATGTCACCCACCAATCAATATGAGATAACTGATGTCATATTGGCTTTGAAAAATGATTGCGCCGCTGGAGCTGACGATATTAAAGCTAGACCACTGAAAGCTGTCGCGCCGATGGTAAGCATCCCGCATATGCACATTCTCAACCTTATTCTTTCAACTGCAGTGTTCCCAGACGCAATGAAGCTAGCCCGTGTGGTCGTAATACATAAAGGTGATTCGGTTAAAGACAATAACAATTACAGACCAATATCAGTGCTTCCTATCTTTGCAAAGATAGCGGAGAACATAATACATAAAAGACTTTCTGGCTTTCTGACAGCAAACAATATATTAGTAAGCGAACAATTCGGGTTTAGAAAAAACAAGTCGTCTGAAAGTGCACTTCTTGAAATAAAGGAGCACATACTAGACAATATCGAAAGGAAAATAGTTACCCTGGGAATATTTCTAGATTTTAGAAAGGCTTTTGACTGTGTCCAACACGATGTGCTCCTAAAGAAATTGCCATCGTATGGAATACGCGGCAAAGCTTGGTCTTTGATAAAAAGCTACTTAACTTCGAGAGCTCAATTCACATGCATAAATGGCGTAAATTCGGACTTAAAATTTGTAAAATTTGGCGTACCACAGGGATCATTACTAGGACCAACGTTATTTTCATTATACATTAACGATATTGTAAACATTAACAAAAATACAAAGTTAATTTTATACGCAGACGATACGAATGTATTCTTCACACGTGCTCATGTAAGAGAGGTATTTCATCGAGCTAACGAATGGCTATCAGATCTGGATTTGTGGCTTCAATCTAACAGACTTCAATTAAACATCAGCAAAACGAAATACTTACTCTTCCGGCCGCGAGGACACCACCCGACTGTAAACTTGGATTTAAAATTTCAGAACGTTACCATTGAACAATCTGTATCAGTTAGATTTTTGGGGGTGACATTTCAAGAAAACCTCTCATGGACGCCTCACGTTGACAAGCTCCGAAGTGAGCTAGGGCGAGCGGTTGGAATCTTAAAGTTAGATATTATATCCCGTCAGCGATGAAAAGGCAGATATACTACGCGCTATTTCATTCCCGGTTATGTTACTGTTTCTTAGTATGGTCAACAACGACTAAGACCAACCTAGACTGTCTTTTTTGCTTGCAAAAGCGAGCGGTGCGTGCAATCGGAAATTTAGAACTTTCTGAAGACACTACACCCTTTTTAAATCAAATAAAATACTGCCTATTCATAAATTGTATAAATATAAATTGGCCCTGGAAATATTGCATTAGCACCAAACAACACCTATCCAAACCAAATATCAAGTGAAACTTGGTCCATACTGCCTACGAAAGAATTTAATACCCAGGCCACGTTCTCGTACAAAATTTGGCGATCAAAAACTAAGCTTTATGATACCAGACCTTCTCAACGAATATCCGGAAATTGCTGAAGCACTCGTTACAGCTACATCAGTGCACATTTTCAGAAAAATGCTCAAAAATTTTTTCCTTAACACAGACTAAAAATCGGGCCGGACTGATCCCAGTTGGTTTCCGCTTAATCTGTGTCTTGGCTTTTCATTGTGAAAGTCCGATATATTTTCTGTACCCGGACGATTGTTTCGACATACCTGTACAATGTATCTGATTGTATGTGTATTTATGTTATTGATGTAAAAAAAAAAAAAAGAGAACACTTATTGATGTTTCAGTTCTACCGTGTTCCAAATTGAGCCTATTGAAGTCAATACTTTTGGTAATTAATCTATGTTCTTGTGTGACTGCTGTTGCCAAGGGTGGCGAGGCCCAGTCAGGCACGTTCAGTGCCTTTTGTCGCGTCCCCCAAGGCATTTCTGTAAGGAATGTCTTGAATAAATGAATAAAGAAAGAAAGAAAGGCAGCTGGCGCGGTTTCCCTAAATGGTGGAAATGTAGCATCATCGCAAGAATCGACCAAGGATACCCAGGATACACATGATGCGTCGAAAACCATGGTCTCGGATAACAAGGATGCGTTCGAGAAGACGAGACTATCATTGGGTCTTCCTGTATTTGACGGAGAGATCAACGGAATACGAGTCTCGGTTCTTCAAGATAGTGGAACCAACATGGCCTTGGTGAGATCGAGTTTGGTTCGGGAGCAAGAACTAACAGGAGAAACAGCAGCAGTTATCATGGTCGACAGCATGGTTAAGCATTTATCTGAGGCCAGAATTCAAGTTTCTACTCCCTACTACTTCGGATGGCTGATAGTGAAATGCATAGATAAGCCGCTATATGATTTAATATTGGGCAATCTACCAGGGGTAAGAAGCGTGGATGACCCTGATATCAAGTGGAAGAGCAGCTCCACCGACACGGGAAAAGCATAAGGAAAACAACAAGAGCACGATCCTAACATGGCGACACAAAAAATTAAGACTACGGAGGATAGTCCAGCAATTTCGTCGGCGGTAACTACAAGATCAAGTATGCAGCGAACATTGAGGGCACTAAAGGTACCTACAACCGAAGTACTTGCGGTGAGACCAACAGAATTTGTGGAAATGCAAAGGAAGGATGATTTCTTACAAGCCTGCTTTGAGAAGCAAGGAGAGTCAACGACAAATAAAAGAGGAAGAACCATTTTTGAATTCCAGAGGAAAAAATGGATTGTTGTACAGGAGGTGTAAGTTTACCTCGGGCAGAGAAGTGATGCAGTTGGTGGTTCCTAAACCACTACAACGGACGGTCTTGAATTTGGGACATGACAGCATCATGGCCGGGCACCAAGGCATAAAAAGAACGGTGGCTAGGATCACAGAACAATTTTTCTGGCCAAGACTACAAAGCAAAGTAAAGAGAGATATAAAATCCTGTGACATTTGCCAGCGGACGATACCAAAGGGACGAGTGAATCGAGTTCCAGTTGGGAATATGCCAACCATTGAACATGCCATTTCAGAGAGTAGTGGTAGACATCGTAGGACCAATAAAGCCGGTATCAGCAAAAGGAAACCGCTATGTTCTCACGATGGTCGATATGGCGACAAGATATCCAGAAGCCATTGCCTTAAAAGGCATAGATTCAATTCAGGTTGCCGAGGCTCTAATAGAGATGTTCTCTCGGTATGGTCTTCCCCGAGAAATTCTTAGTGACCGGGGATCCAACTTCACATCTGACCTCATGAAGGAGTTCAACAGGTTGCTCTCGATAAAGCAGTTGCTCACAATGCCGTATCATCCTATGGCGAACGGCCTGGTAGAAAGATTTAATGGCACATTGAAGAACATGATAAAGAAGATGTGTCAAGAAAGACCTATGGATTGGGACTGTTACCTACTAGCATTATTGTTTGCATACAGAGAAGTGCCACAAGCAAGCCTAAATTTTTCACCGTTCGAGATGCTATATGGACGCATGGTTAGAGGTCCGTTAACTATCCTCAAGGAGGTATGGGCAAATGAAGGACTCGACACTGAAGTCAAAACGACATACACCTATGTGTTGGAACTTTGAGAGAAGCTGGAAGAAACGTGCAAGTTAGCACATCAGAGTTTGGGGGAAGCCAAAGAACGATATAAAACCTATTATAACAAGAAGGCAGTGACAAGACGCCTCAATCCAGGAGACAAAGCACTTATCCTCCTACGCAGTGATAGAAACAAACTGTTCATGCAGTGGAAGGGGCCATTTGAGGTAACCCAGAAAAGATACGAGATGGATTACAAGCTCCTGGTGGACGATTCTAAAGAAGTATTTCACATCAACATGTTAAAGAAATATGAGGAGAGGCATAATTCGCAAGGATCTGAAGTTGTCAACATCATAGTCACAGAAGAGAAAGACGACTTGGAAGTCCACACCTACCACTACAAGAAAACCATGGGGTTAGAAAAAGCAGTCATTAATCCATGTCTGGATGGAGAAGAAGCAGCAGAGTTAAAATCATTATTACACAAGTATGATGAATTATTCTCGGACCTCCCAGGAAGAAGAAATGTTATTGAGTGCAAATTAGAATGCACCACGGACACACCAGTGTACGTCAAACAATACCCATTGCCACTAGTGGTACAAGAGTTTATTGAAAAGGAAATTGACGAGATATTACGTCAAGGCATCATTGAGAGGTCTACATCAGCTTACAATGCATTTCTGGTCGTTGTAAAGAAACCAGATGGCTCTAATAAGCTTTGTGTAGACTTCAGGAGGTTAAACAGCATATTATTGTCTGATTCCAAGCCAATACCAAGAGTGGACGTTGTTTTTGCAAAGGTGGCAAGAAAAATTTTCTTTTCAAACCTTGACTTAGCGAAGGGGTACTGACAAATACCCATGGAGAAGACATCCAAAGAAAAGACGGCATATTCAAGTACAAATGGGCTATTTCAATTCAAGTACATGCCATTTGGACTAAAGACAGGCGCTGCAGTATTTACGAAACTCATGAGAAGAGTACTTCACGGTCTGGAAAATGTGGAACGTTATATTGACGATATTTTGGTGGCAACAGACACTTGGGAAGAGCACCTGGAAGCATTAGAAGGATTATTTTATAGGTTACAGGAAGCCCAGCTGACCATCAAGTCAACGAAGTGTGAATTTGGTTTTCACGCGGTGACATTTCTGGGACACAAGTTAGGCATGGGACGCATTTCGACGAAGGAGGAAACACTAGAGAAAATTCAAGAAGCAAACCCACCGAAGAACAATAAAAAAGTACAGCCTTTTCTGGGATTGACGGGGTTCTACAGGGACTTCATTCCACATTATGTGGAGATAGCTGATCCTTTGGTGGAATTAACAAAGAAAGGTGCAAGCAATACAGTGAAATGGACAAAAGCGCAAGAGGACGCATTTGAAACACTCAAGCGGTACATGGCCAATCCTCCCGTTCTGGTGGCGCCCAACTTAGAGAGTTTGTTTTGCACACAGATGCATAATAGAAAGCACTTGGAGCGGTGTTGCTACAAGAAAATGACAATGTATTACACCTGCTACAAGAAAATGACAATGTATTACACCCAATATTCTATGCAAGCAAACGACTGCTCAAAAGGAAAAGGCACTACTCAACTGTGGAAAAAGAATGTTTAGCTCTTATATGGGCAGTCAAACGGTTTCACATATAGCTGTATGGAAAACATTTTAGGGTGCAGACAGATCACCAACCCCTTCCTTGAGTTCTTAAATAAAGCAAAGTTAACTAATTCCAAAGTGATCAGATGGAGCCTTGCACTTCAAGAATATAGCTTCTATGTGGAATACATCAAGGGAAGAGAAAATGTTGGAGAAGACTTTATGAGTAGAACTTCATAGTACATGGCGTGACAAGTGTTATAACAGTCTATTGTAGAAGTGTTGTGGTTTAGAAGTATTGGACAATTGACCTTTTTGTGTGCAATAGTGAACTCGATGATGTGTACAGTGCAGTGAATAAGTTAAGTGAAGTGAGGTGAAGTGATGTGTGGGGAAGGCACCCAGTGGTGAAAATGACAAACATGGTGGAAGACATCAAGTGTTAATGTTGGACTGACATATGAAGATGACGGAAACATCCAATACAAGGAAAAAGAAGCAGTTTTTCATATGGAAAAACTCTTGAAGGTGGGCATAATATGTCATGAGCCAATAAAGGAAGGAAGAAAGAAAGAAAGAAGAAAAAGCAGAAGATAAGAAGAAAACAAGAAGACACGAGTAGTCGATGGCAGAAATAAAGAAAAAAGAAGATAGAAAATAAGAGCCTATGAATAAAAATAATACAATATGAAAGCAGAAGAAGCGCAAAAGTGCATGCGCAGCTACGTGGCCAATGGGAGAAGGGACAAGTAGCTGAAGAGAGCGGCCCAGCTACGCTCTGGGACGAAGGCGGCAGAAGGGGCTGGAGGCCAAACAGGACGGATGGATCGCGGAAACGGCGGCAACCCAGTGTAAGCAATTCTTTAGATGCTGCGGCCACGACCCGCGAGCCGAGTGGACCTCCCACCGGAAGCTGCTGCTACAGGCTGACAGCGCCGCTTCCTGGACTCCCTGCGGCTACAATCCACAGCTTGCAGAGTTGACCGGGCGATCCAGGCACTTAAGTCACTCCACCCTCCTGACCCCCTGACCAGGCACAACAGACACAGCGACGCAAGTCTGCGATGCATCGGCGGGCCCAACAACGTGTCGTCGGAAGCAGCGATGACGAGGCGACGTGGCCACATGGATAGACATTATGTAAATATTTTCAACTTCATAACACGTCGCGTGCGAGGACTTAATATTTTCAATTAACTAGATTTGTATACAGTTTGTCATATGTTAGAGTTTTGTCATTGGGTTGGCAATGCGTGCTTTCTGGATATATGTATTTTTGTGATGCTCATGCCCCATGAAGGTCTTTCCTAACTCAAACGTTCCTTGTGTCGTGTTTACCACCCTGAGACTGTGACATGCATACTGAAGTGGTGCGCACTGCTAGACGTACTTTTTTGTTTTTTTTTCGAGTTGGACTCCGCTGACGAACTCGAGACTAAAACGGCGGTTGTCATCGTTTGAGCCCCCGCTGTTCATGCGACTCGCAGTGCAGATCTAGCTTTTATGCATTGCGCATTGGTGCACGTATTTGTATTTGCGGGGTAGTTACCAAAGTCGGCAGTTACTGTGCCAAGGCAGTTACTGTGCTAAGGCAGAATTGCACGACATCTTACGTGCAAATCTAAGCTGGTTGAAACATTTTTAATGTGGATAGGTCGGGTAAAAGAAATCTCAAACGAAGGAGCACACAATTACCCAGACGATTTTCAACATTCTATGGTGCTAAAATTGTTATGGACAAACACATGGCAGGCTGACATATCAGAAGTTCTTATCGAAATTATTTGTGAAATTCCGCGGTGTACATTTTCTTCCGTGCCTTGTATCATTATTCAAAAAGTTGTGCCATACCAAATCTTAGTTTATTCATCTTAAGATCACTTCACCGAAGACCAATTTGAAAGCCAAATCCTTCGGAATTACGGCATCAAGAAATTAAGGCTAGATGCATTACCAAGCTTTCTTGTAGTACGAGCAAACGCGCCTTTGACAGAACATATTATGGAAGTAGTACACCGCCATGGGTTAATATAAAGCATAGACCACACGTCTGTCTCTAAAAAAAAGTGAGAGGTAAATATCCACATACAAAGCGCATGTTGTTCCAGCGTTGGAAGTTCAAATGAAGCTGATCAAAAGGTGCTGCTCGAGAAAAAAAAAAAAAAAAACTCCGTTAGCTCGCTTGCGCACGCCACCTCTACCACTGACACTGCAATCGAAATGATCGCAGTGGAAGGAGCTTCGATAAAGCAGTGCAACGTGGATCCCGGCAATTATTGGAGTAACTAATTTATGAACATCTCCTGTCATAAACGCAACAGCCAAACCCTTCAGGCACGCAGTGCACTGCGCGCCAAAGGGGCGAACGTTGGGAGCGCCTGCTAGCTGTACCCGGCCGAGATGCTGCCACCGTTGGCGCCCGGGAGGTGTCGAGAGAAGGAGCGCTGGCATAGGAGGAGGAGAGAGGAGATGTCGTTACTTTTAATCATTTAGGGGCTTTAGTCTCCACAGGTTGCACATACCACCTATAACATGGTCCAGTTGTGTTGGTCAAGCATTTCACTACAGGGTGAGATTACTCTTGCAGGTTTCTCATGCTTTTCACTGTGGATGACATAATAATGAAGGAATGATTCTTTATGTCGAGCAAAGAATATAGAGGAGTCCAGTACGTACACACTTTGAAGCATGAAGCTAAACATTTCGACAGAATTGCCTGTCTGGTTTGGAAATTAATTAGGACCAGAAGGCAGCTCGAACACCAGGTACCCTATCTCTTTTCGTCAATTGATTGGTTTGCAAAGGCTGTCGCATCCTCAGAGGAAATGAAACACCGTGAAAAGCAGGAGAAGAAACTCTCTTCTCTAATCAACAAAACCGAGAAATCGGGAATGTTAAACAAACATGCAGTAACCAATTTATCATTGAGGAAGCTCATGACCGAAGAACTTCAATCCTGGCAAAAGGTCACTAATTCAATGTTACCACAGATAACCCACCCCTCACCAAGATGATCGCCGCCCTTGAGAGCGGCATCCAGCAACTGGACCCCAAAGCATGGGAACAGATCAGACTGAAAGCAATCGGCATAAGGTCCAATAACAACCGCAGAAAAGATCGCAACTTATCTTCCGACGAAAAAAGAGCACTGAGACCACTGAAAGAAGATACAAGCATTGTAATCCTACCGGCGGACAAAGGGGAAATCAACCGTTGTTTTGAACATACAGGACAACGACGAAAAGGCGTCTGCCCTACTTGACAGCCAAGACTACGAGAAATTAAAGAAGGACCCCACTACGAGAACCCAATCAGTGCTGAATAAGACGCTGGTTGAAATATTCTGCAGTCACCCAAATTCTCGAAATCTCTACCTAAAATTAATGTGTAGGAAAGATCCGCCCCAGCTTTCTACGGCTTGCCAAAACTCCATACACCCAGAATCACCTTACGACCAATCGTAGACTTTTCGTGTTCCCCACTGCGATCACTATCCATTTACTTGCACCAGATTATATCCCCACTCACCAGAAGGAAAAGCATCCCACATGCACGACTCTGAGAATTTCATCAAACTCGAATCAAAAGTATGTATCGAAGATGATGAAAGCGTAGTCTATTTTGGTGCGATCTCTCTGTTCACCAGAGTACCCATTAAGTCAGCTATTTCCGCAACTAGGGATGCCCTGGAACGAGAAGAGTTTAGAGGAGTGTAGAGTGTAGAGGAGTGTAGAGTGTTGAGTGTAGAGGAGATCTGCCACATTCTCGAGCTGTGCATGTCCAATACCTGTTTCACCTTCTGAGGCAGCTACTACAGACAGGTTAAAAGAACTCCTATGGGGGCTTCAATTTCCGTTGCCACGGCTAACTTGACAATGGAGAATACCGAGAAAAGAGCTCCAAATACTCTTTCCCCGAAAGCAAAAGTCTTCCTCAGGTACGTAAATGATTGCTTCTGCATCTTGAAGACGGGGCAAGTCGAAAACCTGCAGAGACACTTAAACTCCATAGATCCAGATATACAGAGTTCACATATGAGCGCAAACAGAATGGATTGCTCCCATTCTTAGATGTGTAAGTTACACGAACAGACGGCATTATAAAATTTTCAGTCTACCAAAAACCAACCCACACGGGCCCCCCATCCGGAAAAACCACAAGGCGTCTGTTGTAAATTCTTTATTCAAGAAAGCCGAAACTCCTTCCTCATTGAAAGAAAAGAGAAGGAATGGCTACACAGAGGACTTCATTCGAAAAACAACCTGACAACAAAAAAGAAGAAACGAATTATGGGACCTTCAGCTGTTGACTTCACCCCCACCCCAGAAACGAGTGTCCATCCCATACATCAGAGGTACCAGCGAAGTGCTCAGCCGAATGTTGAAAAAAGAAGGCCTCAAAGTTGTGCATTAACCGATAAGCATTTTCAATATCTTCCTCTCTAAGCCAAAAGATTGTCCACCAAAAGAAAAAGCTCAAGGCATAGTCTACAAAAAAAGCTGTGCCAACTGTCCAGCGTTGTACATCAGGGAAACCAAAAATCTAAAAGAAAGAATCGGAGAACGCGAGAACGACGTCTGAACATTCAACCGTATATGCACTGCCGTCTCCGAACACTCTGAAGACGCCGACCACGAAATTGCTTTCTAGGAAACCCAAATCCTTCAGACAGAGGCGAACTCGCAAAAATTACTACTAGAGTCATGGCACATTCAGAATACGGGTGGTAACATAAACCGCGTCAAGGGCAACTTTCCTTCGGTTCATATCCATGGCCTTGGCGATATGACGAAAAGAAAAGGACGCCCAGCCAGGTAGATTCCCGCTCGAGGTCACCAACACCAAAATGTCCGCACTCCCCGTAACCCCCCCGCCTCCCGTGAACGGCACTCTCGCAGATCAAGCTCCCCCAACACTGGTCATCCCAGCCGACCAGCACCACTTCAGCCATCTCACCCTTTCGCTTCTCCCTTCTTCCTGTCTGTGAAGTGTCGCCTCACCTTCCGTACTCTCCCCGCCTTTTTCACAAAAGACCCTTCAAAAGCTGCACACCGCCATCCCCAAACAACCACCCCTGAAGAAGGAGCCGAATAGGCTCCGAAATGTCGCGCTAATAAAATTCACTTATTTGATTGGAGTCAGCCTGAAAGTCCTAACACTTTGAAGCAGCACAATCCGTATATCGAGGAAATGCTTCTCCACGCAGGTCGACTGCAGTCGCTTGGGCAACGACTGCAGTCACCTGCCATGGAGCCTAACAAGGGGATGCCACAAGCTTTGACGACTTGTACATATCAGCAGTACACTGTTGCTATAAGCCAATGCGTTACACTGAAGCCTGGATATATCGCACCAGGTTAACCTGTCGCCTGGGAGACAGGTAATCTTGAGACAGGAGGTTACAGGACAGAAAAAAAAGTTGATAGGAAAGCAAATGATTGGATAGGGCACAGGATAGGCAACCGCTGATTTCCCCGCAAGGGGCGAGTCTGGAGGTGCCACATACAGGAAGCTGTGGCCCAAGCGGTGTGTTACCTCTGTTGAGGGGCATTAAAGGACTTAACACTCCGCACCAGCTTAGCCACCAAGATCCCATTACACCCTACCATGCATGCCATCTCCACATAAAAAAATTTGAGTCATTGTGTTAGATTTGTGTGACTTTATATTTGCATAAACATCGCACGGCATTTGCATCATTAGTGTTACATTTGCAAGAAATTGTATTTCATATGTGTCACTTTAAGCAATCGTTTCTGTGATTAAGTTACATCTCCTTTGACATTTCTGTAAGCATCACAGAAACTTCAGCTTATTATGATTTCACATGTGTGTGGGACCTACTTTTTTATTTTTTCATATTGTTGCAACTGCGCTTTGCATTTCTACATATTCTTTGTACAGGAGGTCCCATTACCGTCACTAGCTTCAGGAAATCCACGTGAATATCAGAAGATTCTAGCATACATTCATATTCCCGATATGTTCCTGATGATGATGATATATAAGGTTTTATGGCGTAAGGGCCAAGCATGGCCAAGCGCCAGCCTGGTGTTAGAGTTGGCAATGTAGTAATGAATTGCGAGAACTAGATGAGATGTGGCTGTAAAAGGGCCGTAAGAGGTGCTATAAAGTACATGTATATAACTATACATGTAATAAAATTCTGGTAATGACTAAAGATTTATACTATCAACATGAATGTTGCAGGATAATCAATTGAGTAATAATAGAATAAATAATAATAATAATAGAATAAATAAAAGGATAATTACTAGTGATGTATGCTATGAAGATAAAAGTTCGATTACAAAGGGATAACGCAGTAAACATGTGAGTGAGAGTAGGAATTTATTTATTCAGAAGAACCTTACAGGCCCTATGGCAGGGCATAAAGTAAGGGGGGCATTTAAACAGTAAAGGTATAAAAAGTACAAATTTCCAACAGGAACAGTGCTATAAAAAGATTACCGTGTTACATAATATTGAAGGCACAAGAAATACAAAGCAATATCTGAAGGCACACGAACACTTGTTTACTGTTAACAGAGCAAAGGAATACCGTTTATGAAAATGATATACATCATGGCAAAAATGCACGATAAGATACACTAGATTGGCCACTCATGAACGGTATTAAATGGGAAAAGCATGAGTAACTGAGAGCGGAACGTGTCGGGATTAGATATGGAGGCTATGTTATCAGGGAGGTCATTCCAGAGACGAATGGCACGTGGTAGTGCAGATGAATTAAATGCATTTGTTTTACCGTATATGTGCATGAAACTGAACTGATTATGTAATCTGTGTGAAAAAGAGTGGGGTACTTGCAGTTGTAACCGGGTTCGTTTATTAGTGTAAATATATTTGTGGAGTAAGCACAGAAGAGCGATGTTGCGGCGGATATCTAATGGCGGCAACAGTAGGTCTAGTTTAATTTGTGTAATGCTGGAGTTTATACCGTAGTTATGGGATATGAACCAGGCTGCTCTATTTTGTATCATTTCCATCATATTTATTAGGTAAGTTTGATGAGGGGACCAAATTGGGGAGGCAAATTCTAACTGTGGCAAAATGAATGTTTGGAAAGCGAGTTTTTGAATGTTTGGCGGGGCATTTCGCAGGTTGCGTCGTAGATAGCCAAGAGAACATGATGCTTTGGCGCCTGTAGAAGTGATGTGTGGGGCCCATGAAAGATTCTCTGTAAAAACACCAAGGTACTTATATGATGAAGTGTGGGAAAGCATAGTGTTATTAAGATGATACGAAAATTTAGAATTTACACATTTTCGGCTGAAGCACATTACCTCGCACTTTGTAAAGTTTAGTGTCATGAGCCATTTGTTACACCAGTTAACGATAAGGTTAAGATCTGCTTGAAGTGTCAAGTGATCATCAGTCGTGTGAATAGGACGGTAGATTATGCAGTCATCGGCAAAAAGGCGCATGCAGGAAGTAATCTGGGTGGGTAAGTCGTTAATGTAGATTAAGAAGAGTAGGGGGCCGAGGCCGCTGCCTTGTGGCACACCAGAGCTAACAGAAGAAGGCGGGGAAGAGAAATTGTTAACAGTAAACTGTTCTCGAAAAGAAAGAAAATTATGAATCCAGGATAATGTTAAAGAGTCAAGTCGTAGGGCAGATAATATAGAAATTAGGCGACAGTGCGGCACGCGGTCAAAAGCTTTAGAAAAGTCAAGAAAGATACAGTCAGCTTGAAGGTTGCAGTCCATGTTAAAGAGCAAGTCTGTTGTTAGTTCAAACAATTGTGTGTCACAAGAAAATCCCTTCCTAAAACCATGCTGATTAGAAAAGAAGAAATTGTGAGCTTCTAGGTGGCTGTACATGTGGAAAGTGATTATGTGCTCGAGCATTTTGTAACATATGCAGGTTAAAGATAAAGGCCGATAGTTGTCAGGAGTATGAACATCTCCAGATTTGTGAATTGGTATTATTTTTCCTATTAACCAATTGGTGGGTAACTTTCCAGGTGCTAGGGATTGTTGAAAAATATGGCATAAGATCTTGCTTGAGGCAGCGATGGTGTTCTTTAAAATCTTAGAATTAATGTTGTCAATACCGGCGGAAGTAGATATTTTGAGGTTACTAATGAGTAATTTAATGCCTTCAACACTGATAACGATTGGTTCCATGTATGCGGCATCAAGTTCCGGAAAAGTTGGAACATTGGAAAAGTCCTCCTGAGTGAAAACAGATGAAAAAAATGTGTTGAATACGGTGGGGCAATCGGCACTAGAAATAGGTATGTTTTCTGTTCTGTGCAAAGTTATGGTGTTAGTATCTCTTGTCGGAGATATGGTTTGCCAAAATTTTTTAGGATTGGAAGTTGGCAGCGATGGTAGGTCTTGCGAGTAGTATTTATCTTTGGCGGAAGATATCGCTGAGGAGTAATTGTTTAAAGTGTCTTTGTATATCTGCCAAGCCTCAGCAGTGCGCACGCGTTTAGCCCTGTTATAAGAACGCTTCTTTTTATTCCTTAGTTTGCGAAGAGACTTGTTGAACCAAGGGCTGGATTTGTCGTTAGTTATGGAGACTATCGGGATGTAACGGTCTGCTAATGCAGTTAATTTGTCCCTGAAGAACACTCAGTTGTCGTTTACGGATCGACAATTAAATTGTACCTCAACAGTAAGCCCTTGCACAAAATGCTATCGCAGCAGCAGCCTCTAGTGAGAGGTTGTAATACAAATCTCTTGGGCTGATAACTTGCAATGTACCAACATCTTGTAAAAACCTTAAAACTTAACATGAAAAAGTGATTCAATGCTTAGAAACATTGATGGGTGGAGGGGGATGTGTTGTCTGTATGCCGGGGCAAAGTACTTTTTTCTTTGAGCTTCTGCTTCCCGAGACTCCATCAAGACGCGAAGAACAGTTAGCGGCTCACTGCATTTGTTGCAGACAGGAGGCTGATCCCCAGTCAACAGGTAGGAATGAGTGCCATAGGTGTGGTCTATCCTAGACGGCTGAAATAACCTCAGTTTGTCTTAATTTTGTAAGCAGTGGCCAGTTTCCTACGTTTGGCTTAATAATGTGAAGTTTGTGGAGTGTTTCAGTGTCTCACGTACGTTGCCCATGGCTTCTCAGTTTCCTATGAAGCAAAGGCTTTAAATCTATAGCAGGGACAACTATGGAAGAATTTCTTGGTTTGGCAGTTACTGATGAAGCTGGTGAAGCAAGCATGGTGCCCTCGATGCTTCTGTGGCCAGGTACCCAGCACATTATGATATGTTGATGAGATGCATACAAAGCACATAGGATTGAATGAAGTTCATGTAAAAACAGGATTTTTATTCTTTTGTAGCGATATTAAGGTTTTGACAACGCTTACTGAATCTGTAAATACGATACCTTTTTGCAGTTTTAGTTTTTTCATACACCTTTTTATACTTCATACTTTTTCTGTAAAACATTTCAATCGCATCAATAAACTGAAACTGAAACCTTACAGCCGACAATAGTGCATAGGCTTCCACCGTTAAGATGCTTGTTTCCGGGTGCAAACGGCCACATTCCAAAAAAAAGGATTTGCCAACTGCAGCATGAGAAACACCGGCATGTGACATGCATCAGAGTAGAATTCTGGGCACAAGTACTTTGACTAAAGTTCTAGGAAGTGCATTTTTTTGTGTATTTCTGTAACATTCTTTGTAATTCCTGCAGAAGACGTGCCACAGTCTATCAGCTGTCACAGCCATGGTGGTACTGGCTTGGCTAGAGCCATTAGAGGGTTTTCAAGAAGTGGGACAGCCATTTCTTTGCTGAGGTTCCTCATACGTAGTCAAAAGAGTTGAATGTTGAGCTAGTTGGTATTCTGACATGAGGACTATCTTGATATTGACACGTGTACTTATCTTTATCAGGCGACCACGTTTCGCCGCCTAACAAATGTTATCGCACAGCGCGGGACGCGCCTGCATGTAAGCGAAGTTTCTGGAAAGTTATCGATGCTTCTATTCGCTGTCTGTTGTTGCCGAACCTTATGCTATCTGATTTCATCGCCTGACACGAATGGTGTAGAACTTTGTGGAAGACACGCACGTCCAAGCGATTAGTCTGAAACATTCGACGACTGCTGTATAAAAGCCAACGCGCTCAACCCGCTGATCAGATTTTCGACGATCGCCGAGCGTGTTCGCCACTATCGTTGTGCTATAAGTGTAGCCTGTTTTGTGGGCACAGGTTCGCCCAATAAAAGTTAGTTTTGTCGTTCACAGTATTGCTACTGTGTTATTCAACGTCACCACCACGTGACATCTGGTGGAGGTGCTTTACGTTCATGTACCGGACGCCCCCGACAAGCCGTAATTCAAGCCCGGACCGCGCCGTCCCGGAACATGGAATTCTACCAGAGACGACCAAGAAGATCGTCAGAGAAGTTCGTCCAGAGACGACCAAGAAGACAGCCCCAATGGCAGCCGGAGCAGCCCCAATATTTCTGCAGCAGCCCAGGGAGCCACCGACGTTCCGCGGTTCCACATTTGAGAACCCGGAAAGCTGGCTGGAGACGTATGAGAGGGTCGCTACGTTTAACAGTTGGGACAGCGACGACAAGCTGCGGCATGTCTATTTCGCATTGGAAGACGCCGCCAGGACCTGGTTCGAGAATCGAGAAGCCACTTTAACGACGTGGGACCTGTTCCAAAGCGGCTTCTTGCAAACGTTTACGAGCGTCATGCGAAAAGAGCGAGCCCAAGCTCTACTAGAAACCAGAGTGCAGCTGCCAAACGAGACGATCGTGATCTTCACGAAGGAGATGGCCCGTCTTTTCCGGCACGCAGACCCGGAAATGTCAGAGGAGAAAAAAGTTCGCTTCCTGATGCGGGGCGTCAAGCAAGGACTTTTCGCCGGACTTATTCGTAACCCACCGAAGACTGTAGCTGAGTTTTCTGCAGAGGCATCGACGATCGAGAAAACTCTGGAGATGCGCACCCGGCAATATAAGCACCAGGGGCTCATGCCGCAGTACGCCATCCAAGGACTTGGTTCCGAAGACCTTCAAGAGACCATCAGGGCCATTGTGCGTGAAGAACTGCGCAAGGTCCTGCCTTCGTCACAACCTCAAGTGGCCTCGATCGCCGACATCGTGAAAGATGAGGTTCAGCGATCACTTGGGGTTCCTGAGGTACAACCTCAATTACCGCAGCCCCAGCCAGAAGCGCTGACCTACGCCGCCGTCGCACGCCATCAAGGCCCCCCTCCACGACCGCGCCAGGGCCCTGTGACGCCGCAATTCCGTCGCCCGCCGCCGCCGCCGCCAGCATGCCCACCCGTCGCCCAGCGCACCCACGCGAGGAAGACGGACATTCGGCGAGCCCCCGACCACCACCCGCTCTGCTATCACTGCGGAGAAGCCAGCCATGTGTATCGCCAATGCCCATACCGCGACTTGGGACTGAGAGGGTTCGCCGTTAACGCGCCGCGTCCACAGCTTGGAGAGCACCCTCGTGACATCGCCGACTACCTCACCGCTACTCAGTGGAGCCTTCGACGGCCGTCCCGTTCGCCGTCACCAGGCCGCTACCTGTTGCCGCAGCGCCGACCATACACCGGCCCAGCCCGGGGCCGCTCTGCAAGCCCATATCCGGAAAACTAAAAGCAGCAACCGATGGAGGTGCGGTTGCTGTTCGTCGAACTGACGAAGATCCTCCGCCGCTGCCGAAGACGACGAAGAAACCATCTCGACGACCTAATGACGACACGCCGCCGTCCCAACGAAGTCAGGAAGCCAAGACTACACCGACGAAAGACGACTTGACGTTCCAGCTTCAGTTCAACATGACGCAGCCGTGATCCGACGCCAAGACCCAACTGCAATGCCAGACAAAGAACCACCGATCTCGACGTGCTTCTCGACGGTCACGCAGTCACTGCCTTAGTCGACACAGGGGCCGATTACTCCGTAATGAGTGGACACATCGCCGCCCAGTTGAAGAAGGTTAAGACTGCATGGGAGGGTCCCCAAATTCGGACCGCTGGAGGACACCTCATTACGCCGGCTGGAATCTGCATGGCAAGAATTACCGTTCATGACCGGACTTACCCTGCCACCTTCGTTAACCTCGAACAGTGTTCGCGAGACGTCACTCTTGGCATGGACTTCCTGAACCAACATGGCGCAATCATCGACCTGAAGTCAAAGTCCATAACCCTGTCGGAAGATCGAGCAATACCGCCGGAGAGCTCTAGTAGTCACTGTGCCTTAAGCGTGCTCGAAAGTCAAGTCAGCATCCCGCCTCGCTCCAGCATTGTCATTTCCATAGGCACCAAAACGCCTGCCGACGTAGAAGGCGTCATCGAGGGTGACCAACGTCTACTGCTAGACCGTGAAATTTGCGTCGCAAGAGGGATCGCTCGACTGCATGGAGGGAAAACTGAAGTGCTGCTGACAAACTTCAGCCAGGAGTTCAAGCACATCAACAAGGGCACGACGATCGCGTACATCGAGGAAATTCTTAAAACCAGTAATGCGTTTGTCCTCTCGGATTCCGCCGCATCTACCCCGACAACTATGGTTCCCGAACCAGACTACGACATTAATCCAAGTCTCCCCGTGATTAAGCAACAGCAGCTCAGAAGTTTGCTCCAACGATACAAAGGCTGCTTTTCAACGTCATCGAGGTTTCGACAAACACCAGTCGCCAAGCATTGCATAACAACCGAGGAGTGCGCTCGACCACTCGGCCAGAGCCCTTACCGAGTTTCGCCGCGAGAATGTGAAGCTATAAGACAACAAGTCGACGAAATGCTGCGCGACGACATCATCCAGCCGTCGAAAAGCCCGTGGGCATCCCCTGTTGTCTTGGTGAAGAAAAAGGACGGCACCTTACGTTTCTGCGTCGATTATCGTCGAATGAACAAAATCACAAAGAAGGATGTACACCCCCTACCACGGATAGACGACGCATTAGATCGGCTCTGCAACGCAAAATACTTCTCGTCGATGGATCTCAAGTCTGGCTACTGGCAAATAGAGGTCGACGAGAGAGATCGTGAAAAGACCGCCTTCATCACGCCAGACGGCCTCTACGAGTTCAAGGTCATGCTATTCGGACTCTGCTCGGCGCCTGCAACGTTCCAGCGCGTCATGGACACGGTGTTAGCAGGATTGAAGTGGCAGACCTGTCTTGTTTACTTGGAGGACGTCGTCGTCTTCGCCGAAAATTTCGACGATCACCTTAGGCGGCTTGTGACAGTACTAGAGGCCATCAAGTCATCAGGGCTCACTCTGAAGCCAGAAAAGTGCCGCTTCGCTTACGATGAGCTTCTGTTCCTAGGCCACGTCATCAGCAAGTCTGGAGTCCGCCCCGACCCGCAGAAGACAGCTGCCATCGCAAAGTTCCCGCAGCCCATTGACAAAAAGGCAGTGCGTAGATTTCTTGGCATGTCTGCCTACTACAGGCGATTTGTCAAGGACTTTTCACGTATCGCTGAGCCGCTGACACAGCTAACTAAATGTGACGTCGAGTTCAAGTGGGGAAACGCTGCAGGCTGACGCATTTCAAGAACTCAAACAACGCATGCAGTCGCCGCCCGTACTTGCGCACTTCGACGAGCACACCGATACCGAAATCCACACTGACGCCAGTAGCCTAGGCCTCGGTGCCGTGCTAGTCCAGAGAAAAGATGGTCATGAACACGTGATAGCTTACGCTAGCCGGTCGTTATCAAAAGCGGAAGGCAATTGTTCTACAACCGAAAAGGAATGTCTCGCCATCGTTTGGGCTACAGCGCAATTTCGCCCGTACCTATATGGCAGGCCATTCAAAGTCGTCAGCGACCATCACGCTTTGTGTTGGCTAGTGAAATTAAAGGATCCTTCAGGACGGTTGGCACGGTGGAGCCTAAGACTGCAAGAATATGATATCACTGTAACCTATAAGTCCGGACGAAAACACTCTGATGCCGATTGCCTATCATGCGCCCCCAGTGACTCGCTGCCACAAGATGACGAAGATGACGACGCCTTCCTCGGCATTTTAAGTGCAGAAGACTTCGCTGAACAGCAGTGAGCAGACCCGGAGTTGAAAAACCTCATCGAGTATTTGGAAGGGCACACCTACGTTGTCCCTAGGGCATTTAAGTGAGGATTATCTTCGTTCTCGCTTCAACACAACCTACCCGTAAAGAAGAACTTCTCACCAGTGCGCGCCAACTACCTTCTTGTTGTCCCGTCAGGACTGCGTCCAGAAGTATTGCACGCCCTACATGACAATCCGACCGCTGGACACCTTGGATTTTCCCGGACACTATCGAAGATACAGGAAAGGTATTATTGGCCGCGCCTGACCGCCGACGTCGCCCGTTATGTCAGAACATGCCGAGACTGTCAACAACGCAAGACACCATCGACAAGGCCAGCCGGATCACTACAGCCAATCGAGCCTCCTTACCGACCATTCCAGCAGATCGGGATGGACTTGTTGGGACCCTTTCCGACGTCAACAACCGGAAATAAGTGGATCGTCGTGGCGACGGACTACCTCACCCGCTTCGCTGAAACTAAAGCACTGCCGAAAGGTAGCGCCGCCGAAGTGGCGAAATTCTTTGTCGAAAACATCCTGCTGTGACATGGTGCCCCAGAAGTCCTCATCACCGACAGAGGAACGGCCTTTACAGCGGAGCTCACCCAGGCCATTCTGCAATACAGTCAGACAAGGCACAGGAGGACAACTGCCTACCACCCACAGACGAATGGTCTTACGAAGTGGCTGAATAAGACCCTCGCCGACATGCTAGCAATGTACGTCGACGTCGAACACAAGACCTGGGATGCCGTCCTGCCGTACGTAACATTCGCTTACAACACGGCAGTGCAAGAAACAACACAGATCACGCCGTTCAAGTTGGTTTACGGCAGGAACCCGACGACGATGCTAGACGCCATGATGCCGCACGTCACTGACGAAGAGAATCTTGACGTCGCTACCTATCTCCAGCGCGCCGAAGAAGCCCGACAGCTCGCCCGCCTACGGATCAAAAACCAGCAGCGTACCGACAGCCGACACTACAACCTCCGACGACGCTTCGTCGAGTACCAGCCCGGTGACTGTGTTTGGGTTTGGACCCCGATACGTCGACGAGGACTCAGTGAGTAACTATTGCGACACTATTTCGGACCCTACAAGGTCATCCGACGTATTGACCCACTGGACTATGAGGTCGTGCCAGACAGCATTTCGCATTCACAGCGGCGCCACGCACGACCTGAAGTGGTCCACGTGGTGAGTCTTAAACCGTTGTACGGACGCTAACGAACTTTCCTTATTTTGTTGTTTTCTTCGCTACGAGTGCTTATTTATTACTTTCGTTTGTTCGCAGCATCGGGTCGATACCTTTTAAGAGGGGGGTATTGACACGTGTACTTATCTTTATCAGGCGACCACGTTTCGCCGCCTAACAAATGTTATCGCACAGCGCGGGACGCGCCTGCATGTATGCGAAGTTTCTGGATAGTTATCGATGCTTCTATTCGCTGTCTGTTGTCGCCGAACCTTATGCTATCTGATTTCATCGCCTGACGCGAATGGTGTAGAACTTTGTGGAAGACACGCGGGTCCAAGCGATTAGTCTGGAACATTCGACGACTGCTGTATAAAAGCCGACACGCTCGACCCGCTAATCAGATTTTCGCCGATCGCCGAGCGTGTTCGCTGTTATCGTTGTGCTATAAGTGTAGCCGGTTTTGTGGGCACAGGTTCGCCCAATAAAAGTTAGTTTTGTCGTTCACAGTATTGCTACTGTGTTATTCAATGTCAGCACCATGTGACAATATAGTAGCGTGCAATGGGACGGCACAACAGAAAGGAAGACGTACACAGGTGCAAACTAACAAATGATTTCATTGATTACAAATGATTACATAACCACAAGTTGTGCAGGCACACCATTACAAGGAAAATTGAAATTCATCGAACAGGAAGTGAATAAACCGGGTGTGAAAGGAATTTCATTTCTGCATTGGACAGTGAAATCGATGTTTCACTTACACACTCCTGACTTGCTTTTCTGATTAAAAGAAATGCCTGTAACGTACCAAGACCGGTTTTTTGCTTGCTCTTTCCTAGGATTTTCATGCTATGGAAACGTGCACCACAAGTGGAACAGCTGCTGCAGTGGTCAGCAAGCTGCGTCCTCTTTTTTTAGCTAGATGTCTTGCATGCTCCCCGAGTCGATCATTGATGCATCGCCCAGTCTGGCAAATGTATACTTTTCTGCAGGATGGGGGATCTCGTGCACGACTTTGTTGGCGCACTCTACAGGATGCTTTTCATGGTTCTTTTTACAGCCCATATTTTTGTCTGCATAAGTGATGCAATGGCTCAGCTGAGCAAGCTTCTTGGTGGCTGACTAAACCATCAGTACATTAAACCAGGTAGCCACTTTTTTCAGGCAATGTGTGACCTTGTGCATGTACAGAACCATTTCCAACCTCCGAGTGCCCACCAGGGGTACCGTGGCATTCGTGCCAGCACAGTGCCTCAATTTCTTGAGGAGCATTTCCGCTACCGACACGACGACTGACACAGGGAAGACAACTGAAAAAAGCCTCCCCAATTGTTGATCAAAACTAGCTTGCACATCGTGAATAGACGACTTCCAAAGTGCGAATTCCAAACAGAGTGTTGAAATGCCTTTCTTAATTATCTTAGAGTGAGCTTATTTGTATGGAAGAAGCTCTTTTTGTGCATGCAGGGAATATGCCCAGCACACATGGCTTTCCGTGAACTTCAGGCGTAAATATAAAAAATGAAGCCTTCCTTCTTCTGGATGCCCATATGTAAAGTACACAATCATATTATTCATGCTAACACTGACACTGACCTTAATGTTTTTTGTTCGGTTTCGGTGTACAACTAGATGCGTAGACTCTTGTCTCCGTTGCAAATCACTTTCAAGATAGGTGCCGCGCCGAGCAGCCGCTGGGGTACAACGCCCCTCCTGTTTGCGCCAGTCCCGCACGCAAGTTTCCGGAACTCCGAACACCCGTGATGCGGCCCAATTTTCGTTCGTCTCCGCACACATCGTCACTTTCCTTTTAATTGCGGCGTCATTATGAACTCGGCATGTCTTTGCAGTCGGCACTTCCATGCTGATAGAGCAAATGCAAAAAAAAAGGGACGATGGACGGTGCACTAACCTAAGCCAAAGGAAGCATGGCCTAAACACACGTACTGCAGCACATGGAGGAAGCTACGGCAGCTAGGCTCGAAGCGCGTACGAGGCAGCCATGTTGAAATAGCAATGGCGATATGATAACGCAGATTTAGGGTCATACTCGATTCTAAGGCGCACACCATTTTTGGACCTGTCTTATTAGGAAAAAAGTGCAAGTTAGCTTGAGTAAGTATGATATACTACAGGCCCTTTTTCTTTCTTTCCGTGAATGTTATGGGTTCGTCGATGCGGGGGAAGCCTTTGTGCGGGAATGACCGCGATGGCACCTCGGGCATGTGCTTTTGTTGCTCTAAAATAAGAGCAACAGAAGCGAACCAAAAGTGGAAAAACTAGCGGCGTGATTTGTTATTGCTGTCACACACACACAGAAAGCGCTCCTATTGGCTGGTGCAGATCTGAATCGCCAGCACATGTTTCGCACGCATTTTGACAGCGGCGAGTTGTGCATTTCTCTGACCCAGCAAAGTTTGGTGATCGTGGTAGAATGTGTTGCTAGCTTGTGTTAGTTTCATTGATGCACCCAAAATGTTAAATTGGTGAATGTACAATTCAAATGGTCGTATCATAAAGAAGGGAGAGAGGCTCAGTGCCACACGTGCGTGTTCGTGTGTGTTGCAACGACAGCATGACGACGACTCTGTGAGAATGACGCAAATATGATAATGGCATGGCGGTGGACTGACGATGATGGAATGATGATGACGGTATGACGAGGATAGCTTGAAGATAGTGGCATGAGGACAACGATATGACACAGTCAGAGTGAACACGACAGAACTATCTGGATGACACAACAAATGAGCGATCACGATGGCATGAAGGCGAAGTAATGACGACAACGGCATGACAGTGATGGCGTGTTGGCATTGGAGCTCACATCTGCTCTTACGTGTATCACCTGCCACTGTAGGCCATCTCACTATTCACAATATCCACTGTTTGTTTACACTATGTCCAGTACTGACTAATTGTACAAGACTGTAGCCAGCAGTCAGCAAGGATGACAATGGTATGACGACAACAACATGATGATGAACATAAAACAATAGAATGACGGCAACTGTATATCAACAATGGCATGACATGACAGCATGATGATGGCACGATGTAAATCCTGGCTAATGCAGAAGACCGCCCAGCACATTTTTGTGTGGCTGGCTCACCTTCCGAGAGTACAAGCCGTGGGCATGACGACAATGGGACAACGACAGTGGAAACACTACAACAGAAAGACGATGATAGATAGACCCTGAAAACATGACAGTGCGAAAATGATCACAAGTTGGGTGTAATGACAGGAGTGCTGTCCTGTGTATGAGCTATTTGGCAAGATCACAGCCAGCGAGAAGCAGCAGGACAGTCAAAGAAAGAAAGCTTAACTTTAAAACCAAATTGAATGATAAGCTACAAGCACAGACTCACCAATGATCCTGCCAACTTCTTTTGCAGGCACAACCATCAGCTCAGTATCTGTGCTCCCATCAGGACCTTGCCTCCAATTGTGCACACCACTTGACCGCTGACTGCGTCCTTCCAGGTTAGTTCGGCTCTGGCCCCAGACAGATTTTCTGGGAAAGAAAATGACAGAATAATGCTTCCCCCTCATGGTAGTCAACTTCTTGTGCTTTTGTGCATAAATTTTGAGGAAAGAATGCCTTTAACAGTGCCCTCTTTCAGTGACTGTATGATCCTGGTTGGACAGGATAAAAATAACCATACCAATATAAGCTGTGGTGCTAATATCTGCTGCATGAGTACAATGCACTAGAAACCATGCATGTGAATATAAAAGGATCTGCTTTAATATTCACAGTGCACAGCAAGACCAGATATGCAGAAAAATATGGGAATAAGTTTCTGTACACTTCTAAAATTAAAATTAAATTATGGAGTATTATGTGCTATAAGCTGTGGAGGTGCACCACAGTGTGACAGTCACGGCGCTTACGGGCAAAGGCTCAACACATGACCGATCGAGTATGCGTGCCTGCTGTGTTAGGGCTAACCGGGTAGTGGTCCACCAAGAGCGAGAACAAGTCGCGGGAGCAGAGGTCTCACGTAACCACATCATTGCGGATCACCGAGCATCTGCCGCAGCTATGAAGCACTCAGAGGAAGAGAGCTTGGGTGGAGAAGGCGCCTAAGGGCTGCCACTCGGGAGGCCAATCAGGGCGCGCCCTGGTAACGTGTGCTCGTGCGGCAACTCGACTCAGTGAGGGGGAAGCACAGTTTGCAGAGGAAATTAAAGCTCCGGCGCACTACAGCAGTAGTTCCAGGAGATCAGATTACAGCAGTAGTTTAAGAAGATCAAGCTAAGCATTATAGGGGGCGCTGGCTAAGCCCAACACGCGAGCTGGGGGACGAGGTGTGGAATTGCACCTCAGTCCCCACAAGGCACCATCTGATTATAAGACACGCTGTAGTGGCAGATTAATTTTTACTACCTGGAGTTCTTTAATGTGCACCTAAATCTATGTGCACGAGCATTCTTGAATTTTGACCCCAATGAGACGCAGCCGGCACTGCCAGGAACGAGCCCGCTGCAACGCCATAGCCACTAAGCTTACCGCGGTAGGTGCTGTACGTATCTCTCAACGAACTTGATGCACCCTACCTCAATCAAAATCAAACCATTGTTTTCATACACTCCATTTAGTACCTGGAAATTAATGCTGCAGAGCTACACAAGTAGTGTGGTCATGCAAGTCTCACTTGGCACATTGTGCGGTGCGATTGCTTCTATTTTGCTACTCTCTATATGGAATAAGCACTTCAGGAATTCAAACTACAGTTGTGGACAAAGCATTATATCAAATGTCAGAAAAACAGGTATGCCAGGGTTCGTCCCATGGTAGGCAGTGGTGGAAATGCTGCCCACCGCTCCTGTTTACCACCTACCCCTTAAGGGGTGGCAATTATAAAATGGTCGATTAGTCCAAGTTTTCCTACTTCTTTTATTTATTTATTTTTTTGCGATTCACAGGTGTTTATTTACCACATGGGGAAATACTTGAAATTGAATTTGAGAAAATAGCACTTTTCTAGCGTGCTGTTGTAAAAAAACGTAGCACAAAACTGAGCTTCAGGGGCTACCACTGCACCGAAAATTGTGCGGCTTTCAGTTGTTTCTTGAAGAGCAGCAGATACCCAGTAACACAAGTTGGTGTGAAACAGGTTAACTAATGAGCGGCACATACACATAGCATACTGGTACCTCAACTTGGCCGTGACAAATGCTTTCGAACCTGGCTTTATCATCACAGCAGCCTGATACTCCAACCGTTAGACCATGGACTACCCAGTAATCGAAGTTGTCAGAAAAATGGTCAGACAAACCGACCCCGAAAAGTGCGGCACCCTAATAATACGATTCCGGCAGAACCCATCTCAGAATGAATGCAGCATTTGTGGGGTTTCGGGCTATCGTGGTGGTTGTCTGGAGCCATTGCATTGCGTTTCCGGGAGCTCCATGTCCCTCTCCTCCCTGCCTGGACGTGGCAGCAGCGGGTCAAAAACAATATCCCTCGCTGTCATCCCGCCCATGCGAAGGTCAATGGGCTTCACCCATTGGCCGACATTTTGGTGGCATTCAGGCACTGCTTGCTTGCGCTCCAGGTACGCACATGCAAGATGGGGCCTGAAGGGAGATCACATTGGGGCGTCTGAAGATGTGTACGTGTTCCTCTCTGCCAGCCGCCAGCCAATGGTTACTTCGGCTCAGCGGGGTCCCGTCATCTTGATGTCCTGAGGCAGCGTCTTTCGATCGTGCCCCCATCTGTTCTTGTTTCTTTTTGTTTCCATTTCCTCTGCTGTAGGGGCGCTTGATGGCAGGCACAGGCCAAAGGATGGGCAGCCTCTTATTGCTGGGTTCTTTGTTCTCTTTGTCGCGGTGCACAGTTAGCGGCCACTGTTGACCATTTGACCATGCTTTGTGTCGCAATTAGATTTAGATTTGGACGCTTTGTTCAAACTTATGTTTGTATCGAACACCAGAGCCTAATAAATGTTATTTCTTCTTTCCAGAGTGCTTCCCCTAGGGTTTACCTTGCTGTGAGTGCAGTCTCGTCTTCCCCTAGCTGGGGCCGGTGAGCTGGCCCGAGCAGGTGCGGATGCAGCGCCCCACATGCACGGCGGCTTGGAGCCTTGAACCTGCGGTGGTCGTCTGGCGTGCACAGCATCAGAGCGCGCGCACCATGAGCGTAGTGAGAGACCACAAATTGCCATAAATTGGCGCCCAACGTGGTGCCAGGGACCCAATCAGCCTCTGGTTGCCTAATATGCAAGCTGCTGCATTGCTATGGTAGGGATTGCCATGAACACGCTTTGTTAACGAAGCCATGTCTATCCACTGTGTGCCAAATTCATCTATTTTCCTCTCACTCTTTCTGTCATGCCTTGGCTCAGTAAAACTAGCGTGGTAAGCATGTTGGACACCTGCTTCAATGTTCTGTACTGCGAAACGCAGACAAGAAAAGGCGTCAAGTGACGGCCGAGATGCTGGAGTTGTCCTCGGTTGCGGAGATCATGCGAGAGCCGGAGTCTTGCTGATCCGTACCGGGAGGGCTGACTTTTCCGTCCTCCAGAGTGTTCAACGATTTGGTGAGTCCGATGGATTTCCTTGAGCCTCTAACACCGTTACCATTCTGGCGGCTGCTAATTGTGCGGACTGCTTGGGAACAGTGCCTCTAGGGCCAGCTATTTCGGCAAATATGCGCGTTCTCCTATTGTTGGCGTGGTTCAGTGGCCAGCCCAGCAGTTTTCGGCTGATGCATGCCTTTCCTCGCAACATTTAAGCTGTAATGGTTGACACCCTATTACTATGCCCTGTGTCACCAAAAGCCTCCATTTAGGCAGACTGGTTGGTGGTGTTGCCTTCTGCACCATCAACTGAGGGGCAAAACTGGCAGTGCAATAGCCAAGCTGAGACAAAGGCCAGAAAACAAGCCCGCCCCATGAAGAAGCAAGCGTCCCACAAACCCGCGGCGATGACGGAGAGGACAGCCCAGGTGGAGTCAGCCAGGGTAACGAAACCAGCCACCCCCAATGGGGTGTCGGAATCGTCCCTTTCTTATTATTTTTTTAAACGGCCCGAACAGCACCAAGGGGACTGCAGAGCGACCCATTTTGTAAATAATTGTTAATAGTTGTTCGACAGCCTCAGGGAGACGGTGCACCGGAACGTGGCTGGTATCGCACGAGCACAGGCGCCATAATGTTGCTGGTATTGTAATGGCCGCGAGGGCCGGACGCAGCATGTGTTGTTGTTGCCCCGGAAGGGCTCGCTCTGTGGGATCACGAGCTTGGCCAATGAAGATCACATGCCACCCGCTAACCCTGCAATGTAAGAGTTATGTTTAAGGTGGTAACCCCCAGCGTTGGAGAAACGCAATTTAGTATCCCTCCAATAAGTATTGGACAGGCATCAGTGCCAAGGTTTTCTTTAAGATCGATTTGCTCTGCGACTTGGCCCGGCATGGAGCGACTTTTCGTTTAAGGCTGAACCTTGTGTGTCTGTTCATTACATAGACATCGCGTCGTCGAAATCAATTTTGCTTGGTGTCGCGGATGAACAGTGTGCGTCCGTGGAAGGAATTTCCGCTAGTGACGAAGCCCTATGTCGTTACGCTAGTGAAGACCCCGTTTACTCTGTCTGGCTGAACTCAGATGGAGTAGCCATTCATACTGAGACAAGACTTGCCTATGTAAATTCACAGCTTTGATCAGGCATTCATTTCTCTTGAAAAAGCTCTCAGCGATGCACTTCGCTGAAATCAGGCAGGCTGCTCTCCGTCCTTCTCTGTCCTTGTTTTCCGTTGTTCAGCATTTCTCAATTAGGCTAATTGTTTCTCTGTGTTTTACCTTGGGTATGTTCTGCCTTGCTTTTATGTTAGTCATTTATTTGTATGTATGTGTCTTGCGCTCCGAGAATGTTTCGTGTGCATTTTCACTCCCGCATTGCGCCAGCGGGTGATGTCGACTTGGATGGAGGCATGGCGAAGGCGAGGCTGCGAATCAGGCTGTGTGGTCACGACGCTCGGCACGGATCGTGGACGTACCATGCAGCGGGCACCGCCAGAAGCACTGGCACCAGAGGCCGTTGCCGGACGCTGTTGAAGTAGCGTAAAGTCACGCCTGGCATGTCTTGGGGTTCAGACTCCCCGGATATTTTTAGTGTGGACATTCCTTGTATGTCTTCTGAAGAGCTTATGTTAGTTTCTTTTATTTTGATTGATGGAATAGGCCAACGTTTTGCTATTTTCCTTTGTTCGCATTTGTCTTTTACTGTTACTGTTACTTTTTCTTTGGTGGATGCTTTTATTGTGCATGTTAGCATTAAAGCACGAGTTCGTGTGGACTTTTTTGTTAATTTTGTGTACCTCAGACCTACCTATTCAACTTATCCTAATGGCTTTCTTTGATGTTATTTTTTTTAGGCTGGTGATTTTAGGTTCTAGTGCCAATGGATAGCTCCGGTATCGCATTGTAATGACCATTTCTTTTTCTTTGTATTTCTTCCTTGGCCGACACTGGAGCCACCAGCCTTGCATTGGTAGGGGGCATATAAGGGGGGAGGGATGTGTTTGTGTTTGGATGGATTGCGTTTCCAGTGGCTCCATGCCCCTCTCCTCCCTGCCTGGATGGGGTGGCGATGGGCCATAAAACACTGTCACTCGGCTGTCATCCCACCCACGGGAAGGTCAACGGGCTTCACCCATTTGCCGACATTTTGGTGGGATTTGGGCCCTGCATGCGTGCGCTCCAGGTATGTGCGTGCAAGATGCGGCCCGAGGAGAGCCCACATCAAGGCGTCGGATGGTGTGTACGTGTGCCTCTGCCACCGCCGGCGGGTGGTTACTTCAGCTCATCTGGGTCCTGGCCTCGACGGGCGCACACTCTTCCACCGTGTCAATGTCCTGAGACAGCGTCTTGCGATCGTGCCCCCGTCTGCTTCCATTTTTCACTGCTGTGGGGGCACATGATGGCAGGCGCTGGCCAAAGGATAGCCAGCCTCTTACTGCTGCGTTTGTTTGTTCTTTGTTCTCTCTGTCACGGTACGCCGTTAGTGGCCACCGGCGACCAGTTGGCCAGGTTTTGTGTCTTAATTAGAATTAGATTTGGACATGTTGTTTAAAGGGACACTAAAGTGAAAAATGATTTCTTCTGCGTCAGTAAATTACCGTTCTACGACAGCAAAAACACCCCTCTTACAACGATAAGACGTTTGGTAAGCCAGAAAAAGCGCAAGAACGAAATACGGGTGGCGACGGGTTCCCGCACCTGGGGGCTGTGACGACTTCGATTTTGATGGCATCTTCTAGGGCCTACTAATTAAATATAGCGGTACAGATTGACTACATTGGTTTCTAAAGGAACCAAATATTAAACATGTCAAGTTTCGGGAACCTTTATTCAGCCAACGCGGCCCAAATGCGAAAACATACTTTGGAGTCCCTGACGTCACGCTGACGTATCGGCACTGGGGTTTCGGCACGAAACTCAAATACTGATACTTGGACCTTCATTTTCTCATCTAATAATCAAACTATCTTTCTGAAATGACTGCCTGCAGGGTTCTCAAACAATGCTTCATTAGTCTAAACTGATTTATTGTTTCGCTTTAGTGTCCCTTTAAACTTGTGTTTGTATCGAACACAAGAGCTTAACCCTTTGACGGTCAACGACGTAAAAATACGGCGCCATCTGTACGTTTAAAAAGCGCGCCAATTTTCTAACTTTTTCTTCTCTGTGTGCTGCCACTATGTGGGGATACAGGGGATTTTTTTAGCGTACCTCCGTCTCTCGGTTTTCATTGCATGGTTTGTTTGAGCGCTAGTTTGCTCCCACGCGTCTACATACTACCGCTCGCACATTGGCAGCGCGCGAGCAGGCGGCTGTTTGGATTTTGTTTCACGGGCGGTTTCGGCTTTTTGCGCTTGCGAAACTGATGGCTATCTCGTTCCTAATCGCTCCAAGGGCGACCGCTTGTTTCTTGCTCGTTTAGTGCTCACAGGGGTGCACATAGGAAGGATGCTGCTGTGCATGCGTTTTCGTTTTTCTTTTTTTTTAAGACTCGCGAAAACTAATTGCCCTAGCTGGTTGGCGATAAGATGAAGATTAGCGGAAGTTTCTCACACATATTGCTTTTTTTGATGGGCACACAACCAGTTTTCTTGAGTGCGCGCACCTACGCAGTTAGATTACGCTATGGACGTACATATTAGTATAAGAGCAGGAACATTTGAGGCTTGCGAAATATTCTCGTCTGCACATTTTCAAAGCCTTCAAAGCCATAAAAATGCAGAAAACTTGTAATTCTGATATCTTTATTTCCTTTTTTATTGTTGTTATTCATGAATGAAGAGTGCATATATACCAATGCAAAATATTTTTTCTCACTTCACGGTCACCCTAGAAAAATTACGGTAATTTTTTTCTTTCGAAATAAGTCCCTAAGAAGAACCGGAATCTGCAATAAAAAAAATCGACCCTGGGCGGTCGCATATGGCGAAAAAAATCGACCCTCAAAGGGTTAATAAATGCTATTTGTTGCTTGTAGAGAGCTTCGCCTAGGGTCTCCCTGTTACGTGCATGGTCTCGCCTGCTAGCTGGGAACGGCGCGTGCGCACGCAGCGACGCGTAGGTACACGGAGGGAGCGGGAGCAGGCGCAGACGCGATGCCCTGTATGCATGGCAGCTCAGAATGCTCGAACCCGCGGTAGTGGTCCGGCATGCACGCTCTGATATCGTGCATGCCGTGAGCGTAGCGAGGAGATCATACATAGAAGCAATTAGCACTGAAACAATCTAGTGACACACTGCATTGACACCACCAAAACACATCATGTATGAGGCCTATATGCACTCGAGCTCCTCTATAGCACTTCCCTCTGGGCACAGTGCACCACCTATACTCTCAGTGGTAGCTGCAGGGCTCCTTAGCCAATAGGAACGCTGAGTGCCCCTAAAAACATGTCTTCACCTGCATCACTGTGATGAGTGCAGTGCAAGTGCCATGGATGGCAAGGAGAAAAGAGGACAACAAAGAGTGCGCACGCGGTCATGGATCCCATGCTAGCAAAAGCAGATGACATAGAAGAGCGTCAAGCATGAGAACAAAAAGCGTAAGCAAGAAATAAAGGGGGAAATAAGCCAATCATTGGAAAACATGGAGCTCCGAAGGTCACCAATCCTGGAAAGACACAAGGGCCAGAGCAGAAGAAAACGCAAAGCGCAGGGTTGGAAGGAGAATTGCAGGGAAACCATGGAAGGAGGTCGGCCACTAGACCGGGCGTTTAAGACATGCTGTTGCGTTGAAGGCCCGAGCCATCAAGCCTTCACCTGATCGGGACGACCAACCGTGAATCACAAGGCCTGTGGACTCCAGTGCCCAAGGGCAGAAAAGACTGCAGGCTCGAGCTACCCGACAGCTGCTCGGCCAGGAAGTCACTAACCCTTGCTGAATCCTCTTCCAGAGTTCGATGTCGTACCGGCACCTCCTCCACCGGCTGGAGACTGCCTCGAGCCAGTCATCCGTGACCCGTCACTCAACACCACTGCTGCCTTGGCGAGAGCTCCACCGTCTACTTCATTGCCTCGCCTGCCCTCAGTCACCGGTGATCTCATTTGCTTTGACGATACCGCACGGTCTCTCTCACAACTTGCTTTGCTTTGATTGTTTGTTAGTTTTTAGATATGTGTTGCAATTGTATCTTGATCTTAATATTTCATTAAGTTTTAGTAACTATTTTTTCATCCTGGGTACATGAAATGTACTACTATGTGGTTTCCTAGGACAAACAGCTTTGTCCTTGATTGGGTAATCTGGGGTTCTGCCTCAGGGACCCATTCGAAACCCTAGAAAAAGAACTTGCATCGCAAATTCGCATTTGCGACAGGATAAAACCATTCGTTACTACGGTTGTTCTGAAAGCCCGGAAAATGACCAGCACGTGAGAGTGGATGGCGTTGACAGAGCCAATGGGACTTGAGCGAATCGAGTTGAAGGCCTGGTATGAGGAACAGGAGGCCTGAGCGCAAGACCAGGCTGCAGCATGAAGGGCGGAAAGACAGGGGATCGAATGGGAGTGTGACGCGAAAATGGGGCTCCTAGAATGCAAACAAAATGAAAAGGGAGCACCATGAACTTGAGAGAGCTCTGCAGTTGCGGCTCACAGTCGCATAAGCTGAAGGCAATTGTGGGGAGACAAGTCAACGGCAGTTGGATGTGGAAGAGAGAACACTTCAGTTGCGCCTTACAATGGCTGAACGGAAGGCACCCCAGAGAGCCAACTTGGGCCACTGATTATGTGCCACTCTCTCACACCAGCTTGAGTCACTGGGTACGTACTAATGCATCTGTGCCATTCTATATGTGAAAAAAATTTAAAAATGGGGAAGCATGAGAGAGGGTCTTGGCCACACCATGGAACTCCTTAACTGCCAATGACGAGATAACTCGTTATCACGAGCGTTTTCTGCTGCTGATGACGAGTTAATTTGTCTTGAATTTTCGGCAACTTATGCACAAGCGTATCTGTTCAGTTTTGACAAGAAAATAATACACAATGACTTCAACCAATTTTTGTTTCTTTTTTAAAATTTGTCCCAGCAGTTAAGGGGTTGAATTTGTCCCGGCAGTTAAAGGGTTAACACTTTCTGGTCATGTGGAAGGCACCTTCCAACACACGGAAACATTCGTTCCATCGGATGTTAAGTAGCGCCCAACACATGCACGGGCGCTACAACAGTCATTTGGGTTGATAGCGCAAGCTTTCAGGTAACTTTTTCAAGTAATAAGTGCACTTTGCAATGTCACCAGACAAGGGCAACACTTCCTTTTTCTTCCTTCATGTTTGAAGGGATTTTCGCACTATTTGTTGCGTGACATGCTGATAGGATGGCGGTGCTTTCTGCACATGCATTTTATGGATGAAATTCATGCAAGTTCAGTGAATCAGAACATGATTTTATTGCTGTGGATGAATATATTTTGCCTTCAGATGGTCAACCAAAGTCCTCGAATGACAGCACTTCAGAAGAGAGCAACTATGACCTATAGTGCAAATCCTCGCCTCTACAAAGGAGAGTGCTTTGAGCACTAGCACACAGTGCTCAAGTACTGTTGAGAGCCTCAGGGATAAGTAAATTTTCTGAAGTATATCACTTAACAAGCATTTGTTTACCTGAGTGCTTTTTCAGTGCAATGTATAAATGCACGAAATGGTGCTTGACTGCAAAGGGTTAATAAACACTCTGCACTTGTGCATCTAACAACTCTGTTTCTGTCCCATTACTTGCATCATTATAATCATCACAATGCATAAAACCTATCGTAACACAACCATCAAAAGAAATATTGTTAATCACAATTACCATCGCCAATCACCAAATGATGGATGCGCCGTCAATGTTTATTGATTTTCACATGTGGTTCTGCAACTGCAAAACAAATGGTGTTAAATGTTTTACTGGATGCACTATGCAAACATGCAATAGTGTGCTCAGTGGTGCAGGTGTGAACTTGGCCTAAATATATTAACCGATCTCCGAGCATACTCTTCACTGCCAGAACGAATTTGCGGTGGCATGGTTTACGATTGTTCAAACAACTGTACAACGATGCCAGCATTCGAGAACACGTTTCTGCGATAGGTGAACGTGTGAACACGCCTTAACGACTGCGGTCGTGCAGGTGCAGTGAGCTTACAGTAAACTCAATCGGGCTACCGGCCTTACACCTGAAGTGACTTCCATCGTATGGTACCATAGTCAGCATAGTCAGTCCATCCATCAGTCACCATAGCCGCACAAGGCAAGGTATTGTGTTGCAGAAATCGCGGAGAGCTGTAATTTTTAATCGTGTTTTTTGCTAGTTGTAAAGTGTCGTTATTTCGCATTATTGGCGGCGCCTCCAGAACGCCGTAGCGGCAACGGGGACACCAAACCTGGAACCCGGACTGGGCCATGGGTTGGGGCTCGCCGAGGCCTGCGCGTGCAATGGGTGTATATGATCGGCTGTAATAGCTGTCAGCCAATTTTGTAGGCGAACACCCCATGGCCCGCTCAGGCCTCGGCAGCACTAACCCACGGACCGCCCTGTTTGCATTACCTGTCACGGTTGTCGCCACCACCAGAGAACGTCTTTCCACCGATGTAGTGTCTGGAGTCATAGGTTGGCTGTGGAGGCGTAGGAACATATTCTTCTTCAATCCAGAAGTCATCTTCATCCTTTGATGGAGGGCTCTCGGCTGTCCAAGGCATGACAACCTGCAGTAAACTCAAGATACGACGAAAATGCTAGTTTGAAAGTAACGGCCCAAAACCTTAATAAGATAATGCTGTGGAACTCATACTTATGCATCGTGTTGTTTCGCAGAGGGCAAGCCATAAGTGAACAAAATGTAACGTCGTGCTATTCTATAGTACACTGCAGCCTTGCAGCAACGGCGCCGTTCAAAATACAATTGCGAATATTTACTCACAATGCCCTTACCTTCAGGCCGGAATCTTTCACTGAAAAGGTAATCGGTCCGTTAGTGGCGAACAAGCCGAACAATAACGCAATTTTTCGCTGAGAACATGGAACATTCGCGCAAGCTGACGTCGCGCAAACGAGAAACAACCCTCCGAGTACAAATGAGAGTGGGTTGAGCGGGTACACGAGACGACGAGACGTTTATTTGAGGGATCGCCAGTTGTTTGTGCGCAGGCGCGACTAAGAGGGGGCGCGAGAGAGAGAAAATGGTTTTACAAAACATTCATTTGAGGGATCGCCAGCCGCTTTTGCGCAGGCGCTAATAAGAGCGGGCGCAAGAGAGAAAAACGGAGAGCCTTTCCTCCTGTCTGGCTTGGGCGATCCGGCGCGGCGCTGCTTGAAAGTATGCGTGCTGCGGAACGATTTCGAGATGTTTTAGATCTTACTTTTTGAAATTTACGCCATGTTCGTTCATATAAGGTCGTCAGGGAAGCCTTTCGGTGCATCGGTAACTACTATAGGCGGAATTATGTCTTGGGGGCGCAAAAATGTGACGCGCATAATCAGCCGCGGTGTACGCGCATTATCAGTCGCTGTGCGTGTATGTGTTCTTTACTATTTTGATTATATCGATTTTAAATCAACAAAGGAAACCGGCGTGTCTGTATTACCAGCATTAAATGGTAAATCAGCTCACTGTCTGGTCGATTGGCGTAGGGAGTAAAACATAAGAGCGCGTGCTGTGCACGGCCAACCTAAGGCAACCACGAAATATCTCAGCGGCAAGCGCTATCAAATATTTGTGATACACTGGCATCGTTCTCACGCATTTCAAGTCTAGTATGCTTGAAATTACCATATGTCTACGCTAGCCTTGCTGCATGTGGCCCATGGCGCTGCTCAACACAGCGATCACTGCGGTTGATGAGTCAGCACGATACATATATATAAGCTGTGTGCTTCGGCATTGCCCTTTTGGCCTGTATACAGCCATATAATATATGAGAGGGTTCGCATAAAAAGAATGCGATGGCTATCTTTGAGCGCAAGATTTCCCTAATACGTGTGAGTGCGTCGTAGAGAAATGAACGAACACAACCGCAAAAAAAAAAATTCGGTTATCATCCTGTTTCTCTAAAAAGCAAGAGAAAACGGGCTAACGCCGCACAACGTTTATAAATATATAACCGCTGATGCCCTATGCTTGGACCATGCGCTATATAGAACAAAGATATCTGTAATTCAGCACCTACTACTGCTTAGGACGCTCGCGCAGTTCGTAAACGGTCGCTTCGCTGGACAAGCTTAATTCAGACTGTAAGGTATGAAGCTATTACTAGCCAAAACTTTTATTCATAGGTGGAAAAGGTGGAAACCTCATCCATTGAACCAAGTAGTCACGCAGTGTAACCTGCAGCGAACAGTTTGAATGCTTGTCAAAGTATAACAGCACAGTTCCTATCGTAGCAGAACGGTACCCACGCTGTTAAGATCGTCGCGTATGTGTCGTGGCTCCTAAACCGCAGCCTAGAAATAGAAGATAATACTGCAATAAGGTCACATTAGTGATTGGAACATTCAGAAATACACAAGTGATCTCCGAGGCTGATTGTAGGCTCAAATATACGCGCACACATCGCGCTGCGTGTTCCGTCCACCTCAACGCCAGCAGAAATTCCGGCCATGACGCCTTAAACCACTTCAGCATGTCTCACAGGACCGTTTACCACGTAGAAGACGCACGTCATACTAAACAGACCGCACGACCGCGAAAACAAACGCCAGAACCTACCGCCGAGCGTATACCTGCCATGCAAAAGACCGCTTTCACCCAAGCCAGTATGGCGCTGCTCATAGGCGGCGCCACTGCGTTCACAATATGGCGGCGCCTACGAAAAAACGGTCTATACAAACTTAGAGAAGGAACACTGTACCTTCCACTATGGTGGCTATGGTGGTAGCCACCATACTTCCACAGTGCTACGGAAATAAGCATAGCGGTGGCGTCGTGAACTAAAGTATGGGACCACAGATGGCGCTGTGCAGGAGTCGCGTTTGGATTTGTGGCGGATGGACGTGCTTTTCGGGGCTCCGTGGCGGCAACGAAATCATAAGTTTTTGTGCATGCTTTGAGCTTGCTTCTGCTTTTTATTTGCTGTTTTTTTGCATTTAAATAGTAATTGGGGCTTTTCCTTTTCTTTCCCTTCTTTTTGTCTCTCGTATTTCGGGTGCGCGGGTGTGCTTCGTGTAAATTTGTTTTGCAGGATGATTAGAGCGTCCTTTCGTGCCACGTGTTCCAACACGTGTAGCCGGGTGGGACGTTGAGTGTTTGTAGTCTTTAACTAGTAGCTTGGAAGTGGCAAGACAAATAGCTATTAGCGGTTTTACTGTGCGTGTTTGGTAGAAAAGTGAGAGCGTGGCCGCGTGGTTGAGCGCGTGCGAGAGCGTGTCATACCTTCGGTCTCCGCGACATTATTTATTTTTGAAACAGTGGTGACAGTTGCTTTGCGGCATTTTGAGGATTTGGATCCTGTGCGTATCGTTTTTTTCTAAAAGGCACGTGCTCTGCATTGATATAGTATTATAGTATTTGCAAAAAGCCGTGCAATACATGGCGAGAAAGCCGGTAAAGCAGGCAGTACGGGGGGGGGGGGGGGGGTCCCTCAAGGCAGATGAGGAGACGGGTGAGAATGGAGAGGGCGTCGAAACAACCAGCACACAATGTGATGTCGATACTAGGCTGCAGAAAATGGAGGCTTTCCAGGAAGAGCTTCTCAAACAGGTGCAAGAGCTCAAAAATGAGCTAAACAGTGAGCGTGAGGCACGGAAGGTAGTTGAAAAAAGGCTTGAAGCAGCCGAGGAAAAGCTGAACAGGGCCGCCATTGTGAACGACAATGTGCGTGACAATGGCACACAGACCCCCGACGCGACACGCGAGGGAGGGTCAGAGAAATACGTCGAACGCAGGCAGGGTGATGAAGGGTTAGCTGGAAAGAGCAGCACCTACCTTAAAGCCGCTACGCGGAAAAAGCAGGAGACCAGGGGACAATCCCCCTTGTCGAGTCCGAGTCACGCGGAAAATGACAAAGGGAAGCAGGGAGAGGTAGGAGAAAGTGAAATGGTCATTATCGCTGGCGATTCAAACCTGGCTGGGTGCTCAAAAGCAATGGTGGAGAGGGTGAAAGGCGACAGAAGAGTGGCGGTAGGGACATTTCCAGGGCGCACACTTGGTTCTATCATGGAGCGAGCAAAAGAAAAGCTCGCGGAAAATGCCCACGTGCGCAACCTCGTCATAGTAGCAGGTGGGCTAAATGACGTCCTAAACAGGAAAGGGCCAGGACTAGCCCAGCGCTTGGCGAAGGGGGTGGACGACTTGCGTGAGCTATCCCCTCAGGTGCAGATCGTGGTGTGCACGGTACCGGAGGTGCCTGTGCGTGTCAGTCACGTACAAAGAGCCGTAGTGGCTGCTAATGAGGCAATCTGGAAAATGAGCCGAGAGAAAGGCTTCGAGGTTGTCGAAGTAAACAGGGAAGTGAGAAGTTGTGGTGGTTTTAAACGAGACGGGATCCACTTCAATTACAGGTTAGCACGAGAAGTGGGCTGGCGACTTGGTAGTCGCGCTGTTGCTTTTTTAGGGGGCCCGCAGGCGCTCAGGAGGTCAGAGTAGATAGTAATGAAGAAGGTCCCCTAGGGCAACATCAGAAGAGCATCGCCGTCGATAATAGAAAAAGGAGGAAAACAAGAAAAAGAGCTCGCCATGCAATAGGCTACATAAACATGCAGGGCGGCAGAAGAAAGGAAAAGTGGGCAGAGATTGAGGAGCAGTTACACAGAGAACAAATAGGGGTGTATGCGGTTACAGAAACGCACCTTAGAGACTCAGAAGAGCCGCCAGTTATTGAGAATTATGTTTGGGAAGGGTGCAACAGAACTAAGTCGGAAAGAAAGGGAGGGGGAGTCGGAACGCTCATCCATCAGGGAGCCAAATGGAAAAGAGTAAATTCACAATGTCAAGAGCATCTTTGGTTATCAGGTACAATGAGTGGGAAAGAAACTTGGCTGGGTGTTACGTATTTGCGGACCGGAAAAAATTGCACAGAGAAGAATAAAGAGTTAGTGGAATGCATAAGCGCTGATATTAAGGGTTTCGGGAGTGGTGCTGAAATTGTCCTATTAGGTGACATGAATGCCCACATACAGGATTTAGATGGCTATACCGACAATAACGGGAAGTCAATGCTGGACCTTTGTGAGCAACATAACCTCGTGATCGTGAATACAGGGCCTAAGTGTGAAGGACAGGTCACGTGGGCAGTGGGAAACCGGCAATCAACCATTGATTACTGTCTGATGACAGAAGGAATTCATGATAAGTTGAGAGAAATGGTCATCGATGAGGAAGGGTTTAACAGCATAGGGAGTGACCATAAACGCATCATATTGAAAATGGGATATGTAGTTGGGAAAGAGAGCAAGGAGAGCAAAATGGCCAGTCCAAATTTGAACGCTGAACAAATAGCAAATACAATCACTAGAGTTCAGGAAGAACTTGGCAAATGGCCAAGTAAAGAGTGGGAATATGGTGAGCTTCTAAGTCTAATAACGACAGAAATACGGAAAGAGAAACAACATGTTTGTTGGAAAGGAAAAAAGAAACCAAAAAGCTGGTGGAACAAGGAGATACGAGAAGCGATCGCCGAACGACAGAAAGGATCTCGAGAGCACAGGCAGGCAAAGAAGGCGCAGTTGTCACAGGATGAAGTAACTAGTAAATGGGAAATATACCGGGAGAAAAAGTCTATGGTTCAAATACTGGTGCAAGCAAAATTAAAAGGTGAAAGTGAACGTTGGTTGTCAGAAATACGTGAGAAAAAGAAGGCCGCACCTAGAATATTTTGGAACCACATAAAATTATTAGGCAGGAAGTCAACAACAATACAACAACATATCCTAGACGAAGATGAAAGCAGACTGGAAGGAGAAGCGGCAATAAATTACATCCGAAAAATAACAGCCGAATCTTTCCAAGGCAATGACGAGGTTGTATTTGAGGAAAAAAAAAGAGCATGAAAGAGACCCAGGAAAAGGAGCTGGTTCTGACAAATTTAAACTGGAAGAAAGCGGAAGAGAAAATTCCTAAGCGCACAGCCACAGGGCTAGACGAGGTTCCCGTTAAGCTGATAAATGAACTAGGACCAAAAAGTAAGGAAGCTCTGGTGAAAGCAGTGGAAAAAACTTTAAAAGATAGACGGATACCAGACAGTTGGCGACAAAGTAGAATGAATTTAATTTATAAAGGTAAGGGGGAGAAAGACAGAATTCACTCGTATAGACCGTTGACCATTACATCGGTAATATACAGGCTAGCAATGCAGGCGATCAAATTAAAGCTTCAAGCATGGACAGAGAATAATGGCATTTTGGGAGAGCTTCAGAATGGCTTCAGAATAGGTAGGCGTTTGGACGATAACTTGTTTGTTCTTACTCAGTGTATTGAAATATCAAAAGCAGAAAGCAGACCGTTGTATGTGGCCTTTTTAGACATTACAGGAGCCTACGACAACGTAGACCGCAACATTTTGTGGGATATTCTGGAAGGGGAAGGCTTAGGTAACGATTGTATACAGCTTTTGAGAGAGATTTACCTAGAAAATACCGTTTGCGTTGAATGGGAAGGGATGAGGAGCGCGGAGAAAGTTCATATCAACAAGGGACTGAGGCAAGGGTGCCCTTTATCCCCGCTGCTGTTTATGATGTACATGGTGAGGATGGAGCGGGCGCTGGAAGGAAGTAATATCGGGTTTAATCTCTCATACAAACAGGCAGGTACAGTAATAGAGCAGCAACTCCCAGGTTTATTTTATGCGGACGACATTGTGTTGCTCGCTAACAAGCAAAGCGATTTGCAACGTCTGGCTAATATCTGTGGACAGGAAGGCAACAATTTAGGTTTGAAATTTAGTGTTAGAAAATCAGGTGTTATGGTATTCAATGAAAACAGTGAACAGACAGTGGAGATACAGGGCCAAGAAATACCTCGGGTAACAGAATATAAATACCTTGGTATATGGATAAACGAAGGCAATGGATATATGGAAACACAGGAAAAAACCATAACAGTCAAGGGGAAGAGAAATGCAGCCATAATGAAGCACAGAGCGCTATGGGGATACAATAGGTACGAGGTCCTCCGAGGTATGTGGAAAGGGGTAATGGTTCCAGGACTTACTTTTGGAAATGCGGTTGTTTGCTTTAAATCAGGGGCACAATCAGGACTCGACGGGAACCAAAGATCAGTGGGTCGCCTCGCATTGGGCGCTCACGGGAAGACTACAAATGAAGCTGTGCAGGGGGATATGGGCTGGACTAGTTTTGAAGTGAAAGAAGCTCGCAGTAAAATTGAGTATGAAGAACGGCTGAGGAATATGGAAGAAAGTAAATGGGCTGGGAGAGTGTTCAGGTATCTGTACAGGCAAAACATTGATTCACAGTGGAGGAAAAGAACTAGGAAGCTGACCAGCAAGTATGCGGCCTGTGGGGTGGGCAACGCAGCAACAAGGAAGGTCAAGCGGAAAGTCAGAGAGGCTGAATTAATCTCATGGGTGGCGGCAATGGAAAAGAAACCTGCCATGAGTAACTACTTAAGAGGAAAAAACGAAATCAGGAAAGAAACCATTTATGATAACTCAAAGGGAAGCTCATTACTTTTCGAAGCGAGATCGGGATGCCTTAGAACACGCACCTATAAAGCGAGATATAAGAAGGAAGAAGAAGCATGTGCTTGCTGCGGTAAAGCTAGGGAAACGACGGAGCATATTTTATTAGAATGTGAAGACGTCTACCCAGCGGTCGATTTAGGCACCACTGGCCTCCTTGAAGCCCTTGGGTTCAGCGGGAGCAGTGGTAAAGCAAACAGGTCCGCAATAGACATTAGTAAGAGGCGATTGGAGGATTGGTGGAAGAAAAGTAGGGAAACGACAAAAGACGGAGACGTACAAAAGCACAATTCACAATAGGGGATCAGAAAGTTTGGACGCGGTAGTTCATAGTGTTTTTTTTCTTTCTTTTTTCATTGGTTAACCTAGGTAGGATATTAGGCAGCATAGTAGCAAGAGCTTGGTGGCGCAACCCACCGCCCCGTTCCAAAGGGGACGCTCATAACATCCATCCATCCACCTGGACACGGGGTTTTGCACAGTACGGCGGCCACCACGGAGGAAGGAAACTAAGGAGAGGCCCTGACGTCACTCTTTGTGAAGCAAAAGTGAAGCCGGAATTTGGCGTTGCTCATGGCGATGCTCCGCCTTTTGGGCCACCCTCCTCTCTTGTTTACATCTTTCGCGAAACCACGCCGCGCTGCGCGTGGTGTCGCGCGCTCGCGCAACATCTGGCAGAGCACGGTGCAGGTAACACAGCGCAACAAGACACGGTGACTAACGCAAACCCGCCCACTCAGCGCCTTTGCCACGGCCCGAAACCTACCAGAGCAACACGTGTGAGCGCTCAAAACCATAACAACGCCGCCATTGTGGCCCAAAAGGCGTGGCCATACAACAAAAATAAATAAAAAAGCAGCAAAAAAATGGGAACCTACTACGTCATTTCCGCCACACTTTTCTCCTAGCGCGCGGAGGGGGTAGGGCCTCTCCTATAGTTTCCTTCCTCCGTGGCGGCCACAGTATGGCCATAGAATAAAGAACAACTTTAGAGAAGGGAAACTGTACCTTCCGCAGTGGTTCGAAAATAAGCAGCGGCAGCGCATGGAACTTACCTAGGTGGACGCCAGTGTGCGGGGCCTGGCCATACATGGTATGGCCACAGAGGAATCAAGGCCGTGTCTGCTGTGCCCGGGGCACAGCAAACGAAAGGTGCCCGAAATGTCTACGTTCACCCATGACGTCACGTCCGCTATAACCCATGATGTCACATCCGCTCATTTCCATGGCGGCCGTCTTACGGAGCCGGCTGCGCTGCGAAACGGTCCGTATTCCATGCCCACTTAGAGCGTGAGTAATTCATCTTTCCACGCTATATGCGTGTAATAAAGGATTGGGGCTGTGAGCAGTTTGATGCGTTACCATTAAGTACCTTGTGCGCATATTTTGCCTCCTGGCCGCGTCAAATTGCAGCCGGCATGTGGAATGGGCCGTGGCATATTATATGGAGCTGCTCATGTGAGTGGTATTGCCTCCGTCAGGATCGTCAGTGCGTGCACAGAACCATTTAGTAGTCTGGTTCAGGGAGGATGCGCGAAAGAACGAGGACGTAAGAAAACACTGGCATGACGAGCTGTTCCGTCAGATCGCGTTACATCGCGCTTTTTTTCTAAGACCATCTCGCTCGAGCGAGAGGTTCTTAGAACAGCATTACTACTGCTTTTTTACAGCTTTGCTGCGGCTCATTTAATCGTCACCTGCATTCTTTTAATAATACAAATGACATCGCTGCGCGGAAGAGCGTCTCTTGAAGTTTCCAAACAAGAGCCAATGCCGCCGTGCCTGCTGCATACACGCTTGCCTTTCCTAACGCAGTTAAGACGCGGCACTAGCTCTGCTACTGCGTGATACAGGGTCACTGTGATAAGAAAATTAAAAAAGAACAAACGAAATTAAGGCAGAAAATGTCAAACGTTGCCAAGCGTGATAAACGGACCTGCCTCGCTAGATGAGTTGAAGAAATCGGGGTCCTGAAGTCAGCTTCGCCGCAGTAGACTAGTGTTACGCGCTGAAGCATGTCAGAACTGAAGAGTGACCGCTTTCACCGACATAAATAATATGTGTTCCTTAATGATGTACGCGTGCACCTGTCGTCTCCTGTTACATTACGCGCGCCGAGGCGCCTAAGTGTACTGGCCGGCCTTCAGCGCTATTTCGGACGTGGCTGTGATGCTTTGAACCGTTGGTTTGTCGACCTCGTAAGCCAGTTAATGTTTACACGGCCATTTTTTTCTGAGCTGTTGATTTCTTCCATAACAGCTACGTCATTTCGTAGTTTCCTGTTCAACTGCTTTGGTCATATGCGAGTCAAGGTTGTTCTCTTTAGCCGAGCGCAGTTTTCGAAAGCGAAACGACGCTTTTGCATCAGCATATAGTGCCGTCGCCCATTTACAACACAGTCAATCAATGTAATTTTGTATGTCACTGGGAAACCGCCGAACGCAGGGAACTCACTCGCATGCGGGGAACTGCATAACTAACCACGGCATTACCGTGCCTCTTGGGAAGCTGCTTTGCATCAAAGGCCGGGTACCCTTGCTATGATTCACCGCAAAATATTTTGTATGTCTAACCGCTTAACATATTTGTATTGCGGTGAAGCTAACCTTACGGAACCGAATTTCGCAACGCTTTTTAGACTCCTGCATCTCTACCAGCCACTACCAAACGCTGGTCGGTACGTCTCTTGGCAAAGGTCCAGGTAAATCTCCCCTGTTGGGAGTTGGGGGCACTCACGTATATGAAAACTGCCAAGGAAAGCAATTGTCCTGATGAAGGCATGCTCCCGTGTCGAAACATTTGCACCAGCCTGTTCGACCACCGTTATCACCGCAACATAGTTGTGTGTTGCGGTGAAGCATGCCGATATTGGGAAAGATTTACGTGAATCTGGAATGTATGGCTTCTGTCAGCGACGAACCCAATGTTCTACTCTCATCAAAGCAGATTTTCGTGGCAGGATGCATGATGTCTTGAGAACTTTTGTTGGCTAAAGCCATACGTGCCAGGTTAGCTCTTGTCACAATAATACGCTTTACCGCAATACACAAGAGGCCCCGCTGTAGGACACGCCCGCCGTAGTTAGCCAAAACCTTATGTGATGGTTCACTGCAAAACACCTCCTGTATTGCGGTGAATCGTAATAAAGCACATTTGTCAGTTTAGAATGTAAAGACCCTTGCCCTTCGCTTTTGTAATAATATGACTCAGTTTAATGAGAACATGTATTCACTGCTAAAAACATCCACATTGAAATGGAGATATGAACACTGTTGGCAGCTTGTGTGATGTTTTATCCCTTTACTTTTTTGTGTACCTGTCACGCTGCCATTATTAAATTTTCCTGTACTTCGTTAGGTGCTGACGTACATAACATTACATCACAAAGAGCCACTGTGTAATTAGTGTTCAAGGACCAGTGTGATGGCTTTACTCAAGAAAGGTTTGGGTTATGTTGTTGTGAAGGTTTTTTTTAGAGGTAGCTTTCTGAGAAGAAATCAGATGTCAGGAAATAGATCTCATTGGCACAGTAATCTTGGCTGCCTTTTGCTCAAACGTGCCCTAGACATAATTGAGTGATTTGCACTTGCAACTGGACAGCAGCCGTAGCTTGGGAGACCAGTGATATGGCATATTTTATCAAACTAGGTGACACATAGCATTACCAGTCCGAATAGAGACCTGTTTAAATGTTTGTCACCTTTAACACCTAGAGTTTCGACCATGAATTCAGAAAAATCTGTAGCACATTTAGAACCTAGATTTTAAATGCTGTATAAGTTGGCTTCTTGTTCACTGCAGCTGTGCTCGGCTTCTGTCCAAACGGGAGAGCACTTCTGCACAGCTTATTAGGGAATATTCTTATTTACATACCTTCTTTTTATTTATCTCGCCTACAATCACAATCAAATGTTTATGGCACATGAATGTGCTGTGCATGAATCTAACTTACAATGCCATGTTCAACAGCGCAGTGCATGTAGCTTGTGTTGGTTCATTCAAGCTAAGCATTGCTACAGCCTTTAACTGTAGGTATCATGGTATGAGAGCAGAGAAATGGATATGCAAAGACAGTTGGGCACATTGAGACATCATTTTTGTTGTGTGTGAAAAGGTGACAGATACACAATATGGAGAGAACGCATGCACTTTCATATTTTCTCGCGCGCACAAAAAAAGCTGGAGGAATAAGGTTTCTTCACTGTGCCATAGAAACTATATGTTTGCTCTCAAGGGTAATTCTGATTCATTGGATATGTTCCTGTGCTGTGTTTATTTTCTTGAGTGTGCTTTAGTTTTTGCACGTTAATGTTTCAAACTCGTTTTTATTTTCACAGACTGAACATCCCACGTCTTGGTTTGACTTCCTGGTACAGGATACTTGCACTTAGCATGGAGTGATGAAGCAAAGCAGTGTACTTTTATTAAATGTGCAGATTTTAGCAGTATAACAGCAGTTCATTAAAAAAACATGTGTGCTGAAAATAAAGTGTTCTTACCCACATTCCTCGTTGTCTATTTATTTATTTATTAATACTGTCAACCCTCATAGAGGGTCATAACAGAGAGGACAATACAATTACATAAATCAAATATGGACAATGTCAATGTACGTAAAGTTGCTTAACACTTGTCAATTCACAGTTAATAAGATGTTCACTTGAATGCTGTTCAGCACACTTCTGACATTTATCAAAATACGTACAATGAGTATCAAGTCGCACATATCACTTGGCACTTCAAAACTAAATCGAAAACTCCCATAAATATGCCTCAGCAGCATTTTCAAAGTCGGTGACATCATTTAAGCTAACAATAGCGTTTGGCTATTGGTTCCACATTTCTATCGCATCCAGGAAAAATGAGTATCAATATGTATCACTGTTGGTGTGGTCCGGCTTTATGACGTAGTCGTGGTTAGTTCGCAGGTATCTTTTGCCTGGAGCATGTAGATATTTGAGCTTATCAATCTTAAGTTGATCCTGCATTATTTGATAAAGCACCTTCAGCCTATATTTTTTCCTACGTACCTCAAGAAGATCGAAGTTGCAACGCTGTAACATAAGCGTGACCAATTCCTTCCTTCGGTATGTCGAACAAATAAAACGCGCCGCCAGACTCTTTCCAACTTCCTCTTAAGCGTCACTTGATGGGGACTCCAAACAACGGCTGAATATTCCAGTATCATCCTAATGAAGGCGGTGTATGCAATAAGTTTTACATTACGCGATGCACGTTCCAGTTTTTTTTTTCTAAGAAAATATAACTTTTGATAGGCAGTCATGCAGACGTTATCTATATGTTGGTTCCATGTCAATTTTGCTCATATTCCTGTATTCTCTTCAGCAAAACCACTTATATGGGGAACTGATCATGATAAGGGCTCATGAGCATGTTAAAGAACAGCCTTCAATGTCTGTCTTAGTAAAAGTGTGAAAGAACCAGGTTTGTGCATGAAAAGTTTTCCTGAGGGTGTGTGCCTTGAAGCCCGTAGTGGTAATCACAGGAAACGGGGGTGGATCCAGAGTAGCACCAAAGGGCAAGCCTTCATCGAAACAAATATGGAGGGAAGTGACTGCATGCTCAAACTTGTCAGCTTACAAGTTTGCCAAGACCAAGTGATATCAGAAGTTGATGAAGCCTACATGGTTAATGTATAACCGCTTAGGGCAAAATTATTTAGATACTTTTTATGAGGACTACATATTTACTGGAAATCTCAAAATAATTGTTAGTGCAGAATACCTTCCACTAGTTGTGACGTCCTTGAAAGAATGAAAATGTTTGAGTTGTACTTGTGTGGTGCATGAAGTTACTTTAAAAAAAAACAACTCAGCAATGGAAACAAAATGCAAAGAGTAGTATTCGAAATAAATTGCCACCTCTTTAGGGCTAGATGAATTCAAATAATAATAATAAGCAAATGAAGATCGGGCATACAAGATAGATGTTTCAGCTCCCACTTGAAAGCCTTGTTCACAAAGATTGTGAACAAAGCTCCAGTTGAACCAGTTCTTATTTTTCATTTTTATGGCTGGCATCTAATTTTAAGCTACTTACCGTGCCTCTTTTGACCAAACCAGACAGGCTGCCATCAAACTCTTCACTACTTCAATGCAAATAATTGGAGGTTGGCAAATACATTTTTCTAATAGGAATAGTAGGTAACGAATAGTCAAACACTGATGCATACAGTTACAGCAGGCATATTTACCTTGGAATTAAGCACCATGCTTATATTGTCTAGTAAAAAAAGGACAGCTATCAAGGAAGATTAGGATTATTTTTAAGCAAAAGTAATTATACCTCATATACTTGAAGCAGATGTAGTGCTTCTGAAGAATCACGTCCAAACTGCACACACTAAAACATTAAGCTGGGATATTCAAAAGGACAAGTACATGTTTTGCTCGCCAAGTGACTTTTAGTGTGCTCAATTATGTAAAGTGTGCTATTATATGATTAATGTAATTTGCTAATGTAAAGAAAGAAGAAGCCAGGATCTCTTGCTTCATATATATGCGCTGAATCAAGAAGGTAATTAAGGAAGAAGAACACCAGAAATAAACACGAATATTTGTGTGCTTTCTGGCATAAAATAATTATCATGTAAGCCACATAACATGCTTTCCAAAGCATCCCCTACCTTAACTTACAGCTGCATCACGTGAGGGCACTTTCTAAGAACACACATGCTTCATGATCATTCACTGTGTTAGTGACTCCCACTGAAGTAGACTGAGAACATATCTGGGCATTGCATTCAATAGCTGATGTAAAGTGAAAAGACTGCTGCTTGTAGGTATGAATGAACCAAGTGAATAAGAAATATAGGTTCTCAAACTTCTAGTAGTAAGTGTGGCAGCACTTAAAAAAAACATATTACAACTAAAAATTGCAACACATGATGAAATAACTGAAATAGCTAGGGAGAGTTTAATAGACCAATAAACAGGAAACTGCAAATTCCCAACATTTGTGAATACTTTTCTTCACATGTACTCACCTCATAAGTATGACTTCCCTTAATGCTCGAACCTCTGCCTTAATTTCATAATTCCCCATTCTGACTGCTTCGCTCATGCTGATTGACATCTAGCACAAAGGTTGACGAAAGTAGCTGAGCATGTGCATGTGTTGTGAGGCAAGCTGCCCACATCTGGTAGCCGCATGCCAATTTCTCAGAGTAGATGAAAGGGAAGCCTTGAGGGTAAACCATAGAGAAGACGGACACCTTGGTTCAATGATAACTGAAAACACCAACATGGAAAATTTGGACAGCCCACAGAATCAGCAGAATTGACATAGTTTGGAAAAACTGAAAAGATGCATTATGATATTCATGTTACACAGGTTCCAGTCAAGTTGAAGATTTTCACTGTCTAATAAACTTATAAGACAATACATGACCAGCAATACTGTATGGAACCTAAACAAGTTTAATAAAGTCACCTAGAATTCAGGATGGAGAAGTGACTGAATTGAGGATGCTAAAATGGATGAGGTGGAGGCAGATTGTGAAGGCAGGTCTTAAAAAATTAACATTCAACACACACTTAAGTTGGCAAAGATTGGACTCAATGTTCACGAAGAAATTGACTAAGATAATTTATTGGTATACGTACATGAGAGAGCAGCAACAATACAGCAGAGATAACTGTCATGCAAGAGGAAAGGACGTCAGTCTAAAAATTAACATTTGATCAGAAGAATGGTTATGCATGGGCTCAGGCTCATGTACAATTCTGTATGGTACGCATGATGTCAGAGCTGCATAGCATAAGGAACTGTGGCCTTAGATGCCTCGATTATGAAATGATGTGGGCCAAGAGTGGAACAAGGATAGCATCAAAAGGGGGCCTCCTCCAAAAGGAGAACCGTAGGGAAACGGGGTGAGAGAGGTTTCCTACACAACAGATACAGAGTCATATGAGTCATAGTCATAGAAACCATGACCCAAGGAGCTGCACAACAAGGTATATAAATTCAAATCTCTATACAGTTAAACCTCAGTATAACGAAATTCTCGACATAACGGAGAATTTAACTTTTCATAACCTCTTCTCCATAGAACACCATGCATCTAGAGCCTCAATATAAAGAAGTGTGTTTGTGTGCAATTTCAATATAACGAAATTTCGCTTCTGCTGCAGAGGAGTGCCATTTGAGACAATCAATGGTAACTTCCGCGGACGCAGATAGTCAAATGACTGAATTATAAGCGGCTCCTTGCAAACGCACCTCTCAAACTGCGTGCAGCGCGACAAGAACAATAGCTTGGAGCCGCATCATGTTCCGTATAAATTAAGTCCAAGTGCGATCAGATCCTATCGCGCCCCGCGCACTTGTGCTTTAGGTGCGAGTGAAAGTGTGCGAGGGTGAGACAAGAAAGATGGTGGCTTCATAAGTGCGGCCTTCCCCGCGAGCAATGGCAAAGTGGGGAAGGAAAGCGAGCTCGCGATAACGCGATCAAGCGCGCGCGAGGGGGCGGAGTGGGGGGGGGGTAAGTTGGCGCGCGTCTCGGCCATGACTGGCCGAGACGCGGCTGAGCGCATACGCAGCCGCGCACGCTGCTCTAGAGGTAATCTGCTGCGTGTGGAAAGAGCGGGCATGCCATGAAGGCGTGGCACCATGTAAGCTGTTTTCCCGCACGTTTAGTATTGAAGGTTGCGCAATCTCGAGTTTTGATGATCCGTTGGAACGAGAAGCAGACGAAGCATTCGCTCCCAGCTGCCGGCGCTTTTCATGATAGCGTCGTCGCAGTGCGACCGGGCGACGCTTTGGGGGCGGAGTGCACGCGAAAGCATGGCGTCACTCAATTCGTACCGCTGATGTAAAGATATCAACGTGGCATATGAAACCGTATCATTCATCGCTGACTCCTATATTCGTCAAAATAAAATGTTTCCTAATTCAAACTTGCTTTTTTTTATTGCCCAATAATTCGGAAAATTGCATGGCCCCTTTCCGTGCAACAAAAACGATCGGCGACTGTACTCATTTGCATAACAGATCGAATTTCAATACAAGGAAATTTCTATATAACGAAGCGAATTGCCGATTTTACTTCTTTGTTATATCAAGGTCAGTGGCGTAGCTATAGGTCGTCTGGCACCCGGGGCCCATAGGTCTTCTGTCACCCCCCCCCCCCCCCCGGCTGTAGTCGAGGAAGGCGAGGACATCAACAAGTTCCTGGTGTCTTCAGACGTATATGACACCCCCCCCCCCCCTCTGGCCCCTTGCACCCGGGGCCCGCGGCCCCCCGGCCCCCCCTGTTGCTACGCCACTGATCAAGGTTTAAGTGTATAAAGAAATTTCCTGTTCTCTACACGGGGGTGGCAATGTGGGCTTGTTCGTTGATCATCATGGAACGGCATGTAGTGTAGCGCAGCAAAAACAAGAACACAAGAAGAAATGAAACACAGACACAAGCGCCTAATTATGTCTGTGTTTTCCTTTTTCCTGTGTCCTTGTTTTCGTTGCATTACACTACATGACATTCAATACTTTCACTGTCACATTCATGAGCACTGAAAACCTAGAATCAACTAATATCTTGCCTGATTTGCCATAATTAAAAAGAAAAATGTGGGTATAGTAGGTCTAATTGAGTTCTGGGGATTTTAGAATCACTGACATATAGCTTTTTGGAATGTTTAATCGTTTCTTCTGTTAAGGCAGAGTACATGCTCAACTGCTACAATAAGTGTGAACGTAGGCAAAAACGACATTTTTGGCCCTTGCATCAATTTTATGGCATGTTGCGTGATCTAATCAAGTGGTTTCAATTTGACGAAGTTCTCGATTTAACAAAATAAGACCTCACAACCCAATAGAATTTATTAACTAGACTTACTGTACTTTATAACCAAAGTACTGTATAACCATAAGCAGCTACAGCCGCCATGAGTGGCGAGCAGAATTGAAATGAAAATGCTTTAGTCAAAACACGCTGAGCACTGCTGCTAAAGTATGCGCCACATGCATTGGGCAACTGTGGGAACCGCGGTGCCACACACAGTTATTCAAAGCAGCACATAAAAGTGCTGTGGACTCAAATTGGTTAGTAAATGCATTCGGAACCAGTCTTTCGATTACTCAATTAATATATCAGCCACACACTCGCATAGCACGGCCACGTGGCAAACGCGGCCATGCGGACGCTTCACTATGCGCGGATCGGCTTGTTGCAATATTGGGGCACTCTATGGGTGCATGTTTAAAGCACAACGTTTTTTGCCTATCGTGTGATCGTTGCGGGTGCTCCATGGCTGAGTGTATTGCATGGTACAGAATTGGCCCCAGTACCAAAAGTACACAGGTAGGGCGGTCCGTGCAGATGAAGCGTGAACGCGAGCTCAACATAACCACGTCGTCATTATTCTGTAGCGATTATTTATGCGAAAGCGTCAAATGGCCCATTGAGCAAAAAAGCCGGCGTCTGTCGTCTCAGCGAAATGGAACCTCAAATCCCATTGGTTGTGACCACATTGCGAGCGTGCCGTTAGGGAGCAGAGCGGGTGAAAGGGTACGTCTGCCATCACTCTAGTGCGCCAGGTGTTGCGTGAGGGGAGAGGGCGCCGCCGCAATGCCACGTCATCCTTGCTCTCGCAAGCCGGTGTCCAGTCCATATCTCCCCCACCCCCCCCACTTGCTTAGCTGCTGCACGTGCCCAGTGGGGCAATGTCTCCACTAATGTCTCTTTGGAGTGCCATCACTAGTTTAAAACCTAATATCAGTACCCTAGCAAAAAAAACTGATAGAAATTTCTACAAGTCTCTTAGGAATATGTATAGGTTGTATGGGTCCTTCTAAGAGTGATATATATTCCTACCTGACCCATAGAACTCTTTACCAGACTGGCAGGCAGCAGATAGATCTCACTGTGCTGCCTACAAGACCAAATAGCATGATGTATCAGTCTTTTAAACCCAGGTAGAGATCATCATATGACATACAGGAATCTGATTGAGGCACTGATAAAGCATGTTAGAAATAGCACACAAGCCGGTGCCCACATGCCTGAAGAGACGTTCTTAAAATGAACTGAATATACAACCCTGAATGCATTGCCTGCCATGTGAACAGATTAACAAACACAGTTGGGATATTAGAGTATCAAATAAAAATGAAGTGTGTAAACTGTGCAATTATCAAAACTTTTTACAGCTTGTATGCAGATATATTATCCTAAACATGTTTCAACATAAATTAAAGCACACGTTTTCAAAGCACAGCAGCGTTACTTAGCCTGTGAAACTACATTGGGGAAGTTGCATGAGAAAAGTATCAGTCCATCTTTGTAGCAGGCGTGCTCCAGTTCTTTTAATACAAAATTACATTTACAAATTTTGCGAGACAGATGTGCAACATTTAATGCATATTCAAAACAGAATTACTGTCATCATCATCATCATCATCATATTTATGTCCACTGCAGGACGAAAGCCTCTCCCTTCGATCTCTAATTAGCTCTGTCCTGCGCCAACCGATTCCAACTAGCACCCGCAAATTTCCTAATTTTGGCGCACCACCTAGACTTCTGCCATCCTCTACTGCACTTCCCTTCTCTTGGTACCCATTCTGTCACCCTAATGGTCCAACTGTTATCTAATCTGCGCATTACATGACCTGCCCAGTGCAATTTTTTTCTCTTAATGTCTATTAGAATATCATCTATACCTGTTTGCTCTCTTGTCCAAACTGCTCTCTTTCTGTCTCTTAAAGTTATACTTAGCATTCTTCGTTCCATCACTCTTTGCACGGTCCTTAACTTGTTCTCAAGCTTCTTTGTCAGTCTCCAAATCTCTGCGCCATATGTCAGCACCTGTAAAATGCACTGATTGTATACTTTCCTTTTCAATGATAATGGTAAGCTCCCAGTCAGGAGCTCACAATGTCTGCCGTATGCGATCCAGCCCATTTTTATTCTTCTGTGAATTTCCTTCTCATGGTCAGTGTTTCCTGTGATTAGTTGACCTGGGTAGACGTACACCTTCACAGACTCTAGAGGCTGACTAGCGATCTGGAATTCTTGTTCCTTTGCCCGGTTATTTATCATTATCTTTGTCTTCTGCATATTAATCTTCAGCCCCACTCTTACACTCTCCCTGTTAAGGTCCTCAATCATTTGTTGTAACTCGTCCGCAGTGTTGCTGAATAGAATAATGTCATCGGCAAACCGAATGTTGCTGAGGTGTTCGCCGTCGATCCCTACTCCTAAACCTTCCCAGTTTAATAGCTTGAATACTTCTTCCAAGCACGCAGTGAATAGCATTGCAGAGATTGTGTCTACTTGCCTGGCTCCTTTCTTCATAGGTATCTTCCTACTGTTGTAATAAAGTTTATTTACAAAAGCAAAACAAAGCACTTTCAAGACTGTGGATACTAACTGTAGCTCTAACATGTCAGGCTGAGTTTGTGAATGCCATAAATTAGACACTAGCAACGTGATTTCATTAAAGCTACTTTCTGGGCTAGTTGGTGCATACTTGATTTGAAAATTATGACAACGCTAATGCATCCATCCACAAAGGAACAAGGACAAGACACAAGCAACATGACTACAAACATGACTAGGGTTTATGTTACAATCCATTATCTAAAGAATAAGCAAGCAACTTCAGCCACATTTAAACAAACACATAAGAGGAACAACACAGACTGAAGTACCAACTTCACCATGCCCATTTGTGCTCACAGATGCTGTATAGAACACCAGGTCTAATTGGCACATGCTTTTATAATATTACAACTTCATATGAAGCTATTTTCTCTAGACTATGCACTTTTGCATTCATCCCAAAAGTGTTGTGATATGTGACAGAACACAAGTGAGCTTGAGCAAAAAGAACAAACTGGCATGGCACACTGACAAGAAGCAAGGAAACAGGACAAGCATCGCTATTGGTACAAGATCTACAGCAATATATCAGAACATGACAATACAGCAATATTATTTAAGCAAAAGTGAGTACAGATCTGAGAACTTATTCAAGTAAGAGCATGGATTTACCATTTTTAAAACCACACATTCATGAACAAAAACACCTAAACATCAGTGAACATATTGCAAAATCAGAAGACACAATTCTTCACTGGGTGCTAGTTCAACCACCGCACGTCGAAATGTGTAAAAGTAGTTTAACCTGTGTAGCCTTCAGCACGTGACAGCAAAGAAGACTATCAGAACAGGCTTCATGTATAGTGTTTGGAGTCTTTGATTCAAGCCGTAATACACTGTTAAAATAAAATTTCACAGTTTGCTTGTTTCATTCAGAAAAAAGATAGTGTCTTAGTCATGCCGCCACAGTTAACGGATAAACTTGCACCAGCTACATTGAGTCAAAGGAGAAAATAAAGTGAGGAAGACAGATGCACAGTGTGAAAATGATGATGTTGTATCAAGTAGCATAACTGCTCACTTAACATTCAGCTGCTTTCCATGCCTCTGCATACAGACTGAGAAGCTTTACCTCTTCACCATCTGCTAGTGAAGCACTGTTTGTTCACTGTGATCACCCACTCAAGGCAGTCACGTGGTTAAGTAGGGCCCTTCGCTACATGTAAGGACACCGACCTGAAACTGTGCATAAGTCCTGTAAAATATTGTCATGTTTTGGCTACTGCAACTGTTCATCAGCAGCTGCGTCACTGCTGCCAACATGCAGACCATGCAATTCCCCAAGCACTTAATTAACAAGCGTACAATAATGAAGAGTGGCAAATTGGGCTAGCTGGTTCATTAGGAAAACAGGAAGCTATCGCAAGAAAAAATAAACACTCCAGAATTTTGATGGCTCTGGCTTGTTTAATATATTCAAACATCAAAAAGCTGATTATTACAGAATGCCATAAAGCATGGTGCACTGTTACCAACTGCTGTTTTTTAAAGCTATAACCTGTTATTACCAGACATTCATGTACCATGGCTGAAGACATACTGTTCATCGTTGCCATGTCTTGAGCACGGGAATTAGTCTCTTTCTTAAAGGTTTCGTATTGTCCATTCAAAAATATTGTTGTCTATTTCTATAAACACATAAAGGCGCATAACTTCGCTGGGTGTTACGTAAACTAGTGGCTCCTCTCTCCTGACGCAGACTGAAAGGTGCTTTGCATGGAGAATTTCAACAGGAAATAGTTTCTTGCATTTCAGAATTATACAAGAATTCGCTCCAGTAAGAATTCTACAAATGAGAGAAAATGCACCTGAGAAGCTGACAAATGCACTGTTTTTAGTCTTTATAGTTCAAGTGTACTGGAGAGAGTGGAATGTTTGTTGGTTGACGACCATTCGGTAATATTCAGTGACACTTGTTGAGTCACAGCCACGGTTGTGGACTACAGCCTGTTTTTCACTTTCATCCATGTTCAAGAACAGCTTTCCAGTGCCTAACAAAACTGTCTGCTGACCAGCTCTCCTCTCCTGTACACCAAAAAAACTCACTGCTTCTGGTGAAAGATTTAAACTAGCTTTAGCTGCCTGTAACTTTCGAGCAAGTACATAACATTCCAATATTTGTAAAGGAACATCATTAGCTCCACTGACCAATTTCACAAGAAGTTCATTTCCGCCTTCAAATACAAATAAATGAACAATGCCACCAATGAGGTCCTAGTTTAGCCGCACTTTTAGGAAGATGCAGGATTTCGTGTACATTCTATGCCATTGCACCCAATCCATACAAAGACTGTGCTCTCACAACAAACTCCGAGAGAAGATCAGATGATCTCATTATGGTCATCTGAAGTGACGGTGTCTAGTAGAAGTATATAGACACCCTCCACAAGCAAACTGGAATGTCTGACATACTTATCTGGCAAAAAGCTATGAAGGCATGGTAATGAATAATGAAGAACCCACCACTTCCATTCACTAGCTTTCCAGATTGTGAAGTCTGATAATCTTTGTGGTGTACGTGTGAACCAATTCGGTGGCTTGATTGCCAATAACCTGCTGTTTAAAGAGGCTAAACTTTGTTGTGAACCAATTGAAACATCTTTTCTCTTTTAAACATGATCACATTTTTATTCTTTTTAAGCTGTTGTATGGTGTATATTTGTTCCAACAATCTTTCCTTTCTGAATCCTGGGCTTAATAGTTGATTTATATGTATTGTCTTTTGTGATAATATAAATGCATTATTTCTGACTCATTTTTTGGGCAAATGAGGAAGCTTGCTTCTCCTTGAAGCACATTACACCTATACAACACACAGATACTGATAGACTATAGATCTGGCAAACTAATATGAATACACTATTACACTAATAAAAAGAATACACTAGTAGACTTGTACAAGCAGAATAGCACAGATACGTCCAGAATAGAACTAAAAGTAATTTTATCAGTGTATCAGTTGTATTGTTTCATAATGCAATAGAAAAAAACTGATATAATTTTTATTAGGTTGCCCTATCAGATTTGTTTTCTAGTGATCTTTCAGTGTAAATGCATATCAACTTTTTGACTAATGCTAATAACTGAACACATGGCTTTTTGTGCTGCAATTTTTCTTGGACTCCTGCTTCCCTTAAACTTATACTGTATAATATGCTTGCAAGATCAAAAAACTGGAGTATGCTTCATCAATCCGGGATATACCTACAAAAAACACAACTCTCATATTTAGTTGAAGCCATACAAAACCAACCTGTAAATTTTATTGCAGCTGCTTATTCCCAAACCGTAAGCTTATCAACAATTAAAGCTTGCCTTGATTGGCCAGGCTTGTCAACAAAAAAACTTACCCATTTATTTCACAAATTCTCAATTGAAACATATGTTATTACCTCCTTGTATCTCATTGAGAATGAACTACAACCTCAAGGTACAAGTGCCAACTTGCCAAACCAATCTTTACTATTCCTGTAAAAGGCAGCCTCAGAACACACACACGCACACACATATATATCAATGAGCTACAAGGAGGTAATAAAAGCATGTTTCAATTGAGAATTTGTGAAATAAACAGGTAAGTTTTCTTGTTGCCTAGCCAATCAAGGCAACCTTTAATTGTTGATATGCTTGCGGTATGGGAATAAGCAGCTACAATAAAATGTACAGGTTGGTTTTGCATGGCTTCAACTAAATATGAGAGTTGTGTTTTTTGTAGGTATATCCCGGATTGATGAAGCATACTCCAGTTTTGATCTTACAAGCATATTATACAGTATAAGCTTAAGGGAAGCAGGAGTCCAAGAAAACTTGCAGCAGAAAAAGCCATGTGTTCAGTTATTAGCATTACTCAAAAAGTTGATATGCATTTCCATTGGAAGATTATTAGTAATATGAATACCTAAGTACACGGTGCTTAATAAGAACAGAGTGTTTAATTTTGTAGGTAAATGTGTTAAAAAGACTAGTCATGATGTGAAAATCTCTTCATTTTACTTTTACCACCCCACCTTACCACCTTCTACCTTTACACACACACACACGTACGCACACACACACACACACACACACACACACACACACACACACACACACATATACCATGGCACCCATTCCGTAACTCTAATGCTCCATACGATAGAAAATACGATAGAAAATTGGGCAAGTTGTTGAAGCTTCATGGCAGCTACTGCATGACAGATGCCGACAAAAGTAATAGAACGGGACAGGGTACAGCACTATCAAATGAAGTTTATTGAAAGAAAACAACCAATATATAACACACATCACGTGACCAACACCCGGCCACCTAGCATATGCAGATACATACCAAAACAACCTTCACATCACCGAATGCACATGTTTTGACGGCAACACACATGTCACGGCTGATTAATCAATGTAAAAAAACAATTACTAAGGCACAATGCAACTCAGTGGCTTTACTTAAGATCTAACACGGCAACCTCGCTATCTTGCAGCGAGATGGATGGCTGGCTAACACTTAGTGAGCTTTTCTTTCTAATGTGATAAGCCTCCATTAATTCATGTGAGAGCTTTTCACACGTGTGTGAACAGCAGAATAGTACTTTCAAAAACTGGATGACGCCCAATGCTGCAACAATGCACAGAAAGGTGTGGATGCGGAAAAACCCTTAAAGAAACTATGGTACTTCCTTAGTCGAATGTTTAAGCACCTTCCAGTCTGACTGATATATATTTTGTAGGCTTCAAGAAAAAGGAATCAAATAAACATTTTGTGTGCAAGAGACAAATTATATGCTATATTTCACTTTGCAGTCCTCCCTGCTCAGACACCTGTTGTGAAGAATGTGCTTGTTTATTGCTTCACATATTCCCTTCAGCTTATATTTAAATGAAAACCCAATCCTCTCCTGGAACTTAGAAGCCACCTTTTTCTGCCTGTGCGACAATTAATAGAGGGGATAATGGCAACTTTGTTCCGCTCTTGCTCCTTAAGCTTCTTCCACCCTGGTTGCACCTTAAGTTCCTTAATTAACGTGTTTCAATATAAAAAAGCCACTGAAACTGAATAACCTGCCTCATTAAGCCTTGTCACCAGATTCCTTACACTTTCAAGGATAAGGTGAGGATAGCTCTTGGTTGGGGCATCTCTAATTGTGTGAGTGGCAATACTGTACTTAATAAGTTTTGAATGGCTAGACCTATAATCAAGAAGGGGCTTAGAAGTTCTCGACTGATATCCCCAGCATACGTGATCCCACATAAAAGTAAGCCTGATATAAGAAGTTGCAGCACATATTTTTTCTGGAACTTCTAAAGTGAAGTTGAAACCTTGCTATTGTTCTCTAAATAGCTTCAGTACTTCGATGACAGCTCTGCGAAAGTTATCATTTGCTCATGAAAAACAAATAGTCATCCACGTATCTGAAAATTTTAAGAGCAAGCCCACTCAGGTTTTGATTATTTTCTGGTCAACATAACTTAAAATATTACTGAGCACTGGTGCAACACCAGAACCTATGCAGATGCCAGCATTCTGGACACATATTTTACCTTCCCACTAGACCAAAATTGACCTTAAATAGAAATCAAGAAGCTCCAGAAAGTTTGCAACAAGAATTTTACACCTTTCAGCAAATTCCAGCAAACCTGTTTGATTGTGTATGCAGTCCTTAACAAACTACAAGAGACGCATCTGCGGCAAAGAATTGTATAGAACTTCTGCATATATACTAAAGCCTGCCCATTTTCCCAGATTATGCTCCTGCAGGAAGGGTACAACAGTCTGAGAGCTGGCAGCAAGGAATTGGTCGTTGATTTCCAGCCTGTCAAGGTGTGTCTGCAGAAATTCTGAAACATGAAGCCATGATTTATATTCCGACACAATGGTTCTGAAATGGATTCCCTAAGCTTGTGTGTTTTGCACTGAAGAAGGCGCATAAAAGAAGACCTTTTTCCACCTTAACATCATTTGAGACTGTTGTCAAACCAAACTGATTCAACTTCGTGACAGCTCAACATTTTATGTCAGCTATATTGGTATAAATTTCATTAAAATTTATGTCAGTGGCTGACACACCCTACTCCGGAAAAGTGCTTTCCAACATGACAACACAATGTCCTTTTTTGTCTCCAAGAAACCTCCAAGTTTCTGTCCCATACGTTAGCACAGGTAGAAGGCAATGATTCTATGCTTGATTGTACACAATTATATATATATATATATATATATATATATATATATATATATATATATATATATACTTTGTATTCACCATCCAGGGCCAGGGATCAAGAGAAGCCAGACACCACTGACCAATTTCTGACTAAAAGAATTAATTTTTTACCTTATACATCTTGTTTTTACTGTACATGTCCCTCACCTCCATCCAGGTTCCCAACATTTATATCTAAAAAGGGTCTGTCCTGAAAGTAATGTCAGTAAATTTATTGTGATGTGACTGTATGTCAGAGCGGTCTAACTGGTTGAAACTAGTAGTGACGGAATCCAGCTAAGCAGCGGTTCGTCACTCAGTGTGCTCCGAACATTGGAGAGTGTTGGACGGGCCTGTCCGTGAGAGCTGTTTTTTATTCTTGTGCAAGTGAAAATGCAGCGCTCATTAGAACAAAGATTTGCGATCAAGTTTTGTGTGAAACTTGGCAATACCGCTGCGGAAACTGTTACTATGCTCAACATTGCTTATAAAGAACATGCCCTGTCAGATTGGCAAGTGTTTCGGTGGCACAAGGCCTTTTGGAAGGCCGGGAAGAGGGCGACGAGAAGGACTGCGCTGGATGGCCATCCACGACCGCTACGACTGACAATGTGACACGAGCGAGGGAACTGTTGAACTCAGACCAATGATTAAGTGTTCGTTTACTGGCCGACATGTTAAACGTTCCGAAAACTCAAGTTCATGAAATTATTACAAACGATATCGGCATGCTGAAGGCGTGCACAAAAATGGTTCCAAAAGTGCTCACTGACAACGAAAACTCACGCCGCGTGGAAACGTGCCAAGTAAATCTCAACATGTGCGCAAACGTGAGCGAAAATTTTTGGACAACGTCATTACAGAAGACGAGACTTGGGTATTTGAATATGACCTGGAGACCAAAAGGCAATCATCTGAGTGGCACACACACTCGTCCCCTCCCCAGAAGAAAGCCAGGATGAGCAAATCAAAGATCGAGATCATGCTCATCGTTTTTTTTTTTTTTACATCCACGGACTGGTCCATCATGAGTTTGAAGAACCTGGAACCACTGTGAACTCCAAATTTTATGTGGATGTCCTCAAAAGACTGAAACGCAGGGTTCAACATATCCGGCTGGACATTTCACACAACTGGAAGTTGCACCACGATAATGTGCTGGCCCACAGTGCCTTCATCGTCACCGACCACCTGGTTAAAGCAGGGGTGCCAACGATCCCCCAGCCCCCGTACAGCCCAGGCTTGGCTCCCCCCCCCCCCCCTGACTTTTTTATGTTTCCATGACTCAAAACACCCCTGAAAGGCAATCATTTTGGGACAGTGGACATGATCAAAGCAGCTAGCACCACAGCATTAAAGGCCATTCTGGAGGAGTACTACCGCAACGCATTTGAGAGCTGGAAGTCTCACTGAAGCCGATGTATTGATGCAAAAGGAGAGTATTTGAAGATTTTTAAACTTTTTGTAACAACAAGTTCAATAAATGATTTTTAATCGCCTTACTGACATTACTCTCAGGACAGACCCTGTACATGCACCTTGAAGGTATGTATGTGGAAAGCATTTCAACCTCTGCTTGCTTTTCTGGCAGGGAATAAAATGGCCTTTTGTCTCTAAACCACTTACTTTAAACTATTCCATTTGGTTCATTTTTCTAACTTCTCCAGAGTTGCATTCACAACTTTCATAGTTAACCGGCTCCGTTTTCATTCTTGCTTCCTAAATTATGCCCTCCTGTCATGCATAATTTGGAAGGCCTTCTGTTAGCAATGGGTATTATATTTCAAGACTATCAGTTCAATGTTGCATGAAGAAACCTATTTTTGGAGTGAATTATTGTTCAGCTTGATATCATGATACTGCTGCATGGTTGTTATTTAACTCTGCAAGAGAATGGTCCTGCCATCCTACCAAGAGTGCATTTCATGGGTATTACTCTCTTTCTTTTGACATTAGTTTATGAGGCTCACAGATATGTATCTGTGTCAACAATAACACCTGACATCTAATTTTGTGCAACATGCACTACATTTAATCAGATAAAAGTTGCATGTTTTGTCTCTTGGACCAGTCTGCTCAATGGTAGGAGCTAGAGACCACAAATTAGAATGGTTGGCCAAGATCTGTGGTGTATGTCCCGTGTTATGCATCTGACAAGATTTCATGGTGGCAAGAAGACATATCAGACATGATGTGATCTTTCTAATTATTGTGCACAGAGTTATCAGCATGATAATATCCTTAATGCTATAAAGAGTACCTCCAGCAAGCAGGCTATATGCTTATGCCTTTTTGCTGCTTACGGCAACAAAATCCAACATCCTTTGAAACATGCTCACTTGCTGTCGGATGCACAAAATGAAGAACGCTGCCTTCTCTAAATTTATTAGCAACAAGAAAGCCACTCTGGAAGCAATTATATACATACACAGCAACACACACTAAAACCTACAAATGGGAGAAACACACAAACTAGGCTAACAATAAAAGAAACCTGACACCAAACAAGCGTTGCACGTTACTCAAGTATGCACATTCAACCTGAGTTAGAGAGATAGATGGTCGACTCCCGCACTCCTGTGCATGCATGTAGATATGTTAAACCTTAGCTACTCTTTCTATATCACAACTATCCCCATGTTTGTGAAATCTGGTGTACAACCGCAAGAACAATGATGGCTTGACAGGTGGTTCACCTTTCACTGAGTTCTATAAGGAGGATGCATCAACTCTTCCAGCCAATGTACACATTACCACATGAAAGCAGCAGCTTATAAACAGCACAACACCATACAGCACAAATTATATATTTGCCACGTGTTATTAAACTTACATCATTAAAGTACATTAGAATTGGTGCTAAGGCTGGTGCACAATATATGCATATACTTTAAGCAATCAAATAATGCAGGAGCTTGGAATATGATTGACTATTCTCGGAACTGCTTTGATAATACAAAAGTCAAGGCTTTGTTTTTGGCATCACCCACTCCAATTCGTTTTCTTTTTTTTTTTTTCAATTGAAGCTTTGGCAAGGTTTGTGCCATGCGCATCGACCGTGATTTTTCCTTGTTCGTGCACGGCCATGACCATAATACAAGAAAATCGCCCCGGTAACGCAGTGGTCCCTGTCTACCTTCTTATATACTTTACCGCAATACATTACGTATGCTTCACCGCATATCATGACTGTATTGCGGCAAAGCTGATTTTATGGAACTGACATATGTAACGGACCTTTTGTTCTTCTGCTGCTCGCATGAGCATAAGCTCGAAAAACCACAAAATACAGACTTGGCTTGCTGCTAGTTGATTTCTAGCTAACATTTCGAGACGTCCACGCTGTTTACAAAAAAATCGGTGAAGTTTCTCGCGCTCGGACGCGCTTCAAAAGGCAGCGTGACCACCTATAATTAAGGCAGTCATAAGCGGCAACGAAATCCACACAAGGTACATCAACTTCCACAAAGCTACTGGGCAACGCCATCAATAAATGGCACAGGGGCCACCCAGGAGCTGGCAAAAGCTGCGATGACATCCACACAAGCCACGTCGCTTTCCACAAAGCTATTGGGCAACACGATCAGTCACAGGCACAGGTGAAGTCCGCAAAACACTACATGGGCAGAACCACTACGGCCATACTCAATCACTTCGCCACAAGCTCTCACATTTAACGACATCAAACAGCTACAATCACTTCTGTACAGCCACGGACACAGGCGAAGACCGCACGGGCAGAACGGAAGCACCGATTCAGGGCTCTCGTAGCGTTCATCGCTTTAGCGCCACCTATTTAAAAATAATATACGGAGCCAAGCCAAACCATTATTTAGCGTCTATTTGGGTGAACCTAACGCTTTTGGGCCCTAAGCGTTCGAACGACCAGGGCACTATAACGCTTACCCCCCCCTTTCCACTCCGTCGACCGGGTCGCAGGAACGGCGGCCCAAAATCAATCGAGGCGTGTTTCAGCGTAAGCGCGCAAGTGGGGCTACTGTAATTTGGTCGAATACTTTAATTGGTGCTTTTTCTGCTAGGGGCGCTGAACATGCTGAATTTTTTACGTTGCACAAACCATTGACATAAACAATCGAGGTGTCTAAGCATGTTTTTTTACCTCAGGCAAATAGGCAGTTGATTTTTTAAAAATTTTTTGTTGAAGCTGTTTTTTAGTCATAGCGTCAAGGTTTTTGTACTTGATTAACCACCGACAGCCTATTGGTATCGATGTGTTTCCTGGCCGTTGGCGTTCGAATACTACGGCGGTAAAACATTTTCTAAAGCATGCTGGTTTCGTCTGCGAGTCATTACATAGACTTGCTGTAAAGAGGTCTACTCTTAGCAAAAAATAGTGCCTCATTTTGTTTAGGCGTTGATTATCATAATGAATGCGGCGGAGGTTGAAGGAGTACGCTTGAAGGTACGTTTTTATGTCGTTGATCTCCATAACACCGTAAGTACGCAAACCGATGTCACAGAACACCCGATGCATCATTGTGTGTTCTCCGTCATCGCTTGTTTGCTGTACGCCTACTAATTCTTCATTTCTTCTTCAAGTGTTGTATCCTCCTTTTGTCCTTGTTCTCTTGTGCTTCACTTACAGTATGTCGTTCCGTCAGCTGTGATGCGCATTTGCAAAACCAATACGTTTGATAAGACGCAGTGGTTATCATAATTTCACTACACATGTATTCAGCTGGCACATATGGTTCAGATACAGATACCTGTATGCGGACTTGCACGACGTTGATGCGGAGATTAGAATAATTATGACACCCGTAAGGAAGAGGCAGCTGACGGCCGTAAGCTGTTGCGTTCTTTCCGCCAAACTACCCGGCCTGGTAGTGCTGTAAAGATGCTGTATAAAAGTGATACGCGGTGACAGGGACATTGTTATACTTAGCAGCCGACCGTACGTTTTGTAGCTTAGGTCTTCTTTCTTGTGCGTTTGTGCTACCCTTATTAATGAGCCATCTCTTGACTATGTAACCGCGTTTGTGTGGATGCGTAGACGTGTGCTTTTTGTTGTACTTGTAAAATGCAAATAAAATATTTTCAGGCTTACTCAATCTTTGGTGTCCTGTGCGTTTATTCCAGTCGAGGCCATCGTGCCATCTGGAAACCGCATTCTGTCAGTAGCCCTACACGAAATGCAACAGCTGGAGCGCGGCGGCACTACTCGGGGTAACGGCGGCGTAATAAACGAAAAACCGCTCGGGATGCCCTTAAAAGTCAGTTCAGAGTGTGCCTTAACTCGATATTACTCAGCGCTACATGTATTCTGCTGCGCCTCGATCGTGCTCCCGCCAGTTTGGTTGCTGTGTGGCAAACGTAGCGCCTACACATATATGTAGGCGCTACGTTTGCCACACAGCAACTAAACTGGCGGGAGCACGATCGAGGCGCAGCTGCCAGAAACCCAGTAAAGCCACAGAACACCTGGTAAAGCGGCCGCCGTACTGTGCAAAACCCCGTTTCCGGATGGATGGATGGATGTTATGAGCGTCCCCTTTGGAACGGGGCGGTGGGTTGCGCCACCAAGCTCTTGCTACTATGCTGCCTAATATCCCACCTAGGTTAACCAATGAAAAAAGAAAAAAAAAACACTATGAACTACCGCGTCCAAACTTTCTGATCCCCTATTGCGAATTGTGCTTTTGTACGTCTCCGTCTTTTGTCGTTTCCCTACTTTTCTTCCACCAATCCTCCAATCGCCTCTTACTAATGTCTATTGCGGACCTGTTTGCTTTACCACTGCTCCCGCTGAACCCAAGGGCTGTATGTATGTATGTATGTATGTATGTATGTATGTTATGAGCGTCCCCTTTGGAACGGGGCGGTGGGTTGCGCCACCAAGCTCTTGCTATTATACAACCTAATGTCCGTCCCAAGTTAAGAAAGAATAAAATACTATGAACTCCCACAACCACATTTTCTGACACCCTATTGCGAACTTTGCTGTAGTACGTCTCCGTTTTTCTTTTTTTTTTTGTCGTTTCCCTACTTTTCTTCCACCAATCCTCCAATCGCCTCTTACTAATGTCTATTGCGGACCTGTTTGCTTTACCACTGCTCCCGCTGAACCCAAGGGCTTCAAGGAGGCCAGTGGTGCCTAAATCGACCGCTGGGTAGACGTCTTCACATTCTAATAAAATATGCTCCGTCGTTTCCCTAGCTTTACCGCAGCAAGCACATGCTTCTTCTTCCTTCTTATATCTCGCTTTATAGGTGCGTGTTCTAAGGCATCCCGATCTCGCTTCGAAAAGTAATGAGCTTCCCTTTGAGTTATCATAAATGGTTTCTTTCCTGATTTCGTTTTTTCCTCTTAAGTAGTTACTCATGGCAGGTTTCTTTTCCATTGCCGCCACCCATGAGATTAATTCAGCCTCTCTGACTTTCCGCTTGACCTTCCTTGTTGCTGCGTTGCCCACCCCACAGGCCGCATACTTGCTGGTCAGCTTCCTAGTTCTTTTCCTCCACTGTGAATCAATGTTTTGCCTGTACAGATACCTGAACACTCTCCCAGCCCATTTACTTTCTTCCATATTCCTCAGCCGTTCTTCATACTCAATTTTACTGCGAGCTTCTTTCACTTCAAAACTAGTCCAGCCCATATCCCCCTGCACAGCTTCATTTGTAGTCTTCCCGTGAGCGCCCAATGCGAGGCGACCCACTGATCTTTGGTTCCCGTCGAGTCCTGATTGTGCCCCTGATTTAAAGCAAACAACCGCATTTCCAAAAGTAAGTCCTGGAACCATTACCCCTTTCCACATACCTCGGAGGACCTCGTACCTATTGTATCCCCATAGCGCTCTGTGCTTCATTATGGCTGCATTTCTCTTCCCCTTGACTGTTATGGTTTTTTCCTGTGTTTCCATATATCCATTGCCTTCGTTTATCCATATACCAAGGTATTTATATTCTGTTACCCGAGGTATTTCTTGGCCCTGTATCTCCACTGTCTGTTCACTGTTTTCATTGAATACCATAACACCTGATTTTCTAACACTAAATTTCAAACCTAAATTGTTGCCTTCCTGTCCACAGATATTAGCCAGACGTTGCAAATCGCTTTGCTTGTTAGCGAGCAACACAATGTCGTCCGCATAAAATAAACCTGGGAGTTGCTGCTCTATTACTGTACCTGCCTGTTTGTATGAGAGATTAAACCCGATATTACTTCCTTCCAGCGCCCGCTCCATCCTCACCATGTACATCATAAACAGCAGCGGGGATAAAGGGCACCCTTGCCTCAGTCCCTTGTTGATATGAACTTTCTCCGCGCTCCTCATCCCTTCCCATTCAACGCAAACGGTATTTTCTAGGTAAATCTCTCTCAAAAGCTGTATACAATCGTTACCTAAGCCTTCCCCTTCCAGAATATCCCACAAAATGTTGCGGTCTACGTTGTCGTAGGCTCCTGTAATGTCTAAAAAGGCCACATACAACGGTCTGCTTTCTGCTTTTGATATTTCAATACACTGAGTAAGAACAAACAAGTTATCGTCCAAACGCCTACCTATTCTGAAGCCATTCTGAAGCTCTCCCAAAATGCCATTATTCTCTGTCCATGCTTGAAGCTTTAATTTGATTGCCTGCATTGCTAGCCTGTATATTAGCGATGTAATGGTCAACGGTCTATACGAGTGAATTCCGTCTTTCTCCCCCTTACCTTTATAAATTAAATTCATTCTACTTTGTCGCCAACTGTCTGGTATCCGTCTATCTTTTAAAGTTTTTTTCCACTGCTTTCACCAGAGCTTCCTTACTTTTTGGTCCTAGTTCATTTATCAGCTTAACGGGAACCTCGTCTAGCCCTGTGGCTGTGCGCTTAGGAATTTTCTCTTCCGCTTTCTTCCAGTTTAAATTTGTCAGAACCAGCTCCTTTTCCTGGGTCTCTTTCATGCTCTTTTTTTTCCTCAAATACAACCTCGTCATTGCCTTGGAAAGATTCGGCTGTTATTTTTCGGATGTAATTTATTGCCGCTTCTCCTTCCAGTCTGCTTTCATCTTCGTCTAGGATATGTTGTTGTATTGTTGTTGACTTCCTGCCTAATAATTTATGTGGTTCCAAAATATTCTAGGTGCGGCCTTCTTTTTCTCACGTATTTCTGACAACCAACGTTCACTTTCACCTTTTAATTTTGCTTGCACCAGTATTTGAACCATAGACTTTTTCTCCCGGTATATTTCCCATTTACTAGTTACTTCATCCTGTGACAACTGCGCCTTCTTTGCCTGCCTGTGCTCTCGAGATCCTTTCTGTCGTTCAGCGATCGCTTCTCGTATCTCCTTGTTCCACCAGCTTTTTGGTTTCTTTTTTCCTTTCCAACAAACATGTTGTTTCTCTTTCCGTATTTCTGTCGTTATTAGACTTAGAAGCTCACCATATTCCCACTCTTTACTTGGCCATTTGCCAAGTTCTTCCTGAACTCTAGTGATTGTATTTGCTATTTGTTCAGCGTTCAAATTTGGACTGGCCATTTTGCTCTCCTTGCTCTCTTTCCCAACTACATATCCCATTTTCAATATGATGCGTTTATGGTCACTCCCTATGCTGTTAAACCCTTCCTCATCGATGACCATTTCTCTCAACTTATCATGAATTCCTTCTGTCATCAGACAGTAATCAATGGTTGATTGCCGGTTTCCCACTGCCCACGTGACCTGTCCTTCACACTTAGGCCCTGTATTCACGATCACGAGGTTATGTTGCTCACAAAGGTCCAGCATTGACTTCCCGTTATTGTCGGTATAGCCATCTAAATCCTGTATGTGGGCATTCATGTCACCTAATAGGACAATTTCAGCACCACTCCCGAAACCCTTAATATCAGCGCTTATGCATTCCACTAACTCTTTATTCTTCTCTGTGCAATTTTTTCCGGTCCGCAAATACGTAACACCCAGCCAAGTTTCTTTCCCACTCATTGTACCTGATAACCAAAGATGCTCTTGACATTGTGAATTTACTCTTTTCCATTTGGCTCCCTGATGGATGAGCGTTCCGACTCCCCCTCCCTTTCTTTCCGACTTAGTTCTGTTGCACCCTTCCCAAACATAATTCTCAATAACTGGCGGCTCTTCTGAGTCTCTAAGGTGCGTTTCTGTAACCGCATACACCCCTATTTGTTCTCTGTGTAACTGCTCCTCAATCTCTGCCCACTTTTCCTTTCTTCTGCCGCCCTGCATGTTTATGTAGCCTATTGCATGGCGAGCTCTTTTTCTTGTTTTCCTCCTTTTTCTATTATCGACGGCGATGCTCTTCTGATGTTGCCCTAGGGGACCTTCTTCATTACTATCTACTCTGACCTCCTGAGCGCCTGCGGGCCCCCTAAAAAAGCAACAGCGCGACTACCAAGTCGCCAGCCCACTTCTCGTGCTAACCTGTAATTGAAGTGGATCCCGTCTCGTTTAAAACCACCACAACTTCTCACTTCCCTGTTTACTTCGACAACCTCGAAGCCTTTCTCTCGGCTCATTTTCCAGATTGCCTCATTAGCAGCCACTACGGCTCTTTGTACGTGACTGACACGCACAGGCACCTCCGGTACCGTGCACACCACGATCTGCACCTGAGGGGATAGCTCACGCAAGTCGTCCACCCCCTTCGCCAAGCGCTGGGCTAGTCCTGGCCCTTTCCTGTTTAGGACGTCATTTAGCCCACCTGCTACTATGACGAGGTTGCGCACGTGGGCATTTTCCGCGAGCTTTTCTGTTGCTCGCTCCATGATAGAACCAAGTGTGCGCCCTGGAAATGTCCCTACCGCCACTCTTCTGTCGCCTTTCACCCTCTCCACCATTGCTTTTGAGCACCCAGCCAGGTTTGAATCGCCAGCGATAATGACCATTTCACTTTCTCCTACCTCTCCCTGCTTCCCTTTGTCATTTTCCGCGTGACTCGGACTCGACAAGGGGGATTGTCCCCTGGTCTCCTGCTTTTTCCGCGTAGCGGCTTTAAGGTAGGTGCTGCTCTTTCCAGCTAACCCTTCATCACCCTGCCTGCGTTCGATGTATTTCTCTGACCCTCCCTCGCGTGTCGCGTCGGGGGTCTGTGTGCCATTGTCACGCACATTGTCGTTCACAATGGCGGCCCTGTTCAGCTTTTCCTCGGCTGCTTCAAGCCTTTTTTCAACTACCTTCCGTGCCTCACGCTCACTGTTTAGCTCATTTTTGAGCTCTTGCACCTGTTTGAGAAGCTCTTCCTGGAAAGCCTCCATTTTCTGCAGCCTAGTATCGACATCACATTGTGTGCTGGTTGTTTCGACGCCCTCTCCATTCTCACCCGTCTCCTCATCTGCCTTGAGGGACCCCCCCCCCCCGTACTGCCTGCTTTACCGGCTTTCTCGCCATGTATTGCACGGCTTTTTGCAAATACTGTAATACTATATCAATGCAGAGCACGTGCCTTTTAGAAAAAAACGATACGCACAGGATCCAAATCCTCAAAATGCCGCAAAGCAACTGTCACCACTGTTTCAAAAATAAATAATGTCGCGGAGACCGAAGGTATGACACGCTCTCGCACGCGCTCAACCACGCGGCCACGCTCTCACTTTTCTACCAAACACGCACAGTAAAACCGCTAATAGCTATTTGTCTTGCCACTTCCAAGCTACTAGTTAAAGACTACAAACACTCAACGTCCCACCCGGCTACACGTGTTGGAACACGTGGCACGAAAGGACGCTCTAATCATCCTGCAAAACAAATTTACACGAAGCACACCCGCGCACCCGAAATACGAGACAAAAAAAGGGAAAGAAAAGGAAAACCCCCCAATTACTATTTAAATGCAAAAAACCAGGAAATAAAAAACAGAAGCAAGCTCAAAGCATGCAGAAAAACTCATGATTTCGTCGTCCGTTTCCTGTTGCACAGCGCCACCTGTGGTCCCATACTTTAGTTCACGACGCCACCGCTATGCTTATTTCCGTAGCACTGTGGAAGGTACAGTTTCCCTTCTCTAAATTTGTATAGGTGTTCTGTGGCCGGGCCCCCGACGCGCCACGCAGGCGGACGCGATCATAGGTCAATCTCGCCATTTGCTTCCCTCCGCTCGGCGCGGCCTCGATGGTGGCGCCGCCGGTCGTGGGCCTGCCGTAGCAGACGACGGCTGACACGCTATGGGAGGAAATCCGCAGAAAAGTTCGTTCGAGCCCTGCGGAGCAGTTTTTATGCGAAGCATATCACTAGAGCTCAACCCAGCTCCTCAGGCGCGGCGGTGTCGCCTGCAATGACCTTTAGTGACCCCATGCCATACCACGTGACACCGTGACGTCACGCCAGAGGAGAAACGGGGCTCCAACTCGCGGCGTCGACTTCAAGGCGGACCACGTGACACACTGACGTCACGACAGAAGAGAAACGGGGCTCCAACTCGCGCCGTCGCTCGCGGCGTCGCGGCGGTATATAAGCAGCTGCGCTTGTTTCTAGGTGGCTTTGGCTCAACTCTTGCAAGATGGGCTGGGTGGGAATCGAACCAGGGTCTCCGGAGTGTGAGACGGAGACGCTACCACTGAGCCACGAGTCATCATCATCATCATCATCATCAGCCTAGTTACGCCCACTGCAGGGCAAAGGCCTCTCCCATACTTCTCCAACTGCCCCGGTCATGTACTAATTGTGGCCATGTTGTCCCTGCAAACGTCTTAATGTCATCTGCCCACCTAACTTTCTGCCGCCCCCTGCTACGCTTCCCTTCTCTTGGAATCCAGTCCGTAGCTCTTAGTGACCATCGGTTATCTTCCCTCCTCATTACATGTCCGGCCCATGCCCATTTCTTTTTCTTGATTTCAACTAAGATGTCGTTTACCCGCGTTTGTTGCCTCACCCAATCTGCTCTTTTCTTATCCCTTAACGTTACTCCCATCATTCTTCTTTCCATAGCTCGTTGCGTCGTTCTCAATTTCAGCAGAACCCTTTTCGTAAGCCTCCAGGTTTCTGCCCCATATGTGAGTACTGGTAACACACAGCTGTTGTACACTTTCCTTTTGAGGGATAGTGGCAACCTACTGTTCATGATTTGAGAATGCCTGCCAAACGCACCCCAACCCATTCTTATTCTTCTGGTTATTTCAGTCTCATGATCCGGATCCGTGGTCACTACCTGCCCTAAGTAGATGTATTCCCTTACCACTTCCAGTGTTTCGCTACCTATCGTAAACTGCTGTTCTCTTCCGAGACTGTTAAACAGTACTTTAGTTTTCTGCAGATTAATTTTCAGACCCACCCTTCTGCTTTGTCTCTCCAGGTCAGTGAGCATGCATTGCAATTGGTCTCCTGAGTTACTAAGCAAGGCAATATCATCAGCGAATCGCAAGTTGCTAAGGTATTCTCCATCAACTTTTATCCCCAATTCTTCCCACTCCAGGCCTCTGAATACCTCCTGTAAACATGCTGTGAATAGCATTGGAGATATCGTATCTCCCTGTCTGACGCCTTTCTTTATAGGGATTTTGTTGCTTTCTTTGTGGAGGACTACGGTGGCTGTGGAGCCGCTATAGATATCTTCCAGTATTTTTACATATGGCTCATCTACACCCTGATTCCGTAATGCCTCCATGACTGCTGAGGTTTCGACTGAATCAAACGCTTTCTCGTAATCAATGAAAGCTATATATAAGGGTTGGTTATATTCTGCACATTTCTCTATCACTTGATTGATAGTGTGAATATGGTCTATTGTTGAGTAGCCTTTACGGAATCCTGCCTGGTCCTTTGGTTGACAGAAGTCTAAGGTGTTCCTGATTCTATTTGCGATTACCTTAGTAAATACTTTGTAGGCAGCGGACAGTAAGCTGATCGGTCTATAATTTTTCAAGTCTTTGGCGTCCCCTTTCTTATGGATTAGGATTATGTTAGCGTTCTTCCAAGATTCCGGTACGCTCGAGGTTATGAGGCATTGCGTATACAGGGTGGCCAGTTTCTCTAGAACAATCTGACCACCATCCTTCAACAAATCTGCTGTTACCTGATCCTCCCCAGCTGCCTTCCCCCTTTGCATAGCTCCTAAGGCTTTCTTTACTTCTTCTGGCGTTACCTGTGGGATTTCGAATTCCTCTAGGCTATTCTCTCTTCCACTATCGTCGTGGGTGCCACTGGTACTGTATAAATCTCTATAGAACTCCTCAGCCACTTGAACTATCTCGTCCATATTAGTAACGATATTGCCGGCTTTGTCTCTTAACGCACACATCTGATTCTTGCCTATTCCTAGTTTCTTCTTCACTGTTTTTAGGCTTCCTCCTTTCCTGAGAGCCTGTTCAATTCTATCCATATTATAGTTCCTGATGTCCGCTGTCTTACGCTTGTTGATTAACTTAGAAAGTTCTGCCAGTTCTATTCTAGCTGTAGGATTAGAGGCTTTCATACATTGGCGTTTCTTGATCAGATCTTTCGTCTCCTGCGATAGCTTACTGGTTTCCTGTCTAACGGCGTTACCACCGACTTCTATTGCGCACTCCTTGATGATGCCCATGAGATTGTCGTTCATTGCTTCAACACTAAGGTCCTCTTCCTGAGTTAAAGCCGAATACCTGTTCTGTAGTTTGATCCGGAATTCCTCTAGTTTCCCTCTTACCGCTAACTCATTGATTGGCTTCTTGTGTACCAGTTTCTTTCGTTCCCTCCTCAAGTCTAGGCTAATTCGAGTTCTTACCATCCTGTGGTCACTGCAGCGTACCTTGCCGAGCACGTCTACATCTTGAATGATGCCAGGGTTCGCGCAGAGTATGAAGTCGATTTCATTTCTAGTCTCACCATTCGGGCTCCTCCACGTCCACTTTCGGCTAACCCGCTTGCGGAAAAAGGTATTCATTATACGCATATTATTCTGTTCTGCAAACTCTACTAATAATTCTCCTCTGTTATTCCTAGAGCCTATGCCATATTCCCCCACTGACTTGTCTCCAGCCTGCTTCTTGCCTACCCTGGCATTGAAGTCGCCCATCAGTATAGTGTATTTTGTTTTGACTTTACCCATCGCCGATTCTACGTCTTCATAAAAGCTTTCGACTTCCTGGTCATCATGACTAGATGTAGGAGCGTAGACCTGTACAACCTTCATTTTGCACCTCTTATTAAGTTTCACAACAAGACATGCCACCCTCTCGTTAATGCTATAGAATTCCTGTATGTTACCAGCTATTTCCTTATTAATCAGGAATCCGACTCCTAGTTCTCGTCTCTCCGCTAAGCCCCGGTAACACAGTACATGCCCGCTTTTTAGCACTGTATATGCTTCTTTTGTCCTCCTAACCTCACTGAGTCCTATTATATCCCATTTACTACCCTCTAATTCCTCCAATAACACTGCTAGACTCGCCTCACTAGATAGCGTTCTAACGTTAAACGTTGCCAGGTTCAGATTCCAATGGCGGCCTGTCCGGAGCCAGGTATTCTTAGCACCCTCTGCAGCGTCACAGATCTGACCGCCGCCGTGGTCAGTTGCTTCGCGGCTGCTGGGGACTGAGGGCCGGGGTTCGATTGTTGTATTCATATAGGAGGTTGTGGCCAAGTACTGCACCAGGGTGGCCAATCCTGCTCTGGTGAGAGAGTGCGTTACCGGTTCTGGTCACCGGGATCAGGCCGCACTCCAGGCCTGTTTGTGCAATTTTCTCAACACACGGTTTTTTTTTGTATTTTCCGGTGGAGAATAGCGCGGCGCCGGGATTTGAATCACGGTCCTCTTGCACTGGAGACGGATACTCTACCGTCCCCGTAGGAGTTAAATTAAAAATTAATTTATGGGGTTTTACGTGACAAAACCACTTTCTGATTATGCACGCCGTAGTGGAGGACTCCGAAAATTTCGACCACCTGGGGTTCTTTAACGTGCACTTAATTCTAAGTACACGGGTGTTTTCGCATTTCGCCCCCATCGAAATGCGGCCGCCGTGGTCGGGGTCCGATCCCGCGACCTCGTGCTCAGCAGTCTAACACCATAACCACTGAGCAACCACGGCGGGTCCCGCAGGAGTTGTACGCCTCATTTAACCTACAGTGGTGCCCTACTTGGTCAGTCAAGGTGGACCAATCTGAGCTCGATTATACCGCATGGATGGCACTCGGCTAGAGAACCTCGTATTTATGACCTGCACATGTGAGGCCTTACATATTTGAAGATATATATCTATTTTTTTTTTAGGAGGGTTCCCGTACAGTGATAAAATAAAGGAAAAGACATTAAAAGAAAGAAAAAAAAAAAAAAAAAAAGAAAAAAAAGAAAGAAAAAGGGGGCGGAAAAAAAAAAAAAAAAAACCGGAACATAACAGGAGATTTGAACTCGTGACCCTTCGATGTTGCCCGGAAAGATAGCTCAGTCGGTTGGTTCGTCAGGCCCCAGGCTACTTTCAAGCGCCACAGCTCCTCCTCCGAGCCTCACACTTACGTGGAAAGAGACTCATGTTGTCCGCGATAGTCCGCGATAGTTGGAAGGCATACTTTCTAGGAAAAATGGCCGCTCAAGGAGAAGAGCGAACTCGAGCGGCTTTAGAGGCTAGGAAAACTGCCTTAAAATATTTAGACTTGAGGGAAAGCTTCGTTAACAAACTATAACACGGCAATCAGCATTCGAATACGACGAGAGAAATTACTGAGGCGTGGAAAATTCCCTTGAAAAAAAATCTGGTTTGCTAGACAAATGCTCGTATGTATTGAACCTCTTAAAAGATGAGGGGTGAAATATGCGCTCACCGAGAGGGCATCTTCAGCGCGAGACATCCACAAGGCACCTTACAGAGATGTGGAGAGCTTCGCGGCCGGAACGAAGCATCCCTTCTCCGCCGGCCAAGAGGGGGAAACGTGCTTTCCTATCGCTCAAGGTTGCGCGGACAACGCATAGCTCTAGCGTCTAGGAAAAGCTTAACCAGGTGCGATGGCGGCACGCATAGCGTGGGAAGCTAGCCGCCAGAATAACTATACGAAGGACTGCTGCTGATGAGGGCGAAGTACCTTCGTGTAATTATAATAACCCTAATAGGACTACTTTCGAAAAAAAAAAAAAAAAGGAAACGGCCCAGAGGGCTATACTACGAGAGCTATGACTGATAGTTTTCTATATATATATATATTCATCTCATCTATGGGATCGCATTCGCGCGCTGTTTCTTTGTCTCTGCGTGTAGTTCAGTTAAGAGAGCCAGTTTAAGGGCGGAGAAGAAGAAAGAAGAGAAAAGCAAAAACTGCAGCGCCGTGGTTTTAAAGCGCACCCGTGGTAGAGAAACGGAATGCGATATAAGCGTGCGTAGCCATGATACGCACACGACAAACTGCCTTAAAATATTTAGACTTGAGGGAAAGCTTCGTTAGCAAACGATAGCACGGCAATCAGCACTCGAATATAATTATAACCCTAATACTAATTGTAAATATTCATCTCATCTATGGGATCTAATGCGCGCGCTGTTTCTTTGTCTCTGCGTGTAGTAGTTGAGAGAGCCAGTTTAAGGGCGGAGAAGAAGAAAGAAGAGAAAAGCAAAAACTGCAGCGCCGTGGTTTTAAAGCGCACCCGTGGTAGAGAAACGGAATGCGATATAAGCGTGCGTAGCCACGATACGCACACGACAAACTGCCTTAAAATATTTAGACTTGAGGGAAAGCTTCGTTAGCAAACGATAGCACGGCAATCAGCACTCGAATATAATTATAACCCTAATACTAATTGTAAATATTCATCTCATCTATGGGATCTAATGCGCGCGCTGTTTCTTTGTCTCTGCGTGTAGTAGTTGAGAGAGCCAGTTTAAGAGAGAGCCAGTTTAAGGGCAGAGTAGTTGGAAGGCATACTTTCTAGGAAAAATGGCCGCTCAAGGAGAAGAGCGAACTCGAGCGGCTTTAGAGGCTAGGAAAACTGCCTTAAAATATTTAGACTTGAGGGAAAGCTTCGTTAACAAACTATAACACGGCAATCAGCACTCGAATACGACGAGAGAAATTACTGAGACGTGGAAAATTCCCTTGAAAAAAAATCTGGTTTGCTAGACAAATGCTCGTATGTATTGAACCTCTTAAAAGATGAGGGGTGAAATATGCGCTCACCGAGAGGGCATCTTCAGCGCGAGACATCCACAAGGCACCTTACAGAGATGTGGAGAGCTTCGCGGCCGGAACGAAGCATCCCTTCTCCGCCGGCCAAGAGGGGGAAACGTGCTTTCCGATCGCTCAAGGTTGCGCGGACAACGCATAGCTCTAGCGTCTAGGAAAAGCTTAACCAGGTGCGATGGCGGCACGCATAGCGTGGGAAGCTAGCCGCCAGAATAACTATACGAAGGACTGCTGCTGATGAGGGCGAAGTACCTTCGTGTAATTATAATAACCCTAATAGGACTACTTTCGAAAAAAAAAAAAAAAAGGAAACGGCCCAGAGGGCTATACTACGAGAGCTATGACTGATAGTTTTCTATATATATATATATTCATCTCATCTATGGGATCGCATTCGCGCGCTGTTTCTTTGTCTCTGCGTGTAGTTCAGTTAAGAGAGCCAGTTTAAGGGCGGAGAAGAAGAAAGAAGAGAAAAGCAAAAACTGCAGCGCCGTGGTTTTAAAGCGCACCCGTGGTAGAGAAACGGAATGCGATATAAGCGTGCGTAGCCATGATACGCACACGACAAACTGCCTTAAAATATTTAGACTTGAGGGAAAGCTTCGTTAGCAAACGATAGCACGGCAATCAGCACTCGAATATAATTATAACCCTAATACTAATTGTAAATATTCATCTCATCTATGGGATCTAATGCGCGCGCTGTTTCTTTGTCTCTGCGTGTAGTAGTTGAGAGAGCCAGTTTAAGGGCGGAGAAGAAGAAAGAAGAGAAAAGCAAAAACTGCAGCGCCGTGGTTTTAAAGCGCACCCGTGGTAGAGAAACGGAATGCGATATAAGCGTGCGTAGCCACGATACGCACACGACAAACTGCCTTAAAATATTTAGACTTGAGGGAAAGCTTCGTTAGCAAACGATAGCACGGCAATCAGCACTCGAATATAATTATAACCCTAATACTAATTGTAAATATTCATCTCATCTATGGGATCTAATGCGCGCGCTGTTTCTTTGTCTCTGCGTGTAGTAGTTGAGAGAGCCAGTTTAAGAGAGAGCCAGTTTAAGGGCAGAGTAGTTGGAAGGCATACTTTCTAGGAAAAATGGCCGCTCAAGGAGAAGAGCGAACTCGAGCGGCTTTAGAGGCTAGGAAAACTGCCTTAAAATATTTAGACTTGAGGGAAAGCTTCGTTAACAAACTATAACACGGCAATCAGCACTCGAATACGACGAGAGAAATTACTGAGACGTGGAAAATTCCCTTGAAAAAAAATCTGGTTTGCTAGACAAATGCTCGTATGTATTGAACCTCTTAAAAGATGAGGGGTGAAATATGCGCTCACCGAGAGGGCATCTTCAGCGCGAGACATCCACAAGGCACCTTACAGAGATGTGGAGAGCTTCGCGGCCGGAACGAAGCATCCCTTCTCCGCCGGCCAAGAGGGGGAAACGTGCTTTCCGATCGCTCAAGGTTGCGCGGACAACGCATAGCTCTAGCGTCTAGGAAAAGCTTAACCAGGTGCGATGGCGGCACGCATAGCGTGGGAAGCTAGCCGCCAGAATAACTATACGAAGGACTGCTGCTGATGAGGGCGAAGTACCTTCGTGTAATTATAATAACCCTAATAGGACTACTTTCGAAAAAAAAAAAAAAAAGGAAACGGCCCAGAGGGCTATACTACGAGAGCTATGACTGATAGTTTTCTATATATATATATATTCATCTCATCTATGGGATCGCATTCGCGCGCTGTTTCTTTGTCTCTGCGTGTAGTTCAGTTAAGAGAGCCAGTTTAAGGGCGGAGAAGAAGAAAGAAGAGAAAAGCAAAAACTGCAGCGCCGTGGTTTTAAAGCGCACCCGTGGTAGAGAAACGGAATGCGATATAAGCGTGCGTAGCCATGATACGCACACGACAAACTGCCTTAAAATATTTAGACTTGAGGGAAAGCTTCGTTAGCAAACGATAGCACGGCAATCAGCACTCGAATATAATTATAACCCTAATACTAATTGTAAATATTCATCTCATCTATGGGATCTAATGCGCGCGCTGTTTCTTTGTCTCTGCGTGTAGTAGTTGAGAGAGCCAGTTTAAGGGCGGAGAAGAAGAAAGAAGAGAAAAGCAAAAACTGCAGCGCCGTGGTTTTAAAGCGCACCCGTGGTAGAGAAACGGAATGCGATATAAGCGTGCGTAGCCACGATACGCACACGACAAACTGCCTTAAAATATTTAGACTTGAGGGAAAGCTTCGTTAGCAAACGATAGCACGGCAATCAGCACTCGAATATAATTATAACCCTAATACTAATTGTAAATATTCATCTCATCTATGGGATCTAATGCGCGCGCTGTTTCTTTGTCTCTGCGTGTAGTAGTTGAGAGAGCCAGTTTAAGAGAGAGCCAGTTTAAGGGCAGAGTAGTTGGAAGGCATACTTTCTAGGAAAAATGGCCGCTCAAGGAGAAGAGCGAACTCGAGCGGCTTTAGAGGCTAGGAAAACTGCCTTAAAATATTTAGACTTGAGGGAAAGCTTCGTTAACAAACTATAACACGGCAATCAGCACTCGAATACGACGAGAGAAATTACTGAGACGTGGAAAATTCCCTTGAAAAAAAATCTGGTTTGCTAGACAAATGCTCGTATGTATTGAACCTCTTAAAAGATGAGGGGTGAAATATGCGCTCACCGAGAGGGCATCTTCAGCGCGAGACATCCACAAGGCACCTTACAGAGATGTGGAGAGCTTCGCGGCCGGAACGAAGCATCCCTTCTCCGCCGGCCAAGAGGGGGAAACGTGCTTCAAAGCGGTACAAAAGCGCCTCTAGTGAATGCGGTGTTGCCTTAGAAACAGCAAGGCTCAGGCGTGCGTCGCTTGCTCAGGCGCACATTTCGTTGCCGCGCCGAACGCTGCGTTGCTCGACGCTCACCGCGTCCAATGCGGGGCGCGTAGTCGCTGCGCCGTAGCCCATTGTCTTACACCCCTTGGCGGGTCGACGGGAACGCTGTCGCGTACCACTCTTGAAGGCGAAGCAGAGTAACGCATGAGTTGTTTCTTCGTCTAGCCGAACCAAATATAGCCAAGCAACAGCAGTTCACCAGGCTAAACAGCGGTTCAACAACTAAAATAAAGGCTAGTATGCTTCGCATCCTGGGCTTAACCTTAGCTAAGCCACAGCCATTTTTTTCAATCGAGATCTTTCTTCGTCAGTCGGTAATTGGCCTTTCGAATTTCGTGGTGGAATTGCGGAAGAAATAGAGAAAATGACCATTATTCAAGGCGTATTTAAGGCGTAAAGCGCGCGACGTTGAGAGTTCGTGTTGCTGAAACACGACGCAAGCACGCGGTGTACTCAAAGACGCGCGTAATTACCAAAGTTTCAGGTGTTGACAGCGTGAAAGTATGTGTACGTGGTTTCGTAGGTTCATTCACGTACCTGCAGGGCACTTTTGTTCATTCGGCGCGTGTGAGATTCCGGCTGTGTGCGGTCAGCAATGCCTGGCAACAGGGCCGTTTTTTTCATTGCGGAGTGCTTTGGTAGGCGTGACGATATATTGTTTTTTTTTTTTTACAAGTTCTGCTCCAGGAGGGCACATGTAATGGCTAACGGAGGCCTCTGAAGAGCACGTAACATTACACTAATGCAGGCGTCGCAGGAAGTGTTCGCATACAAAATTGGCTGTCCGCGATCTTATACCCCCTTGGCATGCACAGGCTTCGGCGAGCCCCATGCAGCCCTGGTTCTAGCTTTGGTGTTCCCGTTGCCGCTTTGGTGCCCTGGAGGCACCGTCAGTAATACGAAATAATGACAAGTTGTTACAACTAGTAAATAAAATTTATTGAAGAAATACAATCGCGCCGAGGCGCCAACTTCTAAAGCAGCGCTAGCGCGCGAGTATTACGAAACGCCAACGAGGAATTTACCGGCCCGCGTACGACTCTACGATCAAAGTGCACGTTAAACATCCCCAGGCGAGCTAGATAAAGTTATCCGGAGCCATCCACTACGACCTCCATCCTAGCTTTAGTCGCTTCGGGACGGTAAAAACGTTAATCACCAGAAAGCAAATCAATACATGCGGGCGTACATTCGAAGCTAAGACTGCATCGTAAGTCATAGTGAGCCTTGCAAAAGCGTCGAGAATGTGCTAACTTCTGGTGGAGCTCAAAACACACCCTGAATTATGTCGCTTTTATGTCACAGCCAGCTGCAGATGCGTGCATTTCACCGCAAGACGAAACTACATGAAACAAAGAGAGCACATTCGAAAAAAAAAAAGTTAAACAACGCGCTAAAAACCACGCAGAGCATGAACACACACTTTTTCGAAGCGGTAGGCGTGAACTAGGCTCAATATAAGAGGTTGTGAGTAGCTGTGGCCCTTACTTCACTAAGCCGTGAGTTCTTTGCCACTTCCTCGAAGTCAGCCCGCCCGATCCTGCGAATCCACACTTCTTTTTGCGTTGCGCCCGCCGGACGGCAAAGCAAAAAGCTTTTTGCCCTCGCTGTGTCTGTTGCGGCAACCGAAGGCGCAGCAGCATGGCATCGCAATTAAGTTCTCGGCCCTGCACATTATATTACGCTAACGCACTCCGTCAGTCCGCCTGCCGTACTTTCGTCGCGCAGGCCCAACAATGGAGGTCGGCGCGAGCTGGAAAGAAAAAAATATACAAAAGCGCGGCGCCTGCTTCCACGTGACACAGATTGGCCAATGGGGGAGCGGAGGAGGCTGGGGCGACAGGAGGCGAGGAAGAGGCCACGCCAGGGTGAGCGGGGTGGCGGAAAGATCTAAGAATGGCGCTACTTTTGAAAAATTGAGGGGTTTTAATCATGGGGCGAGTGGCGCGCCACGTGTCGGGGCAGCGCCGTACATTGCGAGGAGGGGGTCTTCTGTATTTGCCGCAAGATGGCTCTGCGTGTGCGCAGAGCGCAGAAGAAATGTAGCGGAAACGTACTTCGCTACTCGTGAAACTGCGACTTCTGTAAGTTACATGGTCATAATTACCGATATATACCGCAGTATAACTTTCTACGGCGCGTTTCTAAGGCAACACCGCATTCACTAGAGGCGATTTTGTCCCGTTTTGAAGGAGTGAACTTCCTGGAGTAAAAACATTTTTCTTTAATTTACATTCCGAAACACTCCCTGTTAAAACTTGGTTGAATTCGAGGGGTTGCTTTGTGCCGTGGTCAACAAACTGTCGGCACTGTCCACGTGCCGAAACCATAGATCACTGCTTCATAGACTGTAGGGACGCTGTATTCTTTTGGGACATTCTCCAACGGACGCTTAAAAAGGACATTGACATGACTCCATATACAATTAGGTTTCTACCGTTTAAGGTTACGGGTGGTCCTCCCTATGACATGTTCATAGTACTTGGTTTACATAGCCTATGGAGAAGTAGACTGTGTGACCGCCATGCCGAAAGCCCGCGATCTACAAAGTCCTTCTTTCGCGAAAGTGCTGCTTATGTAAGAAATGTCTACGCTGCGCAGGAACCTCCGCCAGACTGGATGCACTTGTTGGATGCATGTGTGTGCTTGCCTGAGTTTTAAGTGTGTAGTTATGTCCACTTTGTAATACACCTTCAGTTTTCTTTTCCATGTAATAAAGAAAAAAAAAAGAACTCGTGGCTGAGTGGTAGCATCTCCGTTTCGCACTCCGGAGACCCTGGTTCGGTTGCCACCAGCCCATCTTGCAAAATGTTTTTTTTATTTATGACGTGCCTTCTGGTATTCATCGCTCACGGCCAACGCCGCTGACGCCGACGGCACCGGCTTTTCTGCGACACGAGCTCCTTAACGCTGTCGCGTTAAAATCTGGGGCTATTACTCCTTGAATACGATTCTGCCTAGGCCAATTGCCTAGGCACTATGTAGGCGTTTGTCCCTAGGCGTGCCGGCATTGCGGAGTGGGGCCGAGTTTGTTTACGCTCGGACGCTGGCTACGGCCACGGTAAAATAGGTGAAGCAGCAGGCACGCGACCATAGCTTGCGACCGTAGTGGAGCCCGGGCCGCATATATTGAAAATCTAAGAGCGCCTTAGCAAACGCAGTTGAACGCAAGTTGGTGAAAGGCCGCCGGTGACGATGACTGACTCAGCACCAGCGCCGCAGGCGCGAGAAAGTCTGTCCGACGTATTCAGAGGCAGAGTTCTGACTGGTGTTACAGAAGTCGCGGAGCGCGGTAGTGCTGAGCTTATCGTCACAAGTTGGCGGCTGGACGTAACTATATTTATTCAATCGTGTTTTTTTTACTAATTGTAGCAACGTGTCATTATTTCGCATTATTGGCGGCGCCTCCAGGACACCAAAGCGGCAACGGGGACTCCAAAGCTAGATCGAACCCGAACCCGTCCGTGGGTTGGGGCTCGCCGAAGCCTGCGCGTGCCAGGTAGAATAAAATTGGCTGAAGGCTTAGCTTGGTTAAGGCTGGAAGATTGCGAAAGCAATACCCTTGGCTGCGCCTTGGTTCGGCTGATGGTGTGGACATGGTTGCCCTTTGTTGAACTTATGGCTATACATCATCCGACATAGCGCAAGGCAGCGCGCCGACCACTGCGAGTAGCCGAGCTGTAGCCCCATTTATCCTTCTAGCGTGACGTCACACCAGCGAGCGCCCTCTCTCGGTTGCGCCGCAGCAGCGGCGCGCAAGGCTTCGCCTCCACCATCCATAGCATAGAGTTTCCTACAAAATTACTAGAGGGAACTCTGGCGCTAGTGTTTACGTGAGCTGCAATCGGAGCGGTTGTCCCAGCATGGGAATTATGGGAAGTACATGGATTTGCCTAAACTTTGTCCTTTTGGCTTCAAACGGCTGTGTGACTTTGTAAACTCGTCATTTTCAACAGTGTATAGCGTAATAAATAATTAACTAAACATCATTAAAATTGCCCGACGGCAGGATTCGAACACAGGGACTCTAGTACAGAAGCCTGATATTGAAACCATTAAGCCACGGATGCATGCATCGACAAGCGAATGAAACGCACGTATGAATTTATCGCGGGCATGCCAGTGCTTTGAGACGCTTGGCGCGTTTCGATTTGGGCGCATAGACAAGCTCAACGTTGCAATTAATATCGATTGTACGCGTTCCCGGCGTCTTCTGCATTTCGAAGAATATAGATTGCGCTGAAATATACGACAATAAGATTTATATAGCGTAATATACAAAGCCACACGAACGTCTGAATCCACAAGCATGAAAATCAGACAAATCCATGTACTTCCCATCATTCCCAGCATTCCCATGGTAGGACAACGACTGCAGCGCCAGAGTTCCCTCCAGTAATTTTTGTAGGAAACTCTATGATCTGGAGGGAAATCTGGCGCCACCGTCTATGGGAGTTTCTCAAAGGGGCACCGTGCCGTCATGGGAATGACGGTATATGTGTCTGCGAGGCTCGTGTGGGCTTGTGTTGTACGAGGCTTCGTCTAAAACGTGGATATGACTACACAAATAACGCGTTCTCAAAGTAAAATCTTCATAAAATGTTTCCATTCACGCACATTACATCCTTATACTCACCTACAATGCATGACCAAGCGAAGAAAAGCAAGAACAGACGACAAACTGTTTCAAAGTGAGCGCGAACCTTGTCGTCTGTCCTCCAATTTTAGCGGCCCGCTGATACTTTTTATTTAACAGTATAATAACTCTATGCGTACACGCAATAAGAAGTTCTTATAGTTAAACAAAACATGTTTTTTGCGCAATAATAAAACCAAAGCAGCGTTTTACGTGCTGTTTTAGAAGAAAATGAATCATTGTGACAGACGGAACGGTGCTTGCCAAGCGCGTTTTCAAAGTGTCAGGGGCCGAATCTTATAACGGTTCGGTTGGCGAACCGTTCCTTTGGCCCCACCTGATTGGCCAAAATTTTGCTTACGTCACAGGTCGTCAGAGGCAGCGGGCCGGTATCGCAATTTTTGAATACGTCACGCACCTGTCAATCATCTTCAAAGCGAACCGGTCGTAGGAACCGGCGAAGGGGTAGTCCGCTTTGGGTTCCGTTGCTGTGGCTTGGCTGTTGGCTTGTGACCCTGGCCGCGAGCGCCGGTCGCGCGACCCCGGAGACACGCGGGCGTCGCACGCGCGTGTGTGGGTTGCTTCGGAGGCTATTACTTGCCTTCGTCGTCTGCTTGGCGTTGCTCTTTCTAAGTCGACCACGGCTGGAAGTGCGATACGCGTTCGAAGAAGTGACGCATAATGAGTTGCACCGCCCTTGCTGGCTTTCGAAGTAGACCTTTTGCAGGCTACGCTATCAAATGGAGGAGACTCGGGTGCAAGCGTACGAGTGGCCATTCCACGCAGAGGAAGGAATATTGCGCGCTGCGGTTCATCGCCACCAGCCTGCAGCTCCCAGAGGTCAGTCGGATAAGACGCATTCATCGGAATGGCCTAGATCTCTGCTGCCGACACTGTCCACAAAGTTGCTCTCGCAATTACTGTGTTGGCTGGTTGAAGGGCTGGGTCAGCTTTCCCGTGACCTCAGCTTCAAAGCCAATGCCAAGGAGATATTTGCATGGTGAGATCGAATTCCCAGTGCTATCGCCAGCGTGAATAGCTTGCAGATCGCCGTTCAGCAGTCCGAAGGGTTCAACCTAGGCTGGCTCAGCGCTTCCTTCGTTCGGCTGATAAAACTATACAGTCAGGACCGGAAGATATTGTGGAGATCTCTTATTTGGCTGCCCTTTTTTCTCTAGTTCGGGAGTGCCGCACTTTGTTCCTCAATTTCACGGCACAGCGCGCACCGTCAGCACCATACTCTTCGATTTGACTTCGCGCAGCCAATGCAGGGCCCGTATATCGTAATGTTCGATTTCAAGTTCCATTGCTTCTATCACGCGACGCGCCGGGGGGCAGATCGCACGGATAGCGGAAGCGCGTCGGCGAGCGAGTCATGTCGGAGCCGATGACGAAGGGCAAAAAAAGAAGGAAAATTGATATAGTCGGCTAGTAAAGGTGTCCCTGAGAACCAGTTCACGGTTTAGTCGCGCTAGCTACTTGAGAAGTGCTGGCAGTGCGTTCCTGTTGCGTGCATCGTGCGAGCTCCTGGTAGCAGACGACATAGCGCTGCGCTCTGCCATCTCATTTACGCTTGTGATACCGCCTGTGGGCTGAGAATGAAAAAGAATGACATTAATAAATTACTTCTGCATTGCGTAAACGCCTGGCACCACAAATTTACACTTCAGAACTTGGCGTATAATATTTAATTTATATTTTACATTCATTTAACAAGCAGAAACATTCTGCAATTTCTCGATTAACTCGTCATATAATGACGTACACTTTAGAGGTGGCACCCTCTCATCTATTGGTCGCATCCTCCCCTTCTTCCACCACCGGCTTGGCAGTGGCACATCTAGTGACGTAAGCGGCGAGGCGAACGGTTCGTATTCCGAACCGTTATAAAATTCGGCCCCTGTCTCTCCGAGAATGATGCCAATCCGAAGTCACAATATACCGGCATTCCCATGCATACCACAGCGCAGCAGCGCTGTGGTACACTACATTACTCTCTAGGTAATGTAGTGAGAAACTCTATGCCACCATCGATGCCGCGAGCTGGGGCCGCCATAGGGTTTCTCACTCTCTATGGCAACATGCGCAAGTATCATGGAGGAAGGAAACTGAGGAAAAGCCCTACCCCCTCCGCGCGCTAGGAGAAAAGTGAGGAGTAAATGACGTAGAAGGTTCTCCTTTGTTTTGCTGTTTTTTTTTTGTTTTTTTGCTGTAGTGGCCCCGCCTTTCGGGCCACAATGGCCGCTTTGTTTCCTTCCTCCGTGTCCTGTGCGCTCACACGTGTTGCTCCGTAGGTTTCGCACCATGGCAAAGGCGCCGTGCGGGCCGTTTTGCGTTGGTCTCCGTGTTTTGTTGCGCTGCGTTATCTGGATCGTGCTCTACCGGATGTTGCTGTCGCCAGGTGGGACAGGAGGAACTAAAGTTCGTGAAATGAACGCGCATGCAACGCTGTACGCAATGTACCGCGCCACGGCAATTGCAACGGACGAAGGAATATCCGCGGGAAATTTTGCCCTCTTTGGCGGAATCATGCTAACGTGCTAACGATTGTTTATTATTGCTGCGGAGCGCGCGGGTCCGAGCAGCACGGTTGCGCGCAGCGCGGCGTGGTTTCGCGAGAAATGTGAACAAGAGAGGAGAAGTATGGACAGCTGGGCTAGTTGGTTGTGATTAGCATTATGAAACATCGTTCCAGCAATGTACCGGGTCACGTCAATTTTTTTTTACTTTTTGCTTTTATTCCTTTCTTCTTTTGGTTTGACACTTCTGATGACTGTTGCCTAGACCAAGCAAATATTTTTGGGTGGTCCTGCGCACTAGCAGCCCCCCCTCCCCCTAGGGGTGTACATAAAGCCCTGTTTTCCGTGAATAAATGTTTCATAATGCCAAGAGAGAGCTGGCCCGATAGGCGGAGCAACGCCACGAGCAACGCCAACTTCCGGCTTCGCTTTCGCTTCATCCTTCCTCGGTGGAAAGTATTGACCAGCTGCTGTGGTCGGCGGCGCCAAGTGAATGGCGCAAGCAAAGTACTGCAGGTGGCGGGGCCAGGTGCGCTAGTGACATTCCGTTCATGTTGAGCCGTTATCGCTCTTCAGCCCTTCTTATCCGCGTCGAACCATTATTAACCGTTCTCCGGCGGCGGCTGCTTGTGGCACGGCCGCGCGAACCGTATCTTGAAAGTGAACTGCAATGCGGACAGAGTGTGCCCACTGCTGAAAACTTCACGCCGTGTGTTCTCACCGTTCACTTCGCTTTGAGAACAGACGCGCGTACACATATCTTGAAAGTGATCTAGCAGCTCGTGTCGCCGCAGCGCTGTCGCTTATACTCGTCGGATCAAGTTTCATAACATTGATAACGACATGGACTGCGTGTAGATGATGAAGAGTTACAATACTTACGCATACTCAGACAAATCCCAGAGGAGCCCCTGTGTGTTTTTTTTACCGGAAATGTGCAGTCGGCGGTGACACACAGTTGACAATGCATGTAAGAGGGGTGCGAAGCTTTTCTTTTTATGGGAGTCTTGCCCAGCTTCCAAAGATCTGCTCAAGCTCAGACTTGCTGATGGCTGTATGTGGTTTTTTTTTATTGTCGCATGCGCTCGAACCACCATGAATCCTACTGTGTAATGACATTAGAGCAGTATTAACGTCCAAATGGAAATGCAGCCGGTAATTGGGCTGCCCAAGGTTTGCGGCTTGGCGGCAGCTCCCCTCCCCCGTTTCCGTTGACAAGTTAGGGGGAGGGGTCTAGAGCAATCTTACACCTCCCTCCCTACAGTGGCGTAGCCAGAAAATTTTTCGTGTGAGGGGGGGAGGTCCCAATTGACCGTGGAGGGAGAAGGAGCGGGGCCATTGCCATAGTAACAAAAAATTTACTTTTAGTGAGCGTTACAAGTGCCCGGCGTGTCCCCTTTGGCTACGCGGCTACTCGCCCCCTCCCCTCCGCAATCGACGCAAATCGAGCTATCAGAACGTGCATGACGCGCATGCATGACATAACATGAATGACATGCCGCGAAGCTGGCATGGATGTCGTGACATCATTATCATAAGCCTATTTTGATGTCCATCGCAGGACGAAAGCTTCTCCAGCGATCTCCAATACCCCTGTCTTGTGCTAACTGGTTCCACGTGTCTTCAAGTTTCCCAATTCCATCACGTCCACCTTATTCTCTGCCGTCCTCGACTGTGCTTCCCTTCCCGTAGCACCCATTCTGCAACTCCAATAGACCAGCAGTTATCTCCCTTACGCATTGCAGTGTCTGCCCAGCACGACTTCTTCCTCTTGATGTCAACCAGAATATCAGCTATCCCCGTTCGCTCTCTAATCCCCATCGCTTGTCTTACAGTCTATTATCGTCATGCCTAATATTTTTCATTCCATCGCTCGTTGCACGGTCCTCAACATTTTCCCAAGCTCTTTGGTAATTTCCCAGTTTTGGCCCCATACGTTTGTAACGGTAGAAAGCAATGATTAGCAGTAAGCTCCATGGTCATGATTTAGTAATGCCTGCCGTAAGCTCTCCAACTAATTTTTTATTTTTGTTACTTTCCTTGATCAGATGCCCCTGCGAGTAATTAACCTCAATAAACGTATTTCTGCGCAGGTTCTAGAGGCTGACTGCCGACCATGAGATTTCGTTCTCTCGCCAGGCTGTGGAACATTACTTTTCTCTTCTGCATACTAGCTTTCAATCAGACTTTTACACTTTCTGCTCTAAGGTCCTCAGACGTTTGTTGCAAATAGTCTGCAGCGTTGCTGAGTATGCCAATGTCATCTACAAACCGTAAGTTGGTGAGCTATTTACCGTTAGCCCTCACTCCTAACCATTCCCAGTCTAACTGGTTGCACTCCTTTAAGTATTGTGGGGTTGCGCGACCCTCGCGCCTCCCCTGATGTTTTTCCCCACGGAGGAAGGAAACTAAGGAGAGGCCCTACCCCCTCCGCGCGCTAGGAGAAAAGTGTGGCGGAAATGACGTATAGGTTCTCATTTCTTTTGCTGCTTTTTTATTTTTTTTGCTGCATGGCCACGCCTTTTGGGCCACAATGGCGGCGTTGTTCTGATTTTTTGAGCGCGCACACGTGTTGCTCTGGTAGGTTTCGTGCCGTGGCAAAGGCGCTGTGTGGGCGGGTTTGCGTTAGTCACCGTGTCTTGTTGCGCTGTGTGACCTGCACCGTGCTCTGCCGGATGTTGCGCGAGCGCGCGCGCTCCGCGTGCGAAACCACGCGCAGCGCGGCGTGGTTTCGCGAAAGATGTAAACAAGAGAAGAGGGTGGCACAAAAGGCGGAGCATCGCCATGAGCAACGCCAACTTCCGGCTTCACTTTTGCTTCACAAAGAGTGACGTCAGGGCCTCTCCTTAGTTTCCTTCCTCCGTGTTTTTCCCGCATAGCGCGTCTCCTGTAGTGCGGCTTCGCCGCACACGCGGCGGTCCGAGTGGTACAGGCGCAGTCCGAGAGATGGCGCTAGTGTTGCGCGGCTGCGGGGTTACCCTCGGCGGGAGAGACAAGGGTTGGAGACAGGGTTGGAGACAGGAAGCAGACAGGAGACAGACTTGGGTTGGAGACAGGAAGCAGCACGGACGTGCCGTGCCGCGGGTGGAGCGACCCTTTTTCCCGGCGGGTCGGGCGACAGCGTGGACGTCCCGCGCGGCGCTGCGACCATGCTTCTGCGAGACCGCCTCGCGTGGCCGCCTTCGAACGCACGACCGTTGGCGTGACCGAACACGCGAACGACCAGGCGTTGGGATCCAGCATGGAGGAACATATTCGCTCGCTCGCGGTGAGTCGGACTTCTAGATTTGTCGCGCGCCCATCGGCATGTTTTGTGGATAGCCACTCGGCTAGCAGCCATTGATCTATGAAAGGTGCAATAAATGCCCTTGTGATGGTTTGCACTACTGTGTTGTCGTTCCTGTGTCCCAAGAGTACGGAGGAGGAGAACCCCGTATCTCCCAAATCTGGCTGCCCAACGTGGGGCCTCTTGGGGCATCGGACGATAATTTTAAGTGTTGCTTCGTTCAAGACCTTTGTTTGAACCGAAGCGTAGGCCTAGCGTGGATTTTGATCGCTAGCGTCGGCGGCGTGCTTTCTTGAGCGAGGCGACGGTGGCTGTAGTGTGTTTGAACTTATCAGCATGCTAAGCCTTTTCGCAAGTGTTTTTTTTTAATGACATTCGTCGGTACGAGAGCCACGTGGTCTGCATCCTGGGAGAGCGAGGCTGAGTGCCCGCGGAGCAGTGGCAAGCCTGAAGCGAGTGAGTACGGAAGCCTCGTGGGTGGTCCGAATTTCTTATGTAAATAGCTTCTTCTATCTCTTTGACTCGGATGAAGTCGCGGCTCAGGGAGCCGGGTGGCCGCGGGCCACGGGTGCCACGACGGGCTGACTGGTATTGCGGCCTGGCACCGGGCGCTCCGACACCGTCTGGGACGGTGGGCGCCGTCAACTCGGATGCTGTGTGCACCGAGCGGAGTAGGACCACCTCACAGAGCTAACGTCTCCTCGCGGCTGCCTGTTTTGCGCTCATTTTGAGTGTTGTTTTTGGATGCCGGTTGTTGTCAGAGTAGCGACGCTTTAGGCCTAAGGCTTTACGAAGCTGCCTGTCGCACGTGGAGGGACACAACCTGGTGGACCGTGGCGTTGAGGTGTTGCAAGTTGCTTCCCTCATTCTAGTTAGCCTCGCACGAATTGAAATTACTCGTTCGACTCAAGAAAGCGAGCTTCGTTCACGTGAACTTAGCATCTGAGTAGCTGCCCGATCTTTTGCTAGCCGAGTTGAACATCGTACCACGTGGGCGATGCGCATGCAGAATTCCTCTCCCTTGCACTACTGTAGTGTTTGCCGAGTGTGTTGAGTTTACGCAGCGTGATTGGAGTCACCCCTGGCTTGCTGTCACCTGCACATGGTCTGCGCTGCTGCCCGGAGTACGATCGAGTCACCCCGGGCGATGGTGATGCTGTGGCCAGTTCGGCGCAGCGACTTCGGCGGCCTCCTGCATCCAGCTCACAACCCTCGGCGGCGGACAAAGGAGCCAGCGGTCACCAACAGCTACGGCGGCTCTTGCCAGCAGGGCGCGTCGGCGCGAGCGACGCTTGCTCGTACCGACTACTGCGTCGTCGTCTCCGGAGTCCTGGCCTGGAATGATGCCGTCGAGTCTGCAAAGCTGCTGCTGTGACCGGCGGACGCCAGCGGTGTACCCCAAGGACAGTCGGCTCGCATGTTACGGACAGCGTGTGGACATTTCCCCGGCGCGGCCACTGTTTCATGTACCACCTTGTTCGCGAAGCACGGGTTAATGTTAGACCGTGTGACATGTTTCGCCGGAATAAGAAGTGATTTAAGGTTGGGGGGATGTGGGGTTGCGCGACCCTCGCGCCTCCCCTGATGTTTTTCCCGCATAGCGCGTCTCCTGTAGTGCGGCTTCGCCGCACACGCGGCGGTCCGAGTGGTACAGGCGCAGTCCGAGAGATGGCGCTAGTGTTGCGCGGCTGCGGGGTTACCCTCGGCGGGAGAGACAAGGCGCGCTCTCTTGGGTTGGAGACAGGAAGCAGCACGGACGTGCCGTGCCGCGGGTGGAGCGACCCTTTTTCCCGGCGGGTCGGGCGACAGCGTGGACGTCCCGCGCGGCGCTGCGACCATGCTTCTGCGAGACCGCCTCGCGTGGCCGCCTTCGAACGCACGACCGTTGGCGTGACCGAACACGCGAACGACCAGGCGTTGGGATCCAGCATGGAGGAACATATTCGCTCGCTCGCGGTGAGTCGGACTTCTAGATTTGTCGCGCGCCCATCGGCATGTTTTGTGGATAGCCACTCGGCTAGCAGCCATTGATCTATGAAAGGTGCAATAAATGCCCTTGTGATGGTTTGCACTACTGTGTTGTCGTTCCTGTGTCCCAAGAGTACGGAGGAGGAGAACCCCGTATCTCCCACAGTATTCAGTGACAGCATTGTAAATATTTTGCCATTGATCATGCGAAGCCTTTTGCAGATATCTGGCTATGCAAAGTCGGCGCGTTAGTGTCATCCGTTCGATATCAACAGTCGTGGGAAACTTCATTTTTGACCGCTGTTCGGAGTCAGTGCGCTGCTGCCTAGATGCCCCGATCTAATCATTCCAGCTACCTGATTCAAGCGCAGGTAGCGCGCGTTTCATGTATAGCCAATATCAACGCGTTAACTGCCAATGTTCATTTATCATATACTGTAAGCTTGTTCACTTACTCCCTTATAATTAGGGTGTAAATTAGAAAGACTGGGGTGTTCCAAGGGTGTTTGCTTGTTGAACAACCTTTTCAGTTAAAAAAGGGTGTTTCAAGGGCGTTTACAAGGGTGAAAAGACAAGTACACCCGCATTACATCCATAAGGGTGTGAAAATTTTAAGATTGTAGCCCGTTGCTTCACCTACTTTATCGCGCCGGCAGCCAGCGTCCGAGGGTAAACAAACTTGACTCCCCTCCGCAATGCCGGCACGCCTAGGGTACACACGCCTACAACACGCGCTAAGACACTTCCTAAGAAAGCCCAGATTTTCTCTCTCGCGCCCGCTCTTACTCGCGCCTGCGCACCATCGACTGGCGATCCCTCAAGTGAACGTCTCGTGACAACACGAAGGAAGGAATGAACACAATCATGTCGCTTTTGTCGAGAGTATGTGCAGTTCGCACATATCAAGTGGCAAAACTACTTTATTGAATAAATAATAACACTCATATATAGTATTTTTAGAGCATTTTGGTTTGATTTGTCCTTTCTAACTGTGAGTACGAGCACACTGTGAGCGAGAGGGCATGTTCACGCTGTTTCCGCTTCCGTTGCTCAAAGGCTATCGAGATTTCGATAGAGTTGTAGGGTGCTCCGTTGACTCGATAGACTATTGACTCGGCGGCCTTCGAAACCGCCCGTGTAGAAGCTGAAACTTGACCTTTGAGTCAACTAACTGACTGTCGGTTGGAAAGCCTTCCAAACACCCGTGTGACACGGGTTTAAATAGTATTCAAAAGCTTGTGTAATGGTCGAACTGCCCCGCGAACAATCGAGCCATCTGTTTTAGTCAGTCCTGTTCTTTCCTTACGACGATTTGTCTTCGAAGACGCGAACACCGGGAGAGTTGACAATGATTTAGCGAACGTGCCGTGAAAATTCATACTTACTGATGCAAATGCCCTGCGATACAAGTTAAAGTGTTCGAGCTTCGCAGCGCGGCAGTGTTTAAGGTTTGCGCATTTGATTATGCAGTCATTTCATCGAGGCGAATGAGTAGACGTCTTTGTGTGTTGGCTTAGTGCATGTCCTCAAACATACATATACTCTTGTGCACTGGATCTCTAAATGAACATAATACATTTGCTCTATTTTACAATAAATCTGGGTGTTTTTATGAATGACTGTTAGTTTTCTGTAACGATTTGCGGAGCTATTCTTAACACGTCCATTTTAATGTTTACTGTTATCGTGGTCATAGATCATTCAGTGTTTTTCAGATTTTTCAGTATTTCATTACCGTGTAGCTTGTAGTTCGATAAATCCTGGTGCAAACTAAACGTGTTTCGAAGTGATGTTGCCTTTACAAGAGTGTAATCACACTGGGAAAACTGTGCTTGACAGCACAAATCTGCATAGATGACATTAAAGAACGGGACATTCTGTTCCTTAAACTCATGAAATTTGTCTAATGTACGAGGGCGAGCTCTTGCTGTGTGCCGGGATGGTTAACGTCACATCCCCTTTTTATCATTATTTAAGGACATAGAGAATGAAAGGGATGAAATAATGTCGCAAGTTTCCAAAGTGTGCAATTCCTGCACTGGGTTCTTAGGTAAACATTTCCAGCTCTCCCAACATCCCATGCAGGACGCGGAAAAGTCGCACAGCGCTAGTAGCATGTTCACGTTGTGCATACTCGCATTGCCACTGTGAATTGTTGGTGAAGCACAGTCTAGCTGGTGGTGCACAGACCCTTGGGAAATCCTCTGATGGTTTATAAGACCACCATTTTTGTTATGTAGTTGAAAAGCTTATCAAAGATGTCCGTAGCATTTCCTTCATAGCTTGTAAAATTCTTTAACGGAATTTTTAGAACTGCGAGCTCATTTGATATCAGTATACGGGCATCTGCACTACTGTCAATTGATAAGGATAGCGCATCACAAATAATTGAACTTGAAACAAGTCCAGCTTTAGTAGTAAAAATGTTTAAGCTGTGCATTTAAAACTTTTTGGGTGTGTGCAAATTGTGCCCTGCTTCTCCTAAACTTCTAATTTAAAGTATATGGGCATGATGTTTTCTTGTTTTTTGTTTGTTTTTGCTTTGAAGTGATATTTTTTGTCTTTTAAACTTCGCATGTACTGGTTGCTGTCATGCCAAGTAGACATAAGCCTATTATCAGCTACCACAATACCCACTGTACTCCCTTTCATATTTAGCATGTAACACTGTAGAAGCTGTGCATGTTTGGTCATCAAGAAATATCACTCCGCATGTTTCATGGTGAAATAGTTTAGAGACCCAGCTGTGAATCAAAAGACCATAGGTTTGACTACTCGCCTCAACGATCCCAGATGAATCCACACAGTGGCAGCTCGTGCATCTCCTGTGCCTTAATAAGCGCAGTTAAAATTTTTTGAAATATATAAAATTCTCCTAGGAAGTGCAGTTACCTTACAAAAATATAAGATAGCATTGCCTTAAACATTAATTACAATAAACACTTCAGTGACGTCATCACAAAAAGTTTCTAATACCATGCATTTCTATTATTAGTTGTTAGCACTCAATATTTGAGAAGTACGAAATATTACGTTACATGGCAGCCTGCAGAGCAAAAAAGCAATTTTTTAACAGCATCTTGTGCACCGTGCGGCATCCCGGAGCCTGAGGGATGTTGTACAGATGCACATCTCTGGCGTCGTCGCACACAATCTTCTCCCACCAGCAGATGATAATATTGACGAGAGCAATTTCAGTTTGGTGCACAAATGTAGATGAGTAACTCGAAACGAAGACATGGATGGAAGCGGCAAGACACGCAAGTGCTAACATTCAACAAATGTTTATTTGAAGCATGACACAACTTATATAGCATGAAGTCAAAGCAAGTGCGCGTGTCAAACTGCCATAACTACAAAAATTGGCTCGAAGAAACTCGAGTTCTTTTCCTAACAATCCTACAAATGGCGAGCTTAAGCATTGTGTGCCCAACCTGTTAATCACTTTGGCCGCAATTGTCAGCCTTACTAAATTTTCTTCATCCTTGGATGTTTCGTCTCGTAGCAGAAGGACAGTCTTCTTCCTACTCATTACAGAATGTGCGCATATCATCCACCGTTTGAAGAAGCTGGTGTAACATCAAAGGAAAAAAAGCTAGTTAATTATTGCGGCCATGGTGATTGACAGGCGGTGATTGACAATGCTTCGAGCACCTATGACATTTCACTACTAAGCTTGAGGGTGCAGTATCGATTTCCAGCCGCGGCGCCCGCATTCCGATGGGGTGAAATGCAAAAACGCCCGCATGCCGTGCATTGGGTGCATGTTAAATAACCCCAGGTGGTCAACATTAACCCGGAGTTTGCCACTACAGTGTGCCTTATAATCAAATTTTAATTTTGGCCCGTAAAACCATAGAATTTAATAAAAATAATGCTAAGCTTGCCATCTGAGGGATTATTAGGAAAAGAAACTGCATTTCCTTGGGTCAATTTTAGATCATTTATGGAAGTCATAGCTGTGTGACATGCACATTTACTTTGAACTCGTGTTCAAATATGTTCCATCATGCTTCAAATAAATGTTTTGAATGTTAGCGCTTGTGTGTCTATCTCCTCTGTCCATGGCTTGGTTTTGTATGCTATTCTTCTACAGACAATTGTGGCAAGCATGCATGCCCACGTTGACATCGCCATGTGCTGTGTTGAGAGCAGTAACCGAATGACGCAGTATGGACTTATATTCACTACAATGGATCAGTGTAACTGCAATTTTCGCACTGTCATTAGTAGGGTCAGGCCTTGAGTGAGTTACTGTCGACCATATGAAAGTATGCCATTGTGAGCCATTTGCGAGATCGAAGCACCCAGTGACCAGTCTTGACACCATGTCTACTGCAAGGCTGTACATATTGTTGCCATCACAGCCTTGCTGAGTCGTGCAAACATTCTCAACTGAGATCTCGAAGAAACTGATGTAGCTACCTCTGTTGCGCACAATTGTAAGCTGAAGCTTTCTTTGCCCACGTGCCAGAGATTTGGCAGGCTGTCGTGCATCTCACAGAGTAAAATGACCCGATCTCGCAGACAAAAAGTGGTGACTTGGTAGGCTTGGAAGGCTAAAACGGAAGCAAACTTATGCTTTGTCCTTGGCCAATAACCAAGTGAACACTCAAGATCAGGCGAATGCACCTGGCGCAGATTTTTAACATTTCTTTAGAGCCGCACATTATTAAGATTTTTATATGAAATAGCTGAATGAAAACTTAAGTAAGCCCTTGATGAGCCATTACCATTGCTGTACTTATAAGGCCTCAAATTTTTGTGATAAGTCTGCAGTTCGCACCTGATTGAATAACATTTATGAGATATTAAAACACTTCAGCCTGAAACACAAATAGTTTTTTTCATTTATGACAAACAGTCTGGCATTTAAGGTTCTGCATGAAGGAAGCCATTGTAGTTCTTGTTCTCAAGGAAATATATTAAAGGATTCATCCATTTGGCTGCTAGCTACATGCTTGTTCTGCTTATTACCTGTCTGTGCAAAGTGTTTGAGAAAATGGGAAATCGTCATCTCCCACACTTGCTTGAAAGCAACAAGCTACTTGATTTATATTAATGCGGGAGGGTAGGTCGAAAGTGCATTTGTGTTGAAGTTCATGTCTGCGCTTGCTTAAATCATTTGGCATCCCTAGCCACCTCGGTTTGCATTATATCAGGTACTGGTCTGCACTCTACCCGCGACAGCAATTGTCTAAGACAGCAGGCAGCATCTGACACATACTCTGTGGGACATAACTAGTGGCCAAAGTTGTATAATCGGCAAGACAGTGGCAATCAGAAGCCAAAAAAGTGGGTGGAAGAGCCTAAGAAAGCTTCCCTTTAAAAATTCTGCTGACGGCTTTTTAAATCTGGAATGTCACTTGACAGCCTCACCATAATAAATGACACATCAACACCAATGCATGGGGTCAGGCATGTGGTATGTTTTTGCATTTGCCAGTTCTGGGCTTTCTTGAAAACAGTCATATAAAAGAGTCATATAAAAGGCTGTGTGAAAGTGTTATTACTCCAGTGCAGATTTAAAAAAACAATTATCCACTCATTAGAGAAACACATACTGATGCCTTCTGCGTATTGCTGCTAGCAATCTCAAGATTGTGTTTCCACACTGACAGCTTCATTTTTCTTTAAGGACTTGCCGAATGTTTGCTGGAACATGCTGCTATCGTTGCGTCTAAATATTTGGAAGTGCAAAGGTGCAGCGTATTTTAAGCTACTCACCTTGCTCCGTTGTATTCATCACAGTAACGTACATTGCTTAATTTGTCCTAATGCAAAGCTTTGCATGGTACAGGCGCAAATGCGTGTCGTTTGAAAGGGGACAAGCTATTACATATCTTAATACCTTATTACTTTATTTAAATTACAGTTCCGGTCATTTCTTTCCTTCTGCAAGGAGTCGGTACTAACACATGGCTGGGCATTTGTGTGCAGATATTGAGGTATGTATTGGCAAAAGTAAATGGGTTTGGAATTAAAAAAAAGCGTTATCGTGCCAATGACTGGCCTCTAGAATATTCAGCGTATTGTATCATGGTCTGTAAAATAAACCTGGTTTCCACCCCTTACCACAGGAAGTGTTCTTGTTTCATAGCTATGGAACTTTTTCAACATTCCTTCTTTTCAAAATTTTTTTTCAGCATTTCTCACCAAAATGCACTGATGTTTTAAGTAGCTTTAAAAATTACTTTTTTCACACCTACCATTTTAAGATTTTGCAAAATTGCAGGCCTCTGAAACCAAATGATACTTAGTATGTGCAGTGATGCCATCTTTGTTCAATGCAGTGTGGTTTCTTGTGAAGTGAGCTCACTTTGTGTTATTGTTCCTTAATTGAGGTTTGTGGATATTTGCAATGTAGCTATGAAGCACAATCTCACTGGTTGTTCCCAGATTGTTTAGCGCAGCCTTCTTGTACAGTAGACAGCGATAACAGTAGGCTATCAGTATCAGTAGACAATATGTTCATTATGGTTACTAGCATTAAGACATTGGTGTTTTTGCAGCATGATGACAACCTGCTGAGGTGGTCCAGGGCAGCCAATGACGGAATGTGCACCTGTAAGATCATTGCAGAATGCAGCATCATGATTGTGGCTTGACTGAGAAATCTTGCTTAAGAAAATGCCTCGTGCAATCTTTTGGTGCTAATTTTAGTTTGAATGCGAAGCAAGCAAACTGCATCTCAAGTTTTCAACCATCTCATCGCATTTCATTTGCTTGAAATACTTCCGCCCTGGTATCTCGATATTCAAACAGTAGGCGAATTGCCCAAGGAAAACACTCACAGGCTGTGCAGTGACAGGCCACAAGTCTGCAATACATCCACATTACGTACACGTACAGTGTACTCTCTGTTAAGCTGAAATTAAAAGAGAAACAAAGCTGCACAGTTTTGTTGTGTGCACCTGTAGAAGTCAACACAAACTAGTCTTACAGGAAGAAGGTAATACACAGCCTGTATTTGCTTATTGATAACTGTAATGTGCACACTCACTGCGACATAATTCAGTGGTCAGGATAAAACACTTTCCAAACTTGCTCAAAATACTTCAGAGGACTTGTACAGACAATACAGTAAACTGCTATTGTGTGTTATTGGTGATGCCTCAGAATCAGCATGCTTGCTGTCATCTTCAGCAGCAGCACCTTGTAGTAGTGCCTCAAGGAACTCAGCAGTTGCTTTCTCCACTGTTCCAACGAGTTCACTCTTGCGTGCCCTTAAATGTTACATTTTTCTAAACTCTTAAAAACACACAGGCGCCGTTCGGACAACTGTAATGACTTCATGTTCCCTCTGTGTAGAGCTTTTTGTTCATGTTGGTTAAGTTTGGTCTAATGAAAAACAAGTGTAAGCCTTCAAAGCCAGCTTGCATTAAGTGTCTTGTTTGTACTGTGTAATAAATATGGCTAACCAGATCCATTGAGCTTAGCAGAAACCCACTGCACATCTACCAGCAGCGTGCCCCATCCAATTGAACAGCACGTCTGCATATAATGGCTATTTGTACTGTACACATACACTTACAAGCAGCACGTGTGACCAGCTCAGAGGTGCCTCTCGCGCTCTAACGTACACACCATCCGATTGGACATCACGTCTGCATGTAATGTCTATATACACTGTACACACACACTTACAAGCAGCACGTGTGACCAGCTCAGAGATGCCTCTCGCGCTCTAGCACACCACCATCCAATTCACAGTCGCACTGCTGCACATAATATTGTGCATCCATTTGCAACACCACACTGCACACAACTAGCCTGGAAATGCTTCTCATGCCACACTGATAATACTTAACTATAGACGTGCGCACGCCAAGTTTCATCATAGACGCCAGCGCTCGTTTCTCCCCTGGCGGAACGATTTCACCTCCAAAGGGTGTAGGTTTCCGCCGCCGGTATAAGCCTGTTTCACATGATGCGATTTTCGTCGCACCGGAAGTGCGATTTCCGTCGTTTGCGATGAAAATCGCAGTCGCAGTGCCGACCCCCCGATTTTCGGCTGCGACCAACCGGTTGGTCGCACAGTCGCACCGTCGCACCGATCGCTGCGATTTTCCGTCGAAATTGCGCGGAGAGCTGTCAACGGAGCTATTTCGCCGGTTTGTTTTGGAAAATGGCTTCTGGCACGACAAGTGCAATGCGCGGAGACGTGGATTGTCGAATTCGGTACGTACGCGAAGGGAGAATAAAAAACTTGTACCGCATATTCGATTCTCCCATTTATGTACATTTGTCGACACGATACGCAGCAAATAAAGTGCATTTTCACGTTTGCTTCGTACGCCTTTGTGAGTTGTCAGTGCTAGGAGGTGTTCGATCCCCAGCAGACGACGAGGTCGTCACAATTTTCTTTTGTTGAGTAGCATGCAAAAATCGCGCTTACGGAGCAGCTTGAATTATTTCAACCTCGGCAAGGGCAAATGACAAGACAGCAAAGTACCCGAAGTTTCAACGTTGCGCTGAACGCGGTACCGTTCAGCTGCATTTTCTTGTCGGTTTTCAAGCATGAATTTCCCGATGCATCTTGAAAGCTTATCTTGCCTCTTATTAAATTTGACAGAGCAAAAGTGTAAGCTGTCGTAATGAATTTGCTACGATAGCATTAAATCCGTGGCTTGAATAAAATATTACATGCGCGTTAAGTTGCACCTCTTCTCTGGAGAATTTTTTTTTCTTGCACAGAAACCAATAAACATTGACTATGTTGCGGACTTTGTATCCTTACTGCATCTGTATGAACACTTGCTCTGCAAGTAATTAACTGTACAGCTAGTAGATTAAGTAAATTGCTTGCTATAGTGGCACAGTGACAACGTACCCTCCTGCACAATCATGTAGAACTCGTGCAACAATGCGAAAACCAGGCAAACGGCCTGTTCTTGTGGGGATAAAACAGTATAAAACGACACGCTGAAGAAAAGTAAATCAAAACTGTGCAGTGAAGTCAGCCAGTAGAAGCAGTTCTTGCACGTTCACAGCTGATCAAGTGTGCAGAAACATTCATGCCTTACATGTTTCTAATAAGTTTGTGATCACATATATTGGTGTGTAAACCCATGTAACGATATCCGCTGGGATTACTATCTTTATAAGTAATGAACTACCATGCTACTTGCAAGAACATATATCACCCGAGGATTTTAGAACAAATTTCTGCATTTCAACTATACACAACATGTGGTTTATTCAATAAAAGACCACAAACTGGGCTTGTTTGCAGTGACAAACTTATTCCAAACTTTACTTACATACAGGCAAGAAAAAAAATTATAGACAGACATATCGTTCTTCAATTTGTTCACCTGCCACTGTGGCTATAGCATTCTGCTGCTAACACAAGACGAGGGGTTGATTTGCCAGCCATGGAAGTCGTATTTTGATGGGAGTCATAGGTGAAAAAAAAAGCTCTTGCACTTAGATTTAGTTCATCACCTTTCACTGAACCCTTACACTTCAAAATACTATTGCATAGGTGGGCATGCTTATGCACCAATAGAAAGCAAAGGGCAGAATTGTAAAACAACCATCTTTCGTGATAATTCGAGTGTGTAAATATTCATTGGATCAATATGTATTGTTCAACAGCACTGCACAAATAAGCATGATCAGGTATAGCAAGTAGGAAGCTGGTTCTACAGATGTATAAATGTCAAGGCATGAATGCTCATGCTACGTCGCACACATAGCACAAAGAAAACCTTTTTCAAGAGTTGTCCCTTCTGGCAGATATGAGTGGGCCATAAGCAGCAGAAACTTTATTGCAGGACATTGTGTAATACCGCTTATGAAGGAATGAAGAGAGTGAAGAGGCTTTTAACAGCAGTACCTCATGCTACTCTAATAAGAACGATGAGCAAAAACATTTCTGGTAGAGCACTTAAACAGTAAATTTCTGAAAGACAGAAAATTCCAGGTGAGAGTTGGAGGTACATTTGGCCCACACACACCAACAACGCGGGCATACTACAAGAAACACTACAGCCTATGGTGTATTACAGTCTGTGGGAAAGCTATCTTATACAGAAATCAAGAATGATGCAACAAGCCCTCAAAAACACTGCAGACTTTCTTGGCCAGTCTGGCCTCTCGCTTTCTGATAAGTCAGCTCATATCGACGGCGGAAAAAAAAAAGACTAGAATCAAGAACTGCCCCAGATTACACATTGTGATCCACATAGCTGGACAAATATGCCTGCAAGTCAACATCTACAAATCCTCAGCTAGTGTAAGCCCATGACGGCAGAGCCAGCACGTGGGTGAAACAATTATGCAATGCCTGGACGCAACTTCCACACCTGGTGAAAAGAATAATCTCGAAATAATGGGGGTGTACGAGTGGATACTATGGAAAATCACAGATGCTGTGCTTGTGTCCAAGGTATAGTACGGTATGAATTACCAGCAGCACACAAAAAAGACAACTGATCGAATACAGGCATCAGGTAGTAATAATAGGTCTTTCCAACTTTACCATGCTTGAAGACCTCTATGAGAAAGAGCTAACGAACAAGCACCTAGACAGAGTAGAGTTGCAGCCTGCAGCAAAATTCTTTGTCTCAAGAGCTCAGAACCTCGTCCCAACATACTATGCCAACTAGCATATGAGATGCAAAGATGACTACCGCTCCCTTCAGAAACACAACCTTGGGAGTACCTGAACTTGAAACACAACAGGCCCATATCGTGAAATATGGGGGCAAAAATTAGGCCAGGAGACTATATGCAACTGCCAAACACACAGAGGAGGTTGCTAATCATGAAGATGCAAGCAAACATAAGGCACATATAGTACACTGATCTGGCAATAGCAGTGTAACAGTAGAATGACACTACATAAAACTAAACCCCATATAAGTGAGTACCACTCCAGGTCATCCTACACCTGTAAAAACTGAAATGAAAGCATTCAAAGCAGCACTTGTAGTGCAGATTACACCCTGTACAACACCCTGCATGGATTCACCAGAAACTGTCTGGGCCAGCACATCATACAAGATTGTCAGGAAAATCAGGAGATTGACACGCGACTTGCAAGCACATGGCCAGAAATTAAATTACAGGATACATAGCCATGCAGATATTCCAGGACACAAGCGGGCTTATAAGCCCGACACAATAACTGAAAACTAGATGAGTTTGTGTGTATTCATTATTAACTAAAGCGCAACAGATTTCCCCAGAAAACGAAATACATCTTTGAAGGATAGATAAAAATTGGTGCTTGATGCAGCCAAACATAAATAAAAATGCTACAGAAAGAAAATAGAGAAAAATTCCAAGTGCAGGAAAAAATCATTACAATTGCCAATCCTGCATGCCAGCACCTTTCAAGAAACACTGTTGTTATTCCAATAGACAGACTGACAGCTTGCTGATGCAAGCACATTCTTCCAGTTCCATGCCATTGGGAAAAAAATGAGTTTCCTGGAAGGTAGCCACATGCACACTTGGTGATCACAATGTTCTTTTTCCCTGGACTTGTATATCTATATGTATTTTCTCCCTTTCCTGCTTTTATGTTTGGTTTCATCAAGCACTAGTCTTTATCAGGTTTTATTGCTGTACTACTTTGTGGTAACCTTTATAGATCACTGCATTTTCACAATAAACCTTTTAATTAGAAGTTAACGTACCCTGTTCTTACTGCTTCACACTGTACAGTCTTGCTACATTGGCCAAATAAAAGATTTTATAAGGTATCATGAGGGCCATTAAAGTGACTTGTTGCAGTCTAAAAAAAATATGAATAGCCTGGCTGCAAATGGCACCAGAGAACACATAGGACGAACAAGAAAATCGAGATGATCTAACAACCAAAAGTTTAATGTACACACCGAGTAAACGCTCGCTGACAAGCAATAGACTGAACATACACGAAAAGGAGAAGCAAAAATTCATGTGCGTTTCCTGACAGGAAATGCATCCATTTCTAACGGAGGCCGTGCTGACAAGATTAACCCAGCATTTTTAGATCTACAGCTTCCGTAATTTCTCGAGGCAGCCGATCTGCACAGAATGCTAGCTTCTTCCTCTACAATGCACGCTCAGATGTGGAGAGTGCATTGTAGAGGAAGAAGCTAGCATTCTGTGGAGATCGGCTGCCCAGAGAAATCATGGAAGCTGTAGATGCAAAGACACTGGGAGAATCTTGTGTCAGCATGGCCGCTGTTACACTTTCAGAGATGGATGAGTTTCCTGTTGGGATCAGTATGGACACACATCAGATCTTGCTTCTGCTTTTTGTGTAAATTCGATTTATTGCTTGTCAACCAGCATTTACTCGGCATGTTCAATAAACTTTCATTTGTTTATACACCTCATGATTGTCTTGGTCTCTAGCAGAAAGGTGTTCATTCTTTTTACAGTGAAGCTGTATATGCCTAGGCGAAACACTCGTGGTCCGATCCCAAAAACCCTACTGTAGGGGTATGAGCCATTGTTTAAGGGGGTGTAAGCCATTGCATTCGCCTTGCATGATGGACAGAGAAATTTCATGTTGGGTAGACATAGAAATGCTTATGCATTTCAAACATACATTTATCTGCGTATTATTGCAGGGAAGGGACACAGAGGGGGATGGGGTTAAGACAAGATCATGATGTCATTATTATCTCGCAGCAAAGGTGTGGTGGGCCATTGGCTAGACCGATAGTGACGTCGTTTCTCTCTAGCAGCAGAGCGCGCATGCAGCAGTCTCTCTCCGACTTCCCAATAGGTTCGAAAATGTGTCCCTGTATTTAATTAAATGAAATGTGCAGCCCCGGTGTGTCACTTGGTAACTACAGTGCATAACTGAGTCATAAACATTATGATTAACGCATTACAAAACGCAAGTGCGTAACATAATTCAGAAAGACTTTGATGGGCCCGCTGGATTAACACAATGAACCACTCATTGCACTTTCCATGATGGTGATCTTGCAAAGTGCAATGTGTGGCATTCCAAATAAACAATGTGATAAACCCAAGCCAAACATGTGCATAACCTCATTAAGAAACACAGACATAACCAATAATATAGAAAGACCTGAATAAACCATTGGAATTAACCCAGTGATAAACACCGGGGCCGCACATTTCAGCTTCGCTGGCTTACAGTCTGTACAGGGTGCATGGGCAGTAACTTTTTCTGTTATTGATTGTTAAGTATTGTATAATGTTGTGCCAGTAAAACACGTTGGGCTAGTTGGTGCAATGTATTGGTACTGCTCTTATTGCTGTTTTTTGTCTTAATGTTGTGCCCTTCTTCCTTTTGTAACAACTTTTTTATTCCCCCTTGTATAATACTCCAACCTTGCAGCCTGCGAGGTATATAAATAAATAAATAAGTACATAAGCACGTCATTCATTCATCTGCATACACCTCACACCATTCCTTGCTCAACAAACGTCACTGTGTTGATGTCTCACAGCGTGCATGTACATCAACTGCCGTTTGCATTTCGGTATGGTTTGTGAACAGTGTAATGCATAAAGATTACATGACATTAAGGTTGTGACCTATGCGGTGCATAAGCAAACCTTGCAAAAGATGACATGTTGGATGTTGAAAATAAGACAAATTGTATATATTGCAGTTACTTTAACAGCATTTAATTGACCACTTGACAAAAACTTCACTTCGCATAGATTCCAACACGTACACTGCATCTGCAGTTTTTTTTTTTTTTGCTTATTAATGTGGTCGTTACTGCATGGCCACATTGCAGATTTGAAAACAAAGTTAAATAAATCTGTTGTTGCAATATGTGTAGATCACTGCGATTGTAACACCAGAACTTGATACAAACATGCACACTATAGGATGCCGACAAATGCTCAGGACAAACTCTAGAATGTTTGCATTCTGATACTTATGAAAGTGAACGGTTTCATTCCATGGCTGTTAATGAGAGGGAGAGAGAAAACTTAAATGTGTTCGTGGAACAAAAACGCATTGATAAGCTTAGAGATATAGTAATTGCTTAACACTCTCGAACTGAATAATTATAGCTTGCTATTGACATTGAATCAGCCTTTCGACAGCAAGAAAAGGAATCAGTTTTTCCAGCTCTGAACAGCAGGAAGTGCAAGCAGGCATAAAATTCTGCCACTATAATCTGTTTAGGAATATTAAATTGGAATAAACATTGAGACTTGCATTTGTACTTTCTCTGGCTGAGCAACCTAGTTTGAAATGACTCCCATAAGCATGTCGTAACAATGTTGATCTAATACATGTTAAATGCATGACTAGCTTAAGGAATCTGGATGATTGCTATAAATTACAGCGAAGGAACTATAATGTTTTATAACATTAATAATATAATAATAATATTTATTTCCACAAGATAGGCTAACCGTGAGCGGCGTGCGAGGCTGAGCAGAAAGCCGAAAAATTCTACGGCAAGTGCGCCTACCGTCGGCCTAGGATCCTGCATTATGAATAGCGCGTATTGATATGGTCTTCTTGTTAGAAGTTCCGAGTATACTACCAGCGCGAGACACAAAGTGGACGAGAAGCGTGTCTTTTATAATGCTGTGTTACAACGTACAGGTTTCTACAAAAGTGACGGTAACTGCTCGAAACATTTGATGCGTCGGCTTTTGCGCCTTTAGAAATGTTTAGAGAGGGCTCCCATATATATATTCGCAGCGCAAGCACGGCGATGGATGAACCAGGCTAGCGCTAAGGTTGAATTTCACAACACAATTTTCATTCCACGTCCAGTAATCACACAGATCATTTGAGGCTTCGTTCAGGGGCACACGCGGGCTTTCGGGTTGGTGCTTCTTGTTGCTTTTGGCGCAAGAATATGGCTAGGAGCAGGCACCACATAAGCGCAATTACGGGCAATATACACGCATCATTTCTCCAGGAGCTGACGCCGAGCACGGGTAGCGCGAGGATCTTGTTGGGCTGACAAGAGAACTTCGTGGCAGCCGAATTCCGAATACTGCATATACGGTGAGGGTAGCTATATGAACTTGTCGATAGGTCATCTTGTAGATTGTTGTAGCGCAGGCAGAACGAAACGGTCATAGAAGGTAGATAAGACAACACACAGCGCTGAACCACCTGCGAACAGCTGTTTACGTGCGCGATGTCGCACTGAACTACAGAAACCGCCGTCGCGCATTCCAAAACAAATCTTAACTAACGTTTTTAAATTAGTAAACGTACATATTATTTGCTTCTTATCAAGAGAAGTCAATAATATTATAGTGTCAACGTTTTATTCACTACAATTAAAGAATTATGCAGCGTGTGCCACGAAACCTGGCAGTCAGCAACCCTGGGCGTCGCACCAGTCGCATTGTTGAAATCGCAATCATGTGAAATGAGCCCTCTAAAAATCGCATTGCGACGTGTGCGACAGCACCGATTTTCGTCGTTGCAGTCGCAGCATGTGAAACAGCCTATACCCTTCACGGTCGCGCCCGCGTTCAGTTCGCGCTGCGCGCGAAACGTCTCTTCTTTGCGATGGCACCTCTTCCGATGACTGGAAATTATTATTGTGTTGTTCGACAGCCATGTAAACACGAAAGGGTTGATGCCACCAGGGAAATTTTGCCGATTTACAAGAAAATGGTACGAAAAAAGCAGACGACAGACATGGATTACTGCGGTGCGCCGAATGAAGTAAACAACTGACAAACGAAGCGAGCTCGTTCATTGATCACTCGTGAGTGTATGATGGTTTTTATATGTAACCCACATGAATTTCATGATTACTCGGTATATAATCGTTTTATTCACATAAAAACTTTCAATTGTTCGACCAGCGCTTGTCCTGTCTTCTTTCTCGTGTTTCGTATGTGTGTGCGCTGCCCAAGAATGGAGACCACTTCTGTTGCATGCGCTAGCAGTGGCCGAAGTTCACGCGTGCCGAGAAATTGAATATGTGTGCGATGCATTGAACACGACCGGAGTTCATTCCTGCATCACCACTGCACCGATCGATCGAGTTAATAGATGATACACGCCCGCGTCTTGGTCGCGCTGGCATTGCTGAAGCAGAAATGATTACTAATACTTTAAACTTCCGTTTCTTGGGCTCTGTTAAAAAAATGGCCAAGCTATTTCCATTGCTGCCTCTATTCTATATTGTAGGGACGTACTAGTTAAAGTTGTGTGCGCATGTCGTACTTGTGCTATGCGGCGATATATTTTGTTTATTTACGCACAGTGTCGATGGAAGTCCGTTGTCTCCATCAGAGACAACAAGGATTTGCAGCAAACATTTTGTGGGAAACTGCAAAAATGAGTTTAGCTAACACGCATCGTATATGCAGACGATTTTTCCGGCGGCACATACGATGTCGTTTCCAATTACCTGCTCAGCATCGCTTACATAGCTAAGCAGACGCTGCCCTTTCGCCGCATTGCAGCCACAAAAATAATCGTCAAGCGTACCGATCTTCTTAAAGGCAAATAGAAGCGTGTACGTGGTCCTTCGAATAAAACGTCCGCGCACACGCGCGTAGGCACAGACCGCGCGCGGTACGAAACGTGCCCAAACACGCGCAGTGCAAGAGGCAATCAAGACGGTGCGAACAAGAGATGGGAGAGGCGTACCACCCGCCAGTTGAATTTTGCCCCGCATGCGGCGCTCTCAATGCCGGCGCAGCAGCGCCGCTCGCGGTGCCGTTCTTGTCTATGCCATAGTGCAGGCAAAGCATGCCTTGCTTATGACAACCATACTCTGCCTGTCTAAACAAAAACAGCATTTTCCCTAGCTTTCTACAAAACAACTAAGCTACTATCACACTACTACTAAGCTTACTTTGCTGGCGTGCAGTAATGATAGTCATTCCTAGTATGAATAAATAAGGTTTTGCTGTTCATTTCCCCACCTAAAAGATCCCGCTTTATTGCTTATTGCTCCAACATAGTTGGCCGATGACCTAGTGCCATTTTAGATTTGCTATTTTTGAGTGCTGCATACCTCTGCTGTTTCTGAAGGTTTTTGTTTGCAGGCACCAATCTAAGCTTTCCTGCAGACTGTCTCACGTCTGCAAGCTTGTGCTTTTTAACTAACTTCGTTAAGTCATGTTTGTGCTCTGCATGATGCCTTGAGCACTGGCCATTAAGCAGCTGGGATCATCAATGGCACAAAAACTCTGACAACTATTATTAAAAGAGACACCGGAGTAACTGGCTTCATGGTTCGGCAACTTGCGTGACTGCAACTCCATCAAAGCAACAGCATGAATGTGCTTGCACATGTGCACATATGTTACATGGTCGTCAAGGCGTACATGTGTACATGTTATGGCAAGCCTCACAGTGCTTGCAATGGAGCTCACAACCTGTGCAAGTCCTGGCAGTCTTTTTCACAATGTGATGAAATTTAACTATGCTCTAGATTTTACCTGCCGTACACCATCTCCCACTCTGTCAATATCGGATGTCTGAATATCAACACCTGCTTTGTGCTTTTTGAAGATAGCAGATTTGCAATGGTCAACTTTGCCTTTTATAAGTGCAAAAGTCATGTTGAAAAGTTTGTCAGCTGTCAAGGTAAAAAGTACATAGATTAGCTTGTCCAGCCGCACATCTACTTGGCCACCAAAGAAGGAGTACTTCAGAGTCTTGTGCATTGATTCAATGTGATTGTTTGTTGTTAAGCCCACCTGCTTTCTATAGCAATATGCCCACTGAAGTACTCTCTTAGCATAAGTTTTCTCAAAGTATTTAGTAAAGCTTTCCAGATCCTCTAGATCTTTGGAAGCAGGGTTATTCTGTGTGTGCAACCTGGAAGGTAGGTTAAGAAATTCTTTTACTTTCTCATCTATTTCTGTTTCGTGTGCATTGATTAGTGCGTGCAAGGTTTCTCTTGTGACACTCCTGTACTTGATGTTACTAATCATATTGACATGTGTACTTGTCTTTATCGGGCGACACGTTTCACCGCCTAACAAATGTTACCGCACGGCGCAGGACGCGCCTGCATGTATCGGAAGTTTCTGGAATGTTATCGATGGTTCCGTCCGCTGTCTGTGATCGAACCTTGTGAAAACTGGTTGCATGTGTGCGCGACACGAATAATGTAGAACTTTGTGGAAGACACGCGGGTCACAGCGATTAGTCTGGAACATGCGACTATTGACGTATAAAAGCCGACGCGCTTGACCCATTGACCAGATTTTCGACGATCGCCGACCGTGTTCGCCGCTATCGTTGCGTTATATTTATAGCCTGTTTTGTGGGCACAGGTTCGTCCATAAAAGTTCCTGTTGTCTTTCACAGTATTGCTACTGTGTTCTTTATACGTCACTACCACGTGACATCTGGTGGAGGTGCTTTACGTTCATGTACCGGACGCCCCCGACAAGCCGTAATCCAAGCCAGGACCGAAAAGACAACACCAACGTCGTCCCGAAACATCGAGCAAGCCGCAGGCTACAGCAGCTGCCCCCGGAACACGGTCTTCTACCAGATACGACCAAGAAGACAGTCTAAGAAGATTGTCATGAAACGATCAAGAAGACATCCCCAATGGCAGCCGCAGCGGCCCCAATAATTCTTCAGCAGCCCAGGGAACTACCGACGTTCCGCGGTTCCACATTTAATAATAAGACTTTATTCCACAAAGTCACAAAAAAGCAGCGTACATAACAGGCCTGCCAAAGCCACACAGGGCTTGAGCGGCAGTGCCTGGCAGGCAGCGGAACAAGCACTTATTCAATTGACGTGTACTTTTCACATTTAAAGTAGTATATGAGGAAGAAAAAAAAATTACGAAGCAAAAAAAAAAAAACTAATGATTCCCTGAGAGAACTAGTCAATTTGCCTGAGTGCCTTTTTTAACTTGTATTTTGTTCGAGCGCGCAAGGCGGTTTGAGACAATTTGTTAAAATATACAGGAACATAGTAGTCTCGCATTCTCCTGCCATATCTTGTACAACGCCTGGGTTCGAGGTAAAGATTCTTAGGCCGCAAACAACGTGAGGGAACGTACTTCACCCTGAAATTACTTTCCTAGAAATGTTTTAGCACAACAGTTTCCAGCAGTAGTTGATTAAAGTCTGGCATAAATAAGGTTTTGAAAACATCACTTTTCTCATGAAGATTTAAATCATAGCTGATGTTCTTTAGTATAGAACGGAGAATGGAGTTGACCCTAGTTTGCCAACGAATTGCACAATGACCATAAACTGTTATGCCGTACCTTAATACACTATAACACAACGCATGTACCACAACGGAAAGCTGGCTGAAGACGTATGAGAGGATCGCTACGTTTAACAGCTGGGAGAGCGACGACAAGCTGCGACATGTCTATTTCGCATTGGAGGACGCCGCCAAGACGTGGTTCGAGAATCGAGAAACCACCATGACGACGTGGGACCTGTTCCGAAGCGGCTTCCTGCAAACATTTACAAGCGTCGTGCGAAAAGAGCGAGCCCAAGCTCAACTGGAGACCAGAGCGCAGCTGCCGAATGAGACGATCGCGATCTTCACTGAGGAAATGAGCCGTCTGTTCCGCCACGCGGACCCGGAAATGCCCGAGGAGAAGAAAGTCCGCCTACTGATGCTTGGTGTAAAGGATGAACTTTTCGCCGGAATGGTAAGAAGCCCACCGAAGACCGTCGACGACTTTCTTCATGAGGCAGCGAGCAACGAGAAGGCACTGGAAATGCGGAACCGCCAATTCGACCGCCGCACCAAGCCAACAAGCTACGCCGCAGTTCAATCACTGGCCACCGACGACCTGCGCGAGACCATCAGGGCAGTCGTACGAGAGGAGCTTCAGAAGATCTTCCCTTCATCGCAATCTCAAGTGACCTCAATCGCCGAAATTGTCAAAGAGGAAGTTCAGCGATCGCTCGGAGTCCCCGAGGTGCAACCACAATCATCGCAGCCCCAGCCAGAAGCGATGACCTACGCCGCCGTCGCACGCCGTCAAGGCCCCCCTCCGCGACCGCACCAGGGCCCTGTGACGCCGCAATTCCATCGCCCGCCGCCGCCGCCGCCGCCGCCAGCATGCCTACCCGTCGCCCAGCGCACCTACGCGAGGAAGACGGACATTTGGCGAGCCCCCGACCACCGCCCGCTCTGCTACCACTGCGGAGAAGCGGGTCACGTCTACCGACGATGCCCATACGGGGAGATGGGACTGCGAGGCTTCGCCGTCAACGCTCCCCGCCCGCAGCAAGATGAACGCCCTCGCGATATCACCGACTACCTCGCCGCTACTCAGTGGAGCTCTCGACGACCGTGCCGTTCGCCGTCATCATCATCATCATCATCAGCCTGGTTACGCCCACTGCAGGGCAAAGGCCTCTCCCATACTTCTCCAACAACCCCGGTCATGTACTAATTGCGGCCATGCCGTCCCTGCAAACTTCTTAATCTCATCCGCCCACCTAACTTTCTGCCGCCCCCTGCTACGCTTCCCTTCCCTTGGGATCCAGTCCGTAACCCTTAATGACCATCGGTTATCTTCCCTCCTCATTACATGTCCTGCCCATGCCCATTTCTTTTTCTTGATTTCAACTAAGATGTCATTAACTCGCGTTTGTTCCCTCACCCAATCTGCTCTTTTCTTATCCCTTAACGTTACACCTATCATTCTTCTTTCCATAGCTCGTTGCGTCGTCCTCAATTTGAGTAGAACCCTTTTCGTAAGCCTCCAGGTTTCTGCCCCGTAGGTGAGTACTGGTAAGACACAGCTATTATACACTTTTCTCTTGAGGGATAATGGCAACCTGCTGTTCATGATCTGAGAATGCCTGCCAAACGCACCCCAGCCCATTCTTATTCTTCTGATTATTTCCGTCTCATGATCCGGATCCGCCGTCACTACCTGCCCTAAGTAGATGTATTCCCTTACGACTTCCAGTGCCTCGCTGCCTATTGTAAATTGCTGTTCTCTTCCGAGACTGTTAAACATTACTTTAGTTTTCTGCAGATTAATTTTTAGACCCACTCTTCTGCTTTGCCTCTCCAGGTCAGTGAGCATGCATTGCAATTGGTCCCCTGAGTTACTAAGCAAGGCAATATCATCAGCGAATCGCAAGTTACTAAGGTATTCTCCATTAATTTTTATGAACGCTGTGAATAGCATTCCAACGCTGTGAATAGCATTGGAGAGATCGTATCTCCCTGCCTGACGCCTTTCTTTATTGGGATTTTGTTGCTTTCTTTATGGAGGACTACGGTGGCTGTGGAGCCGCTATAGATATTTTTCAGTATTTTTACATACGGCTCGTCTACACCCTGATTCCTTAATGCCTCCATGACTGCTGAGGTTTCGACAGAATCAAACGCTTTCTCATAATCAATGAAAGCTATATATAAGGGTTGGTTATATTCCGCACATTTCTCTATCACCTGATTGATAGTGTGAATATGATCTATTGTTGAGTAGCCTTTACGGAATCCTGCCTGGTCCTTTGCTTGACAGAAGTCTAAGGTGTTCCTGATTCTATTTGCGATTACCTTAGTAAATATTTTGTAGGCAATGGACAGTAAGCTGATCGGTCTATAATTTTTCAAGTCTTTGGCGTCCCCTTTCTTATGGATTAGGATTATGTTAGCGTTCTTCCAAGATTCCGGTACGCTCGACGTCATGAGGCATTGCGTATACAGGGTGGCCAGTTTCTCTAGAACAATCTGCCCACCATCCTTCAACAAATCTGCTGTTACCTGATCCTCCCCAGCTGCCTTCCCCCTTTGCATTACTCCCAAGGCTTTCTTTACTTCTTCCGGCGTTACCTTTGGGACTTCGAATTCCTCTAGACTATTTTCTCTTCCATTATCGTCGTGGGTGGCACTGGTGCTGTATAAATCTCTATAGAACTCCTCAGCCACTTGAACTATCTCATCCATATTAGTAATGATATTGCCGGCTTTGTCTTTTAACGCATACATCTGATTCTTGCCAATTCCTAGTTTCTTCTTCACTGTTTTTAGGCTTCCGCCGTTCCTGAGAGCATGTTCAATTCTATCCATATTATACTTCCTTATGTCAGCTGTCTTACGCTTGTTGATTAACTTCGAAAGTTCTGCCAGTTCTATTCTAGCTGTAGGGTTAGAGGCTTTCATACATTGGCGTTTCTTGATCAGATCTTTCGTCGCCTGCGATAGTTTACTGGTATCCTGCCTAATCGAGTTACCACCGACTTCCATTGCACACTTCTTAATGATGCCCACAAGATTGTCGTTCATTGCTTCAACACTAAGGTCCTCTTCCTGAGTTAAAGCCGAATACCTGTTCTGTAGCTTGATCTGGAATTCCTCTATTTTCCCTCTTACCTCTAACTCATTGATCGGCTTCTTATGTACCAGTTTCTTCCGTTCCCTCCTCAGGTCTAGGCTAATTCGAGTTCTTACCATCCTGTGGTCACTGCAGCGCACCTTGCCGAGCACGTCCACATCTTGTATGATGCCAGGGTTAGCGCAGAGTATGAAGTCTATTTCTATTGTTGTGTTCATATAGGAGGTTGTGGCCAAGTACTGCACCAGGGTGGCCAATCCTGCTCTGGTGAGGGAGTGCGTTACCGGTTCTGGTCACCGGGATCAGGCCACACACCAGGCCTGTTTGTGCAATTTTATCAACACGCGGATTTTTTTTTTTTTTAATCCGGTGGAAAATTGCCGGCACCGGGATTCGAACCACGGACCTCTTGCACGCGAGGCGGGTGTTCTACCTCTACGCCACCGCTGCACCTTCTTTCGCCGTCACCAGGCCGCTACCTGTCGCCGCAGCGCCGTCCATACACTGGCCCAGCCGGGGCCGGTCCGTGAGCCCATACCCGGAAAACTAAAAGCAGCAACCGATGGAGGTGCGGTTGCTGTTCGTCGAACTGACGAAGATCCTCCGCCGCCGACGAAGGCGCCGAAGAATCTACCTCGACGACATAACGACACGTCGCCGTCCCGAAGAAGTCCGGAAGCAAAGAATACGACGACGAAAGACGAGCTGACGACGTCACATACCAGCCACAGGTCAACGCGACGCAGCCGTGATCCGACGCCAATACCGAACTGTAATGCAAAACAAAGAACCACCGACCTCGACGTGCTTCTCGACGACCACGCAGTCTCTCGACGACCACCGCCTTAGTCGACACAGGGACTGATTACTCCGTCATGAGAGGACACATCGCCGCCCACTTGAAGAAAGTTAAGACTACGTGGGAAGGCCCTCAAATTCGGACCGCTGGATGACACCTCATAACGCCGACTGGAATGTGCACGACAAGAATTACCATTCACGACCGGACTTACCCTGCCACCTTCGTTATCCTCCAACAGTGTTCACGAGACGTCATTCTCGGCATGGACTTTCTGAACCAACACGGCGCAATCACCGACCTGAAGTCGAAGTCAATAATGCTGTCGGAAGATCATGCGATACCGCCGGAGAGCCTTCCTAGTCACCGCGCCTTGAGTGTGCTCGAAGATCAAGTGAGCATCCCGCCTCACTCGAGCATTGGGATTTCAGTCGGCACCGAAACACCCGCTGACGTAGAAGGCGTCATCGAAGGCGACCAACGTCTACTGCTCGACCGTGAAATTTGCGTCGCAAGAGGGATCGCTCGACTGCACGGAGGAAACACGAAAGTGTTGCTGACAAACAGACAGTGTTGCTGACAGCCAGGAGTTCAAGCACATCAACAAGGGCACAACGATCGCATACACCGAGGAAATTCTGGAAACCAGCAATGCGTTTGTCCTCTCGGATTCTGCCGCATCTACCCCGCGACCGTAGTTCCCGAGCCCGACTACGACATAAATCCAATTCTACGCTTGATTAAGCAGCAACAGCTCAGAAGTCTGCTTCGACGATACAAAGAGTGCTTTTCGACGTCATCAAGGATTCGACGAACCCCAGTCGCAAAGCATCGCATAATAAACGAAGAGTGCACTCGACCTCTCCGCCAGAGCCCTTGCCGAGTTTCGACGGGAGAACGTGAAGATATAAGGCACCAAGTCGACGAAATGCTGCGCGACGACATCATCCAGCCGCCCAAAAGCCCGTGGGCATTGCCTGTAGTCTTTGGGAAGAAAAAGGACGGAACCCTACGTTTCTGCGTCGATTATCGTCGTCTGAACAAGATCACCGAAGAAGGTCGTATACCCCCTACCACGGATAGACGACGCATTAGATCGGCTCTGCAACGCAAAATACTTCTCGTCGATGGATCTCAAGTCTGGCTACTGGCAAATAGAGGTCGACGAGAGAGATCGTGAAAAGACCGCCTTCATCACGCCAGACGGCCTCTACGAGTTCAAGGTCATGCTATTCGGACTCTGCTCGGCGCCTGCAACGTTCCAGCGCGTCATGGACACGGTGTTAGCAGGATTGAAGTGGCAGACCTGTCTTGTTTACTTGGAGGACGTCGTCGTCTTCGCCGAAAATTTCGACGATCACCTTAGGCGGCTTGTGACAGTACTAGAGGCCATCAAGTCATCAGGGCTCACTCTGAAGCCAGAAAAGTGCCGCTTCGCTTACGATGAGCTTCTGTTCCTAGGCCACGTCATCAGCAAGTCTGGAGTCCGCCCCGACCCGCAGAAGACAGCTGCCATCGCAAAGTTCCCGCAGCCCATCGACAAAAAGGCAGTGCGTAGATTTCTTGGCATGTCTGCCTACTACAGGCGATTTGTCAAGGACTTTTCACGTATCGCTGAGCCGCTGACACAGCTAACTAAATGTGACGTCGAGTTCAAGTGGGAAACGCCACAGGCCGACGCACTTCAAGAACTCAAACAACGCATGCAGTCGCCGCCCGTACTTGCGCACTTCGACGAGCACGCCGATACCGAAATCCACACTGACGCCAGTAGCCTAGGCCTCGGTGCCGTGCTAGTCCGGAGAAAAGATGGTCATGAACACGTGATAGCTTACGCTAGCCCGTCGTTGTCAAAAGCGGAAGGCAATTATTCTACAACCGAAAAGGAATGCCTCGCCATCGTTTGGGCTACAGCGCAATTTCGCCCGTACCTATATGGCAGGCCATTCAAAGTCGTCAGCGACCATCACGCATTGTGTTGGCTAGCGAATTTAAAGGATCCTTCAGGACGGCTGGTACGGTGGAGCCTAAGACTGCAAGAAGATGATATCACTAACCTATAAGTCCGGACGAAAACACTCTGATGCCGATTGCCTATCACGCGCCCCCAGTGACTCGCTGCCACAAGATGACGAAGATGACGACGCCTTCCTTGGCATTTTAAGTGCAGAAGACTTCGCTGAACAGCAGCGAGCAGACCCGGAGTTGAAAAACCTCATCGAGTATTTGGAAGGGCACACCGACGTTGTCCCTAGGGCATTTAAGCGAGGATTATCTTCGTTCACACTACAAAACAACCTGCTCGTGAAGAAGAACTTCTCACCAGTGCGCGCCAACTACCTTCTTGTTGTCCCGTCAGGACTGCGTCCAGAAGTATTGCACGCTCTACATGACGATCCGACCGCTGGACACCTCGGATTCTCCCGGAGGCTGTCGAGGATACAGGAAAAGGTATTACTGGCCGCGTCTGACCGCCGACGTCGCCCGTTACGTCAAGACGTGCCGAGACTGTCAGCGACGCAAGACACCACCGACAAGACCAGCGGGATTACTACAGTCTATCAAGCCTCCTTACCGACCTTTTCAGCAGATCGGGATGTACTTGCTGGGACCGTTTCCGACATCAGCCTCCGGAAATAAGTGGATCGTCGTGGCGACGGACTATATCACCCGCTTCGCTGCAACTAAAGCTCTACCAAAGGGCAGCGCAGCCGAAGTGGCGAAATTTTTCGTCGGGAACATCCTGCTGCGACATGGTGCCCCAGAAGTTCTCATCACCGACAGAGGAACGGCTTTTATAGCAGAGCTCACCCAAGCCATTCTGCAATACAGCCAGACAAGGCACAGGAGGACAGCTGCCTACCACCCGCAGACGAATGGTCTCACTGAGCGCCTGAACAAGACCCTCGCCGACATGCTAGCAGTGTACGTCGACGTCGAGCACAAGACGTGGGACGTGGTCCTGCCGTATGTAACCTTCGCTTACAACACGGCGGTGCAAGAAACAACACAGATCACGTCGTTTAAGCTGGTTTACGGCGGGAATCCGACGACGACGCTCGACGCCATACTGCCGCACGTCACTGAGGAGGAGAATCTTGATGTCGCTACCTATCTCCAGCGCGCCTAAGAAGCCCGACAGCTCGCCCGCCTACGGATCAAGAACCAGCAGCGTACCGACAGCCGACACTACAACCTCCGACGACGCTTGGTCGAGTACCAGCCCGGCGACGGTGTTTGGGTTTGGACCCCAATACGTCGACGAGGACTCAGTGAGAAACTATTGCGACGCTATTTCGGACCTTACAAGATCATCCGACGTGTTGGCGAACTGGACTATGAGGTCGTGCCAGACGGCATTTCGCAGTCACAGCGGCGCCGGGCACGATCTGAAGTGTTCCACGTAGTGCGTCTGAAGCCCTTTTACGCACGCTGACCAACTTCCTTATTTTGTTGTTTTCTTTGCTACGAGTGCTTTTCTTTATTACTTTCGTTTGTTTGCAGCATCGGGTCGATGCTTTTTAAGAGGGGGGTATTGACACGTGTACTTGTCTTTATCGGTCGACACGTTTCACCGCCTAACAAATGTTATCGCATGGCGCAGGACGCGCCTGCATATATCGGAAGCTTCTGGAATGTTATCGATGGTCCCATCCGCTGTCTGTGATCGAACCTTGCGAAAACTGATGGCATGTGTGCGCGACGCAAATAATGTAGAACTTTGTGGAAGACACGCGGGTCCCAGTGATTAGTCTGGAACATTCGACAATTGACGTATAAAAGCCGACGCGCTTGACCCGTTGACCAGATTTTCGACGATCGCCGACCGTGTCCGCCGCTATCGTTGTGCTATAATTGTAGCCTGTTTTGTGGGCGCAGGTTCGCCATATAAAAGTTAGTTTTGTCTTACACAGTATTGCTACTGTGTTTTTTATACGTCCCTACCACGTGACAATATTGAGGTGTGCGTTCCAGCTGCGCATCACATGCCAGATACACAACCACTGATTCTTCAAGGGACACATCACTCGCTCCCATGTGTTGCCATTAACAGGGGCATCATCGGACATGAATGCTTTACACTCTATCACGCCTACCTTTTCCTTGATGGCCTCAAAAAACCTCACCATCGTTTCAGTGTTAACTCTTTTGGAAATCAAATAGGCACATGGGATACCAGAGCCATCTTCCGAGATGGTTAGCAATGTTGTCAGCTGAAACGTGTACCCATTTGTGCCATGTGTAGAGACCACACACAATTTCTCTATTCCTAGCTTTTCAACGTAGTTCTCTCTGTGGGAAGGTCATCAAGGCAAGCTGAAAGTTGCCTTCAGGACTGCTCGGATCACCCTCATTCCTGTAATACAAAAGATGCGAGTCACTGCCTGCCTTACTTGGCTCATTTTCCGGGCTCATCAGCTCATTTCCTGTGTTTAAATTCCCTCTTCTTCCATTTCTTTAACCCACAACTCCACACTCGTAAGATCATCAGGATGTCACCGCTCTGCTTTTTCAATATTATACTTACCGCGGATGCTAGGAAGGTCCTCTCTTGTGACAAGTTTCATCCGACTGCTAGCTGCACTTGCGCCTGCCTTGATTTTTTGCAAAATGGTCTTCGGTGACACTCCTTCTGCTAGTCTACCTGAAAATTGTAAAGGACAACTCATCAGCAACCAAAGAGGCTGCACATCTGTTTTTTTTTAATTTACGCAGACATCCCACTCTCTTTTTACTACACCTGGGAGGGATGGACTGCCTCATGGCAGGAGCTGCACCTTACACTATGCCCACTGCTGGTGGGCATAGTGTAACTAAACTCTTAACAGCTAAACTCTTAACAGCGGGGACTTCCAATCATTAAAAAACAATTTCTCTCCCTCTCTACTGTATTTGCTTGTTGCTATGCAGCAGAATATCATCAATACTACTTTTTTGCCTAATCACTTAGTAATTCAGGCTGCTGACCCCTCAAATACGAGCTGTGAACATGTACTTTGTTGTTAAAATGCATTTGCTGGCAGATTTGATATACCTTGAACCGGGATGTCTTTACAAAAACCAAAGGATAGTATCAACACACGCCTTAAACAGGGTGCTATTTACACAAATTCTGTGTCATAGGGGAACAGACAGAAGAGTTGTTAAATTAGTGTCATAATCTAAACATGCATATACTGTGCGTCCCAGCTAACACCAACCAAGCCATTCAATGAAAAATTTAAAAAATAATACACGATTTTAAGACCTACGGTGTTTGGTCATCAGACCTCTGACTTAACATGGTGAATATTATCAATGCATCTTTCACAGTGTTCTGAAATATTTTTTGTCCGTTGAACAGTTTGGCTAACATTAAAATGATCCCTGTTTTCAACCTGAAGTGCGTGCAATTCAGTTTTTCCATATCTGACAGACTAACAAATAAGTGTTTATTTTATAACAGTAATAAAAAGAAAGTATGTCTACTACCATGTTGAAGGTATTGGCTAGTTGCCCAAATGGCATCGCACATGGTCTTTTAACGCAATATAGACAGAGCCAGAAAGAACACGCTGCGTAGTGCTTCTGTGATTGGCAACAAGACATTCTGAAAAGTTATTTGTTGCAGGGTTTTTGTAAAGCCATTAAAGTAAGGGTGTGCAAATAATTGGAATGTTGAAAATGAATCGAATGGCTAACAACAGTAATTGCAGTCTACAGGAAGACAGATAAATATGGTGACTCTTTCGAAGGATTCTGCTGCAGGGAGCCACAGTTGTTGCGCAGAGATATCAGTTGGTCAGAAAATGCATGAAGCAATAATTCACACATTAAATAACGATGCCTTGCTTTAGGCAGCCTACAAATTTATTTTCTTGATTTAGTCTATTTATTCTATGGGCAATTTCACCATGTTTGCATCCGTTCAAAACACTATCCAAGCTGTAGTACATATTACAAACTTATTCTGGGGATATGCTGCTCTTTTGCTTCATTACTATAAATGAAATAGTCTCCCAGATATCACCTTTCATTTGTTTCGCATTTATAAGCCTCCCCAGTTAACTAGGCATCCAGTTTTAAGTAGCATCCGAATGTAAATGGCCTTTATTTTTATTTCTTATTTCAGTTCAGAAACAGCTTCCCTTACTAGGGTCTGTTCTTGTACATGTAGCTATATACTAAATGCTAGCAGCATGTTAATGCAATGCATTTGAAAAACAATATTGATCTGTCATTGAGAACGCAGCAGTTATATTCTGACCTTGTGACACTGGAAATAAATGGCATGCATAAAGTCTAACCAGCAATTACTTCTGTCTCAGCCACAGCGAGCCTCTGATGAGCTATCTCATCCAGGTGTCCATAGTGGTTCTTCTGACATACTACAATGACTTTGTTATCCTTTCCAGAAGAAGGTTGTAGCGCCGAAAAAGACAACACATAGCAAGCGAGACGGGACAGGCGCTTGCTATGCTTGCTATGCTCGCTATGCTATGCTCGCTTGCTATGTGTTGTCTCTTTCGGCGCTACAACCCTCTTCTGGAAACATGCACCAACTAGCCCCCCAACAAGTATTACTTTGTTATCCCTTTCTGTTACCTCAAGCATTGCAAAGAAATGTATGCCTATTTTGCTGCTGCATTGCACTTTACTCTGACGTTTGCACTGCTTTGTAGAGAGTTCTATATATGTCGCGGAGCGATGACAATTCAGATACCGCCTGAACACTCCTGACGAATTTTCTTTTCTTCCAGTAGAAGCAACAAAATGGTTGCAAGTCTCGCTCTCCACATTATCTTTCTAGGACAGGAAATCTGAAATAAAGGCAGTAGAAACATCAACACATGTATCTTGTAATTGCCTTCCACTGATTCGTTACAGAGGATAAAAACTGAAACCTACGTTCCAAGGACTCTGATCCAAGCATCAGACAAGCAGGTTGCAGTAAGTGCAGCAACTTTGATGGTATAACGTATGGTTCCATTGCATTGCTAAAAGTTGTACGCACAACAGCTCTCATGCTTTTTTTTGTTTTCTATAAAAAACTTCTTCATAAAATGTAGAGTGTAGCATGTTGTGCATACAAACCTTTTGCTAGTACCTTTCTAGTACATTTACAGTGTTTGGCATCAAATGTAGACAAATAAATGTTCCGACATTTGTTGCAGCGATTTTTTTTCTCTGGCACATTACTCATTAAAAAAATTATGTGGTTTTACGTGCCAAAACCACCATCCGATTATGAGGCACGCCATAGAGGGGGACTCCGGAATAATTTGGACCACCTGGGGTTCTTTAACGTGCGTCTAAATCTGAGTACAAGGGCGTTTTCGCATTGGCCCCCATAGAAATGCAACCGCCGTACCCAGGATTTGATCTCGCGCACGTCGACTTATTACGTACGCTGGTACCAGACTTTAGAACACGTGGCCGTAAAATAAACAGTAATAAGCATTGCTGTCACACGTGTGAGCTTTCCTAAAAGCTGCGTGCGCATCGAGGCAATGCCAATTTATTTCAGCCACACACATTTTCGGAATGGTTAACTGTTTAAGTCTGGCGACGTCTACGTAAAATTCTGTACGTACTTTTTTTGTATTTGTGACAAGAGACACGGACGTACGTGCACGCTCGAGTCATTACAGAAATAGCACATTGTGCCAAACAGGTTAGTGTAGGGGCGAAAGGACCACATGTCAAACGTTATACCTTATGGTGAGTATAATCGAGCGAGGTTTCTTACCTTCATACGCGTCAAACGTCAATGTCTCCACTTCCACTTGGAAGTTATGCTCACTCTCGTGGTGCTGCCGCAAGTCGCGAAGGGTTGCAAAAATCTTGGGACACAGATCACACGCGAGGGTTCGTTTCTTACCGGGTATATTTGCCTCCTCCTGTAAGAAATTCTGCAAAGCTGTTACTCCGTGAAGATTTCTTATGGGTTGTTTTAAATTACTGCGATTAGAAAAAGTCTTGTCGCAACATTTGCAACAATGCATCACATCGCGCGACGTAGACAAAGTGGTCTTAGGCGTAGCACTTTCACAGCTGTCCACATAGTGCGCAAGGCAAGAGTGACGGCGGTGCACGTGGGTGACAGCATGCGAAGCTCTAGGTACCCTAGGGAGGCATTGCCAAGGGCGGCTCTATTTTCCCTGCTCCTCGAAGCGTAGAATTTTCTTGAAAATGGCGTTTCGACGATACTTTCAACCGACCAATGAAAACGAGGATCGGTCTCCCGTGACTTCGCGAGCCCCGCTTTGCCGCTGGCCATCGGTCGGGTGCGGACGTTCTTTTCTGTCTTTTTTTATTACATAAACGCCAGGTCTTCTTTTTCTTTTGCGGGGTGTTGCTTTTTCAGGTCAACGATATACAGTTTATTAGAGGCGTTTAACTCGCGCTGACAATTAATATACGCGATACGCGCGTAATTCACAAGTGAAACATAATTAAACGCCTCTAATTCTCTGTACTCGTTAGTGAAAATACGCAGCACGCAACAAAAGAAACACGTGAACGCATTGTTTTCTCTTTTTAGGTGTTTATTTTGCAATCATAAAATACATTAATTTTTTCGTGCAGCGGTGTTAACAGTTTGCAAGTAGTCTTTGTTCACTGAAATTGTACGATACAGCTAAAGGACAGCGCTGGTCCGCTGTGAGAGTTTCCCATACTGCCCTGGAGGCTCTCTTTCAGCCGTTCCCATGTTCTTGGCTCTGAACGGTATAGCATCCGGTATTTCTCTCTCACCGTCGAGAGTGAAGCTTGGATAGTTACAGTGCTCATAAAAACTGAAACAAATAAATAATATAGTAATGAATAACTTTGTGAACCATGCAGATGATTTAGTGGACTTTTTTTCACATTCGTGTGCAAGAAATCCCGATGCTGACACAGTCACAGACAAAACAATTATTTTGTCTTTGCACATGCATGTAACAAACACATACTGTGCACTTTCAGTGAAAATTAGTGCGTTCAACTTCTGCCACGTGATTCACGCTTTAGAGCGGCCCAAGAAAACATGAGGACAGGAAGGATAGATTTACTGACTTGGCTCAGAAAATCATTGCACAAAAAAAACAACAACCAGGCAGTGCGATAAATGAATACAGTACATGGTTGCACAAACAAAATAGCACGCAGACTGCCTCGAGACATGTATAGGTATACATAACGTCGAGACTGCGGTGACAAAGTATTACACGTAAACTACGAAAATGCGACTACAGAAAAATTGAGGAACAACTTGCATATCGGCTGTCCGCAGTGTTTCACGTACGTGTCTTTTTGTTTGATGTTCCTAGATCTGCTCCAATCCACAAGCGGAGAAGTGCCCCACGCAATCCATTCTTACCTGCAATGCACCACACGTATCGTACAGCGCTGGATATTTACAGTTGTTTGTTTTTTTATCTGTGGGAACAAAAGCGACTTCGAATTATGAATTTTCCACAATGACAACAAGACAAGCGTCTTACCTGATTTCTTCCCGAATGGTGAAAGCAGTTCCTAGCGTAGCAGGTCATTCGCACACTATGCTTCAATTTAAGCAGTGTCGTTCCAGTGTTTCCAAGAGAAAAATGAAGGAAAATACGTCACGCTTACAAGATGAAAAAATAATATTAGACATATGTACATGACAGTACGTCTCATATTTCCCTGTCCCAACTCTCGAACGCTTGATCCGTTCTCATATAAAGCCTCTTTTTTTTTCTTCCTGTCAGAAAAAATAAACACAAAAGAAACAAGGAGTTTATCATACGTTGCAAAACCATTTACGCTATACAAAGCGAGTTTTGTTAACTTGAAAAATACGGTCATGCATTACACAACGTGAAATTAAAATGCCACTTACGAGTACGCATATTTTGAACGGCGAGATACGGCGGCTCCACTGCATGGAAAGTGCTTCCGCTGTTCTTGTTCATGCCACTTTTGTGCAGTTTGCGTTTATATGCGCAGTCCATGATAACAGAAATGCAACAACTAGTCTACCAAGAGACGCGGAACGAGCTGGCATCCAGAGCTAGCATTTGGCGGCAACTCCCCCCGCGCCATTTGGCGGGAACTCGCCTGCGCCCCTACGAGCAGGCGGCGTTGCGCCTGACGAAGAAAAAATAGACAGCAAAGAAAGCCCCGCTTCGCTTTCTCGCCCCGTCCTCGCTGGTGGGAGCTGATGTGGACAGAGAGAATCGCCGGTCCCTGCTTTCCAAGAACCTTTTCATTCATTCTGGGAGAGGGAGATGCGACGGCGCCCCCGCGCCATTTGGCGGGAACTCTCCTGCGCCCCTACCAGCAGGCGGCGTTGCGCCTGACGAAGAAAAAATAGACAGCAAGGTGTTACGTTTCGCCTCTGACGTGCGGTATAGCTGGCGCGGATGCAACGGACGCCGCGGCTTCGTTCACAGCGGCGGACATTTTGGCCAGTTCAGCGCTACCCCAGTACCTCCTGCCAAGCGCGTGCAGGCATGTTTCAATGCCACGTGTCTTCGTGTGTGTGCGTGTGTGTGTGTGCATGTTGGTGCCCACGCTTGTCAAGGCGCGGCAGCCGGGGAGAGGAGCTCCCCAACTGTGAAGCGAGGAGGTCTGACCGGCGCCGGTCCGGCGGATACGTCACTTCTTGTCACAACGTGTCCGTGCGCCGCCGTCACGTGCGCCTCTTCCGGGCCGTTCCTTTTTGCCCTCGACTCCGAGAGTATAAAAGCAGCTGCCCCCGGACGCCGAGAAGCTTCGATTTATTCAGTCGAGTAACGCGGAGCGCGAGCGTAAAGAGCAAAAAGAGAAAGAGGAGCGCGAACGTAAAGAGCAAAAAGAGGAGCGCGACCGTCAACACGTTTTGGAAATGAAGCGTCTCGAGGTAGAGATGGAACGCGCTCATAATGGAAGTCAGGCACACGGTGCAGGAGAACGACTATCGTTCAAAATGACTGACCTGATGCGGCCGTTTAAGCTTGGAGAGGACATTGGTTTGTTCCTGGTTAACTTTGAGCGAACGTGCGAGAAGCAGGGGTTCTCTCGGGAAACGTGGCCACAGCGCTTGCTCACTTTGTTACCCGGCGAGGCGGCCGCCGTAGTCGCTCGCTTGAAGAGAGAGGAGGCAGAGGATTTCGATCAAGTCAAATCGAGTCTGCTAAAAAAGTACAGGCTGTCAGCGGAGGCGTTCCGTCGGAAGTTTCGGGAAAATGAGAAAGGCAGAAGTGAGTGATATACAGAGTTTGCCTACAGGCTTATGTCAAACATGCAGGAATGGCTCAAAGAAGAGAAAGCGTTTGGTGACCACGAGAAAGTTCTGCAGTGTTTCGGGCTGGAACAGTTTTATAGTCGGTTACCTGAGAACGTGCGGTACTGGGTCTTGGATAGGCCAGACGTTAGTACGGTGGCTAAAGCCGCCGAGCTAGCCGAGGAGTTTGTGACGCGTCGGGCTCGCGGAGCTAAGGACGGTCAAAAGGGTGAATTTGGCTCCAAGTTTGAGAGGCCGAAGTTCACGCCCATGAGAGCAAGGGGGGACACACGTAGTGCGGATGCGAGTGAAAGCAGTCCGACCGAACGTAAGGAGACGGCGGCAGCCGAAGCCGAACGCAGAAAGCGGTTCGAGACGAGGCAGCGCGCGTGTGTTATACGTGCCAGAAGCCGGGTCACTTTTCGGCGCAGTGTCCAGAAACAAAAACAAAAGTCGTGTTTTTGTCATTATGCAGCACTGACGAGAACATGAAGCTTCTCGAGCCTTACATGCGAGACCTCCTCGTGAACGGGAAAGAGTGCCGAGTGCTTCGTGATTCCGCAGCTACAATGGATGTAGTTCACCCCTCTTACGTAGAACCCGATATGTTCACGGGCGAGTGCGCATGGATCAAGCAAGCCGTGGAAGCTCATAGCGTGTGTCTGCCCGTAGCAAAAGTGCTTATTGAAGGACTTTTCGGAGCACTTGAGACGGAGGCCGCAGTGTCATCTATGCTGCCCCCCCCCACCCCCCCCCAGCACCCGTACCTATTTCCGAACAGGTCCGAGCACCTCCTGCGCGAGAAGGGGCTTTTGTTTGGTGAGGCTAGCGTTCAGGCCTTAACCAGATCGAGAGTTCGGGAGCTCGCTGCAAAGGTGGTAGTTGCGGGGCCGACGTTGTCGAACAATGAGAAAGGGTCGGAGGCGCAGCAAGCTGATATTCGGAGCACATCCGAACTGAATAAAATTGAGCCTGTAGCGTTGAAGGCACCAGATACTGGAGAGGAAATGCCCGACACGGGAAAGTTAGAAGACCTATCTGCAGATTTACTCATCGCGCCTACGTCAGAGGGACTTAATAGGTTGCTAAAAGTCAGCCGGTCGGCTTTGATATCCGAGCAAAAAAAGGATGGCAGCCTAGAAAACATGCGCTGCAATGTCAAGGAAAGTATCGCCAAGAAAAATGCTCGTTTTGTGGAAAGAAGTGGGGTCCTGTACCGGAAGTATCTAGACCGCAGGGGAGTGGAGTTCGATCAGCTGATCGTGCCTCAGTGCTACCGTCAGGATCTGTTGCGCTTGTCGCATGGAGGCTCGTGGTCCGGACACCTAGGAGTTAAGAAGACTAAGGACCGTCTCTTGCAAGAGTACTATTGGCCAGGGTGTTTTCGTGACGCAGAACACTTTGTGAGGACATGTGACACCTGTCAGCGGGTGGGCAAACCAGGGGACAAATCGAGGGCGCCGTTGAAGTTGGTACCTATCATTACGGAGCCTTTTAGACGGCTCGTTATTGATACAGTGGGACCTCTGCCGGTAACAACCACGGGGTACAGACACATTTTGACTGTGATCTGCCCAGCGACAAAGTTCCCTGAAGCAGTGCCGCTTAAAGAACTCAGCTCAGTTGAGATAGTCAATGCACTACTGTCCATATTTGCGCGAGTTGGTTTTCCTGCGGAAATCCAGTCAGATCAGGGCACAGTGTTTACTAGCGCTTTGACGACAACCTTTCTCGAAAGCTGTGGGGTAAAGCTGTTACACAGCTCAGTGTACCACCCACAGTCGAATTCCGTTGAGAAGCTCCACTCCGTCATGAAGCACGTGTTGAGAGCATCGTGTTTTGAACAACAAACTGACTGGGAGCTGTGTCTGCCTGGGGTGATGTTTGCATTAAGGACCGCGTCGCATGCGGCTACGGGGTTTTCGCCAGCTGAGCTGGTGTACGGTCGGTCGCTGCGGTCTCCGCTTCGCATGCTTTGAGACTTGTGGGAAGGCAGGGGCGACGGCCCAGTCGTGGTGGAGTACGTGCTTAGGCTCCTCGAACGCTTCAGAAGGGCACAGGAGTTGTCAGGTGAAGCAATGGCAAAGGCCCAGCAGAAGGCCAAGGTTTATTATGATCGGACAGCCAGGGCCCGTCGTTTTGAGGTGGGCGATGAGGTAATGATATTGCGCACATCGCTAAAAAACAAACTCGACGTGCAGTGGGAGGGCCCAGCACGGGTTGTTTAAAAACTGTCGGACGTTAACTACGTGGCGAGTCTGCCAGGAAAATGGAAAGCACAGCAAGTTTACCACTGTAATCTGCTCAAACCCTATAGACAACGGGAAGCAGTGGTGGGTATGATGGTAAACGTTCCCGAAGAGCTTCCGGTCGAGCTTCCGGGACTATAGGCTCAGTGACGAACAGGGAAGACACCGATCAAGTCATTAGTGACTTAATCAGTAAAGCACCGCTGTCGCCTGAGCAGAAAACCGAACTACACCAGCTCTTACAAGAGTTTCAAGGTCAGTTCTCTGAGAGGCCTGGTAGGACTTCTGTCCTTACTCATGAAATAGAACTTACCTCCACAGAGCCAGTACGATCCAAGGCGTACCGGGTGCCACCCCGCCAGCGCGATATTATGGAGGCTGAGGTAAAGAAAATGCTACAGCTCGGTGTTATTGAGGCGGGTGAGAGTGATTATACCTCCCCTTTGATTTTAGTTGAGGTACCGGGCAAGGAACCTCGTCCTTGCGTCGACTACCGCAAGCTTAATTCCATCACTAAGGATCAAATTTATCCGATCCCTAACATCGAGGAGCGCCTTGAAAAAGTTAGTAGCGCTCAGTTTATTTCCACCCTAGATCTTGTCAGGGGTTATTGGCAGGTTCCACTTACAGAAGAGGCTAGCAGGTATGCGGCGTTCATTTCACCAATGGGAACATTCCGTCCTAAAGTTTTGAGTTTTGGTTTGAAGAACGCGCCATACTGCTTTTCAAGCCTCATGGACAAAGTGTTGAGGGGACAGGAAGAATTCGCTTTACCGTATTTAGACGACGTAGCGATATTCTCCGCATCCTGGTCTGAGCATATGGCACACTTGCGGGTAGTGCTAACCCGCCTGCGCGAAGCGGACTTGGCAGTCAAGGCTCCCAAGTGCCAGTTAGCACAGGCCGAGGTTGTCTACCTCGGTCACGTGATTAGACGGGGTCGTCGCCGCCCCTCTGAAATAAAGGTGGCCGCTGTGCGAGACTTCCCGCAACCGCGCACGAAGACCGATATTCGGTCGTTCTTAGGTGTCGCCGGCTACTATCAGAGGTACATCCCCAGGTACTCTGATATCGCGGCTCCCCTGACGGATGCTCTAAGAAAAACAGAGCCCCAAACAGTCGTCTGGGACGAGACAAGGGAAAGAGCTTTTAGCGCCCTAAAGAGCGCCCTAACAAGCCAGCCTGTGCTACGATCGCCCGACTACACAAAAGGGTTCGTTGTTCAGTGCGATGCTAGTGAGCGAGGCATGGGCGTTGTACTGTGCCAACGGGAAAATGGAGAAGTGGAACACCCCGTCCTGTATGCTAGTCGTAAGCTGACCAGTCGTGAGCAGGCGTACAGCGCCACCGAGAAAGAGGGTGCGTGTCTCGTGTGGGCCGTTCAGAAATTGTCATGCTACCTAGCCGGCTCGAGGTTTATCATTGAGACGGATCACTGCCCTCTCCAATGGCTGCAGACCATCTCTTCCAAAAATGGCCGCCTCCTGCTCTGGAGCCTCGCTTTGCAACAATATTCCTTTGAGGTGCGTTACAAAAAGGGGAGTCTCAACGGTAACGCCGATGGCTTAAGTCGAGGCCCCTAACGTGGGAATCAGCCTCAAAGTTGTTTGTTACTGATGTTTTTCTTCCTGAGGCAGGATTTTTAAGATGTTGCTTTTGTTTAGTGTTTCAAAGTCATGACGTGCTTTCTAGTGCAATTTTCCAATTTGTGGACGCGTTCTGAGTGCTGCTAGACTACTGTAAGGAACTAGGCAGTAGTATAAAAGGGGAAAGAGCCTGGCATGGCTTAGTGAGGATTGTGTCGTACTTGCTGACTGAGCGGTTGAGTTTCGGCGTAGTGCTAACGCTTGCTGGGAACGAGAACAAAAAGAAAGGCAACTCTCCCGAAGTCACTTTGCAGTATCCTGTGTGAGCCTGAACGTGAGAACGAGGCCTTCTCGGTGTGCTGCGCTCAAGAAACGCCGAGGGACGACCGACTATGGTTACGAGCATCATCGAGCGACATCCCTCCGGACAGCGGATGCAGTCCCCTGACCATCGGGATCTCCTTCTCCCGGCGGGGCGGTCTGTTACGTTTCGCCTCCGACGTGCGGTATAGCCGGCGCGGATGCAACGGACGCCGGGGCTTCGTTCACAGCGGCGGACATTTTGCCAGTTCAGCGCTGCCCCAGCGCCTCCTGTCAAGCGCGTCCAGGCATGTTTCAATGCCACGTGTCTTCGTGTGTGTGCGTGTGTGTGTGTGCATGTTGGTGCCCACGCTTGTCAAGGCGCGGCAGCCGGGGAGAGGAGCTCCCCAACTGTGGAGCGAGGAGGTCTGACCGGCGCCGGCCCGGCGGATACGTCACTTCTTGTCACAACGTGTCCGTGCGCCGCCGTCACGTGCGCCTCTTCCGGGCCGTTCCTTCTTGCCCTCGACTCCGAAAGTATAAAAGCAGCTGCCCCCGGACGCCAAGAGAGAAGCTTCGATTTATTCAGTCGAGTAACGTGGTCTCGCGTTTCTCCACTTCGGTCGACCTGACCGGCCGCTCTTTTGCGATGCTAGAATAAACAAGTTGTTCTGTTAGCAGTCGACTCATCCTTTGCCAGGACCTTCGGATGCTTCCAGCTGTGCACCAGGCCGCCAGGCCAACGCTACCCATGGGGCTTGCGACCCATTTGCAACAAAAGAAAGCCCCGCTTCGCTTTCTCGCCCCGTCCTCGCTGGTGGGAGCTGATGCGGACAGAGAGAATCGCCGGTCCCTGCTTTCCAAGAACCGTTTCATTCATTCTGGGAGAGGGAGATGCGACGGCGCAAGACGACCGCGGTTGCCCACACTTTTCCTTTTTTCTTCCTTTTTTTTTTGAGGCGCTGCCTATGAGCACACCATTGTTACCTTTTGGTGTGTGTGTTGTGCACGTGCGTGTGTGCGTGTGTGTAATGGAAATATGTGTTCTATATTTTGCAGGCATTGGTAGCTCTATAGGAATATGTATATAGCTTATGTATACAATAATTTTGACCTCTTGAATGCGTCGAACAGTACTTTGTTTGCTATGTACGTTAGCATGTATGTTCTGTTTTCTTATTTCTGAATATTGTCTAAATATTGTATAATCTTGTATTGTTTTCTTTTGTACTTGCTCATTACTGTTTAACTGTTATTACAGTGTGCAATTACCTTTGTTTTAAAAGTAGCTGTAAAGGCGCTGCCAAGCGAAAGGGGGCTGCGGCTTTGACAATCTATATCTGACAGCTTTTTATGCGCCTCCGCTGTCTGTACCTTTACAAGGCAGAAATAAATCATTTGAATTTTAATAAATCGTCATCGTCAAAGCATCACGTCTATATGTGCACGAAGTTCGATAGGTGCATGCATGCATACACAGTCAATACGCTTTCAAGGGAGCTTTGCACGAAAATGGTAGATATGCTTCACAGGAGACGGCGCTTGAAAAAACATTCATGACATACCATGAATTTATTAATTCTTAGCTGCTTGAGTGTTGAATGTCGCGTTAAACCTTGCCGGACGTACAAGAAAGTTGTATCCATCCATCCATCCATCCATCCATCCATCCATCCATCCATCCATCCATCCATCCATCCATCCATCCATCCATCCATCATTAGTTCATTGAGCAAAAGTTGCAAGAATTTGATCTAACTCTAATTCTTCCCAATAAAATACATGTCGACAGCAGAAATGCTCCATTTGTATGATTGACATTGATTGGCATGCAGCCTTAATTATTCTTAGACGAATCGGCAATAGCTACAAAAATTGCAGATTTTGACACGTCTTCACAATTCGGCTTCGTATAATCACTTCTTCCACACTCCCCAGTGAAAGCATCCAACTGAAATGGTTTCCTAGAACTGTACAGTCCACGAGTCGCTTGCGCTTAAATCGTTTGACGATTTTTGCTGTGATGCGACAGGGCCGTTAACAATTAACACGCCGTTAGCGAACAATTTTGCTTGACTCTTTCCGCAGTTCAGATGACTATTACGAGAACTGCCTAACGTGATATTCACTTGATTAAATTTTGTCCCGAGTCCAAGGACTTCGAGCCGCCACCTGAGGCCACCAAAACAATAACTGCCGGACCATTCTTTATTAAAGGTTCTTCTTGCTCCCCGTTAAATAGTTATGTTCTCGATGGTATACACCTAGAAAAACAAAAAGGCTGCAATAATGAACGATGTAGTAGTGTTACAAACATATCCGTTTTAGAAGTATTGAAATCTTGTGATTTTTCGTAAAGGAAATGCCTTCTTCCTCCGAATTCCACATTGGTCTCCACTAACTCTTATTCTCATAACAGTGGTCATTGCATGCGCACCCGCATATATAGCGAGAATAAATTTGATTCTGAGTTTATAGTTCACTCTAATTACTACTCTTCGATTACCCCACAAAAGAAAAGAACACAGAATGATCCTTTAGCCGGAAGTTAATCTAACAGCCAGATGAACTGTCACTGACGTCTGTATGATGGTTGCTGTTTTCCCCCTTGTGACGAACCGCCGTCATCGCTTTTGTACAGCTGCTCTATATTGCGTCATCATTCGCCCGTCAACATTTGTTACGCAAAAAGAAAAAATAATAATTTCCGCCTCTCACTTCTTCAGAGCACTGCGCAGCCTGTCGGAACGCACTGGCGCGTTTGAACGCGTGGCCCAAAGGACCAATTTCAAAATTCCTGGCTGAACCGCTGGTGAAGACTTTTCGCGCCACGTTACATTATTATGCTCGCTTTTCTTGTGACCAATGACAAGACATTAAATTTGTCGGCCCCTGCAAGACAAAGCTGCATCAGCGCAGTTTCTTTAATATACGATTGGCTCAGCGGCTGTCGGACCGTGCTATAGAATAGAATCGAACACGGCAAAGCCTATCACGCAGTGTGCGACGAAGGCCGCTCGCTTGGCGCCCCTGCACATCACCGTCGATAGTTTTGCACAAGGTTTCGATTAATACGCCGTAACCACATTGATGCGGCACTAAGAGCCTTTTAAAATGGAGAGAATAAAGGCGGCGCGAAATGCACAGTGGCAACTCCCAGCTCGCGCGCACGGTGATATGTCAGCGCTAGATAAAGTAAAAGAAAAATATGACACGTTATGTTCATGTCACGAACCCGAATATAATTCGAGTTGCGTTCCCAGGCTGGAAATTTCGGGGACAAAACTCGCGCTATATTCGTGCAAATATATTAAGTGCATATCTCTCGTGTATCGCCGCTGCTCTGGCTCACGTGCTCTCACGCTGCATAACCTCTCCTAGCTATAGCCGGTGACACTGGTAGCAGCAAGCAAAGAACACCTCCTTTTATAGTATTATTTCATTATTTTGTTTTGTATAAGGTAAACACCAACAATGGTCAACTTACGCCAGCATCCATGCAGGCACTCCAGCTATATACGTGTGTCTCTGTGTGAGGTTGTACCCAATTGCTAGATTATGTCATTAATTACAAATGCTCATTTAGGCGTAAATCTCCGTTTATGCATTATGGTATATGTTTTTATGAATTAGAAGTCATTTCGGACGTTCGGTTGTCTCGATTTGACACGTACCATCGCGCTCAGTAGGAGCTACAACGCGGGACCACTTATTTTACCACGCGCATTCGCGTTGTAGCTCATATTGAGCGCGGTAGTACATCGTAGCACCACATAGAAACCAAAAAACATATATATTCTAACGTGGAAACCGAAAGTTCGATCACATTAAACGACTTTTTTTTTTCATACATGTGCCAGAAGTGCAGGTCATTTTTCACACATAAGATACGCCCACAGCCAGACTCCGACGGACACGATTTCGCGTCCCGACGCGCCGTGCAAACGCATGAGTTGGATATTCCAAGGACGAAGCTTCCTTCTACGTAGGAGCTATAGGTTACCTGGAAGCAAGGTCACGTGGGCGCCTGCATGCAGCGCGCAGTCAACCATTTGGGAAGTGGTGTCATTGTCCAGAAGGCCCTTATCGTCTTGCGCAAGAGCGATATATGAAAGTGAAATATATATGGAAATATATATGCGTAAAACATATAAAGTTGACAGTGGCTTTGAAGGACAAGGAAAAAGAAACCTATATAATATTGCCTATTGTAAGCTGTTCCATGGTTTCAGTCAGAAATTTATAAAGGTAAAGCTGTATAGGTAAAATCTATACTGATTAAAAAAAGATATTCCAATTTGTCTGCATATTTGTTGCGGCGCACTACAGCGCATGCATCCATGTTAATTTTTCCTCATGCAAGTGATTTTGTGGCGCTGCTTTGGGCGTGTTTCTGAATTTCTCATTCTGGACTCAGATACGCCGCACAGTTTATTCAAAATTTACTGACGACAGACGCCGCTGGCTTCTCGGTCGCAAGCGCAGCGCACAACTCCAGTCGATATATCAGGCTATGTCAGCTTGTCGTTGGAAGTGGGCATGCGCGTTTACATTGCTTGTTCATCATCATCATCATCATCATCATCAGCCTGGTTACGCCCACTGCAGGGCAAAGGCCTCTCCCATACTTCTCCAACTACTCCGGTCATGTACTAATTGTGGCCATGTTGACCCTCCAAACTTCCTAATCTCATCTGCCCACCTAACTTTCTGTCGCCCCCTGCTACGCTTCCCTTCCCTCGGAATCCAGTCCGTAACCCTTAATGACCATCCGTTTAAAATTATGGGGTTTTACGTGCCAAAACCACTTTCTGATTATGAGGCACGCCGTAGTGGAGGACTCCAGAAATTTCGACCACCTGGGGTTCTTTAACGTGCACCTAAATCTAAGTACACGGGTGTTTTCGCATTTCGCCCCCATCGAAATGCGGCCGCCGTGGCCGGGATTCGATCCCGCGACCTCGTGCTCAGCAGCCTAACACCATAGCCACTGAGCAACCACGGCGGGTTAATGACCATCCGTTATCTTCCCTCCTCATTACATGTCCTGCCCATGCCCATTTCTTTTTCTTGATTTCAACTAAGATGTCATTAACTCGCGTTTGTTCCCTCACCCAATCTGCTCTTTTCTTATCCCTTAAGGCTACACCCATCATTCTTCTTTCCATAGCTCGTTGCGTCGTCCTCAATTTAAGTAGAACCCTTTTCGTAAGCCTCCAGGTTTCTGCCCCGTAGGTGAGTACTGGTGAGACGCAGCTGTTATACACTTTTCTCTTGAGGGATAATGGCAACCTGCTGTTCATGATCTGAGAATGCCTGCCAAACGCACCCCAGCCCATTCTTATTCTTCTGATTATTTCGCTCTCATGATCCGGATCAGCAGTCACTACCTGTCCTAAGTAGATGTATTCCCTTACCACTTCCAGTGCCTCGCTAACTATCGTAAAGTGCTGTTCCCTTCCGAGACTGTTAAACATTACTTTAGTTTTCTGGAGATTAATTTTTAGTCCCACCCTTCTGCTCTGCCTCTCCAGGTCAGTTGCTCGTTCGCGCTCAAATTTCGCAATGAGTTCGCATTCTCTCGTCTTGCATTTTTCACAGAGTGTTTAATTAGCACCTCTGCTTGCCATGGTTCATGCGAAAAAGACACCTCCTACCCAGTCGAACCGAACCAGCTGCGAACGAACCAGTTTAACAGCAATGCAAAGCGTTTTACCAATGCGGACAAACAAAAAAATGCCGCCTTTTAGCGAAATGTGAGTTGAAACCAAGCAGCAGTACGAGCAAACTCATAAAAAATATTTTTAAAAGTGCAGAGTTGCAGTCTGGGGCTTCTGCAGTGTGCATAAGCTGTGGTAGCATGCAAAATGCTTGTTATGATCGTAGTTATGTATTTAGTGCAATATATTTTATGCTGTCTAACAAAAAATACGTGGAGCGAAAGTTCAGTCGGGAACTAAAGCCGGCCCGATGCATTGCCGGCTTGCCGCACCGACGAGCGTTCGGCGCGCTCTTGCCCGGACGGAGGCCCAGCCGGCCGCGTGCCGAAGTATCTGGAGGGAGACGTCGGGTTTTCGGAAGACGGGTGGCCAGTGAAGCCGGCTTCCGACTATTTCTCAACAATCGGCCAATCATTGGCAGTCGGCTAGGGTTGCTTGGGCCGCTACTTGTACAACACCAGTCAGAACCTTGCCCCTACAGACACAGCGATCATCATATGGGGAGTCCGTGCCCACTGCCTCACCGCACGGGCAGCCAGCGGTGTAGCGTAAACAAACTCGACCGCACTCCACAATGCTGGCTTGTCTAAGGGACAAACGCATACAAGACGCGCTAAAAACCTCCGTAGTGCCTAGGCAGAATCATATATTCAAGGAGCAAAAGCCCCCAGATTTTCTCTCTCACGCCCGCCGTTATTCGCGCCTGCGCACAAACGGCTGGCGATCCCTCAAATGAACGTCTCGTGGGTGTTTTTGATACTTGAATATGACTCTGCCCAGGCACTTAAGAAGGAGGCTTTTTAGCGCGTGTTGTATGCGTTTGTATCTCGGACATGCCGGCATTGCGGAGTGCGGTCGAGTTTGTTTACGCTCCGCTGCTGGCTGCCCGCGCGGTGAGGCAGGGCATGGACGCCCCATTTGGTGATCGCTATTTCTGAAGAGGCAATGTTTTGACTGGTGTTGTGTAAATCGCTGGTCGCTTTTTTTGTCGCGACGATAGCTCGAACTTTTACAAGCACTCCTCCAGGAGGGCACATGTAACCGGCAAACGGAGTCCTCAGGAGCGCACCTGAGGTTATACTAAAGCTGGCGGCGCAGGATCTCCACGGCACCCAAGGGGTAGCGGGGAGATCAAAGCTGGAAGCAGGGTGGCCCGTGGGTTGAGGTCGCGGAGGCCGAAGCGTGCCAGGGGGTGTTCGCATACAAAATGGCCTGTCCGTGATAGCGGACTGCCGATCTTAAACACCCGTAACTGGCAAGCGCAGGCTGCAGGCGTCGGCGGCGTCCTGGAGGCGTCGTTTGGTGTCCCCGGAGACGCCGCCAATAATGCGAAATAATGGCACGTTGTTACAATTAGTAAAAAAACACGAGTGAATAAATATAAATTCGTCCAGCCGCCAACTTGTGATTCTAAGTTCAGCATCACCGCACCCCTCTAATTATGCAACACCAGTCAGAACTTTGCCTCTGAAGGTACGTCGGACAGACTTGCTGGCGCCTGCGGCGTTGGTGCTGGGTCAGTAATTGTCACCGGCGGCCTTTCAGCCACTTGCGTTCAACCGCGGTTGCTAATTAAGGTGCTCTGCTCTGCCTTATAGATTTTCAATATATGCGGCCCAGGCTCTACTACAGTCGCTACTGCTCCCACAGAAACATCTGTGATGTTATTTACAAGGTAACATCTGTGATGTTATTTACAAGGTCGCGCCGTAAGGCGCGAGAAAGCAACGATCCGCCATTTTACCGCGCCGGCAGCCAGCGTCCGAGCGTAAACAAACTCGACCCCACTCCGCAATGCCGGCGCGCCTAGGGACAAAAACCTACAACACGTGCTAAGTCTCCTCCGTAGTACCTTGGCAGAGTCATATATTCAAGAAGCAAAAGCCCCCAAATTTTCTCTCTCGCGCCCTCTCTTACTCGCGCCTGCGCACAAAAGACTGGCGATCCCTCAAATGAACGTCTCGTCACGAGAATAAATTAAAGCAAGGCTTCCTTTAGTACATGCCTGCCGCGTCGCTAGTTTTCCCGTTGGAGTGGAGGTTCCTGTAGTTCAGGGTAGTCGCGGAGAGACGGCGCTCGCTGCCAACCTTACTCAGGAAGCACAGTTCGCAATAGGGGATCAGAAAATTTGGTTGTGGGAGTTCATAGTGTTTTTTTTTGTTTTTTGTATTATTTAACCTATGTAGGACATTAGGCAGTATAATAAGAGCTTCGTGGCTCAACCCACCGCCCCGTTCCAAAGGGGACGCTCTTAACATCCATTCATCCTCAAGGCAGATGAGGGGACGGATGAGAATGGAGAGGGGACCTAGTCAATTGACACACACTGTGATGTCGACGCTAAGCTGAAGAAAATGGAGGCTTTACAGGAAGAGCTTGTCAAACAGGCTGAAGAGCTCAAAAATGAGCTATATAGGGGGCGTGATACACGGAAGGTAGTGGAAAAAATACTTGAAGCAGCCGAGGAAAAGCTGGACAGGACCGCCATCGTGAACGATAATTGTGACAATGGAACACAGTCCGCCGACGTCACATGAGAGGGAGTGTCAGCAAAGTACGCGGAATGCGTGCAACGTGGTGAGGGTTTAGCAGGAAAGAGCGGCACCTACTTTGAGGCCGCCACGCGGGAAAAGCAGGAGCGCGTGGGTCAATGCCCCTTGTCAAGTCCGAATCACACGGTAAAGGACAAATGGAAGCACGGAGAGGTAGGAGAGAGTGAAATGGTGATTATCGCTGGTGACTCAAACCTAGATAGGGGCTAAAAAGCAATTGTGGAGAGGGTGAAATGCGGTAAAAGAGTAGTGGTAGGGACATTTCCGGGGCGGACACTGGGTTCTGTCGTGGAGCGAGCAAAAGCAAAGCTCGCGGAAAACGCCCACGTGCTCAACCTTGTCATAGTAGCAGGTGGGCTAAATGACGTCTTAAAAAAGAAAGGGACAGGACTAGCCCAGCGCTTGCCGAAGGGGGTGGACGACTTGCGCGAGCTATCCCTTCAGGTGCAGATCGTGGTGTGCACGGTGCCGGAGGTGCCTATTCGTGACAGTCACGTACAAAGAGCCGCAGTGGCTGCTAATGAGGCGACATGGAAAATGAGTCGAGAGAAAGGCTTCGAGGCTGTCGAAGCCTTTCTAGGGACAAAAGCCGACAACACGCGTTAAGAAGCCTCCTCCGTAGTACCTAGGTAGAGTCACATATTCAAGAAGCAAAAGCCCCCAGATTTTCTCTTCGCGCTACAATCCAAGATCATATCGAAGTAAACAGGGAAGTAAGAAGGTGTGGTGGTTTTCAACGAGACGGGATCTACTTCAATTACAAGCTTGCACGAGAAGTAGGCTGGCGACTTGCTGGTCGCGCTGTTGCTTTTTTAGGGGGCCCACGGGAGCTCAGGAGGCCTGAGTAGGTAGTAATGAAGAAGGTCTCTTAAGGGAACCTCAGTATAGCATCGCCGTCGATAACAGAGAAAGGAGGAAAGCAAGAAAGAGAGCTCGTCATGCAATAGGCTACATAAACATGCAGGGCGGCAGAAGAAAGGAAAAGTGGGCAGAGACTGAGGAGCAGTTAAATTGAGAACAAATAGGACTGTATGCGATGACAGAAACGCACCATAGAGACTCAGAAGAGCCGCCAGTGATTGAGATTTATGTTTGGGAAGGGTGAAAGATAACTAAGTCGGAAATAAAGGGAGGGGGAGTCGGAATGCTTATCCATCAGGGAGCCAAATGGAAAAGAGTAAATTCAAAATGTCAAGAGCATCTTTGGCTATCGGCTACAATGAGTGGGAAAAAAGACTTGGATGGGCGTTACGTATTTGTGGACCGGAAATAATTGCACAGAGAAGAATAAAGAGTTAGTCGAATGCATAAGCGCTGATATTAACGGTTTCTGGAATGGTTCTAAAATTATCCTATTAGGTGACATGAATGCCCACATACAGGATTTAGATGGCTATACCGACAACAACGGGAAGTCAATGCTGGACCTTTGTGAGCAACATAACCTCGTGATCGTGAATACAGGGCCTAAGTGTGAAGGACAGGTCACGTGGGCAGTGGGAAACCGGCAATCAACCATTGATTACTGTCTGATGACAGAAGGAATTCATGATAAGTTGAGAGAAACGGTCATCGATGAGGAAGGGTTTAACAGCATAGGGAGTGACCATAAACGCATCATATTGAAAATGGGATATGTAGTTGGGAAAGAGAGCAAGGAATGCAAATGGCCAATACAAATTTGAACGCTGAACGAATAACAAATATAGTCACTAGAGTCAAGGAATAACTTGGCAAATGTCAAATAAAGAGTGGGAATATAGTAAGCTTTTAAGTGTAATAACGACAGAAATACGGAAAGAGAAACAACATGTTCGTTGGAAAGGAAAAAAGAAACCGAAAAGCTGGTGGAACAGGGATATACGAGAAGCGATCACCGAACGACAGAAAGCATCCCGAGAGCACAGGCAGGCAAATAAGGTGCAGGTGCCGGAGGATGAAGTAGCCAGTAAATACGAAATATACCGAAAGAAAAAGTATATGGTTCAAATACTGGTGCAAGCAAAATTAAAAGGTGAAAGTGAACGTTGGTTGTCAGAAATACGTGAGAGAAAGAAGGTCACACCTAGAATATTTTGGAACCACATAAAATTATTAGGCCGGAAGTCAACAACAATACAACAACATATCCTAGACGAAGATGGAAAGAGACTGGAAGGAGAAGCAGCAATAAATTACATCGGAAAAATAACAGCCGAATCATTGCAAGGCAATGACGAGGTTGTATTTGAAGAAAAAAAGAGCATGATAGAGAGCCAGGTGGAAAAGGAGCTGATGCTGACAAATTTCAACTGGAAGAAAGCGGAAGAGAAAATTACTAAGCGCACAGCCACAGGGCTAGACGAGGTTTCCGTTAGACCAAATGAACTAGGACCAAAAAGTTAGGAAGCACTGGTGAAAACAGTGGAAAAAAACTTTAAAACATAGACGAATACCAGACAGTTGGCGACAAAGTAGAATGAATTTAATTTATGAAGGTAAGGGGGAGAAAGATAGAATGCACTCGTATAGACCGTTTGCGTTGAATGGGAAGGGATGAGGAGCGAGGAGAAAGTTGGTATCAACAAGAGACTGAGGCAGGGATGCCCTTTATCCCCACTGTTGTGTTTATGATGTACATGGTGAGGATGGAGAGGGCGCTAGAGAAAAGTTATGACGAGTTTAATCTCTCATGCAGACAGCCGGGTACAATAGTAGAGCAGCAGCCTCCAGGGTTATTTTATGCGGACGATATTGTGTTGCTAGCTAACAAGCAAAGTGATTTGCAACGTCTGGCTAATACCCGTGGACAGGAAGGTAATAATTTAGGTTTGAAATTTAGTGTTAGAAAATCAGGTGTTATGGTATTCAACGAAAACAGTGAACAGACAGTGGCAATACAGGGCCAGGAAATACCTCGGGTAAGAGAATACAAATACCTTGGTACATGGATAAACGACGGCAAGAGATATTTGGAAACACAGGAAAACACAATAACAGTAAAGGGGACGAGAAATGCAGCCATAATGAAGCACAGAGCGCTATGGGGATACAATAGGTACGAGGTCCTCCGAGGTATGTGGAAAGGTGTAATGGTTCCAGGACTTACTTTTGGAAAAGCGGTTGTTTTCTTGAAATCAGGGGTACAATCAGGAGTCGATGGGAAGTAAAGGTCAGTGGGACGCCTCGCATTGGGCGCTCACGGGAAGACTACAAATGAAGCTGCGCAGGGTGATATGGGCTGGACTAGTTTTGAAGTGAGGGAAGCTCACAGTAAAATTGATTATGAACAACGACTGCGGAATATGGAAGAAAGTAAATGGGCTAGGAGAGTGTTGAGGTATCTGTACAGGAAAAACATTGATTCACAGTGGAGGAAAAGAACTAGGAAGCTTACCAGCAAGTATGTGGTCTTTAGGTTGGGCAACACAGCAACAGAGAACGTCAAGCGGAAAGTCAGAGAGGCTGAAATAATCTCATGAGTGGCGGCAATGGAAAGTAAACCTGCCATGAGTAAGTACTTAAGAGGAAAAAACGAAGTCAGGAAAGAAACACTTTATGATAACTCAAAGGGAAGCTCATGACTTTTCGAAGCGAGATCAGGATGCCTTAGAACACGCACCTATAAAGCGAGATATAAGAAGGAAGAAGAAGCATGTGCTTGCTGCGGTAAAGCTAGGGAAACGATGGAGCATGTTTTATTAGAATGTGAAGACATCTGCCCAGTGGTCGATTTAGGGACCACTGGCCTCTTTGAAGCCTTTAGGTTCTGCGGGAGCAGGGGAAAAGTAAACGTGTCCACAATACAGATTAGTAAGAGGCGATTGGAAGATTGGTGGAGGAAAAGTAGGGAAACGTCAAAAAACGAAGACGTACAAAAGCAAAGTTCGCAATAGGGGGTCAGAAAATTCGGTTGTGGGAGTTGAGAGTGTGTTTTTTTCTTCTTTCTTAACTTAGGTGGGACATTAGAGAGTATAATAGCAAGAGCTTGGCGGCGCAATCCACCGCCCCGGGGCGTTCCCAAGTGGATGCTCGTAACATCCATCCATCCATCCTAGAGTGCTTCGATTAACGCGCCGCCGTACAGGGTGGTGACACCTTTTGGCCTGCGCCTCGCCGCCGTTTTGCTCCGCGGTCGCCATATTGGGGCGAATCGCTTGCAGCGCCCGTTCCTTCCAGCGTTGGTAAAGCAGCATTGTTGGGCAGCTTGCGAAGTTGCTGTGTTGTGCGCCAGGTGCTGGGCGATTGAACTGTGTTCAGTCGCAAAAACCAGCATGCCAGGGTGTTGCGTACCGCTGTGTGCCGGCTAATAAAGCTGCGAAGCTTGCTTTTGTTTGTTTGATCCTTCTTAAAGCGGCCGGCACGCCGTATTATAATTGTTTTTTTGTGACGCGAGATGCGACCAGATTTATCTCTATTGATCCGAGCTACGCGCGACTATGTCGGGTTCCAGAATATTGTCGTTGTGTTTAGCAAGCCGCCATTCTTGTAATGCTCTTTACTGTTATGCAAGTGAACCTTGTGAAAAAGCCACCGCAATTGCAGTGCCCTGCACCACAGAGCATTTTAGGTGTGTGGGAAAGCACACACTACACATTGTATGTGCTAGATTTGGGCCTTTTTAATTGCAAATAATTGTTTCTTCATACCAAGCACTTTGCAGTAGGCAATTTTATGTCCCGGCTCGTTTCGGTCTTCTGGATTGAAAACAAAATTATGTCTGATAGTGAGCCTGAACCTGTCTCCCAGGATAACAACCCGACGCCCTAACCAAGTGGCCACTGTCGTGCACATACTTCCCGCTCGCCAATGCGGAGCTGGGTGTATGGGATAGTGGCATGTGTATTAACCGTGCATAATATGTGTCGGAGCATGTGTGCATATACAAGTTGCTTATGGAAGGGAGAGCATGTCAGTCTCTCCCATTCTTCCTTTGTGGCTGGAATTTGAGGGGCTTTGTTAGACAGCGCCACCTTTGGGATTCGCTCATATTTCCAAGTCCCCTCACTGTAGCAGCTGGCACATGGACACTGTGTAACCTTGTACTACCTTTAGGCTGCAATGTTTCTTTACTGCAGTCGTCATAATAATAATAATAATAATAATAATAAATGCACTAATAAATAATAAATGCACTGACTGTACACCTGCCTTTTCAATGATAATGGTAGGCTTCCAGTCAGGAGCTGGCTGTGTCTGCCGTATGCGATCCAACCCATTTTTATTCTTCTGTGAATTTGCTTTTCATGATCAGGGTTCCCTGTGATTAATTGACCTAGGTAAACGTACTCCTTCACAGACTCTAGAGGCCGACTGGCGATCCTGAACTCTTGTTCCTTTGCCCGGCTATTTATCATTGTCTTTGTCTTCTGCATATTAATCTTCAACCCCACTCTTGCACTCTCTCTGTTAAGGTCCTCAATCATTTGTTGTAACTCGTCTGCATTGTTGCTGAATAGAACAATGTCATCGGCAAACCGAAGGTTGCTGAGATATTCGCCGTCGATCTTTACTCCTAAGCCTTCCCAGTTTAATAGCTTGAATACTTCTTCTAAGAAGGCAGTGAATACCATTGTAGAGTTTGTGTCTCCATGTCTGACCCTTTTCTTTATAGGTATCTTCCTGCTTTTCTTGTGTAGAATTAAGGTAGCTGTAGAAGCTCTGTAGATGTTTTCCAAGGTATTTACGTAAGCGCTCTGTACTCCTTGATTACGTAATGCCTCTATGACTGCTGGTATCTCTACTAGTCAAATGCCGTTTCGTAATCTATGAAAGCCATGTAGAGAGGCTTATTGTATTCTGCGGATTTCTCGATAACCTGATTGATGACATGGATGTGATCCATTGTAGAGTATCCCTTTGTGAAACCTGCCTGTTTCCATGGTTCACTAAACTGCAGTGTTACCCTTATTCTATTGGAGATTATTTTGGTAAATATTTTATACAATACTGGGAGTAAGCTAATGGGCTTATAATTTTTCAATTCTTTAACGTCTCCTTTTTTGTGGATTAATATAATGTTTGCGTTCTTGCAGTTTTCTGGGACCCTTGCAGTCGACAGACACTTCATATAAAGAGCCGCTACTTTTCTAAGCATTATATCTCCTTCATCTTTGATTAAATTGACTGTTATTCCATCTTCTCCTACTGCTCTCCCTCGTTTCATGTCTTGCAAGGCCCTCCTGACCTCATCTCTACCTATAGGAGGAGTTTCTGTATCCTGTTCATTACTGTTTCTAGTGGCGGTATCCTGACTCCTCTGGGTACTGTACAGGTCAGTATAGAATTCTTCCGCTTCTTTTACTACATCTTCGGGATTGCTGATGATATTACCCTGCTTATCTTTCAGTGCATACATCTTCATTTGTCCTATGCCAAGTTTCTTTCTTAACGATTGCAGGCTGCGTCCATTTTTTACGGCTTCTTCAGTCTTTCTCACGTTATAGTTTCGAATATCCCTTATTTTCGCCTTGTTGATCCGTTTTGACAGTTCCGCGAATTCTATCCTATCTCTTGAGTTGGACACTTTCATTTTTTGTCGTTTCTTTATAAGGTCCTTTGTTACTCGGGAGAGCTTGCCTAGTGGTTGCCTTGGTGCCTTGCCTCCCTCTTCAATAGCTTCCTCTGAAGCCAACCTAGTTACGGTTTCATGCATTAGCTCTATGTCATCATCATCTCTCTGTTCTAAGGCAGCATATTTGTTTGCAAGTACCAGCCTGAATTTGTCACCTTTTATCCTTACTGCCTCTAGGTTGACCTGTTTCTTCTTGACCAATTTAGCTCTTTCTCTCTTCAAATTGAGGTGAATCCTAGCCCTTAGTAACTAACCTATGGTCACTGCACTTTACCCTGCCTATCGCTTCTACATCCTGCACAATGCTGGGATCATCAGAAAGTATGAAGCCGATTTCATTTCTTCTTTCACCTTTAGGGTCTTTCCAGGTCCACTTTCTGTTGCTACGCTTCCTGAAAAGGTGTTCATTATTCGAAGCCTATTCCTTTCTGCGAATTCTACCAGCATCTATCCTCTAGCGTTCCTAGAATCGACGCCGTAGTTGCCAATTGCTTGTTCACCAGCCTGCTTTTTCCCCACTTTTACATTGAAGTCGCCCATTACTACAGTATATTGAGTTTGTACTTTTCTCATCGCTAATTCAACATCTTCATAAAACTGATCTACTTTCACATAATCGTGACTGGATGTTGGAGCGTAGGCTTGTACTACCTTTAATCTATAGCTCTTATTGAGTTTGATTACGACTGCAGCTACTCTCTCATTAATGCTGTTGAATTCGTCAATGTTGCCCGCTATGTCTTATGGATTAGGAATCCTTCCCCGTATTGCTTCTTATCTAGGAGACCTCTATAGCAGAGGACATGTCCGTTATTCAGCAATGTATAAGCCTCACCAGTTCTAATCTCACTAAGGCCGATGATATCCCAAACAATGTCTGATAATTCCTCAGAGTCCTGCTAAGCTAGCCTGACTCCAGAGGGTTCGGGTGTTAAACGTTGCAAGGGTCAGTTTCCGTTGGCGGCCTGTCCGGATCCAGAGATTCTTAGCAGCTTCTGCTGCGTTACAGGTCTGACCGACGCCTTGGTCAGGTGCTCCGCAGCTACAGGGGACTGAGGGCCATTGGGTAATTGAGTTAGCCATTTGGGAGGGGATGGCCGAATGCTGCACCAGGGAGGCCAATTTCTGATCTGGTGAGGCAGTGTCTTGTGAAAGCTTTGTGGGCCTTCCTAATTTGGTCGTACCTGGATGTGTATAGCCCCACTGGCTCTCGGCATCTTGTGCCGGTAACAGGCGTCACCCCAAGCCTGGAGAAGTTGTGCACTGGAGGAGGTGAATTTCAAGCTCACCATCATCAAAACTTATAGCGGGATTCGAACTTCCGACTATGACAACCGAGCATTCGCCATAGCTCAGTCAGATAGTCTCACAGGCGGGGAGGCTACCTTATCGCGGACAAGTACTGCCCCGAGGGCCCTACATGCCCAAAACTTTGATTTGTCCACGATAGAAGTGTTTTCCTGATCGCGATGGGTAACCGAATATAAAGCGATTTCTAAACGGTTCCGGCCTTGCAGCTCCGGAGTCCTACGTGCGCAGGTGGCACGGCGCAGTACTGCTCGACGGTTCCAACATCGTGGTTTCGGAGTCACCCGTACGCATGGGGCTGAACGCGGCTAGATATAGGATACATTTTCGACGAACTTGAACGATACTAAAATATATTGTAAAAAAAAGAAAATGAGAAGAAATAATAAAAAAAAACTTTCAGCGCTTACCGTACAAAAAGAAAGTACAAAACAGTACAAAACTTAGAGCGCTTAGAGTACAAAGAGAAATGACATGTTAGAATTTATGTAAAGCGGTTAATAAGAATCTATGAAACATGCATATCTAATGCGTTGTTGCAATCCAAATGATGGAAAGCGTATTTGCCTTGGCGAGCTAACAGTAGCAAATGTCACAAACATGTTTTGTAGGGAAGCTACCTCATCGCCTGTCGCTGTCATTTGTGCAGTGAGGATGAAAGTGATATGTGCTTGTTGAGTGGAGAACATTGACAAGAGGTATATGCACAGAGAAGTACGACATTTATCTTAATACTACATATAAGGCTCGTATACGTCTTGTGTTGCAGTGACACATACCCATTTTAGGAGATGGGCCAAGAATAGGCACATACCGATTCGTGCATACCGCATCAGCGGTATGCATCAGCCAGGTTTTCCACTCAGCAAAACAGCAGCCACCACAAAGTTGGTGGGAACAGGAAAAAAAAACCCTTAATATTACGTCCATGTTCTTGCTTTCGTGGTCTCCTCACAAAGCTTGTACCATACATGCAATCCAGGATGTCTACCAACCGGGAAAACTGGAAATTATCTAGGATTTTGAATAGTCTGGAAAACTTAGGGAATGTGTGTTTGAATCATGAAAAATTAGCTGTCATTTTATGAAAAGGGAACGAAAGTCGCCCTACTGGTGGCTCGAGTAAAAGAGAGGAATCGTAACGAATTGTCTTTGACGCCGTGTCGTCGGCTGGAGTAGTTGCCATAGTGCGGTCAACGACCGACTTTCCGGACACCTGATTTTAGGGAAATGCCCGATAATGCGGACGGCTTCGCGGCACCACCGCGTGTCCCGTAGGCACCCTGCATTGAAGTTTGCCGGTACACGTCGCGCCACCTAGCAGCGGCGGTGAGCACCCGCACAGCATTTCACCTTTGCCCGTGGTGCGCTCCGGCACGCCTGAAGGCCTGCTTTTCCAATTTTCCAATGGATTCAGCACGGCCTCTTGGCAGCTCCTCCGTGAGAAGTGCGAAGAAAAAGAACAAGCGCAGATACCGCTGCGTTAAGGATTGTCTTAACCGCGAAGGGGATGTCGGCATCAAATTGTGCCGCTTCCCTTCACAACCATGGGAAGCTACCGGCGGCTGAACTAGATCGTCGTGGTTCGTGTCGCTCTTTCGGATTTCTGTTAAACGAACTAAGACGTAAATGCAAAAGAAGACAAAAAAGAAAAGAGCCAGCAGCGGCATCCGTAAAAACGCACAACAAAGCGACAACTGCGTAAAAGCGCGTGGACTGATTCCCGCTGTTGTAAATTGGTTTAGATAGTTGTTTAGCTTGTCTAGCTGCAAAACAAATGTGCACTGGTTATGTGTAAAATCTAATCTAGCTTCGTAAGCGCTCCGTGTTGGAGCGTTGTTCGCACTGTGCTTTTTGTTGTGCATTAATAAGCAAACATGCAAATTTTTTCTGCGCCAAGTTCAATACACGGCTGCTGAAACCGGGCTCGTTCAAACCGATGTTTTCGCGCGCTTAGAACAACAGAACTAAGGTCGGAGTACACCCCAGCTCACGTCGAGTATTCGCAAATTAGCATTTCTATTGGCAACGCGGGCGCACATTTGTTCAGTCTTCACGTTGCTTAGCCTCAGCTGATTGCTCTCTATTAGGTTTCAGCGGTGATGACCTCTCACATTCGAGACCGAACGACAAACCAGAATATGCTCGAGGTACTTTGTCAATGGAGAAAAAAGCACTTACCTGCCAATTCGCCAAAACCTCTACAATTGTGAGGTGCAAGGCATGCTCAATGTAATGAAGCTACAGATGACAGTTGAAAAACCTTCGCGGCCGTATTTGCTCACTTAAGTGGCATAAAATGATTTGAGTTCGACGTCGTAAGCATGCTTGCTTTGTTGTGACAAACACTTCGCGACCAGCGCTGGCTGCTTAGTGGGGCTGCTAAGCACGCGGTCGCGGAATCAAATCCCGGCCACGGCGGCCGCATCTCGAGGGGGCGAAATGCGAAAACGCCCGTGTACTTAGATTTTGTACTTAGATTTAGGTCCACGTTAAAGAACCCCAGGTGGTCCAGATTGTTCCGGAGTGCCCCACTACGGCACGCCTCATAATCAGATCGAGGTTATGGCCCCTAAAACCCCATAATTTAATTTAGGCACTTCGCTGCGATGTCCGTGCTGTTTACTTCTTTGAGGCAATAAACATGGTTGTAGTCGTAAATTTGACGTCCTTTCTCAAGCGGCGGTCTGAAATGGGCCTCGATGTCTTCGACTGGCTTAAAACCGTAATTTAGAACGACCGACACATTTCAAACGAGCGTCGTAAAAGCATGCCTCCATAGCAGTGGCCGCCTCGGTGTTTCGTGGAACTGACACGGTGACGCTGACGGCTGAGCCGCCTGACCCTTGAAGGTTGCCCATAGAGTCAATGTATAAGAACGTCTGCAATTTCAGACGCAAGAGCCCTTCGCTGTCCGATTTTCTAGACTTTTTGCCGTGACCGCAGGTACGAAACGGCATTAATCAAAGTCAACACCACCGTTTTGATTGTCTCGCCGCCTCGAACCAGAGCTCTAGCACGCATATCCGCTGGCAGCCGTAGGCGGCAACGTGAGGCTTAGCTGCTTCGACGTTCGCTATTAAGGTTCTTGCCGTTCGGTGCTGCGTGTTTCATTGAAAGAATTCGCCGCTGTCACTGATGGCACCGACTGCGACCCTTTAATCCTCACGATTGTCCTCGAAGAATAGAAAGCATGATGCGTTGCATAATGCCGGTGCCCAAATGACAGCTTCGCCTCAGCACAGGGATGTTACGCGGTGAGCTTAACAAGCCTAGGAAGGGGCAGTTGTCACGACACACAATACGGATTCCATAATTATAGACGCGTGCACCCACCGTCTCCTGTCACAGTACGAGCACCGATATGCCGAATAAGTGTACTGGCAGGCTTTAAGAGATTTCTCGGACATGTCTGTGGCGATTTGAGCCCTTGCAGGCATTTTTTCGGACGTTTTTGTGCCCCCTAGGGAGTCCAAAAAGTCGGACGTTGACTGTACAAGTGACCCATAGGATGCGTCAAATGGTGCGTGGGCCGAACGCGTGGCGGAACGAGGACAAGAAAAGAAATGACCGTCGCTTTGAGGAATGACCCGAAAAGGAACTGTGCCGCCTCTTCTTTGAAGGAGCTAGAGCTCAAAAAAAAAAAAAGTGTTGGCTGGCGCAAAGATGCAGGTGACCCTCATCCAGACCAAGATAAGCTCTTGAAAGCAGTGAAACACAAAACAGAGGCATTGTGCATGGGCCGAGAGTATGTGAGGACTGTTGAGGTTGACTTTCCAGCTGCTGAGAAAATCTCACTTGTGGCTATGTTCGGGCCCAATACCAATGATCTTGCAATCACTTGATAGAAATAGCTCATTTTCTAAAATATTTGCTTCTGCATGCATCTATTTTTATTCGTAATTGAAAATGTTCCACTCGATTTGCAATGGCCTTTACCATTTTTCTTTTTCGAAGATATTTGCTGTGCGTTTTACTATCCCCTACCTTCAGTTTCTATTTTTAATAAAATAAACACTGCTTTTTACTATTCAAACTGAATTAAGTTATTTTTCTTAATATGCTTACTTGAGAGTGACAGCATCGGGCGACGTGGTTTCCAGCCTGTCTTGACATATAATAAAGTTCTGTGTCGCTCAGGCTCAGGGAAAACCTGAAAAACTCAGGGGAAATTGAACATGCCAACTTGGTAGACACCCTGCAATCACTCGCCATACACAAACACGTTGGTCAACACTGCAATATTCGACAGGACCCGAACCAATGCTACATAGCCATTTACCTGCAAACTGCTTCCTGTAACGTAAATCCCCACAGTGTTTGGGATATACATAACTTTTTTTTAATTTCTCAGGCATTTGGTGGTAGAGGCCAGTGCACTAAAAAAATCCTGCTACACTGCAGCAATGTTCAGAATGTAGTATGTGGTACTCTATTTGGCTGTAAGTTGAGGATAGAAATTATATTGGCAGTTAAAATATAGTAGCCAGTATTGAAACTACACATGCACTCAAGGCTGAGACGCATCATGAGAACACGGATGCGGTGACATACACGGTGGTCACTTGAGCCGGCATTGTGTAACTTTTCCAACAAGCCCAGCTGTATACTGATCAAGTAAGGCATGTTGTTGGGCTGGTCAGTTCATAGCTTCAGCAAAATTTCAAACTGCGCGAGGAAGACAGGGCGTGAACAGACGCACACTCATAGATGGCCACAGAAAGTGCAGACTTCCAACTGGCTTTATTTCATGAAGGCATAAGGTTCTTCAATATAGCAAAGCAAGGAACAATCGCAAAGACATCGTGCATGAGGCAGCGACGAAAAATAACAAGGCCACCTGTGCATTAAGAGTGCAGGAGAGTCCCAGTGTGCCCATCTAAGAATTCTATTTCTTTCCTTGATAAAGAAAGTGCGCAGTTGTCACCCCTTTTAGCGACTTCTCTTTCTGGTTTTGATTTTGCCTTCGAAAGGAATTTAGTCTGTTACAGATAAGGCAAGCAGCTCTTGCTGTCGCAGTCCCTGCACTGCAAGGGGAGATACTGAAGGAAAGAAATAAAATTCTTAGATGGGCACATTAGGACTCTCCCGCACTCTTAATGGAGAGGCGGTACTAAGTTAGAAATCTGAATATGCTATAAATTGCGCAATCAACCCTTATCCCTCGGTTTCAAGCAGCTGCAGAGTACTTGACAACTGCAGCAGTCAGACTTGCTCTATATTGGAGAGTGCCAGGAATTGCGAGATCGAGACAGGCGGCCACTGGAGGTTCCTTGGGCCAGGTTATACTTCAAATGCGCCCAAATATTTCTATATTTCACTAGATAAACCTTTGTAGAATGAGGAACTTTTCAAGAGTCAAGTTGTTACACACAACAGAAAACTATTACTAAGTAGTGACCAATTTCTTTTGTAAGCCAAACAGATTGCATGTATTTGACAATGCTTACTAACTCTTACTTATCTAGCTGCCCCATATAGCAAGCATGCGCATTCACATATGTTTTCAGACAAAACTATTGTGTTGAACCATGTTTGTGGTAATGCAAAACAATATAAATGCTATGTTGCGTGACTCTTTGGTAATATTGATAATTTCTAGTGAGTTGTGACCAATCCTAATGTTTGGCTGTTCTTTATCTGGCTCCTGGCGAGTTCATGGAAATCCAGGTCAACAGGTACATTTTTCCTGTAATGTGAAGATACACGATGAAGTTTTTCTTTGAAGTTCTCTTTAAAACCCTAGGAGCTAGCATGATACAAGCATGTGAATTGAGAGCAAGTGTACATGATACAGAATAGTTCATTTCCGCCTGCCCTCTTTGTTTTATAACTGGATCCCTTGTTAAAAAGGTAGCAATCAACAGATTTACAGCTTCCTGCTTACAGGCAAGTAGGCGGTAGCTGTTTCGGCGATAGTTGATATCTCCATTTTTGTGAAAGACAATGTAAGCTTTTGCTTTTGAAGCCATTCTGCAAATGCGGCTTGCTTTTAAGCACCCAACTTATTTCGTCTAAAAAACACAGAAATAAAGGTCCGGTATTCTTTTTTACCTTGTAGTAAGGTTATCATATGGCTCAGTGTTAACATAGAGGTTAATATACAGTGTTAACATACAGGTGAGCTTACAAAAAGCAATAATAATTGGCAGTAAGCAGTGCTTGAATGGCGAAAAACATGGGAATCAGATCATTTTATTTTTGGCAAGAACTTTTTTGGGCACAGGAGGCTAAGCAAATGGTGATGTAGCAACATTGTAAAGACTGAATAAGATGGATGACTGCCTTTGCAGCAGAACATCTGTGGATGTTGTGTGAAGCACTCTTTCTGTGCTTTTTCACTACCTAAGCAAGCAGTGATGCACCATAGCTAACTTTCCTGGTGCTTCATCATGTGGTTTCTACAGTCGACTTATGTTAATTTTACCTTCACGAGAGCGACAAAATTGATCTAATTGTCCGACTGGTCGAATTAAGATGCAAAATCTTGCCCAAACACCGTTGATTCATGTGGCAGTATGTGCTTGAGTAACACGCCTCCGAAACGAATGCGTGCCAACTTTCTATTTGTCCAAAGCATAAAACTAAAGTAGAAATGACTTAAAACTCCGAACCAAAGTAGAAACCTAACGCGTACCTGATTTGTTAGAATGGCAGCCGATTTTCTAAAGTCAGCTTTGCCGTATTATAGCCATGATAGGCGGCAAAGCATATGACTGCTGCAAACGCGGTTTTGCCTACGCTGTGCAATCGATTGCATAGCATAGGCAATTTTAGGCTCATTTTCCTTCGAAAACAAAAGTAGCCCGTTAGAATCTGGTAAATACCACAATAGAACATTGTCAGCTACCGTTGGTGAGTCAAAAATAGGCGTTTCAGACAGGAGATGGCGTTTCTTTAAACTGTCCCCTAAGCTCTGCTGAGACAGATGCTGCCACCAAAAGGGGTCGTTATTGGGGTCTGGTCAAATTCGCCTTACCCGGCGAATGTGAATTTTGGGGTCGAAATAATGAATGTTTCATCATCATGATCATGATCATCATCATGATCATCATCATCATCAGCCTGGTTACGTCCACTGCAGGGCAAAGGCCTCTCCCATACTTCTCCAACAACTCCGGTCATGTACTAATTGTGGGCATGTCGTCCCTGCAAACTTCTTAATCTCATCCGCCCACCTAACTTTCTGCCGCCGCCTGCTACGCTTACCTTCCCTTGGAATCCAGTCCGTAACCCTTAATGACCATCGGTTATCTTCCCTCCTGATTACATGCTTCCTGCCCATGCCCATTTCTTTTTCTTGATTTCAACTAAGATGTAATTACCTCGCGTTTGTTCCCTCACCCAATCTGCTCTTTTCTTATCCCTTAACGCTACACCTATCATTCTTCTTTCCATAGCTCGTTGCGTCGTCCTCAATTTAAGTAGAACCCTTTTCGTAAGCCTCCAGGTTTCTGCCCCGTACGTGAGTACTGGTAAGACGCAGCTGTTATACACTTTTCTCTTGAGGGATAATGGCAACCTGCTGTGAATGCCTGCCAAACGCACCCCAGCCCATTCTCATTCTCCTGATTATTTCAGTCTCATAATCCGGATCCGCAGTCACTACCTGTCCTAAGTAGATGTATTCTTTTACCACTTCCAGTGCCTCGCTACCTATCGTAAACTGCTGTTCTCTTCCGAGACTTTCTGCAGATTAATTTTTTAGACCCACCCTTCTGCTTTGCCTCTAAAGGTCAGTGAGCATGCATTGCAATTGGTCCCCTGAGTTACTAAGCAAGGCAATATCATCAGCGAATCGCAAGTTACTAAGGTATTCTCCGTTAACTTTTATCCCCAATTCTTCCCAATCCAGGTCTCTGAATACCTCCTGTAAACACGCTGTGAATAGCATTGGAGAGATCGTATCTCCCTGCCTGACGCCTTTCTTTATTGGGATTTTGTTGCTTTCTTTATGGAGGACTACGGTGGCTGTGGAGCCGCTATAGATATCTTTCAGTATTTTTGCATACGGCTCATCTACACCTTGATTCCGTAATGCCTCCATGACTGCTGAGGTTTCTACTGAATCAAACGTTTTTTCGTAATCAATGAACGCTATATATAAGGGTTGGTTATATTCCGCACATTTCTCTGTCACCTGATTGATAGTGTGAATATGGCCTATTGTTGAGTAGCCTTTACGGAATCCTGCCTGGTCCTTTGCTTGACAGAAGTCTAAGGTGTTCCTGATTCTATTTGCGATTACCTTGGTAAATACTTTGTAGGCAACGGACAGTAAGCTGATCGGTCTATAATTTTTCAAGTCTTTGGCGTCCCCTTTCTTATGGATTAGGATTATGTTAGCGTTCTTCCAAGATTCCGGTACGCTCGAGGTCATGAGGCATTGCGTATACAGGGTGGCCAGTTTCTCTAGAACAATCTGCCCACCATCCTTCAACAAATCTGCTGTTACGTGATACTCCCCAGCTGCCTTCCCCTTTTGCATAGCTCCCAAGGCTTTCTTTACTTCTTCCGGCGTTACTTGTGGGATTTCAAATTCCTCTAGACTATTCTCTCTTCTATTATCGTCGTGGGTGCCACTGGTACTGTATAAATCTCTATAGAACTCCTCAGCCACTTGAACTATCTGATCCATATTAGTAAGGATATTGCCGGCTTTGTCTTTTAACGCATGCATCTGATTCTTGCCTATTCCTAGTTTCTTCTTCACTGCTTTTAGGCTTCCTCCGTTCCTCAGAGCATGTTCAATTCTATCCATATTATACTTCCTTATGTCAGCGGTCTTACGCTTGGTGGGTAACTTGGAAAGTTCTGCCAGTTCTATTCTAGCTGTAGGGTTAGAGGCTTTCATACATTGGCGTTTCTTGATAAGGTCTTTCGTCTCCTGCGATAGCTTACTGGCATCCTGTCTAACGGAGTTACCACCGACTTCTATCGCACACTCCTTAATGATGCCCATAAGATTGTCGTTCATATCTTCAACACTAAAGTCCTCTTCCTGAGTTAAGGCCGAATACCTGTTCTGTAGCTTGATCCGAAATTCCTCTATTTTCCCTCTTACCGCTAACTCATCGATCGGCTTCTTATGTACCAGTTTCTTCCGTTCCCTCCTCAAGTCTAGGCTAATTCGAGTTCTTACCATCCTATGGTCACTGCAGCGCACCTTGCCGAGCACGTCCACATCTTGTATGATGCCAGGGTTGCGCAGAGTATAAAGTCTATTTCATTTCTAGTCTCGCCATTCAGGCTCCTCTACGTCTACTTTCGGCTATCCCGCTTGCGGAAGAAGGTATTCATTATCCGCATATTATTCTGTTCTGCAAAGTCTACTAATAACTCTCCCCTGCTATTCCTAGTGCCTATGCCATATTCTCCTACTGACTTGTCTCCAGCCTGCGTCTTGCCTACTTTGGCATTGAAGTCGCCCATGAGTATGGTGTATTTTGTTTTCACTTGACCCATCGCCGATTCCCCATCTTCATAGAAGCTTTCGACTTCCTGGTCATCATGACTGGATGTAGGGGCGTAGACCTGTACGACCTTCAATTTGTACCTCTTATTAAGTTTCACCACAAGACCTGCCACCCTCTCGTTAATGCTATAGAATTCCTGTATGTTAGCAGCTATATCCTTATTAATCAGGAATCCGACTCCTAGTTCTCGTCTCTCCGCTAAGCCCCGGTAGCACAGGACGTGCCCGCTTTTCAGCACTGTATATGCTTCTTTCGTCCTCCTAACTTCACTGAGCCCTATTATATCCCATTTACTGCCCTCTAATTATTTAAATAGCACTGCTAGACTCGCCTCACTAGATAACGTTCTAGCGTTAAACGTTGCCAGGTTCAGATTCCAATGGCGGCCTGTCCGGCGGCCTCTTCTGTACAGCGGAACAAAAAACAAAGTGAAATAACAGAAAAAAATATGAACAGAAAAGAAAGCTTTTTCTGGGCCTCCAAATGGATAATTGATTTACGCATATATTTTCTGTAATATAAAACAGAAAATAATATTAATATAACTGTCTCTAAACACAAAAATTACGTTTGTGTAGAACATAAAAACTTAACAGAAATATAAAAATACCCAACTAAGCTTTACAGAAATATTCTGGCAAGGGATCTGCCAGAAAATGTTTTTTAAAGAAATATTTTTGACAGTGGGCATACGACGGCTGCTGGAATCCTCGGACGGTTCATATGTGTACCATTAGATGATGCGAGTTAACGCGAGCACTATACGATATGCAGACATGGACAAGACTACGCATGTATTGTTCCTCTGACCTATTATTTTCTTGCAGTGATACTGATGTCCTATTACAGCACTCTTGAACGGTGCAGTTGACACGGTTTATTTGACACAAAAATAACGAAAAAGAAAACAGCAACACGCGCCTTTGTTAGCGTACGAGTAAGTCTAAACATTGTGCTTTATCACAAGCAATACTAACAATGTTCAGGTGGTCACCATGGAAGCATAGACATGATACTGTAAGAGCACCAGGTTAACAGAGCTTAAACAGAGTGAACCTACAACCACGTAATAGTCAATAGTCGCTTATGCTTTCTCTAGTCACTCATTTGTATACTGGATACAGGTGTTAAAGCAGTCCTGTAACTGAACTGCGAACGGTAATCTATTTTTTTTCTCAAGGATGATCACTCAGTGTAATGATTAATCTGGCCGCTAGAGTGTTTTTTTTTTCTTTTTTGGGTGGCTCAGGTGAGTATCGAAGTGAACACAAGCTTCAATTAATCCTGGAGCAGGGTTTCTTATTTGGCGAGGCGCGGTCTCGAACACGGTACGCATACATAAAGAAAGCAAGAAGGCAAGCATAATACAATGAAAATATTCTGAAAGCGGTTTTTTGATAACCGCAGAATATCGCGTTGCTGTATCATAGCAAGACAAAGTAGTTGTTTCATCATAGTTGGTTTTCATCAAGCTAAAGAAGGCACGACAAAAGCCTCCTACTGCAGCGGTCACGTAAAACCACGGCGCACAGTCGATCGTCGACATCGTCAGGCCACTGCGGCACCCGAGGTCGACGTGTCTGCGGATGAGGTGTTCTCGTTGTCGCTGTCATCATCGCCGTCGTCCTCTTCGGTTTCATCGCCTTCATTGGGGCGCGATGCAACCGGTGCCTGTGCGTTTACTAGCACTTGAGCCACGTCCATAGCGACGTCCTGGCCGCTGCCGAGAGAGCCCGAAGGAAGGCTTGTACTACTGCTGGGGCGCCGCACTGGGCTTGGACCACCTCTGGGCACGCAGCTGATGGAAATTCGTGGAACGCTCGCGTACGGAGGAAAGCCGCCTGTGCTAGTGAAAACTGGAGGAGCAGCGTGGCTTCCAGGAAAGCGGCCAGTGCTGATGGAACGTCGCTGAGTCATCAGATTGGGAGGTAAAGAGCCGACACTAATGGAACTTCGCGGACCATCAAAATTTGGAGCCAATACACCACCGCTTATGGAGCGTCGGGGGACGACCAATCCCAGAGCCGCAATTTTCGGAGGCAAGACGCCAGTGTCAATAGAACGACGCTGAGCCTCCAAGAATGGAGGCAATCGACCTCCGCTGCTAGGACGCATAGGATCTCCACAGCATGGAGGAAAATAACCAGCGCTGATGGAACGCCTTGGAGCAGCAAAATTCAGTGGCAAGGCACTTCCGCTGATGGACTTTCGCTGAGTCACCAGGTGTGGAGGCAGTCGATCTCCGCTGCTACGGCGCCTTCGATCTCCGAAGCACGGAGAGAGGGAACCAACGCTGATGGAGCGCCTCGCAGCAGCCAGATTAGGTGGCAAGACACCTCCGCTAATAGAACGTCGAGGAGCCGCCATGTTAGGAGGCCTGGCTGTTGCCCCACTGGACGGTCGCTTGGCAGCAAGTTCCAGAGGCAACGAATCCCCACTGATGGATTGTCGCGGATTCACCATACTTGAAGGCAGGATGCTTTCGCTGATGGACCAGTTAGGAGCTGCCTGGCCCGGAGGCTGGAGACTTTTACTGAAGGATTGTCGCGAATCCATATTTGGATGAAGGACATTTCCACTAATAGACCTCGCAGATGTCTGGCCAGGAGGTAGGAGACCTCCACAGATGGATTGTCGGGGATATACCATATTTGGAGGCAGGATAACTCCACTGATAGACCTCCTCGGAGCTGTCTGGACTGGATGCATACCTTCACTGGTAGATTGTCGTGGATCCTTCATGTTTTGAGGCAGGAGGCCTGCACTGATGGACCTCTTCGGAGCTGCCTGGCCCGGAGGCAGATGATATCCACTGATGCATTGTCGTGGCTCTACCACATTTGGAGCCAGGAGAGCACCACTGATGGATCGCCGCGGATATACCATACTTGGAGGGAGGAGACCTCTGCTGATGGACATTCGAGCTGCCATACCCGGAGGCAGGAGACCACCACTGATGGATCGCCGTGGATATACCATATTTGGAGGGAGGAGGCCTCCGCTGATGGACATTCGAGCTGCCTGACTCGGAGGCAGGAGACCTCCACTGATGGATTGTCGTGGATGCGCCATATGTGAAGGCAAGAGGCCTCCACTGATGGATGTCCTCGGAGTTTCCTGTTCTAGAGGCAGGAGACTTCGACTGATGGATCGCCGTGGATATACCATATTTGGAGGGAGGAGGCCTCCGCTGATGGACATTCGAGCTGCCTGACTCGGAGGCAGGAGACCTCCACTGATGGATTGTCGTGGATGCGCCATATGTGAAGGCAGGAGGCCTCTACTGATAGATGTCCTCGGAGTTTCCTGTTCTAGAGGCAGGAGACTTCGACTGATGGATCGTCGCAGATCTACCATATTTGTAGGCAGGAGGCTTCCACTGATAGACCTCCTCGGAGTGGCCTGGCCCGGAGGCAGGAGACCACCACTGACGGATCGCCGTGGATACACCTTATTTGGAGGGAGGAGGCCTCCGCTGATGGACTTTCGAGCTGCCTGACCCGGAGGCAGGAGACCTCCACTGATGGATGTCATCGCAGTTGCCTGGTCGGGAGGCAGGAGACATCGACTGATGGATCGTCGTGGATCTACGATATTTGAAGGCAGGATGATTGCACTGATGGATCTCCTCGGAGCAGCCTGGCCCGGAGGCAGGATACCTCCACTGATGGATTGTCGTGGATCTACCATATTTAGAGGTAGATCTCCGCTGATGGATCGTTGCTGACCTACCACATTTGGAGGCAGGAAACCTCCACTAATGGACCTCCTCGGAGCTGACTGGTCTGGAGACATAAGACCTCCACTGATGGATCGCCGCGGATTTACCATATTTGGAGGCAGGAGGCCTCCACTGATGGATCGCCTTGGATATAACATATTTGGTGGTAGGAGGCTTCCGCTAATGGACCTCCTTGGAGCTGTCTGGCCTGGAGGAAGGAGACCTCCACTGGTGGATTGTAGCGGATCTATTATATTTGGAGGTATGAGGCCTTCGCTGGAGGACCGTCGCTGAGCCGCTGGATTCGGGCGAAGGTTGTCAGAGCTAATGAACGACCTCTGCGTACCAAGCAAGTCTGATGGCAGTGTGGCACGACTAATGGAATGCCGTGTAGTAAATAGGTCTGGCCGAATATACTGTGCGCTGAGCCTAGGAAGAGAGTCTCCGGGATGCAGCGGGGGTTCAGCGAACTGCTGCGGGGTAGGCATCAAACTCAGCCTTCTTATTACCGCCATCGACTTGCGTCGGAAGTCGTGGATAGCCTTGCGGATCTGCTCGGCAGACTCCTCCTTCTCGCCACTGTTTATAGGCTCGAGGAGCGTGAGCTTGACGCTCGGGCGGCGCAACAGGTCGCTGTAGCTGATCACGGGCGGGCCCTGGATCCTGGATTTAAGATTTTCGGGCGTGCGCGGCGCGTTGATAGTGATGTGCGACCCCTTGGCGGCCTGACCACGAGCTCGCCGCCCTCCTCGCTGCTGCGTTCCTCTGGCATCTTCTACCCGCCCGAGAGTGGTAGGGAGAACGGCCAAGTCCTGCCCAGCCCTGGGCGGAACTGTAGGTGCTAGTGCCGCTTCCAGGCCGACGTACTCTGGAGGCACGACCACTCCCCACGGAGGCACGGGACTTTGTGCAGCGAACACGGAACCAGCACGCGCCGATGCGGTGCCTTCTTTTTTGATGGGTACGAAGCCGAAGCCGTAGCCGATCTGGCTGTTTTCCTGCGACTCCGGAGGCAGTGGCTCTATCTCTAGCTTCGGCGGTGTCGAAGGCGGCCTCACCGTAGTCCGCTGTTTTTCTGGCACAGACTCGGCCAGTTGAGAAGGTTCCCTCTGCTCTTCCGGCTCTGAAGCCGATGCGGAGGCCTTCGCTTCATCGATCTGCGCCGACGCACGTCGGCTCAGCACCACCTCCATGCGCCTTATTTCATTGGGCGTGCGACACAGCGCGACGGACATGCGACGAATCACGTCTTCACGAAGTGGTGCAAGCCTGCTGGTTTCGACTGCAGCTGACTGGCCTGCAGCGCCGTCCGTCGCTTCGCTCGTGGGGGAACGTCCGCCCAGGATCACCTGCAGGTAATATTCTCGCAGAATTTTTTATTTTTTTTTATTGCATCTGTTGGGCACTTCCACAATGCAAAGGCGAAAAATCGCACAATGCGCATACGAATTAGATTGCACCTATTTGACGTAGTAGTTCTACAGAAACTCGAAAGGGGGAGAGAAGTAATTAATGAAGGGAACATCAGACATCCACCCGTTCGTAGCAACCGCTACAAAGGAAACCCATACGGGTTCCTCGAAAGAAAAGCCTCAAACCAGGACGAATTTTTCTTCAACTCTGAGGCTTTTCTTTCGAGGAACCCGTATGGGTTTCCTTTGTAGCGGTTGCTACGAACGGGTGGATGCCTGATGTTACCTTTATTAGATTGCACCTAAAACCAACGTTCTATGAACGTTGTCTAAAACGGCACAAATGACACCATGAGACGTCAGATGGGTGTTTTCTGAACCTCGGAGTGAAAGCGTATACGGTACCAGCCACACGAAGATTCGGTGATGACGACGGTTGCTTATGGTCTCCCCTCTGTATCGGGTTGGATACAATTACCTAACCTATGTGAGCTATTTACGTTTTACTTTACCGTATTCTGGTATCCTACATATGTCTTATTTATCTCATAAAGTTACGTATATGCTTGTGACAGTTCCATCCCCATTACTTCCTTGCTTTCCAGTGCGCTAGCGCTGGGGCTTCCCATCCGGCGAAAAGGCGTTGTGCGTATAGACGAGGCAACCTAAAGTTTGCCCGCGCGGCACCAGCGCCGAATGCTCCCCTAGCGGACCGATGGAAGTTTCGAGGGTCGTCGCTGCGCGAGCGCGCGCCCGTGATCTGTTCGGCGGGAGCGCTCGTGCTGGCTCGGGCGCGTTGTTTTTGCGATGGCGAGTGCGACCTCATCAGCAAGGAAAGGTGGCACGCAATACTGCTGTATTGTTGATTGCCATAACAGCCTCGAAAACACGAAAGGTCGAACGCCGCCCGTGAAATTCTACAGATTTCCGGGGAAGTGGTACGAGAAGGTCAGACGACAAGCATGGATAATTGCAGTGCGCCGAGTCAAGTAAGCACCATACTTTCGTATTCGCGTGCAATATCGCGGCTGCTCGATGAACCGGAATAGTGATATGCCTGTTTTTAGCGCCCAACCGTTTGTTTAGTCATGCCGCGTTGTTGAATAGTGTTGACATCCGCTGCTTGTTAGCGGTAAATGCATGCGTGTTGCGACGCTGAGCTTGACGACGCGAGCTCGATTCCCGGCCACAGCGGTCGCATTTCGATAGGGGCGAAGTGCGAGAACGCCCTTGTTACCGCGTGCTTTGATTTTTGTGCTCGTTAAAGAACCCCCGGAGGTAATAAGTATTTCTGAGACTAACCATTACAGCGTGCCTCATAATGATTTAGTGGTTTTGCATGGTTTTGGCAGTTAAAACCCCCGAATTTATTTGATTCTACTGTGCCTTCACTCGCAATCGGCATGGACGAGCTTTAGAGAATTATTTCCACTTTCCAAACGCTGCAACTTAATTTACTAGTTGTGCAGGTAACGAAAGGGGACGCGCGCTAGTTTTGTCTGATAGCAGACAGCATTTAATGCAAGCCGCGGTCGTCGCGTGCGTCGGTAAGCGGCAGATCGGAACGCGCGTTATGTTTGTTGTTTGGCCATGCTTTCTAAGTTCACAATATCCAAGCTTGCTTTAAGGCAATTACCACCTTGCACATTCTTGCTGATTCACTCTTCCTGCCAAAAACCTTCGTTTCCTGTAGTAGCCGGCCATCGGTGCAAGCTTACTTTAGCTGTTCGCCCGACGAGGCAATAGATTTGCTTTGGTGAGGCATGTATCTCTAATGCTTGCGCTCGTGCTGTTGGTCCTAAGGCCTGTTAACGTGGTCTGGGTTCATTTCGCGGAGCAGTCTGTACGAGCCGATCCTCATTAGCAGTGAAAACGCACCTTGCTGATTAATGCGATGAGTTGCAATGACTCCAACATCTGCATTGAATAAGGCGTGATATACACTAAATATTTATTGCAGCATGATTCAAAGCAATATGCGCCTATGTAGTATTTAAATTGTTAATTTTGAGCAGATGTGTGTTTTGGCTGTTGTGTTCTAGGATTTCGTGTATCCTGGGAAGGAAACTGCTTTAGTGTTCTGGTGAAGCAGCGTACTGACCAGGACAAGGCAGACACACACATGAATACAAGACACTCGCTGTGCTTGTGTCTCTCCTATTTGTACTGGTCAGTGCGCTGCTTCACCAACACGGTATGATGATTAATCACCAACTCGCCCAACTTCCCACATTACTGCGTTAGCTTTATAATGCAGTTCTCTTCGTGCCACGCAGTGACGTTATTGGGGCAAAAAATAGGCATCACAAGTTACAGGCACTAGCATCTCCGAATCACCATGTATTAAAGGCATGTACAGTTTGCCAAAAACAGCTTAATTTGTGATTTGCCTGAACCTAAGCCTGAGAGTGTATAATGAGCTATAGGCTAGGCCACGTTGTTGAAGGTGGGAAGATGGTCTTTCTCGTTAGTAACGTTCCATGCTCATTTGTGCCTAATACATGTGTTCTTTCTGTGCTCGCAGTGCTGATGACACTCCCTGGGAGCCATCCAAAAGCATGCGAATTTACAAAAACAAGCAGGCTTTGCGAAGCAAAGACATCGATAACGCTTGCCGTTGTTCGCTGACAGCTCCGCGCAAATCAGAACGAACACAAACGTGTAATTTACTAATGCTCCAGCCAAGAAATTTAGCAGCAAAAGGGGGAAGCACAAAATGAGAGCAGCCGTGTGCGCGCACTCAGCTACCGAGGAAACTAACGGCAATCGTCACCGTCCCTCCACATCTCTGCAAGTATGCATGACCGCTTTGTGCCTGCATCATATAGAAATAAAGTGGCTAAACTTCTGAACTTGGTGTATACCTCTAAATCGACATCGTATACGATCTTGGACACCTGTGACACGCACTTGGCTTTCACTGTCACATCACCGTCCACGATTTGTTGAACGCCGTACACGTGCGGAAGCAGACGCTCCCCTTTCGTGAGGTTGCCGCCACGAAAGAATCTGTCCGCGTCGGCAGCCTTCTTGAAACCGCATTGCAATCTCTGCGTCGCTGTTGCGCAAGCAGGCGATCTGCCGCCGTCGAAAACTGAGCGCCGTGAGAACGAGCAGCGAAGAAACGCGCGGGCGAACCGGTGTAAACAAAGCGGAGACCGCGCCACGGCACGACCGCGCTGCATCACGTTTCCACATTGGGGGCGCTGTCAGGAGGCGCAGTAGCGCCGCCTGGCCATGGTTTTCTCGTCTATATCCGTGTGCTGGGCGACCATGAAGAGCCAACAGCAGCGCCGCGCGGTTGAGATGAGGCAAGGAATAGGTACGTCACGCATGGAAGGAGGGTAGCCACCTGCAGCCAATGACACGCTCCCGCCTCGCACGGCGAAGCCAATCAGACAGCATGCGCCATGATATCTGCAACCAATAGGAAGCCGCGCATGGCCGCACTTTCGGCCGGTGGAATGAAGCACCGAACGCGGTCTCCTTTGTCTCACAGATAGTTTACCATCGCGTCAGAACAAGTCGCGTCGCAGTCCTTTGTCGATGGGCCATGCATTAATAAGGCGGCGGGTCCATCTGGGTTGATCGACACGTAGCGCCGGGCTCGACGGAACACACAACTACGACTGAAATGACAACGTGAGCGTGCGTTGACTGATGGCGACATTGTAGCTAAACGAGACAAGTTGTAAGCATAAAGGTTGAGAAAATGTCGTGAACGTGCAAATGAAACTCCTGCACAGAGGGAACGCCGTCTCGACGTTGATTCCGAGGCTACGAGAAACAAGCGGGCTAGCGAAACTTTCGGATAGCAACAACGCCGTGTAGGCACCAACGTTCAAACTACGAGGACTCAACGGGCGACGAAGACTGCTAAAGAGCATGCCGCGGGCTTGGTCATATACGTGCATTGAACCGCGGCACACATCTACTGGCACATATCCCAAAACCCAAGTCGGCATCAAAGAGGTTCATTGGAGACTACCACAGACCGAGTGGCACATACCCATGATAAGCCAAGACAAACTATGCAAAACTAGGGTTAGCAGTGCTAGCTCACAATAGTTCGTGCGTAGCCAGAGCTAAACCGTCAGCCATATTCCCCCACTGCTACTCTAGATATTTCTAGCTTATCTACATCGCTGACCAGATAACGCTGTCGTCAGCTTTGAAACTTAGCACTTCTGGAAGGTGGATGTTCCATACGGTCCCGGCTGGATGTGCGGAGTCGACGATATTTTTTCTGCAGCAGACACCAACATTACTTGACTAGCTTCAGTTTTCAAACTCGTCGCCGGTGCGCGGAACCGCCACCCGCCCGCGCCTTCGTGGCGCTGCAGTCGCGCCAAGCTTCACTTCCTCACTAGCCGGCTACGCGGGCGGGCCGTACTAAGCACGCGGTGCAGCGTTGGTGTATTCTGTGATTGGTTCTTGACGGCGAATTTCAGCAAGCATGTCATCCGCGAAACTGTAGCCTTCGCCGAGTTTGCTAAGAATATCAGCAGACGATGCCGACGTGCTGTGTACCGCTATCGGAACGATGTCGACAGTTCGGCGCGCCACTTTTTCTGTGCTCCCAGCAATGCGGCGCATCGCTCGGCGTGGTACAGAGCGATTCCTCGTGCCGACCGGGAACTCTCTGCGAAATCCACGGCACGCGCTCGTGCGACTGCTCCCGCGTTCGTCATCGTCGTCTTCCACAGCTGTGTGCGTTGCCGTTCATCACTCCAGCCTAGACTTTCACTTCTCTTCCGTCGTCGTAATGGTGAGGCCGCGCTTACAGGGGTATGAGCCATTGCTTAAGGGAGTATGAGCCCCTCATTGTATTACGTAACGGACAGGTTTAATTTTGAAGAAATTTAATTTCAAAGACTGACAAGCGGCAAATGGCGGGCGAAGGCTGCTAACCACGCCGCCGAGCAAACTCGAGACATCGAACGCAAGCGACAACGGCGGGCATACCGTCAGTGACGTCGTTCTCTCCGTCGCAGCCGATTGTGTGTGTAACCTCATAATTGAGAAATACATTAATGAACTCTCGGGATTAACCCAGTGATAATCACAGGGGCCGCACGTTGCAGCTTCGCTGGTTAACCGTCTTCACGGAGCGGAAGAGCCAACGATGTTTTTTTGTGGCTTGTGTGTTGAAAGACTGACCTCATCTTTCCTTTTGTAGCGCTTCTTTGGCGTGGTGAGAAGCTTCGGTGGGGATGAAGGTCATCCTGCAATCGCGCACTTTGGCCAGATCTTCAGGCTTCTGAGCCTAAACTGCGCAAAACGTTAAGACGACAGGAAGACACACAAGACATTTAGAAACGCAGCTTCTGCGCTTCGCTGTAGGCGTTTATTCTTTTCGTGCAGTTTACCCTTCTTTCAGTATGAACCAACTAGCTCGATAAATCTTATTGCTGTATGTGTACACCGCTTTTTCATGGTATCACTAATTCGGACAAGGGAGAACGCCAGCAAGCGTGAAACACGCGCAAACTGCCAGTCCGCACGAGCTCAAGGCCAGGGGTAGCACACTCTCAAGTTCAACAAATGGCCACAGAGGGCGAAAAAATCGACCGCGCGGCGCTGCTAAAGAAACAGGCATAGTATGCCAATTAAAAAGGTTCCCCTTTGAGGACATTATCTCCCGCTAGAGGCGCCGTAGTAAGCGCAATTTTAACCTACAAACTTTCTTCAACAGTAAACGAAGCGTTTTTATTGCATGATAATGATTACAAAATTATAATTCCTAATTTTACATTGTACTTTTCATTACCAGCTTTGTTGTTTTTTGTCATTTTACACGCAAAATAGCGTTCAGCATCATCGACCTCCCACGTGACCTCTGGCCTGGATTTAAAATTTTTACCGGTATGTTCGCGTGCACGGCAGGTACGGATTCCTTGGTTCGTACATTGGTTGGTTATTTTGTGCTAACACCAGTTTATTGCGCTTCGATATCTCGCGTTATTTAACTTGGGGTGTAAGCCTGAAAGCTAGGTTTCAGTCGTGAGCCATGTGGAACACGTCTGCATCGAAATGGGAGCCGGGCCTGCTGCGACTGGGGACAGCAATACCGGTGAGTCGTTTAACATCACTGCTTCAATCGCTACGTAATTTATTCGTCTCGTTAACTTACAGGCGGAGGTAAGTTAACGAACTAGATGCTGCATTACATAAGGGCAGTCAGGACCCTCCGTTGCTGTTTCCGAAATAAACTTTCAGTTGCGAGGCCATCATTATACACACATTCACGAAAGAGAAACGATATCGGAACGCGCGTCACATTTTTTATCTCGTTGTAGCCGTAGCCATAAGTGACTGAGTTGCCTTATCAATATATTTTTTTTTCGAGTCCGCCGGCAACTTCTTTCGTTCACAGAACCGAATAACCTTTTGATAAACTGAAGCTAAAGTACTGAATTTATTGTATTAAACAGTTGCACACATGATAATTCACCCATATTTCGTACCTGTTGGTTCCAAATGTTCTTGCTGTTCCGTTTGGCTTCATTTCTAATAGCTTCATGTCTTTCATCTATTTGCTTGTGAAATCAGCAGTGCGATCTCTTCTAGTGTGTAAACGAGCGCACAAATGTTCTTATTTGTGATCTTAATAATACTTAAGCTGTTGACATGCATTGTAGTTACGCAGACATCAACTTTACGGAGAGTAACCATATTTATTTACCGTGCTGCTTAAGCACCCTAGAACAAACAGTGTACATTTGCATATGTTCTGTAGTCACAAACCGTTGCAATGTATATGTCGCACATTTTCGCATTTTATATTGCAAAATTGTGCTTATTCAATTTCTGATGCAGTCAAAATTTCTGTTCCAGACATGGAGTAATGAGGATGGCACCAGTATAAAGCAACACACTCCATGCACTAAACAGAAGCTGCTGCCTGCTACAACAAGGTCATTGTGTGGACTTTGGCTGCTACTACAAGGTAAACAACACCTGGTTCAGAAATAAATATGCTTGATATATGCTGTATTGGCTTGCTAGTCTTGACATACATGTCATTTGTTTGTAGCAGATGATATGAACATTTGTTCACGTTTACAGTTCAGCATAATTAGTTCGAACATAAAAGAAAACACTACATGAGTTTGGATAATCTCTGCTGTATCTCATGTGCCATTGTTCTGCCCCAACAGAGTCTGTGCCAAGTGCATCTTGGTCATCACGGGAGCCCCCATCTACACCAACAGGAAGGGGCTGGAGCTGAATTCGCAAGACCACGAACAAAGAAGCCATTCCAGAATTATTTGGATGAGATATCAAGTCTACGGACGACTGTTTCAAGAGTGAAAAGAGCCTACGCCATCATTCCACCAGCACGTATATTGGCCGAGTCATCCAGGTACCTCAACAACAAAAATTATTTGTCTTCAGATGGACCTGCAACCTCTGAACAAGCACAGACGACGCTGGCTAAGAGTGTTGTGTCAGCTTGCCCTTCCTTAGTGAGCTTCCTGGCCTTGCCAATTCTTGCCAAGTATAATTTTGTTTCAATGAATGCAAGCTTTTTCATTCCACACTTTTGTTAGAGATCATTCCTATTTCTCATACAAACATTAAAGGTCAACCGATTCTTTGCTCATACTTAATGCCAGTCACTGTCTAGTAGCATAACATATGTGTAGCAGTTCTTTCTAGTGTATGTTGCCATGTGCAATTCCTCTCCTGAAATAGCTGATGCGGCATTGGCGTGTGTCTTGCATTAACCTTTACACTGAGGGCTATGTAGCATTTAACTTTTGTTAATGTTTTTGGCTTTCAATGCTTGCAAGGTAGAGTGGCTTCTTTCTTGAATGCAAGCTTTCTCATTCCCATATTGAGTTCCTAGTCTCATTCAGGATTGCTATTCTTGCTCGACAGCCTGTGTTTTTGTGCAAGCTACATTGAAGTGATTGATTGCAGAATCTGGTTTCGGCGCTGTCCGACTTGGTACTTGTCACCGTGTTACGTTTCTCATATGTGGGAGCCTGGTCAGTTGCACTGGGAAGCAGTCTCTCGAGGCAAGCACCTGCTCTTACAGTCCGTACAGTGACATAGACTGCGAATTTACACGCACCGTGGTTGGTGCTCCCCGTTCCGTCCTTTCCTGCTGCTGCTGTGTGCAAATTTTGCTTGTGGCCTTCCTAGGCCATGATTTGGCGTCAACGGAGACTCTCATACATAATTACATGGTTCTAAGTGTATGAAGTTGATATCCACATGTGTGGAAAGGCCTGGAAAAAGTGACTGCAAAATAGTGATGTCCACAAAACCGACCATGCCCATATATAGAGAATGTGGGGGACCAAGTGTGAGTTACACATTAGTGGCATGCAAAAGAACAAAAAGAAACATGCAGGTTGGAAAGGTGGTAACGCTAAAATGCCGGGCACTCCATGTCGCTGTTGGCTGTGGCAGCAGATGCTTGCGTCACCCGATTTCTTCGCTATGCAAGTTGCTCATATTCAACGCCGACTGTCGGTACAAACACGTGGGACACACTGTCCAATCTGCTTGCGCTGCTGGTTGTTGCTTGTTACCAGACTACCATGTGCGACGAAGGCAAGCACTATGCCTACAGTCGGATGGTTGAATGTGCCGCAAGCAACCCGTATGCGTGTATGCTCACTGTTGTCATGTAGAGCGTAGCCAATGCATAGTGCCAATGTATAGATTTAGCGTTATGTTAGAGTATGCTGAAGTGATTTCATTGCATAATCTTGTTTCAATGTTGTCCCACTTGGTCATGGTTGCCGTGTTACATTTCTGGGATGTGGCAGCCTGTTCAGTTGTATTGGCCAACGGCCTCTCGAGGTCAGCACCTGCAGTCCACACAGTGACACAAACTCCCTGTTTACATGTACTGTGATTGGTGCTCCCTGTTTGTCCTTTCCTGCTGCAGCCGTGGGTAAAGTGTGCTTGTGGCCTTCTTTGGCCATGATTTGGCGTGAACAGAGATTATCATACATGATTACATGGTTTGAAGTGTATGAAGTTGATATCCACATGGGTGGAAAGGCCTGTAAAAGTGGCTGCGAAATGGCGATTCCCACAAAACAGACCACATCCATATTGAGAGCAGGTGGGGCACCAAGTGTGAGCGACACATTAGTGGCCACCGAAAGAACAAAAAGAAACGTGCATGTAGGAAAGGAGGTAACGCTAGGATGCCAGGTAGTTCATGTCGCTGTGTTGGCTATGACAGCAGGTGCCTGCGTCACCCGATTGATTCGCAGTGCAAGTTACGGCGACTGTCAGTGCAAACAGGTGGGGCACTGTCCAATCTGCTTGTGCTGCAGGTTGTCACTCGTTACTAGACCACCATGTGCGACGTAGGCAAGCACTGTGCCTGAAGTCGGATAGCTGAATGTGCTGTATGCAACTTGTAGTGCGTGAATGCCCACTGTTGTCATGCGGATCTTAGCCAATGTACAGTGTATTGTCTGAACCTTATGCGGTGATTGAATGCAGAGTCTAATTTGATAATGGTCGCCGTGTTATGTTTCTTCGATGTGGTTTCCTGGTTAGCTGCATGGGCAACAGTCTCCCGAGGTAACCATCTGCTCCTGCAGTCCACACAGCGACAGACTCCCAATATACATGCACCGCAATTGGTGCTCTCCCCATTCGACATTTCTTGCTGCAGCCGCCGGCAAATTATGCTTGTGGGCCTTCATCGGCCGTGATGTGGCATGAGCGGAGACAGCACACGTTATTACATGGTCCGAAGTTGATAGCCACATGGGTGGAAAGGCCTGCAAAAGTGGCTGCAAAATGGTGATGCCCACATTGAGAATGTGGGGCACCAACTATGAGTTACACATTAGCGGCCCCCGGAAGAACAAAAAGAAACGTGCAGGTTGGAAAGGCGGGAACGCTAAAATGCCGTTTAGCCCATGTCGCTGTGTTGGTTGCGGCAGCAGATGCCTTGCGTCACCCGATTGCTTCGCAATGCAAGTTACGGCGACTGTCGATGCAAACAGGTGGTGCACTGCCCAATTTGCTTGCGCTACTGATTGTCGCTCGTTACCAGGTCGCCATGTGCGGCGTCGAAAGTGAGCTGTTTACGAGCTCGCGTTAATGGTTTCAGCGCATCTCGACAAGCAAATTTTATTTCTGATCTTGTATGAGAAGGGTGCACTGCTTTTCTTCTGCCAATAAAGTCACACGTCCTGTTCACTCACTTGTGGCTTGTTTGTATGGGCGTCAGTAGAGGCTCTTTAATCTCCTGGCCATTAAAACGCGGCAGCTGAGGCATGCCGCAAAGCCAGCGAGGCGAGCACGGCGCGTACCCAGCGTACGCCACCGGTATAAAGCGGCCATATTGAATGTTGTACTAAAAAAAAATATTTCCGCTTCCTGTTTAAGTAGCGCCATCTGTCGGGCCCCCCACTAAGTTCCATGTGCTGCCGCTTCTTATTTTCGAACCACTGTGGAAGGTACAGTTTCCCTTCATTAAAGTTGTTCTTTATTCTATGTCAAGGCTGCGGCGAGGTGTCTGCAGTGGGGCTCGATGAAACGGCGTTGCCATCTGGCGGCTGTCACAGAAATGGTGACAGCGGCTGTAAACGCGCGGGCGGAGAGTTCACAACTGAAGCTAGTCTACTAACGTTGGCAGACACAAGTCTTGTCCTGTAGCGAATACTTGCGTTTATATGGCTTTATTGTTAGACAGCCCTAATCCCGGGCCTCATAAACCAAGGCACTTCTCTTTGTGTTATCGTACAATACCCAATCTCATATCGCCCTCCACTACGGCTATGAAGGACGCCGTATACTGGAGGGTTAGATTAATTTTACCCCCTCCCCCTTGGACTTACTTAAATCTAGGTGCGCGAGCGCTTTTGCGTTTCGTCCCTATCAAGCTGTAGTGGCCGGGAGCGGACTTGAGACCTCAGGAGCGTAGTGTCATAGCGTACCGCGGTGTGTTCGGGAATTTTAGAACCACTGAACATTGTGCATGTTGGTATAGGCATTCATGCATGGACGGAAAAGCAGTGTGGAAAAACACCCACGCAAGTGGATGAGGATAACGCAAATGCCGATCTACTATCAAGTCGCACATAGTGGTGGAAGCGGATGGAAGACAAAACTCGTCATTAAGGCACAATGGCGAAAGGTGCAATTCCTCCATAGGCGTATCTAACGGGGAGGCAGGAGGGGCACTTGCCCCCCTGCCCCACTCTCCGAACTCGGTGTGCAAAGTAGGCCATTTGACTACAGACGACGGCGCGCTGTTCTGGCGCAATCTTGAATCGGCCGTCGCCGCAGACACTACGCGTGTGTGGCACTACGCTTTTCATCTCACGCTCTCGCAATACCCTCCTCCTCCGCTTTCCTCCTCGCGCTCTCCAGGTTCAGCAGCTGCCTGCCTTCAGCTGCTGAAAGCAGCGTTTCAGGGAGGGTAGTCGTCTGTTCCAGGAGCGGGCAACACACGGCAGCCTGTGATATCCTGTGTCGGCTTCCAGTTTCGGTTTGCATGGATGGATGGATGGATGGATGTTATGAGCGTCCACTTTGGAACGGGGCGGTGGGTTGCGCCACCAAGCTCTTGCTATTATACTGCCTAATGTCCTACCTAAGTTAAAAAAAAAAAATTAAGAAAAATAAAAATAAAAAATAATAAACGCGATGAACTCCCACACCCAAATTTTCTGATCCCCTATTGCTAAGTGTGCTTTTGTACGTCTCCGTTTTTTGTCGTTTCCCTACTTTTCGTCCACCAATCCTCCAATCGCCTCTTACTAATGCGTATTGCAGACATGTTTACTTTACCACTGCTCCCGCTGAACCCAAGGGCTTCAAGGAGGTCAGTGGTGCCTAAATCGACCGCTGGGTAGACGTCTTCACAATCTAATAAAACATGCTCCATAGTTTCCCTAGCTTTACCGCAGCAAGCGCGTGCTTCTTGTTCCTTCTTATATCTCGCTTTATAGGTACGTGTTCTTAGGCATCCCAATCTCGCTTCGAAAAGTAATGAGCTTCCCTTTGAGTTGTCATAAATTATTTCTTTCCTGATTTCGTTTTTTCCTCTTAAGTAGTTACTCATGGCAGGTTTCCTTTCCATTGCGGCCACCCATGAGATTATTTCAGTCTCTCTGACTTTCCGCTTGACCGTCTTTGTTGCTGTGTTGCCCACCCTACAGGCCACATACTTGCTGGTAAGCTTCGTAGTTCTTTTCCTCCACTGTGAATCAAGGTTTTTCCTGTACAGATACCTGAACACTCTCCCAACCCATTCACTTTCTTCCATATTCCTCAGGCGTTCTTCACACTCAATTTTACTGCGAGCTTCCCTCACTTCAAAACTAGTCCAGCCCATATCCCCCTGCACAGCTTCATTTGTAGTCTTCCCGTGAGCGCCCAATGCGAGGCGACCCACTGGCCTTTGGTTCCCATCGAGTCCTGGTTGTACCCCTGATTTAAAGCAAACAACCGCATTTCCAAAAGTAAGTCGTGGAACGATTACACCTTTCCACATACCTCGGAGGACCTCGTACCTATTGTATCCCCATAGCGCTCTGTGCTTCATTATGGCTGCATTTCTCTTCCCCTTCACTGTTATTGTTTTTTCCTGTGTTTCCATATATCTATTGCCCTCGTTTATCCATATACCAAGGTATTTATATTCTGTTACCCGAAGTATTTCCTGGCCCTGTATCTACACTGTGTGTTCCTGTTTGCATTGAATACCATAACACCTGATTTTCTAACACTAAATTTAAAACCTAAATTGTTGCCTTCCTGTCCACAGATATTAGTCAGACGTTGCAAATCACTTTGCTTGTAAGCCAGCAACACAATCTCATCCCCATAAAATAAGTCTGGGAGCTGCTGCTCTACTACTGTACTACTACTGTTTGTATGAGAGATTAAACCTGATATTACTTCCTTCGAGCGCCCTCTCCATCCTCACCATGTACATCATAAACAGCCGCGGGAATAAAGGGCACCCCTATCACAGCCCCTTGTTGATATGAACTTTCTCTTCGCTCCTCATCCTTTCCCATTCACCGCAAACGGTATTTTCTAGGTAAATCTCTCTCAAAAGCTGTAGACAATCGTCACTTAAGCCTTCCCCTTTCAGAATATCCACCAAAATGTTGCAGGCTACGTTGTCATAGGCTCCTGTAATGTCTAAAAAGGGCACATATAACGGTCTGCCTTCAACTTTTTATATTTCAATACACTGAGTAAGAACAAATTAGTTATCATCTAAACGCCTACCTATTCTGAAGCCATTCTGAAGTTCTCCCAAAACACCATTATTCTCTGCCCAAGCTTGAAGCTTTAATTTGATTGCCTGCATTGCTAGCCTGTATATTACCGATGTAATGGTCGATGGTCTATACGAGTGAATTCTATCTTCCTCCCCCTTGCCTTTATAAATTAAGTTCATTCTACTTTGTCGCCAACTGTCTGGTATTCGTCTATCTTTTAAAGTTTGTTCCACTGCTTTCACCAGAGCTTCCTTTCTTTTTGGACCTAGTTCATTAATCAGCCTGAGGTTCCCGTTAGGCTGATTAAGCGTTAGGCTGACTAAGCGTTAGGCTGACTAAGCGCACAGCCGTGTGGCTGTGCGCTTAGAAATTTTCTCTTTCGCTTTCTTCAGTTGAAATTTGTCAGCACGAGCTCATTTAATCGTTACGTCAGGGCGCCACTCAGCGCCAAACGCTGTAAGTGTACCTGCTGTGTCTCCCCTCGCTGGAATAAAGGGATTCTTTGTTTGGTCCCGGACTCGAGCAGTCCAGCTCTTCTGTGGGGCGCTTCGCGCCCCGGCCGTCAGGCCTCATGCCGTTAGGCCCCATGCCGTAGGTCCCGCGTCCGGCCGCCCCGTCGAAGCTACTACAAACTGACGATGAGGTAAACCGTTCTTCTGCGTAATACTTTCCTCTATCGTTCTATTCCTGCTTAATTCGCGCCCCGGCCGTTAGGGCTCATGCCGTAGATCCCGCGTCCCGCCGCCCCGTCGAAGATACAAACTGGCGACGAGGTAAACCGTTCTTCTGCGCATTACTTGCGTCTACCGTTTTATTCCTGCTTAATTCATGCGCCTGCCGTTAGGCCACATGCCGTAGGTCCCGCGTCCGGCCGCCCCGTCGAAGCTACTACAAACTGGCGATGAGGTAAACCGGTCTTCTGCGTACTACTTGCCTCTACCATTCTACTCCTGCTTAATTCGCGCCCCGGCCGTTAGGCCTCATGCCGTAGGTCCCGCGTCCGGCCGCCCCGCCGAAGCTACTACCAACTGGCGACGAGGTAAACCATTCTTCTGCGTACTACTTGCCTCTACCGTTATATTGCTGCTTAATTCGCCCCCTGGCCGTTAGGCCTCACGCCGTAGGTCCCGCGTCCGGCCACCCCGTCGAAGCTACTACAAACTGGCGATGAGGTAAACCGTTCTTCTGCGTACTACTTGCCTCTACCGTTCTACTCCTGCTTAAGTCGCGCCCCGGCCGTTAGGCCTCACGTCGTAGGTCCCGCGTCCGGCCGCCCCGTCGAAGCTACTACAAACTGGAGATGAGGTAAGCCGTTCTTCTGCGTACTACTTGCCTCTACCGTTCTACTCCTGCTTAAGTCGCGCCCCGGCCGTTAGGCCTCATGCCGTAGGTCCCGCGTCCGGCCGCGCCGTCGAAGCTACTACAAACTGGCGACGAGGTAAACCGTTCTTCTGCATACTACTTGCCTCTACCGTTATATTGCTGCTTAATTCGCGCCCCGGCCGTTAGGCCTCACGCCGTAGGTCCCGCGTCCGGCCGCCCCGTCGAAGCTATATACTACAAACTGGTGATGATGTAAACCGTTCTTCAGCGTACTACTTGCCTCTACCGTTATATTGCTGTTTATTTCGCGCCCCGGCCGTTAGGCCTCATGCCGTAGGTCCCGCGTCCGGGCGCCCCGTCGAAGCTACTACAAACTGGCGACGATGTAAACCGTTCTTCTGCGTACTACTAGGCTCTACCGTTATTGCTGTTTAATTCGTGCCCCGGCCGTTAGGCCTCACGCCGTAGGTCCCGCGTCCGGCCGCCCCGTCGAAGCTACTACAATCTGGCGACGAGGTAAACCGTTCTTCTGCGTACTACTTGTGTCTACCGTTCTACTGCTGCTTAATTCGCGCCCCGGTCGCTAGGCCTCATGCCGTAGGTCCCGCGTCCGGCTGCCTCGTCGAAGCTACTACAAACTGGCGACGAGGTAAACCGTTCTTCTGCGTACTACTTGCCTCTACCGTTCTACTCTTGCTTAATTCGCGCCCCGGCCGTTAGGCCACACGCCGTAGGTCCCGCGTCCGGCCGCCCCGTCGAAGCTACTACAAACTGGCGACGAGGTAAACCGTTCTTCTGCGTACTACTTGCCTCTACCGTTATATTGCTGCTGAATTCGCGCCCCGGCCGTTAGGCCTCATGCCGTAGGTCCCGCGTCCGGCCGCCCCGTCGAAGCTACTACAAACTGGCGATGAGGTAAACCGTTCTTCTGCGCACTACTTGTCTCTACCGTTATATTGCTGCTTAATTCGCGCCCCGGCCGTTAGGCCTCACGCCGTAGGACCCGCGTCCGGCCGCCCCGTCGAAGCTACTACAAACTGGCGACGAGGTAAACAGTTCTTCTGCGTACTACTTGCCTCTACCGTTCTATTCCTGCTTCCAGCACGGAAGACGCCGGAATTGCGCCTGCTTCTCCGTCAACCTCAACTCCCCCGCCTTAGTTCTCGGTGCCCGGCATGGCGTTCGCACACCACATGCCGCCTTTCCTTACATTACCCGGTGCTCCTTCGGTACTATGGCTCACGTGGAAACGTTATTTCTGCACGTTTCTCCAGGCGACCGGATGCGAGGCACTACAAGATGAGAGGAAGAAAGCCATATTACTCAGTAACTTAGGCTTCGAGGGGCAGCGTCTCTACTACGACTTGGTGTCACAAACGGACCTAGCAACTGCAACTTTCGAAGACATTCTTCGCCTCTTCGACCGACATTATGGAGAAAGCACCACTCCTCTGGTGCATCGTATTATCTCTAGGGACAGAAAGCAACAACCCGAGGAAATCTTTCAGGACTTCGTCACCGCGTTACAAAGGCTAACGCCTGCTTGTGCGTTCGGCGCTTGGCACGACGAGTCCTTTCGCGACCAAATCTTGCAAGGCGTCGCATCGGCAAGAATACGAGAAAGGTTACTCTATGAAGGATCGTCCCTCACGCTCAAGAAAGCCCAGGAGATCGGACGAAGCGTGGATCAAGTTGACAAGGAACTTCAAGTTTTCAACAGCTCGTCTGTCCAGCGCGTCTTGACGCAACGCCAAGATGGCAGTCCCCGCGACCCTTCTCGCTCGACCCGGCGGATTCAATATGGCGCTCAACGGCATGGCGGAAAGTCACAACCTGGGGAGGGCGGCCAACATGGCGCCCGGCCCGAACGCCGCGAAGCGAAGTCGAGACATGGCAGTCCATTGCTACCGATGTGGTTCACTTCACCACATCGCATCCGATCCAGGCTGTCGGGCCAAGCACGTTACCTGCCGTCCGTGCGGAAAAGTGGGACATTACGCTTTAGTTTGCCGTTCGAGGAACCGAACGCGTCGACAGTCCCCTGCTCGAACGCAGGTTGTTTCTGCTACCGCCGATACAGAATCAGCCACTACAGTCCCGTCTGTGCTTACAATTCAAGCACTGAATTTCCGTCCGGCAATAATTTACGCCGAAGTCCTCATTGCGAATATTACACTCAAGTTGCTCGTGGATACAGGAGCTACGGTGCCGCTGATGAATAGCTCCCTGTACGAAGAACATTTCAAGGTTTTTCCCTTATCTCCTTCGAGTCATCGGCTCAAGAATTATTCTCAGCAAGAAAATTTGCATTCAGGACATTTCTCCGTGCTCGTCAAGTACCGCACCCAAGGTTGCAGTAGTGACATTTTACGTCACGAACCAAGGCACTTCTCTTCTGGGCTTAGACGCTATTCAAGCTTTGGGCATTGACATTCAAGGGTCTTCGCTCACATGTCAACAAGTATCAGGAGTTCCAGCTGAGCCAAGCGTTGAGTTTTCGTCTCTTCCCCACAACGCTCCAACAGAATTCGCCCATCTACTCCCAGGAAAATTGGGACTTGCAAAGGGCTTCATCCACGACGTTCCTCTTCGAACTTCTGTGCAACCGTCTCAGTGAAAATGCCTCCTCTACCTCTGGTTCTCCGTGAGCGAGTCTCCGCCGAACTGCAACGGCTGGAATCAGCTGATATCATGGAAAGAGTCTCAGCGTTCGAGTGGATTTCTCCGCTCGTCGTGGTTAGGAAGAAAAACAATTCCATTCGACCTTGCGTCGATCTTAGAGAACCCAACAAAGTTATCGTCATAGACGCCTTTCCACTACCGAGGGCTGACGAACTGTTGCATCGACTCGTTGATGCTACTGTCTTCAGTAAGTTGGACTTACAGTACGCTTATCATCAGGTTTTATCGTCTGAGAAATCCAGTGAGCTTGCTACATTCATCGCTCATGACGGTCTCTTTCGCTTTAAGCGTGTGTGTTTCCGATTGGCATCTGCGCCTTCTGCTTTTCAGTAATGTCATCTGTTTTAAAAGACTGTCCAGGCACCTTGTGCTGTCTAAGTGATGTTTTGATTTGGGGCCGCACACAAGCTGAGCATGATAAAAATCTGCAAACTACGCTTTCCAGAATCTCAGCTGCTGGCATGTAGCTAAATGCAAAGTGTGTATACGGTGTCCCAGTGCTCACTTTTCTTGGACATAGGTTCAGTGAAAACGGCATTCCGCCGCTGGAAAACAAAGTCAAGTCAATTGTTGATGCACTGCAGCCAACTAACACGAAGTCGCTGCATTCGTCTCTTGGTCTCACGAGATACTACGCTAAACTGATCGCGCAGTACGCTGAATTGGTAGAGCCTATTAGAAAAGTTCTAAAACAAGTACAATCTTTTGTCTGGGACCAGGATGCTGAACACAGCTTCCAGACTATCAAAAAGGTGGTTGCATGCGAATTCGGCTCTTACACCAAAAAAGTTAAGGCGTGCGTGGACTGTCGTCGCGCAACAAAATGCCCTCAATTTCGTCCATATCTTGTCCGAGTACGTAACTCGAGAACGTCCGGTCCTAAATACTCATGTCCATTTAAGATTTGCCGCAGGGTAGGTAGCAATTCTGTCAAGCTTGAAAATGGCAAACGTTTGAATGCGTCCAAACTTGTGAAATGCCCTGCACGACAGGATTTTCTTGAAAACTTGACTGAAAGTTGTCATTCCAGTGACTACCCATTTCTTGACGATGGTTTCCCACCTCTTCTTCCAGTTCTTACTGGTATAGGGGCTACCTTACATTTCTTGTAGCGTAAACGTACAGTACGCACATCATCACTACGGTACTGACCGTCATCCGAAATCGTCTTTTTATGGCAGAAAGTATTTGAACATTACTTAGGTCTTATAGTAACATCACGGGCGGACTTCTCAACATTCTTGCAGTGTTATGTGCCTTGTACGCACAGTCTTCAATCCACAACAGCCACATAGCTGTCTCGAGTCAGGCTCAGAGTGAATGAGCTACCCATCAGTGTTGTCCAAGGGGGCACTCGGATGCTTGCATTTGCTTGTACTCGATGAATTCTTATCATGTATATGCGCAAGTGTGCACCTCATTGTTGTCCTCCCAAGACGGGCACTCTTTAGGACTGCAGTGCAATTGTGTTCATGAACGTGTGTTTGAGTGTCTTTCACTTGTATGCTTCTTCCTTTAAAACTGGGAAGCCAAAGATGTCTGCTTAGAAAAAAGAAGTCTGATAGGCACATGTACCCGAATTTTCTACTGTATAAAGATGTCATCACCAGCACTTGATTTAAAGTGCTCACATGTGATTATTCAACTCATTTCAAGTTAAATAACATGGAATGCAGTAAGCAGCATTTCCACTGCGTTTATTTCTCCATTTGGCCAACGCCTACTATAATGATAAATGACAACAAGTCCGAAACTTACAATGGAAAATCTTCATTGTGTATTGCTTACACTTCTGTGTCTTTCCGTAACTCGACTCTTGTTTTTGTTGCGAGGGGAGCGAGTGGCGCATTTTTCTCTCAAGGGAGAGGTGATGTGATATCCTGTGTCGGCTTCCAGTTTCGGTTTCGAATCGTTACGTCAGAGCGCCACTCAGCGCCAAACGCTGTAAGTATACCTGCTGCGTTTCCCCTCGCTGGAATAAGGTGATTCTTTGTTTGGCCCCCGACTCGAGCAGTCCGGCTCCTCCTTGCGGCGCTTCGCGCCCCGGCCGTTAGGCCTCATGCCGTAGGTCCCGCGTCCGGCCGCCCCGTACTAGACAACCCTCCCTGAAACGCTGCTTTCTGCAGCTGATGGCAGGCAGCGACACAAGTTTCTGCTTGCGCCGTGGCGGCAGCAGCTGACATCCCCATAAGCGCAGGCAAATTTGCACTTTTTTCTCAAAAACCAGGCCATTAATTGTGTCAAGTGTTATACTAAACGAAGTCGACGTCAAAATGCCATCGTCCTGCAAAGTTTGAGCAAGAACAGTGAAGCGGTAAGCGCAAAACCTTTTTTCGAACACGCGCAGCGACATATTCAGGATCCTGTGTAGTGTGGCTCGTTGACTTTGATGTTTCAGGTTGGCATACATGTGCAAAAGATCTTTTTGAAGCGAAAAGCTTCGCTACGCTAGTCAACACCGCGCTTCGCGCGAGCCGGTGTATGTCGGAATTGGCTCCGTAAGCGTGTTCGGAGTCGGCGCAGGTGGCCACTGCCGCGCGCTATGCGTCATCGTTTGACGTTCGCCGCCAGCGCGTGTTTATCGCGGAGGCCGACTATATAGCCGCGTGCCAGAGAACAGGCGTGCGCATTCAACATGGAAGGAAAAGAGAGTGATACTACCGAGCTGTGTTTATGGCTGTACAGAAATCGCAAGACAATGTGCCCAACAATGATGAATAAAGAAGTTAATAATCCTGCATAACTTATGGTATATATCATTGATAAGCAATTTGCATAACTACACAAGGCAAACGTATAGCATAACCATAAGCTAACCAAAGCATATCCATAAGTGAAACCGTAAGCATAACCATAGGCTAAATCATCAAACATAACCATAAGCTACACCGTAAGCATATCCATAACTTAAACCATAAGCATATCCATAAGTTAAACCGTAAGCATATCCATAGGCTAAATCATAAAACATAACCATAAGCTTAACCGTAAGCATAACCATAGGCTAAATCATAAAGCATAACCATAAGCTAAACCATAAGCATCACCGAACCTTTTCGCTTCGAGATATCCAGGCTTAACCTTAGCTAAGCTCCAGCCATTTTTTTTTTTTTAGCGCGCGGTTGCTACCATGCGCACAGATGTTCCCACGTTCGAAAAAGAATACAAGAAAATAAATCGGCTGACGGTTGAGCTCTGGTTAAGCACGGACTATTTTGCGCTAGCACCATTAATCATAATTTTGCATAGTTTGTCTTGGCTTATCATGGGTATGTGTCGCTCGGTCTATGCTAGTCTCCAGTGAACCTCTTTGATGCCAACTTGGGTTATTGGGTATGTGCCAGTATAGTGTGTGCCGCTCTTCAAGGAGGAGGAAAAACGTTTATTGAGCTCTAGAAAATTTCATTAATTTGATGCTAAGATGATGTCTTCCATCTTCTTAGCAATGGCCGTCTGCCCCTAGTCCAGGGCTCCGCTGGATGCCGCTGCCAGCTGGGCCCGTCGGATCAGCCCTAGTTGGACGTCCTGACGGTCGCTGGAGAGCATTCCTTCCCATTGCTCCGCACTCGGGTTTGGTATTATTGGTGCCGCATTTGTTTTCTGGCAGGCCCACGTTATATGGTAGAGCGTGGGTGTTTCCTGGCACCACGGGCATTTGTCAGTGTACTGTGTGGGTTGTATTATACTGAGTGTGATTAAGTTCGGATATGCACCCGTCTGTAGCAGCCTCCAAGCTACGGAGTCCTCTCTAGTGAGAGAGCTATGTGGCGGGGGGTACCGCTTCCTGCTGCCCTTATAGTGGTTTAGGATAACCACTTACGTAGATGGGCCAGTGCTGGGAGGCAGAGGGTGCTATCCTTCACCGATGGTTCAAGGTAGTCCAGGTTGATCGCAACGTTTACGGGGCGCGCGACTACAATGCCGTGTGTTGGGGTCAGCAAAGCATAAAAGGTATCTGCAGGCTGGAGCTGGAGCGAATATCTCGTACTGCACTTCAAGGAACCAAGCACGCGCTTGCAGTCTCCTTCGCCCGTCGAGTCCTCACAGCTTGAGCGTTGGCGTCTACGCTGCGTTGTCGCGGCTCGGGATTTTCGTTAGCCCTAGCGTTTCTCGTGACCCCGGCATCAGCGTTGAGACGATGTTCCCTCAGTGGAGGAGTTGCATTTGCACGTTCACGATATTTTCTCAACCGCTTCCGATTTCTCTCGCTTAGCTACAATGTAAGGATCAGTCGACGCAGGCTCACGTTGTCGTTTCAGCTGTAGTTATGCGTTCGGTCGAGCCGGGCGCCCCGTGTCTGTCAACCTAGATGGACCTGCTGGCTCATCCATGGCCCATCTCCGAAGAACTGCGACACCACTTGTGCCGGCGCGCCGCTAGACAATGCACACTTATTGATCAGCGGGAAAACAACGGAAAACATACAGTTAGAAGGACACAGGACGTGTCTTCTGTGCCTTTCGTTTTGTGTCTTCCGTTGTTTTGCGCTAATCAATAGGTATGCATCCTTACCAGCTCGCCCATCTTTCTACTTTGCTGCTAAAGTATCTGTGAGGCGAGGAGAACCAGGCGCAATGCTTCCCCTCACCGACCACAACTGTGGCCGAGCGTGGCTTCCTATATGCTGGCGCGCTCTCTCTGATTGGCTGCGCCGTGCGAGTGCGTGACTGGCTGCAAGTTGTTACTCTCCTCCAACGCCTTACGTGCGCACGAACAGGCGCACAACGGATGCTCGCCGCGTTGAAGCCCTATAGACAAGAACGGCACCGAGAGCGGCGCTGCTGCGCCGGCGTTGAGAGCGCCGCATGCGAAGCAAAATTCTATTAAGCGGGTGGTACCCCTCTCCCATCTCTCGTTCGTGCCGCCTTGATTGCCTCCTGCACTGCGCGTGTTTTGGCACGTTTCGCGCCGCGCGCGGTGTGTGCCTACGTGTGTGCGCGTGGAGATTTCGTTCGAAGGGCGGTGTACAGTCTGTTTCACATTTAGGGGAAAACTCGCAGCGCATTGCATCGCGATGCGGCGAGCGCTTGAGTCAGGCGGCGGCAGCAGCTCGCGCAGGTGCTCGAGGGGCGGGATCTTGAACAGCGTCGTCTGCTACTGCGGCGCGCGCTGGCCGTATTGTCGGGAAACGTTCTACTATCAGTTGCAGGGCGCCGATCTCATCGCTACGGCGTGAAATGAGCCGGTATTCTTTACTATGCGTTGTGCGACGCCAACTGATACGCCTCGAAGGTAAGTTCATCGCTGCAGGGCAGTCATAGACGACGTAATGATTCCATACATTCTTGACGGCCCGTTTCTGGAAGGCGACTATATATTCTAACGCGATAGGTCGCCGATCCACACTGCTCGTGTGGTGCAACAACTGCTAGAAGTGCGCGCACTCACTCTCTTGGAGTGGCCGCCTCAATCCCCGGGCGCCAACATCATTTAAAATGTCTGGGGCTCGTTGAAAGTATCGCTGGCGCACCGTCCCCTCTATCAGTCGCCCGAGGATAGGCTTCGATCCACCATCGTCAGTGACTGAGACGTGCTGCGAATGAACACATCCCTGATCAAGTCATTCTGCACTTCACTGCCTTCCAGGATGAGCGCTGTCATCGCTGCCGCTGGGGACATGACGAGATACTAACTGAAGTTCCGAGCGTGACGTGTCCACTTCCCCGCCGGCGGCCAGAGTCTGTCTGGTGTAGCGAATGATTGTCGAGAAAAACCATTTCCAGCTCATTGTCTGAACCTAAAACATTCATTTAATCGTATCCGTTTGTTTCATCGTGTTCGACTCCCATAGTTATCATTGTTGAGTGCTTTGTTTTCCTTTCGAGTCAAACAAAGACTGAACACGTTGCGCGCACATCTTGGTGCGTCTTGTCGCTGCTTATTACGGTAGCACACACAGTGAAGAAATATACGTACACTGCCCCTGACAGTAGCACGCTTCTCGACAATGCGGCCAGCGCGCGCCGCCGTAGCAGACGACGCAGATCACGACTCCGCCCCTCGAGCGTCTGCGCCTGCTCGAGCTGCTGCCACCGCACGACTGCATTGCTTGCCGCATCGCGATGCAATACGTTCCCAGTTTTCCCCTAAGTGTGAAACAGACTGTACACGCTTCTATTTGCCTTTAAGAAGATCGGTAGGCTTGACGATTATTTTTATGGCTGCAATGCGGCGAAAGGGCAGCGTCTGCTTAACCATGTAAGTGACGCTGAGCAGGTGATTGGAAACGACATCGTATGTACCGCCGGAAAAATCGTCAGCACATACGATGCGGCACATACATACGGCACATACGAGCTAAAGTCATTTTTGCAGTTTCTCACAATATGTTTGCTACAAATCCGTGTTGTCTCTGATGGCGACAACGGTCTTCCATCGACACTGTGCGGAAATAAACAAAATATATCGCTGCATAGCACAAGTACGACATGCGCACACAACTTTAACTAGTGCGTCCCCTACAATATGGAATAGAAGCAGCAATGTAGACAGCTTGGCCATTTTTTAACAGTGCTCAAGAGACGGAAGTTGAAAGTATTAGTAATCATTCCTGCTTCAGCAATGCCGGCGCGACCAAGATGCGGGCCGCGTATCGTCCAGTTCCTCGATCGATCGGTACAGTGGTGAAGCGGGAATGAACTCCGGTCATGTTCAATGCATCGTGCACATATTCAATTTCTCGGTACGCGTGAACTTCGGCCACTGCTAGCGCATACAACAGAAGTGGTTTCCATTCTTGGGCAGCGCACACATAAACGAAACACGAGAAAGAAGACAGGATAAGCGCTCGTCGAACAAAAGTTTTTATATGAATAAAAGGATTATGTACCGAGTAATTATTAAATTCATGTGAGTTACATATAAAAACCGTCATACACTCGGGAGTGATCAATGAACGAGCTCGCTTCGTTTGCCAGTTGTTTACTTCGCTCGGCGCACCGCAGTAATCCATGTGTGTCGTCTGCTTTTTTCGTACCATTTTCTTGTGAATCGGCAGAATTTCACTGGTGGCATCAACCATTTCGTGTTTACATTGCTGTCGTGACAGTTAACAACACAATAATAATTTCCGGTCATCCGAAGAGGCGCCCTCGCAAACAAGAGACGTTTCGCGCGCAGCGCGAACTGAACGCGGGCGCGAAAGGGAAGCGGCGGCGGAAACCTACAGCCGTTGGAGATGAAATCGTTCCGCCAGGGGAGAAACGAGCGCTGGCGTCTAGGATGAAACTTGGCGTGCGGTCGTCCATTGCAGGCGCGCTAATAGGTTATATGAAAATGAGGAGAAAAAAATCCGAGGACACCCAAGCACTTCTTATGAGCTGTGAATGCGAAAGAATTAATGTACGATTGAACGCCGCTGTCCTTAGAGTTATGAACTTCTCGCCGGCAAGCGAGCTCGTTTTGATTTGGCCTTGCCGAGGTGAGATTGTAGGCGGCAGTTTGCGCGGACAAGGAACGCGTGGATCGAAGGAGAGCGAGGCGATCTGCCCTATGCGCAACACGTGGCCTTTCGGCCGCTCTGGTGCGTCGAGGCGCGCTCGAGAATTCAGGGGCCGTTTCGCTGCTGCAGACGCCGCTCAATAAGCCACTTGCACCAAAACAATTTCTGCAGCATCCGTCCCACGACGAGTGCGGATAGTAATGCAACCGACATTCGAGCGACGCAGCGCATGACGCGCTCGTGTACCTCGGGCTGCACCGGCGACAGCGGCGTCGCACACTTGACGCCATTTTGTTCGAGGAAGCTCAGGTACTGGCTGAATTTCACGGGATCGTCGGGGCCCCATATTTCTTTCGGGTGGAAAGCGTCGGAAAATTTCTGCAGATGGGAAGAAAAAATAAAGAAAGAAACTGCAGTTTTGCTTGAAGGGCGGAGCAATGACGGCGATAGCAAGGCTTAGCGTTGCACTTGAACTATATACTCGAACGGTGTTCTAACTGTGACGTCGACTCTGTAGCGAATGCTCTGTAGCTCTGAATTTAATGTAGGTATTTTGGGAAAAAATTATACTGAAATTGGCCGCTAAGATGACTCTATAATTACGCCGAGTTTCATTTACTTGTCCTAATGAGTTCGTTCACAGTGAAGTTGTAAATGTTACAGAATTGCCGTCGGCCGTCAATAAATGGCCGTCTACGGAGGAAGTGTGGTTACAGAAAATGGCTGTAACTCTCGTTCTATCAAAACTGTCCCGAAAAAAATTATATGAGAATTAGCCGCTAATTCTGCTCTAACATTACGCCAAGTTTCATCTACTTTTGGTAATTAGTTAATTCACAGTGAAGCTGTACATATTGTGGAATTTCTGTCTGCCATGCGGCGGTATTTGCACGCGTCCCTACATCATAAAAAAAAGAATAAATAAATCAGAGGTAAAGACACTTTGGAGCGACACAATAAACAGACGATTTTACGGAGTTTGGGGCATACGTAAGATAAGTGAATCGAAAAAAGAAGACTGGAATCGAACCATATATCCAAATACTTTACTGAATAAGAAAACATTATTGGAGGACAAGAACATCTGACACATCTAGAAGTGTGCAAATAAAGAGATTAAGAAATTGAGACACTCTTGAGTGGGCCATGGAAGCAAGCCAACCTTGGTTTAGAATGGTTAATGTCGATCACATTTATATCAAACCCGTCCATTAATATTTTAACGTCATTCTGAAGCATTGGGAATGCACATGAAAAGTTCACGTGTGTCCCTACAAGTGTGGTATCATCCGCATACTGAAATAATTTGCAGGTGGATAGCGGATTGCACATGTCCTTAACGTACACGTTAAAAAGTAAGGGAGACAATATACGGAACTTTGTGGCACACCGGCCTTCAGAAAAACGCGAGTTCGAAATGTTTGAAATGGAAACAACCTGGGAACGATCTGTAAATAAATTGCTCGATAATTAAAAAAAAAAAGGAAAAGATCACGAAAGCCCAAATTGTAGAGTTTATCTAGCAATAAAGCATGGCACACCGTTTTAAACGCTTGTTTTTTGCAAAATTTTATAAGAGTGCAAAAGATATAAGATTTCTTTCAAATGAAGAAAATTAATGATCAATAATTTCTTCTAATTACACATGAGTGCCCCTGTTTTCAATAAAACCGCATTGACATTCAGAAAACCCTCCTTGTTTATAAATAAAGTTGTTAATTACTAAGAATGTATGTTTTTTTAGAACTTTTGCTAAACGAGGCAAGATAAAAATGGGCGATAATTATGCACACATTAAGCACCACCACCGTTAAGGTGGTGGTGCTAAAGGTGGTGGTGTTAAGGTGGTGGCGCGTAGGAATGCTTCCGCTTGTGATTATCCCATATATGATTTATAAGGAGATGTCCTGCAGAACTCTGAAGTTCCTGAAAAGATTGCTGGTGAGTGATGCCGGCCGAAGCTGCCCATAGTAAAGAGCTCCAATTGTTCCGCGGGAAGGAAGACTCGGTCGCCGGAGTTGTAGCAGCTGTGCAGCACGATTGCTTAGACACTGCAGAAAACTGGGCGAATTGGTTGAAGTTGTTAACGACTATTGATAAATCTGAATCTACATTACTCTGAATATTCTTAGCCGGACTTATTCATTATTTATTTATTTATCAATACTGCAATCCCCATTGGGGATTTTAGCAGGGTGGGAAACAATACATATATAAAGAAAACTATAGCATAGGCATCGAAAACAATACAAATCAGGTTAACAGAGCTTGAACATAGCAGTGGCACAGCAAGATAACAAGTTGTTACTCAATACTTGAAACAAACGCCGAAAGTGGTGATATTAAAACTTGGTCATTGGTTAGATGATTCCATTCAACCACTGTTCGGGGAAAGAAGGAATACTTAAAACAATTATTACGTGTACTAAATGGGCTTATTGTTCGGCTATGTCGCTGCCTAGTAGCATAACCAGATGAAAAAGTAATTATTCCCGTGAGATCTGTCTTATAATGACCGTTAATAAGTTGAAAAAGGAATTTTAGTCGTGATACACGATTTCTTTGCATTAATGATGGCAGGTTTGCTTTTGTTAAGAGGTCTGTCCCTGAAGTGCGTCCGAAGCTGTTATAAATTAAACGAGATGCTTTTCTTTGCACCATTTCTATCTTGTTAGTGCCAGTTTTAGTAAAAGGGTCCCAAATTACACATGCATAGTCTAGCATCGGCAGAATTACAGCTTTATATGCGAGTAGGCGTACAGTGGGAGTATAAAGTTTCAAAGCCCTCCTTAAAAAATAAAGCTTGCGGTTAGCATTAGCTACTACATATTCAAGGTGCTTAGCCCAAGTGAGGTCATTTGTGATCCCGAGTCCGAGATACTTATAATGTGTTACTTCGGAAATAATTATGTTATTAATACCGTACGGAAATGTTAGTTTATGCTTCTTATGTGAAATGGACGTAAAAACTGTTTTCTCGAAATTAATTGACATTTGCCAGGCATCGCACCAGTCGACAATTTGTCGAAAAGCATCGTTCAATACATGGTACAAAATGAAGGTTGTAAAGGTCTACGCCCCTATTTCCAGTCATGATGACCAGGAAGTCGAAAGCTTCTATGAAGACGTGGAATCGGCGATGGGTAGAGTGAAAACAAAATACACTATACTGATGGGCGACTTCAATGCCAAGGTTGGCAAGAAGCAGGCTGGAGACAAGGCAGTGGGGGAATATGGCATAGGCTCTAGGAATAGCAGGGGAGAGTTATTAGCAGAGTTTGCGGAACAGAATAATATGCCGATAATGAATACCTTCTTCCGCAAGCGGGATAGCCGAAAGTGGACGTGGAGGAGCCCGAACGGCGAGGCTAGAAATGAAATAGACTTTATACTCTGCGCAACCCTGGCATCATACAAGATGTGGACGTGCTCAGCAAGGTGCGCTGCAGTGACCATAGGATGATAAGAACTCGAATTAGCCTAGACCTGAGGAGGGAACGGAAGAAAATGAGTTAGCGGTAAGAGGGAAAATAGAGGTATTCCAGATCAAGCTACAGAACAGGTATTCAGCTTTAACTCGGGAAGAGGACCTTAGTGTTGAAGCAATGAACGACAATCTTATTGGCATCATTAAGGAGTGCGTAATAGAAGTCGGTGGTAACTCCGTTAGACAGGATACGAGTAAGCTATCGCAAGAGACGAAAGATCTGATCAAGAAACGCCAATGTATGAAAGCCTCTAACCCTACAGCTAGAATAGAACTGGCAGAACTTTCGAAGTTAATCAACAAGCGTAAGACAGCTGACATAAGGAAATATAATATGGATAGAATTGAACATGCTCTCAGGAACGGAGGAAGCCTAAAACAGTGAAGAAGAAACTAGGAATTGGCAAGAATCAGATGTATGCGTTAAGAGACAATACTGGCAATATCATTAGTAATAGGGATGAGATAGTTCAAGTGGCTGAGGAGTTCTATAGAGATTTATACAGTACCAGTGGCACCCACGACGATAATGGAAGAGAGAATAGTCTAGAGCAATTCGAAATCCCACAGGTAACGCCGGAAGAAGTAAAGAAAGCCTTAGGAGCTATGCAAAGGGGGAAGGCAGCTGGGGAGGATCAGGTAACAGCAGATTTGTTGAAGGATGGTGGGCAGATTGTTCTAGAGAAACTGGCCACCCTGTATACGTAATGCCTCATGACCTCGAGCGTACCGGAATCTTGGAAGAACGCTAACACAATCCTAATCCATAAGAAAGGGGACGCCAAAGACTTTAAAATTTATAGACCAGTCAGCTTACTGTCAGTTGCCTACAAACTATTTACTAAGGTAATCGCAAATAGAATCAGGAACACCTTAGACTTCTGTCAAGCAAAGGACCAGGCAGAATTCCGTAAACGCTACTCAACAATAGACCATATTCACACTATCAATCAGGTGATAGAGATATGTGCGGAATATAACCAACCCTTATATATATATATATATATAGCTTTCATTGATTACGAGAAAGCGTTTGATTCTGTCGAAACCTAAGCAGTCATGGAGGCATTACGGAATCAGGGTGTAGACGAGCCGTATGCAAAAATACTGAGAGATATCTATAGCGGCTCCACAGCCACCGTAGTCCTCCATAAAGAAAGCAACAAAATCCCAATAAAGAAAGGCGTCAGGCAGGGAGATACGATCTCTCCAATGCTATTCACAGCGTGTTTACAGGAGGTATTGAGAGACCTGGATTGGGAAGAATTGGGGATAAAAATTAATGGAGAATACCTTAGTAACTTGCGATTCGCTGATGATATTGCCTTGCTTAGTAACTCAAGGGGCCAATTGCAATGCATGCTCACTGACCTGGAGAGGCAAAGCAGAAGGGTGGGTCTAAAAATTAATCTGCAGAAAGTCTCGGAAGAGAACAGCAGTTTACGATAGGTAGCGAGGCACTGGAAGTGGTAAAGGAATACATCTACTTAGGACAGGTAGTGACTGCGGATCCGGATCATGAGACGGAAATAATCAGGAGAATGAGAATGGGCTGGGGTGCGTTTGGCAGGCATTCTCAGATCATGAACAGCAGGTTGCCATTATCCCTCAAGAGAAAAGTGTATAACAGATGCGTCTTACCAGTACTCACGTACGGGGCAGAAACCTGGAGGCTTACGAAAAGGGTTCTACTTAAATTGAGGACGACGCAACGAGCTATGGAAAGAAGAATGATGGGTATAACGTTAAGAGATAAGAAAAGAGCAGATTGGGTGAGGGAACAAACGCGAGTTAATGACATCTTAGTGGAAATCAAGAAAAAGAAATGGGCATGGGCAGGACATATAATGAGGAGGGAAGATAACCGATGGTCATTAAGGGTTACGGACTGGATTCCAAGGGAAGGGAAGCGTAGCAGGGGGCGACAGAAAGTTAGGTGGGCGGATGAGATGAAGAAGTTTGCAGGGACGGGCATGGCCACAATTAGTACATGACCGGGATTGCTGGAGAAGTATGGGAGAGGCCTTTGCCCTACAGTGGGCGTAACCAGGCTGATGATGATGATGATCGTTCAGGAACTCCTGGTCAATAATATTGTCTATCTCTGAGTACAATACACAGGCATCAGCATATAAAGCTTAACCATAACTGGAATACCATGCAGCATATCATTAATGAATAAAAGGAACAAGAGAGGTCCAAGTCTACCGGAAGTCGTTCAGAAGAATGATTATGAAAAACAACATATTGTTCTCTGCCATCAAGGTATGCTGTGAGCCAATTAATTAGTCTGGAGTTTTTCAGTATCTTGCTCAATTTGTAAAGTAGTTCTTTGTGAGGGACCCTGTCGAAAGCTTTCGAAAAGTCCATGAAACTAGCATCTATTTGTTTCCCATTGTTAATTGCTTTTGCAAAGTCGTGCACTGTTAAAGCTAATTGGGTAATTGTAGAGTAGCCTTTTCTGAATCCGTGTTGATGCTTTGTTAATATATTATTGTTTTACAAGAATTCTGAGATATGATTATGAATTATGTGTTCCAAAAGTTTACATGCCGTAGATGTTAAAAAAAATTGGACGGTATTTTTGAATGTAGTGCTTTTTTCCTGTGTTATGTAGTGGCTTCACTCTGGCTGTCCTCTAGTCACTCTGTACTTGTTCCTCGCACAATGACCTTGTGAACAGAACGTGCAAGTACTTTGATGTTCATTCTGCATACCGTTTTAAAAATGTGTTTGGAATGTTGTCCGGGCCAGAAGATTTTTTAGTGTTCAGTTGTAAAAGGATGTTTAGTATACCTGGTTCGCTTATTTGAACATCGGGCATAGGCGGCACAGACATTTCGAAAGGTGGTATTACATCATTATCATTTGTATAGACGGACTTAAGTGTTTGTTAAACGCATTTGCTATTTCTTTGCGTTCATGAACTGCCTTACCATCAACATGAAATAAATCACGTTCCTTGGAGGTCGGAGAAATAGAACGCCATAATTTCTCTGGAGCCGTGGTTGTGAAACTTGGCAGCGGCTCACCATAGTAGCGTTGTTTATCGGCACGCACTTGACTTTTGAGCTGAGAAGAAATGTCGTTGATCTTCTGTTTTACCGACTGCACGTTTTCGATTTTAAATTTTTTCTTTACACGTTTCAGTTTCCTTTGGAGCCGCAATGTCTCGCGGGAGAGCCAGGGATTATTGCGTTTTTAGTTCTTAGTCGACAACGGAACAAAGCGATCAATGCACTCTAACTAATTTTTTAAACCTGCACCACAGCGACACTACGTCTTCCGTGCTACTTGAGAAGTCGTCGAAATTAAGCGAAAGTACATCAATAATTGATGCATCATCGGCTCGAGAGAAGTTTCGGTAAGATGAACATTCAGATTTCTTATCTAACACGGTGTCTTTAACAGTGAGTAGTACAGCCTCGTGATCCGATATGCCAGGTACTATCTCGCAATTCGTTTTCGCACTAATTTGTCCGCTGACAAAAAAAAAAAGGTCAAGCATTGGCTGAGAACTGCCTTGAATTCGTGTGTTTTGTTCCACAATTTGCAATAAGTCAAAGGCAAAAGCAATGTCCAGCATAGCTTTCCCTGTCATGTTTTTTAAGTGAGAATGTTTGCCAGTCGACATTAGGCAAATTAAAATATCCTGATAATATTGTTACGCCCACAAAAGGCGTTACTTTGAAGCCGGGTAAAGTTAGATGCGATGGCCTTCATCAGCTGAGCGCCTGTCGAGATTCAACCAGCCAGCCACACGTCGTCTTCTTCGTTCACCCCTCTTCGGTGCCCCCGCGTACTGTTTGTTGAGGCGTGAACCCACTATGCACGTAAGAGCGTCACATTTCCCTCCGCGCAGACGAAGCCCGCCGGGCAAGTCAAACAGGCTGTCGAGAAATAAAGGGCTTTAAAGGGGCGACACGCGAAACTTCAGTCTTAGCTGACCGTCGGCCATTTGATGTGAGACGTGCTATGCGGTAGGTTAATTCGCTGATACGCTCCGTAATAACATAGGGTCTAACATAGTGGGCCAGCAGTTTTTCACATAATCCACGTTTCCTGGTTGGTTTCCAGAGCAACACAAAATCACCAGGGTCATATATCACGTGTCGGCGTCGGCGGTCGCAGCGTGCCTTCGAGCGGTCTTGTGAAACAAGAGTGCGTAAAGAAGCAAGTCGTCGGGCTTCTTCAGCAAGACAGACTGTCTCTGATATACAGACTATCGTGGCTGGAAAACGGGAAGATAGTGTCTAGTGTATAACGAGGCGGACGAGCGTAAAGAAGAAAGAAGGGACTGTAGCCCGTAACTTCATGCTTTGAGGTGTTAAATGCGTACGTAATGAAAGGTAGCATGCTGTCCCAGTTCTTATGATCTGACGCGACATACATGGACAGCATGTTAGTAAGAGTTCTGTTCGTGCGTTCCGTAAGGCCATTTGTTTGGGGATGATACGGGGTGGAATGTCGAAACCTTGAAGCACATAGACGAAGCATCTCTTCGACCACGTCTGCAGTGAACTGCCGCCCACGATCGCTGATGATTACTCTGGGAGGTCCATGTCGGAGAATGACAAAACGCAGCAGAAAACTACACACTTCGGTTGCAGTAGCCGATGGTATTGCAGCTGTCTCACAGTAGCGTGTCAAGTGATCGGCACACACGATAATCCAGCGATTCCCATCGGATGAACGCGGGAAAGGACCGAGGAGGTCGATGCCAACTTGCTCAAAGGGAGTGCTGGGGGGTGGCACTGGATGGAGTTGACCAGGAGGAACACTCGTCGGACGCTTGTAACGTTGACACTCGCTGCAGCTGGACACATACTGGGCGGTCATATGGCGCATTTTAGGCCAGTAGAACCTTTCTTGAAGGCGGTAGAGAGTTCGCACAGAACCCAAATGACCAGATGTTGGATCGTCATGCATAGCGCGCAAGACGGAGACACGGAGACTCTCCGGGACCACCAGAAGATATCGTGGGCCTGTAGTAGAATAGTTCTTTTTGTAAAGAACCCCATCACGAATGCAGAAACGAGTGGATGGTGCTGATTGCCTTGCAGTAATGAGCAGTGGTTCTAAAGTTCTGTCTTTTTGTTGCTCGACCTTGAAGGTATTTATATCAGGAAATCCCGGCTCCAGTGATGCGATATAGCAGTCGAAGTTGTCCGCGTCGCAGTCCGTCGCTGGAAGCGGCATGCGCGAGAGGCAGTCAGCGTCGGTGTGTCGGCGGCCGCTTTTATAAGAAAAGGTGAAGTTATATTCCTGTAAACGGAGTGTCCAACGCGTAAGCCGGCCCGACGGATCACGGAGATTAACCAGCCAGCAGAGAGAATGATGGTCTGTCACCACAGTGAAGGGGCGCCCGTACAGGTACGACGGAAGCGCTGTACTGCGAAAATAACTGCAAGACATTCTTGCTCTGTAATGGTGTAGTTACGCTCGGACTTACTTAAAGAACGACTCGCATAGGCGACGACGTGTTCTTTGGTGTCGACGCGTTGAATAAGGACAGCGCCGATGCCAATACCGCTAGCGTCCGTATGAACTTCTGTGGGAGCCGCATGGTCGAAGTGTCGGAGAATGGGATGAGACGTCAGACGAGACTTCAGCTCACGAAAACTAGCTTCACATTCAGGAGTCCATTCAAAGTGAACGCCCTTCTGGAGGAGGCATGTCAGCGGATACGCGATGTTGGCAAATCCACGAATAAACCGGCGGAAGTACGAGCAAAGCCCTAGGAAACTGCATAGCTCTTTTACATGGCGAGGTTGCTTGAAGGCTTCCACCGTAGCAGTCTTCGCTGGATCAGGTCGTATACCGTCCTTATCCACTAGGTGTCCCAGAACGAGTGTTTGGCGCTCTCCAAAATGATACTTCGAGTTGAGCACCAAACCCGTTTTGTCCAAGCAGTCTAGCACAAGATCGAGACGTGCGTTGTGCTCACTGAACGTGCGCCCGAAAATCACTACATCATCTAGATAGCACATGCATACTTCCCACTTCAAACCACGCAGGATGTTGTCCATGAAGCGCTCGAAAGTTGCAGGCGCATTACAGAGCCCGAACGGCATCACATTAAATTCAAAAAGTCCATCTGGTGTTACAAATGCCGTTTTCTCCTTGTCTGCCTTGTGCATAGGAATCTGCCAGTACCCCAACCTCAAGTCAACAGACGAAAAGTAAGACGCTGATGAGAGGCAGTCGAGAGCATCATCAATACGCGGAAGAGGATATACGTCCTTTTTAGTGATGGCGTTGAGGCGGCGGTAGTCAACACAAAATCGCCATGTACCATCTTTCTTTCTAACCAGAATCACTGGCGCTGCCCACGGACTACAGGATTCTTCGATTACATTCTTATTTAGCATTTCGTGGACTTGGTCATTGATCACCTTGCGTTCCGATGGTGAGACTCTGTATGGTTTCTGTCGCAACGGTTGGGCAGATCCCGTATCTATGCGATGGTGTATACGAGAAGGAGGAAACAATGGTGGTCCCTCTTGCTGAATGAAGTCAAACAGTCGGGCATGTTTTAGCAGAATATTCGCCACTTCGTGACGCTGCTTAGTGCTGAGTGACTTGTTTACCATAGTCAGAAATCAGGAGTGCGCCGCAGGGCAGACATTAACGAAATGGCGCTCATCCGCAGAATCAAGGGCCTCTGTAAGAATGGCGAGCGATAGCACTTGATCTTCATGGTAGGCGGCAAGTTTCAGACCCTGTGGTAGTATTGCAGGTTCACTCGAACAGTTTACGGCCCATAAGTTGGTGCGTCCCTGAACAACTGACAGCGTGCAATACGGTATCAGTACATTCCTTTTGATGCAACTCAAATGAACGGGCTCCACGGTAGCGTCAAACGTTCCGTCGGTGGTGGGGAAACAGGCGACTGAAACACAGGTTGCGGATAACGGAGGCACAACTGTATCCCGGGATACACAAAGCACACTTTCACGATACGGTGGGCCTTCCATAAACGCAGCAGAAAAGCTCGTACCTACACTGATTTCACCCGTTTTGCAGTCGACGGTGGCACCACATAGTTTCAAAAAATCAAGGCCCAGGATTACGTCATGCGTAGAATGAGGTAGAACAGCGAACTCCGCTTAAATATTTGGCCACCCAAGGTAACGTCTACATTACACACGCCCACAGGATACAACAACTCCCCACTCACTCCGCGAAACGTATCGGCACGGTCCCAGCGAAACATCGCCTTTCGTCCTAGGAGGCTTTTGAACGCAAGACTCATCACTGAAACGGTTGCTCCCGTGTCCACTAAGGCCATGGATGAAACCCCGTCAATTAATAGAAACACCTTATTCTTAAACATACAAATGGTTGGAGGTATCTCTGTCGACGTCGAAGATTGTCCAGCGACCTCACCTCCAACGGCCGCGCTGGCTAGTTTTCCGGAGGTGGCGACGGGTATCGACGCCATGGAGAGGGCGATCGGCTTACACGAGGAGCGGGTGGTGGTGTCAAGCTGCGATCGGATGCTGGAGAACGGTTCCGCAGCGGCTCCGGGTGCTGGTGAGGCAAGCTTCCTAAGTATGTGTGCGAGGGCGAATATGTTTCGCCCAGAGGAGCGCGGTACCGCCTAGACATCGTCGATGGTCGAACCTCGGTGGTTGGCGGCGATTGCAGTACCTGGCAATGTGACCCAAGTCGCCACAGCTATAACACACAGGTAAACGATGATCGATGAACTGCCCTTCGAAGCGCTCAGCCGTGGGGGGTCGTGTAGCAGAGCGAAGCGGCTGAGCCTGCTGCACAGGAGGAACGGTCGGTCTGCGTGCAAACCTGCTGGGGCGAGGGTGTTCTGCAGGTCGGTGTTCGGGCGTAAATGTGTCCTCACGTGGCCATGGAGCACCTCTGTGGTTGACGTCTGTGACACATACCGCCGGTTGCCAGGAAGCGCAGGGTGCGGCAGGCGCCATGTGTTGCGGGTAATAAGCATCAGGTTGTCGTATGACATCGCGCGTAAGTTCCTGGTGCCGCAGCAGTTCTTCACGCACGATCTGCCGTATAGTAGACGAAAGATCGGCGGACGGGCTCTCATCGACGCTGGCAACGGTTGTCACATTCGCCAGGCGTCCAAATTTTGGCACAATGCGACGTGTTTTCAACGTCTCAAACGTACGGCAATGACGCACGGCATTTGAGACGGAATCAACGTGTTCCCGGCTTATGAGGAAATTGTATACATCTTCTGCAATTTCTTTGAGGAGATGTCCGACTCGGTCTTCCTCGGACATCTGCGAATTTACTATTTTGCACAGCTTGAGGATTTCCTCTATGTATATAGTGCATGTATCTTCAGGAGCTTGAGCTCTATGAGCAAGTGTTCTCTCGGCGCGTTTCTGTTTGGCGTGGGTGTCGCCAAAACACTTAATTTCCTCGACAAAGCGCTCCCACGTTGGTAGGGAGTCTTCGTCGTTTTCATACCACATCAGCGCTGTCTCACTCAGAAAGAGTGCGACATATTCAAGCTGAGTGACAGAATCCCAACGGTTGTAGCGGCTCACCCTTGCGTAGTGCGTCAGCCACTCGTCGACGTCTTCGCCCACTTTTCCCGCGAACGAGCGTGGTTCCATGTAGTGCTGCAAAGGTCCAACTGGCGCTGACCTTTGAGAAGGTGAAACTAGAGCTGGCATTTGTCCACCTCCATCCTGAGCCATAGGGAAGGTCGTTGGCAAGAGACCGGCAAGACGACGGCTCCGGCGAAGTTCTAGATGTTGCGACTCCGTGGTACGTTCTGTCGTACCCCGCACCTCCACCACTCTGTTACGCCCACAAAAGGCGTTACATTGAAGCCGGGTAGAGTTAGATGCGATGGCCTTGATCAGCTGAGCGCCTGTCGAGATTCAGCCAGCCAGCCACACGTCGTTTTCTTCGTTCACCCCTCTTCGGTGCCCCCGCATACTGTTTGTTGAGGCGTGAACCCACTATGCACGTAAGAGCGTCACAATATAATACGATTACCGGGTTTTACATTCGCATACAAAAATTGCCTGCGCTCGTCAAATACGGCAATGGTAGAATTAGGGGGTCAGTATATTGCTGCAATAACACATTTAACCTTTGCATAGTAAGCTGTACAGAAAATACACTCTGCATTGGGTATTTCAGGCATTAAAAAAATTCGCAAGGATGATTTAAAAAGTATGCTAACACCCCCACCTCTACCGTCACGGTCTTTTCGATACGAAGTGTAGCCAGTGGGAACGAACTCACTGTCAAAGACGGTGTCATTAAGCCAAGTCTCAGTCACGACCGCTATATCTGGGTTGTGCAAGAGCAGAAGAGCCTCCAAGTGAGTGGTCGTGTTGAGTATACTCCTACAATTGACATTTAATACTTTCAGGGTTCGAGATGTCTTAGTCAAAAGTCAGTTTTATTTTTTTTAAGCCTGTAGCGAGAACCCTTTGATTCGTCCCAACCAAATAAGACGTTACCAATGCTTAGTTTGTCGAAAATTAGTTTTACCTTGGCTTCGTCTGCTCTCTCTTTCTCGCAACTTTTCCACAGTTGTTTACGTATCTCCCGAACTCGCTTTGAATAGTCCTCGGCTATCGATATTCCGGAGCCTTTAAGCTTATGATATGATCGTAATATTGACATTTTTTCACGAAAGTCGAGAAGTTTCAGAATGACTGGTCGCTGCTTTCTTTTCCCCCAGTCTATGGCATCGTTCGACGCCACTCACCGTTAAAACAAATTTCTTCTGAAAAACATCATGGGTTAATTTCATTTCCAGTTCCTGACCGGACTCCATGCTATCTTCCTCTATACCATAAATGATCAGGTTATTTCACTTTCACTTTCACTTTCAAAGACAGACCTGTCATTTCGTTTATCAGAGACCACGTTTTCTTCGCATTATTACGTGATCAATAAAAGCGGTTTCTTTTCTACGAACGTTTAGCTGCTCGACTAAGGGCATTTACTTTATTTCGATAAGTTTTCAACTGTAAACGCAGAAGGCTATCACTGGGCGTTCGTCTGCAGCATTGGCACAGTAGGTCTTTGACAGCGCATAATATCGCACCACTCATCCAGGGTTGATTCGAGCGGCGTTGTCGAAGGTTAACTTGCCTTTCACTGTGTTTGTAAATAATGTCCATCGAACGCGGAAATTGAATGTAAAGCTCTGATCTATCGGTGGTTTCAAGCAGACCAGACCAGTCGAATGTTTATCAAAACTAGCAGTATCAATAACCGAATGGCAAGTGTGGGGTCTAGAACCTGACGATGACAGAGAAGGAAAGCGCAAATGACAAGCTGTAGAGTAATGTTCAGCAGCTTTTTGCTGTAACACTGCACCGTGAACTGAAGCAATCCCCATGCGGATGTTGAAGTGATCAATGCAAGATTTTACTAAATTATCAAGAAGTAATTCTTCCTTATTTGGAATCACATGTCGAAGGTATTTGGCCTTAAGAATGCCTATATTAAGATTGCCTACTAAACATGTGTTAGGATTTAACGTCGTCCTCTGTAAATGGACCTCCAGCTCACCAAGAAACAAGGTCAGGTTATTTGAGGGTGGTCTGTATACTGCCAAGAGTGAAATATGGCTAAGCTGGTTTGAAATCTTCAGTGCCAAGGATTCCGCGCTAGAAAAGTTAGCCGCCGCCTGCTCCACGCTCCAAATACACCTCGTGCAAATATCCCCCCGCCTCTCCGAGCGCCTCGAGCGAACAAAAAGGAAGAGTGAACAGGTCAGCTGAGGATATATTTATTTCGGTAAGAACAAAAACGTCCACTTATTGCGTAAAATGCTGTAAACGTTGTGGGAGATATGGGTTTCTCCTCCGTACTCTTGGGACAAAGGAACGACAACACAGTAGTGCAAACAGTCACAAGGGCATTTATTGCACCTTTCATAGATCAATGCCAGCTAGCCGAGTTGCTATCCCCAAAACATGCCGATGGGCGCGCGACAAATCTAGAAGTCCGACTTACCGCGACCGCATTGCGAGCGAATATATTCGCCCCATGCTGGATCCCAACGCCTGGTCGTTCGCGTGTACAGTCACGCGAATGGTGGCACGTTCGAAGGCGGCCACGCGAGACGGTCTCGCAGAAGCATGGTCGGCGCACGCGCGGGCGGCACGTCCGCTCCCGCTCGCTTCCCGAACCCAAAGAGACCAAGCGCCTTCCTTTCGGCGCCCAAGTAACCTCGCCTGTCGGCGGCGTTAGCAGCGCAACACTAGCGCCATCTCTCGTACTGCGCTTCAACCACTCCGAGCGCCGCGGGCGCCAGGCCACGCGGCGGGCGAAGCCGCCCTGCAGGAGACGCGCTATGCGGGAAAAACATCAGGGGACGCGCGAGAGTCGCGCATCCCCACAACGTAAGAGCAAAAGGTGCCCCAATGTTTTCGTAAACTGCGGATATTATCATCAACTGTGGTAACTGCAGGCGGAGAGAAAAAAAAAATGTCTGTAAAATGCTCGAAAGTCAACGAAATTTTCGCCCAGGGCGAAAATTGATTCACAGTCGAGGAAAAGAACTAGGAAGCTTACCAGCAAGTATGCGGCCTGTAGGGTGGGCAACACAGCAACAAAGAAGGTCAAGCAGAAAGTCAGAGAGGCTGAAATAATCTCATGGGTGGCGGCAATGGAAAAGAAACCTGCCATGAGTAACTACCTAAGAGAAAAAAAAAGAAAGGAAAGAAACAATTTATGATAACTCAAAGGGAAGTTCATTACTTTTCGAACACGCACCTATAAAGCGAGATATAAGAAGGAAGAAGAAGCAAATGCTTGCTGCGGTAAAGCTAGGGAAACTATGGAGCATGTTTTATTAGAATGTGAAGACGTCTACCCAGCGGTCGATTTAGGCACCAATGGCTTCCTTGAAGCCCTTGCGTTCAGCGGGAGCAGCGGTAAAGTAAACATGTCCGCAATAGGCATTAGTAAGAGGCCATTGGAGGCTTGGTGGAAGAAAAGTAGGGAAACGACAAATGACGGAGACGTACAAAAGCACAGTTCGCACCAGGGGATCAGAAAATTTGGGTGTGGTAGTTCATAGTGTTCTTTTCTTTTTTTTATTGTTTAACCTAGGTAAGACATTAGGCAGTATAATAGCAAGAGCTTCGTAGCCCAACCCACCACCCCGTTCCCAAGGAGACTCTCATAACATCCATCCATCCATCCATCCATCCATCCGTCCGTCCGTCCGTCCGTCCGTCCGTCCGTCCATCCATCCATCCATCCATCCATCCATCCATCCATCCATCCATCCATCCATCCATCCATCCATCCATCCATCCATCCATCCATCCATCCATCCATCCATCCATCCATCCATCCATCCATCCCATAGAGTTTCTCACTACATTACCTAGAGGGAAATCTGGCGCTGCTGCGCTGTGGTATGCATGGGAATGCCGGTATATTGTGGATTCGGATTGGCATCGTTCTCGTAGAAACAGGACACCTTGAAGACGCGCTGGGCAAGTACCGTTCCGTCTGTCACAATGATTCATTTTCTACTAGAACAGCACATGAAAAGCTGTTTTAGCTTTATTATTACGCGAAAACATGTTTTATTTAACTATGAGAACTTGTTATTGCGTGTACGACTATATCTTGCGTAAAGAGTATCAGCGGGCCGCTAAAGTTGGAAGACAGACGACAAGGTTCGCGCTGGCTTTGAAACAGTTGGTCGTCTGTTCTTGCTTTTCTTCGCTTGGTCATGCATTGTATGTGAGTAAAGATGTATTATGCGTGAATGGAAACATTTTATGAAGATTTTAGTTTGAGAACGCGTTATTTGCGTAGCCATATCCACGTTTTAGACGAAGCCTCTTACAACACCAGCCAACACGAGCCTCGCAGACACATATACCGTCATTCCCATGACGGCACGGTGCCCCCTTAAGAAACTCCCATAGACGGTGGCACCAGATTACCCTCTAGGTGCTATAGTGAGAAACTCTATGATCCATCCATCCATCCATCCATCCATCCATCCATCCATCCATCCATCCATCCATCCATCCATCCATCCATCCATCCATCCATCCATCCAGCAAAGAGAGTTCGCCATGCAATAGGCTACAAAGACATGCAGGGCGGCAGAAGGAAGGAAAAGTGGGCAGAGATTGAGGAGCAGTTAAATAGAGAACAAATAGGGGGTCTATGCGGTTACAGAAACGCACCATAGAGATTCAGACGAGCCGCCAGTGATTAAGAATTATGTTTAGGAAGGGTTCAACAGAACTAAGTCGGAAAGAAAGGGAGGGGGAGTCGGAATGCTCATCCATCAGCATATCCAACTTTTCTGGACACGTAGCAACGAGCGCCCCAAGCGGTCCCGGCACGAAGCTAGCGCATTTTCAATGGAAGGAGCGGGTTTTTCGCGAATAACAAAAGCTGTAGGTCGATTATTGAAAAAGGCAGGTGACAGACGTGTTCTGGAAGACAATCCACACGAGCCAAATGCAGGGATCACGCTATGGCACGTAAGAATTTTGTTCCCACAGGAGTTAAAGATTTAGCAATGGAAGCCTATGGAAACGACGAAAATTTGTACTCGATTTTAGAGGCAGGAACGATGCCTGTGATAAAACTACGGCGTCTACCGTAATACCCAGTGCAGAGTATGTAGTCCGGAGACTCAGCTTTCGATTGATGCCTATCTCGACTCTCCACACATGGCGTAACACTGTTCCCAAAAGTAATTTTTGTAACACTGTCGTGAAAATTCACGTGGTATCTATAAAAACTTAAGCGTACCGCTTGGCGGAGCCTCGGAAGCCGTGGCCGAGTGGTAGAATCACGGGCACCGATAGTTCCGCTTCACGGTGGCCGCGGTTCGATTTGCGCTTCGTACTTGTTTTTATAAGCCGCATAGAACTTAGTTTTGTAGTTTCTCACTAGATGGCAGAAACACAAAGCTCAAGATTTGCTTTCGGTTCTGGTTCTTGAGCGGCGCAGTTTTTTTTTTAAGCCCCATAGGACTTAGTTTTATAGTCTCTCACCAGATGGCAGAAACACAAAACTCAAGATTTCCTTTCGGTTCTGGTTTTCCAGTGGTGCTCTTGAAATATTATGTTCTCTATTTTTCCTTCCTAAAACGTAGCAGTGTTGTGTTCATTTGTTAAGTCATCGCTTTTATGAAGATGCTATTCATTGGACATCATAACTAGAAGCTTGCGCATGGCTTTGTGTTATGCAAGAAAAAACTTGCGTGCTTTGTAGCGTGGAACCTGGAAGAACAAAATGGCTATTCTTATTGCGTTCTTCTGGAAGGTGCGTTTTCTTCGACTTTCGGCTGTCCTTAATGGCACACACTCCGAGCAAATCAGGTTCACCTGGGCCACAATGCCACCCGGTGGCCAGTGCCATTCCTATGAAACATTCGTGTGGAACAAAGGGTCTGCTAGGCTGAGTCGCTGCCCGAACGTTAATTATTTTTAAAGATTCATCCAAATAAGAAATACACCAACTAGGCGAAGATGTGCAGCGTCTGGATTAATAGCTACTGTTAATATTTTCCCTACAGCCAAGTGGTATGAATCCGTAGGCGTGGCCGTAAAAAAACCATTTGAATAAATGTCCCGTGCTGTGTCTGCCCCGGTCGCTCAACAGAGAAGCTAGCTTAGCTAGCCGTCAGCTAGCCGTCAGCATATGGCGTCCCTCGTTCGGTGCATTTGCTTTTAATGCGCAGCATTTTTTGGCGTGTACCCCAGCAATTTGGTAGCAAAATCGTGTCTGTAACGCCAAAAAACGACGCATTTCCTATATAACTACATAGGTCTTCATAAAAAGGGTTGGGGTGGCCAACTTGAAATTGGAAGTGGCATTAGCATAAATTTGGGCGTGATACAGGGATGGGCCATGCTGAATTTGGTAGTGATATGGGAGTGGCCCAACGTAAATTTGGGGTGAAATGGTAGTGAGCCAAGCTGAATTTGAGGCTTATATGGGGGTGGGCCAACCTAAATTTGAGGTGATATAGGGGTGGGTAAGCCTAAGTTTGGGGGAATATGGGGGGTAGGCAAGCCTGGATTTCGGGATGATATGGGGGTGGGAGAACCTAAATTTGGGGGTGGTATGGGGTTGGGCCAAGGAGAATCGGGGGTGGTATGGGGGTGGGCTAACCTAAATTTAGGAGTGATTTGCGGTGGGTCATCCTAAAGTTGAGGTGATAGAGGGGTGGGCCAGGCTAAGTTTGGGGCTGATATGGGGGTGGGCCAACCTAAATTTTGGGGTGATATGGGGACGGGCTAGCCTAACTATGGGGGTGATGTGCGGCTGGGCCAAGCTGAATTGGGGGATGATATATGGGTGGACTAGCCTTAATTGGGCGTGATTTGCGGTGCGCCATCCTAAATTTGAGGCGATCGAGGGGTGGGCCAGCGTTAGTTTGGGACTGATATGGGGGTGGACCAACCTAGATGTGCAGGTGGTATTGAAGTGGGCCAATCTAAATTTGGTGGTTTGTGGAGGCGGGCCAATCTGTATTTGGGGGTGATATGGCGTTGGTCCTACCTAAATGGGGGGGCAATCTCGGGGTCGGCCAATCTGAATTTGGCGGCGATATGGGGTGGACCAACCTAAATTCTGAGGTGCGTCGACTCGAAATTTGGGGGCGATTTATTGAAATTCGTGGGTGGACCATCTTCAAACTTAGGGATGGCCCAATTGAACTTTGGGATTGGTCCAACTTGAAGTTTAAGGCTGGACGAAATGAAAATCGGGCGTGGCCGACTTTAAATTTGGAGGTAGGCTAACTTAAATTTGAAAGTGTGCAAACTTGAAATTTGGCGGTGGGCCTACTTAATGTTTGGGGTGGGCTAACTAAAATTTGGGGGCCTGTTTACGAATAGTTAGACAACACCAGTGGTGTTTCTGCATCCTTTTCATCATCGCAAAGTACGTATATTAATAATTCTTAGCCAATACCCCTCAAGGTGAGCTACCACTCCAGCCTTCCCAGCCCACTGGGCTAATAATGTCACAGGAGTGCTCTCATCGTGACGACTGCGACGTTGAATGTGGAGATCCACAAGAACTTATCGCAGACCGAGCTGACCATTTTCACACCATTGTCATCGCTAACACTACTCGCTCGTGCTAGACGCAACACAAGCACACAACGACCATAATTCAACTTTCAATAGCACGCTAGTCGACACGCTCTCAGTGCACAATTTCGGCAATCATCTGGATAGGAACCTTGCTGGATGTTTTACTGTTATGTTGCGTCGTTTTTCACGAAGGCCTTCTCCCGCAAAGAGAATACATGTTGAGATTGACGAGGCAAGCTAGTATATAACTCATACGAAGCAAATGTATAAAGGGTTATAGTGATTTTTAAAAAAACATATATAAGTAAATCAGATTTCAGATGGTATTGTTTCGACCGGGCATGACAACGATTTCTTCCCGCCTGTCACAGTGCTTTGACCGAAAACCTAATAATTTTACTCAAACGTGTTGCCCCAATACTACATGGGCTAAATGTACAAAAGTGCGGTGCGTGGTCACAGCTTCAAAGCCAGTCTATTTTGTGTACTGTTGTTGATGTTGTAGTAATGTGGAGCTTTCCTCTTCATAAGAGCACAGAAATAAAAATATTACAGTTGGTAGCTAATCGCAACGTATATTGGAAGATCTGAAACAAGCGATTTTTTTTTAATTTGCGGGTTGGTCTTTTCGGCTGGTAGATCGCTGTCCGATCACTTCAGCGAAATTTGTTTGTGTGCAACTGCAGCAAAAACGTCGATAGTACCGTTTCATTGCCAGGACATTTATGCCCTCCACACACATAAGAAGGACACCAAATAATTGGCACACGCACATTTATAAATTGATATTGTTTCGCTAATTTCAGTGTAGCGAGGTGTCGGCGAACGGAGCATTTTCTTAGTATCAGTCCAGTGTTAGCAGTGAGGAGCAGTTCGGTCGACCACACCCATGAGGGCATACTAGCCATTGTAGCGCTTTACTGTAGGACAAGTGAAGTGCTAAAAACTTGGTGTGCCTTGCCCTTTCCGCAGGTCGTCTATCCATTATGTCATGGTGACGATCAACGTTGTGTCCGCCAGGCCTCCTCCTCATTTTGAGCTTCACCATCGCGAGAGCGGACAGAGAAAGGAAGCTTTCTTCCCAATCAGCCCCAACGGGATTCCGCCACTCGTAACTGGTGCAATTTGCATTCAGTGGCTGGGCATGCTAACCACATCCTTAGTTTGACAATCGCTAGAGCGCGCAGATAAAGGAGAGCTTTGGTCGCTATCACTACCACGAACCCATGTCAATGCAGATATAAGTACGTGCAGGGGCTGGGCATGCTAATTTCTGCGGTACCACCTGCCGCCACCACCTTACATTTTCCATGCATACCTGCTCCTTGTTTTCATCGCAGAGGCATGCAGGACAAACGCAGATAAGAAAAAAAATCTCAGTGCCTCTCTCTCACTCTGTGAAGAATCTCACTCTGTGAAGAAGGATGACCAGCAAAGCTGTGTATGTGGGCCCCTTAATGGTGAACTGCACCTCCGCCGCGGGTCGGCCCGCCATTGCACTATATTCGGGATCGGCCCACGTATGGGGAGTGCTTAACGCCTGCTTCACCGCCGCCGCGGGTCGGGTCGGTATTGCACTATCTTCGGAATCGGCCCACGTATGGGGAGTGCTTAACGCCTGCTTCACCGCCGCCGCGGGTCGGGTCGGTATTGCACTATCTTCGGGGTCGGCCCACGTATGGGGAGTGCTTAACGCCTGCTTCACAGCCGCCGTGGGTCGGGTCGCTATTGCACTATCTTCGGGGTCGGCCCACGTATGGGGAGTGCTTAACGCCTGCTTCACCGCCGGCGCGGGTCGGGTCGGTATTGCACTAACTTCGGGATCGGGCCACGTATGGGGAGTGCTTAACGCCTGCTTCACCGCCGCCGCGGGTCGGGTCGGTATTGCACTATCTTCGGGGTCGGCTCACGTATGGGGAGTGCTTAACGCCTGCTTCACCGCCGCCGCGGGTCGGGTTGGGTCGGGTCGGTATTTCACCATCTTCGGGATCGGCCCACGTATGGGGAGTGCTTAACGCCTGCTTCACCGCCGCCGCGGGTCGGGTCGGTATTGTACTATCTTCGGAATCGGCCCACGTATGGGGAGTGCTTAACGCCTGCTTCACCGTTGCCGTGGGTCGGGTCGGTATTGCACTATATTCGGAATCGGCCCACGTATGGGGAGTGCTTAACGCCTGCTTCACCGTTGCCGTGGGTCGGGTCGGTATTGCACTATCTTCGGGATGGGTCCACGTATGGGGAGTGCTTAACGCCTGCTTCACGGCCGCCGCGGGTCGGGTCGGTTTTGCACTATCTTCGGGAACGGTCCACGTATGGGGAGTGCTTAACGCCTGCTTCACCGCCGCCGCGGGTCGGGTCGGTATTGCACTATCTTCGGGTCGGCCCACGTATGGGGAGTGCTTAACGCCTGCTTCACCGCCGCAGCGGGTCGGGTTGGGTCGGGTCGGGTCGGTATTTCACTATCTTCGGGATCGGCCCACGTATGGGGAGTGCTTAACGCCTGCTTCACCGCCGCCGCGGGTCGGGTCGGTATTGCACTAACTTCGGAATCGGCCCACGTATGGGGAGTGCTTAACGCCTGCTTCACCGCCGCCGCGGGTCGGGTCGGTATTGCACTATATTCGGGATCGGCCCACGTATGGGGATTGCTTAACGCCTGCTTCACCGCCGCCGCGGGTCGGGTCGGTATTGCACTATCTTCGGAATCGGCCCACGTATGGGGAGTGCTTAACGCCTGCTTCACCGCCGCCGCGGGTCGGGTCGGTATTGCACTATCTTCGGAATCGGCCCACGTATGGGGAGTGCTTAACGCCTGCTTCACCGCCGCCGCGGGTCGGGTCGGTATTGCACTATATTCGGGATCGGTCCACGTATAGGGATTGCTTAACGCCTGCTTCACCGTTGCCGTGGGTCGGGTCGGTATTGCACTATCTTCGGGATCGATCCACGTATGGGGAGTGCTTAACGCCTGCTTCACCGCCGCCGCGGGTCGGGTCGGTATTGCACTATCTTCGGAATCGGCCCACGTATGGGGAGTGCTTAACGCCTGCTTCACCGCCGCCGCGGGTCGGGTCGGTATTGCACTATCTTCGGAATCGGCCCACGTATGGAGAGTGCTTAACGCCTGCTTCACCGCCGCCGCGGGTTGGGTTGGGTCGGGTCGGGTCGGTATTTCACTATCTTCGGGATCGGCCCACGTATGGGGAGTGCTTAACGCCTGCTTCACCGCTGCCGCGGGTCGGGTCGGTATTGCACTATCTTCGGAATCGGCCCACGTATGGAGAGTGCTTAACGCGTGCTTCACCGCCGCCGTGGGTCGGGTCGGCATTGTACTATCTTCGGGATTTTGTTCTACACGCAGACACGATAGTTGAGAAAGTAGCCCTTAAGAGGAAGCTTTAGCTCGGGTGATTTTATCTAAATATATCTAAAAGGAGAATTCGTTTCTCTCGGCAACCACTGCACCAAATTTGACTAGGTTCGTTGCACTTTAAAGAAAAACGTAAAATCTAGTGACTGTTCCTTTCGAATTTTTGATTTAGGCCATCATTTGTTTATTGAAAATTCGCAAAAATTGCAAATTTTTGGAAAAAGAAACCATCAAGTTTACAACTCTCAGATTATGGGGTTTTACGTGCCAAAACCACTTTCTGATTATGAGGCACCCCGTAGTGGAGGACTCCGGAAATTTTGACCACCTGGGGTTCTTTAACGTGCACCTAAATCTAAGTACACGGGTGTTTTCGCATTTAGCCTCCATCGAAATGCGGCCGCCGTGGCCGCGATTCGATCACGCGACCTCGTGCTCAGCAGCCCAACACCATAGCCACTGAGCAACCACGGCGCAGAAGTTTACAACTGTCATTCCGCAATGAAAAATGATATCACAATGCTGTGCATTGCATCTTACAGCACATCTAATGCGGACAAAATTAATATATTACACATGAATCTCAAGAGGAAGTTAGTAATATGGAAATACAGCTTTTACAGAACCATTGTACACAACGTAACGAATTCACGTAAGATATAAATCTACATATAGAATTTGTCCGCTTTGAACGATCTAATGGCTGCCGTTCACAGAACCGTGATATCTATTCTTGATGCGGAGCTATTAATTTGTAAACTTCGTGCTTCTATCTTTTCCGTACTTTCGAATCTCTAAAATTCTAACAACATTCAGGCCCTAAATGGAAAGTCCGCTTCCAAAAGTCACTAGAATTTACCTTTCTTTCTAGAATCCAGCAAATTTCAGTAAAGTCGGTCCACGGGTTAGTTGAGAAAAGCGTTTCGGCCTTTGGCGTCTATTTGAATAGGCCGCGCCGGAGTTGGGCCCGAGTTAGAACTTCTTCTTAACGACTTCGCTACATAAAAAAATAAAGAAATAAAGAAAATAAATGCCTCAGCCGTCAATAGCGCCGCCCCAGATTTCGTCACGATGGCACCGTCACCATCGGCACAGCTCCGTGAGCAGCTACCAAGCTGTTCACTTTTGTTATCTTCCTTTCCTCGGCGGCAGCGCATTGTCTTGATGCCAGCGACGCGCTATATCTGCACGATCATTGCGTCATGCATCGCTTCTGCGACCAAGGAAGCTTTCGGCGGCATACGTTCGCTGCTATATTGGCAATAAGAATTTAAACTGCTTGCCTTCGAAACAAGAGCGTGAATAAAAATCGAAAGTGGACTGGCCGGCCACAAAGAACATGCTCACGGGGCCATACTATTGATCACAGCATCATAAAAGGCTAGGTGCGGTCACGTGACTTTACAGGTTTGCAAGTAATGACTGACGGGCTAGTTGCTTCATTATCACACAAAGAACACCGCTTCAACTTGTTAGCGCAGTTTGTGTGTGGTTCCTCCTTTGTGTCCCGTCTTGAAGTGCTGTTCTGTGACTTTACATCTTTTTCTGCGTCAGTTACGCCTTCCAAGAGCGTTTACTTTGAAAATTTTTGTTTGGATGCCTCTTACAAAAGCATGTTTAATCGAAATTTCTTCGCTTGGCTGCATAATCTCGAGGACGGGCTCCAAGTTGCTCATTTTCTTTAGCCAACTAACATCAATTACTGAAAAGTTAATTAACGTAGCTTTGTTAATTATGTACACAATTTCTCAACTTACTCCGCATCCAAAGGTTACCAATCTGAACACTCGCAAGATAAAATGATGTCACCATTGCTTGTATTAGTTTAATAGTTTTGTTTGGTGCAGTTAGAAGCAGCCGGCATATTGGGGGTATGGTAGGCTTCTTATAAAGTAAGTATGAAAGTATGGACAGGTTATCTTGGCGCAAATAAACTTCATGAGCTTAAGAGGAAGCTTTAGCTCGAGCCCAACTTCGACGCGGCCTATTCATATACATGTAACACACAAAAACGTTTTTGTGAGATTACCCCTAGACCAATTATAATGAAATGTGTTGCATTTGAGAGAGTAAGTTCAATTCCAGCGACGGTTAGAAGCGGAATTTCGATTTAGGGTCTGAATATTGTGAAAATAATTTTTGAAAAATTCGGAATTTCGAAAATAATAGACGCATGATGTTTATAAGTTAATAGCTCTGGATCAAGAACAGATATCGCGGTTTTGTAAACAGCATCCATTAGATCATTGAAAGCGAACAAGTTCTCTATGTCAATTTATATCTTACGCGAATTTGTTACGTTGTGTATAAGGGTTCTGCAAAATCTGTATTTCCATATTACTGAATTTTTTGAGATTCATGTGTAACATATCAATTTTGTCCGCTTTAGATGTACTATTAGAAGCAATTCACAGAATTGTGATATTATGTTTCATTGCTGAGTTACGGAGTTGTGAACTGATAGCTTCGTTTTCTGAAAATTATCGATGTTTGCCTATCTGTAATAAAACATTGGCGACCTCAATCGAAAATTTCGAAACCAACAGTCACTAGTTATTAAGTCGTTCTTTTAATGCAACAGACCTCGTCAAATTCGGCGCAGTGGTCGCCGAGAAAAACGACTTCTGCTTTTACATATATTTAGATAGGAGCATCCGAGCTAAAGCTTCCTCTTTAAGCTCATGTGCCCGACCATGCACTTCTGCCTTTACAATGGACTATTCTCCGCGCTACGGTACATCACACAGGGTGTGCGAGAAGATTGTCCATGCTCATGTTCAGATTTCTGAGCTCTGGTGGAATCAGGCTCGGTTTCATGCCAACATCAGGAATAAAAACAGCTGCCTGGGGGAAAGCATTGGAAACATTTTCAGTACTTTGTAACATATGGATCAGTGCGGACATGTACGTTAGAACAAAAAGTACTGAAGTATTAGGATGACGGTATCGCTGCATATATTTTGCCTGTCTAATGTTAAGATGTAATGAAAATATGCTGTGATTTTGTGACAATTAATGCTGACATGAAATATGAGCTCTGACACAGTACCCGTGGTGGAACTGGCCCCTGGACTACAGGGGCCCCTGAACCACGAAACGCTGGTTTGATAAATACCAGTAATTCTACAGTGTTTAGCTCTTCAATTTTCTGCATGTCGGCGCCGCTGTGCAGTCCTTGGGGGCCCTTTTTTACCACGAGCACTATGTTTCAGCGAATATTAAAAGCAACTCTATTCTCTTCTTTTTTTTGTGTGTAGGGGGGGGGGAGCTTTTTTTTAGCGTCCAATCACTGTTCCAAAGTTATAGGTTAGCTCAAGACGCGCCTGCATGTATTTCTAATATTCAGTATGTTGTCACGGATTCAATAGCGAAAGAGTTATCAGATTGCGCGCGTGAAGCGAATGCTGGCGTACATTCTCCATCACATTTGAGCACCCGAGATTGCGCTGCAATGTACGGGAATTCCAATCTGATGGACCGATGTCTTGATCCGTAGATCAGATCCAGAGGAAGCACTACTATGCGCGCAGCCATCGTTGTGCTTTGAGTGTTTTCCAGCGCAAGCTCACCTTTTATAATATGTTATATTCGTGACTCACTCTTTTGGAAGTGTTTTGTTCTTCACATCACTACAATGGGTGGGTGTATAGACGTTCTCCATCTTCATTGAGTGAATACTGGAAAGTGGACTAGGGCTCCTATTGGGGTCTGCGTTTACACATTTACCGCAACAATTTGTTATTCATAACTCACTTTTTAATTTAGGAGGCTGTAAAAGACAGCAACCTTATATTAACATGAGGTCTTCATAACACAGAAAATTTAAATGCTTATTAGTCGGCTTTCATGTCATCTTAAGGAATTTGAATAAAGATATCAGGTGGTTCATATCGGGGGCCCTTGACATATGTCCAAGCGTCAAACAAAGAGTTATTCCGAATGTTTCATTTCAGGAAGGCGTGTTACCCTCCTGCCTTTCACTCCCGTTCGAAAACAGGCGCAAGACGAAAGTGCTGCATGAAGAGCGTCGTTAGTCCAAACCAAGGAGCTACCGTAACTCACATCGTCTATATCGCTGTCATTTAGGCTTAGATAAGAAATATATATTTTAAATCGACGCATCACGAATCCGAAACGAGCTGCCCCCGACCAGCCCAGATAGGTTTCTTTCATTTCGTACTGCGTGCTAGCGGCTAATAAATAGTAGCTCACGGAGCAGAGCGCTAAGTGTGGATGGGGCAGAGAAGGCGCTTTATATACTCTCTCGACACCCACCGAAAATTGCACGCCGCGCTGCTGGCCATTCCTAGAAAATTGTATATGTGACGCCCAGCCATTTGCAACACATCAACATTGTTTTGCGATGGGAGAGTCCAGGTGAGAGACAGGGTAGTTATGGAGATGAAGACACGCTATTTTCTGCAGCAATTTAGGAATGAATGAATTGTACTGAAGGCACTGGGCAGTGGGCATGGTGATAGTGAATGAGAAGACGACGAGGAATGCTTGCTTCCCCGTTTCGATATAGCACCGACCTGTTTAAGCCTACCGCTGCAACTTAGAGCTATTGCTGCTAGGCGAACACCCCCGTTGCATTTGGTGGAGCTGCTGGGTTTCTCTTCAACATCCTGGAACTCCGCAGTCGGACGCTACCACCAGCTGTTGCAATGGATGAACCGGGACCGTCCCAGGCTGCTCCTCCCGTGCCCCCGGCCATCGTCTGCTCTGGCCTAATCCGCCAGCGCGATCCGGCTATATTTAGCGGCACAGACGACCACGACGTGGAAGACTGGCTCGCCGAATATGACCGTGTAAGCGCCTATAATAAGTGGGACGACCGCGCCAAGCTCATAAATGTCATATTTTACTTGACTGACGTGGCCAACCTATGGTTCCGCAACCATGAAGCCGATTTTACCACCTGGTCGGCTTTCACGACGACTTTGGCTGAGGTCTTCGGCTGTCCCGCAGTTCGCCGGCTTCGCGCTGAGCAGCGCTTGCGGGGTCGAGCTCAACGCCAGGACGAGACCTTCACCAGTTATATTGAAGACATGCTCTCGCTCTGCAAGCGCGTCAACTCATCTATGGACGAAGCTGACAAGATCAAACACGTCATGAAAGGCATCGATGAGCATGCCTTCCAGATGCTCGTCGCGAAGAGTCCCCGGACGATTGCCGAGGTCATACAGCTTTGCCAGCAGTACGACGAGCTGTGCAAGCAACGTGCATCAACACGCGCTGCTCAGCAGGACACTGCGGATCTATCCCCGTTGGACTTGGTCGTGAGGCTGCCGACATCTCTGCTTTAATGCCGGAGATAAAGCAGTTCATCCGCCAGGAAGTCGCACGCCAACTCTCTCTGGCGAATAGCGCTCCCGAGCCGTCGACAACCCTGGCTCCTTCGCTTCGTCACGTCATTCAGACGCAAGTTACCGCGGCGCTGCCTGCCCCTCCTCCGCAGCCTGCATCTGGACCGCTAACGTACGCTGACGTTGTCGCCCGGCCTTACGCTCCTCCGGCTCCTGATTCCTACCGGGCCACCGGCACCTTCCATGTACCGCCGCCACCTTCGCGTCCGATAGTCGTTCCTTACTCGGCTGCCGGAGCCCCTGTCGTCAACCCGTCAAGTTAATGACAACAAGTTAATGACAACAAGTTAATGACAACAAGTTAATGACGACAAGTTAATGGAAATTAAAGTGGATGTAAAAACAACTTGCCGCAGGTGGGAACCGAACCCACAACCTTCGCATTTCGCGAAGGTTGTGGGCGAACTTATCGTTTCTTCATTTCATTTATGAAGCACAAGTAATTTCCCCTATGTTGTCCTTGGTGTCAGTGTTTGTTGGCTTCTCATGATATGACCAATAAAAATTGGGCCCCTCGGTTAACCCCCTTTATTCTCGTTTATTACATAACGAGGGTCTCGAATCCGGCAACATTGATGCCTTCAGGTAGCATGTGCGGGTTTATTGACTGGTTGCCTTCACCCAAAAAGATCGCGTTCTCGTGACACCTGCGGCAATAAGGACGTTCCATGTACGCCGCCAAGGTCTGTGTTTGGTGGTGCTGACTAACACCCCCAGGGTTCTACTAGTACACATAAATACCCAAGAAAGTGGATGGGGAAACAGCGCCGCGGTAGCTCAATTGGTAGAGCATCGCATGCGAAATGCGAAGGTTGTGGGTTCGGTTCCCACCTGCGGCAAGTTGTTTTTTCATCCACTTTAATTTCCGTTAACTTATCGTTTCTTCATTTCATTTATTAAGCACAAGTAATTTCCCCTATGTTGTCCTTGGTGTGTCAGTGTTTGTTGGCTTCTCATGATATGACTAATAAAAATCAGGCCCCTCGGTTAACCCCCTTTCTCCTCAAGTAAAGAGTGGTAATATAGTGGGCTTCTAAGTGTAATAACCACAGAAATACGGAAAGAGAAACATGTTCGTTAAAAAAGAAAAAAGAAACCGAAAAGCTGGTGGAACAAGGAGATACGAGACGCGATCGCCGAACGACAGAAAGCATCTCGAGAGCACAGGCAGGCAAAGAAGGCGCAGTTAGCGGAGGATGAAGTAGCCAGTAAATGGGAAATATATCGAAACAAAAAGTCTATGGTTCAAATACTGGTGCAAGCAAAATTAAAAGGTGAAAGTGAACGTTGGTTGTCAGAAATACGTGACAAAAAGAAGGCCACACCTAGAAGATTTTTTTGAACCACATAAAATTATTACGCAGGAAGTCAACAACAATACAACATATCCTAGACGAAGATGAAAAAAAACTGGAAGGGGAAGTGGCAATAAATTACATCCGAAAAATAACAGCCGAATCTTTCCAAGGCAATGGCGAGATTGTATTTGAAGACAAAAAAGCATGAAAGAGACCCAGGTAGAAAAAGTGCTGGTGCTGACAGATTTCAACTGGAAGAAAGCCGAAGAGAAAATTCCTAAGCGCACAACCACAGGGCTAGACGAGGTTCTCGTTAGGCTGATTAATGCACTAGGACCAAAAAGTAAGGAAGCTCTGGTGAAAGCAGTGGAAAAACTTTAAAAGATAGACGAATACCAGACAGTTGGCGACAAAGTAGAATGAATTTAATTTAAGAAGGTAAGGGGGAGAAAGACAGAATTCAGTCATATAGACCGTTGACCATTACATTGGTAATATACAGGGTAGCAATGCAGGCAATCAAATTAAAGCTTCAAGCATGGGCAGAGAAAAATGGCATTCTGGGAGAACTTCAGAATGGCTTCAGAATAGGTAGGCGTTTAGATGACAACTTATTTGTTCTTACTCAGTGCATTTAAATATCAAAAGTAGAAAGCAGACCGTTATACGTGGCCTCTTTAGCATTACAGGAGCGTATGCCAACGTAGACCGCAACATTTTCTGGGATATTATGGAAGGGGAAGGCTTAGGTGACGATTGTCTACAGCTTTTGAGAGAGATTTACTTAGAAAATACCGTTTGCGTTGAATGGGAAGGGATGAGGAGCGAGGAGAAAGTTCATATCAACAAGCGACTCAGGCAGGGGTGCCCTTTATCACCACTGCTGTTTAGGATGTACATGGTGAGGATGGAGAAGGCGCTAGAAGGAAGTTATATCGGTTTTAACCTCTCATACAAACGGGCACGCACAGTAGTAGAGCAGCAGCTTCCAGGTTTATTTTATGCGGATGATAATGTGTTGCTAGCTAATAAGCAAAGTGATTTGCGACGTCTGGCTAATATCTGTGGACAGGAAGGCAACAATTTAGGTTTGAAATTTAGTGTTAGAAAATCAGGTGTTATGGTATTGAATGAAAACAGTGAACAGACAGTAGCGATACAGGGCCAGAAAATACCTCGGGTAAGAGAATATAAATGCCTTGGTATATGAATAAACAAAGGGAATAGATATACGGAAACACAGGAAAACACAATAACAGTGAAGGGGAAGAGAAATGCAGCCATAATGAAGCAGTGAGCGCTATGGGGAGGGGATACAATAGGTACGAGGTGCTCCGAGGTATGGGGAAAGGTGGAATGGTTCCAGGACTTACTTTTGGAAATGCGGTTGTTTGCCTTAAATCAGGGGTACAATCAGGGCTCGACGGGAACCGAAGGTCAGTGGGTCGCCTCGCATTGGGCGCTCACGGGAAGACTACAAATGAAGCTGTGCAGGGTAATATGGGCATGGCGGCACCGTTGGGCGCACAATGTTAAACTTCGTGCTCTTCTTTGTCCAGGTGCTCGTGGATGTACGCTGGCCAAGCAATGACACCTTGCCGTTGCTCTTGGATTACCACAGTTCGACAAGCAGCTATCAACCGGTGATGTCTCGCCCGATAGTCAACCTGATGCCTCTACGGACACGATCGCATCACGAGGAAGCGCTGCAGATAACTTCCCGACTGGACCCGCCCTTTGGATTACCAGCGGCATCGATAACATCGTGGGAAACGCTTCAAAAGCGAGAACAGCGGCACGGACAAGCCAGTGGGCTTGGCGGCACCGTTCGGCGCACGATGTTAAACTTCGTGCTCTTCTTTGTCCAGGTTAGTGACAAATGGTCTTTCTCCAATTGCATAAAAAGCAACTGCGTAGGCCTTATTGTGCTGCCAAGCCCACAATGTCTGCTATCTTATTGCTACGAGTCGTTCTGTGTTGTCAATTGCTTTTACAACTTAGTGGTGATGTCGAGAAGAATCCCGGTCCAGATAAGCTGGACCAAATTCTTGCCATGGTCACTTCAATTAAGACTTCATAGCCTATTCTAGAAAGTGGACTCGAGAGTGTACATCAAAGGTTAACGCAAGTAGAAGCTGCATTGTCCACATTAGGACAGTACCACGAAAAAGTCGATGAGTGCGTAGCAACAGTCAAAGCGATGCGCGCAGATGTAAACCAAATTAACAACAAAATCTGTGATTTAGAAAACCGCAGTCGAAGAAATAACATCGTGGTATACGACTTGAAAGAAACCGTACGGGAAGATTACGCAACACTTGAACAAAAAGTTGTGAAGGGCGTTATCAGGGATATATTGGGCGTTGAAGTACGTTCGCTGGAGCGTATTCACAGAGTTGGCTCTAATAAAGAAAATCGAGAGCGTCCTGTACTCTTGCGCTTTTATGACTTCACAGAAAAACTTTCAATCTTGCGCAATGCTTTCAAGCTGAAAGGCAGTTCGCTATCAATATCGGAAGATTACTCTGCTGATGTTCGTGAGAGGCGTAGAAAGATATGGCAGTCAGCCAAAGATAATCGTGCAAATGGTGATAAAGTTACGCTTGTATTTGACAAACTTAAGGTAAACGACGAGCTATACGTGTGTAATGATCGCGAAAGTAAGCGAGTCCAAGTTGGGAGGGCAAATCGAGACATTAACACGGGGCGTAGTGGTACGACCGCCTGACGGAATGAAGATCATGCCTCGCTTTCGTTGCTTTGTTTCAATGCTCGTAGTATTGTTAGTAAAGTTGATAAATGTGAAGAATTAATACTACTGTACTCTCCAGACGTTATCATCACCACAGAAACCCGGCTCTATCCGGAAATCCATGATTCAGAACTGTCCCCTCCTCGTATACATTGTTACGCACAGATCGTGACGGGCGTGGAGGTGAAGTGGCTATTGCGATAAGGAATTACCTACCCTTCCAAAGAGAAATAGGCATAGCAAATCACGAGAGTACATGGTGTAGGGTTAAGCTTAATGAGAACTCGTTCTTAATAGGCGCTATTTATAGATGTCCAGGAGCGCCAGATGAATATCTAGCACAAGTGCATGACTATCTACAGAGCGTGACAAACCCACGCACTAAGATAATGCTAACAGGGGATTTCAACTTACCGGGCATAAATTGGGAAGACCTAACGGCGGGCCCGAAAGGAAAGCAGAGTTCTGAGCAACTTTTGGATATAATGTTCAGTTTTTCTTTATCTCAAATTGTCAAAGAAGCCACACGTGCGCAGGGAGACACGTCGTCGCTGCTAGACCTGGCTCTCGTGTCAGGATCATTATCAAAAAGTATTAGCATAGCTGATGGTATCTCGGATCATAAGATTTTAGTGTTGACAGTACGCAACCCAAATATGGGCCCAAACGGTTATACTAACCCCTCGCGTATAGAAATTAAAGACTACAACCGCGCTGCCGACGAAAGCGTAATAGATTACTTAGAGCAGGCACTAGATAATTTTTCAATTGAGTCTTTCGGCACTGTTAATGAGCTATGGGTGAAATTAAAAGAAGCTATCGTGCACTGTGAAAAAACCTTCATACCTACAAAACTAAAGAGAATTGAGAAAAGGTCTCCTTGGATAACACGCCACATAGTCCACCTTAAACGGAAATTGAAAAGGGTGAGGAATAAGAGGAATACCTACAAAGACATACGTGAACTTAAGCAAACGTTAAAATCGGAGATCAGAACTGCTAGAAATAACTTCTTTTCAAATACCCTAGTCAACTTCATACCGAAGCAACCACAATAGTTCTGGAGGTATCTTTCGAAACCAGAGGATGGTGATAGTAACTTAGAAATTAATGGCTCTGTTGTAACAAATGAAGGCACTGTAGCAAATACATTTATTAATTATTTTCAATCGGTAGTCACTCGTTCACCTGTAATAAGCACATTCTTGGCTGAACCTGCCGTCGTTATGCCTGAGCTTCTGATAACAGAGTCAGGCGTGTTGAACCTGCTTTTACAAATTGATACCAAGAAAGCGCCCGGTCCTGACACGTTTCTGAGACGATATGCACAACAGTTAACACCCTTCTTACACACCATATTCACCGAGTCGATTAGTGCAGCCACGTTACCCGCGGACTGGTTGTGCGCAAAGGTTGCTCCTGTTCACAAAGAAGGAAAAAACACACTGCTGGGCAAATATCGGCCGACAAGTTACTGTTGCAAATTACTCGAGCATATAATTAACAAAGCAATCATGACACACTTAGAACAAAATAATTTATTGTGCCCAATGCGACATGGTTTTAGAAAAGGGTTATCTACAGTAACACAACTTTTAGAGATTACAAACGACTTCGCTTCAGCAATTAATGATAGGTCAGAAATCGATGCTATATTCATTGATTTTTCAAAAGCATTTGACCGCGTTATACATCTTAAATTAATTGAGAAACTTAGGTCTATTGGTATAGAATCAAAATGATTAACCTGGACCGAATCGTACACAATATGTGACCATTAATAATAGTAAGTCTGATTTACTTGAGGTATACTCCAGAGTACCACAGGGATCAGTGTTAAGGCCACTATTATTTCTTATTTATATCAATGACGTTGCTAATTGTGTTGAAGCAGGCGTGAAAGTTCGGTTATTCACTGATGACCTGGATGTGTACACCTGTGTGCGTGATGCTGAGGATCAGAAGTTCCTAAATGCCTCCTTAGATAATATTACTCAATGGTGTGTAACCTTCATTAAAACTTCTTTCTGGGCGAGTTGGTGCATACTTGACATGAAAACTGTTTACAGCGCAAACACATGCAACCACAAAGTATAAGGGACAGGACACAAGCGCTGTATAACCTGGGGCATGGATATTAACGTCAGAAAAACAAAGTGCATGACTATTAGCCATAGGAAGTCGTTTGTTACATTCAATCATAGAATAGCGGGCTCCGACATAACACGAACAGACGCTATAAAATATTTGGGCTTAACAATCACAAGTAACTTAAAGTGGAACGTTCACATAAAGAATGCACGCGCAAAAGCTTTTAAAACACTCGCGTTTCTACGAAGAATGTTGGCTGCGGCTCTTCATTCCGTTAAGTTATTAGCCTATAATTATTTATTTCAGAAAACTCTAGTGCGGCCCATTCTCGAATATGGCAGTAAAGTTTGGAACCCTCATCAGGTATACCTTATAGAGGATTGGAAACAATCTAAAATAAGGCATTACGTTTCGTCTATTCAAAATATTCCCGTCAGGACAGCGTCACTGCTCTTCGAAATTCCGCAGGCATTCCTACACTTGCTTGTCGGCGGTGTGTGGCAGCAATGAAGTTCTTTTTTTTGCTTTATCATGATCGCATAAAAATAGATAAACACGTCCACTTGAAACCACCACATCGTCATTCCTGTAGAAAGTGTCATGATAAACATATCAGGCAATACGTCACACGCTGCAACACGTTCAAATTTTCATTTTTTCCTGCTACCATTGAAATATGGAACGCTTTGCCCCGGGAAATTATTGGCATGGATAGCGTAGAGAAATTTGTGGAAATGGTAGAAGAATACCTCCTTATGCTATAACATTGATGTGTTATACTTGGTTATATTATGTCTACTTATGTTTTATGCTTACTTATGAGGCTTACGATTTGTTTGTTATCGGTCATATAGGATTTTGTATCGATTGCTGTTGTATAGGTTATGATTACTGATGTATAGTTGATAAATTGTACTCCTACGTGTACCGACCCGTCCACTCCCTGTAATGGCCTGTATAAGGCTGACAGTATTTTTCAAATAAATAAATGAATAATATGGCCTGGACTACTTTTGAAGTGAGGGAAGCTCACAGTAAAATTGATTATGAAGAACGACTGAGGAATATGGAAGGAAGTAAATGGGCTGGGAGAGTGTTGAGGTATCTGCAGAAAAACATTAATTCACAATGTAGGAAAACAACTAGGAAGCTTACCAGTAAGTAGGCGGCGTGTAGGGTGGGCAACACAGCAACAAAGAACGTTAAGCGCAAAGTCAGAGAGGCCGAAATAATCTCATGGATGGCGGCAATGGAAAAGAAACCTGCCACGAGTAACTACTTAAGAGGAAAAAACGAAATCAGGAAAGAAACAATTTATGATAACTCATGATAATTATGATATCTCATGACTTTTCGAAGCGAGATCAGGATGCTTTAGAACAGGCACCTATAAAGCGAGATATAAGAAGGAAGAAGAAGCATGTGCTTGCTGCGGTAAAGCTAGGGAAACGATGGAGCATGTTTTATTAGTATGTGAAGAGGTCTGCACAGCGGTCGATTTAGCCACCACTGGCCTCTTTGAAGCCCTTGGGTTCAGCGACAGCAGTGGAAAGGTAAACATGTCCGCAATAGAGATTACTAAGAGGCAATTGGAAGATTGGTGGAAGAAAAGTAGGGAAACGACAAAAAAAAAAAGAAAAACGGAGACGTACTACAGCAAAGTTCGCAATAGGGTGTCAGAAAATGTGGTTGTGGGAGTTCATAGTATTTTATTCTTTCTTAACTTGGGACGGACATTAGGTTGTATAATAGCAAGAGCTTGGTGGCGCAACCCACCGCCCCGTTCCAAAGGGGACGCTCATAACATACATACATACATACATACATACATACATACATACATACATACATACATACATACATACATACATACATACATACATACGTACGTACGTACGTACGTACGTACGTACGTACTATTACGATACCATCGAGCGATGCTCAAGAGACGAGCCGCCGCGAGAATGACGAAGAAGTTGGTCGGTGCCCTTGGCACGAGCGAGTGTCAGCCTGGCTGCCTGGCTCCAGTGTAAATAGCGTGTAAATAGCATCTTTTTGGTCTGTGTCTTTCCACACGTAACATTTCTGGTGTAGGTAAGCGATCCCCGTCCTCACCACGGAACTCCGAAGTGGTCGGCACACCGAGCTTGTCACCATGCCTCCCGGGGACGAGCCCACCTCTGCAACGGCTTCGGCTTGTCCGACTGCTCCAATCGTCGCGGTTGCCCCACACCGTGACCCAGGTGTGTTCTCTGGCCTGGAGGGACAGGATGTTGACGACTGGATCAAGCTATATGAACACGCCAGTGCTAATAACAGGTGGGACCCAACGATTATGCTCGCCAATGTCGTCTTTTATCTCGGCGGCACCCCACGCGTGTGGCACCAAACGCATGACGACGAGATAACCAGTTGGGACAGTTTTAAAGAGAAGCTACGGGAACTGTTCGGCGACCCCATTGGGCGCAAGGCTGCCGCGAGATAGGCTCTTGCGTCTCGTGTTCAGTCATCTACAGAGACATACGTTTCCTACATCCTCGACGTCTTGACTCAATGCCGTAAAGCTGACGATCATATGTGCGAAGCAGATGAAGTGGCACATGTGCTAAAAGGCACCGCCGACGACGCTTCCAATTTGCTTGTTTTCGGCAACGTCTCGACTATCGACGCCATTATAAAAGAATGCCGTCGCCTTGAACAGGCTAAGAGCCGCCGTATCTCACAACACATCACGCGGCTACCCAACACTGCTGCTACATCGACATGTGAGGGTCGACCGCGTCAGACCACCACCTGTGACGACGCCACCCGTATTGTTCGCCGCGAACACGAGGCCGCCTGTTCGCCAGCCTTCTCCACGACGCCTCCCGATCCACCAGCAACCACCATTGCGATAATTCAGACTGTACAGGAATTTGAAAACATGGGTCTGAACACCGTGTGTTCCACGTCTCGACCCAGCGTTCCCCAGTTATCTAGCGGCCCTCCTCGTCCCCGGCAGTCCTTTTCTGCCACATCTCGCCGCAACCCGTCCGAATAGCGTACCCCTGATGACAGGCCAATCTGCTTCCACTGCTGACGCATCGGCCACATCGCCCGTCACTGCCGAAACCGATGGCCACCACCCCCTCGGACTTACGCCACCACTTATGCCCGCACCTTTGGACCTTCTGTACCCTATACCACCCGCCACGAACACTCTACCGCTGATGCCCCTGCTCCGAACCTTCGCTACAGCCGCTCGCCCTCAACTCGACGCCACCAGTCTCGTTCGCCCCAACCCCGCCGCTTCTCTTCGCCGCCTATCGCCTACCGGACCCAGCCGGAAAACTAGGCACTGCAGCTTCTGGAGGTGAAGCTGCGTTGTCGACCCTGCCCTCAAATCCTCTGCTCACGTTACCTACTAACCGAAACCTTCTTGACGTTGACGTTGACGGCTATCCTGTCACGGCACTAATCGATACAGGAGCACATCTTTCTATTATGAGTGCTACCTTCCGACGACGACTGAACAAGCTCCTTACCCCAGCGTCGGCACGCGTCGTCCGCGTTGCGGATGGCGGTACTGTGCCTATCATCGGCATGTGTACGGCACGTGTCAGCATCGCCGGCCGCCACACTCCTGTCCTCTTCACCGTAATTGCTCATTGCCCCCACGACCTCATTCTTGGCCTCGATTTTCTCTCCGCCCATTCTGCGCTTATTGACTGCTCTTCCAGTACCCTTCGCCTTGAGTTGCCAATGCTCGCAGAACCTTCTGACGCACCCCACTGCCGCTTACGCTCCACCGGCTTTCTTCGCCTGCCGCCAAAGTCCATAGCCTACATTGAACTGTTGTCTTTCCCACCAGTTCCTGATGGCGAGTACCTCGTCACTCCTCTGCCCGACATCCCAATACAGTATGCCGTCACCGTGCCTCACAGTGTACTTACTATTACTGCGAACCACACTCGCATGCCTGTCTGTAACTTTGGATTGGCAAAGCAAATTCTACCGCAAGGTATTTGCCTTGCTACCATTGATTGTCTCGGCGACCAATACGTGGCAGCGTTATCGACCGATGGTTCTCGCAAGCTTAGCTTACCCCTCGCGCCAGCCTCGGGCGTTGATCCCAACATAAAGAAAATGGTGGCGACGGACCTGTCCTCTATGCAGGCTGAAGACCTTTGCGAAGTATTATCGTCTTACCGCGATATTTTCGGCTTCGACGATCGCCCTTTAGGCCAGACGCTCGCGATCAAGCATCGCATTCTTACTGGCGATGCTGCGCCTATTCACCGACGACCGTATCGAGTTTCTGGGTAGGAACGCCGAGTAATTCAAGATGAAGTGAACAAAATACTCGATAAAAACATCATTGAGCCTTCATCGAGTCCCTGGGCGTCACCTGTGGTGTTGGTTAAGAAAAAGGACGGCACGTGGCGCTTCTGTGTAGACTACCGCCATCTGAACAACATTACAAAGAAGGACGTCTACCCGCTCCCACGTATAGACGACGCCCTTGACTGCCTGCACGGTTCCAGCTCTTTCTCGTCTATTGATCTTCGTTCGGGATATTGGCAGATTGCTGTTGACGATATGGACAGAGAAAAAACCGCGTTCATCACACCTGATGGCCTATACCAACTTAAAGTAATGCCGTTTGGATTATGCAACGCCCCTGCCACCTTCGAGCGTATGATGGACTCCTTGCTCCAAGGTTTCAAATGGTCCACTTGTCTCTGCTACCTCGACGACGTCATCGTCTTCTCGCCAACGTTCGACACTCACCTTGAGCGTCTCACAACTATACTCTATGTATTTCGAAAGGCGAAGCAGCAACTCAACTCGTCCAAATGTCGTTTTGGCCACCGACAAATTACTCTTCTGGGCCATCTCGTTGACGCTTCCGGAGTACAGCCTGGTCCCGACAAAACTCGCGCTGTCCGAGAGTTTCCGGTTCCGAAGACAGCCGCAGACGTTCGAAGTTTTGTAGGGCTGTGCTCGTACTTTCGTCGTTTTGTTCGAGATTTTGCGACAATTGCTAGGCCCCTAACTAATCTTTTCAAGAAAGGCCTACAATTCTCGTGGGGTACTGCAGAAGCCGCCGCCTTCTCTCGCCTTGTCACTCTTCTAACCTCACCACCCATTCTCGCCCACTTCGACCCTGATGCCCCTACAGAATTACGTACAGATGCCAGTGGTCATGGCGTAGGTGCCGTCTCAGCCCAGCGTCAGCGTGGCAAGGATCGCGTTATTGCTTATGCGAGCCGCCTCCTAGCACCATCGGAGCGCAACTATTCCATTACGGAACGCGAATGCCTTGCTGTTGTCTGGGCAGTTGCGAAGTTCCGTCCTTACCTTTACGGTCGCCCTTTTTCCGTAGTCACTGACCATCCTGCTCTCTGCTGGCTCTCATCGCTAAAAGATCCTACAGGCCGGTTTCGTCGATGGGCTTTGAGGCTACAGGAATTTTCATATTCCGTGGTGTAGAAGTCTGGCCGCCTGCACCAAGACTCTGACAGTTTGTCGCGTTACCCGGTTGACGACTCTGACTCCTCCAATACTGCCAGTGCTTCTTGCGTATTCTCTGTATCCCAGCTGCTTCATTTCGCCGAAGAGCAACGCCGTGACGCCTACATCAGAGCACTCATCGACCGTTTTGAACACTCTCCGGCCGATGCTGCTCTACGCCTCTTCGTCCTCCGCGACGGTACTCTGTACCGTCGTAACCTTCATCCGGACGGCTCTGAGTTCCTCCTTGTAATACCTAAACACCTCCGCTCCACCGTTCTAGAAGAGCTTCACGACGCACCAACGGCAGGACACCTCGGCGTATCTCGAACCTATGACCGTGTACATCGCCGTTTTTTCTGGCTGGGCCTTGCCCGTTCCGTACGACGTTACGTCGCCGCTTGTGAACTTTGCCAACGACGCAAGAAGCCTTCCCAGCTCCCCACTGGTTACCTGCAGCCGCTCGACATCCCTTCCGAGCCCTTCCATCGTGTCGGCTTGGACCTTCTCGGCCCATTTCAAGAATCCACATCAGCAAACAAGTGGGTTGCTGTCGCGGCGGACTACGCGACCCGCTACGCAGGCACAGGCCCATATCGCGTGATACGCAAAGTGACCGATGTCACCTATGAAATCGTTCTAGCCACGCCCACTACGTCCTCCGCTGTGACAACCAGTGACATTGTCCACGTTGCCCGACTCAAGCCCTACTACTCTCCATGCACCTTGGATATTTAACAGCACCGTGACGGTGATTTTGCCGCCGGGGGGGGGGGGGGGTAATATTAGGATACCATCGAGCGATGCTCAAGAGACGAGCCGCCGCGAGAACGACGAAGAAGTTGGTCGGTGCCCTTGGCACGAGCGAGTGTCAGCCTGGCTGCCTGGCTCCAGTGTAAATAGCGTGTAAATAGCATCTTTCGTCTGTGTCTTTCCACACGTAACAATGCATTAGTCGCAGCGGAGGCTCCACCAACGCAGTTAGTTGCCACTTGCAGCACATGGTTTGTCTTTCGCGTCGGATTAGCCCGTGTCGCCTTCGGAGTGCGGCTTCAACGTGCATCAGCAGTGCCTACACGCCGCCTACCGCTGAGAAAACTGCTGCGCAAACCAGAGAAAGGCAACGGCGAGCGAATCTCGCTTTGGTCGGGCGCGAGACACGCCAGCGCGAAGCAGAACACGTCCGCGATGCGAACTCTGCCACCTCCTTTCCTGAAGCGTCTGCCCAACAACAGATTACGGACACAAATGCTGGTGCTGTCTCCAAAGCGGCTCACGCCGCACGCTATGAGCACAACATGGTGACCGGCCCTGCAAACTGTGCGCTTGTCGCTGCCGCGGGCCGTGAGTGCACGAAGCAAACATACAACAGCTCCAGTGAAGGCACGTTTCACTTTCGTGTTCTACCGATTCCTATGTAAGAGGCATTAACCAGAATTTCTTTTTTAACTTGTTTGGGCAGTCACTAGCATATGTAATGCGGTCCTCTAGAAAGGGTTGGGGGGCAGGGACCGCATTTCCTTAAGTTTTGACTGTTTGCCCGGATGATCTCGTTTCGTTCTCGCTACATTCTCGTCCCCTTCTAGTGTTGAATGCACGAATAACGACTCTGGCTCTTGGCTCAAGGACTCTTCAAGGTCGCCGACAACGAGAGCTAAAAGGATGTCATGCTTAAAACCGCGCAGCAAGGATTCGAACTATGGACATACAGATTTCCAGCCGGCGGCGTCACCTCGACACAAACACCAGGGTGCTGTGTTCATATTGTCACGCGGTGGTGACGTTGAAGAACACAGTAGATATACTGTGAACGACAAAACTAACTTTTATTGGGCGAACCTGTGCCCACAAGACAGGCTACACTTATCGCACAACGATAGCGGTGAACACGGTCGGCGATCGTCGAAAATCTGATCAGCGGGTCAAGCGCGTCGGCTTTTATAGATCAGTCGTCGAATGTTCCAGAGTAGCCGCTGGGACCCGCGTGTCTTCCACAAAGTTCTACACTATTCGCGTCGCGCATACATACCATTAGATTACACAACTTGCGGGGAAAGACAGCGGATGGAACCATCGATAACATTCCAGAAACTTTTTACATGCAGGTGCGTCCTGCGCTGTGCGATAACATTTGTTAGGTGGTGAGAAGTGGTCGCCCGATAGAGATAAAGAAGTACACGTGTCATTACCCCCCCTCTTAAATAGCATCGTCCCGATGCTACAAATTAAGAGCGAAACACAAAAGGGGCACTTATTAAACAAAAGTGACAAAACAACGAAAAGAAACAAAGTCCAAAGGTCAGTTACGCGAAGTCCCAAAGTTCATTAACGCTGGCAGTACGGCTTGAGTCGCACAACGGGGACTATTTCAGGTCGTGAGCGGCGCCGCTGTGATGGCGAAATGCCATTTGGCACGACCTCATAGTCCAGTGCGCCAATACGTCGGATGATCCTGTACGGTCCGAAATAGCGACGCAAAAGCTTCTCGCTCAGTCCTCGTCGTGCTTCGTCGGCGCGCTGGAGATAGGCCGCGACGTCAAGATTCTCTTCGTTGGTGACGTGCGGCAGTATGGCGTCGAGCGTCGTCGTCGGGTTCCTGCCATAAACCAGCTTAAACGGCGTGATCTGTGTTGTTTCTTGCACCGCCATGTTGCAAGCGAATGTTACGTACGGCAGGACTGCATCCCACGTCTTGTGCTCGACGTCGACGTACATTGCTAGCATGTCGGCGAGGGTCTTGTTCAGGCGCTCCGTGAGAGCATTCGTCTGCGGGTGGTAGGAAGTTGTCCTCCTGTGGCTTGTCTGGCTGTATTGCAGAATGGCGTGCGTGAGCTCTGCTGTAAAAGCCGTTCCTCTGTCGGTGATAAGGACTTCTGGAGCACCATGTCGCAGCAGGATGTTCTCGACGAAAAATTTCGCCACTTCGGCTGCGCTGCCCTTTGGTAGAGCTTTAGTTGCAGCGAAGCGGGTGATATAGTCCGTCGTCACGACAATCCACTTATTTCCGGAAGTTGATGTCGGAAACGGTTCCAACAAGTCCATCCCGATCTGCTGAAACGGTCGGTAAGGAGGCTTGATCGGCTGTAGTAATCCCGCTGGTCTTGTCGGTGGTGTCTTGCGTCGCTGACAGTCTCGGCATGTCTTGACGTAACGGGCGACATCGGCGGTTAGGTGCGGCCAGTAATACCTTTCTTGTATCCTCGATAGCGTCCGGGAGAAACCGAGGTGCCCAGCGGTCGGATCGTTATGTAGAGCGTGCAGTACTTCTGGACGCAGCGCCGACGGAACAAGAAGGTAGTTGGCGCGGACTGGTGAGAAGTTCTTCACGAGTAGGTTGTTTTGAAGCGTGAACGAAGACAATCCACGCTTAAATGCCCTAGGGACAACGTCGGTGTGCCCTTCCAAATATTCGACTAGGGCTTTTAGCTCCGGGTCTCCTCGTTGCTATTCGGCGAAGTCTTCCGCGCTTATTATTCCAAGGAAGGCGTCGTCATCCTCGTCATCTTGCGGCGGCGGAGCAATGTGGGCGCGTGATAGGCGATCGGCATCTGAGTGTTTTCGTCCGGACTTGTATGTTACAGTGGCGTCGTATTCGCGTAGTCTGAGGCTCCACCATGCCAGCCGTCCTTAAGGGTCCTTTAAGTTAGCTAGCCAACACAATGCGTGATGGTCGCTGACGACTTTGAATGGCCTGCCATATAGGTACGGGCGAAATTTCGCTGTAGCCCAAACGATGGCGAGGCATTCCTTTTCGGTTGTAGAATAATTGCCTTCCGCTTTTGACAACGACCGGCTAGCGTAAGCTATCACGTGTTCATGTCCATCTTTTTTATGGACTAGGACGGCACTGAGGCCTAGGCTACTGGCGTCAGTGTGTATTTCAGTATCGGCGTGCTCGTCGAACTGCGCAAGTACGGACGGCGACTGCATGCGTCGTTTGAGTTCTTGAAATGCGTCGGCCTGCGGCATTTCCCACTTGAACTCGACGTCACATTTAGTTAGCTGTGTCAGCGGCTCAGCGATGCATGAAAAGTCCTTGACAAATGGCCTGTAGTAGGCACACATGCCAATAAATCTACGCACTGCCTTCTTGTCGATGGGCTGCGGGAACTTTGCGATGGCAGCTGTCTTCTGCGGGTCGGGGCGGACTCCAGACTTGCTGATGACGTGGCCTAGGAACAGAAGCTAATCGTAAGCGAAGCGGTACTTTTCCGGCTTCAGAGTGAGCCCTGATGACTTGATGGCTTCTAGTACTGTTGCAAGCCGCCTAAGGTGATCGTCGAAATTTTCGGCGAAGACAACGACGTCATCCAAGTAAACGAGACAGGTCTGCTACTTCAATCCTGCTAAAACCGTGTCCATCACGCGCTGGAACGTTGCAGGCGCCGAGCACATGTCCAAATTTCATAACCTTGAACTCGTAGAGGCCGTCTGGTGTGATGAAGGCGGTCTTTTGGCGATCTCTTTCATCGACTTCTATTTTCCAATAGCCAGACTTGAGGTCCATCGACGAGAAGTATTTAGCGTAGCAGAGCCGATCCAATGCGTCGTCTATCCGGGGGGGGGGGGTATACGTCCTTCTTCGTGATCTTGTTCAGACGACGATAATCGACGCAGAAACGTAGGGTTCCGTCCTTTTTCTTCACTAGGACAACAGGGGATGCCCACGGGACTTTCGGCTTCTGGATGATGTCGTCGCGCAGCATTTCGTCGACTTGGTGCCTTATATCTTCACGTTCTCGCGGCGAAACTCGGCAAGGGCTCTGGCGGAGAGGTCGAGTGCACTCTTCGGTTATTATGCGACGCTTTGTGACTGGGGTTCGTCGAATCCTTGATGACATCGAAAAGCACTCTTTGTATCGTCGAAGCAGACTTCTGAGCTGTTGCTGCTTAATCAAGCGTAGAATTGTATTAATGTCGTAGTCTGGTTCGGGAACCATGGTCGTCGGGGTAGATGCGGCGGAATCCGAGAGGACAAACGTATTACTTGTTTCCAGAATTTCCTCGATGTACGCGATCGTCGTGCCCTTGTTGATGTGCTTGAACTCCTGGCTGAAGTTTGTCAGCAACACTTCAGTTTTCCCTCCATGCAGTCGAGCGATCCCTCTTGCGACGCAAATTTCGCGGTCTAGCAATAGACGTTGGTCGCCTTCGATGACGCCTTCTACTTCAGCGGGTGTTTCGGTGCCGACCGAAATAACAATGCTGGAGCGAGGCGGGATGCTCACTTGATCTTGGAGCACACTCAAGGCGTGTTGACTACGAGGGCTCTCCGGAGGTATCGCTTTACCTTCCGACAGCGTTATTGACTTCGACTTCAGGTCGATGATTGCGCAGTGTTGGTTCAGGAAGTCCATACCCAGAATGACGTCTCGTGAAGATTGTTGGAGGATAACGAAGGTGGCAGAGTAAGTCCCGTCATGAACGGTAATTCTTGCCGTGCAGATTCCAGTCGGCATGCTGAGGTGTCTTCCAGCGGTCCGAATTTGAGGGCCTTCCCATGCGGTCTTAACGTTTTTCAACTGGGCGGCGATGTGTCCACTCATTACGGAGTAATCGGCCCCTGTGTCGACTAAGGCAGTGACTGCGTGACCGTCGAGAAGCACGTCGAGATCGTTGGTTCTTTTTGTGGCGTTGCAGTTAGGTCTTGGCGTCGGATCCCGGCTGCGTCGTGTTGAACTGAAGTTGGAACGTCGCGTCGTCAAGTCGTCTTTCGTCAGTGTAGTCTTGGCTTCCTGACTTCGTCGGGACGGCGGCGTGTCGTTATTATGTCGTCGAGATGGTCTCTTCATCGTCTTCGTCGGCGGCGGAGGATCTTCGTCAGTTCGACGAACAGCAACCGCACCTCCATCGGTTGCTGCTTTTAGTTTTCCGGATATGGGCTCGCAGAGCGGCCCCGGGCTGGGCCGGTGTATGATCGGCGCCGGCGACAGGTAGCGGCCTGGTGACGGCAAACGGAACGGTCGTCGAGGGCTCCACTGAGTGGCGGCGAGGTAGTCGGCGATATCGCGAGGCCGTTCGCCAATCTGTGGTCGCGGCGCGTTAACGGCGAACCCTCGGAGTCCCATCTCCCGGTATCGGCATCGACGGTATATGTGACTCGCTTCTCCGCAGTGGTAGCAGAGCGGGCGGTGGTCAGGAGCGCGCCAAACGTCTGTCTTCCTCGGGAACCTGCGCTGGGCGACGGGTGGGCGTGCTGGCGGCGGCGGCGGTGGTCCACGGATTTGCGGCGGTACAGGGCCCTGGCGCGGTCGTGGAGGGGGACCTTGACGGCGGGCGACCGCGGCGTAGGTCATCGCTTCTGGCTGGGGCTGCGATGATTGTGGTTGTACATCGCGAACTCCGAGCGATCGCTGGACTTTGACAATTTCGGCGATTGAGGCCACTTGAGGTTGCGATGAAAGGAAGCTTCTTTGAAGCTCCTCTCGTACGACTGCCCTGATGGTCTCGCGCAGGTCGTCGGTGGCCAGTGATTGAACTCCGGCGTAGCTTGTTGGCTCGGTGCGTCGATTGAATTGCCGGTTCCGCAATTCCAGTGTCTTCTCGATGCTCGTCGCCTCACGAAGAAACTCGTCGATGGTCTTCGGTGGGCTTCTTACCATGCCGGCGAAAAGTTCCTCCTTTACACCACGCATCAGTAGGCGGACTTTCTTCTCTTCGGACATTTCCGGGTCGGCGTGGCGGAACAGACGGCTCATTTCCTCAGTGAAGATCGCGATCGTCTCATTCGGCAGATGTGTTCTGGTCTCAAGTAGAGCTTGGGCTCGCTCTTTTCGCACGACGCTTGTAAATGTTTGCAGGAAGCCGCTTCGGAACAGGTCCCACGTCGTCAAGGTGGCTTCTCGATTCTCGAACCACGTCCTGGCGCCGTCCTCCAATGCGAAATAGACATGTAGCAGCTTGTCGTGGATTGCCCAGCTGTTAATCGTAGCGACCTTCTCATACGTTTCCAGCCAGCTTACCGGGTCCTAAAATGTGGAACCGCGGAACGTCGGTGGTTCCCTGGGCTGCTGCAGCACGATGGGGGATGCTGGGGCTGCCATTGCGGTTGCCTTGGCTACAATCTTCTTTGTCTTCTCAGGTAGAAGTCCGTGCTCCGTGGGCAGCTGTTGAAGACGGCGGCTTGCTCGATGGTCCGGGACTACGTTGGTGTTCTCTTTGCGGTCCGGGCTTGGATCACGGCTTGTTGGGGGCGTCCGGTACATGAACAAAAAGTACCTCCACCAGATGTCACGTGGTGGTGACGTTGAAGAACACAGTAGCAATACTGTGAACGACAAAACTAACTTCTATTGGGCGAACCTGTGCCCAAAAGACAGGCTACACTTATGGCACAACGATAGCGGCGAACACGGTCGGCGATCGTCGAAAATTTGATCAGCGGGTCAAGCGCGTCGGCCTTTTTATAGATCAGTCGTCGAATGTTCCAGAGTAACCGCTGCGACCCGCGTGTCTTCCACAAAGTTCTACACTATTCAGGTCGCGCATACATGCAATCAGATTACACAAGTTGCGGGGAAAGACGGCGGATGGAACCATCGATAACATTCCAGAAACTTCTTTTACATGCAGGCGCGTCCTGCGCTTTGCGATAACATTTGTTAGGTGGTGAGAAGTGGTCGCCCGATAAAGAAGTACACGTGTTAATGAAAAGGACAAACGAAGAGGACTGCAGGCTATCTTCAGTTTTCAGCAAGAATTTTCCTATGAAGTGGGAAAATGTCTCTGCAGAAAGGAATCACCTTCATTTTGCGAAAACTTGCACGGATTTAATGAAAAACATTCTTATTTCACTAAAGGTGGGAAAACGTTTTAACAACTTGCAGACTATACAAATTCCAAGGTATATCAGTCTAACGTTAACCGATTGTATCCAACCAGAATTTTTGCAGTAAATTTACACAGCTAATATCATTGGCCCACGGGATGTTAAACTTGTCAACCACAGCATGTTATTGAAAAATTGACAAATTTTGGTTTTTGAGCAACTCGCTCTGACTGACCTATAAATCAGGGTTTCTTTTTTTGAGGGCGGGGGGGAGGGGCATTTTAGTTAAGCCGACGAAGCTGAAAAAATCTGAAAATGTTCAGAAGGTTTCTCTCAAACTAAAAGAAATAAGTATGCAAGTACAGCACGTACTTATTTCGTTATAACATCCCCAAAAATGCCAAAATTGCAAGAAATAGCGAAAATTGAAACTTTTTAGAGACGTTTAAATATTAACGCCGATTTTTATGAAAATTTTATAGACTAGCCACCCAGGGCTGGTAAATCTAGTACTGCAAAAACAGGCTGCATTATTTTATTATAAGTGAGAAAATCGAGCTTATTTTATGACCCATGTATGGTCATCCCAACGATGTGCCTCGTTCTAATAATAAAATAATAATCCCACTCATATTGAATCCTGAACATATTCTTTTTGATGCAGTAAAGAAGAGCGACTCGGATGGTGTGTCTGCATCTTTGCAGCCAAAAAAATGAGCTTTCAGGGCTACTGCATCCCTATTTATGTATACCCGGTGCGTTAAGGTACATCAAGAACGCGAGAGCGCGAACAGCAAGTTTTTTAGGATTATACATATATTCGGGGGAAGCTATTTCTGACAGTGATTTGTAATTAAATCTGCTATCTGAAATGCTCGCCCATGAACGATGCACCAGCCTTGTGGGAACAAGTTGGTTCTTTATTGCAGCGTCACGTGGCACGAAAGAAATCACTTGGTTTCGCCCTGTGCTTGAAATGCCGCGATGCACTGGCGGGGCGTTTCGCTCGGGGCGATGTGCGTCTGTGCAGCGCTGTCAGGCGATCAGCCTGACGTCGGTCTGCAACCCTCGGCGTACACGCGAGCCAATTCATCGGTCGGCGCAAAAGACAGCTGCCGGCTTCGCCCCTCTCTGGACTGACGACCATCACCGTGCGTGACGCCGCGTGGGCAGCGAATGCCGCCTGCGACCAGCGCCGCTTCGTCAGCATCCGTCGGTTGCTGTTGGTGCTGTCGATGAGAATCTTAGTAGCGGCATTATGGCGTTCTCAAAACTGTGAGTTGGTCTCGCCAATGATAGTACGGGATAGGCGACAAATTGAACGGTGCCAATTTTGTTCACTACCCCCATGTCTGGGATACTGTGCGTGGTATACACGTTGGAGAACTCGAGCGAAACGCCGTACTTGTGTCCAAAACTGCCACCATTTTACATTGGTCGTACAGGAGTGGAGTGAGTGAGTGTCAACTTTATTATTAGAAGGGGTAAGGGAGGCTAAGCTACGCAGGCTGCCAGGCTGTGCTTCACGATGGCATCTTCAACTCGTGCCAGGAGCCGTGCTTGGATGTCTCGGTCGGTGCTGGAGAGAAGAGCCTCCCATTGTTCGTCGGTGGGGGGTGGCGACACGAGCTCGGCGCCATCGCGATCTGCGGCCCGCGTTGCCTGCAAGCCACCCGCACGTGCCGGGCTGCTCTCACGCCGAGGCCGCGCTAAGCCGCCTTTTCATTGTTCGCGCAAACCTTTCGGCGTCGCTTACGGCGCTGCTCTTGGCCACAGTTGCGCGTGTCGACAGCCACCGCGACCGTGCTGACTTGGCACGAACCAATGGGACACGTGCGGCTTTTTATACTTCCTCGAATGCTGCAAGTGCCCAAGCACACTTAAATTCCGCAAGGTGCGTGTTTAGCACAAAACATCCTTTTAGCACCCTGAAATTAATGCGAGTTAAGGGTGTTGTGCTAACGAACGCGCCCATTGTCGAAATTTTCAAATAAGGGTGCAGAAAGGGTGTTCCGTCATTCAATCCGCCCCCTAGAATGTTATTTTCCTGAGAGTGCAGGCAACGTTAGCTTGACGCTCATTGTCTTGCTTCGATCACATCATTGCGTATGCGCACAACAGCGCGGCAGTAATGCGCTTGTAGCACGCGTGCCTTGGTCAAATCCCGCGCGAGACAGAAGTGACCGGCTGTACAGCGAGCACTTCGACAAAGCCCACGGAACGCACGCCTTTTCAGGGATACACGAGTAATTTATTCACGACCATTGACCTGTGGACGCCACACGCAAGCAGCTTGAAAAACTTAAAACAGCAGCGGCTGACAAGCAACACAGCTTTATGACAATAGTCACCTTTTCTAACAACTTTGGTGTTGCCGATTTCGCTTTCTGCAGGAACTCGTCTCTATAAACTTGCTCGAAGCAAGTAGCCCTCTTGCGTCCTTTACGCAATAGAAGACCTCTAACAGAAGGCTCAGAGAACGGCGAGGGATACTTATTCGCGCATGATATTTAGTTTTCGTAAGTCTTCAAGCAACATTCGTAAAATCACTGAACGAATCCAAATTCGTATACCTTACGAAAAATTCCGGAGTGTTGGCAGTTGTGGATTTGGCTAACCGAGCTGATTGTTACAATGCAGAAACCCAGCTGTGCTGCCGCTGCTGCCGCCAGTAGGAGCTTGTCTTGTGATTGCGTCTTAATTACTCTTGCGCGTTAAGTGTTATTGTATCACTCCAGGTTCTAATATGAAGGAAATGTGACATAGAAACGAGTACTGAATCCATCCAAATTTGGTGGTCGAAATGAAAATAACACAGCTAGGTCGTGAACTGGACTTGGCACGTAGAAATTAACTCTGCCGCAGAGTAACGGGGCCATTCTTTTTGGACGTCATCTTGTAACTTCCCCTTGTGGAGTTTGGCCCTTTTGCGCAGTATAGGAGAGGCGGGGTATTGAAGATTGAAATGAGGAATATAAAGTAGGTGCCGCGAATAAAACGACCACTCGGTGGTGTGCCGGCATTGGAGGTGCAGGCGCGATATCTCTCCCGTTACTCCCGAGTGTGAATCGCAGCTTATGACAAAGTCACGTGAGCTGCACACTTGCAAGCGGATGGATTGAAGGTGTATGCTCACAAATTTCGCGCTGTAGAGCGCAGAGTAGGCGAACAAGGGTATCTGGAGCAGGCCGAAGACAGCCAAGCACCAGCCGACCATCTTGGCTCCCACCGGGTACTCGTAGCTCTCGAAATGTAGGCTCTGTGGGCCCCTCACTACGGCGAACACGAGCATCATCTGCGCGCGCATGCAGAGAATGCAACGAAATTATTACCTTCAAACATACGCTCGGTATTCCTGACGATGTGCTCAAGAACCGCGTGCGTGGCCAGTTGCTTGTTCGGTGCTCTTCACTGCACTGTGAAACATTGTCTTACGCGGCAAATTTAAACGGGACACGGTGAGGTACGCAGGACAAGCGCCGACACCTCTCTCTCTCTCTCGCTAAATTTGCGCCGTAAAACTATGGTTCATAACAATCGTGGACAACTAGACTACCTTCGTGCAGGAGACAGCAACTGAGCCAAGCATCATGAACGAATCGGTTGAAACGTTGAAACGTTAGCATCGCTATCCGCCAGCTGTTAATACTGAAGATTTACAAAGAAACTTGGCTGGAAAAGCTGCGCAGCACATTTTAAAGCGAAGCTTCCTTTGCCTCTTACTTCGACTTTCCCACTGCTGCTGCTGCTGCTGCTGTGGCTGCTGCTGTCTGGCACACCACGTCCGGGGGTGGTTCAGATCATTGTATACTTGGCAGTAGCGAGGCAGAGACGAAAGGCGAAGGAGGATACTCGTTTGGACTCCACCGCGCCGAATGCGCACAGTGGCCTCTGGAGCTCCCTGGGCGTCGCCAGGTTAGCCTCTTGACTGGTGTAATTACCCGTGACCCCCCCAAAAGCATTGCAGAAACTGCAGCGCTTCCCTTTCTACTAACGCGCTAAACTGTAGATAAAACTGTAGAGTGGGACGTAGATAAAACTGTAGAGAAGAGGGAGGGGAAGAGGCCGTTCTCACACAAGGGGAAGGAGTAAAAGCGGACGTGAGACGGCAAGGAAACCTTACAACTATAGACACGACAGGCGCTTGCAGGGTAACTGGACAAGCTTATAAGTTCAAGGTACGGCACAGTACGTTTCTGCTATTGCTGAAAATAAACATCATGCAAATATGTCAGGCGACAAATCACGCAGGGCGTCCAGGAGCAGAGCCGCATTAATTAAAGGGCACCGCAGGGTCCAGGCGACACTACGGAAGCGGTGGACTTTCCAATCAACACTTCTGTGTCCGCCGCGGTACCTTTGCTGCTATGTCATTGCTAGAGGTCGCGAATTTGATCCCGACTGCGGCAGCCGCACTTGCGCTTAGATTTTGGGACACGTTAAAGAACATCACGGCGTCAAAATTAATCCGGAGTCCGCCACTACGGCGTGCCTCATAATCCGATTGTGGTTTTGGCACGCACAGCCCCATAATCCAATTGAAGTTTAATACTTCTGCCACGATGCGACGAGCCATATGAGGCAATGACAATGCTCAAACCTCTCAGAGGTTATGAAATATGGCGCACAACAACGCCTGAAGCAAATACATCTCCCTGTGTGTTCTCTGTACTATGCAGACGAACAGAAGTGGTGAACGCAAGGTAAGGTTTAACATTAACTTGTCACTCTAGTGTTAGACTAAACGTTGAAGAAATTAAGCATTAGTCGTCAGCATCACCGCTAATTACCGTCAGTCAAAGCATCCAGCACGGAAAGCTTCGTTTACATCGATTCCCACAGTGCGATTCCCCCTCCCCCACGCGCACACACACACGCACGCACCCACGCACGCAATGAAGTTAGAAGGGCCTTGCTAGACATGTCCTGGGGAGAAGTGGCATCACAAGATGGAATGACAGTCTATTTAATCAAAGATGAATGAGATAATATGCTCGAGAAGCTTCAAGGTTGAGAACGGCACGACACAAATTAGACGGATGTGAAGTGACGGGACAAATGCCGTCACTTGTGTCCATGTATTTTTTTGTTGTGCCATTCTTCACCTTGAGCTATGTACCAACTAGCCTAGCAGAGAGGTTTAACGTTGAAAAGCTTGCGGTCATTTATATGCAATGCCTCAAGACTTCAAGAGAGCTGGAAGAATGCCAACATTATACTTTTCCTTTGAAAGGGAGACGTTAAAGAGTTGGAGAATCATAGACACTTTACCCTTCTTTCAGTATTGTATAAAATATTCCCCAAGATAATTTCCAATAGAATCAGGGCAACACTTGACTTCAATCAACCAAGAGAACAGGCTTGCCTCAGGAAAGAATATTCTAAAGTGGATCACGTCCATGTTATCAATAAGGTAATTAATAAATCTGCGGAGTACAATCAACCTCTCATATAGCTTTTGTAGATAATGAAAAACCATTTGATCCAGTAGAGATACCAGCAGTCATGGAGGCATTGCGTAATAAATTAGTACAGGAGACGTACGTGAATACATTGGGAAATATCTACAAAGATTTCACAGCTACCTTGCTTTTCCACAATAAAAGTCGAAAATTCACTGCGTGCTTAGAAGTATTCCAGCTATTGGACTGGAAAGAATTATGAGTGAGAATCAACGGCGAACATCAACAACCTTCGGTTTGCAGATGACATTGTGCTGTTCAGCAACACTGGGGATGAATTGCAGCGAATGATTGGGGATCTTAACTGAGAAAGCGTAAGAGTAGGGTTGAAGTTTAATATTCAGTAGGCCTGTGTAATGATCAATAGCTTGGCAAGGGAACCGGAATTCATGAATATCAGTCAGCCTCTAGAGTCTATACAGGAGTACATTTATCCAGGTCAATTACTCACTGGGCACCCTGACCAAGGGAAGGAAACTTACAGAAGAATAAAAATGGGTTGGAATGCAAACGGCAGGCATTTTCAGATCCTGACTGGGAGCCTACCACTATCATTGAAAAGAAAGGTGCACAATCCATGAATTCTACCGGTGCTAACATATTCGGCAGAAACTTGGAGATTGACAAAGAAGCTCGAGGACAAGTTAAGGACCGCGCAAAGAGCGATGGGACGAAGAATGTTAGACGTAACATTAAGAGACAGGAAGAGAGCGGTGTGGATCAGAGAGTAAACGGGGATAGTCGATATACTAATTTACATTAAGAGAAAAGAATAGAGCTGGGCAGGTCATGTAATGCGTTGGATGGATAACCGGAGTTACAGAACGAGCGCCAAGGGTAGTGCCCTCGAGGACGGTAAAAAATGAAGCGGCGCGATTAAATGAGGAAATTTGCAGAATCAGCTATAGCGCAAAACAGGGGTAATTGTTCGGAGAGGCCTTTGTCTTGCAGTGGACATGAAGAATGGGCTGATTATGATAATGCGCTTGTGAGGCGCGAAGTTCCTTTGAATGTTTGTCAGAGAAGGCCAGGACCGAGGACTGCAAGCCGGCCGAGGGCCACCGCGGTCATCCCTTATGTAGGGTGAGTCAATAGCTGAAGAAAATTGCCTGGAAGAATCGATAGAGACCTCAATTCTCTCAACAGTTTGGTCGTGTAATCAAGTGACATGGCTGTGCACTTGGATTGCTCGATGCGTTGACCATTTGGCGTCGCAGTGAACGGATGTGAACCAGTTGTGCATTGTCTTTGAGTATATGTGTTCATTCAATTAAAGACTGGTTGTCAGTCCTTGTGTTGTTTGTCCCGTCGTTTAGCGCTCCTACAAATAATTTTGAATATGTACCAACAAGTTCAACTTACAACCCCACGAAAGACCCTCATGCTTCAAACTGCGCATGCAATTTACAGAGGGATATTGTCCGCGGAGAACAGTAATACTTCTGTGAGGTTTGGGGTTGTAGGATCGGTTACTTTTTAATAATAGCTTCTGTGATTACCTATTGTGAAAAACGGTGCTTTGCGATGGAAACTGTGCCTGTTTACAGCCATAATGCTGTCTTTCTTTGGATGCTTCCATTTAGTACAGGTGGGGGACTATAAATTTCTTTGGTGCACGCAACTAATATAGTGTACGTGTGAACTTTGCGTGCTTTTCTCATCATACTTTTGCGCGCACAGTTTAGCTGCGTCATTCTTTCCGTTCTTTTTGTTGCATTTAGCTGTGTACATACACATGCACGTTTCAGTGCATATATACTGAAAATGCCGGGTCAGTGCGGGCAGGCCCCAGTAAGCCCTCATTACGCGTGCCTTATAACGCGAAGCATTATTCTGCGAGTGAAGCCAGTTTTTGTCTAACCGCCGACATTGACGTCAAATAAAGGAATTTAACTTAATTGAATAAACACCACGTGCAATGCCCTAGGGCACCATATAACAGCAGCGGCGATTCATGCCACAAAGAAACAAACATTACATTTCCGTAATATTTAATTTCCGCAACGTTTCCGAATCTCCGTGGTTATTGGCTGTTTATTTCCCTTCTCTTTCCCTGTCTATCAGCTGCTGTCGATACACTTAAGTCACTAAATCCCATATGTATGTAATGTGTGTGTGTGAGTAATGCTATCCTGCCCGCAAACACGAAGGCGCGATAAGCGGACGCACGCCGAGAATGCAGGGCACCACGACTCGGAGGCACACGACCAGGTACGGGCTCGGGCGCTGACCAGTCGTGAACGCCCAGTCCAGCGCCAGCCTTGTCACTCCTGCAACGCAATTAGAAAACATAAATTACATTCAATGCAGCCATGTAACCTTTGCTTGCAAGACCTCGTTCGCATTTATTACGGGAATCTTCACTGGAAAACAAATAACTCAAGTATTATTGCGCAACAAAAAAGACACGTACGTAAGAGAACAAAAATACGCACCAAGTCTTTTATTGTGCGCAATAATATTTGAGTAATGGATAACCAACTTGCCCGGAATGCTGCTCTCAAATAATAACTGTTACTTATTCGATATTTTGGAAGGCTTTTATCTCTACGGCATGAAGAGCAGCTATCGCATAATCACTCTAGGACGAACTGTCACGTGCTCTAGCACATTTTCTTTCTAGCCGCTAGCAGCTGTCATTCAAAAAAGTTTAGGCTGCCTGCCTGGCAAATACCTCACATAGAAGCACACGCAAGATCGTCATTTCTCACAGCGAAAGCGAGGCTCTGCAGCGCAGTAACGCGCGCGTATCGGGCAAACTAACATGATATCGTTATGTATAGCAATAAATAGCATGACTTTCACGCACCGTAGAACACTACGATGAAAGTGACCTCGACAAAAGCGATCAGCGGCACCAACGTCCCAAGCACATAGTGGTCGAACAGAAATGCCACGTACGTCCCGTTCTGAAAAAAAAAAAAGCGAAGGCCACAATAGTAATTAAGCTTTAAGGAGAGGATGAAAAGAAAAGAAAAGCGTAAGCACGTTGCATGCTATATGCAGACAAAATAATTTTGTGTAAGGAGGACGGGTGGCACTCTCCGAGCAGCAGAAGCCCTGCAATCAGACCCCAGTGGGGATTTATACTTTGACATCGTCTCAGTGATCCCTTCCTGCTTCCACGTTCATGGCCGTTCAAGCAGTTCTTTGAAAAAATCCACAACTACTGTCAAACCTGGTTCTAATGTAGTAAAAGATATAACGAAGTAATTGCAATTCTCCTTAAAATTCGCACAGAAACCCATGCATTTAATGTCACTGTTTAACAGAGCAAATTTGTTCTATAGATTAATATAACGGAGTACGGGGCGGCTCCTACTTTGTAATAACGAGTTTTCTTCAGGGTTCGCCATTTCACACTGCGAGAAAGCGACCGAGCAGACGCGCCATACCACTGGGAAAGAAAGCATAGAAATGATTTTTTTTAATTAAAGGATTAGGCGATTGAAGGTTTGTGGTATTGAGAGTATTCAAATACCGTTTGTTGTTTCATTGCGCAATTCCGTAAAGAACAGAGCCTGTCCGCACCGGCACATCTGCAGGGATAGTAGAGACACCTATACATATAAACCGATCCGTTACATGAGTGCTGTCCTGCGTGTGATCCATTCGGCATTAGGACCCGCCATGGTGGTTTAGTGGAATAGAGCGTAAAACTGGGCTAATCGGTTGGTCTTCATAATAAAAGCAGTGCAATGGGAATGGCAACGCAAGACAGAGGAGTACACAGGGCACCTGCGCCTGTCTTCTGTGCTTCTCTGTCTCGCGTTGCCATTCCCAATGGGCTGTTTTTGCTATGATGCTGTGCTGGATTCGGCGTTGCGCTGCCAAGCCCGAGGGTGCGGGGTCCAAATCCGGCCACGGCAGCCGCATTTCGATGGGTGCCAAATGCAAAACTATCCGTGCACCGTGCATTAGGTGCACGTTAATGAACCCCGACCGGAGTCTCCGACTACGGCGTGCGTCGTAATGCGACCGTGGTTACGGCACGTAAAACCTCAGAATTTTCAAGCGAAGCTTGTATTGGCTCACAAGTCGCGTTGTCGTGGTCACGCAAAAAAAAAAGAACAGTTGCTCCCAGAGCAGAGCAGCTGCGAGAAATGGCGCTTTGATGAGCTGACAGCTACACCGGCGCCGGAGCGTGAGTCATTAGCAAGGATTCCAGCTGCATAGGCGCCCGCTCACACCACGCGCGCAACCAATCAGAGCCATTTCGCTTCCGCCGGAAAGGGCAGGAAAGGGTCCCGCGCGCGCGGTGCCAACTTTGTTTCCGTTCAGTTCATTCTCGGAAAAAGGATGGGATGGTCACGCATTGTGCGTTCCCCTGAGGAACTGGCAGCGTTCGACGAGCGGTGGCGAGAACTTGCCCGTGAAAGAGCTCGCCGTCGGCGCACCCATCCAACCCTTAGAGCCACCCGAGCCCAGGCAATTCGAAAGCAAGGAGAAGAAGATCCCGAGCTGAGGGAGGCAGAAGCCATCCGGCACCGTTACCTGCGCATTACTTAACAGCGACGAAGGTCACGTGCATGCAGGACAAGCTTCGCTTACCCACATTTTCCGGTAGGGGAAAGGTTGCCGATCTTTTCCCCACAAGATGAACAACAACAATAGCACAGTGGCGACAAACAACAACGGTGGTCAGCATTGTCCGTTGTCCAGCACGCTTCTCGAAGAATCTTCACTTTCATAAAATGTGAATTAGACAGTATTCTATAATTTATTAGCACTGGTGATTTGCATTTATCAACATACTATAACTTCAGTTCCTCCTCTGTTAAATACAAGCGTTGTGCTAAGTACCTTGGGACTTTCCTTTTGGTGATGATATGTGCTGTGGTACTCTTCTATAGCTGATGCGTACGTGCACCGTACGCATCATGTTTGCTGTATTCTGCTAAGCCTTTATGTCGTTTACGACTTTGTCGACAGGTGGTCAGTGAATTAGGCTATAGTCTGTTATTATTTGATATACATGGTGATCATTTTTAAGTTTTATGGAATCTTAAATATCGCCTGTGGCAGATAGCGTAGTTCTTGTCCTTGAGCTGAGTTATTCGAAGAGGCGGACATTGCTTACACGAAAAATCGAAACACATGTTCAACGGATTAACAAAATTGTACTAATTAACTTTTTCATGAATTACTTTACGGCACATATTGCAATTTACGAATTGTAGCCGGTGAGTTTGCAAGACGTACCCACTTGAAATCAGTTTCCAAGATGACGCCAGCTTAGAGATAATAATTCCCGAAGTGTGGAACGAAATACGTGTGCATCGCATTTACTTTTGCGCTTCAATGCATAAATGAGCGTTTTGTTAAGAAATGTAAGTGGAACAACAGTGCATTTTTACGGCAAGTTTGATGGCGCATATTTCCAAGCAGGCGTTATTCTGAAAATTGATTCCAAGTGAATGTACCTTGCAAACTCACCGGCTACAATTCGTAAATTGCAATATGTGCCTTATAGTAATTAATTCTAAAGATAATTAGTGGGTTTTAGGAAATTACTTGAATTTGTTTTTCGATTTCCTGTGCAAGTAATGTCGGCCTCTCTGAATAATCCGGCTCAAGGTCCAGAATTATGCTATCGGCAGGAGGATCGATACTTTTAAAAATTCCATAAAACTTAAGAATAATCATTATGTGTATCTCTTTCAAGAGCTCCACGAAATTGTCATCTATCCCTGCGTGCTTGAGAATATCCCATATCAATTCCATGTCTACGTTGTCGTCGTATCTCTTAATATCTAAAAATGCTATACATAATTGTCTATACCGAACTAACAAAATTTGTATGCACTGAGGCATATCTTATAAACATATATTATAATCTTCTGCCTGGTCTGAACCCATCCTGTAGTTTTAGTTTCAGTTTATTATTCCTTAAATACAATGAATTGGTAAGAGACAATATACAGACGAGGGTCCCAAAGTCAGAGACTGCAACGGGACCTTCGGTTAATAACAACAATGGACATCTTAAAACTTATTGTGCGCAAACAAACAGGGACGAAGAATAGAAGAAACACAAGGACGAGCGCTTTCTAACAACTGGTTTTATTTTTAAAGAACCACCTGCTTATATACCCACAGATCTGCGCGATCTAGTCAACAAAGCACGCCTATAGCGCATATAATAGACACAGATCTGCGCGATCAAGTCAAGAGAGCACGTCTATAGTACATATAACACTTGTGATAAAAAACAAAGACGTGGACCAAAGCCACCGGGTCAACATAAAAACAGCAAGGGGCATGAAACAACCACTTACGGTAAAATGCGTTAAATATATGATGATAGCAGTGAATTTTCTTTATCCAACAATGAAACCGATGGATGGCTGATGGATTTTTCTTTTTGTTTTTCAATCAAGTGTGCTTCCACATTTTCCCTCGCAATTTCCCGAAAAAAAAAAAAAAGTAGAGGTAATGAACAAAACCGTAACTAGACTAGCTTCAGAAACAGCAATTGAAGTAGGAAGTCAGGTACTAAGGCAACAAGTAGGTAAGCTCTCTCAAGTAACGAAAAACCTCATAGAGAAACGACAAAGACTGAAAGTGTCGATTCACGGAATTGTCAAATCCGTTCAACAAGGAGAAAGTAAGGGATATTCGAAATTATAATGTAAGAAAGACTGAGGCAGCAGTAAAGAATGTACACAGCAGGAAATCAGAGCGAAGAAAATTTCGCATAGGACAAGCCAAGATGTATGCACTGAAAGATAAGCAGAGCAATATCATCAGCAATTTCGAAGATATAGTAAAATCAGCGGAAGAATTCTATACTGACCTGTCCAGTACCCAGAGCAGCCACCATACCTCCATTCGAAGTAGTAATGAACAGGTTACAGAGGCTCCTTCTATGACTAGCGATGAAGTTAGAATGGCCTTGCAAGACATGAAACGGGGAAAAGCGACAGGAGAAGATGGAATAACAGTCGATTTAATCAAAGATGGTGGAGGCATCATGCTTAAAAAGCATGCGGCTATTTATACAAAATGTCTCACGACTTTAAGGGTTCCATAGAACTGGAAGAATGCCAACATTCTACTATGCCACAAAAAGGCAGACGTTAAAGAATTAAAAACTTATACACGAATTAGCCTACTTCCAGTATTGCATAATATATTCACCAATATAAGCTCCAATAGAATAAGGGCAACACTTGATGTCAGTCAAGCAAGAGAACAGGCTGGCTTCAGGAAGACATACTCTACAACGGATCACCTCCATGTCATCAATCAGGTAATCGAGAAATCCGCAAAGTACAATCAGCCTCTGTATATGGCTTTCATAGATTACGAAAAGGCATTTGATTCGGTAGAGATATCAGCAGTCACAGATGCATTACGTAATCAAGGAGTACAAGAGGCTTAGGTAGGTATCTTGGAAAATATCTACAAGAATTCCACAACTACCTTAATTCTCCACATAGAAAGTAGAAAGATACCTATAAACAAAGGGGACAGACAAGGAGACAATCTCTCCAATGCTATTCACTGCGTGCTTGGAAGAAGCATTCAAGGTATTAAACTGGGAAGGCTTTGGAGTGAGGATCAACGGTGAATATCTCAGAAACCTTCGGTTTGCAGACGACATTCTACTCTTCAGCCACACTGGGGAAGAGTTATAACAAATGATTGATTACCCTAGCAGAGAGAGAGTAACAGTAGGGCTGAATATTAATATGCAGAAGACAAAGATAATGATCAATAGCCTGGCAAGGGAACAAGAGTTAAGGATCGCCAGTCAGCCTCTAGAGTCAGTGAAGGAGTACACTTACCAAGGCCAATTACCCACAGGGGACCTGATCATGAGAAGGAAATTTACAGAAGAATAAAAATGGGTTGGAGTGCATACGGTAGACAGTCAAATTCTGACTGGAAGCTTACGAGTATCACTGAAAAGAAAGATGCACAATCCATGAATTCTGCCGGTGCTAACATATTGGGCAGAAACTTGGAGATTGACAAAGAAGCTCGAGAACAAGTTGTGGTCTCTGCCTATATAGCGGTGCTCCGCCGGGAGTCACCTAGACCACCGCGCGGGTCCGAGGATCCGAGCCCCTCCAGGGGACGATCAGCTCAGCCGCGTGTGTAGCGTGTGCCCGAAGCGGACGCTCGTTCGGTCTCCTCTGGGAGCGAAACAGAGCGCCGCAAGGAGAAGGCCCAGAGTACAAGGAAGGCGTTTATTGTACGACCACCTTGGCGTTCAGGATATCTGTATACACCCGTTTCGGCGCGGGGCTCGTGAGCCGAAGCTCCCGCAAGTCAAGGGGTGACACTGGGTATCTCAAACGCGCGATAGCGCGCCGCTATACGGGAGGATGGCTCCCAACGACTGCGCTACCAGGGCAACGTTCTTTCAGCTCGGAGTAGCCTCCGAGGGCGACTCGGCGCAGTACGACCGCGCACGTCAAGTGAGCCGCGTCTCTTTGGCGTAGCCTTCAGAACAGGAGCAGCGAATAGGTACGCAACTGCCTCGGGTCGAGGACCTTCGGCGAGACCGGCCAACCAAAGGGATGACCGGGAGAATCGGAAGTCAGTACGCACCGTTTCGCTGTCCGAGAGCTTTTCTCCGCGTTGCCGCTCATCTCTCGACTTGAGTCGCCAGGAGAGAGGGAACACGGGTTCCCACCCAAACAGACCAATCGGGTGAGCCCCTGGACCATTCGGGGGCGGACAGCAGCAAGTGTTTTACGGTCCCGCTGCCGTTCGGTGCCCTCGGAGGAACGAGAGAGAGGGAAAGCGATGGACCGCGCGCGCTAAGTTCGAAAGCGACCTCGCCGCGCTGCGGCTCCTATGCCCAAAACGTGCTGCGCTATGGCGCTGCAACGAAACGGGCTACGCAGTCCCCACAAAGTTCAGGACCGGGCAAAGAGTGATGAAACGAAGACTGATAGGCGCAACGATAAGAGGCAGGATGTGAGCGGTGTGGATATAAGAGCAAACGGGGATAGCCGATATTCTAACTGACATTAAGAGAACAAAATGCAGCTGGACAGGCCATGTAATGTGTAGTTTAGATAAGCGGTGGACCATTAGGGTTACAGAATGGGTGCCAAGAGAAAGGAAGCGCAGTCGAGAACGACAGAAGACTGGGTGGGGTGATGAAATGAGGAAATTCGCAGGCGCAAGTTGCAACCGGTTGGCGCCGAACAAAAGTGATTGGAGATCGCAAGGAGATGCCTTCGTCGTGCAGCGAACACAAAATAGGCTGATGTCGATGATGGTGGTGATGATTGCGATTTCATCGGGCCCTGCGTCCGTGTTATTAGGGACATTTTCTTCTGTTTTCGTCGTGTGAAAGCTTTCTACACTAACTTTTGATCTCTCAGGTTTCTCTTGTTGCTGGATCTGTTTGAACATGAACTACGCTCTTTCTCGTGCCGAAGTTATCACTAATAACGTTTCTGATGTACCGCAGCCCATAGTCTCTTTCGATGTTACCATCTTCATCCCTTAAGCTGTTTACAGCTTCATTCCTAACTATATACATTTTCTCGTTCTTGTTATTTTCGCTAGTCATCCAGCACTCACGTATATATTCATCGAAGGCAGCAAGCCGGAGTACGCTTCCAGGCCTCATGAATGCCTGCGATCGCCGACAGAAACAGACGTAGCGCAGACAGTGTGTTGCGTTTGCGTGCGCGTCGGAAGAAAGATTTCAAGCCGTTGACATCGTGGTTTTTGTGCCGTGCTTGGCGTGTGCATTGCAAACGAGAAGTTCATCACGTACACGTGCATTCTGAGCACGACAAGTTCAGGGCGTGGCGAAATGAAAAGTGTCCGATCGGCGCACCCAGCGTACGCGATTCGTATGGCTTCTGGGTATGCGGTTCGTTCCCGCGAAAGTATGAGCGCCAGTACTTTGCAACTTTCAGAAGTGATGATACGATCAGTATCGATAAGTTCTTATTGCCTCGTTATCACTGTTATTCCGCGTGTGCTATACTGCGTGTGAGCCGGTTTTCCGGCTGCGATACGCCGTGTTGACTGCGACGTTCGAGTTGTGTTGCTTCTGTTAGGAAGTGTGTTCGCAAGATACAAGTCGTGATACATATGTGCGATGTGCCGCAGCGATACTAGGCGTAAAAGTGCTCGCTTCATGCGATGTGCTTATGCTCAGAAGTGAACTGTGCACAAGTGATGCCGATTGCGTTTTCTTATGCAGTACCCCGACAGAGAAGCTCTATCACACCGGCCTTGTCTGTTTCGTACATGCATCGTTTGTTTCAAAAGCTGTTACTGCACTTTTGAAGATACTTCTTTCGGTTAGAGGAATTTAGGGAACACCTAAAAGTTGCGTACTTCCAGACATACAGCGCTGTCATTAAATGTGGACACACCTGAGAGCGCTAATGTCACGGATGTAACTTTCGGGCAACCTTGATTTTTATCGTGTCGGCATTGGTGTGAACAGCAGGAATTTCTAGATTGCACGAAGTAAATAGCTTTATATTTTGTGATGCAAGCGACTTGCAAACCCAAAAATCCTAACTGTTCGGTTTTTGCTGGTGACCAAGCACAGAGTCTGTTTATGCAGACACTGCAGTGGCATGGCAGATGAATATATTATAGCTAAGAACTGGGATGCGTCCTTTTCATTCTGTACAAATTTACGTTTTCTGGCAAAAAGTCAATATGAATGTAAAAAATAAACAAGTAAGACTTAGAGCAGCCAGCAGAATGGCATGAAATAAATTTTGCCGTCATTTCTTCATCACTGACTAGCCATGGTCACGTTAGTAATGCAGGCAGAGTAAGCTAAATGAAATTTTGACGATACTTTGTAGATCCATCCTAGTTCATTCTGTAGTTCATGTCACTAGCTCTAGCACAAACCTTCAGTCTAATGCGAACAAAATCTATTGCTAGTACCAGCATAAGCTGCCTGGGAAGTTTTTTAGGTTCTATCCTCTTCATTCTGCCCCCAGTCAGTGCCGAATACTGCGCCTTCAACTGACCTGTGCCTGAAAAGCATGTCCATTAAGTGTTTTCCAGTGCTCTTTCATCTAGCTGTAAGTGTACTGCTACCAACGAATTGTGGGTGTAGGATATTGGAGGCTTTAAGTGCCCATCCCGTCGATCTTTATTTCACACAGGCCATGGTTCCACTCATAAACCGAACCGTTTTCAGCTGCGCTGCCAGATTATGGCCAAGATTATGGGCTTCTTGTCATTTTTTAGCATGTCCATGGTCACAGAGCATTACGGTTCAGAATTCAGCTGCTATCACAATATAAATGGTGCCTGCTGGCTGTTATAAGAATATTCTGAACACAAATTTTCCCGAATATGCTAGCATTAGTTATGTCATCGAAGCCAGCCAATGAGGATGAACTGCTGGCAAACTTTTCAGGCGACTTTGCCAGCAGAATATCTGCTCCCTGTATTATCAACGCTGTTTTGGTCAGTGTGCTACACTTTTCTTTTGTCATAAACTTACTGCCCAGCGAGATAAGATATTGTCGAACATTTTAGAACCATACACACTGACACTTCTTTATTTTATCATATTCTGGAAATGATACCGAAGCCTAGATGGAATTACCATCATCATCTTATACACGCAGTTGAGAAAAGAAAATCATTGCATAACTAATAGGACTTACTCCTGTACAAAATATAATACGTACATATGTATTGATTGTATAAGTTGTGTTGTTCAATTGACGCATACATTAACAGTTAAACAAAATATATGCAGACCTTTAGTTTACGTGCATGTTTGTGTAAAAAGAGCACAATTTGTCCTATCAAGACATGTCGCGCAACTAGACCCCACCAAATATATTCTATACAGTATTCAGTTGGTCGTCCTTAAATTTTATCACGTGGTGTAGTTACAACATTTCATGCCTGTATGTAAACCAATTTATAGAGTGTGTCCGCTGCAAGTGAGAATGCATATATTTGACCAATGACAGTACCTGAGGCAGTATCTTTTTATTTAGCGTTTTCCTTCGCTTATTAGAGTGGTCTTGATGATTATTTCACCTAAACAACTCAAAGTTTTGTCTTTAGTATATCAGTATTGAAATACTGAAGGCATCTGTATTACTTTGTACGCTAGTCAGGTGAATTCCACTGCTCATCGTTCTGTCACGTGTTGTTCTTCAGTTATACATGGTGGCTACATTTGGCGTCATCCGTTCTATGCTCATTTTCCCTTGAGCCTTTCGATGAAGTGAAATCTGTCTCTTCAACTATCAATTTAGTGAAAAGCCACCGCTGAACCGGTAGCTCCAAGACCAATTCCTGCACGCTGTTGGCCGATCAGATGGTGCGCGGGAGCTGTTGGTGATACATGACTTCAGCTACGCAAATAATCACACAGATCAACCGGCTATGTGTACCTAAGTCGCTGACAGAGGTAGAGGAAGATGTTGCACTTATGCAACCGTCACTCATCACTTGAAATGTGAATTACTCAAACCTTCGTGAGAATATGGTTCACACCATACCACAGCACAAGTGGGAACTAAGCTTTAACCTAGTGCTTTCATCTCAGCTGGTATGTCATGATGTGCTTGCCCGCATGTTTCTTGGTTATATTAATATGATTTCTATTTTATGAATTCACAGATTTCATAACATTTCCTGCACTAATGAAGGCACAACACATACCACTACTGAAGGAGGTATCTACACGTAGAGCAGAGAGAACCTATGGGTAAGTTAAAGAATATGCAGGTAAAAATATGTCGAACAAAGTATTTTCACATTAGAAGATATACCCCTGGCAATGCATGTACATTCAGAACATGCAATAAATACATGCAAATGTACAAATGTTTTGAGATGTTTAAAACTAGAAACTACAAAGAAAACCACAGAAAACTACCTGCATTGTGACCGGGAAGTCACAAATGCAAGTATTTGTGTTAACTCTTTTGTCCATGGATGTGGTCTTGTACTATAAATGCAAAACGTCACGCGAGCAAAGCCCATGAAGCCCTTACATTTCAAAGGCTCTTTTGCATGCTAGACAGTTAGGCTTATAAGTGTATTCTGACAGGGAACGTGCACCACCTTCATTTCAGAGTGATGGGATGTTCGCGTATAGCCACGCTGTTCTAGCGTGCCGGCAGGAGTACAGCAGTGCCTGGTGGCAGATCAGGAATAACAGTGAACAACTAGCAAGGAAAGCGGCTAATACTAAGGTGGCACATGCGTATGATTGTATTATCTAAGCCACATGCAAAGCTGCTTTTAATGCACTGAATTATCACAGCTTTGATTTGTCAGGCTATTTTACTCCACGCAGACAGCACTGCAATAAAGTATGTACAATGGTGACCAATGCGGGAAGGAATGAAACATTATTTGTGATGTGCAGATTTGAATAGTACACGTGAATGCATCCCAAGTTTGCCACTATAGGTGTTTTCTTGTGGAACAATTTTACGTTTGGCACAGAGGTTGAGTCACTGTGGTCTCTTGACTGCAAATTTCTGTGTTCTTTGACATGCACTCATTTAGTGGGCAACTCGAGCAATGACTAAGTAATTGGGTGCACCCACCTTGCGGTTCTACGCAGAACACATTGCGCATTAGTCACAAAGCTGAACCCAAGGAACTATCCGTTAGTTTATTATGAAAATAAAAAAATGGCAACAAGTGCTTCCTCAATGTTTTGTGCTGCCCTTGCTGGCGCAATATGAGCCTTCATTTCACTGTCAGGTGCATGTTAAAACAGCTACTCATTAAGAAAGACAAACACAAAGCCACTTACTACATCAACCTTTTCATACAACGTGAGATCCCTGAACTCTCTGCGAAGCTTAGTCACTTGATAATGTTGGTTTGCTTTCAGGTAAATACAGGTACTGGCCAGCTGTTTATATTATGGTATGCATGTTTTCATTTTCTGAAAATATGGCTGTGCATTAGCTAGCAAGGGTGTTACTAGATAAACAACACGAAACCAGTGCCCCACTCAGGCAAATAACCTGAGCAGAGCTTACAATATCCCACTAATCATGGGCATCCTGTTGAAGCTTATCTTTTATGTAGGGAAAAGAATCTGAATAGAACACGCATATATGATGCTGACAGCATCAAACAGTCTCAAGTCGATCATGCTTGTTTGCTTGCATGGCTGAGAGAGGGAGCATGTCTGTCATGGTACTGCTTAATTTTGTGCACTTATGTAATATGTCTTTAGTAGGACGTTCTGGTGGGTTAGTTGGTTCATAGCTGTAGACGTTTCTTATAACTGCGCGAAAAAACGAGGACACAAAGAAACGCCACACCACGAGCGCAGTGACAACGACAGGAAATCTGCGCTTGTGGTGTGGTGTGCGTTTCTTTCTTGTGTCCTCGTTTTTTCGCGCAGTTATACGTCCAAAGGTAATGTATCGTACATTGTTGAAATGCTGAATCAGGTATGTCTTCTTAAAGGGGCAACACCCAGGCCGGCAAGAAAAAATTTAATTATTTGATTTCACTCGAAATAAATTGTCTTATCAGCAATCTAAATTATTATTCACTTTCATATAAATATTCTCCTTGAAAACATCAGACGAGTATATATCTGCATAAAGAGACCATTATACATACATATTGCTTTTATGCCAGTCATAATGAATTGTACACTCACTGCTTAACCATAGCTTCCTTGCTGCTTGAAGTTAACCCCGTTTATGCACAACATTTTTACACACGGTAAGAATTTCACTCGTGGCTGAGTCCATCTTTTGTTTTTCTGCTTCAGTTGAGGTTTTATTTTATTTGTAAAGTTTGCAAGCAGCAAGCGTTCAATTTCCAAAAGGCATGTTTTATGCCGCACTTTGTCCTTGGTGGAAAATGCATTGCATGCATCGAAGTATTTTAAGCACACTACTAAATTTGAAAGGGTAAAAAAAAGCATGAACGAGCCAATGCAAGCAAAATCAGCAAGGCATATTCCAATTATTACAGCGCGTTTCGGATTTAGTTTCGGTTTGTCAACCTTCCATTGCTCCCGTGCATGTTTGAAGGCAGACGAAGATAATTCAGTAAGGATTTCTAATAGCGAATCGGCGATGTTAGACTTTTCAGTTGTTTCGACCTCAGGTAAATAAATTAACTTATGGGGAACATTTCAGTGCAAGAAATAGTCATGTCGTCACGATTATGTTGCGCATGCCAAAGCTTTATATCTCGCTTTGCTTTAGTAAGGATACGCACATTTTGTCAGAGATGCAGTTGATACACCCGCGCTATCTGAAGTAATGGCCTGATGGAAAAACGAAGAGCTTACCAGAGGGGTGATGTTTGAGAAGCTTCGATGTACAATTAAAATTTTTTTCTTGGCGCCTCCAGTAAGCAGCAGGCAATATTTTTACGAGGCACAGACGAGAACAAATATGAACCACAACACAAACTCAGAAGGGTTTTGGTGCGAGCTAGTTGGTACGGATCATTCATATTTAAAACAACGCCAAAAAACACGGACAGGGGAAGGCACAGGGCGAGCGCTGGATACAGCGCTCGTCCTGTGTCCTCCTTCCTCCGTGTTTTTTGGCGCTGTTTTAAATATGTATAACACAGCGTTCGACAAGATAACAAATACCGACAAAGCGAGAGCGCGAAGAGAGCTGTTGTGAAAATAAAAATAAATAATAGTTTGTAAGCGCCCTTTGCCAAATGGAACACAAAGAGGAGAAGCAGAACACTCAGGGCATTTCCTCCCAGGCGCTTGTCTCACTTCCACTAACTTCGGAGCTTGTGCTCGAATCTGAGCCAAGCTCGATTATCGGGCTCTGAATGTTGTGCCTCAACTCCGCCATCACTGTCCGATGATTCGTTTTCGATTCTTTCGATATGAGCGCAGTTCCGCCTCAAGTTTTCCTCGCTTACTAATTTCTGCATGCGAAAGTTTTTCTATGTCGTCAAGCTTAAATGATGCGTTATTTGGGGCCACGTACCCTTGCACTTGGCTCAAAACTGCACTCTTAAAAGAAGGTCGCCATATTCACTAACTAAATACTAACACGTTACTTGTCCCAAAAAGCACTACTTCCTTAGTAAGTGCAGGTAGTAAAATGATAGTTAGTACTTTTCACTACCTGCTGAAGCTACAAAAAAAGAACTTAGTACTAACTAAATACTACCTCGGAAGTGCAGTACTAACGCAACTGAAATATAATTACGAACCATATAATAATAGGTCTATTTGATTTATAACGGCCGCTTGCATTGTCATATGAAGTCGACAGTATTGTAAAAGCATGATAAAGTAAAATAATAAATATAGATGAAAAGAAAGCGAGCCATGTCGTTTGACTATGTATCAGGGCGTCAATGAAAGGTATACACACATCATGTTTACCAGGGCTATGAGGGCGCACTGACTCCGGGTAAGAATGTACTACATATCTCCAACAAGCAACGATGGGCCAGAACACACAGAAGAGGTACTACGCGACACATACTCATAGGGCATCTTGAAGAACATTTATACCCCTAGCACGAGGGAACACATGTTGCACCGCTGAGCACCTATGTATTTGGTTAACTAATCAAAGCTTTGTGCCCAAATTTCTAAAGCCTACTGTCTGCATATATGTATGCTACGACGTCGCACATAACTGTTAGTCGAGCATAATGGGCAACGCTACAGTTTATCTCAATTTTGCATAAGACTACCACAATCTCACCATAATAGGCCACTGCTAGACTTGTTAGTAGTGGCTTATTAGTTACTTAGTAAAAGCTACTAAGAAGCCTTTTTGGCTAGTAAAGGCAGCACTTACTAGCTTTACTAGCCGCCGACTAGCACAGAGCTGCTAAGTAGGTAATAAAATACATTGTGATCTAGTAAGCACGTGGATTTACTAGCTATTTACTAACTTTATTATTAATAGTGCTGGATCTATTGGATTAAATTCGCATTGATACTGCCGCAACCTTAAAACAGCATGACCAGCTGCGTTAGCGGAGGTGTCAATTTTCTACCCAATAAATTTGTGCTTATGCTCATTGCCAAGCTCCATCAATTCCATCTTTATCTGGTCAGCATAAAACGTAATGTTCTTGCTTCTCAACCACGACTGAATATCACCTTTTCTAGTGGATGTAAATGGCACTTTTTCAAGCTGCACTCTATGACAACTGGCATTGCCCATGACGATAGCGCTTGCGGGTTCAATGTTAGGCAATGGTTGTTCGATAAACCACTTCTCAAAACTGTGACCATCCGTCTCTGAATGGTGGTCAGCAACACTCTTCTTTGAACGAAAAGAGAGAGAGAGAATAAACTTTTATACTGAGCTCTTAGTAAAGGTTGGTGCGCGCTGGCACCAGATGGGGTGGAACCTTCTTCTCAGGTCCCATAAGCGTCCAGCAGTTCCTGGACCCTAGCCGCCAGCGTGAGGTGGGTCGGTAGGTCGGGGCTGGACAACAAGGTCTCCCATCGCTCGGGGGGGTTGGGGCTGTGGAGGGGGGGGGGAGAGATGGTGGGGGGTTCTTGAGTTTAGTGCACTTTGCAAGGATGTGTGCTAGAGTGCCTTTTGATCGTCTGCAAAACGGGCATGAAGTGTCATGCTCTGTTGGGAACATCTTGTGCAAGAGCACGGGATGCGCTAGTGACCCCGCTTGCGTGCGTCGCACGATCGTTTGCTGCATTCGGCTGAGTTGCGGATGCGGACGGGGAAGCCTACATCTGCCGCTTCTGTACATTTGGGTGATTCCTTTGTAACTTGTCAAGGGGTGCGGTGACAAAGGCGACGCGCGCCTCATTTACGAAGGCCTTCTGGCTGCCTGCATGCGTAGAGCACAACGAAGCGACCACCCTTGCCAGATGGAAGACATTGTTCCTTGCGGGAAAGCGTCTTGCCGTGTCACAACATCGGTGTCTTCTCATATCTTCTGTGTGTCCTGCAGTTACCGAGGTCTCATCTAAGAAGTACACAGTCTTGCAATGAAAATGGCACGCACACTTGGCATTACTCTTCATTCCATAGCGTACACGTTAGCGAAAGTCTCCTAATCCACAAAAATTGGCAGTGTCGCAAGAGTACACAATTCAACGCAATGACAAGCTTTTTATTAGCGTAGCGTTCCATAAAACGCAACGTTCTAAGACGCTACTTCAGCCCCGCCATATTACACAGAGTGACGCGTAGAGAACGAGCGCTTGGCGAAAGCGCATTCTTTCTTTTTTTTTTCTTCTTGCACGATGCTCCCGCATGGTCCGCAGGTACTTTCTGCGCCACACGACGATGTTATGGCTTTCGAAGAGTTCAGTTTCGTCTTGCGGAAAGTGAAGCCAATGTCGTTTAGAAGTGTTCGCACAGTCGTTTCACTCACACCAGGCATCTGCATGTCGGGGCAGTTGAGACATCCTTAGCGATTTTCGCCGACGTAGGCAACTCGTTACGAATTGATGCACCTTGCGTCTCAAGGCACCAAACGTGAAGGTCTCATGCAGCTGCATTCTTGTCCCTCCAGTGCTTGAAGTCAGGCCTTCTCGGCTTTGGAGGTAGCAGTGGACCTTGAAGGTCCCCTGCTCTTATCCCACTCACGGAAAGCACACTCACGCCGGTCAGCTGGCCCGCTTCTTTATGCATGGTGGCGAGCTCCGGATGGGCACGCGTGGTTCCGGCATAAACGTAGCAAACAATTTACCATTTGAGAAATGACAAAGCATAAAGAAAAAAAATAAGTATCTCCCTGGTGTGTGCTGCGTCCTCTTTGAAATAGCTTCCTGTAGAGAATGAAGCAACGTTGTTTTTTTTTTTCACGCAGAAAACACGGACGCATTTGTGGGACTGCATTCCTCAAGCCCTCGCGTAATTTGGCTCTGTCACCTTCGCTTCATTGCCAAGGAAAGTTGTCCGCGAGCACGGCATTTTCCGGCTCTAGACTGTCTTGTCGCGATTTTACCACACACATGCTGCAGACAGAGTGCGCCCAGCTCTCATTCAGAACAACGCACGCGTGGGTTCCTCCTAGTACCGACCGTTACCTTACACTAACAAGGCGTCGTACAAAAGTAACCATACTTGCATAAAAAAAAAGAATACAAATATTTGTTACCTGCCTATACCTAACCAAACGAAGCAAGAAACTGAAAAACATGAGAAATAAGAATATATATTCTAACAAACAAATGAGCAAAAGACATCGCTTTGGCGCCTTCCTCCTGTTGCACTGTGAAGGCACGTTCAATAGGCACGTCCGTTCACTTCGGCGTCACTCAAGAGAGTGACACCTCTCGCAGACAAACACAGGCACATCACAGACAAACACAGATATAATATCGCAGTAACCAAGTATATTCCTATTCGCTGCTAGTACAATATTTTGGCAGTGGCGTAATCGTTAGTACTGCAATATTAGCTCTGTGTTTGGTCGGTTGCGCTCTGCACCACCAGGTTGCTGCAGCGCTCCGACCACTCACGTTTACGCCCCCGCTCAATCGGCAATCCGCAATCTGCCCAAATGGCCCGCGTTTGCCGGGGTACCAACACGGTAACAATACTTCCAATCAGTGTGTGTGGCGGTGCGCGCCTTCCTGTGCTGAGTTCGCCACTGCAGTTGTGCTGAGCCGAGCAAGCGAGGATAGATGGCAGATGCCGAAGCAAAGTTTCCTATCGAGACGGCGTCTAGCACCTTGCCTGCATGGCCAGTGGCATAGAGGCGAAGAACGCTAGGAGGCAGTAGACGAGCGCCATCAGGGGTCTCCGGAAGAGCGGGAATCCGTCGCCTAGCGGGGTCAGCACGGACTCCACCAGGAGGCACTGCGCGCAGCGATGAGAATTTATTCATTCATTTATTTATTATACACATTTCCAAGGCCTAGTAGGCACAACATAATAACGATAATAAAGCACAACAGACAATAACGAGATACGAGATCGAAGCGCGAACCCATAGTGCGTTAGCAAAAAAAAAGAAAAAGTCGCGATTACGCCCAAAAAGCGAGGCATTGGCAGACATAACACAGTACTAGACTGTTACACGAAGTGGAAGACTCGTACAGTTTACGGGCAGCGTAATTCGCAGTAAACATTCGCTTAGTCCCAGCTTATCTCAAGCGATCTCTAATCGCTGGGAGTAAGCGAACGTAAGGCAAAACGAATTGCATTCGTCCTGCAGTGGACACGAATAGGTTGTTGACGATCAAGCGCTCGCTGAATATTAAGCGCGCGCGCGCCCTGAACCGGCGAGCGCGGGCACAACGGCCGAGAGGAACGCGCGTCTCGATCGTTTCCCGTGCTGCCGCTGCACTGCCAACTGCGCCGCGTATCCAAAGGTCATTAGACCACGTGGCATGGGCGCGCGGTAAGACAACGCGCATCAAACCGCTGCACCCTTCTCGGTTCGCTCTCACGTGCTCCCACTTCGACGTGGCACCCACGGCCGACCACGTGACCTCCAACACACGTCGCGCGGCCCACGTACGCGATCGGCATGTGACCCAGGTCACCGGCGCGGGTCGCGCATGCGTTGTCGCACCTGGAACGGCGCAGGGACGGGGTGAACGGGCCTCAAGTGTCCCTAGCGTAATAAAACAAATATAGGAGCGCCCGAGACCTCCAGCTTGCTCGTTGAGTTACAAGGGTTACCAGTACAGCGATCCGGATTTTTCAGCGTGCTTTACCACTCTGTACACGGTTGTCAAAGTATTGCAGCGGTTCTCGCATTGCCTGCGGTATGTTGTGTTGTATAAACCCAGGAATTAAGACGGACACAGTTATTATGCTAAATCAATCTATCTAATCTAAGGACCCCTCTCTACAACTGTTATTCGAGTTATGGGTCCCACAGTTATAACGTGCTATAGAATAGTTTCATGTAAGAGAGTTGCTGATTTGTAGATTTATGTGAACAGAAATGCTTTAGTAGTTTGGTGCTGGATTCGATTACTCAAAAAAAATATTATATAACTATATTACCTGGTTGAGGCTTAAGCCCGAAATCTACGGGCTGCGAGGAACAGGAGCGTTAAATCACCCGGGCTCCTGCAGCATGTGCCACCAGAGTACGCGCAAGTTCTTGGATCCCAAGGAGACGTCACCACGGGGCTGCAGACCCTACGCCTTGTGCAACGCCATCTGGACGTCGCGGAGGACATGTTGTCGAAAAGCCGACGTGCTTGTTGGATCAAAGGGTCGTCAATTTCTGCCCGATAAATAAACGCCGAGACAGGATACAAGCTACTTAATTAAAGGGCGTCTCACCAGGTTCCACCAGAAATTTGGACATGGAAGTTGTAAAGCGTTGTCCAGAGAATTAAAATTAATTAGAAATGGTTTAATGATAGCGGTTATATAGACGCGAATGAAATGTTGCGAGGCGATCACATCCGGACAGCTGGAAGTCACCTAATAACGCCGACTAGAATATGTACGGCTGGACTAACAGTTCATGACCCGGCTTACCCTGCGACCTTCGTTATCCTGCAAAAATTCTCGGCATGGACGTTCTGAGCCAACACGACGCAGTCATCGACCTAAAGTTCAAGTCGATAACGCTGTCCGAAGAATAAGCGATACCGTTGTCACGTATTGTGCCTTAAGCATACTCGAAGATCAAGTCAGCTTCCCGCTTCGCGCCAGCATCATGATTTCCGTCAGCGCACAAGCAGGCGAAGCCGTAGAAGTCATTGCCGAGAACAACAAACACCTGCTCGATCGTGAAATCGGCGTCGCAATTTGTTGAGTTCCACCGAAATTTCCCCGAATACTCTGGACAGCCTCTTCGAATTCACGGCCATGCCATTCGGCTTTTGCTCGGCGCCTGCGACATTCCAGCGCACGATGCACAGGCAGGCCTAAAATCGCAGACGTGTCTCGCCTGCTTGGATGACGTCGTCGTTTTTTTCGCAAACTTCGATGGTCACCTCAGCCAACTTAGAACTGCACTAGAAGCGATCAAGTCATCCGGGCTCACCCTGAAGCTGAAAAAGTGCCACTTCACGTACGAAAAAATCGTGTTTCTGGACCACATCATCAGCAAGTCCCAAGTCCGTCTAGACCAGCAGAAAACTGCCACAGGAAAATTCCAGCAGCCCGTCGACAAAAAAGCAGTGCGTTGGCCTATGTGCCTAACATAGGCGTTTTGTCAAGGACTTTTCTTGCATCGCCGAGCCATTGACTCATCTCACGAGCGTCGAGTTCAAGTGGGAAACCCCGCAAGTCGAAGCACTTCCAGTCACCACCAGTACTCGCCCACTTGGACGAGGATGCCGAAACCGAAATGCCGCAGGTAGCGCTGGCCTTGGCGCCGTCCAGAGGACACACGCACTTGAACGGGTCACGTCTTAACGCTGGCCGGCCGCTATCAACAGTGGAAGCCACTTATTCAACGACGGAAAAATAATGCCTTGCCGTAATTTGAGCTTCCGCGAAATTTCGGCTCTACCCATATGGCAGGCCGCTAAACGTCGTAAGTGACCATCACGCTTTGTGCTGGCTAGCCAAATTAAAGGACCCTTAAGGACGCCTAGCACGATGGAGCATTAGACTGCAAGAATTGGAGATGACCGCTCTTTACAAGTCCGGACGAAAAAATTCTGATGTTGCAGAGTGCCTCGCTCGCGCCCCCATCGACTCACCACCGCAAGACAACCAAAACGACGACGCCTTCCTAGTGAAAAGGTTTATTGGACGTAAGCCGTGAATCCAGAAAAGTCCGCAGCGAAGAGCACTGGTTCGGGTCGAGCACTGCCTCGCGCATCGCATTGGGGATCCTGCTTGCGCCTGTCCTCCTCTTTGTTACACTAGGAACAATAAGCGCTGACGAATCCGCCGAGTAGCAGCGAGAGGAACCAGATGTAAGAAGCCTTGGTACTTGGAAGGCAGCACCAACTTTGTCCCAAGGGGCGTTTAGGCACGAGTAGTCTTCGTTCGAACTGATGTGCTGGGGAAGAACAACTTGCGTCCACGCTAACTACCTTTCCGGTGTGCATTGCGGTCTGCACGTCCTGCATGACGAGCCGACCGCTGGGTACCTTTGCCGCACGCTCTCGAGGACACTGGAGAAGTGCTACCGGCCGCACCTCGCTGCCGGCGTCGCTCAGTATAAGGCTTGACGAGACTGCCATCGACACCGCTGACAAACTAGATTGCCTGTTCAACCTCCTCGCTAGCCGTTCCAGCAGATTGTTATGGGGGGCCCCTTCTGACGTCAGCATTTGAGAATAGCTGGATCGTCGTGGCTTCTGACTACCTTACCCACTACGCCGAAACGAAAGCTCGGCCCAAAGGTAGTGAGGCGAAGTGGCGAAATTATTTAGTCGAGAACATCCTGCTGTGACATGGTGCCTCAGAAGTCGTCATCATCGACAGAGGATCGGCTTTTACTGCGGAGCGGTAATATAGCCAATATAGCGAGACAAGTTACCGGAGGATAACCGCCTATCAGCCGCAAGTGAATGGACTAACGCAACGTCTGAACAATACGCTCGCCGACATGTTAGCGATGTACGTCGACGTCGAACACAAGACGTGGGACACCGTTCTTTACGGGATCTTCGTTAACTATACGGAAGTACATGACACAATGCAGATGACGCCATTCAAGCTGGATTACGGCAGGAACCCAGAGACGACGCTCGACGCCTTGATTCCGTACATCAGCGATGAAGACAACCCATACGTCGCCGCCCATAACCAGCGTGTCGAAGAAGCCCGACAGCTCGCCCGCCTGCGCATCAAGGGCCAGCAGAGGACCGACGGCCGGCCCTACAATATTCGACGATGCTACGTGTAGTAGCAGCCCTGCGACCGTGTTTGGGTATGGACCCCAATACGCCGACGCGGTGACTGCGACGTTATTTCGGACCATACAAAATCCGTACTGGCGCCTGCGCTGGACTGCGAGGTCAAGGGCATTGCGCAACCTTCAGTCGTTCCCATCGTACGATTTAGGCCATTCTACGCGCGCAAACGAATTTCTGGGACTTTATTTCTTTGTTAGGTTTATTTACTGCACGTACTTTTGTTCCTCGCCTTTGTGTCATGTTCGCAGCATCGGGACGATGCTTTCTTTAAGAGTCAGCCACACGCACTTGTTTGTCGTCCCCAGTGAACGCGCGGCGAATAAAATTTCAATGTTAACATGCAGCACGAGACGCGCGCTTTTCTGCATCTCAAGTTTCTCGAATGTTGCATCCGTTGTCACCGTGCCTTGTACGAGCAGGTCGTACGCGCCGCACAAGTTGTGCAGTGCTTTTAGGAAGGCACGTGGACACCAGCGATTACACGGGAATCTCCGATTAGTTACGTATAAAAGCGAACGCGCTTAAGAAGAGATGTCTACGATCGACAAATGTGCTCGCCGCTATCATTGTGCTGAGAGTTACTTGTTTTTCTGGACACATGTTCGCCCAGAAAGCAGTTTCGTGGCTTGCGTTGCGCCACTGTGTTTATTCGCAGTCACGACAACGTGAGAATATATATATATATATATATATATATATATATATATATATATATATATATATATATATATATATATATATATATATATATATACACAGGGTGTTTCACGTAACCTGAACCAAGGATTTAAAAAAAAAATTTAAATGCAGCGCGATGAAACCAACGACATATGGTTTGCCGCCATGTGGCGCTCCTCAACATAAGTTTTTTTTTATATTCCGTTTAATTATTGAAATAACCGAGATGATTTATTCAAAATTATTAATATTAACTTTAAGGCCAAGTGCGATTCCTTGCGTTGTCGAGGGGGTTCAGAAACGACCGATCCAATTTTTTGTGGCAACATGTACGTTGCGTGGCGATTTTCTTCGGCATTTAAACCCGCAAAATACGAATTAAAACCACGTGACTGCGCTCATCCGCTATCGTATTGCAGCGCTCGTTGGTTTAATTCAGCTGCAGTTAACTACTTTCGTAAAATCCTTGGTTCAAGTTACGTGAAACACCCTGTACATATATATATATATATATATATATATATATATATAATTCAGGGAAAGTTCTGTAGGTCCGGTGCATAGGTAGTTGAATAAACGAAGGAGTACACTTACGAAAATTGCATTTACTGCAAACTGTATTATAATGTTTTAACGTGTCGGCTGTGGCACGGCCTTCGTAAGAATACACTACATATATATAACCGCGACGTCGTTGTCGTCTCTGTTTTTCTATTCGCGCGCTACTTCAGAGCGTCGTTTTCATCGCCTGGCTACCCGCGGCGACCATAAAGAATGTGGCAATATATATACATATATATATATATATATATATATATATATATATATATATATATATATATATATATATATGTATATATATTGCCACATTCTTTATGGTCGCCGCGGGTAGCCAGGCGATGAAAACGACGCTCTGAAGTAGCGCGCGAATAGAAAAACAGAGACGACAACGACGTCGCGGTTATTCGGGGTTATTCGGCCATCTAAGAGTCCTTGGGGGCATCGCCTGTCGTATTGGTGAAAAAGAAGGACGGTAGCCTGCGCTTCTGCGTCGACTATCGAAAACAACTCAACCACATCACAAAGAAAGGCGTTTATCCGCTATCGCGTATCGACGATTCACTGGACAGGCTACGAAACGCACGTTACTTTTCGTCGATGGACCTGAAAAGCGGCTACTGGCAAATAGAAGTTGATGAGGGAGACCGTGAGAACCTGACCGCTTTTGTGACGCCCGACGGACCTTATGAATTTCAAGTGCTCCCCTTCGGTTTGTGTTCTGCGCCAGCAACGTTTCAACGACTAATGGACACGGTACTCTCAGGCCTGAAATGGCAAACCTGTCTGGTGTACCTCGACGACGTGATTGTTTTCTCCGTCACGTTCGAGGAACACTTAGGGAGACTAAAGACGGTTTTTGAAGCAATACGCTCAGCTGGTCTAACTTTAAAACCTGAAAAGTGCCATTTGGCTTTGAAGAACTTCAATTTCTCGGTCACGTTGTTAGTCGTGAAGGTGTCCGACCTGACCCTGATAAAACCTCTGGCGTTGCTAATTTCCCAACGCCATCAGATAAAAAGGCCGTGCGACGTTTTCTGGGCCTTTGCGCCTACTACCGACGCTTTATTGGAGAATTTTCGCGCATCGCATGGCCATTAACACATCTCACCAGATCCCCTTCGTGGGGGGCGAAGACCAGCAACGGGCATTTCACGACCTACGGCTACGGCTGCAGACGCCTCTCGTGCTCGCACACTTTGATGACGACGCTCCTACGATTCTTCATACCGACGCCAGTAATGTCGGCCTTGGCGCAGTGCTTGTACAGCGGCAGGACGGCACCGAAAGAGTGATTGTTTACGCCAACAGGACGCTATCAAGGACGGAGGCTAACTACTCCACTACAGAAAGAGAATGTCTCGCGCTGGTGTGGGCCGTCCTAAAATTTCGGCCATATTTGTATGGTCGGTGTTTCACCGTTGTCAGTAATCATCATGCAATTTGCTGGCTGGCTAAATTAAAAGATCCAGCTGGTCGGCTTGCGCGCTGGAGTCTTCGGCTCCAAGAGTTCGACTTGACGGTTGTCTACAAATCAGGGAAGCGACACACCGACGCCGACTGCCTTTCTCGGTCTCCTGTTGAGACTGCAGTGCACGACGATGATGACGCGGCTTTTCTAGGCGTGCTAGATACTGTCACCGTTTCACGGCACCAACGCGAGGACGCAGAACGGCTTCCTCTTTTCGATTACTTAGAGAGAAAAACAAGCAGCATGCCGAGGTTATTCGCGAGAGGGCCGCCTTCGTTTTGCTTGCGCCACGACGTTCTCTATAAAAAGAACTTTTCACCTAATGGCAGCAGCTACTTACTCGTCATTCCCGCATCTTTTCGCGACAAAGTCCTACATGCCTGTCACAACGAGCCGACCGCTGGTCACCTGGGTTACACCCGCACATTGGCAAGAATTAGGCTAAAGTACTATTGGCCAAGACTTGCGTCGATCGTGAAACGTTACATACAGACATGCCTGGATTGCCAGCGCCGCAAAGCCCTACCCGGCAAGCCAGCTGGACTGCTGCATCCTGTTCAGATACCGCAAGCGCCGTTCCAACAAATTGGCATGGACCTTTGAGGTCCGTTTCCACTGTCTACTGCCGGAAATAGATGGATAATCGTCGTCACAGATTACCTTACTCTGTACGCCGAAACAGGTGCTATCCAACGTGGAACAGCAGCTGAAGCAGCGCGATTTTTCATCGAAGCCGTCGTCCTAAGGCATGGCGCTCCCGCAGTGGTCATAACAGACAGAGGATCTGCGTTCACGGCTGCGCTTCTGGACACCGTTTTGCGACTAAGTGGTACCACTCACCGAAGGGCCACGGCTTATCATCCCCAAACCAACGGGCTGACAGAACGCTTGAATAAGACTCTGGCAGACATGATGAGAATGTACATCGAAGTCGACCACATGAACTGGGACGAGATTTTACCATACGTTACATTTGCGTATAACACGGCACGCCAAGAGACAACACGCGTGATGCCTTTCAACCTCGTTTACGGCCGGTAAGTGACAACAATGTTGGACGCAATGCTGCCACACGAGTGCGGTGACGACGAGACTGGTGCCGAGGAGTTTACACAACGCGCAGAGGAAGCCAGGCAGCTGGCGCGTTTCCCAATCCAAGAACAACAGGGATACGATGCCCGACACTACAATCTTCGGCACAGACTCGTCACATACAACGTCGGTGACCAGGTGTGGGTCTGGACTTCGATTCGTCGGCGGGGGCTGTCGGAGAAGCTCCTGCGAAGATACTTCGGTCCGTATACAGTTCTATATATATATATATATATATATATATATATATATATATATATATATATATATATATATATATATATATATATATATATATATATATATATATCGATTGACACTGACACAAAGACTAAAAGAAACACCAAAAACACACGAACGCTAACACGTATGCACTTAATCTAGATCAATGATGAATACAAAAGAACTACAATGAACAGTTAGCTGTAAATATAGAAATTAACACTACCCAAACACACTTAACGGTGGTCAACTAAACAGAATTCAAAAGAAAACAAATGATGGCATACGCATGGCGAAGCAGCGGCAGCAGCAAGTCCATAAAGTATGGAGTCGACGGCAGAGCTTTCCCGAAGAACGCTGGCAAGCCGATCTCATTGCGGTGGATGCGATTGCTGGGCTGGGTTTCCCGGGAGTCTAGGTCTGACGTCGTCCATCGAGCAGATTGAGCTAACTCGAGGGGAACTACCGTGAGCTTCGTTGCAGACGTTAGGTTGTGGTCTCTTACGACAACTAGTAACTCACAGTTCAGACTCGGCTAGGCGGCCCAGGCGATACTGGACGGCAACAGCTCCTTGACGCTATTCAGCAGATTGTAGGCGCAACTTCTACACTCTAGACTGCCCAGCTCGGTCTAAAACCTGCGTTTAAGTAACGTCTCCTTTCCCTAGTTCCCTGTGGTGGGGAACGGCAGATATTGGTGACAATCCAATCAACTTTACTCAATTGGATCCCAGCTCCTACCAAGGTCTTGGCCGCGCCCCTTTTAATTAGGGGCGAAGGAATGGGTGATTCGTCCATGCATTTAGAGGTCGTGCACTCGTATTGCACCCCGCACACTTGAGTACACTTGAGTCAGTGGCAGGCTTCTAGTGTTCGTTCACAAACATAGGAGAAATGACGGCAGCCTGGCATACGACGCTGTCGGCACACATACACTGACAGCAATTAGTGGACACGGGATTGCACAGAGGCAACACATACACTGTCAGCACTTCGTATGGGCACAGGATTCCACAGAGACATCACATATTTCGGAGTATTCGCACCCCCGCCTTAGCAAGGTTCTCAATGCACGCGGGGGGGGGGGGGGGGGGGGGGCAGAGAATACGCAACGGTTCCTATGAAAAGCTGTCGGGGCGTCATGGTCGCGCCGGCGACATAAAGACAATAATCCCTAAACCTGCTTTCGACCCTATTCGGCCGCTTGCCCGAGTGACCGGCAATAACCGTCTTGCTCGCCTTACTACGACTCTTTTGGCGCCCGTTGATCGGTGATTCGCCGAATCGTAGAATGCCGCGCCGTGACTGTATATATATATATATATATATATATATATATATATATATATATATAGTGGACGACGATGTCCGTCGTCGACTGTCTGCAATACTGACGCAATAGTACCGCCAGTGCCCACCTGTTACAGCCTGGGCCCAGCGATTGCCTTTTCGGCAACTCCAGTAGGTTCGTAGGACCAATATAAGGTGCACCGCCGATCGATGACAATTGTGCTGCAATTTGAGAGAGCCAGAGGCGCTATAACGTAAAACTATTCCAAACTTTTCTATTCCAATTTTGCAATCAGCCCACCGCGATTGGTCACCCTTTTTTGGACCACCCCCACTTCACCTGTCTGTCATGCGACATCACGAAAACCGCGATAGCTCCGCATCTGATATGAGGTGTACACACTGATTATGCATAATTTGACCAAACAAAACAAAATTAGTTATTTCTGGTTCGGCGCCTTTTCGCCATTAGCCCTCGGCTATTGGTCAAAAGTTTTCGGGCTGTACCTACGTCACCTGCCTCTCACGCGACGTCACAAAACTGCAAAAACTTACAGCGTCAAAGTGACGTGTACGCGTTAAAGATGCATTAGTATGCCGAACAAAAGTGGATTTTCTTGTGCATAGCCGCAGGCTGCTCCGTTCCGAAAGGAATAAAAGGTGGCTGCTGCTGATCGCTCCGGCACTAACTACTCGCCCCTGCCGGAGAGCATGGGTTTATTTGCGCGTAATAAAACTTTTTGCGTGGCCGTGTAACGGTTTTGAGAACTTTCGGCACGTTTACGACCTCGTTCTGCCAACTCTTCTTTGCTGAGGATCCGTTTTAGCGTCATTCTTAAGCTTCCGTTGCATGCCGCCGCGATTGTCGACTAGCCACTGCAAGCTAAGTAAGAGAAAGCGGACCAATCGCAGACGCCGGCACCACCCTCTTCATCCGCTTATCGATATTCAGTGCAGTAGCTCGGCCCCATCGAATCCCTCTCCATTTGAGCATGCTCCTGGCCTCTTGTGATCCACTTGGATAAGAGAAGCCGCGGCTCACTGCAGGCAATGTTATTCGTTTTTCAAGCAAACAAAAGTGACCTCCTATGAAAGAGGGGAGCATTTGATTGGTTTGTTCAGACAACCCTGCGGGTGACCGCCCGATGCTTGCGTCGGCAATTACGCAAATTTGACGTCAGAAGATTGGAATAAAAACATACTGGAATAGTTTTACGTTATACGGCCTCAGGGCACATTTTCCGCTTCTGCCCTGATCGTCAGGCTGGCTACCAGGGAAATTTACCTGCCACTAACTTTACACGACGGCGAGGGAGCTCCTCTTATATCCGGTCACGGTCGCAGTCTCCAACATGTTTTTCATCGCCGAACCGCTGAAGTTTTGCTGACGGTGTGGGAAGGAGGTCTCCGAGCCCACGGTGTGCAAACTGAAAGCAGCTGCCTCCGGGGGGAAGGTTGCACGCAATCGAATTGCCGAAAATCCCCCAAAAACGCAGCAGATCGACGACCTATGAGAGCAGAACGCCGACAAAATTGCGAGTGCCGGCCTCCCTGTAATCGCCGATGGGCACGAAGTAAGTGCCTTAGTTGACATTGGCGCCGGCTTTTTTATAATGAGTGAGCCCTTGGCAGGCAATCTTAAGAAGCTTAAAACGCAATGGACGGGTCCTTCCATTCGAAATGCCGGAGGTAAGCTGATGACGCCTACAGGCAAGAATTTACGGCAGGACTCGCGATCGGGAGTATAGCTTTTATCGCTACCTTCGTAATTTTACAACAGTGTTGCAAAGAGCTCATACTAGGCATGGACTTCTTGCGGGAATATGGCGCTGTGGATAACATACATGACGGTATGGTAACTTTTTCCACTAGTAAAGACACAACCCATGGTGCAGAACGCACGTCCTTACGTGTCGCCGACATCTTTATACCGCCCCTATCATGTAGTCTTGTTCCGGTTATTTGCGACGCACGATACAACGAAGACAGAGTAGCCGAACAAATAACGGCACTTCTGCTGCATCAAGATATTGCCATGGCTCGTGGCATTGTCAGCTTAACAGAGGGACGCGCTAACGTGCTGCTGACAAATTTTACCAACGAACGCCGGCACAGAAGCAAAGGCACCGCGGTAGTATACCTTGACGAGATCTACAACGTTCAACGCTGTTTGGCTGCTGAAGAGGAAGCAATGGTTGGTACGGCACAACCTGTACCCGTTGTCGACGTTGGTACATGTTTACCGCCTAAAGATAGACAAAAGATTCCGAGCAGAAAACAGCGCTAAACAGCAGCACGAAGAAAGGGACACAGACGACAGCGCTGACTGACAACCAAGTGTCTTTATTCTTGCACTCAGCACATCTATACTCTACCGCTATCTCAAAGCGCAAAATCAACAGTAAATTCAGGATGCGCAGGGGCAATAAATTTCAATCAATGAGATAGGAAGGCTGTCTCCTCAGGAAGGAGAGAAATGTGTCCCTCTCTTCTTCCTGTTGTTTCGCGCTGTTTTCTTCTCGTAATCATGAAGCAACCAGCCCAAATGCGCACTCTTCTATAGACAAAAGCTTCTCGAACTGCTTGACAAACTTAAGCATTGTTTCTCCTCCACGTCTCGAGTTGGCCAAACACCGCTGACTAACACCGCATAATCACGGAGGAGACTGCAAGACCCATTCGACAAAATCCGTACCGTACGCGTGGCTCAGAAAGAACGCGAGGCAATACAACAGCAAGTCTGGAAAATGTTACAGGTTGATCTCATCCAGTCGTCAAAAAAGTTCTTGGGCTGCGCCGGTGTGCTCGTAAAAAAGAAGGTTGGTAGCTTGCGGACCGCAAGCTAAACCGTGTTACAAAGAAAGACGTTTATCCGCTGCCACGCATAGATGATCCCCTCGACAGGCTACGGCATGCGCGTTTCTTCTCATCGATGGATCTAAAAAAGCGGGTACTGGCAAATCGAAGTCGATGAGCGTGATCGAGAGAAGACTGCTTTTGTGACGCCAGATGGGCTGTAGGAATTCAAGGTTCTCCCCTTCGGTTTGTGCTCAGCTCCCGCAACGTTTCAGCGACTAATGGATACCGTCCTGTCCGGTCTAACATGGAAGACTTGCTTGGTATACTTGAATGACGTAATTGTTTTTCGGCCACATTCGAGGAACATCTTAAGCGGCTCCTCTCCTTTCTTCCAAGCCATACGGTCCATCGGACTCACTTTGAAAGCAGCGAAATGACACTTTGATTTTGAAATACTTCAGTTCTTGGGTCATGTGGTCAGTCATCACGGTGTTAGACCTGAGGACCTATAACGTAAAACTATTCCAATATGCTTTTATTCCAAACTCCTGACGTCAAATTTGCGCAGCCACCGACGTAAGCTTCGGGCGATGACCCGCAGGGTTGCCTCAACAGCCCAATCAAATGCTCTCTTAGTTTATAGGAGGTCACTTTTCTTTGCTTTCAAAACGAATAAAATTGCCTACATTGAGTGGTTTTTCGTTGGTAATTGGCTGCCAGGAGGCGAGGAGCACGCTCAAGTGGAGAGGGTTTCGATGGGGCCGAGCCAGCGCACTGAAAATACATAATCGGATGAAAAGGGTGGTGCCGGCGCCTGCGATTGGTCCGCTTTCGCTTACTTAGCTTGCGGTGGCTGGCCGAAAATCGCGGCCGCGTGCAACGGAAGGTTAAGAATGCCGCTAAAGCGGTTCCTCAGCCAGGAAGAGTTGGCAGGGCGAGGTCGCAAACGTGTCGAAAGTGCTCGAAAACGTTACACGGCCACGCAGAAAGTTTTTTATGCGCAAATAAACCCATGCTCTCCGGCTGGTGCGAGTAGCCAGCTTGTGTCTGAGCGATCGGTGGCAGCCACCTTTTATTCCTTTGGGAACGGGGCAACCCTGCGGCTGTTCAAAAAAAAAAAAAATCTGTTTATTCGGCATATAAATGCCGAACAAAAATGAGTTTTCGCGGTTTCGTGACGTCGCATGACAGGCAGGTGAAGCGGGCGCAGCCCGAAAGCTTTTGACCTATAGCCGAGGGCTAATGGCGAAAAGGCGTAGAATGAGAAATAACCCTTTTTTCTTTTCTTCGGTCCAATCATGCATAATCCGTGTGTACACGTCTTATCAGATGGGGAGCTATCGCGGTGTTCGTGACGTCACGCGACAGGCAGGCGAAGGGGGGGTGGTCCAAAAAAGCTTTTGACCAATCGCAAAGGGCTGATCGCAGAATTGGAATAGAAAAGTTTGGAGTAGCTTTACGTTACAGCGCCCATGATCCCGATAGAATTTCTGCCGTCACGAAGTTTGCAAGGCCCAAGGACAGGAAGGCCGTGCGACGCTTCTTGGGCCTCTGCGCCTATTACCAGCGTTTTATCAAGGGTTTGGGTGCATTGCCTCTCCGCTCACCAGTCTCACAAGAGAAGGTGTCGCATTTATATGGGGAGAGGAGCAGAAAGCGATATACACCGAGTTAAGGCAGGGCCTACAAGCCCTGCCTGTACTCGCTCACTTCCATGACGATGCAACTACATCAATCGGCACAGATGCCAGCAACGTGGGCCTAGGAGGCATGCTCGTTCAGTGGCAAGACGGCACCGAGCGAGTCGTTGCTTACGCAAGCAGAACCCTGTCACGTTGTGATGTGTGGTGCGCGACTTGGTGCGGTGATCGGGACAGTCAGGAGCAGACGACACTGAGTGCACGCGCGCCGAGGCGGATTCCATGCTGGAAGAAGGAAAACAATGACGCCGAAAAGCGTCCGGCACGAGAACGCGCGGCACATGAAAAACAACAAAAAGAAGAAAAGCAACAATTAGAAAAGACCACGGGGCGTCAGGCAGCCAATCCGAGAATGCCAAATCGGCCAGATCAGAAGAAAAATTGGAGGACGCTTAAGCTTCGCCTTCAAGAGTGGAACGCGACAGCGTTCCCGTCGACCCGCCAAGGGGTGTAAGACAATGGGCTACGGCGCAGCGACTACGCGCCCCGCATCGGACGCGGTGAGCGTCGAGCAAGCAGCGTTCGGCGCGGCAACGAAATGTGCGCCTGAGCAAGCGACGCACGCCTGAGCCTAAAAACAGCTCGTTTCTAAGGCAACACCGCATTCACTAGAGGCGCTTTTGTACCGCTTTGAAGCATCGAACTCGTGGCTGAGTGGTAGCGTCTCCGTCTCACACTCCGGAGACCCTGATTCGATTCCCACCCAGCCCATCTTGCAAGTTGTTTTTTATTCATGAAGTGCCTGCTGGGATTTATCGCTCACGGCCAACGCCGCCGACACCGACGCCGACGACACCGGCTTTTCTGCGACACGAGCTCCTTAACGCTGTTAACACGAGCTTAACACGAGCTCCTTCGCGTTAAAAGCGTGGTGCGCTAGGAGGACACGCGAGGACACGCAGAGGAGACGCAGGGGAGACGCCAGGAGAGTCCCAGGAAGCGACGGCAGGAGGAGGTCAACCACCGGAGCGGGCGTTGAAGACGGGCCGTCGGGTTCCGGACCCGAGCCACCAGGACCTCACCCGACCGGGGCCTCCTGCCAACCTGTTCCTGTGCGTCGCCCGTCTACCTGAGCGGGCCGCCAGCTCCTCAAGGCCGGTGAGCTTCTGCGCCCGTGGGCGAGACGAGAACAGTCGGGCTTCGGGCCCGAGATTCTACGCCAGCTGCCCGGCCAGAACGCCACCCCCGTCTGTCGTGCCGCCTGCTGCCCGAGGCCGGCGTTCGAGCTTCTGCGCCCGTGGGCAAGACGAGAACAGTCGGGCTTCGGGCCCGAGTTCTACGCCAGCTGCCCGGCCAGAACGCCGACGCCGTCTACTCGCGCCACCAAGCCGCCTGCTTTTCCTCGCCTGCCAGAGCTGGCGCGCTCCGGTCGGTCAGCTTACACCGCGACCTATGGTGAGACCGGCGCCACTCCTTTCGCCAGCTTGTCGCCGCGTCGCCGCGTCGAGACTGTGACGCGTCCCTGCCCTCGTGGCAAGCCCGGACTCGCGCACTCGTTAACCTCATGCAAGCCCTATGTGTGTTCCTTGCCGCAATGTCTGCTTGAGTGTTTATTTTAGGCATGCTTTCTATTTCCTTCTATTTACTTTATGCCTCCTTTTAGTTTGATTAAAGTTTTTGTGTGTGTGTTCAAACCAACGACTTTGTCCTCAATTGGGTTCTCGGAGGCTCCGCCTAAGAGAACCGTTAAAACATTTGAGTACACGAACCTTTGTCCCATATTAGTGTCATCACACACGTGCAGAGTCCAACTATTCCACTACAGAGAAGGAATGCCTGGATGTAGTATGGGTAGTCCTTAAGTTTCGCCCGTACTTATACGACCGCTTCTTCCAAATAGTGAGCGACCATCACTCGCTTTGTTGGTTGACAAGCATGTAAGACCCCTCTGGCCGTTGGGCACGCTAGAGCCTACTACTCCAAAAGTACGACATGACAGTGGTCCATAAATCTGGGCAGCAGCACTTGGATGCTGACTGCTTCTCAAGATCACCAATTGAATCACAAGGCACTGATGATGATGAATACGCAGGCCTCTTAGCAGTTCTTGATGCTACCACCATCTCTTGTAAACAACAAGAGGATCAAGAGCTCCATTCACTCATTGATATTTTGGAAGGCCGACCTACAAATGTGCCTGAAGTGTTTTTAAAGGGACTATCATTGTTCTACTTGTGCAACGGCATCCTCTATAAGAATAACTATTCTTGGACAGGGCACAGCTACCTGTTAGTCGTCCCAGGGTGTAAGAGCCCGGTGGGTTTAGTGGGTGGTACTTTGCGTCGCTGACAGCCAAGACAAGTTCTGACGTAACACATCATCTCTGCTGCATGCTTTGGCCAGTAGTATTTGCTTCTTAATTCGTGCCAATGTCCGTGTGCATCCGAGGTGGCCCGAGGTGGCCTGAGGTGGCCTGAGGTGGCTTCGTCGTGGCATGCCTGCAGGATTTCTGTAGAAGGTCAAGACATGGTGTAATCGAGAGGCGTGATATGATATGTGAAGTCGGTCACGTGGCGCAAGATACTGTACGGCCAAGAGTAAGGCGAAATCAACTTTTCGCAAAGACCCACTCGCCATGACGGTGTCCGAAGAAGGACCATATCTCCAGGGCTGAATTGGACATTGTGGTGACAGGCATCATAGAAGCGTCGTTGTTTTTCCTGCAAAGCGGTAAGTCGCAGGCGGGCAATCTGAAGCTCCTCTACAGCTCTGAAGATGGCGTCATGGGCGTATTCTGACGACGTGTCAAGAATGGCATGAAGGAGCGTGTCAAATGGCAGCGCAAAGTTTCATCTGTACAGGAGATTGAAACGGAGAAAAACCAGCTGAGTCATGTCGGGAGGAATTATCGGCAAATTTTACGAAGGGCAGAACGGCGTTCCAGTCATGATGGTTGGCAGAAACATACAAAGCAAGCATGTCTTTGATAGTTCTATTAAGACGCTCTGTGAGGCTGTTGGTCTGAGTGCAGTACGCCGTTGTCAACTTGTGCTTTGTAGCGCAGGAGTGAAAGAAGCATTGGACAACCTTTGATATGAAATATCGGCCTCGGTCAGTGAGGAGCTCTCCAGGAGCGCCATGGTTAAGAATAACGTCTTTGAGGAGAAAGTCGGAGACGTCGGTTGTACAGCTGGCTGGGAGAGCCCTACTGATCGCCTAACGTGTGATGTAGTCGGTAGCGACTGTTATCTACCTATTTCCGCCTGTAGATAGCGGGAAAGGGCCAAGCAGGTCACGACTAATCGTAAGGAATGGTTCCGATGCTACGTCAAGGGGTTGAAGGCGACCAGGTGGGAGTACTGCTGGTTTCTTGTGGCGCAGGCATTGTTCACAGGAAGCGACGTATTGGCAGACAGGACGGTAAATAACTGGCCAAAAGAAGCGATGCCTAACACGGTCATACATCCTAGAGACTCCGAGGTGACCTGCGGTAGGGACATCGTGTAGCTGTGCGAGGACAGGTTGAGGCATATGTGTGGGAATAACCAAGAGCAGTTCAGGACCGTCAGGGTGCATGTTGCAACAGTACAGGATTCCATTCTGCGGCAGAAACAAACGCAGAGAAGGGGAACGTGTTCTCAGAAGTCAGCCGGAGAATGACGTCTCGCCAGTAGGGGTCATGGCGTTGCTCACTTCCGATGTTCTAAAGCGCAGTAAGCGACAGCACGCAGGTATGCTCGCAGCTGTCGGCAAATTCCGGTGGGTATACTGGATGGCGTGACAAGCAATCGGCGTCTTCATGCAATCGGCTGCTCTTATGCACAACTGTGTGTGAGTACTCCTAGAGTCGTAGAGCCCACCGACCGAGACGTCCAGTAGGATCCTTTAGGGATGGAAGCCAGCATAAGGCATGATGGTCGGTGATAACTGTGAATGGCCAGCCGTACAAGCAGGGGTGAAATTTACCCACTGCACAAATGAGGGCAAGACACTCGCGTTCAGTAATGGAGTAATTGCGCTTTGCTTACAACAACAGAGGACGGCTAGGTTACGCACCAACACGGTCACAACCTTGGTGGCGTTGAGCCAAAACAGCGCCAATTCCATGACCGTTGGCATTGAAGCGAACATCCCTTGCAGCGGCCAGATCAAAATGGGCGAGAACTGGTGGTGAAGTGGGGAGCCGCACGGTAAGCTCAGCGAAAACAGCAGCTTGTTCCGGACCCCAGACATTAGGTACCCTGCTCAATTTCGGACACTGTTCCGTTACTTATCCGAGTAGAAATTCTTGTCATCCTCTACTCTTTCTTGCCATGTCTTTCGTGGAAGGTTCGATTTTCACTGGTCTGAAACTCGTCGTACTGTTGTGACTATTGGTCGGTATATATGTTGTATTTCCGGCCTGGATCCATACGGCCGCTGGGCGACTGTGTTATCGTGGTTGTTGGTCTCCAGTTAATTGAACAAGGTTTGTATAAATGTTGTACTTGTGGCTGTGTGCACGTGTTGAGTTGTATTGTTTGCATCCCCCTGTAACGGCCTTACGGCTGACGGTATTCATAAATAAACAATAAATACATAGCCTCATATTTCTTGAGAAGTTCTGTGAGAGGAGGTCATGCGTTAGCGAAATTGTGTACCAACCGACGGAAGTATGAGCAGAGGCCCACAATTGAAGTAGTAGTTTAGCGCAAAAAAACCACAGACACAAGGAAGACAGACAAGGACAAGCGCTACTCACAACTGTTTAATGGAAGGAAGGATAGTACATATGCATATATATCCGCTTGTCACGCATGCGCCTACCAAGCAGAAGAGAAGCCAGTACATGCACATCAAAGGCGGTTGCGCAAGAAGTTAAATTCGGCATCCAGTAATGTGATCGAAGGCTCACTCACACATCTATTTCTATTCATCTTGATAAAGAAGGCCTCAAGTGCGAGCCTAGAAGACGCGTTGCCGCTCCTGCCAAGAATAGTTGTCGCAGAATATCGAGCGTCGCAACCACACGCGGTGACATGAGCCACCAAATGTGCGCCCTTATCCTCTTTTTTCTTTAGTTTTTGCGCATGTTCCCTTAAACGGTCATTCACACAACGCTCAGTTTGTCCAATGTAAAGCTGCCCACAAGGGTGCAAGGGAATTGCGTAAACAACCCCTCTGGAGCACTCAACAAAGGGCTTTTCATGCCTCGTGCGGCAGCCCCGCCTGCTCTTACAGCAAACTCGAGAACACAGCTTCGAAAGCTTGTTGGGCGCAGAGAAAACCAGAGGAATACCATGACGGTTAGCAACCTTTTTAAGGTTGTGTGACACCTTGTGTACATAAGGAATAACCTCTGGTCTTACCTTCGGTCGTTCGACCTCTGCGCTTGCCCTTCGTGCTCCAAGCTTAACTTTTTGCAGAAGAGACTCTACTATAGCATTAACGACCGTCAAAGGGAAACCAGCTGCCAAAAGGCGTCCAACTTGGTTCGTAAAACTAGACCGCATTTGGTGTGCGCACGATTTCCGCAAAGCCGATTCCAAGCAAAGACTACCAACTGCTCGCTTCACCACTTTAGAGTGTGCGGGATCGTACGGCAGCAATTGCTTCATGGCTCGCGGTTGATAGGACCAGCAGACATGGCCAACTTCAAAAGACAGTTTTAAATCTCTTGGTTTCCCTTTGACGGTCGTCAATGCTATAGTAGAGTCTCTTCTGCAAAAAGTTAAGCTTGGAGCACGAAGGGCAAGCGCAGAGGTCGAACGACCGAAGGTAAGACCAGAGGTTATTCCTTATGTACACAAGGTGTCACACAACCTTAAAAAGGTTGCTAACCGTCATGGTATTCCTCTGGTTTTCTCTGCGCCCAACAAGCTTTCGAAGCTGTGTTCTCGAGTTTGCTGTAAGAGCAGGCGGGGCTGCCGCACGAGGCATGAAAAGCCCTTTGTTGAGTGCTCCAGAGGGGTTGTTTACGCAATTCCCTTGCACCCTTGTGGGCAGCTTTACATTGGACAAACTGAGCGTTGTGTGAATGACCGTTTAAGGGAACATGCGCAAAAACTAAAGAAAAAAGAGGATAAGGGCGCACATTTGGTGGCTCATGTCACCGCGTGTGGTTGCGACGCTCGATTTTCTGCGACAACTATTCTTGGCAGGAGCGGCAACGCGTCTTCTAGGCTCGCACTTGAGGCCTTCTTTATCAAGATGAATAGAAATAGATGTGTGAGTGAGCCTTCGATCACATTACTGGATGCCGAATTTAACTTCTTGCGCAACCGCCTTTGATGTGCATGTACTGGCTTCTCTTCTGCTTGGTAGGCGCATGCGTGACAAGCGGATATATATGCATATGTACTATCCTTCCTTCCATTAAACAGTTGTGAGTAGCGCTTGTCCTTGTCTGTCTTCCTTGTGTATGTGGTTTTTTTGCGCTAAACTACTACTTCAACTATGGACGACCAACTAGCCCAACAGTCAACTCTTCTAGAATTCATTTCTCGTACACTGGGCAACTCCTTTTCTGTGTATCCTCTGCAATCCTCTGTCACCGAAGTTCTTGTTTCCCACATCGCCGAAGCCACATGCCGGGCCAGGTTTTACGCCTTCTGTGTCCGGAAAGGGATATACCCTCGAGATGTTTGTGCTCTGTTTGGTTTGGTGAAGCCGTCCTGGGGACACCTCAAGAGGCTTTGCAAACTATTGAAGTCTGAGCTCTGGCGCCAAGTCCGACTTCTGCAAGACTGGCTGCGCGTGTTGTGCCACTACGGTAATCCGGAATGGCTAGCGAGCAGGAAGCTGCGTGAGTTTAGAAAACTTGCGGCTCATATCACGGAGACAAGGTGGAGGACTATGCTGAGCTTCCTTCTGAGGTCATCGACCGCCAATCGTGCACAGGGAAAACCGGTGGTCGTTTTAGACCAAGTTTCACTCCCCGAGGACGTTTCCAGGCTACTGGAAAAAGGTCCGAAGTATGCCGTTCCTCCCTCCGTCCGGCCACATGACCTGGTAGGTCTCAACCGAGACGTCTCTGCAAGGTGCAGCCAAGAGGACCATGACCAGTGTCTGAAGGAGGGACTTTACTCTATCTCAAGGTGTTCAAGCAGGGCTTCAGACGTTCAAACTAAAAAGGGCTTAGAAGGTGTCGTAAAGTATTTCAAGCAAAATGAGCTTATGCTGTTGCAGTCAGATAAGGAAGGAGGGTTTGTTGTGTTGCCAAAAGGTCGGTTTGACGAAAGAGCGCAGGCAGCGGTGAATAAGAATTTCGTTCCCATTAGTAAGAGTGCAGTTAGAGTCAAGTCGAAATTCATCGAGTTCTGCAGAAGTTTGAACTTGACCACCCTTGCTAAAGGTATCAAGAATAGCAAAGAAAGCTGTTTGACCGTGTTCTTTACCGCGAAAACGCACAAGCCCGATATTCCTTTCAGAACTATCGTTAGCGAGCGCGGGGCGTGGCAGCATTGCGTGAGCCTTTTTCTTTTGAATAAGCTTAAGACGCTACAAGTGGATGACCCTTTCCGTGTTAAAAGTTCTTCGGAGGTCGCGCAATTTGTTAAGTGTAATGACGGCATTAAGTATGGTTTTTCCGTTGACGTAGAAGATCTATTCTACTCAATTCCTCAGGACAAGCTTCTCGTTTTCTTAAGGGAATGTATTGAATACAACGACGTGGTCGACTTCCAGAACTCGGCGGGCCTTTCAGTGGACAGTTTTTTAACATTGCTCGAGTTTTATTTAAGTGTGACTTTTATACTTTACAACGAGCAGCCATATCTGCAACGCCGGGGATTGTGTATTGGGTCTTGTGTTGCTCCTATTTTGTGCGACATTTTTTGTCTTTTGTTGATAGGTCTTTAGAGCAGGTTTTTAATGGGGGGCAGGTTTTAAAAGTCTTTAGGTATGTTGATGATTTTTTAGTGCTTTTAAACAATAAGGGTGACTTTACATCCCTTGCTTTTATTTTAGAAGCTTTTAACAACCAAGGCCAAGGGCTTGTGTTTACCCATGAACTTCCTGACGACACAGGCCTACAGTTCTTAGATTTAAAACTGTCTTTTGAAGTTGGCCATGTCTGCTGGTCCTATCAACCGCGAGCCATGAAGCAATTGCTGCCGTACGATTCCGCACACTCTAAAGTGGTGAAGCGAGCAGTTGGTAGTCTTTGCTTGGAATCGGCTTTGCGGAAATCGTGCGCACACCAAATGCGGTCTAGTTTTACGAACCAAGTTGGACGCCTTTTGGCAGCTGGTTTCCCTTTGACGGTCGTCAATGCTATAGTAGAGTCTCTTCTGCAAAAAGTTAAGCTTGGAGCACGAAGGGCAAGCGCAGAGGTCGAACGACCGAAGGTAAGACCAGAGGTTATTCCTTATGTACACAAGGTGTCACACAACCTTAAAAAGGTTGCTAACCGTCATGGTATTCCTCTGGTTTTCTCTGCGCCCAACAAGCTTTCGAAGCTGTGTTCTCGAGTTTGCTGTAAGAGCAGGCGGGGCTGCCGCACGAGGCATGAAAAGCCCTTTGTTGAGTGCTCCAGAGGGGTTGTTTACGCAATTCCCTTGCACCCTTGTGGGCAGCTTTACATTGGACAAACTGAGCGTTGTGTGAATGACCGTTTAAGGGAACATGCGCAAAAACTAAAGAAAAAAGAGGATAAGGGCGCACATTTGGTGGCTCATGTCACCGCGTGTGGTTGCGACGCTCGATTTTCTGCGACAACTATTCTTGGCAGGAGCGGCAACGCGTCTTCTAGGCTCGCACTTGAGGCCTTCTTTATCAAGATGAATAGAAATAGATGTGTGAGTGAGCCTTCGATCACATTACTGGATGCCGAATTTAACTTCTTGCGCAACCGCCTTTGATGTGCATGTACTGGCTTCTCTTCTGCTTGGTAGGCGCATGCGTGACAAGCGGATATATATGCATATGTACTATCCTTCCTTCCATTAAACAGTTGTGAGTAGCGCTTGTCCTTGTCTGTCTTCCTTGTGTCTGTGGTTTTTTTGCGCTAAACTACTACTTCAACTATGGACGACCAACTAGCCCAACAGTCAACTCTTCTAGGCCCACAAAGCTTGGAACGTCGTTGCCACAAGTCGGCACGGAAAAATTCTTGACGGCGCTAACTTTCTCGGGATTGGGACGGACGCCGGAAGAATCGACAATGTGTTCGAGTACAATAAGTTGCTGGCGGCCCAAGCGGCATTTTGATTAATTCAGATGAAGCCCAGCTTTGGGGAAAACAAAGAATTGTCGAAAGGTGATCGAGGTGCGTGGCAAAAGTTGTTGAAACTACAATCATGTCATCCAGGTAGCACAGGCAGATTGACCACTTAAAACCGTGAAGGAGAGCGTCCATCACACCTTCAAATGTAGCCGGGGCATTACATAACCCGAACGTCATCACATTAAATAGATAGAGGCTATCAGGTGTAATAAAAGCGGTCTTGTCACGGTCCATGTCGTCAACTGCAATCTGCCAGTGCCCGGAGGGAAAGTCTATCGAAGAAAAATACTATGCATCTTATAAACAATCGACGGCGTCACCTATCCACTGCTGCGGATACACGTCTTTTTTGTGATTCTGTAGAGATGGCGATAGTCGACACAGAAGCGCCAGCTGTCATCCTTCATTGTGACGAGCACTAATGGGGAAGTCCAAGGGCTGCAAGAAGGCTCAATGATATCTCGGGCAAGCACCTTGTCCTTCTGTATCAGTTTGGCGCTCACTAGGGGAGACGTGGTAGGGCCGTGGGTGAATCGGGCTGGCGTCGCCGATGTGTATCCGATGTTTCACAACGGATGTTGGACCCAATGGCCAGTAATCGAGATTGAAAATGTCCCGGCACGAGGCGAGAAGGCAACGAAGTGCGTTCACATGGGGTGTCGGAAGGTCAGGAGCGATCATTGGTGTGAAAGTTTCTAATACTCGGATTGTAGGGTCCGCACCAACAGAGGTAGGCGACGCAGTTTCACTGGTTAGGGCAGAAATATGGTAGTCGCAAGCCGGGTCCATGGTTCTGAAGATATTCCCTGAGGTAACCTTTGAGTGCAGAGGCCGAGTTCACCACAGGAAGACAGGTGGCATTGTATTTTATAAGGTCACCCGTGTGGAGAAATGCGACGTTCTGCGACAGGAGGACGGTGGCGTTGGGCGACAAGACGTAATCGTCGCCGACTACGGTGGATCGGGTAAAACGGAAACATTGGTCACGGCTCGGTGAGGTAGGCGAACGTAATCGATGGAACATAGTCAACTTGGCATAGGATCAGGAGGGTCAACAGCGTGCAGCAGGGCGAGTTGGACAACACCCCCAGAGCAGTCAATAACGGCCCAATGTGATGACAGAAAATCAAGGCCGAAGATGATTTCATGTGGGCACTGCTCCAAGACGTAAAACAAGACAGGAGTATGGCGTCCGGCTACAGTGACACGGGCGGCAAGCCTCCCAGTGACAGTGGAGTTCCACCGTCGGCGTCGCGGACGAGAGCAAGCGGGGCAGGAGTTGAGACTTTCTTTAGGCACGTACGGTGGTTCGAGTTCATAACCGATATGTGTGCTTCTGTGCCAATCAATGCTATTATAGGTGTACCGTCCGCGTTGATCAGGTTGTGATGGCCAGACAATGTAAACAGAGGAATTTGGCAGGCTTACTTCTTGGAGCTGCGCCCGTTAGTTTTCCGAAAAGCGGCCGGATTAAGGAGGAGACGGAGAGTGACGAGGCAGAGGGGAGCGGGGAGGACGGGGGCATGGCGAAGGGGAACGGTTTGATGGTGCGGGCAGATGTTGGAACGGTGTTGTGAACCCAGAGATCGCAACGGAGCGCCAGGACCAGAGGAGCATTTTAGCATGCTCTCAGAACGGACTAGCTCGTGCCGTGCTTGCGCCGCGAGCACGTTCATCTGCCCAACTTTATCCTCCTAGTCATCTTTTTGCATTGCCGATCGAGAGCGCAGATTTTTAGCGTCCGCGCGTAGCGGCGTCGGTGAGCGTTACAGTGTCTTCTTCGATGTGTGTCGGCGGGTGGGGACTACCCGCCCGGCGCCTGGTATTTCGAAAGCTCGGCCAAGGTTGCGAGTTCCAAGAACTGCGACAATGGCGGGCAAAATGTCCAACGCGTCCACAGCAGAAGCAGATAGGCCTGTCACCAGAAGTGCGCCATTCCTCTGGGTTTGGATAAGAGGACGAGCGTACTGTTGCGACTCGGGGTTCGGAGACGTGGGATGCACTTTGCTCGTGGATGAGTGAGTGAACGTGAGGCTGGGCCCGATATTCAGGACGTTAGACAAACACTTATATATTTAGATATGTACAAGAAAATGCAAAGTAATACAGAAAAGTTCATAAAGTTGTAGCCGCCAATTACTCCCACCGTGCGCTGCTCCTTTTAAGTTCTGCGTGGTCATTGTTCAGTCACTTCCCCCAATCCGGTCTCAGGAGACCGATTACATCAGGTCCCGCCAATCTGGAGGTCGGTTGCCCTTTTCCTCCGAAGGGAGCTCTACCGGAAATGCACGCACATCACTGGGCACAAACTGGGAAAGGGGGATCGCACACTGACTCTGTTTGTCCATTGTGTCCGATCGTACACTGTCTCCGTCCCCGGCGTGGTCATGCCAGTGTGGGCGGCTGACAGGTGATGGCCGTGTCATTGCACTGACTGCGTCTCCGTTTCGTACATGCCAATTTGTGTGGCTGACAAGTGATGGCCATATCATTGCACTGACCGCGTCTCCGGCTCGGACATGCGAAATTGTGCGGTTGACAAGGGATGGCCGAATCACTGCACTGACTGCTCCTACGGCGTGGACATGCCAATTTGTGCGGCTGACAAGTGATGTCCGTATCATTCAACTGACCGCGTCTCCAGCTTGCACATGCCAATTTGTGCGGCTGACAAGTGATGGCCATATCATTGCACTGACCGCGTATCCAGCTTGCACATGCCAATTTGTGCGGCTGACAAGTGATGGCCGTGTCATTGCACTGACCGCGTCTCCGTTTCGTACATGCCAATTTGTACGGCTTACAAGTGATGGCCGTATCATTACACTGACCGCGTCTCCCGCTTGGACATGCCAATTTGTGCGGCTGACAAGTGATGTCCGTATCATTCCACTGACCGCGTATGCAGCTTGGACATGCCAATTTGTGCGGCTGACAAGTGATGGCCGTATCATTGCAGTGACCGCGTATCCAGCTTGGACATGAAAATTTGTGCGGCTTACAAGTGATGGCCGTATCATTTCACTAACCCCGTCTCCCGCTTGGACATGCCAATTTGTGCGGCTGACAAGTGATGGCCATATCATTCCACTGACCGCGTCTCCGTCATGGACACGCCAATTTGTGCGGCTTACAAGGGATGGCCGTATCATTACACTGACCGCGTCTCCCGCTTGGACATGCCAATTTGTGCGGTTGACAAGTGATGGCCGCATCATTGCACTGACCGCGTATCCAGCTTGTACATGCCAATTTGTGCGGCTGGCAGGTGATGGCCGTGTCATTGCACTGACCGCGTCTCCGTTTCGTACATGCCAATTTGTGTGGCTTACAAGTGATGGCCGTATCATTTCACTGACCGCGTCTCCCGCTTGGACATGCCAATTTGTGCGGCTGACAAGTGATGGCCGTATCATTCCACTGACCGCGTCTCCTTCACGGACATTCCAACTTGTGCGGCTGACAAGTGATGGCCGTATCATTGCACTGACCGCGTCTCCTGGTGGCGTAGCCAGAAATTTCGTTCGGGGAGGAGCTCTCATTGCAGCTCGGCCTCCTCCGCACAGAATTTGTCGAGGGATCAAATACATGAATAATAACTTCATTGCCATTGCGAAAGATGCTGCAAACGAATTATCGAACGCTATGCACTGCCAATACTAGTAAAATATGTATTTTTTATAAAAGAATACGCTCGTATATCCCAAAAATTGTGCCCGAAATAACTGACGTCAATGCTTCCACGTATTTTGTCAATTTAATAAGTAATGAAAATGTCACATGAGCTTTAGAAATATATCCGTTCTTATACAGTAAAGCAGTGCATGCTGCTGATAATTGACAGTAACTTTATTGATGTGACCTGAGGATCATGATTCGGCTCTCCAGTCAAATTGGTGGCTCCGCCCAGGACGCGACAGGGAGGTGGTGACTTTCTGTGATGTCGCGGGCCCTCTGGATGGCCTGTAGTTGGTGTGTGAATTCCGAGCTCTTCAGCAAGGCATTTAACTTGAACTTGCATTGAAGTTCGGAGCCCACGTTGTACGGGCCCAGCCAAAGCACGGGGTCGAAGGAGCAGCATGCGTGATCGCCTTTGGAGCATGACTACGGGAAGTTGGGGTCTATCCAACTAAAGCGCTCTGGGAGGGACGTACCATCTCGTCTGTAAGAACCTGAAAGTAATGGCCTGAGCCCTGATCAGCTTCGGGCTAGGGGGAGGGAATTTCCTTTTGCTTTGTCTGTAATGCGACGTACTTTCGTCATATGTGGTAAGAGGATCTTTGGAGGGACAATCCTGCGGGAGAACCGGACCGCTAGCTCGGGCACGGTTCGTGAATTCACGCGCCAGGCAGCTGGCCTGCTCGCCAGGGTTGCAAGCCGCTTGGTTAGTTATATCGTTCACGTAGGCCTGATACGAAAAAGTCAGATGCCATCAAATGAACAAGTTGAGGACAAAAATTTTAATAAAACTTTGTCATACAATAACATAGTTTACATTTTTATGCATATGCAACGGCCAAGGAAAAATCTCAGTGACGCTGTCTTTTGTTCCAATCTACCGCGCAGAAGGAGCTGTCACCGGTTGTGTATTGTGAGAAATTGCACCAAAATTATAGTCTCAACAAAGAGCATATATAAAAAGCTGCAGTTCTGCAAAATATACGATGGAGAGGCAAATGAAAGTTAGTCAATGCGAATATATGACAAACGGGGTACTTTATTTAAATGTTGCCTTCATGAGCATTTAGATATTTGTCCCATTGACTAACGAGTCACGTGATTCCTGTCTCATAAAATTCCTTGTGTTGCTGCTTCAAAAAGTCTGTAACTGACTATTTCACGTCATCGTCCGACAAATCAGGTTCCCTTGAGCAGTTTTTTCAATTGCTCCAAAATGTGGAAGCCCCAAGGCGACAAGTCTGAGCTGCATGGCGGATGTTGCAGCATTTCCCACTTGAACTTTGCCAGTTTTGTGTTAACCCCATCAGCGACGTGGGGACGGGCATTGTCGGGGATCAAGATGAGCCCATTCGTCAATTTTCCGTGTCGTTTGTTTTTGATTGCGACACCTAACCGATCCGGCGTTTCACAATATCACAAATGATTGATAGCCTCTCCAGGTTTAGCAAATTCTATCATTAATCGCCCCTGACGATCGAACAAAAAAAGTCAACCACACCTTTCCGGTGGAAATGACGGCATTTGCTTTCTTTGGGGGTGGCGAATTCGAATGTTTCCAATGTAAGGTTTGCCGTAGTATTCCAGGCTCGTAGTAGTAGCGCCATGATTCATCTCCGGTCACACTTGCAGACAAGAAGTCGTCATCTCTCATTGTGATACTGGATCAAATGAGTCAAGGCAACGCCAAACCTCTCCGTTTTCTGGCGATGGTTCAAAATCTTGGGCATCCATTGCGCACACAAGAGCCTATACCCGAGATGTTCATGAATTATGTTGTGACCCGAACCGTGACTCATGTTCACACGCTGTGCCAGTTCATCTATGCTTATCCCCCTCCTTGTTAATCAGCTCATCAACCTTTGGAATTGTGTTGGGAGTGATTGCACGGTGGCTTTGGCCTTGTCTTCGATCGTATTTGCAACTTTAACCTCCTTTTTTTGAACCATTTGCTCCAACGCTTCAGAGTGACCAATGAAATGCAATGTTCAACGCACACAGCAGTCATACGGTGACTAATTTCTTTTTGGAAAACACATTCAACTGTCAAAAACCTCACGACAACACGCTTTTCAATTTTTGGAGCATCGATTATGTCGCGTAACTATATTCAACCAAGTGTATGAGAACATTAAGGAACATTTATCCTCGTACCTGTGCCTCAGTTTTGTAATTGAGAGATGCCTGTGTGCTACGCGCATGCCTCGCGGATAATGAACCGAACCATTATTGCGCAGAGTGGTTTGGCTCACTTCCCTTTGACTCGCACTCGCACATTAAAAATGCGAAGATACAATAGAATATACAAATGCGAAGATGCAGCTTGATAAAAAGCAAAAGAGTGTTACTGGAAACGAAGTTCACTGCACCTATACACAAGACCACTCAACAAGAAAATTGAATATACGTATAAGTCTCTAATAAATCTAGGTATCAAGAAAAAGTCAGTATATATAATGCGTCAAACAAGGCAAATAAACATGTTGGAAATCACAGATTCACAGAATACACAATACTAAAGCCTGCCCCCCTCCACTCCCCTTGATAATCGCGCGCGACGGGAAGCGGCATACTTCCTCCCCACTATTCTGAGCCACCATCGTCGGCTCACCCATGCCACTCCCCCCTGCCCCCCTGCGGGTAGCGAGAACAAGAAAATTGAAGAGGCTCAGTGTATCCTCGCTAATAAAAGTTAAAGGAGAAAGATAAATAAGAAAGTAGTTGCCCTCTGCTGGCTTTATTGTCTTTACAATGATCTTTTGGCGCAGGTGAAAAAAATGATATTATTTTCTGACCTGACGGCACAAATGAACCACCACATAGCTTCGTCTCATCAGAATTCACTGGGTGCTTTGTCAACTTGTTTGATAGTGTGTTGATTTGCCTTGTCTCATTGTATGGCCGATGTACCACTTTATAAAAGTCAATGTACCTTTGGCGATAAATGTTTATAACAACATTAAACCCATAAAGTTTCGTAATTGAAATCCATGCGCGCCGTAGATTCCGCGTCCTCCGCGATATGCCACGACGAGCCCGCTCGCCGTCGAAACGCCCTGGAAACTTTGAGCTTGGATAGGGCTCCTTGCATTATGTGACTCCCGGTGCATGGGCGCGTTGCCACGGAATCCAACCAGAGTTCACAGTGATCGCGCCGAAATGTCTTTTAGAGCCTGAAAATACATTCTAGGCAAAATGCAGAATGACTTCCGGCGATGGCAGTTGTTTTACTCGGCGGTGCATGACAGTGCGAAAACACTTCGGGCGGGGGGGGGGGGGGGGGGAGGGTAGGTTGAAGCCCCATAAGCCCCCTGGCTACGCCCCTGGCGTTTCCGGCTTGGACATGCCAATTTGTGCGGCTGACAAGTGATGGCCGTATTATTGCACTGACCGCGTCTCCGGCTTGGACATGCCATTTTGTGCAGCTGACAGGTGACGGCCATATCCATGCTAATTGCTCAAACCTCTGCTGAACGAGTGCTCCTGCGGTGGTTTTGAGAACCATTTTGACGAGGTGGTCGGCCCGTTCCCCATAATCGCGCGAGCCATGACAGGAGGGTGTCGCGGGGTGAACAGCCGATCACAATAGTACCATCTTCGTGGTGGATCGGGTACGTCCGGTGAGCGGTAGTCAAGTCTGTTGACTGGGCAAAGTTACTGTAGCCCGACGTTGGCCAATTCCTGCCGTGCAACAGCCTGGGTCAAGGCTATTGTTGCGTGGGAATCGTCTTGGGCGGGAACCTGGGGAAGAACTGGAAAGGCAGCTTTAATCTTCCGGCGGTCGATGCGCACAATACTGTCGGGTGCAGGTGGCACGGGTGGGAGACGGAGGTCCTCGCAGGTAGATGTTGCAGTCGTGTTAGAAAGGCGAGAAAAGTGGGGGGCAATGCGACGGCTTTCGGCTTCTTCGAAGCGGTGGCATTCAGCAATGATGTCCTGCGCTGTCGAAGGTTTCTTGAAGACGAGGAGAGTAAGCGCGTCGTCCGCGATTTCGTTGGGATATGAGTGACCTTTTCAACTTCCGCCATCTTCTCGTCAACCTTGTGACAAAGCGCAAGCACATCCTGAATGTAGGTCACTCAGTGCAAGTGTAAACTCGGCACGCAAGGTCTTTCTGCGCGGCACGCCGGCGGCCAACAGGCTTGCCAGACAAATCAGTGAGGTTCTCTTTGCACAAGTTTCAGCTGGTTAGTTCCTCTTCATGGGTCTCAAGCCAGGCGCGTGTCCTTCCCAGAAGGTAAAAGATCAGGTTAGAGATCATGACGGTCTGGTCCCAGTAATTGTTTGCGCTCACCCGTCCGCAAAGTTGAAGCCAATCTTGAACATCGGGTATTGTCTGTTTCAATAAAGGTTCCTGCGTCGCGGGGTTGTGCCACGATGACGGTGGGCGCGGGTGGCGATGTGCTCGAAGCATTCAATTATGGAGTTTTACGCGCCAAAACAACGATCTGATTAAGAGGCACGCCGTAGTGCGGGACTCCGACAATTTGGACCACCTGGGGTTCTTTAACGTGCTCCTAAATAGAAGTACACCGGTATTTTCGCATTTCGTCCCCATTGAAATGCGGCCGCCGTGGCCGGGATTGGATCGCGGGACCTCGTGCTTAGCAGCTCAACGCCATATCCACTAAGCAACTGCGGCGGGTGCGCGAAACATTTACACCTTGCGCTAGCATTGCCGGTGTTGCCAAGGAGCGCCCGCTGCGTAAATCTGTCATGCGCCTTGGGAGAAGAGCCCGCAAACGCCACCAAAATGTTACGGGGTTTAAATATATTTATAGAGAGGTTTAAATATATTTATAGGGTATTTACAAAGCATTCACTGACAAACTGGGTTTAACCGCGTTCAACCATGGCAAAATGTTCTTTGTTCTACCACTGATGATTCTCCTTTTGCTAATTTATTTCATGCTCAAGCGTATGTTTTACGAGACCACTGTTAATACTGCCTTTTCAGTGTACCTTTCTGTCACTGTTTTTGTTGGAGCTGTTTACATGCATTTTTTGTTGTATCATCCTTATTGCGTTGGTTTCAGTTCCTTTGAGTCAATGCTGTTTCTATCGCTCGGTTCCTGCCCACCGTCGGACTGTCCTTCCCTTTTATTACCAATCTGCGCCTTTGTTTGCGGTCTCCTTTTTGGTTCTATCTATTTGCATCACATCGCATGAGTGCCCTTAGTGCTCATTCCTCTATATGGCTGCGCTGGCAGTGAATGTAAGTGATACCTAACGGTATGATAGTTATGGAAGTGTACGGGGGCCCTCTATTATACGTGCGTAATTAAGAAGCGCATATTTTCGTATGCTCTGTATTTCCTGACGAAGGCTGGGCAGCGGACAACACGTGGGAAGGAAATAAACGCTTCGCACATTCGTCCATTCATTTCGGATGCCTTCATATATACCACTGGATTCGAAGGAACATCAAAGGCGCTCACCGAAGCGTCAGGCGAGGCAGTAAGGCAAGTGCAGGACGGTACACGCAGCTCGGCTTCACTTCCTTAAAGGATGTGAGGAAAAACGGAGGGAAGGCGGGAGATGGAAATTCAAGACGATGAGCAAAACGAGAACAAGGTGAAAGCGCGAACGAAGATTTCGACTAGTGGACTTGTCGAAACGTTGGCTTCTGCTTTCACCTTGTTCTCGTTTTGCTCATCGTCTGAAAGGATGTGAGTGGCATGAAATTAGCGCTGAGCTACAATTTGCGTGTTTATTCTAATACAAGTTCGGTTAGCCATTACAGAAACATTGGTGGGCAACTGATAGACGCAACTTGGTGGGAAAGGCCGTTTTTTTTTTGCCACGATGGCGGAGGTTAATGAGCATGGGGGAATGTGGGTGGTGGCCGGTGCGTTGGCGTTTGCGTTTGCGGGCATGCGACGAGCACGATGCAGCGACCAGTAGAACATCTTGCGGGAAACGGAGACTGGCAATACGAGGAAGGTGAGAAGCAATAACTTGCTTTCGCCTTCGAGTAAGCAAGTGCATGTGAAGCGGCATGCGCTCTCCCTGCATTCTCGGTGAAGCACGATGTCACATTCTGGTCGGGGGCGCTATCGAGGCACGCTCATTGGCCTCCTTCACTGGCCTCCACTCGCGTTTCTCATATAACCCCTGTACTGGTTTGAGTCGTTAAGCCCAATCAATCCCGCTAGCCAGTCAAGTCTAATGAGCAGCAAAGTGAGTACTTGTCATACAGGTCGCTTCGATGCCCCGTTATTCCAGGGCAGGTGCACCTCAATCAGGGATGAAATAGGCAAACAACGTTATAGATATAAAGCTAGTGGCTTAACCCACGCAAGCGATACAGGTAGCTGAAGCTCGAAGGCTGTGCCACGAAAGCTCATCTTCTGTGATGATCGTCTCCCCACTCCCCCCCCCCCCCCCCCGCCCTTTTTTTTTTACGTCGCTGCCACCTTGATTCACAATAGGTGTCCCCAGACTGCACCGAGAGACACACAGTGTCGAGATGCTCCAATCCTTCACAGCACAGCCACACGCTTCCGTCGTTTGCAAGCGTACACTAAAATGATACCACCCTTAAAGGTGAACAAGTGTGTCAATCGGGATGTAAGGGTGTGAGTTATGAACCAATATGCGTTCTTGTTGACCTTTTAAGGGTGTAAATTATTGTACACTGTGGGGCACTTATCGTACCACGGCTGATAAACTTTTGGCAGCTCCGCCAGCGCGGCGCACCGTGGTCTTAGTTTATCTTCCCGCGATGAACTTCACGTAAATCACTGCGTGTGAGCAGAGATAGGGCTTTCGGTCCGCACCTGGTCGACGGTGTGTATGTACGTACTGCACAGGTGTCGGGTGTATGCTGCGCAAAAATTTATGAAGAACAAACGCCCTCAATGTTCACGAAGCTTGAAATTGTGTCTGTGGAAATGTGCATTGTTAACGCAGTGCTGGGTTAACCTAAAAGCACGCGCACACGAAAGCAGAACCTGAAGATTTTTTTTTTTTGCGGGGCCTTCGGCACGCAAGATTCTGGCATGACCGTAGTTACGAAGTAGTTGCGCGAAGTGTTGTAGCCTAAAAGCCACTGTTTCGTGGTAGCTTAACGTGTTTTTAAAGGGGCTGTGCCAGCGAAATGAAAGCCGAGTTGTTCACGCGGTTATAATACAGGAAAAAGTATTTACATATCTTCCAAACGGGGCTATGCCCCACAATGCTTGTAGAAATGTTGGCAGAGTCGCTATTCTGTAGGTTCAGCAACAGTGTTGTTCAAACAGGTTGTTTCTGTGCAATTTATTGAGTAATATTCTTAAAATATTTGTTAATATGAAATCGTGGCGGTGGCAACTCACGTTCGATTCAAGCGCGTAGAGAAAAAGTGCTGTGAACATGGTCGCACTGCAGATGAATGCGTAATCCAGGTCAGCGATGGCCTCGGTGAACGACAGGAAGAACAGGCTGAGTCCTTTGTGGCAAGTGAGAGACGAGAGATGCATACGATATACTGATGTCCTTTTCGAACTATTGGCTCGCAGAAATTATACAAGCTATGTAAGCTGTTACCTCGTACAAAGACAGTCAAACAAACATTCTACGAGCTTGACGATGGTTATCTGACTTTGATCCTGCTCAGTACTTAGCTACATACCAGTCGCAGGTATGACACGGTGCTGCTGAGCACGAGGTGGTGGGTTCGATGCCCGCCGAATGGAACACGCTGTTCCTTTAGGTTAGAGAACCCCACGTGGTCAAAACGAATGCCGATCCCTCCAATACGGCGTCCTACATGACCAACTGTGCAGTTACGTGACGCTAAGCGCAAGAATCTTTTTTTTTACTCAGTTTGACAATAATGGATTGCGAATTGATCAGCCTTACGTAGTTTCACTGTGCACGAACATAGGCTATATAAGTTTTTTTTTTCGCAACAAGACAGGGCTATATGGAACGATCTCGGCTACTATTTTAGTTATTTCGAGGACGTAGAGCGTTCAGAGAAAAATAAGGTATTAACGACATATGGCGTGCTTTCCATTGCGAGTCTCTCTTGTAGACGCCTTATTCTCGTAACTCGGCTACTGCGAACGGCATTTATAGCAAAGCATCTCTCAACCGATGGTGGCTTTTCTCGTGTAACTTTCGAGAGTTGATCCGCACTGTAGTGCAGCGTAAGCCTGCGGGTGACTTGAAACGACATGCATACGAGATGACGGGTCGAGCCGAAACTGTTGAGAAACCGAGTTCAATTACTGGTGAGAACCTTAAGCAATTTTGTGCGACAAGATAAACCTCCGTTGAGCGGGCGATCACCGCAGCAGTCGGCGAAGGGTCTTCTTAAGGCTTCAGTGGTTTTTGTGCACACATCTAGAGAAGTGATTTCTGTGAAGATTGCAGAATCGATCGGCCAAAGATTGAGTATTCCTTGCTCTTAGCTAGACAGCGCTTAGGTGGCGTATGCTTGCCAAGAGTTCTATAAGATGCGCTAAAGTGTTTTATTTTCATCGATGCTCCCATGTCAAACAGCTCGTGTACCGATGTTTGCTACGAGCAGGTTCGATCGACTCAGGGGCGCGCTTACCGGGCCTGACGATTTCGGCCACGTGCACGCCGAGGCGGCCGCACGCGTGGCCCAGCGTCGAGAAGACGGCCACGCCGCTGAACAGGCCGAGCAGCACCTCGGCCATGGCGACGCACGTCGCCAAGCTGCGCGAGGAGGAGGACTGCGTGGAGAACAGCGTTTCCGGTGCGCAAAGCGGCTGCTCCTTCTCGCCTCACTGACTGCGGCGTTTGCTTCGTCTTGGAATCGAGAGATTTACGCTCACTTCAGCAAAGGACACCACAGGTAGTTGGAAAAGCTGCCTATTTCGGCTACTGTCAGGGACCCGATTCTACACAGGTTGCAGGAACTGTGGGTCGCCGGCCTCACTAGTATTGTACAGTCGGTACGGTCATTTCTCGGCGCGTTTCCTTAACTCTTTTTTCCTTACAATGAAAACGGTGCCCTTTCTTGAAAGCATTAGTCAGCACCTTCTTTTAAATGGAATATAACCCGCCGTGGCTGCTCAGTGGCTATGGTGTTGGGCTGCTGAGCACAAGGTCGCGGTATCGAATCCCGGCCACGGCGGCCGCATTTCGATGGGGGCGAAATGCGAAAACACCTGTGTACTTAGATTTAGGTGCACGTTAAAGAACCCCAGGTGGTAGAAATTTCCAGAGCCCTCCACTACGGCGTGCTCATAATCAGAAAGTGGTTTAGGCAAGTAAAACCCCAAATTTAATTTTAAATGGAATATACATTATGCATGGCCACAAGAATGCTACACGTCAACAGAAAGCTAAAGAAATGTAATTTCTAATGATATAAACTTCTAAAATGGATGCTAGGAACTGATACTGTTACGTTGTAGTGACGTTGAAGAACACAGTAGGAAAACTGTGAATAACGAAACTGAAAGCATATTTAGCGCCAGCAAACAAGGACGCTTCAAGGATATGCTTTCAGTTTACCAACACGCCCAACAAATGGCAACGAAACTGACTTTATATTGGGCGAACCTGGGCCCACAAAGGCAAGTGACACTCGAAGCACAACGATAGCGGCGAGCGCAGTGTCGGCGATCCTTGAAATCTTGACCTGCGGATCAAGGCTTTTTATGCACGACTCGTCGAAGCTTCCAACGTAATTGCTGGTGCCCGTGTGCCTTCGAGAAAGTGCCACGCCATTCACGTCGTGCATACAAGAAATCAGGTTACAGAAGGTTCGGTGACAACAGACAGCGGATAGAACCATCGATAAAATTCGAGAAACTTCCGATACGTGCAGGCGCGTCCTGCGCGAAGCGATAACGTTTAACATTTGTTGGCCGGTGAAAATCGGTCACCGGAGAAAGCTAAACATGTAGATGTGTCAATATGTATGCTATGATTTCTGAAAAACAATGTTTACTGATAAGTAGAGGAATTATTTACAATGTTACAATACCAGGCATGTGTACAAGTAAAAATCGTGTAACACCGTGATTTGTACCTCCTTTTCTTGATCGCTAAGTAATACAAAGACTTTCTCGCCCGTTTTCCAGTTTTAGTTTTCACACTAAAATCAGTTACGCCCTTAAAAGAGAATGAGGTTATGAATTATTTCACAGTCTATAGTGCAACAAAACAAATATTTCTGTAGCTCACCCTGTGACCTCAATTTATAGTCGTTGCGCTGACGGAAACTCACTGCTCAGTGCCTACTAACGCGACAGCGATAAGGAGCCCTTGTCGCACAATATACGGCGGCGTCGGCCTCCCGCGTCGACGTTGGACGTCGCTTCGGCAAAAGGAGCGTTGTACCGAATTCCGAACCACGCATACCCAACCACTCCTCTACCACCAAAGTTGCTCATACCTTGTCTATCATTCTTTACAAAATATTCCTCGGAATTTTGAGATCAGCAGTCCATAATTAAATGTAAGGGAAAAATACACCAACAGGGCATGTCCTTTGTGCTGCCTTTTCTCAGACTGAAATAATAACAGTGGGAAACATTAACAGGAGATCGACCCACGCAAGAGGCCGCGTTGCTACCAGAAAGCTCGCCTTCGTGCATACATTCGCAGCCAGCGTTTCCCGGTAAACATTACCGTTACATAAGCTGCAGTTGCCAGGAAGCACAAAAAGCAGGAAGGAGTCTTTGAATGCTATCTAGTTCCACTCTTAAAAGCGAAGTTTAAGCGTCCTCAAAATTTTTGCCTTGAAATGGCTGCTTAAAAATTGGCCGTGCCTATACTGCCGATAGGCGGCAGAGCATCCCGGGTGAGAAGTTGCCGCAGTTCCTTGTCATTGGCTGCCCGTGACCGCGTGACTTGTCTGTAAGCAAATTTTCGTGGGGGCTATTGTGCCGGCAGCTGCTGTCGGCAGAATAGCACCAGTGATAATGTGCAGGAACAATGTATAGTCAGGTGCCCGGAATGATGGTGGCAAAAAGCCGGCAACCTACCGGTGTGGATATGAAGGGCCTGCAAGGGCAGCGACAACAGCAGCAGCTGCTGTGAGAGAGAGTACCCCAAATAAAACGCATCTGCTTAACGTAACCTAACCTAACTCAATCCAACCTAACCAGAAATCAACGGAGGGTTGAGGATGACATCTCCGCGATCCGGAGACCTGCCGTCTAGGTTGTCCACGAAACATGGACTTGTATGGGCAGCCGGCCGCGAGAGCACTGTCGGGCACTCTGCCATGACCACGTGTTCTGTGTAGCCACACACAGCAGCAGCGGGTGTCGGCAGCCAAAAACCACAACACAGCTGACCGGATGTGTCTCGTGAGGGCCGGCAACTTGTCGCCAAAGCCACTCTGCCGGCAATATTTCGCTTGTCTTGAAAATTTTGTTAAACGCTTATTCAGTGCATGCTGCGTCAATGAATTGTTCGAAAACTTTTTACTTGTTTTTGTCAATACTGATTGCAGCGTATTCAGCGTCGAAAGTTACTAAACGCGAGTTTCGCAAAAAGGCAGAAAATTCAACGGCGATTAAGATACTCCCTAATGCGAAAGTTGAGCACAGCTCTATACGTGTTATCATTTCGCGATATATTGGGTGGCGCGCCCAATCTGTCTCGTGTGACACGTTGCGAACAGAGCGAAGTGTGGCACGACTGCCTCGATAATCTGGACATCGCGAGAGGCAGCGCGCGGGTGCGATTCACAACAGCCGCCGGAGACAGACCTCGCAGACGACGTGCGCTGCTCTGGCGCGAGCGTCCGGCGAGTGAAGCGATCGGACGCATGTCACCTCGGCTCCGTCATTTTTCGACAGCAGCCATGGACCAATTCGTCGAACCCCGCCAATTTTCCATCCATCGGACGCAGCAAGTTTCCCGGCACACAGGGACATCACTTTCATCCAGGTGGGCCAAATTTTTCGCCAATTTAGAGCGGACTTTCACTCGTGCTTGGCGGCGCCGCCGCTAAGTCTAACGGCTGCGCCCGCACCCGGCGACGAAGAAGCCGCTCTCCGCACCAGCATGGCGAACTCCCCACCTCAACGTGGCTACGACCCGGACGCCATGGCCGACGATTCCTCAAGCCAAGGAACCCAATTCGGCAACATCGGACCAGCTCCGGAACGAAAATCTCCTGCGTCTCATTGAGAGCCGCTCTCAGCGCCGGAACGCCAAAATGACGGCAGACGCCACATCGACAATACGGCAAGTCGACAACAGCTCAGCACGGTCCTCTCTCGCGTGTGGCCAAGGACCGCCAACTTAAATCAACATAGAGGCCCAAACCTCACCCCAAGTTCCGACCCGACGATTTCGTCGTGATCATCAAGCCCCGAGCCGCTGTGGCCATCGGGACTGCCTTCCAATATGGATGGAGAGTTGGGCCTAACCTTGCGTGCCTACCTCGGCGTGCAAATGGCGGTCGAACTCAGCTTCGTCTTTTCTTGCGAGCAAAATCTACTAATTGCGAGCACCAAGAACGCCTACATGGCGGACCGCCTGCTTGGTGATATTGTGATCAAATCGGCTCAGGGAGACATGCCACTAGGGGGCCATCTCAAGCAAAATGGCGAAGAAATTTGCTACGGCGTCATCACTGTGGCAACTCAAGAAACAGCGGAAACTCTGAAAGACGCTATCCAGTGGAGGCATGGCACCATCTTAGAAATTCGGAAATTTGGAACCTCCAATAAGGCTCGCCTGACTTTTGCCGGAAAAGTGAGGCCGCGAACAGTGAACTACAACTCGGAGATTGTTCAAGTGCAGCCCTAACTACGCACTATCCCTGCCTGTGGTGTGTGTGGCACCGTGGGCCATAGAGCAGACTCATGCCCAAATCCAACGCAAGACAAGTGCGGCCTGTGTGGACTGCAGTCTCCTTTCGTGGAACGGCTGCGGGCCCCTCATGAGTGCAAGCCGAAATGTGCTGCTTGTGGTGGCGGCCATGCCACAAACTCCAGAGACTGTACCGCCAAGTACCGCCTCGACACCAAGATGGCCGCCCAAAAGGGCGGAAAACCTGGCCACGTCAGCAGCATCGCGCCACCGGCGGTGACTCAGCTCGCCGCGGTCACCAACTCCAAGAAGCAAGCGCCCCCAAGAGGGCGTGACGTTAAGGGCGACCAAGCGCCACCACGGATCGGGGAAGTAAGCCCACTACCAAGGCGAGACCGGTGCCTGGGCAAATGCGGTCAAAAAGGGAAAACAGGTGAGCGGCTCGGGTAGGGTTGCCTCCTCCTCCCAACCACGTTCTCCTTCCCCTAGCTCGGCGACCGACGACGAGCTTCACAACTTGGTAGCATCTCTCCGGGTCCAAAAAGAGATGCTACTTGCCAAAATTGAAGCTTTAGAAGCTCAAACCGCTGCTCACCCCTAATCTGCACCCCTAGCAGAAGCCATGGAGAGCGACGCGGCGGCGCCAGTGACGCCGGACGCCTTTGTGGCCAATCTTGAAGCCCGTCTTAACGCCGAATTCGAGACCCTTATTGGGACAGCAATGGAACGCATCATCGCCAAGGTCATGGAGGCCCTTACTATCATGCTTGCTCAACATGTCGCGAATCTCCCCCGCACGTCTCGCCGGGCCGGTCCTCTTAAAGATGTATCCGGCCAGCCCTCCAAATCGTCGCGTCGAACAATTGAGCTAGAAGATGATGGGGACAGCTGCCCCCTATCAGGAGGTGAATTTCAGCCCCTCATTGCTGGCTCCGGGACACCTACCTTCTCTCCTCTAACCCCTAAATCCGAACATGGCGGGACAACCTCGGTGTAGGCGTTCCCCCTTATCTAAATTGGGCTCTCCTGTCACTGAAACTCAATGAAACTGCCGAGGACTACAGTCTCGTACTAAGCGGGCCGACCTTCGGCTTTTCCTTTCAACTTTCGCGCATATTCCCGCCGTGGTGGCCCTTCAAGAGCCAGGAAGGGGCGCCACCTTATCAAACTATACGACTTTTCAACAGGACCCCTCGTCTTGTCTATGCGTTCATAAAAATTACGCTGCAAATATGGTCGACTTACACCTCCACCTTGACTTTTCCCATGTAATGGTGACTCTCCTCCCCCTCCGCAAACAGGACTCACCATTGCACATTCTAAATGTCTACTGCACACCAAATTGCCGAGTGTATCATTCTCGCACCTTTTTAGCCGTGCGCTAAGAGTTACCGGTCGGGACCCCCTCTTGATTGTTGGCGATTTCAACGCCCCCAGTCGAGTCTGGGGGTACCGGCGTGAAGAGAAACGGGGACGCAAGTTGGCGGAGCTTGCGTTAACGTTGGGCCTCACTCTTCACACAGACACCGTCCACTCAACCTGTATAGGCAATTCCGTGACTCGAGATACGTGTCCGGATTTGACCTTTACCCGCAACATTCAGTATGCAGACTGGGTCAACACAGAGGATATCCTCGGAAGCGACCACTGCATCCTAAGCACTACAATTCGGACCAAGCCATTAGCAAAACCCACAACACAGGCCCGACTCCCAGCTTGGTCCACGTTTAGGCAAAATTACAACACAGCGACATCTATACTCGAGCAAGGCTACCAGTCATGGTCCCAACAATTGGTGTCTAGCCTTCGCTCCACCGAAACCAAAGTCCGAGGCGGTGTCGGACGTGGATAACCACCTCTTGCACCTCTGGGAAGCGCGGCATTGCCTCGTCCGCCGGTGGTGCCGACAACAGCATAACCGCAATCTTAAGGCTCGAATTGCCGAGCTCACAGCAGGCGGCCGAGTATGCGGCCCAGCTCGCAGACGCCGACTGTGTGGATCGTTGCAACACCGCGGCGCTGCAGATGTCCAGCAGGAATACCTGGCGGCTCTTCCGCGCCCTTATCGACCCAACGCAGACACGCACAGAAACTCATGAACAACTACAACGTGCCATACACAGTTTTCACGGCAACACAACTCAGCTAGCGCACAAGTTACGGGACCAATACTTGTGCACTGTCCAAGACCTCTGCGGTCCGGCGTACTCTTATGCAGGTTCGGAGAACGCTGAGCTGGATCAGCCGTTTCAGCTCCACGATCTGCGGGCAGCCCTGGCGAAAATGAAACGTGGCACAGCCCCGGATCGGGACATAATTACAGTCAAATTACACGCTAACTTACCCGACCCGGCCTACCAGTCCTTATTGGATTGCATCAATTCAATCTGGCTCGGGAACGCGCCACTCCCCATCGATTGGAAAGCCGCTCTGGTCACTTTCAATCCCAAAGCTGACAAGGCCATCAACAAGGGAAAACCTTCGCCCCATCTCTCTCACCTCGTGTGTGGCCAAACTAATGGAGAGGATGGTGCGTGACAGGCTGTCCGAGTTCATGGAAAACCAACACATCTTCGCAGACTCCATGTTCGGATTTCGCCCGCACAGATCCGCACAGGATGTTCTGCTACAAGTCAATCGGGACATCTTTGACTCGGTCGAATGCCCACACAACGATAAGGTCGTACTCGACTTAGACTTGAAGGGGGCATTCGACAACGTCACTCACGAGGTAATACTCACTCATGTTTCACAAACCGGCTGCGGACGCAACGCGTTCAGATACATTCGGCAATTTTTGACAGATCGCGACTCCTACATTAAAATCGAGGACACTGAACACGGCACCTTCCGACTTGGAATCAGAGGAACACCACAGAGTGCACTGCTGTTTCCTCTCCTATTCAATCTGGCTATAATGCACCTGCCGGCCCAATTGGGTGCTGTCGCTGGTGTGCAGCATGCACTGTATGCCGACATCACCCTGTGGGCCACGCAGGGCTCACTCGGAGACATTGAGGCCAACCTGCAACAAGCGGCTACCACAGTGGACCGTTATGCTCACCACTGTGGTCTGCAATGCTCCCCTCAAAAGTCTGCACTTGTACACATACGCCCTTCACCAAAGTGTACCGCCAGAATTAAGCTCTTTCTGGAGGCAGGACCAATTCCTGAACATACAGAAGTCCGGGTACTGGGATTTTCATTAATCAACATAGATGGTTGAACACTACCCTGCTCCGTAAGGTGGGGGACCAGGTGGGCCGCATGGTCCGCCGGGTTTCCAACAAACGCGGGGGGTTACGGTGCAAAGACGCCTTGCGCCTAGCGCATGCATTCGTGACCAGTCGATTGTTATATTCGACTCCTTAACTCCACCTTCGGAAACAAGACGAGGATGCACTCGAAGTCATCCTCCACAAAATTATTAAGAGAGCCCTCGATCTCCCCGTGAACACCTCCAACAAGCGTCTCCTGGGTCTAGGCATGGTGAAAACGTTCCGGGAGCTCCAAGAGGCTCACTTAACTAACCAATACACACGCCTCTCTAAGACACTGTCGGGTCGCCGCCTCCTTGCCCGACTACACATCCAACACACCGCCCTTATGGAAGAGTGAGTACGACTCCCTTTCGAGTGGAGATGCGCCCTCCACGTACGCCCTCTTCCTAACAACATGACACGTGAGGACCATAATGGTCGGCGCCTGGCGCGGGCGGAAGCCCTGGGCCGCCATTATGGGTCGAAGCCCGGCACTTATTACGTGGACGCCTCCGGCCCCCACCATGGGGGATGGTACACGGCCGCAGTCGTCCACCAGTCCAAAACAGTTAACGGGCTTACATTTCGCGCCCGTGACATAACTCATGCGGAGGAGGTCGCCATTTTACTGGCCGCTACCCACTCTGATTCCAAAACAATTATCTCCGACTCGCGAGAGGCCTGTCGGAACGTCGAGCAAGGCTGGGCTCCATACTTAGCCTACCGACTACTTCATTGTTGCACCTATACCGGGGACCCTGCTTACCGGAACATAGTATGGGCTCCTGCTCATATGGGTCTCGAGGGGAATGAGGCAGCTAATGCCGCCGCCCGCGCGCGCTCTCTCCGGGCTTCCTTTCTCGGCCCCTTAGATGAGGATCTCGAATTCAATCTCGCGTATTCATTTAAAGACATTGTCCTGCATTATCAATCTGGCCATAGCCTTTACCCTCGCCCGAGTAAAGGACTATCTAAGACGGAGGAGCGGCTTCTACTCCGTCTCTATACGAACACTCTGCTGTGCCTGCCCGGCAGCACTCAAACATTTTCATCATTCTTTCACGGGCAGTTGTCCGCACTGTGCGGAGAAGTCTTCGGACATCTACCACATTGTGTGGGCCTGCCGATCTAACCTAGCTATTGCCCCTCACCCCAACCCCACTTGGGAGGACTGGAAGGCGACCCTGCTCGGCTGCTATGACCTGCAGGCCCAAAGGGCCTTGGTTGAGCGCGCCCGGGCAGCGGCCGACGCCACTGGGGTACCGTACTAGGGATTCCACCTAGTATTTTAAGGGCCAGGCCCGTAAAGACCAGCCGATATGCGTACCTCCATGTGCTTCTCTTCTGAGAGCAATAATAGTTTTTCACCACCACCACCTCTGGCGCCACGTCGTCGCCGTCGTCGCAGAACTACGCTTCTCACGCTTTCGCCATACCCTTCTCTTTCCGCCTCATGGTTTCGCTGCACCATCCTCTCCACTTTCCTCCTTGCGCCTCTTCGTTTTCGCCGCTTTTTTCATCCCCCGCTGCGCGCCGCGTTCCCTCTTATCTTTCGCAGTGCTCGTTGGCTGAATTACGCTGCCGTCGCCGCCACCGCAGGAACATGCTGCGACTGGAACGACCAAAATAGGTGCAGTCACACGCGCTGCAATGCGATTTTTAGAGGGACCATTTCACATGATTGCGATTTCAACAATGCGATTGGTGCGACGCCCAGGGTTGCTTGCTGCCAGGTTTTGTGGCACACGCCGCACAATTATTTTACTGTAATGGATAAAACATGTACATATAATATTGTTGACCTGCCTTTATTGGGAAGAAATAAGATGCGAGTTTCGTAATTTCAAAATTTTTTAAGTTCAAGTTTGCTTTAGAGTGCCCAACGGTGGTTTCTGTAGTTCAGTGCGAGAGACATGGCGTAGGTAAACAGCAGCTATTCGCAGCTTGTTGTTCAGCCCTGTGTGTTGGCTCATGTGCCTTCTATATACACGTATGTCCGTGTCACACTGCCTGCCCTGTGAAATATTCAGTGCCCTTCCACTCTCTGAAGAAGGATGATCAGCGAAGCTGTGAATGGGGGGCCTTTAATACCGTACTGCACTTCCACCGCGGGTCGGCCCGGCATTTCACTATCTTCGGGATCGGCCACCGTAAGGGGAGTGCTTAACACCAGCTTCACCTCCGCCGCAGGTCGGCCCGGCATTTCACTCTCTTCGGGACCGGCCCACGTAAGGGGAGTGTTTAAAGACTTCACCTCTGCCGCAAGTCGGCCCGGCATTTCACTAACTTCGGATTGGCCCAAGTATGAGGAGTGTTTAAAGCCTTCTTCACCTCTGCCGCGGGTCGGCCCGGCATTGCACTATCTTTGGAATCGGCCCACGTATGGGGAGTGCTTAAAGGGACACTAAAGCGAAACAATAAATCACTTTAGACTAATAAAGCATTGTTTGAGAACCCTGCAGGCAGTCATTTAAAAAAAGATATTTTGATTATTAGGTGAGAAAATGAAGGTCCAAGTATCTGTATTTGAATTTCGCACTGAAACCCCAGCGCCTGTACGTCAGCGTGACGTCAGGGATTCCAAAGTATGTTTTCGCATTTGGGCCACGTTGGCTGAATAAGGGTTCCCGAAACTTGCTATGTTTAATATCTGGTTCCTTTAGAACACAATGTAGCCAATCTGTACCGCTATATATAATTAGCAGGCCCTAGAAGATGCCATCAAAATCCAAGACGTCACAGCCCCCAGGTGCGGGAACTTAAGTAGGCGTCGCCACCCGTATTTCGTTCTTGCGCTTTTTCTGGCTTACTAAACGTCTTATCGTTGTAAGAGGGTGTTTTTGGTGTTGTAGAACGGTAATTTACTGATGCAGAAGAAATCATTTTTCACTTTAGTGCCCCTTTAATGCGAGCTTCACCTCCGCCACTGGTCGGCCCGGCATTGCACTAGCTTCGGGATCGGCCCACGTATGTGGAGTGCTTAATGCCAGGTTCACCTCTGCCGCGGGTCGGCCCGGCATTGCACTATCTTCGGGATCGGCCCAGGTAGGAGGAGTGTTTAAAGCCTTCTTCCCCTCTGCCGCGGGTCGGCCCGGGATTGCACTATTTTCGGCATCGGCCCACGTATGGGGACTGCTTAATGCCAGCTTCACTTCGCCCCAGGTCGGCCCGGCATTGCACCATCTTCGGGATTGGCCCACGTATGGGGAGTGCTTAATGCCAGCTTCACCTGTGCCGCTGGTCGGCCCGGCATTGCACTATCTTGGAGATCGGCCCAGGTATGAGGAGTGTTTAAAGCCTTCTTCACCTCTGCCGCGGGTCAGCCCAGCATTGCACCATCTTCGGGATCGGCCCACGTATGGGGAGTGCTTAACGCAAGTTTCACCTCCGCGGCCGGTCGGCTGCAGCAAAGTCGTCGTGTCAGCGCAACGAGATTCTCACGCTACCCGTGCTCAGCGTCGGCTTCTGGAGAAATGATGTGCACATATTGCTCGTGATTGGGCATTGAGTTTGGAGTTCAGGTGCTCCTGAGATTGTGTTTCTGAAGGGAGGAGTAGTTGTCTTTGCAGCTAATATGATAGCTGGCATATTGTCTTGGCATAGTATCTCTATCTAGGTGCTTGTTCCTTTACTCTTTCCTGTAGAGGTCTTCAAGCTTGGTAAGGTTAAAAAGGGCCTGTCAGTACCCGTATGCCTGTGTTTAATGAGTTGTCTCTTATGCGCTGGTTGTAATTCATGCCGTACAACACCTTGGACGCAAGTACTGCATGTGCGACTTTCCATAGTATCCGCTCATTCAACCCCTCCCCCCTCTTCCCATGGTCTTGAGATTATTCTTTTTAACAGGTTTAAAATTTAATTGTATCACCGCGTGGCATAATTGTTTGGCCCATGTGCCAATTCTGCCATCTTGGTCTGACACTAGCTGAGGATTTGGGGATGTTAACTTGCGGATATATTTGTCCGGTTATGTGAAGTACAACGTGCAACCTGGGGTAGTTCTTGATTCTAGTCTCATCCCGACGTAGTTGTCAGCTGACTTAGCAGTAAGCTGGATGCCAAACAGGCTAAGAAAGTCCGCAATGTTGTCGAGAGCTTGTTGAATCATTCTTGATTTATGGATATGATAGCTGTCCGCTAGACTGCAGAACTCCAGAGACTGTAGTACTTCTCGTAGTATGCCTGTATTGTTGGTGTGGGTGGGCCAACTGTACCTCCAACTCTCACCTGGAATTTTCTGTCTTTCAAAAAGCTACGGTTGAACTTGAGTGCTCTAGCACAAATTCTTGCTCATCGTTCCTCCTTTCACAGTAAGATGCGGTACTGCATTAAACGCCTCTTCACTCTCTTCATTTTTAATATGCAGTATTACACAATTACCTCTAATAAAGCTTCCGCTGGTTACCCCCCCCCCCCCCCCCCCCCCGTAATATCTGCCAGAAGGGACAACTCTTGAAGAAGGTTTTCTTTCTGCTGTGTGCATGATGTGGTATGAGCATTCATGTCTTTATATATCTGTAGAACCAGCTACCCGATTGAGTACTTACTATGTCGGTTCATGCTTGTTTGTGAAGTGCTGTTGAAAAATACATATTGACGCAATAAATGTTTTCCACGATTGAAGTATTGGAAAGATGATTGTTTTACAAAAGTGTACTTCGCTTTCGGTTGGTGTTAGTATTGCTTGTTAGATTTTGCATACGCATGCCCCCTTTATGCAATGGCCTTTGGGTTCAATAAATGATGATGAACTAAATGTAGATGCAAGAGCTCTTTTCTTAGTTTTTACTGCCATCGAAAGGCGACTGCTACGGCTGAAACTTCGACCGCTCACCTTGTGTTAGTTGTGTTAGTAGCAGAATGCCATAACCACAATAGCAGGTGAATAAATTGAAGAACAATTTCGCTGCCCAGATATTTTTTTTTCTTACTTGTATGTAGGTAAAAATTGCAATAAATGTGTGTCATTGCAAAAAAGCTGTATTGTGGCCCTTAATTGAATAAATTGCATATTCTCCGAAATTGAAATGCAGAAATTTCTTTTAAGATCCCAGGGCGAAATAGTCTTGCAAGTAACATGGTACTTTATTGCTTATAAAAGTAGTAATGACAGAGTATATGGTTAATAGTGAATTTACACACCAATAAACGTGATCACAAACTTATTAAAAACTGTTATTAGACGCATGTTATGTGTGGATATTTCTGCACATTTGATTAGCTGTGGACGTGTGAGAACTGTTTGTACTTACAGGATGCAATTATTCACAGGAAGGAATGCAAGTGGCTGACTTCACTGCACAGTTTTGATTTCCCTTTGTTTCACCTACATAAGAAAAGGCTATTTGCTTGCTTTTCACAGTGTTGCACGAGTTTTACAAGACGTTGCGGGAGGGTGCCTTGTCACTGTTTCACTGCAGCAAGTCAATAATGTTATGTTCAATTTAAAGCAAGAGTTAATAGGTGTACCGTAAAGATACAAAGTCCGCAGCATTTTGAAGGCTTATGAGTTTCAGTGCAGGAAAAAGAACATCCATCACAGAAGAGATGCAACTTAACGTGCATGAAATATTCGAAAACAAATTGACGACGCTGTTTACTGAAGCCACAGAGTGATATATGCTGCCGTAGAAAATTCATTACGATGGCGTGTACGTTTGGCATGTAAAATTTAATAAGCAAGTGAGGTAAGATAATCTTTCAAGATGCATCGAGAAATTTACGCGTGAAAAAGCCGATAGGAAAAGAATGCAACTCAACGGTCGCGCGTCCAGCGCAACGTCGGCACTTCGGGTGCTTTGATGTCGTGTCATTTGCTCTTGCCGAGGCCCCAATTACTATAAGCTGCTCCGTACGCGCGATTTGTGTGTGCTGCTCAACGAAAGAGAATTGCGTAGTATTGACAACTCGCTAAGGTGGGTATATATAGCATACGAAGAAAACGTCAAAATGAATTTCATTTACTACGCAGCGTGTCAACGAACGCATAGAAATCAGAGAATCGGCGGACGAGTTCTTTATTCTCCCTTCACGTACGTACCGGATTCGGGAATCCACGTCTCCGCGCATTGCACTTGTTGAGCGAGACGCCATTTCCGAAAACAACCCGCGAAATAGCTGTCGGCGCAATTTCGACGAAAAACTGCGACGGTGCGGCGTTGCGCTCAACCGGTTGGTCGCAGCCCAAAAGGGGCGAGGGGGTCGGCACAGCCACTGCGATTTTCGTCGCATTGCGACGGAAATCGGACTTCCGGTAAGAAGAAAATCCGGTTTTCGTCAGGGGAGAGGGTATCCGAGTGGTTCTCTCAAAAACGGGTCGCCGGCGACGTAGAGCGGTGCTTGCGTTTCGATCGCCAGCGCGGTGATAAAGCCCCGCCCCTATAAAGCGGACCAATTGGAAATGAGGAAGACGTCGCTAAATGCGGTCAGCTTACAAAGCTGAAGCTGGCAACAGCAGCGGCTGCTGCTTTGTTTGCATCTGCAAACATGCATGGGGATATGCGGTCACGCACGACATCGTCTTAACATTTCACTGCTGTGTTCTAGATTTCTGCCATCGCCACCGCCTGCTGCTCGTGCGTCGACCTACCAGACTTTGAAGATACGGCCTGGCCCACGTGTCGACCGACTGACGTCGCTGTCCTGGTAGGGCAAGCTACTGCGCCTGCGCTGCGACTCCTCGGTCCAGTGCCACCGCACCGCATAAAAGATTTCTGCCATCGCCACTGCCTGCTGCTCGTGCGTCGACCTACCAGACTTTGAAGATACGGCCTGGCCCACGTGTCGACCGACTGACGTCGGTGTCCTGGTAGGGCAAGCTACTGCGCCTGCGCTGCGACTCCTCGGTCCAGCGCCACCGCACCGCATAAAAGGCACTGCTTCGCTCTGGCCCTCCGGGATATGCGGTCACGCACGACATCGTCTTAACATTTCACTGCTGTGTTCTAGATTTCTGCCATCGCCACCGCCTGCTGCTCGTGCGTCGACCTACCAGACTTTGAAGATACGGCCTGGCCCACGTGTCGACCGACTGACGTCGCTGTCCTGGTAGGGCAAGCTACTGCGCCTGCGCTGCGACTCCTCGGTCCAGTGCCACCGCACCGCATAAAAGATTTCTGCCATCGCCACTGCCTGCTGCTCGTGCGTCGACCTACCAGACTTTGAAGATACGGCCTGGCCCACGTGTCGACCGACTGACGTCGGTGTCCTGGTAGGGCAAGCTACTGCGCCTGCGCTGCGACTCCTCGGTCCAGCGCCACCGCACCGCATAAAAGGCACTGCTTCGCTCTGGCCCTCCGGGATATGCGGTCACGCACGACATCGTCTTAACATTTCACTGCTGTGTTCTAGGTATGTAGTAGCACTTAACACCCCTCACCCCTTATTTTTTTCTTCTTTAACAAGTACCGTGGCTGCTTATCCCCTTATTGCTGTTTTTGTCCAACATTCCTGTACCTCTTTGAGTGATGGGAATTGACATAGTTACCTACAGGGTTCGTATCGGTGCCTTCAGTACCTGTCACCGGAATAAGATTGATTTAACTGAGCGCTCACATGCCGTAGTCAGCTTAGTCTGTGTCGTCTGCCCGAAGCCCTCGCTTGCCGTGTCAATTTGCTTAGCGCTGCTGTTGCTCTGTGCTGGGGACATTGAAGCCAACCCTGGCCCCAAAGTAGATGATGTATATGCGCTTCTCAAAGAATTCATGGATACTAACAAAAAGAATTTTGACACCACTGCAACTATTCTGAAAGAAATCCAGCGAGATGTTGCCGATATTAGGTCCCGAGTCTGCGCAGTTGAAAAAAATCTACCTATTGTACCCGAAATCGGCACTGGTGTTAAAGCTGTTAATGACTCGCTCGAAGAAGTAAAAATGACTTTGTCACGTACGAATGGCGACTTAGAAGATGTTGTAGATGACCTGAATAATCGTTCACGAAGAAACAATCTAATTATCAAAGGTTTAGCTGAAGTTGCGAAGGAAGACTATGACGCTAGCGAGAAGTTAGTAAGAGATTTCTGTTCCACTCACCTAAATATAACCTTGCACACTGAAGACATTGAACGCGCGCATCGAATCGGGCAGCCTCGACCTGATGTTACGCGTCCGTTAATTATCAAGTTCCTAAACTTCAAGACGAAAGACACACTTCTTCGCAATGCGCATAAACTCAGAGATGTTGAACCCAAGATCTGGCTTGAGGAAGATTTTTCCCCAAAAATACAGTTTGCAAGGAAAATGCTGCGTGACTTTGCTAAACAAAATAAAGGGAAGGATGACCGCTACACGATACGGTACAACAAACTGAAGCTTAAAGGGCACATCTACTGCTATGATGCGGTTTCTGCCCGTGTAATTCAGGCAGACGCACCTCAACCACGGGCCTCAGAATGACAAACTGTACGAATCGAGCCTGTCAGTAGAAAGGTACATAACTTATCTATTCTTCTGGCAAACTTTCGCAGCATTATAAATAAGGTTGATTCTTTACTTTCAATAGTTCACACGTGCTCTGCTGATATTATACTATGCACAGAAACTTGGCTCCGGGGTGACATACGCAATAGCGAGTTGTCACTTCCTGACTACTTTTCAATATTTCGTAAAGATAGAACTTTGTCTAGAGGAGGTGGTGTCTTGATAGCAATAAGGACTGCATATCAACCTTCTCTTGTAGATATTGATACCCCTCTTGAGATGATCTTTGTAAAAACCCGATTTGAAGGTCGCACATGCATCATCGGCGTATGTTATCGGCCTCCTGATAGCAAACCCGATTTCGTTGACCACATGACCAGTGTGCTTGAATTTATTTATAACAAATATCCACAGTGTATTTTGTTGCTTGGCGGCGACTTTAACTACCCTGCTATTAACTGGTCAATGCCATCATCGCCATTAACACCCGCCCGGCTCGAGGTGTCTCGCTTCCTTCAAACATTACACTTGTTTCATTTAACTCAGTTGGTAAAGGAGCCGACACGAGGCGAACGCACCCTCGATTTAGTCCTAACTAACAATCCGACTAATGCTGTAGTTCACGTCCTTGATGAAATTAGTGACCATAGAGTAGTACATTGTTCGCACCCACTCCCACTTCCTAATAAACCAACAAAGCTAAAACGCATACTTAATTACAGAAAGGCAGATTTTGGAAAACTGAATAGCATGCTAACCGAGTTTGCAAGCTCCTTTTCAAACGAATTCATTAATCGCTCAACTAATGACAATTGGATAGTGTTCCGTGACTTCCTTAAGAAAATCGAAAATACGTGCATCCCTGAGATTTCATTCACGTCAAGAACAAATGCTCCCTGGTTCACAAAAAAAGTCAAACATTGCCTGAATAAAAAGAAACGAGCGTATAATAAAGCCTCGCGAACCAAAACTGATTATGCGTGGAAAAAATATAAAGAATTAGCTCGTGAATCACAAAAAACAATTGAAGAAGCTAAGGATCATTATTTCAATTATACCCTGCCCACTTTGTTAACGTCTGATCCAAAAAAGTTTTGGCGTGTAATTAACCCTAAAGATACGGACACTGCAATAACCCTAAAGGACGCAGATGGCTGCATGGTGCCCAATGAAGCATGTGGTGACCTCTTGAACAACACTTTCACTCAAGCTTTTACCGACGAACCGCCACTCGACCAGTTTTGTACCGTCTCTCTTTCTACGATAACTCATCCAAGCGAGCCCATCACCGTTACTGCAACAGGTGTATCACGGGCTATCGACAGGCTCCCGCTTAGCTCCAGTCCTGGACCGGATGGCATCAGTTCTAAACTACTAAAACTAACTTCCCACGTATCAGCATTTATACTGTGTTTAATTTTCCAACAATCACTGGATACCGGCTGTGTTCCAGATGATTGGAAGTCTGGCCATATCATACCTATATTCAAATCTGGTGATCCCTCATGTCCAAGCAATTACCGCCCGATTTCACTGACATCAGTTTGCTGTAAACTCCTTGAGCATATAATTTACTCCCACATTATGAGTCATCTTAATGCAAATAATCTGTTATTCAAAAATCAGCATGGCTTCAGATACAAACGGTCTTGCCAAACACAGTTGTTCGAACTAACCACTGACCTACATGACTCTTTGCACAATTTGCTTTATACTGACGCAATATTTATTGACTTCTCGAAAGCCTTCGATCGTGTTCCCCATAAACGGCTAATCATGAAAATAAACAGCCTTAAGTTAGATGAGAAAACTACCCAGTGGATTAACGAGTTTTTATCTGGTCGCTCTCAGTCGGTAACTATTAATAACAACCAATCTACTTTCTGCCGCGTTAGGTCAGGGGTACCTCAAGGGTCAGTGTTAGGCCCATTATTATTCCTAATATATATTAATGACATAGCTACGAATATAACTTCAACAATACGGCTGTTTGCCGATGATTGTGTAATTTATAGACAGATAACCACCCCTGATGACGTTGCCATATTACAAAAAGATTTAACCACATTAGCTGAATGGTGTCGCGTATGGAAGATGGAAATTAATGCAGAGAAAACTAAGGTCATGACATTTTCTTCCAAGCTAACCTTTCCATCTAACGTATACACTCTACGCAATTGCATACTCGAACGAACCTCTTCCTTTAAATATCTGGGCGTTATTCTTACATCTGACTTAAGCTGGGCCATGCATGTTGAGCATATTACTAACAAGGCAATAAAAAAACTTGGCTTTTTAAAACGCCGTCTGTACCTTGCAAACAGTGACACAAGACTTCGTGCATACATCTCCCTTGTCAGAACAACCCTCGATTACGCCTCAATTATTTGGAACCCTCACACAGCTAACCTTTCTGATTGCATCGAATCAATTCAAAATAAGGCCGCCCGCTTTATTTTGCGCTCCTACTCTCCATATCAAAGTGTGTCAGCATTAAAGCAGACCCTTAATCTTCCGGATCTTGACACACGACGGAAATATTTCCGTCTGTCTTTTTTTCACTCCCTTTACTATAGTGGTTCATCTTTTTCATCTGCTCCCATCTTACCCGCCCATTATCTGTCCACCCGCAATGACCATGTATGCAAAGTGGCTCCCATATTTGCTAGGACGAAAAAATTCCAAAATTCCCCTTTCGTGTTATCAGTGAACGAATGGAACGCCCTACCTGAAGATATTGTAACAATCACTGACCCGTCTGCCTTCCAATCAGCCCTGCGCACATTTTTAAATGTATAAAATGTTCAGCTGCCACTTCTTGACTGGCCTGTGTTACATATATGTATAATTTCTAAATTTCCATTTACCCGCACCCACCTGCCACTTGTGCCTTGTTGAAAAGTGCCATGTACAGCAAATTTGAATTGTACCATGTACTCTCGCCCAAATTACTTTTCGTTTTTTTTTCCCTCTTTTTTTTTCATCTTTCTTTTACAAAGTCTTTCTTCTACCGAAATCTGTGCTTGTTGCCTTCAGTCATTTTTATTACAATATCATGTGTGAATTGTATCCCCCCCTATGTAATGCCTCTCGGGGCCTTTAGGGTATTGAAAATAAATAAATAAAAATCTGCGTTCCACCTGGCACATCGAATAAGTGAGTTGTGTGTTTCGGTGGTGCTGAAATGTGCGACATGGACAAATCCGAATTGTTAATTGAGTTAGTCAGGCCTCGCAGATTCATGTATGATAACAGAGACGTATGCTTCAAAGACACTGTACAAAACCGTGCTGCTGTCGACGCCACCACCGCCGTCGTCTGCTTGCACTTTTAGAAGTGGTTTTAGGCAAAAAAAAAAAAAAGTTAGGACGCGGACAACAGAATAAAAGACACGGACAGGCGCACACTCGCAACTAATTTTTTATTTTCCCCGAAGCTTCACTTATATATCCTCAGGCATGCGAACAGCAACTCGTAGCGAAGAGGGTTACAATAACCGAAGCATCCGGAAGAAGGGAAGAACTACAAAAAGAAGGGCCCGCTGTATAAGAAAGATAGTTTAGTAACGTCTGCTGCCGGGCTAGTTGGTACATGGGTTTTAGAAATAGTTTTACGCTCAAAAAATAGAACGCAGACAACAGGCATACGAACAGCTCCTGTTCGCATGCCTGAGGGTATGTAAGTGAAGCATCGGGGAAAACAAAAATCAGTTGCGAGTGTGCGCCTGTCCGTGTCTTTTATTCTGTTTATTCTGATGTCATGTGTTGTGCGTTCATATCTCCGACTACTATTAGGGGATTTCTTTTACCGATATTTCTGGCTTCGTTCGTGGCTTTTATTATGGGGGAGGACTCGGCCTTGGGGGTGCTATGTATGTTTAGAATGAACAGCGGGCCCTCGCTTCTTTTTATCAGTATGACCTCTATCAGGAGGCAGTCAGCACCTTTCGATTTAATTCCGTGCTCTATTGCCGTTAGATTTCTGTGAACCTAGAAGGCCGTGAGTGGCCTTTCTTCCTTCGCATTTTCATGTTTTATAATCCCAAACGTTTACTTCTTCTTCATGGTTTCTTGTAGGGCTACGACATCTGGGATATTTTTCTTTTTCGATGTTTTGAATGTGAAGCTCTAGGTTCTCCCGCTTTCCGTGGAAGCTCCTACAGTTCCATTGCCCTATTCTTATCTCCGTCTGGCCCTTCCCGATGAGTGGCTTGGGGTAGGGAGATGGATTTCGCTATGGTGGAGGCCATCGGTCCTGGGACCGGGAAGAGCTTGCCCATCACTTTAAACAGTTGCTTGTTAGGTTTCCGTACTACCTCACTGACTGACTTTGCTGTGTTTGTAAAGACTCTTACTCGTTCCTCTAAGGTATTATTCCCTGGTCTCCTTTCTGATGTATAGCTGTGAAGCGCGCTTCCATGTTTGCTTGAATATTGTCTTGCCTTTCCTCAATTTTGTCTTATCTGGTTGCCACTGTTCTTAAGAGGCTCATCACCTCTTCGTAATTCTATTTTTTCCTTATTCTCTGAGTCTTCTATCAAGCTTCCTTAAGCCGGTGGCCCTCTTGTAGGTGAGGTTGCCCTCGAGGATGCGTTCGACAGGGGGAGGGAGGCCCTCCGCGGTTCCTGTGTTAAGATCGCGGGTTGTTGAGCAACGTGTGTTTTACTATCTTGCTACTGTTGCATTATTGCCTTCATTAGTTCCTGAATGATTCTTTCCTTATTTTTGTATCATTGCTTTAAGTTCCTTAGCTTCATTACTCTCGTGGGAGGAATGTGGTGTCCCGCTCAACTTATGTCTTGTCGATGGGCTCGCCCCATTGGTCTGGACGGTCTTGCCGATGGCGTCCATCTGTGTCATAGCTGTATCCTGTCATGTCTTGGCATCCCCGTTCTTCGAGTGAGCTCGGCGATGGGCTTTGTGGCAGCCTTGATCCACAGGCTTCGGTCTACATATTCTTCTGGGGAAATTTCTTCTCCCTCTACGGCGTACTCCATCGCGGGAACGTCGGTGATGGCCTCGGAAATAGGCGGCAGCGCTGACAGCGCAAGACTCCTTCTTGCCCCTCTTGGGGCACTTTTATCCCCCGACCATACGTAGTCGCGCTAGGCCTAAAGTAGGCCCACCTCGACTACGTGTGGTCGAGGAACGGAAGTGTCCCTAAAAGGGCAAAAGGGGACTTGCGGGCCTCCAAAACCGCGTCGGGGTTCCAGGCACTCTCTCTGATCTTTTGGGAGCATGTCCGCGTCTTCTGGTAAAGATCGACGCTCGAAAAAGACCAAAAACTCGGGAGCCCAAGCGGAACACATCCGCACGACTCAACGCACCAAGCGTCTCCCCCGCCCCCTCCCCCCGAGCTAGTTGTGGAAGAAGACGACGGTGACGAACGCGAGAGCAGTGGCACGAGCGCGTTCGCGCAGTTGGCGCTGATAATTTTTTAAGTCTTTTTCGAAATAGTACAAAACATTTTTTCAAACAGCTTGTGCCTGGGAGCTCTCTGAGCCCCAGGTGTGACACGCGTAGTTCAAGGGCGCGTTACAGGTCCCCGAGCCCACAGGGGTATGTCCCATTGAGCTTGGACCCTTTTCTGCACTATCACCACAATCGGCCCCCATCGTGATAGTTTCTGCACACAGATGCCATGAAACACCGAATTTGAGACCCATGAAGCTTCGCTGTAAAAAAAGCTCCGAGCCATTCCACTCTGTGAAGGTGGACGACGAGCAGAGTTGTATATAACTAAATAAAATAAAATAACACAGCAAAACAATATTGCACAATTATATACGTTTCACAGTGTAGCTGATGGCCCCCCGCTAGCCGATTCGTCCGTCCCTCCGTCTGTCGCCTGTACGCCGAAAACTCCTCCAGCGCAGCTCCATGCGAATGTGCGAAAAAAAAAGAAAGAAAGGCGCGCAATTGGCTGCGCCAGTAATGACGTCGTTGCCCTCCGTTGCAGCCGAGCGCGCGCGCAGCGGTTTCTACACGACTCCGAAATGGGTAGGCCACGCGTCATACGTGCTCCGGAGGAGCAGATAGCATTCGATCAACAACGCCGCGAGCAGAACCGGGAACCAGCTCGTCTACGCCGAGCTGATGTTGCAGCCCGGGCGCAAGAACAGGCTCGTGCAGTTGAGTGCAAGCAGCAAGGGCATACCGAGGATCCGGCAGCCTACCAAGCCGTCGTTTAATGAAATGTCGGTATTAATCCAGTGATAAATACCGTTGGTTAACCATCTGCTTCGTTGGTTAACCATCTGTACGGAGTGCTTGGGCGGTGATTTTTCTGTTTATTCGAATTAACGTTTATCTCGTGGCTACAGTAATTATTGCTTTATAGTCGCTGTGATAGACGGCCATGGGCTCTCTGAGGGCATTGGAGATCTCCTTAGCGAACGTTAGGTCTATGCACGACCGATGGCGCGTCGTGGCGATGGTATTGATGTAATTACATGGAAGGCCGAGCCTTCCCAAGAGAAACGCCGAGAACCACTTTCCGTCGGGACGAGACACATCGACGTTAAAGTCAGTCACAATGACGATGGGATTGGGAACCACCGGGAGGATCCACGCAAAAGTGTCGTTCAGGAATTCTTCAAGGTCCCTCTTCGATGTTCCGGGATGAACGTATACGGTGGCGACAACGATTCCGTACCTAGTCTGTAGGGTGACCGGACTAGCTTGAATCACTGGAAAATGTCTTCATTGACAACTCAGTCCACACCTTCTATCCAGGGTGAGGGCTGCAGGTACGCAGCTCGATGGGGGGGGGGGCACCCAATCGGCCATGATCTTTATCCCCCATCTGCGAGCAGCATGCGCGAGGGGCTTTGATCTGAGCCAGAGGCCAGTATGTGGCACATCAAATTTCACCTAAATGCACACTGCATCGCGCGCGTACTCGACATCTCCAAGTGCACCGACGGCACCGTTCACGAGTCCGTCCTTCACGTCGATGTTGAACATGACCATGTAGGGCTTGAACCCGACGTGCGGTATCGTATGGGGTAAATTGCCCATTTCAACACGCGTCATACCGGCCACCTTGGCCTGTGCACGAACACACTTCTCGTCGGACCTGTACCCGAGGTACACATCAACTGCTCTAGCCTCGCGTACGTGTCCCACACCCTGTAGGGCAACATCGGTGTTGAACGCATCGACGTCCTTATTGGAGCAGAAGAGTCGCACAGCACCGGGCGCAACGACCAGGGCTACATCGGCGCTGACGAACGCGACGCTCACAGCTTCCGGTTGGAGGGCCCCCCGATTTTCGTGAGGGTTGCCGAGAACGCGGCCTCCTTTTGAGGCGCAACCTACCGTAACGGGAGAGATGATGCCACTTCAACCGCGTGCACGCCTAAAGACTTCGTTGGCACGAACCGCAGGCTCGTAGCAGGTCGCCGCACATGTCCAGACCGCCGAACGGCTCGTCGTACTTGTACGTGACCTGTACGTCTTTCGCCTATAGAGTCATAACCCCTACAGGCTCATAAGCCCTTAAGTAATGGCTCGTCCCCCCGTGAACGTGGTCCACATGGTGATAGTTCTTGCATACGCACATCACGAAACGCTGGAAACTAGCCCAAGACAGCTTCGTTGTAAAAAAAAAAAAAAAGAAAGAAAAGTGGCTCACTATTTGTTAAAAACAGAAGTGACGTCATTGTTCTTGCCAAAGATGTGACATTTGATTTTATGGCCTGTCATTACGGCTCTATATTCAAATGTCTCTCAATTCGACTCGATAGGCACTTCGTGCTTTTAGCGCGAAAAGCGACGCAGCAACAGGCTAGCCGTACGGGTGTCGAAATTGCACCCATGCAGATGACTTTCTTTTTTGAAGGCCAAAGATAGATCGGTCAGCGCAGCCGCATGACGGCAGCTAAAGTAACCAATTATCTGGCAGTTCTACTTTTGACTGACCGGTTTGAGCAGCGACGAAACACAGCTCGACACACACCGCACCAATCAGACAAACGTTGGCCAGCGTGTGAAAAGGGGAACAGCAGGGGAACTTTACGAACGCACCTTTCTGCATGCAGCGACATTGCATTGCAATTGACAGCGCCGTAAATGCCCCCTAATATAACGGGTGCTCAAAAAGTGGTATTTATTGTAAATGATAAAGTAAAGGAGAGTTGTCTTTTCTTCCCTCGGCACATGTATACATAACACTGATCGGGAATTTTAGCTGAGTAAGATCAAGCTGTCTCGTTTTAAATGAAAAGACGGCCTTCATTTCTCAATATTTGTTCCCTCCTCACCTAGTCACGCCTCGATCGCTGCTCTCATAGCCTCCCTTGCTGATGCCGGGGACAAATGGTTCCGGACAGCTTTTCGCGCGAAGCTTCGCCACCCGTTGGCCTTGGCTGGTGCGCCGAGGCACAACACTGCAGCACGCAAGTGCCCGAGAATGATGGCGGCATTGACGCCTGACCGATGGAGCGAGAGATCGTCTGCAAATAAACCTCGCGCACGATCCAGAAGCAAAGTGGTTATTTTTCCATTCCCATATCGGCGAAACCACTGTCAAGGCAACGCTATCGATTTTAACCGCTCAGATATCTTGCCGAACATGAGCGCTTATCAAGGGGGCATCGGCGACTGCGTTGCAATTCGCTGACGCCTACCAGCTAGCCTAGCTGTGGCGAAGCTGCGCGGAAAAGGCCACTTTTGAAGAAAATTTTAGAGGTCGAGTGTCACGTAGTGGCGCCCACAAAAACTAGGACCAGATTTCCCGAAAATCTACAGCTGTTTTGAAATGCAGTGTGTGGCCAGAGTTTCCTTCCTTTATGCTTCGTTTGCTCTCGGCATTTAAAATGCTTAGCTCGTGTTAAGAAAAAAAATGATCATAAAGAAGTTTATTGTGCTACATGTAATCTCTTTTCGTGCATGTGTTCCCTACCTTTACGTCACCGGTGCTCTTGCAGTATTTTCCGTTCTCTATCACAGGTTGTTGAATTCATTGTAGTGCAGTAGAGACAAATACAAAGAACAGAGGACCGGTCATCACGGGGGCTATGTTATAACGAGTCTACCACACATTGATTCAATTTTCCTATTTTACCCATAAAGCTCAAGGCCTTCAGCCTGCTAACCGCATTCTCATTTAACTATGTATGTATGCTTTGAACATACTGACAAAACATGCTCGCTGCTTCCTGCGATATTTCCACATGGTGTGAATAGTCGTTAGCGGCAAATGTTCTTTTAAAACGCCGTTCTGTTCTAACAGCGCACTGTACTACTTTTAATCACGAAATTATCACGGAATTTTAGATCTCTTTCGCTGCAATTCTTTCGCTGTTCAATACAGCTTTACAGCTGCTCTCTGCGTCGTACCTATCCATGCTGCTGCTACGCCGTGGCGCCCTGTGCGACAGCCTCCGAGTTCGCCGCCGCAGAGCACGCTTGCTAGCGCTGCCGATAGACACGTGCGACGTTACTAGGACAGCGCCGATGTCTTCGCTGTAGGTTCAGGCTCGCCGTTTTCAGTCGCGATTCTCTCAAGGGGGAGGTCCTACACTCCTTCGCGGTGGCTGATCGATTGAAGAGTGAGGAAGTGAAAAAAGGAACACAGGAGGTGCGTCTGGTAAACGAGAGTGAATCGCAATGTTTGCGGTGCTGACAATGAGACAACGTTCGACAAGTCATTTGGAATTTTGTCCAATTTTCAACGGGTTCGTTTAACTCATGGTCGCATGCCTCGAGGCAAGTGCGTGAATAGAACTCCACAAAAATTAATTACTCATTCAGCGAATGTCATCATCATCATCATCATCAGCCTGGTTACGCCCACTACAGGGCAAAGGCCACTCCCATACTTCTCCAACTGCCCCGGTCATGTACTAATTGTGGCCATGTTCACCCTCCAAACTTCCTAATCTCATCTGCCCACCTAACTTTCTGTCGCCCCCTGCTACGCTTCCCTTCCCTCGGAATCCAGTCCGTAACCCTTAATGACCATCGGTTATCTTCCCTCCTCATTACATGTCCTGCCCATGCCCATTTCTTTTTCTTGATTTCAACTAAGATGTCATTAACGCGCGTTTGTTCCCTCACCCAATCTGCTCTTTTCTTATCCCTTAATGTTACACCTATCATTCTTCTTTCCATAGCTCGTTGCGTCGTCCTCAATTTAAGTAGAACCCTTTTCGTAAGCCTCCAGGTTTCTGCCCCGTACGTGAGTACTGGTAAGACACAGCTGTTATAAACTTTTCTCTTGAGGGATAATGGCAACCTGCTGTTCATGATCTCAGAATGCCTGCCAAACGCACCCCAGCTCATTCTTATTCTTCTGATTATTTCACCCTCATGATCCGGATCAGCAGTCACTACCTGTCCTAAGTAGATGTATTCCCTTACCACTTCCAGTGCCTCGCTACGTATAGTAAACTGCTGTTCCCTTCCGAGACTGTTAAACATTACTTTAGTTTTCTGCAGATTAATTTTTAGTCCTACCCTTCTGCTCTGCCTCTCCAGGTCAGTGAGCATGCATTGCAGTTGGTCCCCTGAGTTACTAAGCAAGGCAATATCATCAGCGAAGCGCAAGTTACTAAGGTATTCTCCATTTACTCTTATCCCCAATTCTTCCCAATCCAGGTCTCTAAATACCTCCTGTAAACATGCTGTGAATAGCATTGGAGAGATCGTATCTCCCTGCCTGACGCCTTTCTTTACAGGGATTTTGTTGCTTTCTTTATGGAGGACTACAGTGGCTGTGGAGCCGCTATAGGTATCTTTCAGTATTTTTACGTATGGCTCGTCTACACCCTGATTCCGCAATGCCTCCATGACTGCTGAGGTTTCGACTGAATCAAACGCTTCCTCATAATCAATGAAAGCTATATATAATGGTTGGTTATATTCCGCACATTTCTCTATCACCTGATTGATAGTGTGAATATGATCTATTGTTGAGTAGCCTTTACGGAATCCTGCCTGGTCCTTTGGTTGACGGAAGTCTAAGGTGTTCCTGATTCTATTTGCAATTACCTTAGTAAATACTTTGTAGGCAACGGACAGTAAGCTGATCGGTCTATAATTTTTCAAGTCTTTGGCGTCCCCTTTCTTATGGATTAGGATTATGTTAGCGTTCTTCCAAGATTCCGGTACGCTCGAGGTCATAAGGCATTGTGTATACAGGGTGGCCAGTTTTTCTAGAACAATCTGCCCACCGTCCTTCAACAAATCTGCTGTTACCTGATCCTCCCCAGCTGCCTTCCCCCTTTGCATAGCTCCCAAGGCTTTCCTTACTTCTTCCGGCGTTACTTGTGGGATTTCGAATTCCTCTAGACTATTCTCTCTTCCATTATCATCGTGGGTTCCACTCGTACTGTATAAATCTCTATAGAACTCCTCAGCCACTTGAACTATCTCATCCATATTAGTAATGATATTGCCGGCTTTGTCTCTTAACGCATACATCTGATTCTTGCCAATTCCTAGTTTCTTCATTTCTGCTTTTAGGCTTCCTCCATTCCTGAGAGCTTGTTCCATTCTATCCATGTTATACTTTGTGGGGATGCGCAACTCTCGCGCGTCCCCTGATGTTTTTCCCGCATAGCGCATCCCCTGATATGCTGTTTTCCCGCACGGCTCGCGTGGCCTGGCGGTCGGAGTGGTACAAGCGCGGTGCGAGAGATGGTGCGACTGTCGCGCTGATGCGGGGTTACTTGGGCGCCGAAAGGGAAGGCGCTTGGTCTCTTTGGTTCGAGGTCGTCGGCGAGCGCGGACGTCCGCGTGGGCGCCGTCGGATGCTTCTGCGAGACTGTCTCGCGTGGCCGCCTTCGAACGTGCCACCATTCGCGTGACTGTACACGCGAACGACCAGGCGTTGGGATCCAGCATGGGGCGAACATATTCGCTCGCAATGCGGTCGCGGTAAGTCGGACTTCTAGATTTGTCGCGCGCCCATCGGCATGTTTTGGGGATAGCAACTCGGCTAGCAGGCATTGATCTATGAAAGGTGCAATAAATGCCCTTGTGATTGTTTGCACTACTGTGTTGTCGTTCCTTTGTCCCAAGAGTACGGAGGAGAAACGCGTATCTCCCACATCTGGCTGCCCAACGTGGACCTCTTGGGGCATCGGACGATAGATTTAACAGTTTTGCTTCGTTCGAGACCTTTGTTTGAACCGAAGCGTAGGCCTAGCGTGGATTTTGATCGCTAGCGTCGGCGGCGTGCTTTCTTGAGAGAGGCGACGGTGGCTGTAGTGTGTTTGAACTTGTCAACATGCTAAGCCTTTTCGCAAGTGTTTTTTTAATGACATTCGTCAGTACGAGAGCCACGTGGTCTGCATCCTGGGAGAGCGAGGCTGAGCGCCCGCGGAGCAGTGGCAAGCCTGAAGCGAGTGAGTACGGAAGCCTCGTGGGTGGTCCGAATTTCTTATGTAAATAGCTTCTTCTATCTCTTTGACTCGGATGAAGTCGCGGCTGTGGGAGCCGGGTGGCCGCGGGCCACGGGTGCCACGACGGGCTGACTGGTATTGCGGCCTGGCACCGGGCGCTCCGACACCGTCTGGGACGGTGGGCGCCGTCAACTCGGATGCTGTGTGCACCGAGCGGAGTAGGACCACCTCGCAGAGCTAACGTCTCCTCGCTGCTGCCTGTTTTGCGCCCATTTTGGGTGTTGTTTTTGGATGCCAGTTGTTGTCAGGGTAGCGACGATTTAGGCCTAAGGCTTTACGAAGCTGCCTGTCGCACGTGGAGGGACACAACCTGGTGGACCGTGGCGTTGAGGCGTTGCAATTTGCTTCCCTCATTCTATTTAGCCTCGCACGAATTGAAATTACTCGTTCGGCTCAAGGAAGCGAGCTTCGTTCACTTGAACTTAGCATCTGAGTAGCTGCCCGATCTTTTGCTAGCCGAGTTGAACATCGTACCACGTGGGCGATGCGCATGCAGAATTCCTCTCCCTTGCACTACTTTAGTGTTTGCCGAGTGTTTTGAGTGTACGCAGCGTGATTGGAGTCACCCCTGGCTTGCTGTCACCTGCACATCGTCTGCGCTGCTGCCCCGGACTACGATCGAGTCACCCGGGGCGATGGTGATGCTGTGGCCAGTTACTTCGGCGGCCTCCTGCATCCAGCTCACAACCCTCGGCGGCGGACAAAGGAGCCAGCGGTCACCGACAGCTACGGCGGCTCTTGCCAGCAGGGCGCGTCGGCGCGAGCGACGCTTGCTCGTACAGACTACTGCGTCGTCGTCTCCGGAGTCCTGGCCTGGGATCGTGCCGTCGAGTCGCAAAGCTCCTGCTGTGACCGGCGGACGCCAGCGGTGTACCCCAAGGACAGTCGCCTCGCATGTTACGGACAGCGTGTGGACATTTGCCCGGCGCGGCCACTGTTGCATGTACCACCTTGTTCGCGAAGCACGGGTTAATGTTAGACCGTGTGACATGTTTCGCCGGAATAAGAAGTGATTTAAGGTTGGGGGGACGTGGGGATGCGCGACTCTCGCGCGTCCCCTGATGTTTTTCCCGCATAGCGCATCCCCTGATATGCTGTTTTCCCGCACGGCTCGCGTGGCCTGGCGGTCGGAGTGGTACAAGCGCGGTGCGAGAGATGGCGCGACTGTCGCGCTGATGCGGGGTTACTTGGGCGCCGAAAGGGAAGGCGCTTGGTCTCTTTGGTTCGAGGTCGTCGGCGAGCGCGGACGTCCGCGTGGGCGCCGTCGGATGCTTCTGCGAGACTGTCTCGCGTGGCCGCCTTCGAACGTGCCACCATTCGCGTGACTGTACACGCGAACGACCAGGCGTTGGGATCCTGCATGGGGCGAATATATTCGCTCGCAATGCGGTCGCGGTAAGTCGGACTTCTAGATTTGTCGCGCGCCCATCGGCATGTTTTGGGGATAGCAACTCGGCTAGCAGGCATTGATCTATGAAAGGTGCAATAAATGCCCTTGTGATTGTTTGCACTACTGTGTTGTCGTTCCTTTGTCCCAAGAGTACGGAGGAGAAACGCGTATCTCCCACAACTTCCTTATGTCAGCTGTCTTACGCTTGTTGATTAACTTCGAAAGTTCTGCCAGTTCTATTCTAGCTGTAGGGTTAGAGGCTTTCATACATTGGCGTTTCTTGATCAGATCTTTCGTCTCCTGCGATAGCTTACTGGTATCCTGTCTAACAGAGTTACCACCGACTTCTATTGCACACTCCTTAATGATGCCCACAAGATTGTCGTTCATTGCTTCAACACTAAGGTCCTCTTCCTGAGTTAAAGCCGAATACCTGTTCTGTAGCTTGATCTGGAATTCCTCTAATTTCCCTCTTACCGCTAACTCATTGATCGGCTTCTTATGTACCAGTTTCTTCCGTTCCCTCCCCAAGTCTAGGCTAATTCGAGTTCTTACCATCCTGTGGTCACTGCAGCGCACCTTACCGAGCACGTCCACATCTTGTATGATGCCAGGGTTAGCGCAGAGTATGAAGTCTATTTCATTTCTAGTCTCGCCGTTCGGGCTCCTCCACGTCCACTTTCGGCTATCCCGCTTGCAGAAGAAGGTATTCATTATCCGCATATTATTCTGTTCCGCAAACTCTACTAATAACTCTCCCCTGCTATTCCTAGTGCCTATGCCGTATTCCCCCACTGCCTTGTCTCCAGCCTGCTTCTTGCCTACTTTGGCATTGAAATCGCCCATCAGTATAGTGTATTTTGTTTTCACTCTACCCATTGCCGATTCCACGTCTTCATAGAAGCTTTCGACTTCCTGGTCATCATGACTGGTTGTAGGAGCGTAGACCTGTACAACCTTCATTTTGTACCTCTTATTAAGTTTCAGAACAAGACATGCCACCCTCTCGTTAATGCTATAGAATTACTGTATGTTACCAGCTATATTCTTATTAATCAGGAATCCGACTCCTAGTTCTCGTCTCTCCGCTAAGCCCCGGTAGCACAGGACGTACCCGCTTCTGAGCACTGTATATGCTTCTTTTGGCCTCCTAACTTCACTGAGCCCTATTATATCCCATTTACTGCCCTCTAATTCTTCCAATAGCACTGCTAGACTCGCCTCACTAGATAACGTTCTAGCGTTAAACGTTGCCAGGTTCATATTCCATTAGTACAAGTAGTAGTACAATTAGTAATTAGTAGTACTACAATTAGTACAAGTACAGCGAATGTATTTGTACTAATTCACCTTTTGTGAATGTTCTAATTCACACGTTGTTTAGCAAGATACGTGCATTACTCTTTGTGTATAGGTGTCAGCTAGAAGACATTCGGTGACAGCGCATTTTTTTATACTAAGGTGACTGCTTTATTGTTTGGTACATATATCTGCGCTTTTAAACTCCGTTGCGCTGTGCCAGAGAAATGCGTACGTGGTTGAGTCTTCGGTACAACACTTACGCAGTGGCTCAGCTCTAGCGAAGGTAATATTGATATTCGTGTAACAGTATATTACGTTTCCCGTGTTTTCAACGTACTATATATTAAGACACTTCTATAACGGTGGTGTACGTTTCGTTCCAGATTTTGACAGCGGCACGGCGGAAGGCATTTAGCCGTAAACTTGTCGTTTCTTTCTTGCGACGCGTAAGATCTTACTCACAGGTAGGGAGGCAAGGAAGACTTGCTGCGGCTTCCTGCATTGATGACTACTCCCGTCGAGACCCCGGTGCTCAGCAGGCTCAACTGCATCGCGTCGTACCACACCTGCGGCAGATAAGCGCGAACTTGTTGTTTTTCTTCGGCTGCGACCTCGGCGGAAGAATGGACGTGCGTCACAACTGTCTGCAGAGTGAGCAGACTCTGTGCGCGCTTGCTTCTTTCGGCAGCTGTTGGGCTCATCGTAGCAAAGGGGAAAGCGGCCATTGCGGAACATATAGGGATACAATATGCTCCGGGGTAGGTGGCGATGCGTAATTGTTCCAAGACTTTAAAATGCAATTTGCTTGAAGTCAGGTGTAAAATCAGGACTCGCGGTGGCAACCAAAGGTCATCGGGACGCTTCGCATTGAGCGCTCCCGAGAAGGCCACAAATGAAGCTGTGCAGGGTGATGTGGGCTGGACAAGTTTTCAAATGAGGGAAGCTTACAGTAGAATTGATCTCGACGAATGACTGAGGAATGAAAGCAAATGGGCTGGGAGAGTGTGCACGATTTCGTTCCTTCACACGAGATTTTTCCTAGTACGATTATTTGGGGAAAATCTCGCGTGATTGCCAAGGAACGAAGGCATTCTACGCGTCTTTGTCTTGAGTCCCTAATCATCCAAACCACGGCGCACACTCCTCATCGCAACGAAGGCCGTCTTGCGTCCATGTGTGCCAAGTGCCTTAATCGTGTCTGCAGTCGCACATAAAAAGGGCTCTGCCGCTTGTTTCATTGCCAACAATGGGGGAGCCGAAATGTAAATATTTCTTGAACCATTTTGGTCGGTGTCCGGACCTCTTGCTTTTAAGTATGCGTGCTAACGATCGTGTCTGCAAAGTATTAAATCGCTACGCGCCACGGACTGAAATTTCAAACCGAACGCTGCTGCTCTTCTCGCGCGCTCCCAGCCGGACAGCAGACGCATATCGCACAAGTGCGCCTACGTACGTGGCAGTGTTGTGACGTCGCTCATAGTGGCACGTGATTTAGATAATTATTCAAGGCAACATCTGTTATTTGTGTAATCTGTTGCTTGAATTGCCGAATTGAAGGTTAGAGAAATTATAAAACACACAAACCGAGTGTCTGCGTGTTTTTGTTTTACTTCGCACCGCAGCATGAGAGACGTACTTGCGCTTCGTCTGCTTGTTCCCACGTCGTGCAGTCGTTCGCGCAGACAACGAAACTGTGTCATTTTCTACCGTGTTCCAGCGCACGATCATGCTCTGTTATCCGCTTGTATCTGCCTCAGTATTCGTGTAGCACTGACTTTTATTGCTAGCCAGGTCTTCTCGTGCATAGTGCGCAAAATCGTGCGCTGCGCGAAACGAAACAAAAGCTACTGGTCGCGCGCGACGCCGTCAGCGACAGTGCGCCGCGCAGAAAAAGAAAGAAAAGAGGCGAGGGAAAAAATGAAGGCGGGGTTGTGACGTATACGTCACGAGATCCTCGCGATCCGGTATGAGAGAACGCGGGGAAGGAATTTCGCTTGCGGAGGCTAGACGGTGCGAGTGGAGAGAGTGTCTCGTCAGTCACTGCTACAATTCGGCTGATTGTGCAAGCACCTCCCACCAAGCACAGAATGTGCTGCCTCGTGTCCTGGAACCTTGCGCCGTGGTAGTCCTCTTCGTGCGATCCCGCGCAGGTGATGTCGGCCCTCATCGCAGCGCCCTCCTGTCAACTGTAAGAAGCCTCAGCAGCGAACGTCAAACGGGATTTGCAGCCAGTTTCACGGCGCTAAAACTGTTCCTTTCGCTCATTGTAGGTGAGTCTGCAGCACTTTGGCGCATTTGGTGATTCCTGTTTGGCTGCAAACCACAACTGAAACTGTGTACGATTTGTGAACAGATATATGGGTGTTGATATGCGTACCTACCGCGGCAGGATCAGCTGTTTTGTCATGCATGGTAGAGTCACCAAATCGTGTTCACCCGCGTGGCTACGGCCAGCATCGGCGTGCCAGACATGTGAAGCTGGGGGACGACTGTTCGTAGTTTTATTCTGCGTCGCGCACCTGGTCATCTGGGACGTCGAAACAAACCCAGATCCAGACAAGGTAGATCAAGTTGTGAATTTTCTCAAAGAACTTTCTGCGGCTAATGAAAAATCCCATAAAGACGTGTGCGCCGAGCTCAAAGACATCCAGTCGAATATTACAGATGTCAAAAGACGGTTCACACAAATCGAGCAGCGCCTAGAAACGGTAGCGAACGTTCACAAAGGCATACCCACATTCGGCACGCTTATGCAGGAAGTTCGGGACCAGATTAGAACCATTGAACCGAAACAAATTGAGCAAGCCATCTTGTCGTGGATGATTTGAACAACCGGATGCTCCGGAATAACCCCATATTCAAGGGCATTCTCGAGGAAGGAACTGAGAAATGAAATGACACGGAGAAACTAATAACGGAGTTTATAACAAGAACTTTCGACATTCAGCGTAGTAGAATTGAACGGGCTCATAGACTGGGACACGAGAAGCCGGGTTATTATCGCCCTAAAATAGTAAAATTTTCCAACTTTAAAGATAAAAGCAACATCCTCAGGAATGCCTTAAAGAAGTCGCATCTGCTCGGGTATGGGTGGAATAAGACTTTTCACCGCGCTTGCGGCTGATCAGAAATAAACGCCGCAATTTCGCTCGGACTAACCGCCACGAACAGTTAAAGCTAGTTTTCGGTAAACTAATCCTTGCCAACAGACGTTCTTATCGGGCGAGCGTCGCGCCCGTGCTTTGCGCAATTCACGCAATGTGCGTTCGCACAGGGCCGTCGGCGAACCAGCCTTTCGGTGCAACTACGGCATGCGGAGATATCGCTTGGGGACGCAAACGTGGATGTAAACTGTTTTGGATGCATCGGTTTTAATTCAACCAAGAGAACCGGCGTCTGTGTTTTGACAGGAAATGAAAAATCTGCTCAACTATCTGATCGCTTGGCGCAGGAACTGAAACATAAGAGCGCATGCTCGTGTACGGCCAACCTAAGGCAACCCAGAAACTTCTAAGCGCCAGGCGCTATCACATATTTGCGATACACCGGCATCGTTCTCACGCGTTTCAAGTCTAGTAAACTTGAAATCACTATGATATGTCTACGCTAGCCTCCTAGCTGTATGAGGCCGATGGCGCTGCTCAGCGCAGCGTTCACTGTGGTTGGTGAACCCGCATGATACATCTATAAACTATGTGCTTCGGCATTGCCTTTTTTGCCCCTTAAAGCCGTAATATCCGAGAGGGATCGCATATAAAGAATGCGACGCGGCTATTTGTGAGGACAAAATTTCCGTAATACGGGTGAGTGTGTCGTAGAGAACGGGACGAACAAAACCGGAAAGAAAATTTGCTTATCATCCTCTTTCTCAAAAATAAAAGAAAAAGAAGAGAGAAAACGTGCTAACGCCGCAATAAGACATCGCATCATCATGCCGCACAACGTTTATAGATCTATAAACGCTGATGTCGCATGCTTGGACCATACGCTATAACAGCAAACTTATCTATAATCCAGCATCTACCACTGCTTTAGACGCTCGCACAGTTCGTAAATAGTCTCTTTGGTAGACAAGTGTAATTCACACTGCAAGGTATGCTGTTATTACTCGCCAAAACTATTTTATTCATGGTGGGAACCACGTCCACCGAACCAAGTAGTCAGGCAATGTAATCTCCAGCTAACAGTGTGAACTGTTGTCAAAGTATAACAGCACAACTTCTACCGCCGCAGAACTGGTACCCACGCTGTTACGATAGTCGCGTATGTTTCATTGCTCCGAACCGCAGCTTAGATCTAAAGGAGAATACTGAAATAAGGTCACATTACTCAATGGAATTTTCAGAAATACGCCACTGATCTCGGAGGCTGATTGTAGCCTCAAACACACGCGCACACATAGCACTGCGTGGTCCGTCCGAGTCAACGCCAGCAGAAACTCCGGCCATGCCGACTGGAACCACTTCAGCAGGTCCCACAGAAACGCTTTCCGCGTAGTAGACGCCACGTCACCCTAAACAGACACTATACAAACTGAGCTCGAGGTCGCGTGTTCGATCCTTGTCGCGGTGGCTGCATTCTCATGGCGGCGAAATGCAAACACGGGCGTTTACTTAGTATAGGTGCAGGGTATAATGAAACCCGGCGTGGTTGCTCAGTGGCTATGGTGTTGGGCTGCTGAGCACGAGGTCGCGTGTTCGATCCTGGTCGCGGTGGCTGCATTCTCATGGCGGCGAAATGCAAAAACGGGCGTTTACTTAGTATAGGTGCAGGGTATAATGAAACCCGGCGTGGTTGCTCAGTGGCTATGGTGTTGGGCTGCTGAGCACGAGGTCGCGTGTTCGATCCTGGTCGCGGTGGCTGCATTCTCATGGCGGCGAAATGCAAAAACGGGCGTTTACTTAGTATAGGTGCAGGGTATAATGAAACCCGGCGTGGTTGCTCAGTGGCTATGGTGTTGGGCTGCTGAGCACGAGGTCGCGTGTTCGATCCTGGTCGCGGTGGCTGCATTCTCATGGCAGCGAAATGCAAAAACGGGCGTTTACTTAGTATAGGTGCAGGGTATAATGAAACCCGGCGTGGTTGCTCAGTGGCTATGGTGTTGGGCTGCTGAGCACGAGGTCGCGTGTTCGATCCTGGTCGCGGTGGCTGCATTCTCATGGCGGCGAAATGCAAAAACGGGCGTTTACTTAGTATAGGTGCAGGGTATAATGAAACCCGGCGTGGTTGCTCAGTGGCTATGGTGTTGGGCTGCTGAGCACGAGGTCGCGTGTTCGACCCTGGTCGCGGTGGCTGCATTCTCATGGCGGCGAAATGCAAAAACGGGCGTTTACTTAGTATAGGTGTGTAGTAGACGCCACGTCACACTAAACAGACCGCGCGAAAACAAACGCCAGAAACCAGCGCCGAGCCTGTATACCTGACATACGAGACGGAGCCCAAGCCAGCATGCTGACTGCCCATAGATGGCGCCACTAAGTACGCAATATGGTGGCGCGCATGAAAAAAAAAATAACTGTCTATAAGCACTGCACGTTTGATTCCTCAGTCAATACGGTGGTAGCTCTCCCAGACCACCGGCCACGTAGAACAGACGAATGAAGCTGAGACAATCCATCCGAACAGCACCTTATCGATCATAGTATAAAATTTTCCAATTCTATTAAACAAACAAGACTATCTACAATATTTCATTTAATAAGAACTGCTTGTTGGCCTAGTTGGTGTTTGCTAAAATACATGTTTTTTGCTAATTTCCGGAGTCCTCCACTACGGCGTGCCTCATAATCAGAAAGTGGTTTTGGCACGTAAAACCCCATAATTTAATTTTAATGTTTTTTGCTCTACAAATCGGAAACGGGATTGTTTGACCACTGGATAACGTAGGTTCGTGAATAGCCTGCGCATGCGTGTGTACTATATATATATATATATATATATATATATATATATATATATATATATATATATATATATATTGCTGGGTCTCCACCCAAATTAAATCAGTTGGAAGTTCCGCCCGTGTTGTCTTCTGTGTGTCTTACTTTTGTGTGTTGTTGCATCTGGGTCGCAAGCCCCAAGGGTAGCGTTGGCCTGGCGGCCTGGGGCACAGCTGGAAGCATCCGAAGGTCCTGGCAAAGGATGAGTAGACTGCTAACAGAACAACTTGTTTATTTTAGCATCGCAAAAGAGCGGCCGGTCAGGTCGACCGAAGTGGAGAAACGGGAGACCACGTTACTCGACGGAAGAAAGCGATGCCTCTCTCTTGGCGTCCGGGGGCAGCTGCTTTTATACCCTCGGAGTCGAGGGCAAGAAGGAACGCCTCGATAGAGGCGCACGTGACGGCGGCGCACGGACACGTTGAGACAAGAAGTGACGCACCCGCCGGGCCGGCGCCGGTCAGACCTCCTCGCTTCACAGTTGGGGAGCTCCTCTCCCCGGCTGCCGCGCTTTGATAAGCGTGGGCACCAACATGCACACACACGCACACACGAAGACACGTGGCATTGAAACATGCCTGGACGCGCTTGGCGGGAGGCGTTGCGGCAGCGCTGAACGGGCCAAAATGTCCGCCGCTTTGAACGAAGCCCCGGCGTCCGTTGCATCCGCGCCGGTGATACCGCGCGTCGTAGGCGAAACGTAACAGTGTGTTGTCTTTTGCCGCAAGTTACATGTCATTTCATTGAATGCTGTTCTGCGGAAATAATCCTTGCCTCCAAAACTAAGTTGTGTTCTGACGTAGCTGACAGCCAACTATCGCTTTCGAATGGTTTCGCTTTGTTTAGAAAAGACAGAACCACATCTTGGGGTGGTGGCGTCAGAATTTCTGTAAATAAGAAATTCAGTGCACATCTTGCTGACACTTTGCCCGGCATAGAAATCATGTGGATCGCACTCTATTTATCACCGTCTGTAACTTGCATTAACGGAGTTTGCTATCGACCGCCTAGTTCTTCCGCTGATCTTGTTGAATGTCTTCACGCCTCGTTAAGCATTATTCAAAGCAGGTATCCGTCATCGGAAATAATACTTGCAGGCGAGCTTAACTATACCGGAATCGACTGGTCGACATGCGAACCCATTGATGGCGCAAGAAGACACGAGTATTGGCAGTTTCTAGATGCTCTTTCTGTGTTTAGTTTGAGCCAAATGGTATCGTGTCCCACGCGTTGTGTTTCACTACTAGATATTGTACTGACTACTGACACAGCGTATGTTTGTGCGAGTCTTTGGATGCATGAGTGACCACAGTGTTATCCACTGCGAGTATATGTGCCATAAAATGTGAAAAACCTTGTAATGCAAAGAAAAAATATACGATTACAACAGAGGGGATGTACGCGCACTAAATGATGACTTACTAACATTTTCTACGCATTTTTTAATGACCTCATCCGATCGTGAAAGAAACGAAAATCGGCACATCTTTCAAAGGACGCTCACTGAACTAAAGGAAGGATATAATCCAAAAATTACTATCACATCTGCAAATAGAAGCGCGCGTGTTAATCGGTGTTGAGTCACGTGTTAAGTGGTGCATGAAGAAGAAAAAATAAAGAACGCACTCAAAGGCAAAGCATTCGACCTGAGTCGAGGAGTAGAAGCGCTATCGCGAACAGCCACGACTATGTCTGTTCGCGATAGCGACAAAGCAGAAATTGAAGCAGCGAAGGAAAACTATTACAACTATGACTTATAAAAAATGTTAAAAAACAACTGTAAAAAATTTTAGAAAGTAGTAAATCCGAAACCACTGTCATCGATCCTTGTGGCGGTAACAAAAGACAATAAGCCTCTTCTGCAGTTCAATGTTGCGGACGAAATGAATACTTCTTTTTTGTTCGGTTTTCACATCAGAGGAACCGATACCACCAGACCTGAACTTTTCCAGCTTAACCCCTTCAATGAATGAGCTCATAATCACTCGCAAGAGTGTAGAATCTGGCATAGATCGTCTTACAGTTAATTCTACACCCAGACCAGATGACATCTGCGTAAAATTGTCAAAGCTAACAATACCAGCTACAGCACGTATCTTGGTTGCTATTTTCCAACAGTCAGTTGATACAGGATGCATGCCTGACGCCTGGATGACTGCGCGCGTGATTCGCATTTTTAAATCTGGTGACCCCTCCTCAGTCTCAGACTATAGGCCCTTTCACCAACAAGCATATGTCGCAAATCATTAGAGCACATAATATCATCCACCGTCATGAAATTTCTAACAAAACACGATTTCTGCTTTAGCAATCAGCATGGTTTCCTTCGTGGTCAACCGATCTGCTCGAAGCCACTCGTGGTGCACTAAAAATAGATGCTATATAATTGAGTCTGCAAAAGCATTTCACAAGGTTCCTCACGCTTAATGACGATGCTAACGAATCTTAACATAAACAGTAGGATTATAAGATGAATAGCTAACTTTTTAACATATATGAACTTTATATGAACGGCACTCATCTTCACTTTCGCATGTAAAATCTGCGCACCTCGGTCTTGGGTCCAATCGTGTTTCTGATCTACGTTACCGACAGGGGAGACACTTTTGCTATCAGCTTATTCGCGGATGACTGTATCTTCTGCAGACGAATTATTAACACCGAAGACAAGAAGTCATTACAGTTAGACTTCGACAAAATCGTATTCGTGTGTCGCCAGTGGCAAATGTAAATTAACATCTCTAAAGCTAAGGCCATGACGTTCACGAAAGTGCATAACCCGGAACTGAACTGCTACACAATTCAGGGAATCCCTATTGAAAAATGTATCCACATGTAAATATTTCGGAGTTCATTTATCCTCTGACTTATCTTGGAAGGACCACATTGATACCATACTCCGTAAGGCATCTAGAACACTCGGCTTCAATAAACGTAGCTTATTACTCTTTCCTTTCCCTATGAATTTAGTCTTTTCAAATATGGGGGTGCATTGACACTTGTTACACTGTCCAGCTAAATGACTCCCATAGCCATTCTTTAGGTTAGTGCTGTGCTGACGAGCTCTTTCATTGAAGCACTGTCCCGTTTGACCTATATAAGATTTCCCACAGCTTAGCGGTATTTCATAGATGACATTGCGCCTGCACTCAGTGAAACGAGTTTTATGATTAGTGGTGCGCAGGTGCCTTTCGCGCTTGTTCATGCGATTGTATATCGAGGACAACTTACACGGGGCACTGAAAACCAAATTAATATTATGTCTATTGGAAACTTTCTTCAGATTGTGAGACAGCTTGTGTAGGTATGGCACCACGTGCGCTAGTCTTTTGTCTTTGTTTTCTTCTTGGGAAGCATCGGAACTTCTTTTCTCTTTCTGCAAAATGCCTTCGCATACTGAAGTGATCACAGAACTGAGAAAGCCTGCGTTCTGTAGTCGCGATATCTGATTTAAAAAACTATGATCGCACTCATGCTCACATGACTTACTAAGTGCTGCCTTAATGCACGTTGTTGCTATGCCTCTCTTAATCAATTTAGAGTGTGCGCTGTCGTAACGCAACAAGGTTTTCTTATATCTGGGATGATATCCCCAGCATACGTGCTCGTCCAAAGAAAAACAGAGGTTAATATCTAGAAACTGAATACGGTTGTTAATTGGCAATTCATACGTGAACTTAAGTCCTCCCGATGAGTTGATGAACAGGTTCAAAATTTCTTCGACCACGTCATGAAAATGCATACAGGAATCTTTCTTCATAACAATTAAGTAGTCGTCAACATATCTAAACACTCGCGTTACAGGCATGTCAACCAACTTAGCAGAAATTACATTGTCAACCGAGGATAAAAAAATGTCACATAAAATGGGGGCGATGGCTGATCCTATACAGATGCCAGTACGTTGGATGTAGAATTGGCCATCATAATTAACAGCAGTTGAATGAAGATAAAAGTGTAAAAGCGCTAAAAAATTGTCGCTCCGTCTTTGACGAGAGCTCCGCCGTCAGTGTCGGTCTGTCTTTTCGCGAGCGCTATGATTCGACTTTGTTGCGTTGTGGACTGCAAACGTAGCGACTGGCAATATGTCAAGCTGCGACATCGTGTCCCTGTGCAAGCCAGTAGACGAGCGGACTGGCTGCAGCGCATTGGACTGCCGCTATCCGATGGGCGCCAAGATTTGCGCTATTGCGGCCGTCACTTTACACCGGAAGATTACTAACGCAATAGCGTTTCGCGAGTCCGGTATTAGGGTAAACGCAAGCACAAGGGGACAGGGCCTGGCCGTGTCCCATTGCGTGTCGTTTCAGGGAATGAACAGAAGCGCAAATGTGAATGGTCTGCACGGTGCAGCCACCTGGTGGCATAGAGCTCAACCACACACAGTAGCAGTAGCAAAATGTATTCTTCTTTGCTGCTGGTGTAAATTTTTCGCAGGAGTGTAATCGTTAAAACGTTGTTTTTGTAAATGTTTAAAATGTTTTACACTTGGTTAGAGAAATATTAGCTCTTTGGCTGGTTAAGCTCTGCGCCAATGGTTGGCTGGACCGTGGAGACCGATCAGGCAGCTCACGTACGTCTACGCTAAAGTTCTTTCATCATCTTGAGTTTATACCTCCACCGTTCCGTCTAAACGTTCTGCTAGTGTGTGATTACCGGAATACCAGACACGTTCGGCGCTACGACAGAATGCTCGCAACGCACGCTGCTTCGATATCTCTCGCTTGTAGTCGACGGCCAAGCGGCTTTCGGAGAGGTATCGCGCGGGCGGGGGCGGGCTCCAAAACAAACGGAAGTGGACGATGTGACGTCGCATCGTGACGCAGAACCAGTGAAGGCGGAGCTTAGCCCCGATCGCTCGGCGAACGAGTTGAGGAGGAAAAGCATGGCTAGGGAGGAGGGTAACTTGTAATCGCTTGTAGCTCCATTAATACGTAACGCTTCACTTAAATTGTGGTGCGAATGTTCTACTCAAACTGTACCCTACGCGTCTACAAAATTTGTCCGAACCGTTTCAGGGGCCCTTTAAAGCGAGACACATGTAGATTCATTCAATGAAAATAAGATTCCTAATCAATTTTATATATGCCTGACAAGTAAAGAAAGAATGACTCTATTTTATCGTTATCAATAAATCCATTTTTTTCAGCGCCCATCCTAAGAGTTGACGCCGCTATCGCTTGCAAAGCAATGCAGCTCTTGAAGTGCGCCCGAAGGCGCCCTCGTCAATTCACCTGTTAGAACACGCCCCTCCCACACCTTGTGCTGTTTTGCTTCCCGACGTTTGTCTGAATTTGGTGACGCGGGTAGCTTCATCGTTTCTCAACCTGTTCAGTCAAAAGCATTGAGTTACGACCGCCAGATAATTGCTTACTTTAGTTGTTTTCGTGTGACTGCGCAGGCTGACGTGCTTCAAGTCCCATGATAGAACCGGCACTCTACACCTAAAGCCTTCCTCGGCCTCTAAGGAAAGTATGTTCTGTTCAGGGGCGCGATTTCTACACCCGTACGCCTGGCCTTTTCTTGCATCGATTTCTGCGCTGAAAACTCGGAACGCCCATCAAGTCGAATGACGGGGCACTTGAATATGCCGCTCCGATGGCAGACCAAGAAGACAAATTTCGCGCCTTTGAGAACAAATGACGTCACTTCTGTTGTTTAACGGATGTAGCGTGACATTATTTTTAAGGCGGAAGCTTTTGATGGCTCATTGTCAAGGTCATCTGTCGTTAGCAGAAACTGTCACAGCTTTCCGGCCTCCTGATTAGTCTCCTCTGTGTCGTGATGTCACTGTCGCTAGGCGTAGGTGTGCGCCTCATGAATGGCTCGCGTGCATGACGTCACTGTCGTCAAGTGCAGGTGTCGGGGTGGTTCGGCGCCACGCGTGATGACTCATCATATCGGCACGCGTGGCAGCCGTGTGTTCGGCGGTGCGCCCTGACGTCACTGTCGTCAGGTGCTTGAGGTGGCTTCCCGAATGGGCGCTGTGTGGCCTGACGTCACTGTCGCGAGGCGCGCGTGGCGACCGTCTGCTTGGGTGTGGTGTGGCGGCGGCGGCAGCTTACTTTGCGGTATCGTGTGGGAAGGATGCCTCGTCTCGCCAAACCCCGAACACGTGACGTGCGGCAGCCGCTGAACACAAGCGGCGCTCAAGAGAGGCTGAGCGTATACGTCGCATGCATAAGGGCGGCGAGGCGCATCCGACCCCACAGAGTCCAGGGACGCGACGAGCCAACGCAAGAGAGGCAATGCGTTTGAAGCGACTCGCTGCATCTCCGGGTACCAAGGCAAATGAAGCTCGAAAGCGCCGTGACCGCCATCTTGCCGCGGCAAGCCAAGCAAGTACAAGTCAATCGAGCGAAGTGGATGATGAGGATGGCCAACTACACCCTGACACCGCCATGGAAGACGCGTCTCCTCATGATCCACGAATGGCGCTGCAACAGTTCCAGGCGGCCACAAACTACTTTAAGAGACACTTCGTCCAGAACGACGTTGCAGGCATTTAATAAACAAACATTCACACAACAGTGTACGAGTTGTGTGCCTCCGTGGTGTTTCCGATGCAACAAATCGCCATTAGCAATGGTGTCAGGCTTTCGCCGTTTCACACTTTAGTCTCGACAAAGTGTCTTCCGTTGTTTTTTCCGCCGGAAGTGTTTCCTCCGCACACAGATGGCGCTAAGCTCCATGAACCGCCATGTCTTGAACGTATGGGCTTCTATGGCAGCTTCGCTACCAGGTATATTTACCTTTATGGCACCGCAGGCTGCTGCTGCTGCTTGCTGGCTCGGGTAGCCCGCACCACTATGGTATATTACTCGCAGCGCAAAACTCGAAGGACTGCTCAGCGGCATTCAATTGGACAATAATGATTTCGCATTCACAACTCCTGAGAAGTGCATAGGTGTCCTCGGGCTTTTTATTTTATTTTACAAATACTGTCAGCCTTGCACAGGCTGTTACAGGAAGTGTGTTATGTACACAGAAGCACGTGTACACAGAAGCACGTGTACACAGAAGCACGTGTATACAGAAGCACGTGTATACAGAAGCACGTGTACACAGAAGCATGTGTACACAGAAGCACACATGGTACACGTTTAACTTTTCTATGCAAGTGACGGGGGCGGGTGCCTTTACTAACGGAAATGTGAATAACGCCTACCTTCGCCACGAACACGCGTAAACCGGCAAAGGGAAATGAAATAAGGTGCATCTCACAGGCACGCCTGTGAAGTTCTTCTCCTTCATTTGGCAAATACGGAACCACATCAAATGGACTCGCGCAGGAAAGAAGCGTAGGAAGAACACTGCTAAGGACAAGTAAATAAGCGAAAGTGTAAAATTAACATTTCTATGGCAATATATATATATATATATATATATATATATATATATATATATATTGTAACGATGTTAAGAAACAACGATATTTATTAAGGGCGAACTTGTGCCCACAAGTAAAAGTCACTGCGCGGTCGTGACGAAATCCCTGGCAGTCGCGTTCTCGAAACGGGCCTCGAACCGTCTTCCTCTTTCTCCTCGCGTGACACCTCGTGCGCGTGGCGCATGCGAGCCGGGTCCAACCGGCTGCCCGTGCAATGAAGATCGCTGCCTGTTGTTGCTGAACAACTCCACGGTAGGGCGCGCTCAGTGTCTAATACAGAGGGCGCGCAACTTGAATATCACCAAGTTGTCGCGGCAATATATATATATATATATATATATATATATATATATATATATATATATATATATAATGTATATATCTTTGCGGAACAATCGCAATTCTTTTGGATCCCTCGTTTACTGCTCTACCAAGTTAAGTGCCAAAACCGACTTGTATTGTTATTTGGGAAGTTGTCTAACGATGCGTGGCCGCCGGTCCCGTAGAACCGCGTAGAGCTAAGGGCGCTGCGGTTCTAGACTGACTGCGCCCACCGCGGTAGGTTAAAAAAAACACCCACATTAGCACAGCAGAAAAGTGGCTTAATCAGGCGGCTCGACTGATAATTGTAGAAGCGTCATTCAAAACACACCGAATTATTCTCCACTTCCGGCGGCGTTTTCTCTACTTCATTTTTAAATAAAGAGATGCTGATCCATAACTATTTTCATAAATAACGGGTAAATTTGTCAATTTTCGCTTCTCCTTTCTGTTTGGCTGTTCCCTCGGCTCTCTTCCTTAGTCTACAGATCGCTTAATTTCTCAACTCCTTGCGACTCTTGTTTCCAGTTGCCAATTCTGCACGAAAAGTGCTATACAATTAGGGAAATACCAGACGAGGTAGCCGGTGACAGTTATATTGCTTATGGGTTTAAGGGTTATCGCAGGGTCTGAGGATGGGCGCTGTTTCGCATTATTTTATTTGACACCTTGTCTAACCCACATCGCGGGTATATGGTTCCGAGGATCTGCCAGCGTCGCGGCGAGACGTCACTGGAGGAAATAATGAAGCGAAAGGAAAGGTTAAACGCAACTGGCGTTTTCTCCGGCTCCGACTCGTTACACGAGCATGCAGACCAGGTGACTACGAACGGAAGCCATTTCCTGATCCCTGGATCAGTCTAAACAGAAAAGGTTGAACTAACGAAGGCGCAGTTATGCGCGTGACCGTTGAATACATGGTGACAACTGAACGCTGGTCGATTTAATCGCGCGGGCACCGAATCTATGAGAAAACTGGCCTACACACCCCAGGAGATGCCGATAATTAATGCCATCCAAAAGGAGTGAAAAAGGCAGCAAGATGTTGACCACCGAATAGCTGTCAAGTCTGAACATTGATTTGGCGGCACTTTAGGAATGTGTGTGAGGAGTGGTGGCGTGGATGGGGAAAGGGGGGGTATGCCGCTTCATTTCGGGAAGGGGGCCCGCCCCCCCCCCCGGCCGCCCCCTCCCCCTGGGTACGTGCCTGCAACCAAGTGTCTTTATTCTTTCAGTCAGCATATATATCGTTACTGCTATCTCAAAGCACAAAAGCAACAGAAATTCAGCATGCGCATGGGCAATAAATTGCAATATCATTTGCAATTGCAATCTTTTGTGATTTGAGATAGCGGCAGAGTATATATATATATATGTATATATATATATATATATATATATATATATATATATGCTGACTGAAAGAATAAAGACACTCCGTTGTTAGTCAGCGCTGTGTCCCTCTCTTCGTCCTGTCGTTGCAGCACTGCTTACTGCCCGGAAAGGTCGCAGCAACGTTTCGTAGGCTTGACAGCAGCAGCTGCCGCAGCGAACTTGCTTCGGAAAAACACGAGCGTTCTGAACGCTTTCGCGCATACATTCTCGATGTGAACGTCCTACTTTAACTTATGTGTAATGGGTGTACCTAAAAATGTCATTTTGTATCAAAACATATCAATTTATATTCAAATGTAATCAACGACTCCTTATGGCTCATGTACGTTGTTTTATTGATAATTTCAGTATCCCACCATCGAGTCGATTTATCTAGTGACGGTCCGGTTCAGCTGCTTCTGCACCACCCACACAAGTGTACACCGCGAAATCGTCGGCCACACTTTGACGCCATCCTTAACGCAAGTGGCGACATCATTAACGTATACGAGAAAAGAATAATGGCCCTAACACCGACCCCTGCCGTACACTTGAGTAAACATCTAGCAAATCTAATTTAATATTATTAATAGTCACAAATTGCGTACGATTTGACATATAAGCAGTAGCAATCCATGCTATTAATTTGCAGTCTACACCAATGGACCTAAGCTTCTAAATTAGTTGGGAATTCATGACGCGATCATACTACTTCGAGAAATCAATAAATATCCGTTTCGAATGCGGAATTACTGAAGCGAAATCTTTTGTGATCTGTAACAGTTGGGCTGCTGTCCAGAGTTCTATTCTAAAGCCATGTTACATTGGCTATAAGATCTAATTTTGTTATAAATACATCACGATTGCTTTGCTAATGATGTGATTCATCAGTTTGCAACAGTAACCTGTTAGTCATATGGGCCGGTATTATTCTACAAGCAGTTTATTACTTTCTTTATGAAAGGTCAATTTGGGTACAACCATCTTGAAGCAAAACATGTCGAAATAAATCTTGGAGCCAAGTGATAAAACTTAAAATCGCTGAAAATCGGCACATATTTGGCGGTAAAGAACTAAGTTTGTACGACTATAATAGCTGGAAAATATTGTGTACGAGTCTAACGTGTTGGTTTAGGGTAATGTGCTGCAATGTAACACGTATCTTATCAGCTACGGTGTTTCACAAATACTTGCTAAATAAGACACCGCCATAACCTTTTTTGGCTCTTCAATCCATTTATAGCCTTCCGAGCAAGCTCTTACAATATCTTGCGTACAGATTAGATGCGTATACTTCATGAAGTGAGTACTTCGAAACCATGTGCGTCTACGGAAGCTACTTGACGCAGGTAGGTGAAAATGAAGAATAATGGGTTACCGCGACACTTTTTTATTTCTAGTATTACTAATGAATGCATGATGCTTTCTGCGAGGCTTATCGACATTGTCATCAGGCCATTGTGAATTGCCAGTTTCAAGGGACAGCAAATTTGCGGATGCCATTTTAAGCTGATCAATGAAAGAAAGGCTATATATATATATATATATATAGTGTCTGTGAAACGTAACACGTTGAGCGAAACAAAACCACTAGTTCAACATTGAAAGTGCTATGTCTGACAACACACTGAATCGTCCGGCAAATATCCTAGCCGCTACAAATCTCAAGTCGCGGGTTGTCCTACAAGCTGCAATAAATCGATACTACTGCTCGCAGTGCTTGTCGACTGCGCTCGCCGTGGATGCGACCCTCGCTACCATTGCGTTGACTTTGTTCTTAGTCGAAACCATGCACTAACATTTGACGCAGCAATAACGATGTTCAGCCTGATACAAAACCTTCATAGGAGTGCATTCTCGAGGCGTAATAGTCGCGGAAGCCACAATGTGACGACGCAGCGAACGCACTTACTGAAACACAGGCTCCGTTTTCATGCCAATAATGACGAGAACTTGAGCAGCGAGCCACATTATAGTTGTAGAAAACGCGCGAATGTTTGATTGTTGTTAAACGTTTGCCAGCGCAAATAAATCAAGCGCACGTGACCCAAGCACAGCATCCTACCTACCACGCTGTGCTCCGGTGCACCGCTTACAACTCCACAGCGAAGCTAAAGATGATTTCGCACTGGCCTATATCAATAGAGAAGAAATCCACAAAAATCTGGTGTCGTGACAGAATGTAATGAAATCATTCGCCCAGACATGGTATCCTGTATTGCACGGCATCGCAGTTCGAAAGTAGTGGCGGAGCATCCTAGACGGGGCACCGCGGTACGTCTTCGAAGCCAATACTGGAGTACGCTAGCCGACAGTATACACGGTATTTGTTTTACAGCGAAGCTCTGTACCTCTACCTTCCAAGGAAATTTTCGTGTCGTTGGCGTGGTAAGCAAAAAACTCCCCATACGTGGGCCGATCCCGCAGATAGTGCAATGCCGGGCCGACCCGCGGCGGAGGTGAAGCAGGCGTTAAGTACTCCCCATGCGTGGACCAATCCCGAAGATAGTGCAATACCGGCCCGACACGCGGCGGATGTGAAGCAGGCGTTAAATACTCCCCATGCGTGGACCAATCCCGAAGATAGTGCAATACCGGCCCGACAAGCGGCGGATGTGAAGCAGGCGTTAAGTACCCCCCATGCGTGGCCCTATCCCGAAGATAGTGAAATACCGGCCCGACACGCGGCGGATGTGAAGCAGGCGTTAAGTACTCCCCATGCGTGGGCCGATCCCGAAGATAGTGCAATACCGGCCCGACACGCGGCGGATGTGAAGCAGGCGTTAAGTACCCCCCATGCGTGGACCAATCCCGAAGATAGTGCAATACCGGCCCGACACGCGGCGGATGTGAAGCAGGCGTTAAATACTCCCCATGCGTGGACCAATCCCGAAGATAGTGCAATACCGGCCCGACAAGCGGCGGATGTGAAGCAGGCGTTAAGTACCCCCCATGCGTGGCCCTATCCCGAAGATAGTGAAATACCGGCCCGACACGCGGCGGATGTGAAGCAGGCGTTAAGTACTCCCCATGCGTGGACCAATCCCGATGATAGTGCAATACCGGCCCGACAAGCGGCGGATGTGAAGCAGGCGTTAAGTACCCCCCATGCGTGGCCCTATCCCGAAGATAGTCAAATACCGGCCCGACACGCGGCGGATGTGAAGCAGGCGTTAAGTACTCCCCATGCGTGGGCCGATCCCGAAGATAGTGCAATACCGGCCCGACACGCGGCGGATGTGAAGCAGGCGTTAAGTACCCCCCATGCGTGGACCAATCCCGAAGATAGTGCAATACCGGCCCGACACGCGGCGGATGTGAAGCAGGCGTTAAGTACTCCCCATGCGTGGCCCAATCCCGAAGATAGTGGAATACCGGCCCGACACGCGGCGGATGTGAAGCAGGCGTTAAGTACTCCCCATGCGTGGACCAATCCCGAAGATAGTGCAATACCGGCCCGACAAGCGGCGGATGTGAAGCAGGCGTTAAGTACTCCCCATGCGTGGACCAATCCCGATGATAGTGCAATACCGGCCCGACAAGCGGCGGATGTGAAGCAGGCGTTAAGTACTCCCCATGCGTGGGCCGATCCCGAAGATAGTGCAATGTCGGGCGGACCAGCGGCGGAGGTGAAGCAGGCGTTAAGTACTATGCGTGGACCAATCCCGAAGATAGTGCAATACCGGCCCGACACGCGGCGGATGTGAAGCAGGCGTTAAGTACTCCCCATGCGTGGACCGATCCCGAAGATAGTGCAATGCCGGGCGGACCAGCGGCGGAGGTGAAGCAGGCGTTAAGCATTCCCCATACGTGGGCCGAAACCGAAGATAGCGCAATACCGGCCCGATTCCGCGGCGGAGGTGAAGCAGGCGTTAAGCACTCCCCAGCGGCAATAGAACAGGCGTTAAACACTCCCCACACGTGGACCGATCCCGAAGGTAGTGCAATACCGGCCCGAGCCGCGGCGCAGGTGAAGCAGGCGTTAAGCACTCCCCATACGTGGGCCGATCCCGAAGATATTGCAATGCCGGGCCGAGCCGCGGCGGAGGTGAAGCAGGCGTTAAGCACTCCCCATACGTGGGCCGATCCCGAAGATAGTGCAATGCCGGGCCGAGCCGCGGCGGAGGTGAAGCAGGCGTTAAGCACTCCCCATACGTGGACCGATCCCGAAGTTAGTGCAATGCCGGGCCGAGCCACGGCGGAGGTGCAGTTCGCCATTAAGGGGCGCGCATACGCAACTTGGCTGGCCATCCTTCTCAGAGTGGAAAGGTGCTGAGTTCTTTTCAAGAAACGCTCGGCAGGCTCTGCCATGTGGCAAGCGTCTGTTCATTCGCACATAAGGCATCGTGTCTGGCACGTCGCCGAGTTCTCTTCGCCGCGCAAAGGTCCCGAACAAGGGCCTGTCTATCGCAGTGTTCAGCACAGTATATCACTGGGAAGCATGTCGCAACGAGAGAGGCCCACCTTCGTGTCGAGCAGCATCTCCCAGTCAGGCCAGAGCATGTACAGGATGCCGACGCTGGCGCCGGGCAGTCGCATTGCGTTCACCATGAGCATCACCGCCGCCGCGCACGGCAACAGGGAGGTCGTGTACATCATCTGCTCCACGAAAGAAACGAAGCGGTCAGCATTAGTGCAATTCGCATGCCTGTGGGTCTGGCTGAATTCCCGAAGAAGCCCGCATAAGCAACACGGCTTGTTCGAGAATGCCCAGAACATGCCTCAAAGGTATGCCTTAAGATTTGTCTTGTTTCAGTTGGAAATGCAGTTGTAGGTTGTATTGCAAATATTTTTGGGAAGATTGCTGAAATAGCTTAAGACATCCGCAGGAAGCCGGTCGAAAGCCATTGAAAAATCCCAGTACAAGCCTTTTTCGTGAGTTCAGTAGTTCCGATAATATATATGGTGCTTGTCGTTCTCGACAAGAGATACGTAAACAAATGATTTGCTTCCCTTAGTAAGGCTGCATGATAACTTTGTAGCGCTGAATGAGTCGTGAATGTGCGCTTACAAACCAGATTACTCTGTTTTGAAATAAAATCAAGCACTAAACGGGAACTCAATGATTGTGTGAGAGCGCGGACTCGGAAAGGAGTGCTGCGCCCTTTTCATCGTTCCCTCACATTGAAGAAATAACCTCTGACGCGTGATATGCGATGTGGTACACGTAAAACGCGATCTTCGCAACGCACTCTTCGTTACACGCATGCGTTCTGTCTTGTTTCTACCGCAATGACGTCGGTCTTTTGGTACTGTCTTTTCATTACGAAACGTTGCCGACATGCGAGGAGACATGATCGCTGTGGTATATTAACGCCAGCATAATTGGTCCTTCAATATTAAGTCGTAGTCGGCATACGGGTGAACTTCCTTCAATACGAGCTCCGTTATAAGCCGAAGTCCCTGTGGAGCTGGACAGTGTCGAGTAATTTTTTTCCCACAGATTCATTACACTTCTAATACAGCACGATCACGCTTGCATCGTCCTTTCGTGTTATCACGGAGGAGGTCTAACCTTTCCGGACAGCCTGATGCCTTTAGCGGCGAGCAGGTACAAGAGGACCCAGCAGACGGCCATGCAGACGAGCACGTCGGTGCGGAAGTTCCCCGCTGCGGTCACGCCGTCGCTCAGGGACAGGATGTGGCGACTGCGAAAGGTCAGAGATGGCAGTACTGCGTCCCTTTCCCGGCCTGTTTGCACTGTTAAGCAACCGCACGGATAAATAATTCGGGCGAATAGGCGAAACGCGTCACGTGCGAGCACTGCATCCGGTGTCCTCTCCCGCGCTTCCCTTTGTACATGGCGCGCCTTCTGGCAGCGCGAAGAGGCATGTTGCAGAGCGCCACATACTCACGTGACTTTTCTGGGCTTGTAGCGCAGCTCAGAAAGACCAAACAGGAAGGGGTAATGAAAGGGAACGGAGTGAGCGCTAGCAGAGTTCCCTCTCATTACCACTTCCGTTTTCCTTTTTGCTCTTTCTGAGCTCCGCTACAAGCCTAGAAAAGTCAAGGCATACCAACTCGCCCAAACTGCCACGTTTTTGGCATATACTCACGTGATCGGCCCACTCTTTTGGTGGGATAGCTATAGATAGCCGGAAACAACACTGGTCTGACAATGCCATTAATTAAACTAATTGAAGTATGTGGTTTTACGTGCCAAAACCACTTTCTGATTATAAGGCACGCCGTAGTGGAGGATTACGGAAATTCGGACCACCTGGGGTTGTTTAACGTGCACCTAAATCTAAGTACTCGGGTGTTTTCGCATTTCGCCCCCATCGAAATGCGGCCGCCGTGGTCGGGATTCGATTCCGCGACCTCGTGCTCAGCAGCCTACTAAGCAACCATGGCGGGCGATGCCAGGAATGCTATTCACATTAAAGTAGTTGACACTTTTATCCAAATTGCGAAGAAATTGCGATCGTTTGAGCAGAAATTTGTAGAACCACCGCGTTCTTGACTTTCTATTCCCCACCGTGGTCTTTTTCCCTCGTTCCTAGTAGGCGGCGTGAACCGATCAAGATGCAATCGGTTTCATTTTCACTAGCAGGTTCTTGCCTCTGGCAATCGTCAGTTTTTACAAGGCACCCTTTGCAGTGTCGCTATTGTGGCATTCAAATTCGCTTAGTTCATTTGTAAGTTATAATTAACGGAGGCGTGACGTAATGTTCAATGCACCACGCCATTCCAGCTCTACAGACTCGCGGATTTCAATCCTTCTTTGCACGCCTATATTTTTCTTGTGCCTCAGAATCATGTCGCGGTCTCGGTACGTAATATTCCAGAATTTATTTTGTTTCAAGTGACGAGTTGCGTGGCTAGCTTAATATTAGCCTGACACGAGCTGTCACGTCAGTTACGACTGGAAGCGGCACGGGACGAAACGCCGGCGCACTACATCGACTGCGAGGCAGGGTTCGCTTCTCCTCCGTGCGTGCTGACTACGCGGCTAATTAAAGCATATTATTTAAACAAGTCTTTCAAAATAAGCGCGTGCCATCCACTCGGAAATACCGCGTGACTAAGTGCCCTCGCACTGCAGCGCAATACAAGCGGCCCAAAAGTAGGGGGCCGATCGCTCAGCATTGCGTAACAGGCTTCACGCAGAACACGCAATCAGTGGAAGCCGACAGTGTTGCCCGACAGTGTGTCGTGTCCGGCCAAAGGAGCCAATTCGCAAGCGCGTAATCAAGCCGCACTTGTAATTTTCTCTCGCGTTACGAGTAATTCGCAGAAAAAAGGACATAACGCACTAAAAATGACCGAATAAAATGTTTTCGGACGCAACAACAGCTTTCGAATCGGAAGTCACGCCCAATTGAAAAATTAGCTTTTAAATATTCGCTAATTAGCAAGGTAACTAGTGTAGGAAATTATCCTGGTGGAAGAAGTGGATTGATTACTGAACATAGGTCCCATAATCACTTATAAGAACAGTTTTTCCAGCAGCTTGGCTAACGTCAGCTGGGAAAACCTGTACAAACATCGTCATTGCGGGAAGAGCGGCAGCGTTCTCGTTGGATGCATTCACGAAGGCAGCGGGATAGCATCGAACAACGATGACTCTCTGGATCGTGCAGCCCCTGCGCGTCCCGCTCCGCGGCGACGTTCTGTGCCTTCGTCTTGAAAGTCCCGAACTCGTTCCAGCTCTTCGGGTTCTTGAGCAGCCACGGGATGCAACGTCTGTCGTGACGTCGTTGCTGCTATGCTGTCTCTGCCAGCGCTGCAAACGACCTATACTGTTTAGTATCCGCTGGGCCACATCGTTTCGTGTCGGCATCAACCTCGTATTTCCTGCGCGAAAATGCGCCAACATCGCTGTCCCGACGCGACGCCGTCAGAAACAACGCCAGTCGAACGGCGCCGTCGCGTCTCCTTTGTGGCGTCTCGTCACGGTGCACCGCAGATTGCGGCCGCACCTTCTCGTCCCGATTTGTCCAACACAGAGGCTTCGCGGCGCCCATCACCGGCCGCCCGACGAATGGAGCGGCTCTGCCGCGCGTCGGCTGGCACGCGCAGCCATCTTGTTCACGCGCCGTCGTCGCTGCTCGTAGGTCACTGCACCTCTTTGCTTAATCGCTTGGCTGTTTTCGCCAGGGGATTTCGCCACGCCAGGTGACATGTTTCCCAAGAGCAATGTTTGTCGGCGAAGCCAGTTTAGCGCAAACGAAGCTGTAGACGACGGGGCGATACGTGACGAGCTATGCACAGCAGCGCCCGCGGTCTTCCGTTGTTTCTGCCATGTCCGCTACAGCGGCTTCACCGAGTATCAACAGATTAGCCGAATAACAAGTTATCTTAACAATGCTTTTCGTAGTTTTACCTTCACGGACTGCCTTGGCTACATCTTGTTCTCAGTTGACATTAGAAGCTATAGGAAGATGCCAAAATTACATTATCTTAGTTAGGCTGCACATAGTCAATGTTACTACATAGATATGAGTATATTTAGGGAGCTGCTCTCGAGAACCACTTTGGGGCGAACATGGTGGGGAGAGAAAAAGATAAAAACCGGGTGGACCTTCGGTTTGGATCACAAATTGTGTCACTGACTACATATACACAAGCGATGGAAGTGATGGTTCGGTATCCGCTACGAACCCTTCCCAACACACAGAGGTCGCCTCTAACGCAGTTGATGCATTTTGCGTGGTGATCGCGCATAGGTGGCATGCAGATTGTTACGAGGTGGTTTGAATGATGCGCGATTCTTGACAACAGCCGGCGTCTCAAGAACAAAGAGCCGGTCAGACAAGCGGCGTACAAGTAGAACTGCTCGGCAGCGGTGCTCGTTCCGTGCTGGCAGTTGTCCGAAATGTTGTCGAAGACACGTTCGGGCACGCGGAACACGAGGCCTTCGTACGACACCGTGCGCCCTCGGCTGAGGTTGGCGCGAGCGTAGTGTTCGGCGAACCACCGGTTCGTGTCCCTGCAGGGAACCTGCGTGGGAGACGCGAGTCCTCTTTCCGTCAGCGCGCGTCCTATGTCCGAGTTCTATCAAATCAGTCCAACAGAACGGTGCAAGACTCTCATGTGGATGCGACCCAGGTTTTGCGAGAGCAGCATCAAAGGGTTCCTCCGCTACTTCCGCGAACGAGCTCCCCTGCAAAACACGCCAGGCTGCTCGAGGCGTCGCGTCCGAGACGCAGTCGCACGTATACAGTCGAGGAAAGTGCATTGCTGCACAGCTCGACAAAGTTGGCTGCTGCCGCTGACATGCGAGCGGAACTTTTGCTCATGTCGTGTGCTGTGCACACCTTGAGGACTAAGATTTACCTTTTCGCATGGCACACGAGGCCGGCGCCATGCAGGGCAGTGCATACAGCGCGTGCTTTCGCCCAGGGCCGACGACTTTTCTGCATTTTCGCTGGATCGGCGTAAGAATGGTTTCTGGCGTATTTTTTCTCGCAGAAATGCCTGGCGAGAAACCTGGCGCTACTGCCTTCGTAAGTTCCCTAAGGGATGCTGAAAGATCGAGAATGCGTGTACAAGGCTCTCAAATGAGTTATTTAATATTTCATCCCACTGGCGTACAATATAACGAGAGAATGAAGAAGGAGGAAACGTGCAATTGAGCTTGAGCTTGGTTTCTTTTTTTCACTAACTGAGCCACTCGGATGTGGTATTGTCGACAACTGCTACACCTCCACGCAAGTGCGCGCACTTATATTTGAACAAGAACTGTTTATGGTCACCCTTTGTTATGGCGCCTAATCTTTTTCTTGCTAAAATATCCTGACAGATGCAACACTGATCGCCAACGTATTTTAAAGACGGCTGAATCTCTGAAAAAAAAAAAGAAAATAAGCCTCTGAGCGTCTGCTTACCCGCCATTGCGCCAATGCCAAAGATACAGAAGCGAAACGTTTCTTTCTACGTGAGCACAAGATGCACAGTGGGACGCCAAGAACACGCAGTGCGTCGCATTTTGTGCCGGAGAAAGGCAGAAGCGACAAGCGTTACAGTGGCGTGAATTCTGTCGGAGAGCTCGTTTCCGAAAGCGCTTTGGCCAGCAGCGATATGTGCCCGCGTATGATTGACACGCAACGCGCTTCCGGCGCGCACCGACGCACCGAACCCGGTTGGCGCACGAAGCAGCCCGCGTCGGCGCCCCACCGGTCGCTGCACGCGGCCCAGGGCAGCGACAGCGAGTGCCAGGCGAAGAGCATCGCGTAGGCCGTGGGCAGCACCGAGTAGCAGCTCACCAGCGCGCTCACGAAGCCCATGCTGACGCCAATGCCTGCGCACGTCGGGGTCGAGGCCGAATTACCTTCCGACGCTCTTTCGCACGCGCATTGTATACGCTGCAGGAGAACAACAGCACGAGTAGATGTGAGAACGATCTACGAAAACTGAGACAAAAAGAAAGAAGAACGGAGGGACCAAAAATGAGGATAGGCGCTGTATAATATCCTCGACAGCCTTGATCAAAGAGGAAATTTCATCTTTGCAAAATTTATGATTGTTTAATCTACTTGGTGTCTTACGGCACTATTTGCTTCCGTGTCATGGTCCTTAAGCCTTCAGGCCCCATTTTACTTTTCTTGTTTTATGTTTCGTTTATTATCGAGCATGTATAGATTAAAAAAGAACATCGAGTGCACTGGTTGTGTCTCTCATTCACCATCTCAGTTTTCGACGGTTACAGTGCAGCATTATAGCGAGTCACATGCTCTGCGTAACTACAGAGTGAACTCGCCGAGTCCGTCGAGCGGCTCCGTTGTGCGTCTATCGGAGACCGGCAGTGTGGTTATAATGAGCACACGGGTACACGTATTTCCTGGCCAGGCGGTCTCCGTTAAAGTTAACACCCGAGTTATTCTGCTGTACAAGGTCAGTATTGAGCTGGCCTTCCTGCCAAGGACTGAGAAAGACTAACACGGTGCATTTATCGCTCATTCAGTCCGAGTGTCGAGGATGACGTGGTTGAGCGGCGCCGAATCCCGCCGCAAACATCTGCGTAGTTGGCGCCGACTGCTTGACTGTGGCATATGCTTGCGAGCTGTACGTCTTACCAGGCCGCTTATTAGTCCGCCCACAGTCTGTCTTCAGTTTCGGTTACGCGAAGCGGTGCACCCAGCACGATGGCATCGCAGAAGAACGCCGAGATAAAATTGAAAGAGTCGCCGACTCACGCACCCTTGCCGATGGGTACGCATCGCCAGATGCCGACTGAGCCCTGGCTGGAGAACTGTCCCAGGAAGAGCTCCATGCAGAAGATGGGCTTGGCCACCGTGATGGAGAGCAGCAAGTACATCACCAGGAAGGCGACTGCATGTAGGAGACATGCACGCGCATGGAAAGTTTGGAGGGTTTGACCCTATTCAAGAATTTGCTATAAGCTCAGCCTATTATGGGTGAAGGGGTACGAGGGATGCAACAACGCGTTGTTTACGGGACGGTATCACCTTTTTTATTTTCGAGTTGAGAAACTCTAGCAAAAAAATTGTGGCATATATCACGTCATCTGTAACTTTGGCTCAGCGACTATTTCTCGACATGGCGGCCTCATTACGGCGTAGACTCAATGCAGGAACGCTTGTATACTTTGATTTAGGTGAACATCAATGAAACCTATGTGGTCGAAATGATTCCGGAGCGCCTTCTACTACAGTGTCTCGTGATGCAGGTGCTGCTAAGACGGTAGCACTAAAAAAATAGGCGAATGAATGAATGAATGGATTCACTGAATCTGTTTTCAGATCCATTGTCAAAAATTCGACGCAAGACTACAGCCACCTGCTATACGATGGCTCATTGGCCCTGCTAAGCACCAGCTGGTGAGTTCGATTCCCGGAGGCCGAGACTCGCTCACCCGAGCAGCAACGCCACGACCAATAATGCATTCCGGCCGGAAGAATTACAGAGAAGCTCGTGCACCGCGCGTGTTAAAGAACGCTGCAGGTGAACAAAGCGAAGTAGACGTGCGCAGCGCAAAAGCATGCACGGGGACGAGCGCCGACTTCCACTCGTCCCGTCTCGCCTTCGTGCCCGTGCTGCTTTTTGCACTGTTCACGTTTAATACGGAACTGGCCCAGTCAGCAGCCACCTTACTAAGCCAAAGAACTCCACCTCCACTATGGCGTTACTCGTAAATCTAGTTTGCTGTTTGGGAACGTTAAACAACACCTATTTGGATGTTACGCGCACTCATAATTATAAGGAGCTACGATACGTATTGCGTTACAGGGAGCTCCCTGTCAGGGAACACAGCCATCGGTCTCCAGAAAAGCATCTAGTCTTCTTGAGCCGTCAGCCATATTCGACTTGTTGTTACACCCCAACGTAGCAAATCCCTAATGTATACTCCCCGCTGTGAAAAGTGCACTAGCCTGTAAGCTGTGAATGTCTTAGGTTATGAATCACGCTAGCATTTCCCCAGAGAGTACGCTTTGAAGCATTAAGCATTCGAAAGTGTTCCTGCTGACAGTTATTGCTATGGCAATGCCAGCAAGTCACGCACGCACGCACGCACGCACGCGCGCACACGCACACACGCAAGCAAGACGTTCTTCTAATCAAAGCATAGGGGACGCACCTCCGCCGTTGGCGCTGATGAGGGAAGGTAGCCGCCAGAAGCTCCCCAGCCCTACCGACAGGCCCAAACATGCGAGGAACAGTTCCAACTGACTGCCCCACGTGGCGCGAGCAGGCGACTCGGGCGGTGGTCTGGATTTGGCTTTTTCCTGGACGATTTCTTCTTCGTCGCCCTCTCCTTCCTTGTCTGGCTCTGGCGCCGTAGTAGGAATATTAGCGGCAGCCATGGTACGGGGAGACTACTGCGCAGTGTTATACGTGTATAGTTACCGTCACACTACTGTCCGCTTGAAGGCCGAGAACCGCTCCCAATTATCTCTGTGCCCTTTCTTGCGTCGGCCGACTCTGGCAACCTGTTCACTACGTGTAATTTCCTGCCACCAACGACGGCACTCTCGCACCCTTCACGATACTCTATGAGCAGTAGTTACATACTCAACGCGCACGTCACCTGCCCAACCTCTTTCTTACCAAGCGTAACCGCGTTCACTCTCCAATCTACTGCGACATTTTCCCGTCCCTGTGCTTTATGCTGTATCGAATCTGCATACCGCGAAGGTGTATGCCTTAGTAGGTGCCCCTCGACTCGATGTGTTGGATTAGGTGACACGAACAATAAACAACAGCACGAGGAGAGCGTGCCTTATGCGACTTGCTATAAACCAGCGTGAAAAGGACGGCATAAGGTCTAGCTGGCATAAGGAATTCACGGAAGAGGTTGACAACGAGAAACATGATCGTCGCCGACGGACGAGCATGGCATAACATTCAAGCCAATCGTGCTCTTATGAAGGGCGACCGACGTTCGAATGTTACCGAAATCTCTTCCAAGACAGGCACAAGTTATGAAATCACGCAATCCGTCATTACGACGGGCCTAGGAATCGGTAATATGCCTGCCTGATAGGTCCCACGTATTTTGACTGCAGTTGGCACGTTTGCTAGTGTATGGGTTTCTCTCATCGTGGTTAGCGCAAGAAAGAAACGCGTTTTTGAATCGAATCTTTACATCTTTGCGTTCTTGTCCTTGCGTCCTCGCACATGACACTACTTTTAATTTCGTTTAAATTTCTTTCCACACGAGTTCATGGTGTGGTACCCCGAATAGACAGGTATAATGGCAGGGTTAGGCTTCGTGAAGATATCTGCTCTTAGAATTTTGGTCCAGCAGCATTATACGCTTAAATAACTACTTCTAGCAGCTCCTTTTGGAAGGAGCAACTGCTCGTGCCATATTTAACTGTCATTTCCGGAGTTATTGCCGAGGGAGTAAGTATCAGAAATCTCTCTGCTTTATTTTACTCCCCCGATAGAGAAACTGAACTCTCCTTGTGTCTAAACAAAGTGCAACCCGTCTCTGTAGCCCATCTCCCGTTCTTTGCTGGCTTCAAAGCGCGCAAGCTGCGGCGGGATCATGTTATCACCAACTAAACTGTAAAATATTTTACACCTTTAAATGTAAGTAAGGGTGCAAATTATTTTACAGTGTATGGGAGAGGACGATAACAGTTTAGAGTTATGGCTGCAGCTGGGGGCGACACTGCATTGATGTTTTAAAAAAACGACTATTGTTTGTTGTTTAACCGCAAAACTTGTACGAGATTACAGATAACGAAATATAAATCCTGAGAACATAAGCATAGAGTACGACTGCGCAGTATTCCAGACACTAATACCTGCAACTACATCAGCATTTCGATTAAAACCACCGGTAACTTCTATAATGCTTTGTGGTACACAGCGAGGCTGCACAGGGGCGTGGGAAGCCCGCGACACAGACAAAGCGCAGCTTCCAATCTTGCCTACGTGTCGCCGACGCCCCACTCGCTGGCGCCGACGGAAGCAGGCCGGGCTCGGCTGCGGACGCCGCGGTGCAGTCGTTGCAGCCTGTGGCACGGCCGCGCTGATGATGATGATGATGATGAAGTTAATGGCACAAACCCACTGAGGGCCACGAATCGGGTGGTAATATGATTCAATAAATAAAATAAAATAAATTGGTTAATAAATAAATAACATGAAACAAGAAAGGAAAACAAATAATCCAAGATGCAAAATAAACTATGAATACATGAGATAAAGTATTGATCAATACTATGGTAAGCCTTGCTGGAATCGCTGGCCGACGGGATGCGCGAGGCCTCTTCTTCTTCCGTACCACACGCGGTCTGCGCTAAACTAGGATGGCGGGGGCCAGACGATGCCGTTCTTAAACCGCAATATATGTTGTAAAGCAAGTAAAACTTGCTTAGTAAACCTTTGTTAACTGCACGTAATGTCCGCCTTTTCTAGTCCTCCGCCTCAAGGACGAAAGTTGTGCCATCTGCCACACGCGATGTGTAAAAACATATACGCATATTCTAAAATACGCCCGGTAGATTATCAGTGAAAGTATTTACAAATGTCTGTGTGCCATTGATGTCATCCGTTTCGGTTTACGTTGTGCCTGCACATTGCAGGATGACAAAGTATTGCCTAGATAACAAAATTGTTAGTGTTACAGGATGGATGGATGGATGCTATGAGCGTCCCCTTTGGAACGGGGTGGTGGGTTGTGCCACCAAGCTCTAGTTACTATATTCCCTAATGTCCTACCTATGTTAAAAGAGGAAAAACAAAACAAAAATAAAGACCCCACGATGAATAATCATAGCCGAAGTTTGTGAAGAATTATTGTGAACTTTGTTTTTGTACGCCTTCGTTGTTTGTCGTTTCCCCACTTTTCTTCCACCAATCTTCCAATTGCCTCTTACTAATCTCTACAGCGGGCATGTTTACTTTCCCCCTGCTCTCGCTGAACATTGACTTCAAGGAGGCCAGAGGTGCCTAAATCGACCGTTGGGCAGATATCTTCACATTCTGATAAAACATGCTCCATCGTTTCCCTAGCTTTGCCGCAGCAGGCACATCTTCTTCCTTTTTATATCTCGCTTTATGGGTGCGTGTTCTAAGGCATCCCGATCTCGCTTCGAAAAGTAATGAGCTTGTTTCTTTCCTGATTTCGTTTTTTCATCTTAAGTAGTTACTCATGGCAGGTTTCCTTTCCATTGCCGCCACCCATGAGATTATTTCAGCCTCTCTGACTTACCGCTTGACCGTCTTTGTTGCTGTGTTGCCCACCCTACAGGCCAGAGAGAGAGAGAGAGAGAGAGAAACAACTTTACTGGTCCATTATGAAATGAAACGCGTTAAGCGTCTGATGGGGTGGCTCCCTCTTCGCGGGCTCCATATGCTTCCAGGGCCGCCTGGCCCCTGTGGATCAGTCGGAGCTGGTCTTCCAGGGCGGGGCTGGACAGCATGATCTCCCATCGCTCGTAAAGGGTGGGGATAGCAGGGGGGTTAGTTATGGGTATAGGTGGGGGGTGGTGTATGGAAAAATTGCACTCTCCTATGACGTGCCGAAGGGTGCCTACTGCATTGCAGTGAGGACATGTGTTCTTATATCTCTCTGGGTATATCTTGTTCTGGAGGCAGGGGTGGGGAAAGGATCCTGCCTGGATTTGCCTGTATATTGTTTGTTCGGCTCTGGTCAAGGAGTGGTGGGGGTGCGGGAATGTCTTCCTGCCGTCCCTGTAATATTTGACTATATCTCTATAATTTGTGATGGGTTGCCATCCCCTTGCCTCCTCCTCGTTGGCCCGGGAGTTTAGCGCTCGGGCCTGTTGATGAGCATATTCATTGCCCTCAACTGAGGAGTGAGCCGGGACCCAAACTAATTCGATCGCTTGTTTAGGAGGCGTAGCTTTACCAAGAATCTTTAGTGCCGCAAGGGACACCCAGCCAGATCTGTAGTTCTTGTATGCAGCTTGTGAGTCCGTGACGATCTTGGTGACGTTTGGTTGCAGGAGTGCGAGAGCTATCGCTGCTTCTTCTGCTTCCTCCGAAGACGGAGTGTAGATTGATGCGCAGGTGATCATCTTTTCTAGCCCGGTGACCACGACTGTTGCCCTCGTGGAGCATATCGATAGAGAGGCGTCTGTATATAAAACAGTGTCGTCTTCCTCCAGGGTCCTGGAGATGGCTCTTGCCCGGGCGTCGCGTCGTCCGACATGCCTTGTGGGGTTCATGTTGCGTGGTAGTGGTTTGCATTCCAACTTCTCACTCAACTTTTCGGGTAATTGGCCGTGGCGGGTGTAGTGCGATTTTTGCCATCCTAGCTTGCGGAGGACGCTTCTGCCCGCCTTGGTCTGGCTAAGGCGTACCCTTTGATTGGATAGGTGGGCTTCTACGAGCTCGGCTACTGTGTTGTGGACTCCCATTTGAAGTAATTTTGTCGTGGATGAATTTATGGGAATACCCAGGGCCTGCTTCGTGGCTTTCCTGATTATTGCGTCAAGTTGTAAGACGTCCTTCTTGAGGAGCTGCAGGTACGGCGCTGCGTAGACAGGCCACATACTTGCTGGTAAGCTTCCTAGTTCTTTTCCTCCACTGTGAATCAATGTTTTTCCTGTACAGATACCTGAACACTCTCCCAGCCCATTTACTTTCTTCCATATTCCTCAGGCGTTCTCCATACTCAATTTTACTGCGAGCTTCCCTTACTTCAAAACTAGTCCAGCCCATATCACCCTGCACAGCTTCATTTGTAGTCTTGCCGTGAACGCCCAATGCGAGGCGTCCCACTGACCTTTGGTTGCCATCGAGTCCTGATTGTATCCCAGATTTCAAGCAAACAACCGCATTTCCAAATGTAAGTCCTGAAACGATTACACCTTTCCACATACCCCGGAGCACCTCGTACTTATTGTATCCCCAAGGCGCTCTGTGTTTCATTATGGCCACCATTTCTCTTCCACTGCACTGTTATTGTTGTTTTCTGTGTTTCCATATATCTTTTGCCTTCGTTTATCCATATAACAAGGTGTTTATATTCTTTAACGCGAGGTAGTTCCTAGCCCTGTATTGACACTGTCTGTTCACTGTTTTCATTGAATATCACAGCAACTGATCTTTAACGCAAGCTTTCAGACCTAAATCCTCGCCTTCATGTCCATCTATATTAGCCATACGTTGCATATCACTTTGCTTGTTAGCTAGCAACACAATAGAGACTTTTAGCTTGTCTGTTATCCAGCCTTGTCGAGGCGAAGCACGTACCTGCTCAAGGAACGCTTCACTCAACTTGTGCTTGAAAACAACCCATGGCGATTCGATTTCCTATTATCATTGAATGGGCTGAATTGTATTGTAGGAGAGGTTTCTCAGTTCTCGAGGAATATTTCCAGCTCAAGAGGTTATTTTCAAAACTGAGCATCTCATCCATTAACTGTAAAGAGCCATCTGTTGGCACTTCATACGTGAAAACTAGCGATTTGCCTCTTATCCTGAAAGCGTCCAACATACGTGATGTGGACGCATCTAAATTTTTGCTCATGCCCAAGATCAAGTAATCGTCTACATATTTGAATATTTTGAGCACTTTGCCATCCAAATCCGTATTCACAAGTCTGTCAACACCACTGAAAAAAATTGTGTTCAGCACTGGGACTACTTTCGACCCTATGCATACCCCATTTATCTGAAGCAACACTTCATCATTAAATTCCACATACGTGCTCTCCAGGTACATGCGAAGTACTTCTAGAAAAGCTTCTAGCGACATCCCAGTCTTATTACGAAAAGTAACTTCATTATTGTCCTGTTCCACGCATTCCTTTACACACGGTAGTAGAACATCCTGCGGCAGAGAATAATACAAGTCTTGAATGTCAACGCTAAGGCCGCTGTAACTCCGTTCTTTAAGACCTGAAATATAATGTACCACCTACTCAGGATTATTCACGAAGACGTTCACTACCAAGGCCGCGAGCATTTTCTGAAGGACGGCAGGCACAAGAAACTGCCACGAGTTGTTCTCAGAGACTATTGCTCTGAACGGAACTTATGTTTTTGCCATAAAGAAAACTGTCAGTGTGTGGCCATTTTCTTTTTTCACTAGTGAAACCAGCTTCTCTAGTCCACATTTTTCTAGCAATGCTACTGCTCGTTTCTCCGTATCCTGCGGCTTAACATTTACATCTTTAAAACACTTGTGCATCATGCCCCAAGCTTTATCACAGTACATGTTTTCTAGCAACACCACGAGAAAGCCTCGTTTGTCCGATTTTAGTACCCGCAATTCCTTTGAGTACAAATAGCCAGCCATCGGCACCACCTAAGTTTGTTGTTTTCCCCCTACTTTTGGCACTCGCAACGACTTCAACACTCACTGTCTCTAACGAAAGCATCCTTTTCTACACCCCTCACGATCCTTGATATGCTCCTTGCCAATGCGAGAAGGTTCCATGCAGAACTTGTGGCCTAACCTGAGGATATTTTGTCTGCTCTTCTTCCAATGGTGTGTCTCCGAGAACCAGGAGCTTTCCTGGCTCAGCCTCCTTTCTCTCTGTTTTTGACAAATACGCCCATGCTTGACGCCACAACACTTCTGTTAAGTTCATTGTACAATCGTATCACACATGGTGCGACCTCCAATCAGATCTGGCATCAACACCCGACGAACTTGCCTCTAGAAGACACTCTTTGAGAAAGCGACACTTTCTCCAGCACTCCGACCTGAAGATCTTGCGTACCCTCCGGCAATGACATTCTCAACCAATCAGTCGTATACCGTAGCTCATCCGGACAAGTCCTATGCCTCATGTGCCACCCTAAAATGCGCGCCTTGCACTCCCACACAGCGATCATGGAAAGAACCGAGGTCTTTGTGGTCTTTGCGGGCTAGTCTTTGTGTCCTTTTCTTGTTGTCTTCGTTGAGTGTTCGCAAAACTTTCCACAATGGACTTTCAGCAGGAATGTCGCAGCTTTGGTAGCAGCAGAAGTCATACCAACACATCATCAATCAAAAGCTTCCAACGAGATCAGTCATGATCGTCTGGGTGCCAGCTTACCACGGCATTCCTGGAAACGAGATTGCCAACCTCATGCCTCGAGATTTGACCCGCCCAGCCGACGCCGAGTAATCTGAGTACGAGCGCATGCACCTTCTTTCTGGTCTTTTTCCAAGACATTACACGGTAACCCGCAGAACATACCCTATGTATATATATATATATATATATATATATATATATATATATATATATATATATATATATATATATATATATATATATATAGGGTATTTGTGTGTGTGTGTGTACTTGAATCTGTACACTATTGAATAGTTGATTGTGTCCGATGGAGATGATGTACCCTTTTATGTTTCTTTTTTTCCGAATAGGGCTTAACCCATTGGCATAGATACATGAGGAGCGTCCGTTTAGAGTAACTGGCCATAAAGGACTATATTTAAATGAAATCGCAGCGAAGGCCTTTATTAAGTGCTCGATTCTTGTCATTTGTGCTGCTGGGTTCCTCAGACTTCGCAATGGTTATAACTGCACGTGTCACCGAGATCACGAGGCTACGCTGTCGCATGCCGGCGTTGAACTTCTAGAGGCCGCGCTGTGGGTCCGTGCCGCGATCATCAACCGCGACAGCGGTAACGCACGTCTCTGTGTGCCCATCCATGCGTCAATCCATCACTCGAAGTTACATCCTCCTTACGCCACTCTTCCAAGTGACCGCAGCTGTCTACTAGCTTGTGTCACTATGCATGTGCTCGTCGTCATGATGCCGTTGCGGTCTTTCCTTTAACTGGATATACTACATCAGAATATGCATCCACGTTATGAACGACACGACATGTATGGAGCCCCAAACGATGCTAGAAAGCCCGCAGAGTGATTCGCATAACATCGATTCTCACAGTGCGTGGGATCCGCAAGTGTGTTGCCAGCATTTTATAAAGGGAATGTAGGACATCCACCCGTTCGTACCAATTGCTACAAAGGAAACCCATAGGGGTTCCTCGAAAGAAAAGCCTCAGAGCAAAGGCAACTGTTTGACGTAGTAGTTCTGTGGAAACCCGCAAGGCGGAGAGAATTAATAAATGGGATATCAAAAATACTTCTTTCGAGGAACCAGTATGGGTTTCCTTTGTAGCAATTGCTACGAACGGGTGGATGTCTGATATTCCCTTTAATTCTCTCCACCTTGCGGGCTTCCGCAGAGCTACTACGGCCAGCTTTTTACGCGCTTCTCTTTTACCGGCGCCTTCGCGTACCACCATCGTGGGCAGTGCGTTGACAGGCAGCGCTTCGTTCCGCCTGTCCTGCCCCACACGCTGCTACTGCGTTTGGTTCTAAACATGCCCTAACCAACAGCCCTCTTCTGATATTGTGTTAAGAATGTAACGATGAGCCGCAATAAGGGCTCCTGAAATGAATATTTTGACATGAAACGTGAGGCGCAATTACGACCTGGGAGATTTAAGGCAGTCTTAGAAATGTCCGCGCTTCTCAGACGTGCAGTACACCACGTCTATTGAACCATCTTTTTAAAACTTGAACCAAGTGTTTGAACTTGAACCAACTGCTTTGAAAAATGTTACGCCGGGGCATGTTCGTCTAAATACTTTATTCGAGTGCCCTTCTTTCATTTGGTGTTTTTGTCGGTATGCCATCCAGTGGGGATATATTAACAGCGCGAGCAGCCTCTGTATTTCTGACAAAGGCCTAATGGCTGAGTTGTTGGGACGGCGCCAATATGTAGTAGAAATGCACAGACACAACACCAAACGGAACGAAGAAAAAACGCAAAAGCAGAACAGAAGGCGTAGTCGAAGAAGTCGAAAACGCTGTAATGTCTCTGTAATGCTGTAATGTCTGTAACTCTTTGTTCGTTATAGTTGTTGCTAAAGAAAATCAGTCGCAACAAGTTGTATTATACGTAAGCGCGCAGACCTGCAACTAACTTGTACAATTCCAATAAATAGAAGAAACGAACGAAATATTAGGCGTTAGAAATTTTTAACCCACCTGTACGCTAAGCTATTTACAAAGGACCCTGCTGACTGTCTGTTACGTGTTCAATTTGTCCTGTATGCACGTTTTTGTTTCTTTTCATCCTGTTCTGAATGCTTATATCCACGTGAAAACCCATTTTAGAGACATTTCAAGTATTCTATGATTAATTACGCTTTGCATATGCTGGCATCTTTACACCAATATAATGACATAAGTTTCAGTATAATTACCCTGGCTTTCTTGATCAAAAACCCTAATGAAAGACGCATTATCTGTACGTATTATCTTATGTATGTATGCATTATGTATGTATTATCTGTATCTGTACCTGTGGACAACGCTTTGGCTTGTCGCTCGGAAAGCGCGTTCAAAGGCAAAGCAGTGTCCGCTCGCTGCGTACCATTGCAGGTGTTAAGATTGACTGTGCTTTAGCTTTCTCTGTTTTCCTGCTGCTTGCAGTTGTTCCACTTGCAACCGAGCTAAGATTATTTTTCGATTCATTGCTGTGGTTGTTCGTCCGTGGCGCATTTATCACCACGCGTTCGAGAATAGCTCGCAAGGCGTCACGGCCCGGCCTTGAAGTGGTCCTCCACGAACCGGCCGAGCGAGGCGTAGTGCAGCAGCCGGTTCCGCCAGCGGTCCACTTCGGACCAGACGGGCTGCGAGTCGCCGAACCGGCGCCGGTACCGCCGGTGCAGCTGCTCGGCCAGGTGCAGCACGTACAGCAGGTTGGTCAGCGGGTGGAAGCCGCCCCACTCGTCTCTGCCGACGCGAAAAAAAAGAAAAGACGCGTGCCTGCGCGGCCTGTTCTACCTGCCGATGCACACCTTTCAAAAGCTTTGTGCAGCAGCAGGGCTCGGTGGCTACGGTGCTGAGCACAAGGTTCGACCTTCGCATTTGGTTAAGGCCGACATAGAAGGAACACAGACACTCGGGCTTTAAGTCGGGCCGCTGGCACACACGCTGAGCCAGTGAACGAGTGTGTCGAAGGGACGAGCTCATAGCACCACGCTTCTTGACGTCTCTGCTCAACGCATACTGTGTGTGGCCTCTCGCGCAAACCGCGTTTATCGAAAGGCGAAATTCTTCATGCAACCGGCGCCAGCCGTTTAAACAGTATAACTACTGACAGATAAGTAGTAATTTGTTGTTTGTCTTAAGCACAGTGAAGAAAATGAAATTGCTGCTGACCAGCCGGTAATTTTCTACTGCTGACACATGAACCCAGGTCAGCGGCGGGGGCAAGAGGAGGGAGGACAAGGCAGATAAACTAAGTTGACCATATAACTAATGTACAATGTGATAAAATAAATAAATAAACACAAAGGCGACCATGCCACCATGAAAAAACCGCAGTTCCTTTGTTCTGCCACTTCCGCGAAGCGTTTGTTAACCCACTACATGCACCGCGGCGCCGTTTAGTGCAGAATGCAGCATATAAGCTTTTGTTGGCCAAATGTCATAACAGTTGGTAACATCCGGTGCTGCAAGATAATCGCGCGTTCCATGCAAGTGTAAAGAACGCCCTACATGTACCACGGTGACCTACCGAGGATGAGGTATCTTCCCTCACCTTCTGCGTACTTCGAATCCCCCAGTCATTGCTGGGATATTGCATTCACCTCGTTTCTCTGTTTTGTGTCCAATAAACCTTAGCTGGAAGTCAGTGCCCATGCTCCCGCAATTTCTGTCCTGTTTCCGTGATGTTGCGATGCCCACCCTGTGGCACTTACGGAAGACTAGGGTTTCAAAGCAAAAAAGGGTGTGTTTGTATTGTTTGGCTGCGATCGAGACCTTGACACCTTTCTTGGAACCGAATGATAAACAAAGAACCCGAGAGTTGGGCCGCGGCTTGAGAAGAGTGTGTCAACACGGCCCCAGGTCGGCCGCTTTTTTTTTTTCTCGAAATTGGTTTTGTTCATTCTAGGCGCGGTTGGATGCAGCTTTCCGAGATGTTGAGTCATATGTGTTGCTATAATTCGTTAAGTCGTACACTAGAAAGCCTTGCGATACCTTGTAATGGTTACCATGTTTCTGTAGACGAAGAGAAGTCCGTGGTCTTTCGAAGCCTCGTATATATTAGAAGGCTTTGTATAGAGGGGCCCGTTCCCTGCAAACATGGCAGTAAAACGTGAAAAAGAAAACTTACATCCAGTTGAAAGTAGCACCAACCACTAAGGGAACGCCACGTGGCTTGTTTAACATGTAACTTCGCAGTGGAAAAAGAATCGATCCTGCTTTCCGGCACCGCCGCCTCTCCAGGGCCGTCGCTCTACCACCTATCAGCTATAACCAAGAGGTGTTACGGCGAGGGTGCATAAATCGAGGACATCCCTAAGCGCAGTAACGTCCACTGGCAGAGTGAATTCTGCAAAAATCTGCAAGGTGCAGGGAGATTCGTTGAAGGGCATCAAATGTGAATCTTTTTTCATGTTAAAGATTTTAGATTTTTCTTTCTATTCGCAGAGCCTAGGCGCGTAAGACGACCCAAGAACACGAAAGCGGTGTTGTTAAATTTTTCTCATGGAGATGCCACGACTAATAACATAGCCATGTTCAAAACGAAACCGTGCAGCTTGAGACGTGACGCAGAAAAACCAGTCAATTAGTCTCGTACGTTTGGGCGCACTTGCGAGCCACTGGAGTCCAACCGACGCGTAAACCGGCGAGATAAGGGGCAACGCAGTTCGAGAGAGGGGACAAACTATTTCAGTAGTTTCGTAACTCGAAATCTCAGTTACTTACAGTTTACGCGAAGCCCGTCGTTTACGCACACCGACTCTTCGTTAAACGGCTACGCGGACACCAGGGGCGTAGCCAGGGGGGGGAGGGGGGGTTATGGGGCTTCAGCCACCCGCCGAAATTTTTTCGTGCTGTCATGCACCGCCGACCAAAGCAACTCCCGGCGCCGGAAATCACTCTGGATTTTGTCTAGAATGTCTTTTTCACGCTGGAAAAAACATTTAACCGCGAACATTGCGAACTTGGGCTGGATTTCGCGGCAACGCCCATGCACCGGGAGTTACATAACGCAAGCAGCCCCAACCTAGCACAAACTTTGAAGGGCGTGTTGGTGGCGAACAGGCTCGCCGGGGCATCTCGCGGAGGCGGCAGAATCTACGGAGCGCATGGATGTAAATTTCGAAACTTTATGGGTATAAAGTTCTCAAACTTTTGATGTGAAAGGTGCATTGGCATTTCCAAAGTTGTGCTTTAGGTCTTCAATTGCGGAACTTTGTGGGTTTCATGTTGTTTTAAACATTTGATGCCAAAGGTGCATTGACTTTTCTAACGTCGTACATCAGAACATACAGCGAGACAAGCCAAATCAACAGAATATCAGACAAGTTGACAAAGCACGCAGCGAGGTACGATCAGACGAAGCGTTGTGGTGGTTCATTTGTGCCGTCATGTCACAAAAAAATATCAACACATTTTTTTTTTCACTTACGCCGAAACATCCATGTCAAGACAGTAAAGCCAGCAAAGGTAACTACGTTCTTATTTATTGTTTCTATTTTGACGTTTATTCGCGAGGACACATTGAGCCTCTTCAATTTTTTTTTTCTCAATACCCTACCCGCGGGCTGCCAGAGCCAGCCAGAAGCGTATGCGTTTTTCCTGGTGTTATCCCGACCACCGCGCGGCGCACTTCGGTGCGCGTTCGGTTTTCTCTTGCCGAGTGAATTTTCGCCTGGACGAGTTTTGGACGCTTTCTGGCTAGCAGACGAGAAAAAAAAAACAATGGCCGCTCGCCAGTATCACTGTGGGGACTCGACGGATTGCATCGCGTTCGCTTGAGGGCAGCGTCTCTGGAAAGTCTTCTCACCGGTGTAGGATACAGAGTAGTATGCGCATGATTCTCGGTGGACCAAGCGTCTCACGTTTTCTTCAATACTGCTTCGGTAGCCACACTAGGTGCCCAAATCAGGCATTCGATTGTGGCCAACATGCTTTCCTCTGCGTTTTTTTTTATTTCCGTGTTCCCGCCCCACAAAAGACAAAGACATTGTCGCGGCGCAGCAAATTGTCGCATGGTGAAAGTTCTATTTTGTTACTTCTTTTGCGGAAAGTAAGGGGCCACGGGACGCTTCAGTTACTGGATACTCTTACTATATTATTGCGATAGCAATTATATGGAACTCTAGGCGCATTCCTGCCGTCGCCGTCGTCCTCATGTTCCCTATAAAGCCCAAGGGCGATAACAGCTTGACCGCGCGCCGCAGCCGTAGGTGCGAGTGAAAGCGTAATGGGGGGGGGGGGGAGGTTGAGCCGACGATGGCGGCTCAGTCTTGTGTGCGCAGAGAAAAGCAGGGAGGAAGCGCACCGCCTTCCGTCGCGCGCGAAACATCGGGGGCAGTGGATAGAATGGGGGTGAGATATAGGATTCTGTGAATCTGTGATAGCGCAACATGTTTATTTCCCTTGTTTGACGCATTATATATGGTGATTTTTTCTTAGATACGTATATTTATTGGAGACATACGTATATCTGAATATCTTGTTGCGAGGTTTTGTGTATACATGCAGTGAACTTTATTTCCAGTAACACTTTTTTTGCTCTTTATCAAGCTGTATCCTCGCATTTGTATATTCCATTGTATCTTCGCATTTCTAATATACGAGGGCGAGTCAAATGAAGGCGAGCCTACCCAGCCCGCACAATAATGGTTCCGTTAATTATCTGCGAGGCATGTGCGTAGTACACAGGCATCTCTCATTTACAAAAGTGACCCGCAGGTGTGAGGATAAATGTTCTTTAATGCTCTCATACACTGGGTTGAACAAGGTTGCATGACGTAATGGACGCTCCAGAAGTTGAGCAGCGTGGTGCCGTGAGGTTTTTGACAGCTGAAGGTGTCACCTCAAAAGAAATTAGTCGCCTTATGGCTGCCGTGTACGTTGAACATTGCATTTCATTGGTTACTGTGAAGCGTTGAAACAAACGGTTCAAAGAAGGACGGGCTAAGACCGGGCCAAAGCCACCGTGCAATCACCCCCAACCAAAATGCAAAGGTTGATAAGCTGAAGAGACAAGAATGGAGGATAAGCATCGATGAACTGGCAGAGCATGTATCAGTCACTGTTCGGTTCACGCCATAATTCATGGACATTATCATCAGCTCTTGTGTGCACAATGGATGCCCAAGATTTTGAACCACCGCCAGAAGACGGAGAAGCTCAGCGCTGCCTTGACTCATCTGATCCGGTATCACAGTGAAAGTGACGATTTCTTGTCTGCAATTGTAATCGGGGACGGACCATAGTGCCACTACTACGAGCATGAAACACGACGGCAAAAGTTACAGTGGAAACATTCGTATTCACCACCCCTAAGAAAGCAAAGGCCGTCGTTTCCACCGGAAAGGTGGTGAATCTTTTTTTTTATCGTCAGGGGCCATTACTGATAGACTTTGCTAAATCTTGAGAGACTATCAATTGTTTCCGATATTGTGAAATGCCGGATCGGCTACGTGTCGCCATCAAGGACAAACTACTTGGAAAATTGACGAATGAGGTCATCTTGTTCCACGACAATGCCCGTCCCCACGTCGTTGACTTGGTTAATATAAAACTGGCAAAGTTCAAGTGGGAAATGCTGCAACATCCGCCATACAGGTTAGAACTGTCGCCTTGCGACTTCCACATTTGTGGGCAACTGAAAAAATAGATCAAGGGAACCAGATTTATGTCGGACGATGACGTGAAATAGTCAGTAGCAGACTTTTTGAAGCAGCAACCCAAGCAGTCCCAAGACTGGAATCACGCGACTCGTTAGTCAATGGGACAAATGACTGAATGCTCATGGAGGCTACTCTTAAATAAAGTACCCCGTTTGCCATATATGCGCATTGCCTCACTTTCATTTGACTCGCGCTCGTATATTTGGTAGAACTCCTGCTTTTTAAACGTGCTCTCTGTTGCGACTATAATTTCGGTGCAATTACTCACGATACACGACCGGTGACAGCTGCTCCTGCGTAATACATTGGAACAAATGACAGCGTCATTGAGATTTTTCACTGGCCGTTGCATGTGTGCAAGAATGTAAACAAAGTTCTTGAACGACAAAGTTTCATTAACATATTCGTCCTCAGCTTGTTCATTTCATGGCCTTTACATTCTTCATATCAGCGACATGCACTGCTTTGCTGGTTTCGAACTGATACAATTCTAAAGTTCGTGTGATATTTATTTACTTATTAAATAGACAAAAAACATGGAAGCATTGATATCAGTTATTTTGGGCACAATTTTTGGCACATGCGAGTATTCTTTTAATAAAAAGTACATCATTTACTTGTTTTGACAGTGCGTAGCGTTCAAGAATTCGCTTGCAGCATCTTTGAAAATGGCAATGGAGTGATTATTAATGTATTTGATCGCTCGGCAAATTGTTTAAGAGGAAGCTTTAACTCGGGCCCAACTCCGACGCGGCCTGTTCAAGTACATGTAAAACGCGGAAAGGCTGTTCTGAGATAACCCCTGGATCGCTTTTAATGAAATTTGTTGCATTTGAGAGAGAAAGTTGAATTGTAGTGTCTGTTAGAAGCGGAATTTTAAGTTAGCTAGGCCTGAATTTTGTTTAAAATACTTTTTTAAATGGAAAGTTCGAAAAAAGAATAGAAGCACGACGTTTACAAGCTAATAGCTCTGCATCAAGAACAGATATCGCGGTTCTGTAAACGGCATCTACTATAACAGTCAAAGCGCACAAACTTGATGTGTCAATTTGTATCTTACGTGAATTGGTTACGTTGTGTACAAGGGTTCTGCAAAAGCCGTATTTCCATACTAAATTTTTGAGATTCATGTGTAACACATCAATTTTGTCCGCTGTAGATGCACTGTTAGATAAAATTCACCGAATTGTGACATCGTTTTTCATTGTTGAGTTGCAGTTTTAAACTTGATAGTTTCGTGTTCAGAAAATTTTCGATTTTAGCCAATTTTTAATAAAGCGCTGACACCCTAAATGAAAAATTCGAAACACAGTCACTAGAATTCAAGTTTTTTTAAATTTAAGAAATGACAAACCTTGTGATATTTGGCGCAGTGGTTGCCGAGAAAAACGAATGCTCCTTCTACATGTATTTAGATTGGAGCACCCGAGCTAAAGCTTCCTGTTAAGGAGGAGGCCGAGCTGCAAACTGAGCCCCCCCCCCCCCCCCCCCCTAAAAAAAAAATTTCTGGCTACGCCACTGGCGGACACCGATACAACTGCAGTCTGCTGTAAGCGCCGGGACATCTCGCCGCGAGCTGCAATAGATGCAAATGCTCAGTGGCTATGATGTTGGGCTGCTGAACACGAGGTCGCGGGATCGAATCCCCGCTACGCCGGTCGCATTTCAATGGGGCGAAATGCGAAAACACCCACTTACTTAGATTTCGGTGCACATTAAAGAACCCCAAGTGGTCGAAATTTCCGGAGTCCTCCACTACGGCGTACCTCATAATCAGAAAGTAGTTTTGGCACGTAAAATTCCATAATTTAACTTAATCTTAAGTGCCAACCAACTTTAAAGCGCAGCTCTTAGGCGCCCATTCCTGCAGCGAGCGTCGGCGTCGCATACCTATTAAACGAGCAAACGAGCTCAGCGAAAGATGAGAGCGAACGCGGAGTGCAGCGAGGGATGAAAAAAGCGGCGAGAGCGAAGAGAGCGCGAAGAGGAAAGCAGAGGAAGAGGGTACGGCGAAAGTGTGAGAAGAAAAGCGCAGTGCCGCCACGAGGGGCTTTGCGGCGGCGATGGCTAAGGGATGGCGCCATAGTAGCGTCCGTCGTCGGCATGGAAACAAAGCGCTGCATGAGCGCAGCGCTTTGTCTGTATGCGGCGGCTGCTGTGAATCGCGCCGGCGCGTAACCAACGCGTTGCCTCTCGCAATCTCCCGACTGGCAAGGCAGTATAGCGCCACACTTAGCTCCATTTGGAACGTGCCGCACGAGACAGCTTGGCCGCGCCACGCGGAATGAAAACACGTATACAGCTGTGCTCAGATCTTGCATTATCGTCGGCGATTTTTTTACAGGACGGAAACAGTGCATAAGTACAACAGCCAATGAAAATGGGAATTAATCGAAGCTTATGCTATTAAGGTTGCTCCTCATTGCATATGTGCCATCACACCTTCCTTAGCTCTCAGCACGGAAGAGATTGGCTCAATCGGTGACAATCAATGGTGCTATAGGCATGGGAAGCAGTCTGGGCATGCGATGACCCTGTGGCCACATCGCCCGCATGTTGCCATGTTTTTATATGAAGGTCCGCGGGGCTCCCGGTATTGGTACTAGGCTGGGCGTTTTCAATCGTCCGAGCTCATCTCTCGGTGTATAGTGGTGCAAGGCCGGCGGCGGCGCTCCTACTGTTCCGCTTCCGTCGTTAGTGATGGCGTTCCTCCGAAATTTGTTGGTAGTTTGTGTGCCCCAGCACTTCCACCACGACGACGGTGGGTCGCGTTTATTTACAAGATATGAGATGATGGCTCAGCGAAAGCAATGCCCGTAGGCGCTCGCAGGGCAGTCCAACGTCGTCCCCCTCTTCTTCAACATTTCGCTAGCATGTTTCATTAATCTCAAGTTTCTGGAGAACAAACAGTCAATTGTTTGTGCTTTGCGCTTGTGTACTCTGCTCCAGCCTGGCCCTTAACGACCAGGCAACGATATATTGTTTTTTCGCTTGCAATCTTTAGTATGTTCAACCAATTAACCTATTAACCAAGTTCGCCTTTTCTCCACTGAATCTCTCCGTAAAACTACGCACCTCACATAAACGGCGCTTCAGGCAAGTTGCAGGCGCTATTTATATAGAGCGTAACGTGAAACATCAGCGAAGCTTGCGAGATGCCGAACGATGCACCCGCTCCTCCCGACATGTCACACCATTCCCGGTCGCGATGACGCTGTCGCTAGTGCTGCCGTTATTTTATGGCCTCGAGAGGGGTTCCCCAAGGGGCTGGTAGATTGCGATAGTCAAGGGCTCAGTTCTGATGTTGAGCGTGCAGTAAGCCGGAATAAATTGTGTAATGCACATTTTGTAGCATCGCTTTCTCGTACACCTGAAAAATGGTATAGCGCACAAGCAGCGCTACAGGTCCCCCGCAACGATGCTTCCCTCGCAGTTAAACATAATTTAGTACAGCTATGTCATTGAGAGGTGAGGACTGTCCGGCAACCTGACTGAAGTTAGACGAAGAAACAATTCGAGTGCTCTGTCCCTTCACGCGTTGCACACGTGCTAATGCACGCACCTGCGCCTGTCATGCGAGCCAGTCCGTATCCGGTCACGTGGGCTCTGAGGCCACGCGTGTTGAGCACGATGTCACGGCCTCCGACGCGGAAGCGGCAGGTATCGTCGTGCGTCCTCTTGACCAGCACGTGACCCGCGTGTAGGTTGCGGTGTTCGAACTGGAGCGCCTCCTCGGCAACGGCCAACGCCAGCGCCACCTGCTGGAGCACACTCCACAGCTGGAGTGCGCTGTCCAACTGTATCAAAGGAATTCAGTCGTGTAACTTGGGAGACATTATTAGAAGGTATTGGAAAGAATGATCTTATGGTTGATTGGATTGGACTGACTGACTGGGCAGAGCGCAAGGGCTTAGGCCTTTCCACTGCCTGTTGCACTGTCCTTGGCGCGCAGCGGTGCCAAGCGCCTCTACGCAGCAACGTCGCGAAGAAAACGAGCTAGCGCTGTGTCACGCCTCGGCATGCGGACACTCCATGGTGACGCTAAGCTCGACGGTATTCGCTTGCTTTCCGGCGGCCGATGGCAACGCGTTCAGCTGCACGACCCACGGGGTTTCAACACAATTACTAAAGGGAACTGTGGCGCTAGTGTCTACAGGAGCTGCAAGTAGGGCAGTTCAGTCGGAATGATCAGCATGGATTTGTCTAAAATTCGTTCTTCTGGCTTTAACTGGCTTCCTGACTTCGCAAAGGGATCATTTTTGAGAGAGCACTGCGGCGTTATAAATAAATAAATAAATAAATATTATTCAAAGTGTACGACAGCAGGATTCGAGAACAGAACCTCCAGCCTAGAAGCGCAATATTGAAACCATTACGCCACGGACGCATGGACAAACGGAACTTCCGCAATTTGCATCGATTCTGCGTGCTTGCGGAGTCTTATTGCCCTCTACATTAAAGAAGTGTACATTGCTTTGAAATTTAGTTCAGTTTAGGCCCAGATAAATTGTAATAAACGAAGCCACAAGAACGTCTGAAGCCCCAAGCACGAAGATCAGACAAATTCCCATTGTTCCCATGGTGGCTGAACGATCGCAGCGCCAGAGTTCCCTCTGGTAATGATTGTAGGAAAGTTTATGGCTGCAGAGCGGCAGCACTAAAATCTACCGTATGCCCAGACGTGGCAATCATGTGTTGAGTCAACTCGTCATGCATCAATGTAGCGGTAGCAAGAAAAATGTAGCAGTTATTTCCTACATCCATCAGGTATCTCACAACTTAAAGAATCTGGCTGCACGAGGCAATGTTGAAATTGTTTTTTAAGCACCCAGTAGATTGAACAGTTTATGTAAAAAAAGAACAGACCCAGCAAATAATGGAAGGCTCGGTATCAAAAAACAAGAAGAAACACAGAAATAAATTGGTTGAGTGCAAAGCTTGTCGCATCTATCGTACCCGTTGTCCCTTAACCGATATTAGGTCGGGAAGACGGGACGTTGCGTCAATCAGCGGATCAGAGGGCATGGCAACAAGCCTAATAAAACGCCACCTGATGGTTTTCTTCCGCTACATTGCCAGAGATGTCGGTGCGAACCCTTTTAGGATAAAACAGTTATCGTAGACAGAAACAAATGTGAAGTAACTCGCCTAATAATTCAAGCCGATCAGGTTCACTATTTCGGTGACATGTATCATAAAGCTTCCCCATAACATTGACTGACAAAGAATTGAATTTTATGCGTGTGCCATGGCGGTTTCACATTTCCGAGTTCTGATCTTCTGGGTGCACTGTTTATTTATTTATTATTATTTTTTTTTGCGAAGTGTTTGACGTGGTTTGCAACGTTATTCACTGTAGTTGTTTTGTTCGGCTCGGCGAAGGAAGTAAAGATCATTGTGGCTAGTAGCGCCTCCAATGTGCCTTATTTTGTCCTCGTGTTTCCCTGCGCTCAGTCGCGATCGATTTTTGGAGGTTTACGCATATAGACGCCACTGCTTCCGAGTTTGGCGCCAAACGCGGTTGTCCTCGGCGCGCCGCTCAGCGAGCGAGCTCGTCACGGCACCCTGAGGCGGCCACGGTATCCACGCTACGTTGCAGAATGCAGCTATACATTCAACCATTTGGCGTATACTCAGCGTTTGCTTTGTGCACGACAGGGCTAGAATGCGCGCTCGCGTGATCCAGTCCGGTCGTGCTACGTGGTCTTCTCGTCGAATTGACTACATTTAGAGGCTCCTGGCGACCGAAATTCGGGGTTTGCGACTTGGCTACTTTCTGGCTACTTTTGGCGGTGGTAATTGGGATAGGTAGTGCCCAAACTACACTCCCCCCAACGGCCTCTTCGAAGCAACAGTCCCAAACGGTCGACCTTAAAGGCCATGCGCTTGTGTCTTGCAAGCTCCGGTTGCAAATTCAAGAGCTGAAAACATATCACAGCCGCCATGTGTCCAGTGGGCCTCTTCGAGTTGTCGTCCTGGGCTGTACAGGACTTCCCGAGATGCTTCGTATGCAACGATCATTGGCTGTAGTCAACGCCTCAGGCATTCCGGGACAGTCATGGACGCATACTTAAACAGGCACAAGCAGCTCTCTCTGAGTAACACGAAATAACGAATCTTAAAGGCAATGCTTCTGCGTCCTTCGTAGGACGGAAGCAATATGTGGTGTCCTAATATCGCTCCCAGAGACGGTTACCTCTGTAGGGTATCTCGAAGACCATGCTTCTTGGCACCAGAAGCGACTGCAACAACCGAAAACGCCTCGTGGTAGCCATGACATTACAGGTGCCAGTGTCTATGTGTGTATGCGACTGCGTAACAGAGAGAGTAGAACGTGGTTGGCGCAATACAGTTCGCATGGGAACGTTTGAAGCGAAGTCATAGTGGTGCAAGGACAGCGTGCATCGAGTTCTTTCTACTGAAACTGGCAACACCGCTTCGGCTTTGAGAAAGCACGCAAGTATGCGGCAGAAATTATCAAAGAACATCAGCTGGCCATTATGGTAAATTATGATGATATGTCATGCGATAACATTTGTTTTGTTCTGTTATTTTCGTTTGCCATCAGTGAAGCAGGAAACTACAAGTGTTTCTTGCCTTTTTCTTCTGCATTTCCACGTCACAAGTTGAGAATTGTTGATTTGTCGAACCATGACTACTTTTTGGCTACCAGTTTACGTTTTCCCCGCAGTTGGCGACCTTTTTGGCTACATTTTCTACCGAAGACATGGCAACCGTGTGATAGAAATGAGAGAGAGCCGACGGCTACGATAATGATAAGCAATGTGGCCAAAGTTTAATGCCTATGCGGGTGGGTGCGGCCGCGTGTTAGCAGACGATAGTCGGCGATAGTACGATAGCCGTACTTCCGGAAATACGTAATTCCTATCGAAATTCGACACAGATTTTTGCCGGCTTACGCCTGTTTATTAAACTGCGCCAATAAATATACACAGTTAGGGTAGGAAGAAGCGGAATGATCCAAACACCCTTCTTGATTGATGTCAGCTATTGGCCCATAGCGTATACGGGAATCTACTAGATGACGAACTATAGCAGCCCGAAAAAAGAGAGGAGCAGGTTTCTGTTGAAAACAGAGAACTTGAGGAAAAATGACAAAGCCTTCCCCGACCGGAAAGATAGGGTAAGCGAAGCTTGTACTTCGTGCACCTGACCTTCGTCACGGTTGGGATCTTATTCTCATTGCTGTCAGATTGCCTGGGCTCGGGTGGCTCTAACGGCTGGATCGGCGTGCCGACGGCGAGCCCTTTCACGAGCTAGTTCTCGCCGCCGCTCGTCGCAGACTGCTCATTCCTCGGGGGGACGCAGAACGCATGGACGTCCCATTCCTTTTCAGAGACTGAACTGTACGGAAACGAAGCCGGCGGCAGCGCGTGCGATACCCTTTCCTGCCCGGCGGAAGCGAAACGGCGCTGATTGGTTGCGCGCGTGGCGTGCGCCTGTGCAGCTGGAATCCTCGCTGACGACTCGCGCTCCGGCGCAGCCGCCAACTTATCAAACCTCCCGTTACCGCAGAGAGCAATCTTGTTTTTGCGTGACCACGACAGCGCCGCTTGTGGGCCAGTAGAAGCTTCGCTTGAAAAGTTGACGCTCAGCTTGCGAGCTGCACGCCCCGCGCACGAGTGCAAAATATGGCTGCTCATGGCAGCTGTCCGCGGACTGCGTCTCCTTCAGCAAGCCGGAGGTGCGCTTCAGTGCCCCTTGCGATACGGGCGGAGCGATTTGCGAACTATACTCGCGGGTCGCGCTGCACTGCAACACTTTGACCGCTATGATTACAAAGAAACTAGACAAATTATTACGCAGGTATGTACAGTGATAGAGCAAACAAAAATAATGCGACATCGGAGTGGCGACCAACTTTCTTAAACGTAGGTGGAGACAGTGTGGAAACGATTGGCAAGTATTTGACAGCGTGACTGGGGAAGTTCAAGTGCAGAATATGGCACTCCCCACTTGTGCAAGTTACGTGGTTTTCGCGACTGGGAACGTTTAGCAGACGACGCCGACTTCCAAGTTTCTCGGCTGCTCGATTGACGCGTTGTCGCATTTAATAGTCATTCTCCGTTGTAATACTTACTGTAGTTATTCCTCCAGCTGCCCCAGATATCGCCAAATAAATGCGGACGTTTCATAACGAGGATTCACACCCGCTGTGGTTGCTCATTGGCTATGGTGCTGGGCTGCTGAGCAAGACGCCGCCGGATTGAAACCCGGCCATGGCGGCCGCATTTCGATGGGGGCGAAATGCGAAAGCACCCGTGTACTTAGAGATTTAGGTGCACGTTAAAGAACCCCAGCTGGTCAAAATTTCCATAGTCCTTCACTGCGGCGTGCCTCATAATAAGAAAGTGGTTTTGGCATGTAAAACTCCAGATTTTTTTTAAACGATGATTCACGATACTGCGACACCACCATTAAGCGTAGACAAGTGCACCATTATTCGACTAATTAACGGTGTCGCTAGAATGTGCCTCGTCAATTGCCGGACGGAGGCATCGTCTGGACGAAGCAGGCGGTGCCGATCAACGCGCGCGCGAGACTCGTCATTAACAGGCAAGTCCAGGAATTTCGGAGATATTTGCCCCTTCGGCTATTTGTCGAAGTTCACACGATAATACATCAGCGTAACTCAATGGGTAGCACTTCAGAGAAAAAAGAAAACGAAGAGAAAAGTTTCGCCAAAACGCGCCCCATGCACTGATTGTGATAGCAAAGCATAGCGTTGCGTTTCAACTACTCAGGCAGTGTTGTCACTATTGGCGGGTTCGCCTAACGCGGACGCGTCCTGAGCCTGTTTCACATGCTGCGACGGGAGCGAATAAGATTGGTGCAGTCGCGGCAATGCGGTATTTAGAGGGCTCGCTTCACACGAGCGCGATCCCAACAATGTGGCTGGTGCCACGCCCAGGCTGCCAGGCTTTGTGGCATAAATCTGCATTTTTTTTTTCAAATGTAATGAAAAATAGCTGCGGGCTATGATATTATTGACACGTCTTCAATAGGAGCAAATAATACGTGCGTTTTGTAAATTAAAAACGCTTTGAAGTTTACATTTGCTGTGGAGTGCGCAACAGCGGTGTTGAAACGTCGGATACTATGCGGTCATGTACACATTCCCTCGATAAGGTGTGCGGCCGTAGTCGCACATTCTTTCCCTTGCTCCCCACGCGTGGCCGCAGAGGCATACCGCGGCACAACTGTGCCATTTTCGTGTATCGCGAATAGCATGTACGCAAGAAACCAGAAAATCCGAACTACATCCGAAGCCCTCTCGTGAGGGACACTGTACTCGCAGCACGGCTGAATAAAGCGGAAAGGCACGCAAGAATGTCAGCACCGGATCCCAGCGTGAAAAAAAAGAAGAGTGTCGCTTGACTAGCAACGTAGCGTGTCGGCGAACGCATAGAAGCCACAGAAACGAATCTGTGAGTTCCGACGAGTTTTTCTCTTCACTGTCGGCGTGTCGGTGCTGATGCCACGTACCGCTTGCACAATCCACGGCTTGAACTCAATTAGTTGCAGTTTTATGGATTTGTTGTACGACACACATTTCCGAACAACCTCAGTAGCAAAAAAGAAGAGAAAAAAAAGCGCGAAATCCTGCCTAAACCCCATGAAGTCTGCAGTATCGCGTAAATAAAATAATAATAATAAAGAATAAATAGTTGTAGGCGGAATTTCGAGGAATCCTCTCCCCTCTTGTGCATTACATTTTTATGCTGGCGTTCTCGAAAATTTCGCTGCGATCGCTGCGACCAGCCGGCTCGTCTAAGTGCGGTGAGCTTCTAAGTGTAGTAACGACAGAAATACGTAAAGAGAAACATGTTCGTTGGAAAGGAAAAAAGAAACCGAGAAGCTGGTGGAACAAGGAGATACGAGAAGCGATCGCCGGACAGAAAGCATCTCGAGAGCACAGGCAGGCAAAGAAGGCGCAGTTGCCACAGGATGAAGTAACCAGTAAATGGGAAATATACCGGGAGAAAAAGTCTATGGTTCAAATACTGGTGCAAGCAAAATTAAAAGGTGAAAGTGAACGTTGGTTATCAGAAATACGTGAAAAAAAAAAGGCCGCACCTAGAATATTTTTTTGAACCACATAAAATTATTACGCAGGAAGTCAACAACAATACAACAACATATCCTAGACGAAGATGAAAACAGACTGGAAGGAGAAGCGGCAAAAATTACATCCAAAAAGTAACAGCCGAATCTTTCCAAGGCAATGACGAGGTTGTATCTGAAGAAAAAAAAAGCATGAAAGAGACCCAAGTGGAAAAGGAGCTGGTGCTGACAAATTTAAACTGGAAGAAAGCGAAAGAGAAAATTCCTAAGCGCATAGCCACGGGGCTAGACGAGGTTCCCGTTAGGCTGATTAATGAACTCGGACCAAAAAGTAAGGAAGCTCTGGTGAAAGCACTTGAAAACCATTAAAAGATTGACGAATACCAGACAGTTGGCGACAAAGTAGAATGAATTTAATGTATAAAGGTAAGGGGGAGAAAGACAGAATTCACTCGTATAGACCGTTGACCATTACATCGGTAATATACAGGCTAGAAATGCAGGCAACCAAATTAAAGCTTCAAGCATGGGCAGAGAATAATGGCATTTTGGTAGAGCTTCAGAATGGCTTCAGAGCAGGTAGGCGTTTGGAAGATAACTTGTTCGTTCTTACTCAGTGTATTGAAATATCAAAAGCAAAAAGCAGACCGTTGTATGGGGCCTTTTTAGACATTACAGGAGCCTACGACAACGTAGACCGCAACATTTTGTGGGATATTCTGGAAGGGGAAGCCTTAGGTAACGATTGTCTACAGCTTTTGAGAGAGATTTACCTAGAAAATCCCGTTTACGTTGAATGGGAAGGGATGAGGAGCGAGGAGAAAGTTCATATCAACAAGGGACTGAGGCAAGGGTGCCCTTTATCCCCGCTGCTGTTTATGATGTACATGGTGAGGATGGAGAGGGCGCTAGAAGGAAGTAATATCGGGTTTAATCTCTCTTACAAACAGGCGGGTACAGTAGTAGAGCAGCAACTCCCAGGTTTATTTTATGCGGACGACATTGTGTTGCTAGCTAATAAGCAAAGTAATTCGCAACGTCTGGCTAATATCTGTGGACAGGAAGGCAACAATTTAGGTTTGAAATTTAGTGTTAGAAAATCAAGTGTTATGGTATTAAATGAAAGCAGTGAACAGACAGTGGCGATACAGGGCCAGGAAATACCTCGGGTAACAGAATATAAATACCTGGGTATATGGATAAACGAAGGCAATGGATATATGGAAACGCAGGAAAGAAACATAACAGTAAAGGGGAAGAGAAATGCAGCCATAATGAAGCACAGAGCGCTATAAGGATACAATATATGTACGAGGTCCTCCGAGGTATCTGGAAAGGTGTAATGGTTCCAGGACTTTTGGAAATGCTGTTGTTTGCTTTAAATCAGGGGTACAATCAGGACTCGACGGGGACCAAAGGTCAGTGGGTCGCCTCGTATTAGGCGCTCACGGGAAGACTACAACTGAAGCTGTGCAAGGGGATATGGGCTGGACTAGTTTTGAAGTGAGGGAAGCTCGCAGTAAAATTGAGTATGAAGAACGGCTGAGGAATATGGAAAAAGTAAATGGGCTGGGAGAGTGTTCAGGTATCTGTACAGGCAAAACATTGATTCACAGTGGAGGAAAAGAACTAGGAAGCTTACCAGCAAGTATGCGGCCTGTGGGGTGGGCAACGCAGCAACAAGGAAGGTCAAGCGGAAAGTCAGAGAGGCTGAATTAATCTCATGGGTGGCGGCAATGGAAAAGAAACCTGCCATGAGTAACTACTTAAGAGTAAAAACGAAATCAGGAAAGAAACCATTTATGATAACTCAAAGGGAAGCTCGTTACTTTTTGAAGCGAGATCGGCATGCCTTAGAACACGCACTTATAAAGCGGGATATAAGAAGGAAGAAGATGTGCCTGCTGCGGCAAAGCTAGGGAAACGATGGAGCATGTTTTATTAGAATGGGAAGACATCTGCCCAGCGGTCGATTTAGGCACCACTGGCCTCCTTGAAGCCCTTGGGTTCAGCGGGAGCAGTGGTAAAGCAAACATGTCCGCAATAGACATTAGTAAGAGGCGATTGGAGGATTGGTGGAAGAAAAGTAGGGAAACGACACAAGACGGAGACGTGCAAAAGCACAGTTCGCACCAGGGGATCAGAACGTTTGGGCGAAGTAGTTCACAGTGTTTCTTTTTTTTTTTTTTTTCGTTGTTCGACCTTGGTAGGATATTAGGCAGTATAGTAGCAAGAGCTTGGTGGCGCAACCCACCGCCCCGTTCCAAAGGGGACGCTCATAACATCCATCCATCCATCCATGGTCGCAGCCGCGGCGTTCGACGCTTGCAGCGGCGACTTCCGTTGCACGGGGCCGAAATCGTACTTAGGGTGCAGTGAAAATCTCCTCAGGTCAAACAGCCCATTCGCGGGCGCGCCGAAATTTCTGGCACCCTTAGAAGCTTTAACACACTGCGTGGGGCCTGTAATGACATCGCACAGGCGCCACCATACGCTGCCCGTGAAGAGCCGTGCCAGTAGAATTCCTCCAGGTTTAAGCACTGATATTCTTTTGCACTTTAAAAAAACACGATGGTGTTTTACGTGCCAACCACGGCCGCCGCCGTCGAAATGCGGCCGTCGTGGCCGGGATTCGATCCCGCGTGTGCACTTTTATTGTTTAGTACTCTGACACTTAAAATAAAAGGCACGCGCTGTGAAGGCTATGATTCAACATATTTGCTTGTGGGCTGCCATTTTCAAAATTCTGAGCAATAATTTAGTCAGAAAGTAAGACCTGGAATGAGCAACTTCAGAGTTTGAATAGCGTAATAATATAACCCGCCCTTGCGGCACATAGCATGCATGCACCTAAACCCTTTCATCGAGGGACGCGGCTCGCATGCGTTGCCGTCGCGCACTGCGCAGCGATTTCGTTCTGCGTGGAATTTGCGCGATGTGGGTGGACAGCCGGGCTAGTTTCGATATCTGGCAAATCGGGTCGCCATGTTTCTGGTGGCCAACGGAAAATTAAAATTTTGCATATTTGGCTCTAACTTTGAATCCTACGAATAAGTAAAGTTGGGGAATTAAGCGTAGAGAGAAATGCGCTTCCTTGTATTTTCTTTTTTTTTTTTGCGGTACTTTCTTTCAATACACTTGGCGGCCGCTTCGTTAGTTTCGTCGACGGGCGCTGCTGTCGCGGTTGCTGCTCCGTCTGCTCCTCGTGGCGACCTCTGCACCCGTGCAGCACGACGTCACGCAGCCAGCCTTGGCAAGCGAACGCTCTGTGAAGCCACGCCCAACACGTCAGCTCTCGCGTCGAAATCACTGAGGAAGATTTGCCGAGACGTCTGGTTACCGGTAGTCTTTCTTCGGCGTGCGCTCGGCCGGCAGCTGCTTGCAGCTCAGATGGAAGCCTCCGAAGTTGGTTCTTCGTTCTACGGCGTCTGTGTCTGCTCAATTGCTCTGCCTGTATCTCGGGTCGCATTTTTCTCTGGATGCTTGCTTCGCTTCGGTGCGGCATGTGTTCCGCACTTTGGGGGAGTTGTGAGTGGTTCACACTCCAACTTCAGTGCATTTAGGCTACAGTTCATATACTTCGGCCGAAGTAAACAAACCGTTGTGAGCGATAATAAGCGATATGAATTCGTCAAATTCTTGAGCGAGGCCTTGCCCGTGTCTACTTTGCCCTGTTATGCGAGTTTATTGATTTGCATTGTCGCTGGATCAGTGGCATCTTACGCGTGAGAGTTTGCATTCATGCGATTGGTGGCATTGCGGAAGTGCAGTCATCCTTGCAGGCCGAATGCGGCGGAGCTTATTCCCTCAGATGACGCTGACTCCCGCAAGAAACGGTGAGTTGCATTTGCTACGTATACGTGCTATGCTGTTTTCTCGTGAAACGTGGTGCGTTGTCAATTTATCTGCTCCCAAGGAAAGCAGCAGCAACTCCAAACAGCGCTTGTTCCAGCTTTTGGCGTTTGAGAGCGATATACGGCCGGGTCATGTGGTCTCCACTATGTTCCCAAGCACTGGCCCTGCTTCAAACACTGCGTACTGCGAACACGAACAAGCGGTAGATCATCGGACGCATAAGGTCTTATAAAAAAATATATGGGACTTTACGTGCCAAAACCACAATCTGATTATCAGGCACACCGCAGGGGAGGACACTGGAATAATTTGGGCCACCGGGATTTCTTTGACGTGCACCTAAATCTATGTACACGGGTTCTTTTGCATTTCACCCCCTTCGAAATGGGGCCGCTGTGGTCGGGATTCTATGCCGCGATCTCGTGCTTAGCAGCCCAACACCACAGCCACAAAGCAACCACGACGGGTAAAACAAACTGTATCGGGGAACGAAAGAGAAAGGTGCACTCCAACTAAACTTCGCTTTATCCCTCACACGAGAACTCACCAGCTTACAAAACAGTTTTTAGTCTCCCTTATCCCTTAATAAGTGAAGGATATGCGGGCTTAGCTTCTGAAATGACAACAGACATTATTCACTGCAACACGAACCTCAGCGCACACTTACCTCAAAAGCAGTCAGCAGCGTAGCAACGCCGCGCACTTTTCGGAGAGGCCTGCAATATTTGCCTTCAACTTCCGACACGCTTGAGAAGCTTTCTCTCTGATGCGGCTCGCCGGAGACGCATAGCGTAACACCGCGATTCGATGCCACAATCCAGAAACGATAGCGCGGCATTAAGCGAAAGTGCCGCGGTGGTAGCCATGTTTTTGTTTATTCGAAGAGCTTCAAATAGTTTCGAATGTGTATCGAAAAACAAAAATCAACGGGGAGTACTAAAACCTGCCACGCGCTCTGACGTTTTTACCACGTGTTGGGCTGCCACAACGGATTCAATGGCGTTGCGGCATGCTCCCTCCTATTATTTCCTTCCTCCATGCGTGCACGCCTTTGCCGTCTGCTGTGCTCTGCGAGCTTCTGTGTCGACCGGGGGCAGAGGAAGGAAAACAGAAGAAACGCCAGAAGGCGTTCTATGCGCCCCTATGTTGGGCCAACACTGAGAGGGGCAGCAAAGCGAGTCTTTTCCGCTTCCCAGAGAATGAGAAGCACGCTCGATCTTAAGGGGTCGCTATGTGGCGAATCGCCGCGGACCTTATTGAAACGGGAGGAGGCGTCTTCCGTACGCAGTATATTTGTCTGTGATGTGTAAATACACTGAAGCTAGCTGCCGACAGCAGCTCCCGACTCGAATGAGTGCTAGGTAAGGCACTGACAAAAATTGCGCGTCGTTATATCTCGGCAACTGCTACTGTTTTTCTTGAACAAAGAACTGATCATTTATGTTTGCTGAACATCCTTGAATGCGTGCTGCCGGACGACGTTAGGTTACAGAACACTGTGCTTGCCTGTTGATGAAGTACGGCCGCAAGTGCGGGCGCCATGGGTAGCTTTAGGTTCAGACACTGTGGAATTATTAAAATAAAGGTTTCGCACACGACGATAACTTGAGCGATGTCTGTGTAGTCACGTGTTTCGTGTGTTTTTCATGTGTCACTGTTACATCACATTTAGTAGCATGACGTTATCATTCGCCATCTGTGAAATGCATATATATATGACGAGCGTAAGCGAATGAATGAACAGCTCTCAGCGTGGAGGTCCGTGTTCCTTTCTGCTTTTTCTGTTTTTGGTCAGTGTCCCCGCATGCGTTCACCTCTGCAGCGCATCAGTTCAACTTCAGTCTTGAAGAGAAGTTTCTTTTTTTAGTCGGTTAAGACATAGTTACAAAGAAGATTCGTTACTCGCGTGCGGGGTCATTTCGTTTTTCGATTGCGGTAGCAATTACACGGACACTCGATGCGCACCGCCGGCGCCCGCGGTGGCGCGTGCTGCCTGTCGGCGTGCGAGGCTCGATGCCGCTCGCACAACGCGGCGGGGAGGAAGCACACCGCCTTCCACTCCGGCGGTGGCTGCGCGGGGCGCGGCTGAGCGCGGCCACGCCGGCACTATCCTATGTTGAGGGCGATCTGCGATGGGGTATAGGCATGCCTTAGGCAGGCCGATCAGCGGGCTGATAGCTTCGTGTGCGCTGTGTTCTCACCGCATAGTTCGCAATAAAGCGAGAGGCAGAACAAATTGAAATTGTAAAAACAATAACTGTAGGCGTCTTCTTTGATGAACATACGTCGTGGAAGACCCATTATGACTTCCTAATTGGAAAACTTTCCCAAGTCGTAAGAGCATTCTACTGCCTTAAATATCTTCTACGAAAAATAAGAATACTAATTTACAATGCTTTATTCTTAAGTAATTTAAATTATTGCTGTTTGATGTGGGTAATTTGCTTTAGTTTTTTCTTATCCTCAACATATGTCTCATATGCGGCACGGCATATAAAATTAATATATACTTTCTCTCTGTATTGCAGCAAAAATAATATATTCGTAACTGATAAGCCGTACGACGCAGGTCCTACTCAGCCACTGTTTACAACACTTAATCTACATAGATTTCAAAATTTCTTTGAAGACCGTTTGGCACTGAGGTATCGCAAGGAACTCAAGCATGCGGAAATGGTATCCGAAGTATAGCTCGTCTACATGTTGCAATATATGACACAAAGGATCCCCGAATAATAAACATGCCGCATTCCAGAACGAATTATGGTCAACAAATGCTTCGGCATGCATTTGCGTCTACCTAATATCCTCGCCTTATGAGAAACAGATCCCCTGACCTTATGAAGCTTGCAAATTAAGCTACTTTCAGTCAAACTCATTCGTGTTATTACAGCGCAGCTGTTAAGGGCTAGCTCCCCCAGGATCATGTCCGTGTAGACACAAAATCCCGAAGACAATGCGTGCATTGCTGGACCGGCCGACCCGCGGTGCAGTTCGTTATTAAGGGGCCCTCATGCACAGCTTCCCTGCTCATCCTTCTTCAGAGTGGAAGGACAGTGAGTTTTTTGATTGCCTGTGTGCATATGTTATGCTGCATATGACCATTTTCACGAGTTTGTGCTCTACTGATTGTAGTGTTGTGTTACGATTTTCTTTCTCAGTTTTTGTAACATTAAAATACTTCAACTAATCTATATCTTTCATGTACACATTTTATATTTTCTTGAGCACACAGACTAATCGTTTTCTAATTATTCAAATGTGCTATTTCCTGCTTGTATACATAGATTTTTGTAAATTGACGTGTACCCACCTGTGTACTCTTGTGCGAGCGCCCTCTGTTGCCTTTGACGGGTTCTTGGGCAGTTGCCTGCGCGCAGTGCTTTAACCACGGAGAACCCCACCGTAGAATTCTCTTTGAGGGAAATTCACTCAAGGCCGATTCGCTCGCTGCTGCTGCCGCGCTTCCTCATGCCAGCGTTTTGACAGCGAGTATAAACTCGCGGTAATCGAGTGCAGGCGCGTTCGTGTTTGCGTGTGCGCGCGCATGACACCGTGCTTGCTAATTTATTTAGTGTGTGCGCACAATGGTGCGTGCGTGTACTGGTGTCTCTATGCACTCGCACAAGGCGTCGCTGTATATAGATCCCAACTCTGTGCTGCATTTTTCCCCGAAATTAGTGTGCCGACCAGTTTGCACGTACTTTAATTATGCGTGACGAGTGACCGCAGCGCACATTTCTGACAGGGCACACGCACCTGGATCCGGTGAAGCGGAACTCCCCCGTACGACATGTGCACGGCCAGGTACGGGCTCTCTGTGTGTGCTGCGAGGGACGGCGTCGGCGGGAAACGATCGTGAGTGAAACGTCCTTCACGCCGTTTCGACAGTGACCGATTCGATTATTGAGTGCTAATTAGACTGTAGAGCTTACTCTCTCGTGGGGATTAGAAACTTACAGAGAAATCGATGCAGCGAAGTCAAGATGAAGATCGACGGGTTGAAGAACCGTGTGAATTAAAATTTGATTGCATCAAGATTAGAGAGGCTGGCCGATGTTTCAATAGAGCGTACCCATCTCTGTCACACGTGAAATTCCTAGCGCGTTAGCCTTACGCGGTTGGTGGAGCGACTTCACGCGGGGTCGCTGTCACGTGCCACGTCGAACAGAGGAATGACGATGCCGCCATTCTACAAAGGGCGGTGAACACCGGTGTCTGGGGCAATTCAGCCTGCTTCGCGTTCAAAGTTTAAACCAGTACTGTATTCATTAACACGCTTTTAAGATTCATTACACCACTGCTGGCCGATGGCGTGTGAATTGAAGAGCTAGACAGTTTCGGTTAAAACGAAATGACGTGCATTCTACCAAAAAGTGTTGCACAGCATTAAACAAATAAAGGCTAAACACCATGAGCGTGATTTTGCGCGCGACAGCAAGGAGCGACGGATCGGGCCGTCGCGTGAACAGATCGCTCGGTCTTGTCGCGCGATCGCTCGGTTCTGCAAATCTAGAATTCGTCGCTCGTCGCCCGGAAGTGCTATGAGAGACTAGCCGATAGCGCGAAGCCCGAACTGGATGTACACAACTCAAGTACTTCCGATTGTCGCACGGAACGAGCAAACGATTGAATCTTTATACGCGCAAGGATAAGAACCTACTGCAAGACTTTCAGAAATCGGCCACGGCGGCCGCATTTCGATGGGGGCGAAATGCGAAAACACCCGTGTACTTAGATTTAGGTGCACGTTAAAGAACCCCAGGTGATCAAAATTTCCGGAGTCCCCCACTACGGCGTGCCTCATAATCAGGAACTGGTTTTGGCACATAAAACCCCATAATTAAAAAAAAAAAAGACTTTCAGAAATATTTTATGCTGCTTTTTACAGTAAAACACATCAACTTAAGTTAATAAAGCACACATCACGCTAGTTTCGGCGCTTATATTGCTGCCCTCATACCGGCAACACTGGGGAGACGTCGCTCGAAGCCATCGCTCGCATGGGGTACGACTTGTAGGCGACGAGCGAACGCGACAGCCATCTCCATCGCGTCGCTTGTCGCTTGCATGGGGTTTATACTTAAACGCTGCAAGTTAGCATAGGTTGTTACACAGACAGGGTTGCTTTATTATTGAGTTTCTATTACCTTCAATATAATGTCTGTTGAGATGCAACTCAATATCGTGCAATATTTCTCTAAGGCTATAATACCCGGCATTGCTGCAACGCCTGTCTCATATTAAAAGCTAAAGGATAAAAGATAACATGACTATAGAAACACATTTTTCACCGGCCAAGCTTCGCAGCAAGGGCGCAAATCATAACTTGCCCAACCAGCCCTTCGAGACGGTGGCGACGGCCGCGCCACGAAGCTTCCGGAGAGGGCGAAACAGGGGCGGCCCAGCGAGGTCAGCGACAGCTCTCCAGGCCGGCGCTTAGTACAAGTGCTCGTCCCGGTCGCCAATATATGCGTGCGCACTCTGCAAGCGGCGCGTCTGTTCGCGCCTGCGCCAAAACAGGCGTGGCCTTCGAGTGACGTCGTACAAGTGGGCTTTGTTGTCGAAATTATCACCCTTTTTCGTTGGCGACTTTCGGGGTGTTGTAATTGCAATATTGAAGACAACCAGTGGTCCATGTACAACCTTTCGCCGGAGACTCTCTGCACCAGTTTTGACAAATGCGCGCGGAGGGTGCGCCGTGAAATGCGTTGCCCGCCGCTCCAGCTCGCACTGTTCCGTGCGGGGGACAGCGCGAGCGGGCTGTCTGGTATCCCGTGACCAATCAGCATGTGTCGCCCACCGCTGCCATAGCAACGCGCTTGCCGAGACCGAGGTCGAAACGCAGCGACGCTCGTAGGACACCCGGAGTCAGATGCCTCGTAATCGAGTCGTGGTTTTGGCACGTAAAACCCCAGGATATTAGTTTATTAGCTATAGTTTCTTAGTTACGGATTAGGTGGAACAGCAAAACACTTCGCTGCACATTCTGGGATCTTATACGTGCCAAAACCACGCCGTAGTGGGGAGAGGGGGCTCCGGATTGGCCCTGGGTTTCTTTAACGTGAACCTAAAGCTATGTACGCTGGTGTTCTCGCATTTCGCCCCCATTTGGAGCGCTTACTTTTCACACTGGGGCAATATTAGTTTCTCGCAAAAGGTCAACTGCTGCAACTAAAATGCTGCAATGCCCCACAAAGTCGACACTCTAAATGTTAACAGAAAATTTTAATGAGAAATAGTACTGGCGTTTCTGATTCTCACCACATCTATGAAGCTTGTTAAATTAAATGTCACTGTCTCCATTTCCCCAAAGTTTAATGATCTCAGACAAGTGTTAAAGAAACAACCTGTACATAATCCACGTGGACACTGACTCCTCTAAAGAAATAATTTATCTTATTACATTTATGCCAATACAAGCACCGTAGCGGTTTTACACCAGTATAAGGTTAAGGAGCCATTCTTTTGTTCGCAAAGAAACAAGCGTTTAAAACATGGTTGACAAATTTGTGGAAATGCGGGCCCGCGACCACAGAAATATATGATTCATTCGTTACTGGCGCCTCTCACTAGTTCAAGTTCAAGTTTTATTCTTCTTCTAGTACAGACTAGAAACGTCCTCCCGGGCTAAAAGCTGCCGTCAGCAGCTTGACTGGATCCAGGAGGCGTTATACATGGCAGCGCGATAACAGTAACCTTTTTGGTAGAAAAAACTTAAGCAGAAGTTTACTAAACATAAAATTGAAAACTCAGATACATGCTTATGAAAGGATATGTAAGAAACAACAAGACATTTTTGTACAAATAAAACAAAAAGGCAAGAAAGAAAAACATCGTCATTTATATGCATCGTTATACATGAATATATATGTTATAGGTTAACGAAATACATCTTCAACTCTTTACGAGAGAATTTATTAGAGTAAACATGACTATTTAGAATTTTCGGCAAATTGTGTTTAATAGATTGTAACTTATACTCGGTGCGAAAGCGCGGTACAAGCCAAGGTTCAGGATTTCTGAAATGCACAGTTATGTCATGGTGCTTTAAGGTCGCTAGTGATGTAAGAAAATCTCTCCATTCTTTCCTTGCAAAATAAAATATTTGTAAAAGACGATATTCGTAGTACCGATCTACCCATATGATTTGGTATGTTTGTGATAATGTTTTTGTTGTTGATCGGGCTTCAATATTAGCAATGTGTCGGATAAGTGCCTTTTGTAATGTAACTATTTTATTTATGTTAGTTCGTGTTGTCGTTGCCCATACTAAACTGCAATAATTAAATTGCGAGGTGAACAATGCATGATAAATTTGTAGCTTGGCTTTTGTCGGCATGTAAGCTCTACAGCGAGATAATACACCGGCGACTGCAGAAAACTTGTTTCGAAGGTTATTAAAATGAGCATCCCAACTCAAATGACATGAAAATATTACTCCAAGTATTTTGTGTTCATTAACTAGTTCTATGTGTTTGCCTAAATAAGTGATTGAATGTTCCAACTGAAAAGGTTTGTTTCTGGCTCTGAAAAGAATAGCTTTCGTTTTAGTGGGATTAATTCTGATCACATTTGAATGTGACCAATCAGATAGTTTCATTAGCAATGCATTACACCTGATAATTAGTTCGTTTGCGTCTTTTCCACAGAAGAGTATAGTGCTATCATCCGCATATATAAAGAAATCAACTGTAGGATCTATATTTACTAAGTCATTAATATATAAGTTAAATAATAGAGGGCCCAAAACACTCCCTTGCGGCACTCCATTTTTAAGTGTCAAGAAAGAAGATAGGACGTTGTTAATACAACGCCTATCGCCTCATCTCCGCAGCCATGCCTATACACAAGTTGTGGTCTGTTCAACGTGCTTTCACAGTGCTTCTCTTGGTTTTCGTGTAGCGACTGTTTAAGAACACTCCACGTACACGCACGCAAACAAACGTTCCATAACCGGAAAGGAGAGATGTGCGACTAAGATTGTATTGCAGCTCACGATGATAAGCCGAATAACCTAAACAACCTGGAAAATAATCCATCGAAACCAACACAATACCTTTGCCGGGGCATCGCTCGTCGGTCTGGCTGTTGTCGTTCCGGCCGCGGACACACAGTTCCCTGGGGTACGAGCCAAAGACGCACGTCGTGCTGCAAAGCCAGTGAGACACCAAAAGCGTTTTGCTTCGTCTGTATAGCAAACGCCTTCTCCAAGGCCGGTTTGCCTGCCACCTGAGATTTCGTGTTCCGTATTTCATTAGGGGATAATGAATTGTCGGGAGAAAGTTATTTGCAGAATACATTCCACCAGTCGAGATTTACCTCGGTATTCTAGAACGTGTATCCGTGCATAGATGGATGTACGAGCGTCCCCTTTGGAACGGGGCGGTGGGTTGCCCCACCAAGCTCTTGTTATTATATTACCTAATGTCTCAGCTATGTTAAAAAGAAAAAAAAAAAGAAAAAGAACGACGATCGATTCCCAGAACTAAAGCCCACGAACCCCTATTGTGAACTTTGTTCTTGCACGCCTCCGTCGTTTGTCGTTTCCATACTTCCACCAATATTCCAATCGCCGCTTACTAATCTCTAGTACGGACATGTTTACTTTCCTCCTACTCTCGCTGAACCCAAGCGCTTCAAGGTCAGAGACGCCTGCATCGACTGCTAATAAAACATGCTCCATCGTTTCCCTAGCTTTACCGCAGCAAGCACATGCTTGTTCTTCCTTCTTATACCTCGCTTTATAAGTGCGTGTTCGAGGGCATCTTGATCTCGCTTCAAAAAGTAATGAGCTTCCCATTGAGTTATCATCAATCGTTTCTTTCCTGATTTCGTTTTTTCCTCTTAAGTAGTTACTCATGACAGGTTTACTTTCCATTGCCGCCACCCATGAGATTATTTCAGCCTCTCTGACTTTCCGCTTGACGTTCTCTGTTGCTGTGTTGCCCAACCTAAAGGCTGCATACTTGCTGGTAAGCTTCCTAGTTCTTTTCCTCCACTGTGAATCAATGTTTTTCCTGTACCGATACCTAAGCACTCTCCCAGCCCATTTACTTTCTTTCATATTCCTCAATCGTTATTCATAATTCATTTTACTGTGAGCTTCCCTCACTTCAAAACTGGTCCAGTCCATTTCATCCTGCACAGCTTCACTTGTAGTCTTCCCGTGAGCGCCCAAGGCGAGGCGTCTCACTGACCTTTGGTTGCCATCGAGTCCTGATTGTATCCCTGATTTCAAGCAAACAACCTCATTTGCAAGTGTAAGTCCTGGAACCATTACACCTTTCAGCATACCCCGGAACACCTCGTACCTATTGTATCTCCAAAGCGCTCTGTGTTTCATTAAGGCCGCCATTTCTCTTCCACTTCACTGTTATTGCTTTTTCTGTGTTTCCATATATCTATTACCTTCGTTTATCCATATACCAAGGTATTTATATTCTTTCGCGCGAGGTAGTTCCTAACCCTGTATTGACACTGTCTGTTCACCGTTTTCATTGAATATCACAGCACCTGATTTTTAACGCGAACTTTCAGACCTAAATCCTCGCCTTCATGTCCACCTATATTAGCCATACGTTGCATATCACTTTGCTTGTTAGCTAGCAACACAATAGAGACATTTAGCTTGTCTTCTATTGCGGCAAACGGGGGTGGTTTGGGTGGATTGCCGGATGGCCGGAGGCGTAAACGCGAGCTGCCGTAGTGGTGCAGCCGCCTGTGGCGTAGATCTCAACCAGACAAACACAGTGCTAAACTTGCAGTAACCTGCTATATTGTGCTTCGCTGCTGGTGCAAATTTACGGCAGCGGCGTAACTAGAGACCTTTAGCATGTCCGCTATTCCGGCAAACGGGGGCGGTTAGGGCGCGTTGCCGCATGGGCGGGGGCGTAAACGTGAGCGGCCGGAACGGTGTAGTAGCCTGGTGGCATAGAGCTCAGCCAGACAAACAGAGTGCTAAAATTGCAGTAACGTGCTATATTGTGCTTCGCTGCCGGTGCAAATTTACGGCAACGGCGTAACTGAGACTTTTAGCGTGTCTGTTATTCAGACAAACGGGGGCGGTTAGGGCGCGTTGCCGGATGGGCGGGGGCGTAAACGTGAGTGGCTGGAGCGGTGGAGCCGCCTGGTGGCGTAGAGTTCAACCAGACAAGCACTGAGCTAAAATTTCAGTAACCCACAATACGCGTAGTGCGCGCCGACGGACGCGCCAGTGGGGCGGCCTTGCGCAGAACACAGGGGAGAGGAGCCAGCCGCGCGCCGTAGTTTGTTGCGTCGTTGATAGTGCTTCTCCGTCTTATTCATGTTTTCGTAGCAAAATAGGCAACACCCTTCGCATGTGTGGGGTGGCCAAAGCTTCAAATAATGTCGAAGAAGAATTGTTGCAGGGTGGGGGGCTCAAATACCGGCGAAAACGTGTCGGCAATACGGTTCTAATCATTCCCCGCAAAGCCTAATCAGCGGGAGTAACTGTAGCAATGGAGCATCGCTTCGGCGGAAATTTCTTGTTCTCATCCTTTCCTTTGTCGCGTCGCTGTTTTTTTCCACTCGGTCATAGTTGGACGCGTAAGCGACGAAGCTCGTCTGCTAAAGTTAGGAATGCCGTTTGCCGCTTATATTGTTTTCCACTTCTTTACCGCGTTGGGCTAGCTTGACAGCACCACTACCCGAGCGCATTGTGTTGCACGTTAAAGCTACTGAAGTTTGCAAGAACTGAAATTGTTGGTTTTATGTGGCCCGGTGAATCCTCGCACCAGCTGTTGCATCTATTTTATGAGTGGCTTCGCACATGTTTAACTGTTGCTAGTTGCTTCACGCATAACTCTTCTTGATTCTTTTGAGCTGCGAGGTTTTCACCCTGTCTCGTTTGTAAAGGGTCTAAATCACGCTATACCTTATCGGAATGACACCAAACAAGTGCTTCTTTAACTGTTTTATTTTTCTCGCCCGATGTGATCTTAGATATTGTGGTTTTTTGGGAAATGTGTTTAGAAAATAGGTAGTTCAGGGCGAGAATTGCTAATAGTTGCTGCATATGGTATTTCTGTTCCATTTTTCGCTGAAAAGTTTGCGTCACGTTTGGGAAGTCATTACACCTCGATGCTGTCTGAGCGGACTTAACACGCCGAGTGATTTGTTTCACAACATAGCCCCTTCTTGCATGTGAATTTTGTACTCAACTGAATTCTTTCTTACTATGCTTACACCGCAGAGGACTAAACCCGGCCTTGCCGCCAGCGCTCATCTACTTTGACTGGCGCTGCTCTACCTTTAGGTATATCATGTGGCACCTTTCTCTAGTAACATTTGAAAAAGTACTGAAAAGTTAGTCAGACTTTAGTTTTGTACGTTTCCAAGCAGCTCCCTTAGGGAATTTAAAATTGCAGAAACTGCAGCGGGAACGGCAGTTCATCGGCGTATGCAGCAGAATCGCATCAGCGGTACAGCACTAACACGCGCTTTTATTAACCCGTGCGTTGGTGACTTCGTTGACTAGTGTACGCGTTTCCACCAATAAATTCGCAATTACTCTACTTGAGGTGACTTTGACTGCACTTGTTCGGTGATGTCACGTGTATTCATCGGCAGAAAAATCACAACGGCATATGCAGACATCGCACCGTGCGGATTTGTTTGATGTAAATCTGCACTAACGACGGGTGCTTCTTATTGAGGTACAGAAGAAGCATTACGGCAAGGATAGAATTTAAAGAAAACGATCAAGACATCGCATTACTCAAGAAAATTTATCGGCTAATTAACGTGAGCTCCACTTCATGTAAATGGGGTTCATGCCGTTTGTCTGCGGGACGCACCTGGAATGTATGTGGACCATGTTGCCCCAAACACCGGTAACATCGTATTCATACCCACTCCCACGGAGGTCAGCGGCTTCCCTACAGCTGTCACCGCAGAAGAAGCAGTCTGGCGCCCGAACAAAGTAGGAATCGCAGCCGCGAACTTCAGCCACCCTTGCTGCAGAGGGTTGTTGTCTGCTATACTGCTCCCACGCGTACTGTTGGAAGGGCCCGCTAAGTGGCTATCAGTGGCGCCTCTATGGGTGGTGCACGAGGCGTATATCCTGCTTCGCTGCTGGTGCTAATTTTCGGCAGTGGCGTAATTGTGAACACGATTACGCCGCGTACACCAGCAGAATATAGTAAATTTACACCAGCAGAATATAGTAATTGGATTTGTGTTTGCGTGGTAAGTGAGTGAGTGAGTGAGTGAGTGAGTGAGTGAGTGAGTGAGTGAGTGAGTGAGTGAGTGAGTGAGTGAGTAAAAGTAAGTGGTCCTGAACCCTTTTGACTTAGGGCAGGCGTTTGTCAACGCCACGGGAGATGTTGAAACTACGAAAAGGAAAGAAAGGCGTAGAAAGTAGTGAGACAAAGAACATAAAACAGTTTTGTCACAGTCGCAGTCTGCGAGTCCGTCTGGTTGGTCCGGTTCGTTGTATCATGGTTGTATTCTCGGCTCCAGTCGCCTCGGATTTCACCAAAGCCACGACGATCCAATCCGCCAGCCATGCCGGTTCAAGTCAGCGCGTCCCAGCCGCGTTGCTGCCTGGTCGGCCGTCTCTGTCGAAGCAGCTCGTGTAGCTGAGGTGGTCGCCATCAGCGGCCACTAGCTGTGACTGGGTGGCTCCAGCCGGGAGATGTCTGTCTGGGGGTTTCCTTCACATATTCGGCTCGCCTGCCCAGTCGTTCCCACTGTTCTAGCCGGATCTTCGTAGTCTCGGCGCGTGCTGTTCGGTCCTCCTCGGTAAGACCAGTCAGCGCCAGGCTCTCAGCCAGGGGGCACGATCGGGGATCTGCGCGAAGTCTCGGACATTGTTGTAGCACGTGGAGAAGTGTTTCTTTTTGTGCACCGCACAAGCGGCACGTCGGATCTACGCCGAATAGTTCGTGGCGGCGTTGTTTTGTGAGGAGAGCGCCAGTGCGGGCTTGAAACAGCAGGGCGCGCTGCCTCTATCTCCTCGGTAGTGTGGTGATGGGCACGGTTCCGTCTTGTGGTGGTAATATAGTGCCAGGCTTTGCTTTTTTGCCAGTTTCGTGCGCCAAATCGTTTTTTCAGCATCATTGATTTTCTTGATGGCTGCCTTGCGCCACTCTGGTTGAGCTTTGTGCAACCAGATGGCACCACCAATCTTGCCGCTCACGTTTACGCCCCCGCTCAACCGGTAAACCGCCCGCGCTTACCAGAATACCGGACGCACTAAACTTCTCTATTGTGAACACGATTACGCCACTGTCGAAAATTTAGACCAGCAGCTAAGCAGCATATAGCAATTGGCTCTGTGTTTGTGTGGTTCAGCTTTGCACCACCAGCTGGTGCCATCAATCTGGCCGCTCACATTTACGCCCCCGCTCATTCGGCAAACCACCCGCGCTTGCCGGAATACCGGACGCACTAAAATTGTCTAATGTCGTCCGCATAATACAAACCTGAAAGCTGCTACTCTACTACTATACCCGCCTGTTTGTATGAGAGATTAAACCCGATATTACTTCTATCTAGCGCCCTTTCCATCCTCACCATGTACATCTTAAACAGCAGGGGGCATAAAGGGCACCCCTGCCTCAGTCCCTTGTTGATATCAACTTTCTCCTCGCTCCTCATCCCTTCCCATTCAACGCAAACGGTATTTTCAAGGTAAATCTCTCCCAAAAGTCATATACAACCGTCGCCAAAGCCTACCCCTTCCAGAATATACCACAAAATGTTGCGGTCTACTTTGTCATACACTCCTGTAATGTCGAAAAAGGCCAACCAAATCGACAGGATTCAGCGCCCTCGCTCGGCCGACATGCCGACTGTTCTTTAGCAAAATTCCACACAGATGCCTGAGCAATATGTTCGTGACCAGGTGCTCTCGGCGTCTTCTCGAATGCTTTATGGAGTCAAGATATTTCCTGAAGCGAATACTTGTTGCAGGAATCATCGATGATGTGTATCAAAGCGCGGTGTCCTTTTTTTACGCTAAGGTACGGTGTACTATAGCTGAGGCATGGCACTGTGCTCAGTAATTCTCGTTGATTCTTGGCAGCATCAACTGGTTAGCAGTTGAGATAAGCAAGAGACGTTTAGAGTATTGGTGGAAAAAACCAGTGAAAGGATTGACATGACCGGATCCGTCAAACGCATAGGTAGTGGTACAAGGCAGAAAGAGAGGTTTTGGGGAAAAGAAAAAAGATCAAGGAGATGTATACAAGAATGCTAGAATGGACAGCATGGATAGCGTACCTGGTTAACTCAAGCAGGCTAGGTGACTATCTGTCACCACCCCGTTTCAAAGGGGATTCCAATGAATGATCATCATCATGTTGTGTGGTGTCCCTTACGAAGACGCCGGAGCCTCACGCGAGGAATTCAAAACCCTGGCTCCAAGGGCATGCTGTCATATTCCCGAAAGCACGTTGGCTTCAACATTGAGCAGGGGATTTTCTATCTGGGCACCGGGGGATGCACATCGCGTTGCAGCTGGCTCTGCTAATCCACCCTCAACCACCCGGAATCTTTCACCATCGGCACGAAATCGTACAACCATTGTCACCGGCAAGCCACCAGATTTTACCTGACACCAATATTTCCGCGCTGGACTCTTTTCTGAGCCCGAGACGGCCGTTTGAAATCCCTAAGCGGTGGTCACCACGTTAAGCCTAAACGCCCCACCACGACAGCGGCACGGCGGACGCGGACGCCGCGTCGGCATCCGACGCACCCTGCAAAGCGGCTCCCAGGGTAGGGGCCAGAGCCGCGGAGATGTCCGCCAGCAATTCCGACCCGGCAGGCCAACTGGACTGCATGGATGCAGGCGACTTGGAGCCCGAGCGCGGCATCGAGTTCTGCGACTACCGCGCCGGCTGGAGCGGAGCAGGCGACATGTCCAATGATGCACATCCTCAGCCGACCGTGCCTCACACTCCATGGTACACAGTGTGGCCAACGCTCACCGACGGACGGTTGTCGCCGAGGAATCCTTCAAGACTCCAACCGCCCCATTCGACCCACGCGAACGTCGACACGGACCCGGCTGGCATCGACTGCCGCGCCTCCCCGCAGGGGACCACAAGGAGGTTCTCCGAATAAGAGGAGGTATATCACTACAACAAGAAGCGGTCTTACCGCTGCGAGACGCGATACAAACCGCACTCCGAGCCCCGCTGCCTCCTGCGGCGCGCATACGAGTACGCAAGGAACAGAGCATCGCACTGGTCAGCACCCCGGATCCTGACCTGGCGGAACTGCTTTGCCACATTCAGACGCTCGTGCTCGGCAACAAATCGTATCAAGTCTCTGCGTATGTGGCTTCCCCGGACAACTCCTGCAAGGGGATAATCACAGGGGCCCTACCTATACCTACCGAGGAAGCTGTCATGAATGATACGGTCACCTTCCCCCATGATTCATTACGTCATTGATTACGAGACATTGATTAACATTGATTACGAGAAAGCGTTTGATTCAGTCGAAACCTCAGCAGTCATGGAGGCATTACGGAATCAGGGTGTAGACGAGCCGTATGTAAATATACTGAAAGATATCTATAGCGGCTCCACAGCCACTGTAGTCCTACATAAAGAAAGCAACAAAATCCCAATAAAGAAAGGCGTCAGGCAGGGAGATACGATCTCTCCAATGCTATTCACAGCGTGTTTACAGGAGGTACTCAGAGACCTGGATTGGGAAGAATTGGGGATAAAATTTAACGGAGAATACCTTAGTAACTTGCGATTCGCTGATGATATTGCCTTGCTTAGTAACTCAGGGGACCAATTGCAATGCATGCTCACTGACCTGGAGAGGCAAAGCAGAAGGGTGGGTCTAAAAATTAATCTGCAGAAAACTAAAGTAATGTTTAACAGTCTCGGAAGAGAACAGCAGTTTACGATAGGTAGCGAGGAACTGCAACTGGTAAGGGATTACATCTACTTAGGAAAGGTAGTGACCGCAGATCCGGATCATGAGACTGAAATAATCAGAAGAATAAGAATGGGCTGGGCTGCGTTTGGCAGGCATTCTCAGATAATGAACAACAGGTTGCCATCACTCCTCAAGAGAAAAGTGTATAACAGCTGTGTCTTACCACTACTCACCTACGGGGCAGAAACCTGGAGGCTTACGAAAAGGGTTCTACTTAAATTGAGGTCGACGCAACGAGCTATGGAAGGAAGAATGATAGGTGTAACGTTAAGGGATAAGAAAAGAGCAGATTGGGTGAGGGAACAAATGCGAGTTAATGACATCTTAGTTGAAATCAAGAAAAAGAAATGGGCATTGGCAGGACATGTAATTAGGAGAGAAGATAACCGATGGCCATTAAGGGTTACAGACTGGATTCCAAGGGAAGGGAAGCGTAGCAGGGGACTGCAGAAAGTTAGGTGGGGCGGATGAGATGAAGAAGTTTGCAGGGACAACATGGCTACAATTAGTACATGACCGGATAGTTGGAGAAGTATGGGAGATGCCTTTGCCCTGCAGTGGGCGTAACCAGGCTGCTGCTGCTGCTGATGATGATGACCCCCATGATATCAACATAATCCATGCCAGACCCTTCGGAACGAACGGAGCATTCCTCTACACCTTCGAGGGCAGGCGAGTTCCTAGCTACGTGTACTTTCAAGGCGTAGAATTTCGATCCAGACCCTTCCGCCCAGTCACCCAAGTGTGCCACTGCTGCCTCCTAACCGGACATCGACATGACATCTGCCCATACCCGCAAGAACGGCGGTGCGGGAGCTGTGGCTTGCTTAACCCAGATGAACACCACGAAGGTTGCCTTCCACGCTGTCTTACTTGCGGATCCGATGACCATCCCACCATCGACCTGAGTTGCCCGGCTCGTCAGAGGAGACTCGGGCCCCGAGCGGTGAAAGAGCGGCGCCAGCGCCCAGAGGGACCCGATACAACTCCACCGAGGCGAAGTACCGAGGTATCAACGACAAACCAACAACCTGACGACATTCCTAAGAATGCCTGCAGCCAAGCACCTCACAGCACAGTACGACCCAAGGAACCGAAAATATCATACCCCGAAAAGAAAATCAATCAAGCACATGTTCAACCCCGAGTACCTCCTGACATAGCGACGCATGCGACACGACTCACGAACCACCCGCCACGCCCTCCTGTGCAGTGCGGCACGAGAAGTGATGCCACGTGGCCGGCACTGCCGCAACGATTGCCCACCCATGCGCCTGGCAAGGCGGCAAGAGGGGCTCTGAAGATTTCATCTGGTTTGGCAACCGGAGGGCGCCTGGATCCAGACCCACATCTGCAGCAACGGCAGGACCCCCTGGCCGACACTGGTAAGTCGCCCGTTGAGCAGGCCTCCCCAATACCTCCCCACCCAGCACCGCCCCATGCACCAGTCCTCTCACAACAGACTTGTGCACAATATTTCTAAACTCCAGAATTCACACAAGGCCTCACGCAACTAGTTCTAAAATATGTAAGTGACAGCCTCGAGGCTGTCAAAACACATATAGTTAAGAAACAAGAGCAGGCCCTACAACGAGTGCAGGCCGCGTTTAATCAACGCATCGACAAAATAGAATCTGCAATTAATCACCTCTTCGATTTGCATGCCCAATCATCACTAACCCGTAAGCATAAACAGCCCGAACTTGCCGCCGCCGCTCACTCCCCTCAGCCCACGAAGGAGGTGACCAGACCACAGTTGGTGGTTTCGACCTCCGTAACGACTCAACATGGCCAACTCCAATAAGCGACAGAATTCGGGTAGAGCGGGCTTAACTCCTCCACCCGGAAACCAAACTTTATCTGACCTAATCATATGGCAATGGAATTGTAGAAGCATCAAAAAGAAACTCGCCCAATTGACCACATACATTCAACACTTCCCGAAGCCGCCAGCTATACTGGCCCTGCAGGAAACAGGGTCGGCGTCTCTATCCTTACAGGGATATCACGTGGCATCTGTAACATCGCGTACCGCTATTATTATTAATAAAACCCTCCCCTTCATAGACTGAACCCCTACTGGGCTTCCTTCAGAGGGAGGAACCGAGTACACCGCTTTCGAGATTATCCCGTCCAACCCCACATTGGGAAAAGGACTCTTGGTTGTCGTCATCATCATCATCATCATCATCATCATCATCAGCCTGGTTACGCCCACTGCAGGGCAAAGGCCTCTCCCGTACTTCTCCAACTACCCCGGTCATGTACTAATTGTGGCCATGTCGTCCCTGCAAACTTCTTAATCTCATCCGCCCACCTAACCTTCTGCCGCCCCCTGCTACGCTTCCCGTCCCTTGGAATCCAGTCCGTAACCCTTAATCACCATCGTTTATCTTCCCTCCTCATTACACGTCCTGCCCGTGCTCATTTCTTTTTCTTGATTTCAACTAAGATGTCATTAACTCGACTTTGTTCCCTCACCAAATCTGTTCTTTTCTTATCCCTTAACGTTACACCTATCATTCTTCTTTCCATAGCTCGTTGCGTCGTCCTCAACTTAAGTAGAACGCTTTTCTTAAGCCTCCAGGTTTCTGTTCCATACGTGAGTACTGGTAAGACACAGCTGTTATACACTTTTCTCTTGAGGGATAATGGCAACCTGCTGTTCATTATCTGAGAATGCCTGTCAAACGCACCCCAGCCCATTCTTATTCTTCTGATTATTTCAGTCTCATGATCCGGATCCGCAGTCATCACCGGCCCTAAGTAGATGCAAGTAGAAGTAGATGTACCACTTCCAGTGCCTCGCTACCTATCGTAAACTGCTGTTCTATTCCCAGACTGTTAAACATTAATTTAGTTCCCTGCAGATTAATCTTTAGAGCCACTCTTCGGCTTTGCCTCTCCAGGTCAGTGAGCATGCATTGCAATTGGTCCCCTGAGTTACTAAGCAAGTCAATACCATCAGCGAATCGCAAGTTACTAAGGTATTCTCCATTAACTCTTATCCCCAATTCTTCCCAATCCAGGTCTCTGAATACTTCCTGTAAACACGCTGTGAATAGCATTGGAAAGATCGTATCTCCCTGCCTGACGCCTTTCTTTATTGGGATTTTGTTGCTTTTTATATGGAGGACTACATATACAGTCCCTCTAAAGATAAGGGCACAAGGATACCGGAAATTCTTGCTCAAACACGCTATACACATCGAATCCTAGTGGGCGACATTAACGCCCGCCATACGACATGGGGTTATATAAGTAACACGCCAAAGGGCAAGCTTATACATAACACTATGATGCACCACGCACTTACTTTAATCACAGATCCTACTATACCAACGAGAGTGGGCACCAGTACGGCAAGAGACACCACGCCAGACCTCACGATGACAAGCACACAAGTGATAGTGAAAGCACACGAGGTCCTGTCGGACACATTAGGCAGCGATCAGCACGTGATACAAACAATCCTAACGCAAAATTCAAAAAATTTTCGGCCGAAAATTGAGACCCTCGTTGACTGGGATAAACTCCGCTCGTACGTCGCCGTGGAGGATACCACACCGCAGACCTTGGAGTCTTGAACTCAAAAGATACAACATGCCCTCAACAGAGCTGGAGGAAAGATTAAGAACACCAAGAATGTCCCCCAAGTAGACCCCCACCTCCTCCATCTGTGGGAGGCTCGTCGAAGCCTCTCCAAACGATGGAAGCGCCAGAGATTAAACCGCAAACTTCGCCTTCGTATCGCTGCAGTCACGGAGGAGGCTGCACAATATGCCACCCAGCTTGCTCAAACAAACTGGGCCAACTTTTGCGGCACAGTGAAAGGAACGCTGGGCACAAAACGCACTTGGAACCTCCTGAGGGCTCTTCTCGATCCCACTTCCACCAAAACCCACGCGGACACTACTACTCAAAAGCTGATTTACTCAGAGAAACAAAAGGGCACGGATATTATGGCACACTTAAAAAATCTATATATTCCACAGCCTATACCTACACATCCGAACGCAGCCCCTTTAACGCCCCCTGATCCAGACGAAAACCGGGATGCAGATGTCACACTGCCGGAGGGCAAACAGGCCCTTGGCTATATTACCAGGGACACTGCACCAGGGCCCGACCGGATAACGTACAATGTCCTCCGAAATTTAGATGACATACCTTTGCAGGAGCTCACGGATCTCTTTAACGAACACTGGCGAAAGGGCACACTGCCTGGCGATTGGAAACACGCCCAGATTAATCTTATTCCGAAACAGAGTAAATCCTTACTGCTTCAGAATTTACGACCTATCTCGCTCACGAGTTGTGTAGGCACACTTTTTGAGCACGTGATTGTCCGGCGACTACAACCGCACTTAGAAGCTAAGAATTTCTTCCCCAACACTCAGTTTGGCTTCCGCCCCAACCTATCGGCGCAGGATGTCCTCTTGCATATTAAAGAGACCTTATTAAATCCCAAACGACGGACAGCTCGTGTACCAGAGCCATCCTAGCATTAGACATACAAAAGGCCTTTGATAACGTAGCACACGACCATATCCTCAGGACCTTCGCCCCCACAGGTTGCGACCGTAGGATCTGGCATTATGTCAAAGCTTCTTTGGAAAATCGTACCGCCGAGATTAGATTAGGTCCACTCACATCGGCCGTTTTTGCCCTCCCAAACAGGGGCACATCCCAGGGAGCAGTCCTATCACCACTACTATTTAACGTAGCCATGGCCCCAGTCACCAGAGAGCTCGCAGGTACCACTAAATTGCACCATGCTTTCTATGCTGATGATATGACTCTATGGGCGTCACAAGGCTCTATTGGGGAGGCCCAAGATATCCTACAAACAGCTATCAACGTTATCGAACGGCATGTTCGCATAATGGGGCTGTTCTGCTCGCCAGAAAAGTCCGAATTGCTCACTATTAAACCCCACAAAGGCGACCTAGGCATACACCTGTTCATACACGGTCAACAAGTGCCTAAGGAACATAGAATCAGGATCCTGGGTCTGCACATCCAATCTAACCTAGATGCGGGTTTCACACTGAACCTCCTCGATAAGCAAATAAAACAGATCTCAGGACTGGTTCGCCGGATTGCGTCACGCAATCACGGCCTGTCTGAAAAGGACACCATGCAAATGATTGACGCTTTAGTGGTCAGTTACCTTGCCCACCACCTCCCGTATGACCACCTCACTCAAAAACAAATGGATCAGGCTAATTCTCTAATCAGGCGGGCGGTTAAGACCTCACTGAGGCTGCCGATGCGCGCTAGCGCTACCCGCCTCCTACAGACTGGTCTCTATAATACCGTCCAGGAAATCATAGAGGCACAGAGGAGTAATCAGCTTCTGAGCCTCACACGAACACCCACTGGGCGAAACCTACTCCGAACTCTGGGGTGTGAGCCAAGCGGCACGATCCCGATAGAAGAGCCGTGGGTCCCCATTCCTGTAAGTCTTGCAGCTAACATGCAACTCAAACCGTTGCCACGAAATACAAATTCGCACGCTATCCGGGCCGACATAAGGCGCGGGCTGATTACTACGCCCGACGTTACCAAAATCGCTAAGACGTCCCTTATGTCGACGCCGCGGTCGGTCAGCTCAAAGGAACGGCCGCTGCCATGACGGAGGACGGACGCATTCACATCTCTGCCTCAATTAAAACAGCGCGCACCGATGTGGCTGAGGGGGTCGCATTAGCCCTAGCAGTGGTGCATGCGGCCGCGGATTCTACCATTACAGAAATCTGCACCGATTCCCGAAGTGCATACCGTTACTTCCTTCAAGGTGTAGCACCTAAGACGGTCACATACATTTTGCAAAACATTCCTTCGCTTCCCCACCAGGTGACTATCACGTGGGTACGTGGGCATGAGTGTGTCCCCGGGAACGAGCGCGTTAATGCGCATGCCCGAGGTCATTCCTTCCGGACCCTGGACGACCACTCACCCAACCCCATCGAAAAACCAGGAGAGGGGATCTACACCTATCACCAGATTACCACGTATTACAGGGATGGTAGACGAGATTTACCTCCCCCTCACCATTCCCTTACCGCCCATCAGAGTTCTATCTGGCGCCAGATCCAGACCAAATAATTTATTTCTCCCTATCTGGCACATGTATGTTACCCTGGTCTCCATAATCCACAATGTACCACCTGCCGAGCGCCCCGGGCAGATCTTTTCCACTGTTTGTGGAGATGCCCCACGCCCATGGCGGTAGAGCCTATTCCCAACCCTTCCTTTTCCTCGTGGGAGGCCGCTCTTCGGGCCACTTGCTCGGATGACCAGCTCTGGCTGGTGGACCGTGCTTGTCTAGAGATGTCGGCCAGGGGGCTCCCGGACGTCTAGGGGTCCAACCACAATTAAATAGATCCAATAAAGTTTTATCCATCCATTCAGCAGTGTCGCACTCCTCAAACTCAATGTCGCCGATTTAGCGTACACTTGCAGCCGACGCGGATGACAAGAAGCTCGTACTGCTGTTTCATTTAGAATTCACGCCTTGCCCCGAACGGAGACCAAGAAGTTTGGTATCAAGTAAACTACCGTAGCCTTCTAATGCAACATATTTTGCTGTTTTGGCGCCGCTTTGATGTACGCAAACATAAAGCAAAATGATTTGCTGCTATTTGCTTTGCGTGGTAGGTTATGGCTAATGTTATTTCTTCCATTCTATCTGTAAGACGCACATGTAATGAAATTAAAACTCTGCGAACTTAGATGATTACTGGAAACATGTAGCATACGTAAGCCTGGCGATCTGCGCGCGTCTCTGACAATGTACCTGCATGTATGGTACGTGACTTAGTTTTAAAAGCAGGCCATTGTACAAACGCTTTAAGTCAGCTGTCGTAGTTCCTTGACATAGCGCGATTTGCATTGTAACGCAAGAAATTTTCAACTTTGGTGGTCATAGTTGTACGGAGGCAAGGGACAATGAATAAAACAGACAGCCAATTAACACTGCAAAGCACAGACACAATTTCACATTAAAGCCATTTGTAGCCATGGGGAGTAGATCGGCACGAAAAAAAAAGAGTTAAATAATAACTGGCTAAGAATAATTGGTACGATAATTCATTATTGACAATTAATTTGCTGCCATATATCCACCACTGAAAACTTCCTCCGGCGTATCAAAAGTGTTGGGCTTTAGTCTCACATATGCAAAGAACGGCCACATTTCCACCATGCTCGGAGACGTCACGACGATTTGGAACTCACCTCTTGATTTCGAGAAAGCCATCCGTGTAGTGCTGCTTTGTCGTCCGCAAATCGGAGAGCTTTCTGCGTGTACAGCAATGAGAACACGTGGTCGAAATGCAACTGTTTGAGCGCAGATCGATGTACGCTGGTGGCCGCATTATGCAAGGAATCCATTCCTTCCATTCTAATAACACCCGAGCAGTGAGTGACCGAAAGTGACAATAACAAAAACATGCCGTCTTGTCAGCCAAAAATGAAAGACAAAAACATGTAAGAAAAATACCTACCCAATACGGCCTCAGGCGTCATTAAATTTTTATAGCCATAGTTGCGCAAATAAGGCTGTGCCGACTAAGCCACTGTCTTGTAGACGCTCCGGATTCGCACATATGTAGCATTAATATGCATTAAAATGCACGTGATCTGGGGCGACGTACGAGACAAAAAAACATGCGTTTCCTCAGCTCAATGCGTTGGCGGGCTAGTTGGTGCGAATCCATGAATACTTTGTTTAGCGCAAAACGACAGAGACAAGAAAGACGACAGGACAAGGCGCTACTCTCAACTGACATCATTTTATTGCGTCACTCCTTTATAGACCGCTCAAACCAGAGGAACATGCGCAGTGAGCACCATGCGGTGGAGCCACCAACATCCGATCCCAAGAGCGCACTCATGCGACAGAATCCAAAAAACCAAATTCAGCGCTGTACAAGGTTAAGGAAGGCACACTAATGCACTGTGACCCCAATGCCTGAATGAAAAAAGCTTCCGATAACTCTCGGGCGGTGGTGTCACGGCTCTTTTTCAAAATCGTGGTATCACGAAACATGGGTTTGCACTTGCATGTTTTACAATGCTGAGCCAAATGGGAACCTGTGCCTGTTGGAATGGATCGCTCATGTTCTCTAAGGCGCTCGTTAACACAGCGGCCTGACTGCCCTACATACACTTTGCCACATGACAAGGGAATCTTATAAACCACACCGACTCTGCAATCTACAAACTTCACGTGGTTCTTTTCACAATCAGGTTTTTTACTTGTTTTAGAAATACGGCTGCACAACATTGACAGTTTCTGAGGAGCGGAAAACACTACCGGAATTTGATATCTAGTGGCGACATTCTTTAGATTGTGAGCCACTCTGTGGCAATACGGCACAACTTCAGGCCTCTTCTTTTGTATGATGCGGTTACTTTTGTGCCGCTTCCCTTTCAGTTTCTGAAGCAATACCTCCGAGACTGACGTCACCACCACACTTGGGTAACCAGCAGCCTGCAGCCTATTTAACTGAGCAATGAAACTCATTTTCGCAGAGTGATGACAAGATTTCATTAAGGAAGATTCTAAACACATCAAAGCAATGGCGCGTTTCACAGTCTTTGAGTGCGCAGACGCGTAAGGTAAAAGTTCCTTACGTGCACGTGGCGAATACATCCAACAGGCGTGGCCTGTTTGTAAGGAAAGCTGCAAATCTAAAAACTGGAGTTTTCCGTCCCTAGAAAGCTCATGTGTGAAAGTTAATCCTTTGCCATTGTCATTGAACAGAGTTAAAATATCAGCTACCGTCACGGAGCAGTCATTGTCAGTCTGTTTCATCACAACAAGAAAATCGTCAACATATCTAAAAATTTGAACTGAGTCATTGTTTAAGGCACTCTTAAGAGCGCGGTCGACAAACGATAAAAAGATATTACAAAGAGCAGGCGCCACACATGAACCAATACACACACCAATTTTCTGGATAAAAAGGTTGTTCAAATTTTTAGATATGTTGACGATTTTCTTGTTGTGATGAAACAGACTGACAATGACTGCTCCGTGACGGTAGCTGATATTTTAACTCTGTTCAATGACAATGGCAAAGGATTAACTTTCACACATGAGCTTTCTAGGGACGGAAAACTCCAGTTTTTAGATTTGCAGCTTTCCTTACAAACAGGCCACGCCTGTTGGATGTATTCGCCACGTGCACGTAAGGAACTTTTACCTTACGCGTCTGCGCACTCAAAGACTGTGAAACGCGCCATTGCTTTGATGTGTTTAGAATCTTCCTTAATGAAATCTTGTCATCACTCTGCGAAAATGAGTTTCATTGCTCAGTTAAATAGGCTGCAGGCTGCTGGTTACCCAAGTGTGGTGGTGACGTCAGTCTCGGAGGTATTGCTTCAGAAACTGAAAGGGAAGCGGCACAAAAGTAACCGCATCATACAAAAGAAGAGGCCTGAAGTTGTGCCGTATTGCCACAGAGTGGCTCACAATCTAAAGAATGTCGCCACTAGATATCAAATTCCGGTAGTGTTTTCCGCTCCTCAGAAACTGTCAATGTTGTGCAGCCGTATTTCTAAAACAAGTAAAAAACCTGATTGTGAAAAGAACCACGTGAAGTTTGTAGATTGCAGAGTCGGTGTGGTTTATAAGATTCCCTTGTCATGTGGCAAAGTGTATGTAGGGCAGTCAGGCCGCTGTGTTAACGAGCGCCTTAGAGAACATGAGCGATCCATTCCAACAGGCACAGGTTCCCATTTGGCTCAGCATTGTAAAACATGCAAGTGCAAACCCATGTTTCGTGATACCACGATTTTGAAAAAGAGCCGTGACACCACCGCCCGAGAGTTATCGGAAGCTTTTTTCATTCAGGCATTGGGGTCACAGTGCATTAGTGTGCCTTCCTTAACCTTGTACAGCGCTGAATTTGGTTTTTTGGATTCTGTCGCATGAGTGCGCTCTTGGGATCGGATGTTGGTGGCTCCACCGCATGGTGCTCACTGCGCATGTTCCTCTGGTTTGAGCGGTCTATAAAGGAGTGACGCAATAAAATGATGTCAGTTGAGAGTAGCGCCTTGTCCTGTCGTCTTTCTTGTCTCTGTCGTTTTGCGCTAAACAAAGTATTCATGGTTTCCTCAGCTACCGAACAATAGCACCATCTGTCGCTAGCTGTTACGTTGAGTAATGGCGCCTTCCGTGTTGTACCTGTAATTGCTGACGTCGCCACCGTTCGTTTCACTGAGAAAATTACTTTTGTGGTTCTCGTTGCCGCTAACAACACCTAGTTGCGATTATTTCTCGAAGAAACAGGCAACCACTGCGCTGAAATGTAGTACTCAACCAGGTGCACCGCGAAATTCTTCCTCTCATGTGCGAAATGTGAGCGGGGACGAGTCACTTGGCTAGCCAAAAGGGCACGTTTTGGCTCTCTGTCTTCCAAACATTTGGTATAAGGTATAAGCAAAATCTCTGCTTATGCATTGGCAAGGCTTTCTAATTGCCACGGTTTCTTTAGATAAGTTACTGTAACGGTAATGATATATGTAGTTAAGTAACATTGCCTTTACTAAAACAAAACATTCATGTCATCAGCAACGTTTCAGCACAGATTGGTTGGTAAGATGTAATATTTATTTACGGGGCTGCTTTTCTGGTGTAAAGAGAAAACCATGAACGTGCGTCGCTTGCTGTATGGGTGCTTCACAAGCACCCGCTTCTTGACCGAAGGCAAGCAGCTTTTTGGCATGGTCACTCACGTGCCTATCACTGTCTCAGTGAAGAGGTGGTCCCAGGAGCTGATCACGGAATTGATCTTGACGAGCTTGAGCACACTGTCGCCCTTGTAACTGTGTACGCGGAACACTTCCGAGAGCCTTCCTCGGGCAGTGCTTGTGAAGCGGTCTGCTTCCCTTTGAAAGAAAGGAACACAAGTCGAATGAGGAAGCGGCACATCACATCCGCCTCTCACTTCGTAGCTGTTTAACCAGTGTGGAATGAATTCGGGTATTTTAGTGTGCACCACCGCCCTGCAAACTTGCCGTGACACCATGCGTACTTTTGCGTGTGTTTCCCTTAGCACATTTGATATTTTTCCCGTCAATGTTCATCGGCCACCCTGAGGGACTCGGCTAGCGCCTGTGCATCGTCCTTCAATGAAAACTGTGGGACGAGGCTGTCTTCAAGTGACCCAGGAGCAAACAGCAGGCAACGTCTCAATACGGGTTCACGGCAAACTTCTCTGTTGCACATTGCCGGCGCTGTGCTCACAAACGAGCCTCAATGCCGCAACATACATACATTCTGGCAGTCGTGGCGGTCTGTCGCTGTCACCGGTCTCCTGCCCAGTTCTTGACCTCCCAGGAGGTTTCGATTGTCGCGCGAAAGCCCGCGCAGCAGCTTCCGCCAGTTACCGCGATTGCGTAGCAATGTGGCAGTGTCCAGGCCACCCAATTCAATTCGCTGTCGCTTAAGAACCTTTTTATGTTTGCACACAAGGCGCCCAAAAGATTTTCGGTGAAGCCCTCTGGAACAAGTTACAGTAGCCGGTAAGTAATGCAACTCTCCAGCCGGCACCAGTTTCGCTATAGAGCTAGAATGTTTGACGAAGGAATTTCACAGCAAATTAACAAGAAAGCTACACACGTCAGCTATACGTAAGGAGAACATTCCCTACATTTGTAAACATAAGGAACATGTACCTATAGTAAAGTATGGGACAAAATACATATTTTACTGCGAAGCTGTATATGGCTAGCCGAGTAGTCCGTCCGTCTGTCACCTGTACGCCGAAAACTCCTGTAACACAACCCCATGCGCATGCGCGAAAAGAGAGAAAGAGAGAGAGAGAAACAGAGAGGCGCGCAATTGGCTGCGCCAGTAGTGACGTCGTTGTTCTCCGTCGCAACCAAGCGCGCCCGTAGCAGTTTCTCTCCGGCTCCGAAATGGGTAGGCCATGCGTCGTGCGCTCTCCTGAGGAGCCTGCATCTTTCGATCAGCAATGCCGCGAGCAGAAGCTCGCCTACGCAGTGCCGATGCTGCAGCCCGGGCACAAGAATAGGCTCGTGCAGCCGAGCGCAAGCAGCAACTGCGTACTGAGGATGCGGCAGCCTACCAAGCCGTCGTTTAATGAACCGTCGGGATTAACCCAGTGATAAACACCAGGGCCGCACGTTTCAGGTTCTCTGGTTAAAGGCGAACTGCAACGAAATTTCACTTGGACTAAATTGGCTATACATGCCTAGCGTATACTCTCAAAGTGATCTTGTCAAAGCCGCAGGGCTGGTGATTTTGTTATTAGCAGCTACTAGATAGCACCTCTGCAGTCGATGCGTACACCTGGCGGCAAAGCGGTAGCGATGCGGATATGGCGAATATTGAAGAGCACTACAGTTTATCTCTCAGTTGCGCCTATAGCCAGCCAGGCGCATTGCTGGCTCATCGTTTGACGGGCGTCTCTCTCGGCGTGTGTTCTCCATGTTGAGCTAGGGATGTCAGCCGTTGCAAGAATGCCGATGCGGTCGTCGGGTGTTTGAACTCGAGCAGCGGTTGTGCAGCGCTGAGTTCACCCGTGCAACAGGCAAGTGCGACGCGGACCAGCCAACGCATCATCATCATCATCAGCCAACGGCTGATGATGATGATGATGATGACTTACTACCATCCCGAAATACGGAGAAAATATCTTGCTTGCACTCGATCTTAAGGCGGCCTTCGACAATGTAAATCATAGGGCTGTGCTGGAGGGTCTCAGCAACATTGGTTGCGGGGAAAGAATACACAACTACGTCAGAGCTTTCCTCAGTGACGGAACCGCCACCACTGGTATAGGAGGCATCAGGACTGACACCTTCAACATGCCCAAAAAGGGAACACCGCAAGGCTCTGTTATATCCCCTACGCTTTTTAACATTGTTATGATCGGGTTAGCACGGAAGCTCGAAAAAATTGAAGGGCTCAGGCATGCCATATACGCCGACAACGTCACAATCTGGGTGACCAAGGGATCCTTAGGAGAAAAACAAGACCTTCTGCAGAGCGCAGCCGATACAGTACACGCATACACTGAACACTGCGGGCTTGTCTGCTCCCCGGAGAAATCCGAGGTGCTCAGAGTCTACAGAAGAGGATACAATCTGCAAAACTCCATAGACATCTTCATAGGGGGGAAGAAGATTCCGGAGGTATCCCAAGTTAACATCCTTGGCATGTGGATACAAAGCAACTGTCGTGTGGATCACACAATCAGACAGCTGGCAAACACTACAGCTCAGGATCACGAGGATGATCGCAAGAATCTCAAACAGACGGCGAGGTATGAAGGAAGAGGACACATGTAGGCTAATACAGGCCCTCGTGGTCAGTAGGATTGTATACAGTGTCCCCTACCAAACACCGCTCGAGCAGGAAAAAGAACTATTAGAGGCAATCCTTAGGAAAGCTTACAAATGCGCTCTCGGACTGCCGGTCAACACCTCGACGGAGAAATTCCTTCAATTGGGCATAAACAACACAGTGCAAGAACACATCGAAGCTCACCTTCTCTCGCAGAAAATGAGACTCATGCTGACTCCAACGGGCAGGAACATGCTGAAGATACTGGGTATGAGAGATGTTTGCAGAGAAATTAACAGCACGGAAAGCATACCTAAAGAGATTCGAGAGATCGTTGAGGTTAGCCCGATACCGAGAAACATGCACCCTAAATTACACAAGGCCAGAAGAAAGGCAAGATCAGAAGCACACAACAGATATTTCGCGGCGAGAAAAGACGTGTTATACGTCGACGCGACCACATACAAAGAGCACTCCGGGGCGGTAGTCAGCGTTGTTGATCACCAGCTTAGAGAAATCAATTGCGCTTCGATTAAAGGCAACAACATCCTCGAGGCTGAGGAAGCGGCAATCGCACTCGCCATCACCCACAAGGGCGAAGAGGCCACTACAACAATACTTACGGACTCGCAAGAAGCGTGCAGAAGGTACAGCAGTGGACGCATATCCACTGCGGCCATCCGCATACTCAAGACGAGAAAAATCACCTTTTCGAGATGCTTCATTACGTGGACACCAGGTCATGAGACTATGACAGGGAACCAGCGTGCCGACGCCAACGCCCGAGCATACGCCAACCGGGGAGCGCACCACGACGGGGAACCGGACACAGTCACCAGACGCTATGGAGCAATTTTAGAAAACCAAAGAGCCCTAAGGAGGATCAAAGACCTTAGTAGAGAGCAGTCGGTTGCCTGGAGACAACTGCAGATTAATACATACCCCAATCTGAGTCTGCTCAGCAAAATCTATCCGTCAACATATGACAATAAATGCCCGCTATGCGGTGAACACGCAACGCTTTACCACGTTACATGGGCCTGCCAAAAGCCAAAGGTAGCGCCAGTACACAAAACACCAACACCGGAGCAGTGGGAGGCTGCGCTATCCTGCTCGAAGCCTGAAGAACAGCTCAAGCTGATCGACAGAGCTAGCAAGATGGCAAAGGCCACAGGGGCCCTGGACTGAGGGCTCCACCTTCGCCGGTATACCTCCTTTGTGAAAATAAAGTTTTTCATTCAGCGACTTGCGTTCAAGCGCGGTTCTCAGCTCTGCCTTCTAGTCTCTAGATTTTCAATATATGCGGCCCGGGCTCCACTACGGTCGTTGCTGCTCCCACTGAAACATTTGTGATGTTATTTACAAGGTACATTGCCGTAACGCGCGAAAAAGCTACGATCCGCCACGACTTAGCCAGCTGCTTCACCTACTTTACCGTTCCGGCAGCCAGCGTGAGCGTAAACTCGACCCCACTCCGCAATGCCGGCACGCCTACAACACGCGCTAAGAAACCTCCTCCCTGGTACCTAGACAGGGTCATATATTCAAGGAGCAAAAGCCCACAAATTTTCTCTCTCGCGCCCGCTCTTACTCGCGCCTGCGCACAAACGACTGGCGATCCCTCGAACGTCTCGTCCGTAGCAGCCGCCGGAGCAGAACGCCCCTCCTCCCCATCCCCTGCCTCGCGCCACAGGAGAGGGCACGGGCTGCGTCCCTCGATCGCGCACGTGAGATTGAACCGCGTTCGCCTGCTCACCCTCGCACACTTTCAATCGTGCGGAACCTCACGGCGATGGCGACGGCAGAAATGCGCCTGGAGTGTTCATATAATTGCTATCGCAATAAAATGGGCATCGCAGCGGCGCCGCTCCGGCCCTGCATGCGTGTTCAGCAGCCCCTTCCCATCATGCCACGAGCTAATGTCACTCGGGCGATCGATTCGATGGCTACCCACGTTACGTGATCGGGAAGGCTTGGAACATGCGTTAGGCTTATTTCTAATAGCATACCTATGCATAGTAATTTGTGTGCGCTTAAAAATAAGTGCCCAAATGCAATAAATGTACACGTTTCTTGAAACCACTTCTTGAAACCGCTTCGTGAGCCCACTTCAGCCTGGGAATCGGCGGATTGTCTGCTGCAGCCCTGGCAGTGCAGCAGCTGATGGGGCTCTCAGGTCAAAAATATACAAGCAGCGATGTCTTCCTTGGCGGCACTGTATTACGCTCGTTTTGTACGGCTGCTGTGTGCAGGGAGTAAAGTGCAACGACTACACGCCGCGGTACTAAACGCGAGCGCTGGACTTCTATGTCAGCACTAACTCCCTAGGTCAAGAAAGCGATCACCCGCAATTTTGAAAAGAAAGGCGCTTTTAGCAGTAACCTCAGGTACCGCATTTGTCGGAGCCAAGTTTTGTATATAATTTGTCCAGAATGCCAACAGAAAAATTGCTAACAAGCTGGCACCAGGAAAAAGAAAAGCTTTGCGAGGACAATTGGGCACGCGTGTGCTTTAAAATGTGTCAAAGTGACCTTCAGGAAGCCATCACTTTGAATTAGACTTTGGTGTAGTGGTACACCACCTCAGCCTCCCGCGGAGAAAGTGTGGGTTCGATTCCCGATGTCGAGGCACGTTTACTTCTTTTTTCTTCCGCGTATTTCTTTTTTGAGAGTCTAGAGTAAAGGAAGCGATTTAAATAGCATACACCAGCACATTCACAAGTTGGTAAGTACGTATCATGAGATGTTTGCTCGTTATCAGGCAAATAATATCGAACCGACATTACAGCGTAAACAACTGCCTTGCATAGTTTATGCACTGCACGCACACGCTTGCAGCAAGGCGGTGGCGTCGGCCTCTGTTTCGTGTAGCGCCTCGTGCCGCCGCGTGCTCGCTCGATGTAGCCCAGGCCACCTTACCCGAGCTTAGCGAGGAGAAACTGCGTAGGCAGGAAACGCGGGAGCACGCTCGACTCGGATCGACCGGAAGGAGACAACACTTGAGTGACCGTACGTCACATAGCGACGGCGGCACGGTCTGAAAGTTGCAGGGGGAAAGCCGCAGCTTCAGGGGAGGGTAATTTTTAACCACTCGTACCTGTGTAGCACGCTGACACGTTGTCAGAAAGCGTTACCCGAGAGATAAACTCTGCGTGCGTGGGCCTACACGACAAAAACCGCTTCGGGGACCCTTTAAACTGTATGCGTGATGCCACGTTCGCCAGAACTCATTCCACCGGGAAATGCGTACACTTAGCTTCAAGCACACACAGTTTATCACAGGTTTACATGTGCCTGCGTTCTGTAATTAAAACAGTTGCGAGTGGCGCCCTGTCCCGTTCTCTTCTCTTGTGTGTGTCCGTTTATTTGGCGTCTTCATATTTTATAATGTTCAAGCAGAATCTTGCGTTGAACTAGTTTACTCACTGAAAGCGTTCGCTTTTCAACTTACCATATCGCGCAGTGAGAAGATTAATTCCTCCGCAAGATCATTCACTGTGAATAAACTACCGATTGGCGCGCACCACATTGCTCGCCTTGCTCGTCCTTCGCACATTGCAGTTGGGATATTTGAGGGTGGTGGCACATGTCGACGCTGCGTCAACCTCGCGGTGGTCAGCGCAATGCTTTCTTTTCTTTGAAGAAGTAACGTACTGTGCAAAATGTTTTAGTATGAACCACCCAGTCCGCAACAAAGTGGATATTGAACTATTTTCTCAGTTTCGTATCTTACATGTACGGGTTAGTGGTGAAAGAAAATTCAAGGCTGATCACACAAGCTGTAGTTGATGCAGTACAATAAACCGAATTAACACAGCAAGGTGGGCGTGTTAGTGATTAAACATGTTCCTATGGGTGGGCAGCGCAACCCGGACGAAATCCAAACGGAAGTACACGATACGAGAGCACACTAACAATTGGTTTATTTTTTAAAACAAGTGATTAAAATATACAGAAATTGTAAATACGTGTAAAGTGACGCTTATTAGGGTGGAAGGTTGTTAGCCTATCTTGCCATTCAAAAACTCAGTTTCTTTATCATGTAGAGCGATACACGTCTGGCTGACGCATGCGCCTGAGTTGACATGCATGAATCAGGCTTCCACAATCTCGCGGTTGATTTGATTCACATTTGTATAGAATATTTCAGTTTGTTCACAAAAAGGCTTTTGTAAGCACTTCTTACAATGCGCGGCCAGATTCGAGCCTGTTGCATTCCTGGTCGCACCTTGGTGCTCCTGTCTGCCAAAAGTACGTTTTGCCGCACGAAAGTGGAATGACGTAGACCACCCCCACCGAGCATGCCACGAGCTGCTCCGAGCGTTCGACGCGGCACATGGCCTTGCACGACTGTTTAGGTCTGTTGACAGGATTGCAGATCTTCTTTTATTCCATATTTCATGGCTGTCCTTTTTAACCCATTGCCCCGTCTGATGTACATAAGAGATGACAGCAAACTTTTTACTGTTTCGATCTGTGTTTGGGGTGCTTTCTCTTCTTTTATTTTCTTCACTAGCCCTTCACATATTGACACCGCAATAGATTTTGGAAAATCGGCCTTCTCTAGACGATTAAGTTGTTGCGAAAAGGTGAGATTGGCGAGGTGGTGGCATGACTTTCTGAGTGCAGAACATTATAAACACGTCATAGCAATGACTTTTTTCACTAGTTTTGAGAGTGCCAGCGCGTAGTATAGAATTGGTTTGCTTGTCCTGGGATTATATTGACAACAAATATGTTGTGCTCGTAATCTTGAATGCAAATCCAAAAATTGAAGTTCATTATTAATCGGCACTTCATGAGTAAATCTGAGACCCATTCCTTCTTTATCAAAGGCTGCGAGAATAACGGCAATATATTTGGAACTTGTTTGAGATCGGATAACTACCAAGTAGTTATCAACAAACCTGAAGCACTTGCTCAATGTTCCTGCCAAGACGCTCTCGAGTGTAGAAGGATCGACATTTGGGGCGAGTTGGTACTGGTCGAACATCTTGAAGGGGCAGCGCAATACGACGAAGACAGCGCTTTCCTGTGTGTTCCTGCCTTCGTCATACTGCGCTGTCCCTTCAAGACGCTCTCGAATGCCCGGTTAACAGTGCCGAAAAAGATCTCGCTAAGAACTGGTGAGACCTGAGAGACAATGCAGACCCCCTGCTTCTCAATCATAATTTCATCATTGCAGATAACGAACGTGTAATTTAAATAAAAACCAAGAGTTAGAGAAAAGACTGAACCGGGACACCACTCTCATTCCTAAACTTTAGCTCATCGTTTTCCATAATGCAATCTTTGATTGTCTTGATCAGCTGATTTCTAGGAAGGGAATAATATAAATCCGTGACGTCGATGCTGAAGGCTGCGCATGCTGTGTACACCCTTTCTTGTGAAAATTCAATGACTTCAGAGTTTCTTACTTTGTCTGGATCTTCTACCTGGAGCCCTGTTCTTCTGAAGATAACCAGCGACTACGTGTTGCCATGTGGTTCTCTCAGATACAATTATGCGTAAAGGTTGCTCAGGTTTGTGCGTTTCTATCGTAAAGAAAACGTCAAGGTTCAACCCCTGACTTTTGTTTACTGTCGAGAGAAGGCCGTTTTTGCAAAATCTATTGTTGTGTCAATATGTGAAGGGCTAGTGAAGAAAATAAAAAATAAGGAGAAAGTACCCCAAATAGATCGAAACGGTAACAAAGTTTGCAGTCATCTCTTATGTACATCACATGGGGCGTGGGTTAAAAAAGGACAGCCCCCAAATATTGTGCTCAAGTCGTCTTTTGAGCAAAAAACTCGTTAAACAAGATCTGCAATCTTGTAAATAGACCTAAACAGGCGTCCAAGGCAATGTGCCGCGTCGAACACTCGGAGAAGCTCGAGGCATGCTCAGTGGGGGTGGTCTACGTCACTCCACTTTCGTGCGGCAAAAAGTACTTTGTGTAGACGCTGCCTTAACAGGAGCACCAAGGTGTGACGAGGAATGCAACAGGGTCGAATCTGGCCGCCCAATGTAGAAAGTGCTTACGCAAACCTTTGTTTGAACAAATCAAAATACTGTATAAAAATGTGAATCAAATCAACCGCGAGATTGTGGAAGCCTACTTCATGCACGTCCACTCAGGCGCATGCGTCAGCCAGACGTCTATCGCTCTGCATGATAAAGAAACTGAGTTCTTGAATGGCAAGATAGGATCAAATCAACCGCGAGATTGTGGAAGCCTACATCATGCACGTCCACTCAGCCGCATGCGTCAGCCAGACTTCTAGTGCTCTGCATGAAAAAGAAACTGAGTTCTTGAATGGCAAGATAGGATCATATCAACCGTGAGATTGTGGAAGCCTACTTCATGCACGTCCACTCAGGCGCATGCGTCAGCCAGACATCTATCGCTCTGCATGATAAAGAAACTGAGTTCTTGAATGGCAAGATACGATCAAATCAACCGCGAGATTGTGGAAGCCTACATCATGCACGTCCACTCAGGCGCATGCGTCAGCCAGACATCTATCGCTCTACATGATAAAGAAACTGAGTTCTTGAATGGCAAGATACGATCAAATCAACCGCGAGATTGTGGAAGCCTACATCATGCACGTCCACTCAGCCGCATGCGTCAGCCAGACTTCTAGTGCTCTGCATGAAAAAGAAACTGAGTTCTTGAATGGCAAGATAGGATCATATCAACCCGCGAGATTGTGGAAGCCTACTTCATGAACGTCTACTCAGGCGCATGCGTCAGCCAGATGTCCATCGTACTGCATAATAACTAAACTGTGTTTTTCAATGGCAAGATAGGATCAAATCAACCGCGAGATTGTGCAAGCCTACTTCATGCACGTCCACTCAGCCGCATGCGTCAGCCAAATTTCTATCACTCTGTATGACAAAGAAACTGAATTTTTGAATGGCAAGGTAGGATCAAATCAACCGCGAGATTGTGCAAGCCTAATTCATGCACATCCACTCAGGCGCATGCCTCAGCCAGACTTCTATCGTACTGCATGATAACTAAACTGTGTTTTTCAATGGCGAGATAGGATCAAATCAACCGCGAGATTGTGCAAGCCTACTTCATGCACGTCCACTCAGTCGCATGCGTCAGCCAGACTTCTAGCGCTATGCATGATAAAGAAACTGAATTTTTGAATGGCAAGGTAGGATCAAATCAACCGCGAGATTGTGCAAGCTTAATTCATGCACATCCACTCAGGCGCATGCCTCAGCCAGACTTCTATCGTACTGCATGATAACTAAACTGTGTTTTTCAATGGCAAGATAGGATCAAATCAACCGCGAGATTGTGCAAGCCTACATCATGCACGTCCGCTCAGCCGCATGCGTCAGCCAGACTTCTAGCGCTCTGCATGATAAAGAAACTGAGTTCTTGAATGGCAAGATAGGATCATATCAACCGCAAGATTGTGGAAGCCTACTTCATGAACGTCCACTCAGGCGCATGCGTCAGCCAGACGTCTATCGCTCTGCATGATAAAGAAACTGAGTTCTTGAATGGCAAGATGAGATCAAATCAACCGCGAGATTGTGGAAGCCTACATCATGCACGTCCACTCAGCCGCATGCGTAAGCCAGACTTCTAGCGCTCTGCATGATAAAGAAACTGAGTTCTTGAATGGCAAGATAGGATCAAATCAACCGCGAGATTGTGGAAGCCTACTTCATGCACGTCCACTCAGGCGCATGCGTCAGCCAGACGTCTATTACTCTGCATGATAAAGAAACTGAGTTTTTGAATGGCAAGATGGGATCAAATCAACCGCAAGATTGTGCAAGCCTACATCATGCACGTCCACTCAGCCGCATGCGTCAGCCAGACTTCTAGCGCTCTGCATGATAAAGGAACTGAGTTCTTGAATGGCAAGATAGGATCATATCAACCCGCGAGATTGTGGAAGCCTGCTTCATGAACGTCCACTCAGGCGCATGCGTCAGAAAGACGTTTATCGTACTGCATGATAACTAAACTGTGTTTTTCAATAGCAAGATAAGATCAAATCAACCGCGAGATTGTGCAAGCCTACTTCATGCACGTCCACTCAGCCGCATGCGTCAGCCAAATTTCTATCACTTTGTATAACAAAGAAACTGAATTTTTCAATGGCAAGGTAGGATCAAATCAACCGCGAGATTGTGCAAGCCTAATTCATGCACATCCACTCAGGCGCATGCCTCAGCCAGACTTCTATCGCTCTGCATGATAAAGAAACTGAGTTCTTGAATGGCAAGATAGGATCATATCAACCGCAAGATTGTGGAAGCCTACTTCATGAACGTCCACTCAGGCGCATGCGTCAGCCAGACGTCTATCGCTCTGCATGATAAAGAAACTGAGTTCTTGAATGGCAAGATGAGATCAAATCAACCGCGAGATTGTGGAAGCCTACATCATGCACGTCCACTCAGCCGCATGCGTAAGCCAGACTTCTAGCGCTCTGCATGATAAAGAAACTGAGTTCTTGAATGGCAAGATAGGATCAAATCAACCGCGAGATTGTGGAAGCCTACTTCATGCACGTCCACTCAGGCGCATGCGTCAGCCAGACGTCTATTACTCTGCATGATAAAGAAACTGAGTTTTTGAATGGCAAGATGGGATCAAATCAACCGCAAGATTGTGCAAGCCTACATCATGCACGTCCACTCAGCCGCATGCGTCAGCCAGACTTCTAGCGCTCTGCATGATAAAGGAACTGAGTTCTTGAATGGCAAGATAGGATCATATCAACCCGCGAGATTGTGGAAGCCTGCTTCATGAACGTCCACTCAGGCGCATGCGTCAGAAAGACGTTTATCGTACTGCATGATAACTAAACTGTGTTTTTCAATAGCAAGATAAGATCAAATCAACCGCGAGATTGTGCAAGCCTACTTCATGCACGTCCATTCAGCCGCATGCGTCAGCCAAATTTCTATCACTTTGTATAACAAAGAAACTGAATTTTTCAATGGCAAGGTAGGATCAAATCAACCGCGAGATTGTGCAAGCCTAATTCATGCACATCCACTCAGGCGCATGCCTCAGCCAGACTTCTATCGCTCTGCATGATAAAGAAACTGAGTTCTTGAATGGCAAGATAGGATCAAATCAACCGCGAGATTGTGCAAGCCTTCTTCATGCACGTCCACTCAGCTGCATGCGTCAGCCAAACATTTATAGCTCTTCATGATAAATAAACTGAGTTTTTGAATGGCAAGATAGGATCAAATGAACCGCGAGATTGTGCAAGCCTACTTCATGCGCGTCCACTCAGCTGCATGCGTCAGCCAAACTTCTATCGCTCTTCATCATAAACTGAGTTCTTGAATGGGAAGATAGGATTAAATAAAGCGCGAGATTGTGGAAGCCTATTGCATGTACGTCAACTAAGGCGCATGCGTCAGCCAGACTTCTATTGCTCTGCATGATAGAGAAGTTGAGTTTTTGAATGGCAAGATAGAATCAAATCAACTGCGAGATTGTGGAGGCATACTTCATGCACGTAAACCCAGGCGCATGCGTCAGCCAGACTTCTATCACTCTGCATGATCAAGAAACTGAGTTGTTGAATGGAAAAATAGTGACACGCGTACTTATCTTTATCGGGCGACTAAGTTTCGCCGCCTAACAAATGTTATCGCACAGCGCGGGACGAGCCTGCATGAATCCGAAGATTCTGGAAAGTTATCGATGCTTCTATCCGGGCGGTATGTTGTCGCCGAACCTTGTGTTATCTGATTTCATTCCGTGATGCGAATGGTGTAGAACTTTGTGGAAGGCACGCGGGTCCCAACAATTAGTCTGGAACATTCCACAACTGCTGTTAAAAGCCGACGCGCTTGACCCGCTGATCAGATTTTCGACGATTGCCGACCGTGTTCGCCGCTATCGTTGTGCTATAAGTGTAGCCTGTTTTTGTGGGCACAGGTTCGCCCAATAAAACTTTTGTCTTTCACAGTATTGCTACTGTGTTCTTCAACGTCACCAACACGTGACAATAGGCTAACACCCTTTCACCCTTGTAAGCGTCGCTGTACACGTGTTGACATTTTCTGTATATCTTAATCACTTCTTTAAAAAAGGAACCAGTTGTTAGTCTGCGCTCGTATCGTATACTTCCGTTTGTCTTTCATCCAGGGTTGCGCTGCCCACCCCTAGGAACATGTTCAATCAAATATGAATACAGTTTCAAGCTATAAACGTACACTTATCTGCATGCAGATTAGCACAAGAAAATTGATTATAGCAGAGGACAGCTCTCGTCAGCGTCATCATACTAAACGACATTAAAGTTGTACGTGCGGTGGCAACTAATAAAATATATTGAGAAAACTCAAGGTATTAACAATTTATTGTATATTTCGAGAGCTCGCTTGGCACAGATGTAGTAAAGGAGCGATACTGCAAACACTGCTACTAGACAGCCGCGTCTTTACTACGGAGCAACATTGTGCGACATCGGGGAAACAGTGGACGTTTATCGCTGCTTTCATGATTTCGCATGCGTGCGCTTGACAGTTTATATTTAGCTGTTCACATATGTTACGTCTCAGCACGTCCGAAGGCATTAATTAGTCGTTTACCAAGAGAAACACACCCGTTCGTCAGCGCCCATCCAGAAGCCAACGCCGCGTTGACACCTCTACCGGCACCTGCCAACCTGAAGTAACTGATGAAAAGGGCCAATGTTGAATGCTACCGCGGGAACGGCTTCGACCTCGGATTCCCGGAGTGCTGCGCACTTGCGAAATGTATGCCGGGGCGAAGGTACAACGCCGGGGGCAGGGTTCGGTAGGATGGTGCGATATCATGGGCGGGATATTGGGACCGATGCGACGATTGTGATTGGCCGCGACACAGTCATCAGATTCCCTAGTCGAGTCTCCTAGGGAAAACGACGGTATTAAAGACCTTTGGTGCAGTGAGAGGTGCTGACGTATCCCGACTTGATTTCAGACGCTTAACATGCTCCTGCATGGAGCGGACATCCGTAACTGGAGCCAGCGTAAATAATGTCAACCCCTTTTCCTTCATTCCTACTACCCGACGCATTCGTCGATGGACTTTGTGGATTCCTTGCCCTAACGCCACCTCGAGCTGCAAAATAAGTTATGATGCGTCCTTAACAGGTTTCAAGAACAAATCATTTCTATAGTCGACGTTCTCGCGGCGAATTGAGCCCATAATATATATGCACTCCTCTTCCGTGAAACCTTTCGTCCGCCGTACAAATCGGTACGAAATAATCACATGCGCGTAAGGCACCACCCTCTACAATTAAGTAGAATACTGGAGCGCTCCCACAATTTCTGTACATGTGAACGCGTGTGAAAGAATAAAAACCGCGAATAAAAAAAAAAGGAAAGCGACGTCACAACGAAGGTACAGTAACAATACCAGCGATAGGATAGGATAGGAGTAACTTTAATGAAGTGCCGGCAAACGACGATTTAACGAGTCGTGACGCTGGCCAAGCGTCGACCCGGGGTTATACCGTACTCTGCACTAGCCCAGTTGGGCCCGTTTATAGTGGGTCATGAGGCTTGTGCTTTTCGAGCGCACCCCGGGCCTGCTGGACGGCCCATAGTTGTGAGTCCTTGTCTGCAGACTGCAGTGCACTTTGAAGCTTTGGTGGGTAAGTCCTGGAGGTAGCTGCCGTCGGGAACCTGGCACAGTCCCACATGCTGTGCCATTGGTCCGCCGGACCAATGGCACATCAAAACAAAACAATAACAAAACCAAAACAAAACAAAAACGGGACGTTGAAAAAAGCAGCTCGGCGATTGAGACGTCCAACAATGACTGCTTCCAATAGTGACCTGACAAACTGAGTTACGCTTCAATAGACCAGACAAAGTTCAGTGACGGAATAAAACTAAAAAAAAATTTACTTCCCCGGAAAAGTGTGTTTGTAAACACTGCTATGAATAGACTTGTTGTAAACTTGAAGCTTCGACTAAATATAAGTGCACACCTATGATACGCGTAATTGTGTGCCTCGATAGCATAGGACATGCTTGTCCGGCATAGCGTGCCTTTGCTAAGGCGGTCTACTTTCCGAAACATTCTTCAAAATTTTCTCTCGCATATACATCCCTCGCACTTGTGAGCGCAACATTATCACACGTGTATCTCATCGCAAAAAAATGCAAAGGCCAGCCGACGACAACGACTAGCGGGGATTTAATCTTACGATGTGGACACGGCGGTAAGCGCAGGAAGACACCGGGAGGGAACCTGGCAATCATACAAAAATTCAATCTGGTATCCTACAAAGCTTCCGCATTCAACTGGAGCGTCATTAATTCTGTCGCTTAACCATTCTTCGAAAACTTGGGACAACGGGGCGATGGCCAAATGAAAAGCAGTTGGGAATTGTTGGAGCGTAGGCAGCTTAATCTGGCACACAACTTGCGAAGAGCCGCAAAAGGCGATGCTCGCTCGAAATAAACGGGAAAAAAGCATATTTGGGAGAGTTGCTCTGAGCTGCTCTAACCGTCTGACAACGCGAACGGACAGGCGAAAACAACGCGTTCACTCGGGCGCTGCTGAGATGACATCCAAGCTCAATTTACGAGCACATACGCGCGCACGCTCACAACGCACGCGCACACTGCCAGACAACGCGTACGCAACACACAGGGTGCACAAACTCACGCATCGAACGCACGCGCACACAAACGTGTGAAGGAACGAACGCAGCGCACATGCCGTCGAAGAGCTGGGCGAACGTGGTGGGCAGGCGCTGGTGGCAAGCCGAGAGCAGGTCTCCGAACACTGCGGCAGCCCCGCCCCTCGACCGCGGCGAGGACAGCGCAGCGCGTGGTCCGAGGAACAGCTGCGGTGGAGTCATGAGCGCCGCTCATTAAACCGCTCACTTTCCTCATTGCGTATTTCAAAGAAAACCGACTGGTAAAAACAGGTGGGCGTGAAACCTAACGTGTGTCAACTATTTCTTGTTGATGTCATTTCTACATCGCGCAGTTGTGGATTGAGCTTTCACACAGAGAGAGGAGAAAAAAATTCACGCACAAACTCCACTGGAGCTCACTAAGTATGCGTAAGCATGGGGCCACTTGCTCATCTCCACGCAGCCTAGTGTCATTATCAATCTTGTCGAACTTCATCCGACAAGTATAAACACTTGTTCGAGCCCTACCGGTCGTTATGGGCCACGGTGGCCGCATTTCATCATCATCATCATCATCATCATCATCAGCCTGGTTACGCCCACTGCAGGGCAAAGGCCTCTCCCATACTTCTCCAACTGCCCCGGTCATGTACTAATTGTGGCCATGTTGACCCTCCAAACTTCCTAATCTCATCTGTCCACCTAACTTTCTGTCGCCCCCTGCTACGCTTCCCTTCCCTTGGAATCCAGTCCGTAACCCTTAATGACCATCGGTTATCTTCCCTCCTCATTATATGTCCTGCCCATGCCCATTTCTTTTTCTTGATTTCCACTAAGATGTCCTTAACTCGCGTTTGTTACCTCACCCAATCTGCTCTTTTCTTATCCCTGAACGTTATACCCATCATTCTTCTTTCCATAGCTCGTTGCGTCGTCCTCAATTTAAGCAGAACTCTTTTCGTAAGCCTCCAGGTTTCTGCCCCGTACGTGAGTACTGGTAAGACGCAGCTGTTATACACTTTTCTCTTGAGGGATAATGGCAACCTGCTGTTCATGATCTCAGAATGCCTGCCAAACGCACCCGAGCCCATTCTTATTCTTCTGATTATTTCACTCTCATGATCCGGATCCGCAGTCACTACCTGTCCTAAGTAGATGTATTCCTTTACCACTTCCAGTGCCTCGCTACCTATCGTAAACTGCTGTTCCCTTCCGAGACTGTTAAACATTACTTTAGTTTTTTGCAGATTAATTTTTAGTCCCACCCTTCTGCTCTGCGTCTCCAGGTCAGTGAGCATGCATTGCAGTTGGTCCCCTGAGTTACTAAGCAAGGCAATATCATCAGCGAAGCGCAAGTTACTAAGGTATTCTCCATTTACTCTTATCCCCAATTCTTCCCAATCCAGGTCTCTGAATACCTCCTGTAAACATGCTGTGAATAGCATTGGAGAGATCGTATCTCCCTGCCTGACGCCTTTCTTTATAGGGATTTTGTTGCTTTCTTTATGGAGGACTACAGTGGCTGTGGAGCCACTATAGATAACTTTCAGTATTTTTACGTACGGCTCGTCTACACCCTGATTCCGCAGTGCCTCCATGATAGACAAATGTGCTGAATATAACGAACCATTATATATAGCTTTCATTGATTATGAGAAAGCGTTTGATTCAGTCGAAACCTCAGCAGTCATGGAGGCCGCATTTGGATGGGGGCGAAACACCCGTGTACTTAGATTTAGGTGGACATTAAAGAACCCCAGGTGGTCGAAATCTCCGAAGTCCTCTACTACGGCGTGCCTCATAATCAGAAAGTGGTTTTGGCACGTAAAACCCCATAATTTAATTTAAATTTTTTTATCGGTCGTAATCAACCTCAGCATACTAGATCCTACCCTTATCAACCCTTACCGGTCGTTATCAACATTATCGCGATCGATCCTATCCTTATAAACTCCTATCTGTCCTTGTCAGCCTTATCGGACATGATCCGACACTTATCAACTATTATCGACCGTTATCAACCTTATCGGACTCGATCCGACCCTTATCGGTCCTTATGAGCAGAACTGCTCCAATCATTGTAAGACTTTATCGCTCTTTAGCAGCTTAACCGTCCGAGTCGAACAATTATCAACCGTGATGACACCCATATAAACCCTCATTGGTACTTATCCTTATCAACTCATTGGCTGCTTATCTGTCAGTGTTGCACGATGCGAAACGAATGAGCCCTCAGAGATCGGAGCAATTTCGGTCGGCGAAGGAACGCCACAACGGAAGGCGCATCCTGCGACCACCGAAACGCATCGGGGATGTGGCGTTTTTGGAATTAAATTTTCGCGAAGTAGCAATTTTCCTGATGTCTACAATGCCACAAATCGGGTCTACATGTGGTCCTAGAGATGACCTTTATTCCAACATCACGAAATCTCTCAACAAAGCCATCATACAAATTGCTCTCCTATAACATTTACTTTGTACTGCCGGCACAGCACATTCATATGGTTAAGATATATTCATTTTCTGCAACCGTGTGTGGTTAACCCAGTGGGTAAGATTCGGTTTCTGAGCGCGGAGAATAAATTTTGCTTTATACATTATTTTCTGTAGCCATTCGTCTTACGCTATGGCCGGACAGACGGCTTTTCTCGTTGGGTCGGAATAGAAATGCTTACGCATGTAATAGAAATGCTTACGCATGTAAAAACGCCGTGGCATGAACAAACGTACGTCCCTACGGCGGTCAGGTCAGGCATGCCGAAACGCAAACGCGCGAAGTGCCTTGTTCCGAGTGCACTGCGGAGGTGCATACACAGAGTGTTCAACTGCCCGGCAGTGGAAACTTGGGCAACTTGCGAAACGGCAAGGTGGATGCCTATATACATGTCGGACCATGCTAGAAGTCTCCGCTAATAGTTTGACTACCGTATTTACTCGAAGATAGGGCGGCCCACATTTCTTTTAGAAAGAATCACTTTAAACACGACACACTTTCATTTGTCGTGTGCTCGACATGTCTCGCTAGTCGCGATGCCACAAGCTGCACGCTCGGGGAGCCTTTGTCAGAGTCGCCGATGCTTCGCAGGCGCCCTCGGAGCCATCGAGTGCGGTGGTTATGCCCGGACAATCTCCGGACCGGCATTTTGCGGAGGGCATGCGACGGAGGAACTCCAGCAGCTGGGCACTTTTGCTAGCTTCGCTCACAAATATAGGTCGAGATTCTTTGGTCACGCATCTCTGTCCTTTTGGTTATACTGCATGTACGGTGGTGGCATTCTAGCCAATGGCTGTGGCAAAATCCTTCAAGCGTCGAGAGCGACGCATTCAGCTCCGGCGCAAAGCAAGGGAAGCAAGGTCGGCCTGGCCACTCTGCCCTTGCGTTGGTTTCACGCGCAGCTTACAATCGACTGCACTCGCCATTACTTGGGTCGCCATGCAGTAGCAACAGTGGAGCCACTACACGCGGGCGGCGTTGCGATAGCGAGCCGCGATTGCTTTGGGCCGTAATAACATTAACGCGCGAAGGCTGGCGTGAACGTGTCAGTATTTGCGCGTACGGGCGCCGGTTGTCCGCCTGCAACGCCGTCGCTTTCCGTGCACGGGCCTCTTGCTCATACTGCTCCGTGACTATTTTGGACGGTACCGATGCAAGTTTATGACGAGTAATGGTCCTTACTTGTGCTTTCTTTAACAGTCATTTATTTCTCACTTCCTGTCCAAGAAAATTTAACGCATCCGTTTCTTCCTACTTTCCCACCATGGCAGTGTTATCGCGGCTTATTGCTCGTAATTTACATAACCTTCTGCAGTGTTAATTATAAATGTCTCTGTATGTCTTATATTGCTCATGATCATTTTACCATTTTCGCTGATTTTTTTTTCGCTTCTTCGTGCGTATGGTCTTGGTGAGGCAAGCCAGTTCCGCGGGAATAATCGATGAGCTGATGAGCAAGTTAGAAGTTTCTTGAAAAGGAATGACTTATTCGTAATATTTGCTCATGAATTCTCTTCCACCTTGCTAATTGCCGCAGACAGATTTGCTGTTTAAGGTGTTCTTCTCACCTGCAGAATTTTTTTTTTAAATTGCTTGTGGCAAATAGCACAATTCTAATCCTTCACGTAAATTGCGCCATGTGGCGGTCATTACTTCTGGGAGAAATCTGATGCTTTATAGAATAGTTAACATAACTAAACTACTTATCTTTTAAAACTAATTACTACATATTTAGATCTACGAATTGTAGCTAGTGAGTTGGCAAGGCATATTGATTTGGAACGAATTCTGAGGTTGGCACCGGTTTAGTCATATGGGCCCTCACGCTTAATACGCTCGGTTGTGCTGCTTTTCAAGAAAACGCTTTGTTTGTGCATTAAAGCACAAACGGAAGTAAAACGTCAGTGCATTTCGTCAGACATGTTGAAAATTAATATCTCGAAACTGGTGCAGTCCCGAGAATTTGTTCTAAGCCTTGCGAAACCACCAGCTACAATTTGTGGATTAAAATAGGTACCGTAATGAAATTAAATAAGAACCTAATGTATAATTAGTGTAACTATGTTAATTATTCAAGTAAGCATATTCCTTTCTCCTAAAGGTATATTGACCGCCTCAGCGAGTAATTAAGATCAAGGGAGATTATTGTGCTAACTTGCACAGATAATTTCTTAAAAATTTGGCGCAGCCATATAAGAAACGAGCGCCACACACACCGAGCCATGGTCGGCCTCGCGTCGTTCGGCCTCTGGATGAGCGAGGCGCGGCTCCTGGTTCGATCGCCCCGGCAAATCTTTCTTCAAAGCTTTATTTCCCGCAATACCGTTCTTGCTATCGTCGCGTGCATTACAATTATTTACATTTTCAGGCTTTATAATTATGGATTAGAGTCTCAAGCTGTTGTCTGCACACTGTATACCCAATTATAGTACCTTGTGTAACTGAACCTAGACGCACTCATTTTCGTCATCATGGACGACGGGTGATCAGACTTGTGCCGACGTCACTTACCGTCGCCTTGGCAGCGGTGCTCGCACAACCGCTCGGAACACTGCTCGCGTTCGTGGCATTTCGAGTGGCCTGCCTCTTGATTCCTGTAACAGGTGATGAATGGTTCTGCACGTGACTGAAGTTGACTCCCATGCTTTTACCGTTCGCGATATTTTAACGGCTAACGGTGTCGCACTTTCAAAGACACACAAACGATTGATTGATTCATTGATTGATCGGGTTTAACGTCAGAAAGGAACACTGTGGCTACGAGGAATGCTGCAGAGGAGGACTGCGGATCGATTTTGACCACCTGGGGTTCGTTAACAGACACCTAAATTTAATGGCGAATTCGGGTGGTCGTTTCGGATCAGTCTAGCGGTGGTTGTCTTGTTCAGGTAGCCGAAAAAGGGCGCTGTTAGCACATTCGCTTGGTTCTTTCGCATGGCCGAAATCCGACGCAACCCAAAATGCTCTCACCGCCCAAGTCTGTGAAATTGCGAGATCCAACCGCTTTCCGGTTGTGAGAGCGCTATGCAGCGTCCGTTGCAGGTGTCGGCATGGCTCGGCTATTTAAGCCGTTCCGTAACTGTGTTGGCGTGTTTTGTGTGTTTCACTTCTGGGATGGCGATTCGGCAACAATTTCCGTTTGTTTCTGGTACCTTCGGTTCTTGTTCTTTGAATCGAGAGGCAAGCAGTGACAGCGTGTTCTACAGCGCTGAAAAAAACTTGCTGTACTGGCGTATGAGTGTCTTGTAAGCGACTATAGCGATTGCTTTCGCGGGCCACCACATATTTTCTAGCTTGCGCACCCGTTCGCCCTGATGCTGTAATGCTGTGTGATGCGGCCGCCTCCCGTCCGCCATCAGCAAAGGCTTCCTTCCACCCTCTCGCTGCTCCGGAAGGTTACCCGCCGTTCCGCTGGCGCGTGCTTTCTCCGACTCAGATCTGGAGTGTCTTGCAATCCGACTCGCAGGACCGGATCGGCCGTGAGCAAACGATCGCACTTGGCCGCCATCGAAGTGCGACCGGGAACCGAACCCGCGGCTTCCAACTTCGCAGCGCAACGCTGAAGCCACTGCACTGTAAGGTTAGTTACACCCTAGATATGAATAAAGGTGTAAATTATTTTACTCTGTGGGCTCTGACTCCACCGCACTGCCGATAACGTGAGGGGGCGTCCAACTGACGTGGTCGTTTTTGTAACCGAGCGCACTGCTTGTGTCTGGAGAACTAATGAGCCCTCTTGTACGAGTGGTTCGTAGCCTGACAGCACGACGGCGGTAGTGGCGGCGCCGACAGCGCGAAGGCGCTCCGAATGTCCGAATAATTCGTAAAAAATCTGACGACAGCTTCGCGCTTCTTATCACTTGTGAATGCGAAAGCGTTAATGTCCAATTCAACCCCGCTGAGCGGTCCTTCGAGTTATCAACTCCTCGCGGGCAAGCGAGCGCGTTGAGACGCTTGGCGCGTTTTGATTTGGCCCTACCGACGGGCAGTTAGAACCTAGACGACAGCTTGCGCGGACAGAGAACGCGCGGATAACACAGACTTGCGAGAGAGAGAGTGAGGGTGACGTCGCGTCGCGGCGATGCCCCCCCCCCCCCTCACGCAATACGGCGGCAACAGGTGTTCCCTTTCACCCGCTGTGCTCCGTCGAGGCCCGAGCCAGGAAGGGTGAGCCAGAGTCACGAGCGCGCGAGGCGCGCTGATGACGTGACGTCGCAGCCAACGGGAGCCTAGGTGGCGTTTCGCTGCTACTAACGTCGCTGGCTTTTTCGCTCAATGTGCCATTTGACGCTTCCACGTCGATAATAACGGAGGGACAATGGTGCGAGTTTTAAAGCGAAGGCTTCACTAACCTCGTCGAGCCGTTTCGCCGTCGCCAGCAATTTGACCTTCATTTGACCGCAGCTGTGCCGTAGCCTTGGCAACGCGTCACGTGACTCGCCACGCCGAGCTCCGCCGCCGGCTTGGCGCATGCGCTCTCTGCAGCTGGGTCACCGCCTAACCATGTGACTCGCCGCGCGTGTGGCTAAGAGGAGCGCACTCGCCTAGTCAGTGCGAGCTTGGCCATGGACGAGAGCGAGGCCGGGCTTTCTTCTCTGAGCGTTGTGCGGGAGCGGGAGGCATTGAACCGTCGTCGGCAAGCGGCGTTTGACCACCCCGCGGATATTGCCCATCGAGCTGCTTGACTAAAGAGGGTCCGGAAAGCAACAGGCGTCGCACCGTCAAGATCAATGCAGCGACTGCGTTCGCGCCTTGTCCTTTTGTGCTTCGACGCTGCGCATGTTGGCGGCGTCTCTTTGCATGTCTAGCACTTGCGCTTTCCCTGTGGCGCAACAGGCGCCGCACCGTCTAACGATGTGTGTCTACCCAAGCCTAAAAAGAGAGAGAAAGCTCTTTATTGAAAATGCAGTGTTTAGCCAGCGCATTTTCGCCTACATATTACTCTGCAGGGAGCGGGACGAAGGAGAAGAAAGGCCCTAGAAGAAGGTGGGCAAAAGAAAACAGGAAAATAAAATTTAACAAATGCAGGTCGTTGATGTTATCAGTAGTAGGGTAAGTGTCCGATGCGACGCATGTAGACGGTAAATGTAAAATAACATAAAATAACAGTCTTGATGAGACGACGTGCGTGAGTCATAGTTTAGAAAGTACACCGATTGACTCAATATATGAGAACAAGCAATCCAGCGCTTCACGCTATTTTGATTGGCAAGGCCAGGGACCCAGCATCCGTGTCAGTGTCAAGGGGCCTTGGTCAAGTCTAATCGCAGTCATGTCCAGCCAGCGACCTAGGCACAGCCGTCATAGCTGGCTTAACGGGGATTGCATACCTAAGTGTAATAATTACAGCTAAATGAAAGGTTAACCAAGTGAAACCAAGATTTAACCATGCTGAACCAAGCTTTCGCTTTGCATGTCCAGGGTTAGTGAAGCTAAGCAAGCAGCCATTTTTAGTCGGTATTCCGCTGATATAGAAGCGAATGGGTGAGTAACGGCTAATTATATTTACAACAGTAGTAGTGCAGCGGTGGCGTAGAGGTAGAACACGAGCCTCGCGTGCAAGAGGTCCGTGGCTCGAACCCCGGTGCCGCGCAATTTTACACCGGATTAAAAAAAAAAGAACCGCGTGTTGATAAAAATTGCATAAACACGCCTGGAGTGTGGCCTGATCCCGGTGACCAGAACCGGTAACGCACTCCCTCACCAGAGCAGGATTGGCCACCCTGGTGCAGTACTTAGCCACAACCCCCTATATGAACACAACAATCAAGCCCCGGCCCTCAGTCCCCAGCAGCTGCGAAGCAACTGACCACGGCGGCGGTCAGACCTGCGACGCAGCAGAGGGTGCTAAGAATCCCTGGCTCCGGACAGGCCGCCATTGGAATATGAACCTGGCAACGTTTAACGCTAGAACGTTATCTAGTGAGGCGAGTCTAGCAGTGCTATTGGAGCACTTAGAGGGCAGTAAACGGGATATAATAGGGCTCAGTGAAGTTAGGAGGCCAAAAGAAGCATATGCAGTGCTAAAAAGCGTGCACGTCCTGTGCTACCGGGGCTTAGCGGAGAGACGAGAACTTGGAGTCGGATTCCTGATTAATAAGAATATAGCTGGTAACATACAGGAATTCTATAGCATTAACGAGAGGGTGGCAGGTCTTGTTGTGGAACTTAATAAGAGGTACAAAATGAAGGTTGTACAGGTCTACGCCCCTACATCCAGTCATGATGACCAGGAAGTCGAAAGCTTCTCTGAAGACGCGGAATCGGCGATGGGTAGAGGGAAAATAAAATACATTATACTGATGGGCGACTTCAATGCCAAGGTAGACAAGAAGCAGGCTGGAGACAAGGCAGTGGGGGAGTACAGAACAGAAGCTACAGAACAGGTATTCGGCTTTAACTCAGGACGAGGACCATAGTGTTGAAGCAATGAACGACAATCTTGTGGGCATCATTAAGGAGTGTGCAATAGAAGTCGGTGGTAACTCTGTTAGACAGGATACCAGTAAGCTATCGCAGGAGACGAAAGATCTGATCAAGAAACGCCAATGTATGAAAGCCTCTAACCCTACAGCTAGAATAGAACTGGCAGAAATTTCGAAGTTAATCAACAAGCGTAAGACAGCTGACATAAGGAAGTATAATATGGATAGAATTGAACATGCTCTCAGGAACGGAGGAAGCGTAAAAGCAGTGAAGAAGAAACTAGGAATTGGCAAGAATCAGATGTATGCGTTAAGAGACAAAGCCGGCAATATCATTACTAATATGAATGAGATAGTTCAAGTGGCTGAGGAGTTCTATAGAGATTTATACAGTACTAGTGGCACCCACGACGATAATGGAAGAGAGAATAGTCTAGAGGAATTCGAAATTCCACAGGTAACGCCAGAAGAAGTAAAGAAAGCCTTGGGAGCTATGCAAAGGGGGAAGGCTGCTAAGGAGGATCAGGTAACAGCAGATTTGTTGAAGGATGGTGGTCAGATCGTATAGAGAAGCATGCCACCCTGTATACGTAATGCCTCATGACCTCGAGCGTACCGGAATCTTGGAAGAACGCTAACATAATCCTAATCCATAAGAAAGGGGACGCCAAAGACTTGAAAAATTATAGACCGATCAGCTTACTGTCCGTTGCCTACAAAGTATTTACTAAGGTAATCGCAAATAGAATCAGGAACACCTTAGACTTCTGTCAAGCAAAGGACCAGGCAGGATTCCGTAAAGGCTACTCAACAATAGACCATATGCACACTATCAATCAGGTGATAGAGAAATGTGCGGAATATAACCAACCCATATATATAGCTTTCATTGATTACGAGAAAGCGTTTGATTCTGTCGAAACCTCAGCAGTCATGGAGGCATTACGGAATCAGGGTGTAGACGAGCCGTATGTAAACATACTGAAACATATCTGTAGCGGCTCCACAGCCACCATAGTCCTCCATAAAGAAAGTAACAAAATCGCAATAAAGAAAGGCGTTAGGCAGGGAGATACGATCTCTCTAATGCTATTCACAGCGTGTTTACAGGAGGTATTCAGAGACCTGGATAGCGAAGAATTGGGGATAAAAGTTAATGGAGAATGCCTTAGTAACTTGCGATTCGCTGATGATATTGCCTTGCTTAGTAACTCAGGGGAACAATTGCAATACATGCTCACTGACCTGGAGAGGCAAAGCAGAAGAGTGGGTCTAAAAATTAATCTGCAGAAAACTAAAGTAATGTTTAACAGTCTCGGAAGAGAACAGCAATTTACAATAGTTAGCGAGGCACTGGAAGTGGTAAGGGAGTACATCTACTTAGGGCAGGTAGTGACGGCGGATCCGGATCATGAGACGAAAATAATCAGAAGAATAAGAATGGGCTCGGGTGCGTTTGGCAGGCATTCTCAGATCATGAACAGCAGGTTGCCATTATCCCTCTAGAGAAAAGTGTACAATAGCTGTGTCTTACCAGTACTCACCTACGGGGCAGAAACCTGGAGGCTTACGAAAAGGGTTCTACTTAAATTGAGGACGACGCAACGAGCTATGGAAAGAAGAATAATGGGTGTAACGTTCAGGGATAAGAAAAGAGCAGATTGGGTGAGGGAACAAACGCGAGTTAATGACATCTTAGTTGAAATCAAGAAAAGGAAATGGGCATGGGTAGGACATGTAATGAGGAGGGAAGATAACCGATGGTTATTAAGGGTTACGGACTGAATTCCAAGGGAAGGGAAGCGTAGCAGGGGGCGGCAGAAAGTTAAGTGGGTGGATGAGATTAAGAAGTTTGCAGGGACGACATGGCCACAATTAGTACATGATCGGGGTTGTTGGATAAGTATGGGAGAGGCCTTTGCCCTGCAGTGGGTGTAACCAGGCTGATGATGATGATGATGATGATGATGATGATGATGATATTTACAGGGCACTTAGATAACGAGGAGGAAATCTGCAAACGAATGAATATCAGTTAAAGCTCATTAGCAAGCACTCTCGTGCCACGAGTGCATTTTGGTGGCAGCCGTTAAACACAAGTGCAGTTCGCGAAGGGGTCAACGTTGGAGGATAACAAACTCGAGGGGAAGCCGAGTGCCGCGCATCCATAGTAATGAAAGGAAAGTGCGTAAATTCATGTCTTAGGATATAGACGGTAGTATGAGCGAGAACAAACGCGGGTAGTCGGTCGTTCCTACACTTGAGATTAGGAAGGTGATGTTGGGTAGGTCATGCAATGCCTGCTTCAGCTGTACGGTGACCAATAAGATATATAATAAATAAACGGAATGGGTGCAGAGAGAAATGAAATGCCATCGAGGGGGGAGTGGATCAGGACTGATGGAGAATAGAAAATCTGCAGGCGTAGGATGGGGTACGACGGAAAGGTTCTCCTGGACATGACATGGGGAGGTTTTGGTTCTGCATTGTGCACAGTTGTTACTACTATGATGATTAGGGGGAGCTCGCATACCGCCACACCTAGCCAGAGTAGAGAGCGGCAGGATACTGCTGCGCAAAGATTACCTTGAGCAGCAGTTTCGCGCAAAAGGTGCAAGGATTGCGCCTTTTTGATGCTCACCTGCCCTAGAACACATGCTGTCTCCCGCCTCTCTGCTGAGCTGTTCGCTAAAACGCGACTTGAATGTCGTCGCAAGGCGGTCGCTTCGAGCCCCGTGTGAGACGTGGACGTCCAGGAGGCACCTGTGGGCGTCTCTCTCGATTTCGTGGCTGCTTGAAGCTTTCTTGGCGTTGTCTTTGCCGCAGCCGACTCGTTGCCGCCTCTTCTGGCGTATGGCGGCAATGATGAGGACAAGGACTGTGCCGACCGTGACCAGGGCGCACGTAGGCATCATTGTCGGCAAAATGTCCTGGAGGAGAACGGCGAGGGGATTTCTAAGGCGGTACTGCTACTCTGCGCTGCTTAACTTATTTTCGAAGCCTGCACAAACAACAAAATATGGCGCCGTCTATGTTACCTTTATTTCAAAGCCGTCTACTGACTAAGTATATTTTAGCTGGTCAGTTCAAGATACGCCCGAGGTGCCGTTCGCGACACTGATCAACCGCGCGAATCTGAAACCCTGCCTCCTCTCACAGGGTGGCTAGGTATACCTTTCGTTGGCTCAAAAAGGAAACATGTCGGAATGTGACACTTCTCCGGTATAGCACCCAAGGTGCCGGCCAGAAGGCAGGATCTGTTCGTCTTAATCACCGGACCCACACTCTTCCCACGCTTTGCAAGATGTACTCAACCATTTCCGATGCGGGCAGCGCGACTGCGGTCGGAGGTTTCATTTCTCGCTCAGGTCGCCCACGTGGAGCACATCGGGCCCCCAGCAGACGAGCGCGCAGGCGACGGACGTGCCGGTGCGCCGCGGGGTGTGGCTGATGGGCTGGCGCCGAGCGAAACGGCTGCGCGACCCACTACGGGCCATAGCTACGACACGAACCCACCCGCAAGGATGCATCGGGCAGTAACCAAAATGAAATACGCATCAAGAGGCAAAATAGCAAAACTGGAAAAAAAATAAGTAATCGAATAATCAGAGCAGATTAATACGAAATTAAGAGGCTAAAAACACACGTATCACATAATTTCTGATCATAATGCACGAGAAAGAAAGTTTAACAATCAGGAGGGTTCTGAAGAAGGCCTGAGGCACATGCGCGGATCGAGGGGTATCGAGGCCAGACGTGCTGGAATTTGTGCGCTGTTCCTTTGCGCTGGAGAGACAATAAAGGTTTAATTATTATCGAACATAACCCGCCAGCAACTGAAAGTGAGACTCCGCGACCGCCTTGGAATCCGCGCCTTCGGAGGTACATTCCTCCATATCTGCGTTGTGAGAAGAATATTGTACCAGTTTCTTGTTATTTAAATTAGCACTTTTTGTACTGACAGAATATATTAAATTATGACCTTTTCGTCACAAATCTTTTGAGACTATACAGAATTTTTCAAAATTACTCGACGTAGATACCACAGTTCTAATCTTTGAACCGGATTGCTCGGAGTAATGGACACCACGTGCACAATAGGTTCAATTGTATAATTGAATAATTAAACAAATTTCAAAAATTAGGCGTTGAAGTTGCTACGGAACATATTCAATTTACGAATTGTACCCGTTCTCATTGAAAGAGATATCCACTTGGACACTAATTATGATCATGACACCGGTGTTGCCGTTTTAGCGATCTTGTCACTAATTTAGCGAAAAGCTTTTCTATTTATTGACCAGTGACTTTTTACTGACCGACCGAAAATAGGCGCAATAAGGACACACACAACAGCCGAGACACTGACATGACAGAAGAATTGACCAAATTTTAGCGACGTTGAAGTTATGAAAGTTACTTCGAAATTGCCTTTTATAGACGCACTTTATTGCTCAGAAAGGTATAAGCGGCCCAAATTAACTGCACGACGCGTGGGTTAAGATCAAGCAACGGTTGTCCTTACATCAATGGTGCTAACACCGTTCTTGTAGTTCACAGCAAGGTGGCCCTAACAAGCTTCACATCGGGCTCACAACGGATATGTATTTTTTTAAAGAAAGAAAGTCTTGAAGAAGACAAGTCAACTTGTCGTAACAGTGGCTCCTGCTTTCACATTGTTCCCGTTTTGCTCATATTTTTTTGTGATATTTTTTTACAATACCTATTTTTGTGGGACTTTTTTAGTGGCGCCGCAGGTTCTGCACCTTCACTAAATTCGTTTGATTGATAAATGACGTTGTCCTTGGTGTCAATGTTTGTTGGCTTCTTATGACATGCTTAATGAAAATCGGGTCCCTTGGTTAACCCCCTTTGTTCTCGTTTGTTACAAAACGAGAATCTCGAATCCGGCAGCATTGATCCCTTCAGGTAGCATGTGTGTGGGTTTATTGACCAGTTGCCTTCACCCAGAAAGATCACGTACTCGTGACGCCTGCGGCAGAAAGGATTTTTCACATCCGCCTCAAGGTTTGTGAGCGGTGGCGCTGGCTAACACTCCCAGGGTTCTACTAGGACACATAAATACCCAAGAAAGTGGATGGGGAAACGGCGCCGCGGTAGCTCAATTGGTAGAGCATCGCACGCGTAATGCGAAGACGTGGGATCGTTGCCCACCTGCGGCAAGGGTTTTTTTCATTCACTTTTATTTCGCTTATCATCTCTTTATTTTATTTATTAATTAATTTCCCCTATGTTGTCCTTGGCGTCAATGTTTGTTCACTTATGATACCCTTAATAAGAACAGGGCTCGTCGGTTAACCTCCTTTCTTCTCGTTTATATATATATACATATATATATATATATATATAAACGAGAAGAAAGGAGGTTAACCGACGAGCCCTGTTCTTATATACACACACACTAATGGACTCAAATCGTACATGACCGGGGTAGTTGGAGAAGTATGGGAGAGGCCTTTGCCCTGCAGTGGGCATAACCAGGCTGATGATGATGATATATAGGGAGCACGGCCCATAACAAATGCGGGGGTAGGGCGGCGTGGAGAAAAAGGAGATACGCGAGAAGTAGGACTAGACGTTGTCATGGCAGGGGGGCAGTAAGCCGGCAGGTAGGAAGAAGCCCAGTGTGGTGCTGTCCGGAATGGGAGGCCTTGTGCGCGGGTGTCCGGCCAGAGGTAGGAAGCCCAGTAAGCGCCGAAAGGTTGACGCAGGTCGAAGAAGGCTGCAGTGGCGTTGAGTAGCATTAGGACTATCCATGTGTTCTGGAGATGCTATAGGTTCGCAGGGAGCCTCGACGAATCGAGGTACTTGACGACGCCTACCAGGGCCGAGAGCTGGTTTCGGCAGGTTAACCTGGTGTCCTCCTCCGTGCAACCTGGGAGTCCCAGGCGAAGGAAGTCTTGCAGGAATCGGCCTCGGTTTTGGAGGTGAGCCGGGCAGACCAGCAGGAGGTACCCAAAGGTCTCGGTTTCTCCACACAAGCTGGAGAGGCCGCCAGCGTCATGCCGAGCAGCAGCCGATGCTCAGCCGCAGTAAGAGTGAAGTCTCTCCGCGCGCAAAGCCGCGCTGTGGAAGTGGTGGACGGCGTAGCGACACCCACTTGTCCGGTTAGGAAGCGAAGAAGGGACGTTGCAGCCTGTCAAGTTCCCGGCGGTGACAGCAGGGCTGAGCGGGACTGGAGAACGGTGGGCACTCTGTCAGAGTATCCGCCTCCTCATTGCCCGGGATCCCTACGTGAGTAGGGAGCCGGTAAAGGGACATCGAGCAGCCTGCCTCCTCGGTCAGCCGAGAGAATCCCGAGGCTCCGGCCTCTGTAGGCGGTACCAACGGTGAGCCTGTTCCTGTTACTGAGTGGCCTCTCGCAACTCCAGCGTCTTCGAAGAATGGCCCAGCCACAGAACTGCACGCGTCGCCATCTCTCATTCTTCATTGTCTAGCTCGCCCTTTCGCGGCGGCATTTTCTTCTACTATAGAGCATATTAGTTTTTTTTATTTAAGTACTATCCTTGTTATGTTATCTTATATATAGTCAATGAAAGTCTCCTAGTTTATGTGTCAGAACGCGGTGTTCGCAGTAGCTGCTTGGCTGACGTTAACATTTGGCTGCAACGTGAAAGGCTAATTGTCTTTGGCGCATAAAAATTAAATTATTGGGTTTTACGTGCCAAAACCACTTTCTGATTATGAGGCACGCCGTAGTGGAGTACTCCGGAAATTTTGACCGCCTGTGGTTCTTTAACGTGCACCTAAATCTAAGTACGGGTGTTTTCGCATTTCGCCTCCATCGAAATGCGCCCGCCGTGGCCGGGATTCGATCCCGCGCCCCTCTTTGGCGCATAAGCGACCACCACCAGCTTCTAAAGATTGGTGGGTAATTAAAAGGAAGAGGTTGTAGGGATCGAGCTGTGACCCGGCTTCTTTGTGCCGGCATTCACCTGCGTGCCTCGCCCTTTCCACTCGCGACGGTTGTCGATGGCTTCCGCGAATCGGTTCGCGGCGGTGGCTGTTTCTGTGCGTGCTTTGAGCTTGCTTCTGTTTTTGATTTGCTGATTTCTTCACCGTTTAAGTAATAATTGGTAGCTTTAATTTCTGTCTTCTTTTCTTCCTGTGTGCGGGTGCGTTCCGTGTATATTTGGTTTTGCAAGGTAGTCGGAGCGTCCTTTCGCGCCAGGTGTTTCAGCTCGTGCAACCGTGTGGGACGTCAAATCTTTATAGCCTTTAAATAGTAGTTTGGACGTGGCAAGACTAATGGCTATTAGTGGTTTTACTATGTGTGCATTGGTATCGGGAATATTTCTTTGGTAGGAAAGCGAGAGCGTGGCCGCGTGGTTGTACACGTGCGAACACATGTCATACCTTAAGTCTGCGTGGCATTTATTGCTCCTATAACATTGTTGATAATTACTTTGCGGCATTTTAAGGGTTTAGATAGTGTGCGTATCGGCCTTTGCTAGAAGGCACGTGCTCTGGAAGCTTCGGTCTTTGTATTACGCAAAGCTAAGTGCAAGACATGGCAAGAAAGACCGCAAAGCGTGCAGTGTGTGTGTGTGGGGGGGGGGGGGGGGGGGTTCCTCAAGGTAGACGAGGGGACGGATTAGAATGGAGAAGAAATCGAGTCATTCGGCAGACACTGTGATGTCGATGCTACGCTAAAGCAAATGGAGAATTTTCAGCATGAGCTTCTGAAACAGGTCGAAGACCTGAAACACGAGCTAAATATTGAGCTTGATGCACGGAAGGCGGTGGAAAGAAGAATTCAAGCACCCGAGGAAAAGCTAACAGGGCCGCCATCGTGAAGGAGAATTGTCGTGACAATGGAACGCAGTCTGCAGACGTGACAGGAGAGGAAGTGTCAACAAAGCACGTGGAATGCCCGCAACGTGGGGAGGGGGTAGCGGGAAAGAGCTGCCCCTATCTTGATGCGGCCACAAAGGAAAAGCAGGAACGCAGAGGTCAATGTCCTTTGTCAAGTCTGAATCAAACAGAAAAGGATGACAAAGGGAAGGAGGGAGACGACTCGGCAGTAGGAGAAAGTGCAGTAGGAGAAAGTGAAAGAGTCATTATCGCCGGCAACTCAAACCTGGCTAGCTGCTCAGAGGCAATTGTGGAGAGGGTGAAGGGTGACAAAAGAGTGGCGGTAGGTACATTATTAGGACGGTCATTGGGCGTTATCATAGAGCGAGCAAAAGCAAAGCTCGCGGAAAATGCCCATGGACACAACCTTGTCGTAGTAACAGGTGGGCTAAATGACGTCCTTCCTAAAGAAAAAAGGGACAGCACTAGCCGAGCGCTTGGGGAACGTGGTAGACGACTTGCGCGAGCTGTCCCCTCAAGTGCAGATCGTGGTGTGCACGGTGCCGGAGGTGCCTGTACCTGATAGCAACGTACGAAGAGCCTTAGTAGCTAATGAGGCTATATGTACAATCAGCCGAGAGAAATGTTTCGAGGTTGTCGAAGTAAACAGGGAAGTGAGAAGGCATGGTGGTTTTGAACGAGACGGCATCCACTTCTATTACAGGCTTGGACGAGAAGTGGGCTGGCGACTTGCTGGTAGCGTGGTTGCTTCTTTAGGGGGGCCCATGGGCACTCAGGAGGCCAGAGCAGGTAGCATTGAAGAAGGTCCCCTAGGGGAACCTGAGAATAGCATCGCCGTCAATAACAGAAAAATGAGGAAAACAAGAAAGAGAGCTCGCCATGCAATTTGCTACATAAACATGTAGGGCGGCAGAAGAAAGGAAAAGTGGGCAAAGATTTAGGAGCAATTAAACAGAGAACAAATAGGGGTGTATGCAGTTACAGAAACGCACCTTAGAGACTCGGAAGAGCCGCCAGTGATTGAAAATTATGTTTGGGAAGAGTCCAACAAAACCAAGTCTGAAAGAAAGGGAGGAGGAGTCGGAATGCTCATACATCTGACAGCAAAATAGAAAAGAGTTAATTCAAAATGTCAAGATCATCTTTGGTTATCAGGTACAATGAGGGGAAAGGCTGTGCGTTACGTATTTGTGGACTGGAAATAATTGCACAGCGAAGAATAAAAAGTTAGTGGAATGCCCAAGTGCTGATATTAAGGGTCTCGTGAATGATGCCGAAATTATCCTATTAGGTGACACGAATGTCCACATACAGGCTCTAGATGGCTATACCGACAACTGGAAGTAAATGCGAGATTTCTGTGAGCAAGATAACCTCCTTATCGGAAATACAGTGCCTAAGTGTGATAGGCACACCACGTGGGAAGTGGGAAACCGATAATTGTCAATTGATTATTGTCTGATGTCAGAAGGAATTTAGGAGAAGTTCAGAGAAATGGTCACTGACGAGGAAGGGTATAGCAGCATAGGGAGTAACCATAAACGCATCATTTTGAAAATGAGACATTTAGTGGCGAAAGAGAGCAAGGAATGAAGAATGGCCACTCCAAATTTGAACACTGAACAAATAACAAATATAGTCGCAGCGTTGAGGAAGAATTTGGCAAATGTCCAAGCAAAGAGTGGGAATATAGTGAGCTTCGAAGTGTAATTACGGCAGAAATACCGAAAGAGGAGCAACATGTTTGTTGGAAAGGAAAAAAAATTACCGAAAAGTTGTTGGAACAGGGAGATACGAGAAGCGATCGCCCAACAACAGAAAGCATCCCGAGAGCACAGGCAGGCAAAAAAAAAGCGCAGTTGCTTCAGGATGAAGTAGCCAGTAAATCGGAAAATATACCGGGAGAAAAAAATTTATGGTTCAAATAATGGTGCAAGCAAAGATAAAAGGTGAAGGTGAACGTTGGTTGTCAGAAATAGGTAAGAAGAAGAAGGCCGCACCTATAATATTTTGGAACCACATAAAATTATTAGGCAGGAAGTATGGAACAATACATTTCCTAGACGAAGATGGAAACAAACGCGAAGGGTACGCGGCAATAAATTACACCCAAAAAATAAGAGCCTAATCTTTCCCAGGCAATGAAGGTTGTACTTGAAGAAAAAAAGAGCATGAAAGAGAGCCAGGTGGAAAAGGAGCGAGAAGGAGAGAAAAGGATTTCAACTGGAAGAAAGCCGAAGAGAAAATTCCTAAGCGCACAGCCACAGGGCTAGACGAGGTTCCCGTTAGGCGGATTAATGAACTAGGACCAAAAAGTAAGGAAGCACTGGTGAAAACAGTGGAAAAAACTTTAAAAGATAGACGAATATTAGAAAATTGGCGACCAAGTAGATTGAACTTAATTTATAAACGTTAGCGGGAGAAAGACTGAATTCACTTGTATAGGCTGTTGACCATTACATCGGTAATATACAGGTTAGCAATGCAGGCAGGTAAGTTAAAGCTGCAAGCATGGGCAGAGAATAATGGCATGTTGGGAAAACTTCAAAATGGCTTCGTAGAGGTTGGCGTTTGGTCAGTAACTTATTTGTCCTTACTCAGTGTATTGAAATATCAAGAGTAGAAAGGAGACCGTTATATGTGGCCTTTTTTAGATATTCCAGGACCGTATGACAACGTAGACATCATATTGTGGGATATTCTGGAAAGGGAAGGCTTAGGCAACGATTGTCTACAGCTTTTGAGAGATTTACCTAGAAAATACCGTTTTGCGTTGAGTGGGAAGGGATGAGGAGCGAGGAGAAAATTTATATCAACAAGGGAGTGTGGCAGGGGTTCCTCTTATCCCAACTGCTGTTTATGATGAACATGGTGAAATTGGAGAGGGCGCTAGAAGGAAGTAATATCGGGTTTAATCTCTCATACAAACAGGCAGGTACAGTTGTAGAGCAGCAGCTTCCAGGTTTATTCTATGCGGACGACATTGTGTTGCTAGCTAACAAGCAAAGTTATTTGCAACGTCTGGCTAATATCTGTGGACAGGAAGGCGACAAGTTAAGTTTGAAATTTAGCGTTAAAAATCAGAAGTTATGGTGTTCAATGAAAGCAGTGAACAGACAGTGGCGATACAGGGCCAGGAAATACCTCGGGTAAAAGAATATAAATACCTTAGTATATGGATAAGCGAAGGCAATAGGTATATTGAAAGACAGGAAAAAAGAACAGTAAAGGGGAAGAGAAACGCAGCCATAATGAAGCACACAGCGCTATGGGGATACAATAGGTACGATGTGCTCGGGGGTATGTGGAAATGTGTAATGGTTCCAGGACTTTTGGAAATGTGGTTGTTTGCTTGAAATCAGGGGTACAATCAGGACTAGGTGGGAACCAAAGGTCAGTAGGTCGCTTCGCATTGGGGCACACGGGAAGACTACAAATGAAGCTGTGCAGGGTGGTATGGGCTGTACTAGTTTTGAAGTGAGGGAAGTTCACAGTAATGTTATGAAGTACGACTGAGGAATATGGAAGAAAGGAAATGGGCTGGGAGAGTGTTCAGCTATTTGTACAGAAATAGCATTGATTCGCAGTGGAGTAAAAGAACTAGGAAACTTACCAGCACGTGTGCGGCCTGTGGGGTGGGCAACACAGCAACAAGGAAGGTCAAGCGTAAAGTCAGAGAGGCTGAAATAATCTCGTGGGTGGCGGCAATGGAAAAAAAAACCTGCCATGAGTAACTACTTAAGAGGAAAAAACAAAATTAGGGACTAAACAATGTATGATAACTCAAAGGGAAGCTCATTACTTTTCGAAGCGTGATCTGGATGCTTTCAAACACGCACTTATAAAGGGATATATAAGAAGGAAGAAGAAGCATGTGCTTGCTGCAGTAAAGCTAGAGACACGATGGAGCATGTTGTATTTGAATGTGAAGATATCTGCCCAGCGATCGATTTAGGAACCACTGGCCTCCTTGAAGCCCTTGGGTTCAGCGAGAGCAGGGGGAAGATAAACATGTTCACAATAGAAGTTAATAAGAGGCGAGTGGAAGATTGGTGGAAATAAGGAAATGACAAACAACGGAGGCGTACAAAAACTCACAATAACAAAAGTTCACAATAAGGGTTCAGGAACTTTTGTTGTGGGAATTCATCGTCGGCATTTTTCTTTTCGTCTTTTTAACATTGGTAGGACATTAGGCAATAAAATAACACGAGCCTGGTGGCGCAACCCACCACCCGGTTCCGAAGGGGACGCTTATAATATCCATCCATCCATCCGTCCATCCATCCGTCCATCCATCCGTCCATCCGTCCGTCCGTCCGTCCGTCCGTCCGTCCGTCCGTCCGTCCGTCCATTCATCCGTCCGTCCGTCCGTCCGTCCATCCATTCATTCATTCATCCGTCCATCCATTCATCCGTCCATCCATTCGTCCGTCCATCCATCCATCCGTCCGTCCGTCCATCCATCCGTCCGTCCATTCGTCCGTCCGTCCATTCATCCGTCCGTCCATCCATCCGTCCGTCCATTCATCCGTCCGTCCATTCATCCGTCCGTCCATTCATCCGTCCGTCCATTCATCCGTCCGTCCATTCATCAGTCCGTCCATTCATCAGTCCGTCCATTCATCAGTCCGTCCATTCATCCGTCCGTCCATTCGTCCGTCCGTCCGTCTATTCATCCAAACATCCCCCCCGCCTGCACACCCGCCCGTCCGTCCGACGATTCATTCATTCATTCATTCATCCGGGCGTCAGATCTCGCCTACGGTACCTTTACATGGTCGGCGAGCGCGTAGCTTGTGTTGATCCTTTAGGGGGCGCTAAACCGGAGGGTGGTGCCGATTGCGTGGCCCCACTACGCCGAGACGCACTTAACGTCGGCTCAAGCCGACGGACATTGCCCGAGCTCTCGCTAGAGGGCCCATTGGTCATCGCGAGGGCAAGAAGCATAGACTTTGCCTAGCGTCATGCGTCATGCGGAGCCATCCTACCGTGGCGACTTGCCAGCGGCGCCCCTGTCTCTATTTTCACCCTTGGCGCGGCAGCCCCTTGATTCCCGGGCCGGCCCGGGACCCGGCGTTCGTGCAGTGTTGGTTGTCGCCGGAGACAAAAAGTTGGGCCACATTAGCGTACGTCAAAGAAGATAAAGGCGAAAGCCTGCGCGCTCACGAGACTTTCATTACATTACTTTACACTTTCCTTCGAATGAGTTTATGCTTCGTAGTACTTGTTTTATCCCACCAAAGGTCGAGGCGTCCAGCGCCCTAATTTATAGGCGGAAAGTTCTCATTCTTCCGAGGGGGGGGGGAAGCGGGGGCGGGCTGGGGCTCAACCAGCTTTCCTAACCCCATCATATATATATATATATATATATATATATATATATATATATATATATATATATATATATATAACCGGTCAGCGCTGACCGGTTAGATTCAAAGCGCGAGCTTACTTCGTTCTTCCTCCCCTTTCCCGAGTGATGACGCCCACGCGCCTCCTTCAAACAATCAAATATCACATGCGTGTAGCAACACACACACATATATATATATATATATATATATATATATATATATATATATATATATATATATATATATATATATATATATATATACACATATTGCAATCCCGAAGCGGCAGCGCATCCCCTTTGATAATGGTATGGAAGGAGCACCAACAGCAGGTTTCGCGGCTTCTCTCAAGGCCGACTGATCCTATGGATAAAACAAGCCCATTCATACCGCGGCCAAAGTGCCATTCTGGCCAAGCACGAAACGCGAAAAGGAATGTAATAGGCATTGCATGTTTCTAAATCCCGGCTTCACTCGCACCGCATCGATAGAGTGCACGCGCAACTATATTTCGCGCCAGAAATTTGCTTCGGACCAAAGCCAAATTAAAGTGATGGTTTTATTTTTCATCAAAATGTATACGTGCTGTAAAAGCAGGGTCACGGGAACAAATAAAAGGGAAATAAACGACTGGGAAGCGACCCACGTGTAGAGAAAAGGCAAAATGGATGCGTTCAAGAAAGTAAGTATAACACTTCTAAATGAGCCTAACTGGCAATAGGGACGCCTGCACAAAAACAAACAAACAAAGATACATCAGATATCAGTGTGCCCTTTTTATCTATGAATTCGTAAGCATTGTTGAACACCAGCCGCTGCCTAGAGGACATGTTCGAATAGGTCTCCTTCTGCAGCTATGCAGTACTGAGTCCGCTTTGTCACATCTTCAGTGGCTTTCTTGATGACCGCGACGCTGGGAAGACATCCGTTATCCATGCCTTGAACTAATCTGACGTCCCTCTCGATCATGTAAGCACAATCTTTCACATAACCTCAAAGAAATCGAGTGGAGAGAGGTCAGGTGACCTGGCCGGCCAATTTACCGGCCCGTGCCTTCCAAGCTATTGCGCACGAAAAATCGCATCCAGCCAGTTTCGTGCTCGGCTGCTGCTGTGTGCTGGTGCCCCACTTTGGTGATACCACACAAGTGGAAGACGTGACAGTGGGACTTCGCATAGAAACTCATCCAACCCTCATTCAAAGATTTCGTCCACCTAATGCTGTCCAGTCAGTGTGTGATCGAAGAAGATGGGACCGATCATAGCACCGGCGCAAACTTAAAGACATGGCGACTGGGACGAAACAAAACGCGCCTTAAGACATTTTCACTGACGTTATTCGCTTGTGGGGTGATAGGTATTGTGGCAAAAAAAAAGAAAGAAAGAACCATCCGTGCACTTTACCTACCCTAAGACAACAGCTATCACAGCTTGTTTACATCTAACACCAAACGCGACTTGTTACTTTGGCAGAGGCGCGGCAGAGAAGACACTAGCTTGATCACGATGTTTTTACAGTGAAGCTCTATATGGTTAGCCGATTTGTCTGTCCGTCCGCCTGTCGCCTGTACGCCGAAAACTCCTCCGGCGCAACCCCATGCGATCGCACGAAAAAAAAAAGAAAGCGAGAAAGCGGCACGCAATTGGCATGAAGCCGTAGCTCTCCGTCGCAGCCGAGCGGGCGCGCAGCAGTTTCTCTCCGGCTACACAAATGTGTAGGCCACGCGTCATACGTACTCCTGAGGAGCAGACAGCTTTCGATCAGCAACGCCGCGAGCAGAACCGGGAACGAGATCGTCTGCGCCGTCCCGGGCACGAGAACGGGTTCGTGCAGGTGAGCGCAAGCAGTAACTGCGTACCGAGGATCCGGCCGGCTACCAAGCCGGTGTTTAATGAACCGTCGGGATTAACCCAGTGATAAACACCGGGGCCGCACGTTTGAGCTTCGCTGGTTGAGCATCTGTACGGAGTGCTCTGGCGGTGATTTTTTTCTCTATTTCCTTCATTTCGTTCAGCCTAACTCTGAAGGAGCCTGTTCGAGGGCGCTGCTTTATGATGCGGGTGGGAGCGCATTCACGTGGTATTCGCCATATTTCGCAAGTTTTATTTATAAGTCGGAAAGAAAATAGTACGCAATCAGTACGTCGCTGAAAATACTGCAGTAAGATGTCCCTTGGCTGTGCCTTCAAATGACTCATTGACACTTTGATAATTGTGATAGTACGTATCGAGTTAGATAATTGATCACAATTATCTAATACATCTCAGTAACGAAAAAATTACTGGCAGCTACTGCACTGTACTGGAAACAATATGCAGTAAGTTTTCTTCGAGTAACGCATTGCTTTTTTTTTTAATCTTGTTGCATGTTAGTTAATTGGTACACCCTGTATATATTTATGACCTCTGCATGCAAGTGACGATGTTTCCACCCCTAATAAATGTTATAAATTACTAGAAGTGTTCTGTTAATCAGTCGTTAGCTTTGCTTACTGGAAATAGAAGTGAGACTGAGACACGTACATATCATTCACGTACATTTCACACGCCGTTGATAAAATACTCTACCGAAGGGTCACCAAAGATTACAGGCTTTTTCCAGGGTCACAAAAGGATGCAAATCATATTGAAGCGAGGTGAACTAGAGCAACATATTCATTCTCTCGGCATAAGCTTACCATACAATAATTCTTAATTGGCTACCTCCTTCACTTCAAAAAGATAAGTCTTTTTCCTTTGTATATATTTAAACATATTGTATGTGCGCGTGGTGTTCACAGCAGAAATATAAATTAAAACAATGTTGAAGTGAGAAAATACGGATGAGGCAGCCGCCCCTGGTAGTTCTAATGCGCTTGTTCTCCTATTGTCAGGATTTGCAAATTTAAAGCAAATTATGAATTAAAATCGGTGCACGTCCACGCCAACAATGTTGCAGTAAGCTATTAGCGACAATAAAATTTTGAGTGAAAGGTCGAGGCAAGTCAAATGAAACCTGAAATGATGTGGTTGACAAAACTCTGGTAATGACACGTTAAGTAGGGGGGCGGGGAGGTAGGCTTCGGCATCGCCGGAAGGGGAGGCAAGTAGCCCCCCCCCCCCTGTCGGGGGCTATGCCCTAATTAAATCTATCGTAATTGTGCCTTAATTCACTTCGCCTTAAAACACCGCAGGTAATTGTGGGTTCGACTTTCGACCATCACGATGTCAATTGGAATTCAACTTGGAGATATGGCCGGTTCGCCCGTATCTCCAAGTGGCTTCAATTCCCATGAAAAGTTGTGGGTTCGAGTGCCTTAATGAACTCTATATTAATTAACGGTAGCTTAATTAACACCACAAGCCGTGCTGAGGCTTCTTCGCCTCAGCTTCACGCTTTCTTATACAGATATTGATGGCCTAATTCGCTCTAATTAACACCAAAGTTCGTAGGTTCGACTCCCTGTGAATTTTGGTCCCATGAATTTTGTGGCCATAACGCCGGGAATCAGATTTTTCGACCGATGATGGCTTTCGCCTTAACGAAAGGCTTCGGGAAATTCTGCGTAGTTTGCTGCGCTCGCAGCGCTCCTTTCGACGGCCTGAGAAGACAGCGAGAGGCGACGGCTTGCGCGGCCCCGTGGTTTGCTGAGCCCGAAGCGGTCGGCACCACACAAAATATAGACCTTTGTGACTATAGCATTCGTGAATGTTATGCACGAGCGCATACATGACAATTGCGTGGAGCTGCTGCGGGCACATATATAGAGACAACCGAGTAGACAACGCAGTAGAAACCATAGATCGGCAGGCCGGCTGGCTTCCCGCGGCAAAACCGCCAAGGAGGCAGTGCAGGGTGACTATAGGCTGGGCCCCGTTTCAAGTCGGCGTTAGTTTGGAAGAAAGACTCGGGAGCAGGGATCGAAATAAGTGGGCGGCTAAAGTGCACAAGAATCTGCACCTGAAAGACGTGGACACAGAATGGAGGAAGAGGTCAACAAAGTTGTCATTCAAGTACTGTAATGGAAAGTGTAAACATACAGTCAGGAGTGGTCAGAAAGAAAGTGAAATAAACCTAGATAGCCAATTGGGTGCAAAGAATGGAAATAAAAGACGATGGAGATTTACAAGAATCGAAAGAAAGATATTACGAGGGAAAATCTGTACGATAACACAAATGGAAGTCATCACCTTGCTATTTCAGGCTCGAGCTGGTTGCCTAAGGAAAAAGATACCAGAGCAACTATTCGCCACAAGATGAGGCATGCGTATGCTGCAGCAAAAATCGGGAGACCACTCTGCACGCCCTAATGGAATGCGAAGCGATTCAACCTGTGGGAGCAGCAGGTAACGCACAACTTCCAGAAGTGCTTGAATTTAAAGTGGCAGGGAGCATCTAGCGGTCAGCAATCCAGGTAAGCAAGATACGTTAGAGTATTGGATTAGAAAAAAACAGCAGAGAAGAGACTGACACGGCCGGATCCGTTACAAGCATAGGTAGTGGTACAAGGTAGATAGAGAAGTTTTGAGGAAGAGAAAAAAGATGATGAAGATTTATACAAACATGCTAGAATGAACAATATGTATGGCATACCTGATTAAATCAAGCAGGCTAGGTGACTAATTATCACCGCCGCGTTTCAAACGGGATGTCAATAAATGATCATCAGCCATCGTCAAAAATGAACATGTAAGAAGAAAAAATATCCAGACCTGCTTTCATCAAAAAAAAATTTTGCCCAGTGGAATCAATCAATGTGAACGCATTTCAGCATTACACAGCGCCCTGTGACACGACGCCAGTGCCACGTTTGCCGAGGTGCTAATGACTATAGGCCACAAATAGGTTTAAAAAATGCGCAACAACAAATACTTATCGACGCACGATCTATGGGAGCTGTCTTGCGTAAACGTAAGTCAAGCGGTTTTGTTTTACATTAGGAATCCATCACTTATTCCTGCGAAAGTGCTCATTATTCATCCTGATATAACTTAACGTTTCTTCTGGTTTACTGTAAAAAGGTGGCCAATGGGTCATTTACCGCCGATACGGGTTAAATTATTGTACAGGCCGTCATAAAAATTTAGGCTTCGCTTGGATACCAACGTGTGCACGCTAGGTGTGTGCACACAGGCACGGTGGAGAAAGGGGCGAGGCTAGTAGAGCACGACTTCCTTTGAGCACAAATGTGAATTCCGTTGATTCTTGTGCAAGTTTAATTCTTCGCTGAAAAAAAAAAAAGAAGACCGCGCACAGGCCGAACACCATATCAGTAAATGCGCTAATATATTTATCGGTACGTTGAGTGGTATGACTGTAGTGGTCGCTCCTTCCTTTGAACTGAGTTGCTCTCGAAAACGGAAATGACGAGCCAGTTCTATTCCGGCAGGTAACCTATCCTCTGCATGCTTGTATTTTGGTCGGCTGACACTTTGAAACGTTGCAGTCCCAGGCAGGTACTGCGGTGTTTCTTGTAGGCGTCCAGAAGCGCTGGATCCTTTGGTCCCCACATGAAGTTTGGCTTGACCGCTTCCTTGACATCCTGGAAGGACACTGATTGTTAAAATGGATGGTGCGGCGACTTTACAGCAGAATAATACCATCTTGTATTAAAGTTTGATTGAGGTTCACATATACCTCGAAACAAAGTGCGGCTAGAGAGCTTTTTTTAGACCCGTAGCTGTGGCATTGTGCTGCTGAGAACGATGTCAAGTGTTGGGCTTCCGGGCGCAGCATCAGCATTCCAACGGGATCAGAGGCACGCATGCACCGAGCACACACAGGCTTGAGAAACGCCAGGTGGTCGAGATTAATCACCCCACTATCGCGTCGCCTCTGCGTTTATTGTGCACGTTAAAATCACTCAGTCAAATGGGCGGCGTCTCTAATATGCTGCTTTCAGAAACTTTTGTCAGTATTTGCCGCACCAAGCGTTACTTGCCATCATGGAGGCAATGTAGCAGGATGGCTGATAGACTCGGCAGCGTTTGCCCGATTGCGAAAGTAGCGTCTCGTACCCGGTTGTGTTTCTGGTACACGATGACGCTGACGGCCCCGATGATCGCTAGACACGAGACCACAGCCAGGCAGCCGAGGGCGTTCGCCCACAGCGGGTACTCGTGGCGTCCCATCCTGGGGCTGTCGCTGAAGCTCATCACGGGACTGAGGACGGCCACCTGGCGGTGAGTGTGGCGCTTGCGAATCGACATTTGGTGCGCGAGTATTCGGTGGGCCCCAACGTAGGTGTCTATCCCCCTCACTTCCCGTTTATAGTAATAATAATAATACCTTTATTTTCCATCCCAAGGATGTGGGAGGCAGAAAGAAAAAGCTAGATTTCCAGCTTGATGGGCTCTCGCCTCCCCGATACAAATATATGATTTAAAAAAAAAGCGTACAGTACAAGCATATGAGGACAGACAAAAAGGAATATCAGAACGCATAAGCAAACGAAAATTTTTACACAAATGTACAATCCCAAAAAACAAAGCGATGTGCATAATATCACGTGGCACATTTCAAACAAAAAGTGCGACCCTTTCGCGTATAACTGATACAAAATGACACAACTCTTTTGGCCGAATGCGTTGAAGATTTAAATTGTAATTTAAGCATAGGTTTAAGAAATACGGAATAGTGTTTCTGAGCATATGTTGTCCGTAACCTGTCCTGAATGAATGTATGTGCCAAATATCGGTGTTTCTGGTTGCGTGCGTGATGTTTCTTTTCTGCAGTGATGCCAGTTGCGCAATGAACGAGACGTTGTTTTTGAGCTCGGTGATGTATTTAGTGATTACGTGGTATGCGTAGAGATCATGAATCGGCATTACGTTGTCTTTCATAAAGAGCGGTTTAGATGGGTGGTCATATGCTACATTGTATATTATTCTGAGCACTATTTTCTGCTGAACGTGTAATTTTCGTAGATTCGTGAGGGATGTGCCCCCAGACCAAATGACAATAATTTAGATGGGTGCAGAACAATGAATTGTGAAGTAGCATTTTCACTTTTATAGGGAGGAGGTGCTTATGAGCGTAAATCGATCCAATGGCAGGTGACAGTTTAGAGGCTACGTAATTCATGTGATCATATCATGTCATTTTCTCATTGAAAATTGCACCTAGTACTTTAAAGGAATTCACTATCGCTATATTAAAATTATTAAGGATAATGTCATCCTTGATATGAACATCCTTGTTTTTTGGACGGTAAATAACGGCCTTTGGAAGTGTTAATTTTAGAGCGTTATATTTTGTCCACTTCTCAAACTGCCTAAGTGCTGTATTTGCTTTCATGACCATGTTCGACGCGGATGAGGCTGAAAAGAATAAGCTGGTGTCATCAGCATATATGACCATTTTATTTCACTATCTGTTATGTCGTTCAGGTATGTATTAAAAAGGAACGGGTCCAAAATGCTGCCTTGCGGCACGCCGGAAGAGAGAGCCTTAACATACTGTTGTCGCCTTCCGAGATAGCTGCCCAAATGCATCAGTGACGTTCCTCGAAAGCCACGCACTGCGTATAGCGAGGCTCGTCCTCCGGCTTCGCTCTGCGAGGCACTTACCAGCAGGATGATGGGACAAGCGAAGCGCCACAGAAACAGGGGCACGCTGCTCACTGGGCGGCCCCGCAGGAACTCAACGTCCCTGCACACGTTGTGGGGACCTGCACGCGATGGAGTACGCTGTGTGCGTGTGTGTGTGTACGCGCGCGCAAGGCGTTGCCTAGTATAAAAGGCAGCATCTGGCTTGTGGCAGAGCCGATACAACAGCAACCCTTTCTTCAGATTTATAGAAAACAAAGGTGGATGACATCATTTGCCTAATCCCACATAACCTAACGCGTTCGTTAACCACCAGAGGCGTTCGTCTGTTTAGGCGTTATGCAAGGGCTGCTAATAAGAAAATTAGACAGTTACCAGCCCTACATCATTGCCAAGAATCATTCGATAGGGTATACTACTAATTTTAATACATAAATGTAGTACTAAAGCCTTCCTTCGTGGTATATGTTCACGGTAATCAATTGCACAATAAGGAATTCAGTGTGCTTCCACTCTGTGTAGAAGAATGACCAGCGAAGCTGTGTATGTGGACCCCTTAATGGCGAACTGCACCTCCGCCGCGGGTCGGCCCGGCATTGGACTATTTTCCGGATCGGCCCAGGTATGGGGAGTGCTTAACGCCTGCTTCACCTCCGCCGCGGGTCGGGCCGGTATTGCACTAGCTTCGGGATCGGTCCACGTATGGGGAGTGCTCAGCGCCTGCTTCGCCTATATCCCGGGTCGGGCCGGTATTAGACTATCTTCGTGAAAGGCCCTGAATGGGAATTGCTTGACGCCTGCTTCACCTCCACCGCGGGTCGAGCCGTTATTGCACTAGCTTCGGGATCGGCCGACGTATGGGAAGTGCTTAACGCCTGCTTCACCTAGGTCGGGCCGGTATTAGACTATCTTCGGGATAGGCCCACGAATGGGAATTGCTTGACGCCTGCTTCACCTCCGCCGAGGGTCGGGTCGGTATTGCACTATCTTCGCGATCGGCCCACGTATGGGCAGTGCTTAACGCCTGCTTCACCTCCTCCGTGGGTCGGCCCGGCATCGCACTATTTTCCGGATCGGCCCAGGTATGGGGAGGGCTTAACGCCTGCTTCACCTCCGCCGCAGGTCGGGCCGGTATTGCACTCCTTTCGGGATCGGCTCACGTTTAGCAGTTTTCTGCTAAGCAATGCAACAACGGCACGAAAATTTCCTTGGGCGGTAGAGGTATACGGCTTCGCTTTAAAAGCTGGGTGACCCTTTACGGGAAGGATGTTGGTAGCCAAATACGCCGATTTCAGAAGGCGGCCAGATATTTAGTTTGGCGCCGAATTCGTAAACTTTCTTGTTCGCAGCGCTGTTTGCCAGCGCTCGGCCACCTTCGCAAATGATACGAGTGCAGTTAGAGAGAAAGAGCACCAGCAGTTTTGTCGGCTGGACCTAGGCCTCCCACGATGGGACGTCGAGGTATTGCATCTTCACCGCTTCATAGGCCTGCTGGGTCACCCAGAGTTGGTCGTCGAGGCGGGAGCTGCGCAGGGCGGCGTGCCATCTCAACGAGAGGGTCACGGGATTAAGGTCTGGGTATTGATGTTTGCACTCCCATAGCATGTTAGGGAGTGTTGCTGATTGAGTTTTACAGATCTTGCACGTCTGGCTCGGCTAAATGTCGGGGTATATGGTGTGATAGCGTGTGAGGGAGGGTATGTATTGGTCGGTAACAGGTGAAGGGTGGTTGCCTGTGCTCAGTTTAACTTGCGGTGAGGGGTGGGGAAGGTTCTTCTTGCCAGGTAAAATGATTTCACAAGGTCGTTGTATCTTGTAAGGCGGTCGCGTCCTGCGGGTGCACCTGCACCGTCTCCGGCATGGTTGACTATTCCTCGTGCTACGGAGTGTGGAACCTAGTTGAGATTGGTGAGGTGCGGGTGGACAACGCCGGCGTGTGCTGGGATCCAGACGAGGGTGATTTTATTTTCAGACGAATGCGGGGCTTGTAAGATACGGAGTGATTTCTGAGAAATACGACCCTTGAGGTAGTTGATTGCTGCACGAGAATCACTCTTTATGGTGTGACAGGCAGGGTCAAGAGTAGTCAGGGCGATGGCCACTTCCTCGGCCGTCTCGGCATTTTGGGTAACGATGCTGGCAGCATGTCGGAGCAAGCCGCCTGCTGTGGTAACCACCGCAAAGCGCCGTCCATCTTGGCACTCAGCTACGTCGACGAAGGTGACGCCCGCGGTGTTGGCATAAGCTTTGATGAGGGAGGTGGCTCGTGCCTTCCTGTGTTGTTTGTTGTGGTCTGGGTGCATGTTTTTGGGAATAGGGTCGGCGTGTATCCATTGCTGAATGTCTTGTCGTATTGGGTGTTTGTCTCCATGTTGACGGTGGTAGGTGATATTAGTATAGTTAGAGCGCAGAAACTTTTTCTATCGATACGCGGGCTGGATTCTCCATTGAACAAGTATGAGTCATCGGAATCTCTGAATCGTAGAGCGGCGAGCGGTGTAACTATGGGCGCGCACAGCTTTGCCGCGTCGGGTCACAGGCCCCGTTGGTGCAGCGCACGCACTAGAACATTGCCTGGTGGGCACATGCCAGCAACATAGCCTTGGAAAGGCATACTGTCCGCCCGATAGGTACCACGATGCTGCAAATTAAATCACTTTTTCATAAAGCTTTCCCGTTTATGAAGTATTCTTGGGCGATCTTTTTTTAGTTTCGTGCCAGTGAATAACAGTTTCACTTTTCGTGAAACTTTTGCCACCTTGCGGATATCCGTAGAACTAATGTGCCAGGTGGTACACACCTTGTGCGTGTTCTTCACGTGATTACTGTGTGTGCACGAGTAAATGTCGCAGTCAGATTTTCGCCGGAAGTGCGACTGAAAGCGACAGCTAATGGATTGTTGCGCACATGCAGGGACACCCGGTGCTGCTGCAGATGATGATGATGGTTTATTGGCATCCCCTTTGAAACGGAGCGCTGACAAATAGCCTGCTTGATTTAGTCAGGCATGCTATACGGCTTTTGGCCTAGCATTTTTTGTATACAATTTCCTTAATCTTTCTTTTTTTCGCTTCAAAATCTATCTTGTACCGCTACCAATGACTGTAAGAGATCCGGTTGTATCAATCTCTTCCCTGCTTTTTTTTTTCGACCAATACTCTAAACTTCTTTTGCTTACTGCGACTGCTGACCGGTCGACGTTTCCGTCCACTTTAAACCCTAACGCTTCTGTAAGGTGCACGTTACCCACGGTTGTGACTGGGTGTCGCATTCCATTCGGATGTGTTGAGTGGTCTCCGGATGTTTGCTACAGCATGCGCGTGCCTAATCTTGTTCCGAATATTTTTTTCTCCGGTATGTTTTTGTCCTTAGGCAACCGGCTCGAGCCTCAAATAGCAAGACACTGACTGCCCTTTGTGTTAGAGTACACATTTTCCCTTCTAATTTATTTCTTCTCATTCTTGTAAATATCCATGGTCCTTCTTTGTTTCAATTCTTCGCATCCAATTCACTGTCTCCTTTTCTATCTTTTTCTGATGACTCCTGGTTGTCTACTTACAGTTTAAATTACCCTGTACTTGGTTGCCAACTTTCTTGACCACTTCCTACATTCTTCGTCCACGCTTTTCAGGTACAGATACTTGTGCACTTCAGCTGCCCACTTTTTTTCATCCAGTGTTCCTCAGTCTTTCTTCAAAATTAATTTTGCTCTGCGCTTCTCTGACTTCAAAAGAAGCCCAACCCATGTTACCCTGCCTCATTTGGGGTTTTACCGTGGGAAGCCATCCGGCCCACCGATATTTGGCTAACTTCCAACTCCGACAACATTTCCGATTTCAAGCAGAGAGTGGCGCTTGCGAACGTCAGCGCTCGCACCGCGGCTCCTTCCCGCAGTGGATGGATGTTATGAGCGTCCCCTTTGGAACGGGGCGCTGGTTTGCGCCACCAAGCTCTTGCTATTATACTGCCAAATGTCCTACCTTGGTTAAACAATAAAAAAGAAACAAAAACTCTACGAACTACCACACCCAAATTTTCTGACCCGCTATTACGAACTGTGTTCTTGTGCGTCTCCGTTTTTTGTCGTTTCCCTACTTTTCTTCCACTAATCATCCAATCGCCTCTTACTAATGCCTATTGTGGACATGTTTATTTTTCCACTGCTCCCGCTGAACCCAAGAGCTTCAAGGAGGCCAGTGGTGTCTGAATCGACCGCTGGGTAGAGGTCTTCACATTCTAATAAAACATGCTCCATAGTTTCCCTAGCTTTACCGCAGCAAGCACATGCTTCTTCTTCCTTCTTATATCTCGCTTTATAGGTGTGTGTGTTCCAAGGCATCCCAATCTCGCTTCGAAAAGTAATGAGCTTCCCTTTGAGTTATCATATTTAGTTATTTATTTATTTATTCATTTCCTCAAAGGTCTCTGTTGAGACATTACATGAGGGAGTGGGGAGTTAGTGACAAAGATAGGTACTACGAATTACAAAGGGATATTTTCCATGAGTCGCTTGAATGCAAGAGGGTCGATGATAGTGGCAACTTCGGCAGGCAGGCCATTCCAGTCTCGTGTTGTGCGCAGAAAAAAATGATTGCTGAAAAGTAACGGTATGGGCTTGTGGGGGATATATACTGTATTAGAGTGACTGGTGCGGGCAATGCGATGTGCTCTTTTTATGTACGGGTTGTCAAAAGGCAAGGAATGAAAGAATTTATGAAAAAGCTTAAGACGGGCTATTCTACGGCGTGAGGCTAGAGAGGGTAGGTTTATGTGGGCTTTTAGTACCGAGATACTTAATTGTATGAATAAGTTGACAGGATAAATCGTGTCGCGCGGTTCTGAACCGACTCGAGGGCTTTAATAAGGTTATTGTGGTGGGGGTCAAAAATAGCTTCGGCATACTCAAGCTTGGGTCGCACAAAGGTTAGAAAAGCAAGTTGTTTAATAGAGGGAGGAGCGAGGAAAAGGTTATGGCGTAGATAACCTAGAGTACGATTAGCAGAGTTTATTATGTGGTTAACATGACAGGTCCAAGTTAAGTCACGCGAGATGTACACACCAAGATATTTGACTGAATCCGTTGTTGCAATCTGCGTGTTATTGATGCTATAATTAGGGATATCGTAATTACGACGACGATGAATAGACATTAACACGGTTTTAGCTACATTTAAAGACATGAGCCAAGTGGTACACCAGTTTTGTATGCGCGATAGGTCATTTTGTAACGCCAAATGGTCGCTGGGGTTAGTAACTGCTCGGTAAGCCACACAATCATCTGCGAAGAGTCGGATATGAGAAGAAATATTACAAGGCAGGTTATTGATGTATATTAAGAAAAGGAGGGGACCAAGTACGGTACCTTGAGGTACGCCTGAAAGCACGGGTGTTAAGGATGAAGACTGTGAGTTAGCGTATACGAATTGCTCACGGTTAAAAACCCTCGAATCCAGCTTAGAACACAAGGATGAATGTTAAGACGCGATAACTTTATTAAGAGACGACCGTGAGGGACCTTATCGAATGCTTTTTCGAAATCTAAAGATATTGTGTCAGTCGGGATGTTACGATCTAGGTTTAAATGTAAGTCGTGCAAGAAAAGAGCAAGTTGAGTGTCACAGGAATAATTTTTGCGGAAACCGTGTTGACTTGGGTGAAAAAAATTGACGGATGTTAGGAAGTTAGCAATATGCGAATATAAAATATGTTCCATTATTTTACAAGACACACTTGTTATGGAAATAGGGCGGTAGTTACTCGGTGATGATCGGCTTCCTTTCTTGAAGACTGGGATGACCTTGCCCACCTGCCAGTCATGTGGAATTGAAGCGCTGTTAAGTGATTCCTGGAATATGAGTGATAAAAACAGGCTACACACATGTTTAGTATTTTTTAGAACTTTGGCATTGATACCGTCTACTGCTGTAGATGACGAGTTCTTCAATGATTCAATTACTTTGACAATGCCGATGGGATCGAATGTGATATTTTGCATGAGCGGATATGCGAAGTATGGTGGATCGGGCAAGCCATCAAGTAATTCATTAGTAAAAACTGAACTAAATGGTATGTTAAGAAGATCCGCAGCCTCAGTCTCAGGGATCGGAAGCCCGGAGTTATCGATAAGTGATATCTCATTCCGCTGATTAGGATTAATAGTGTTCCAAAATCGCTTCGGGTTAGTTTGTAGCATAGCTGGTAAAGTGGTAGAAAGAAACTTGTGTTTAGTTTGAGAGGTTAACTTGTCATATTCTTTCTCGACTGCGTAATACTTCTGCCATGTGCAAGAAGAATTAGATCGTTTGGCTGATCGAAACAACCGTTTTTTCTTATTATTTAGTCGTTTGAGGGATACATTAAACCATGGTGATGTTGTTCTTTCTGTTATTGTAATGGTGGGGATGTAAAGACGTATAAGGCGATGCATCTCTGCTTTGAAAAGCAGCCAGTTCGACTCGAGAGAATTTAGTTGAAAGTTAGCGACGAACGTATCGAAGCACTCAGATAATTCTCGGTTCATGCTGACATAGTCCCCTTTATCATAGAGTGTAAGTGTTTTCCGATTTTTTTGTTTCTTTAGTACGTTGCAACGAAACGAAATATGTACTGTCAGGTGGTCGCTCAAACCGTGCAATAAGGTGACAGCGGTAAAGTTATCAGGGTGAGTCGTTAATACAAGATCTAAAACGTTGGACGAGTGAGCAGTGACGCGTGTTGAGTCAGTGACGAGCTGCGTTAAGCCGAATGTTATACACGTGTTTAAGAAGTCACTAGCGGGGCTGCTTTTAGATAATGTAGAGGCAGGATCGGACCAATCAATTGTTGGAAAATTAAAATCGCCAAACTGAAGGACAGGACTGTTAGGATATGTTTTTGTCAACGCATTTAAGGCTTCATGAAGTGAAGGCGTGAAAGAACTGTCGGTACTAGGAGACCGATAGCAAATACCAATCAGAATGTGCGGGTGTGTAGCAGTACATCGAATCCAAATCATTTCCAGTTGTGAAGAGAGGTTTACAAGTGAACAATGTAGGTTACGCTTAGTGGCGATTAATAGACCCCCACCGCGTGAGTTATCAGGTCTATCTTTCCGAAAAATGTCAAAATGCGAGAGGTAAGGGAGAATTTCGGTATCATCGATTGATGTGTTAAGCCATGTTTCTGTTAGTAGTAAGACATCGCAAGAAGATGACCCTATTAGACTGCACAGTGCATCACGCTTGGGAACAACACTTCGAATGTTAGCGAGCAGGAATGATAAAGGCTGACTATTCTGTGGTTGCGGTGTACATTTTGGTCTCAATGATGGCTAAAGGTGTTCCTCAATGACCTGGTTAGAGGTGTAGTCGAAGTAGTAGGTATTTTAACCTGCAATAAGCTTTTCATGTCGCAACTTGAACAGCAGTTTACGGGCCCTTCAAAACTCGATGAGGCGTTTCTGGGCAAGGCGCGTGCTTGGGGCGAGATCTTGCGCAATCATAAATTGTTTCTTTCCCGATTTCTTTTTTTCCTCTTAGGTAGTTACTCATGGCAGGTTTCTTTTCCATTGCCGCCACCCATGAGATTATTTCAGCCTCTCTGACTTTCTGCTTGACCTTCTTTGTTGCTGTGTTGCCCACCCTACAGGCCGCATACTTGCTGGTAAGCTTCCTAGTTCTTTTCCTCCACTGTGAATCAATGTTTTTCCTGTACAGATACCTGAACACTCTCCCAGCCCATTTACGTTTTCCTTATTCCTCAGCCGTTCTTCATACTCAATTTTACTGCGAGCTTCCCTCACTTCAAAACTAGTCCAGCCCATATCACCCTGCACAGTTTCATTTGTAGTCTTCCCGTGAGCGCCCAATGCGAGGCGACCCATCGAGTCCTGATTGTACACCTGATTTAAAGCAAACAAGCGCATTTCCAAAAGTAAGTCCTGGAACCATTACACCTTTCCACACACCTCGGAGCACCTCGTACCTATTGTATCCCCACAGCGCTCTGTGTTTTATTTCTCTTCCCCTTTACTGTTATTGTTTTTTCTTCTGTTTGCATATATCTATTGCCTTCGTTTATTCATATACCAAGGTATTTATATTCTGTTACCCGAGGTATTTCTTGGCCCTGTATCGCCACTGTCTGTTCACTGTTTTCATTGAATACCATAACACCTGATTTTCTAACGCTAAATTTCAAACCTAAATTGTTGCCTTCCTGTCCACAGATATTAGCCAGACGTTGCAAATCACTTTGCTTATTAGGTAGCAACACAGTTATCCGCATAAAATAAACCTGGGAGCTGCTGCTCTATTTCTGTACCCGCCTGTTTGTATGAGAGATTAAACCTGATATTACTTCCTTCTAGCGCCCTCTCCATCCTCACCATGTGCATCTTTAGCAGCAGCTGGGATAAAGGGCACCCCTGCCTCAGTCCCTTGTGGATATGAACTTTCTCTTCGCTCCTCATCCCTTCCCGTTCAACGCAAATGGTATTTTGTAGGTAAATCTCTCTCAAAAGCTGTAGACAATCGTCACCTAAGCCTTCCCCATCCAGAATATCCCACAAAATGTTGCCATCTACGTTGTCATAGGCTCCTGCAATGTATAAAAAGGCCGCATATAATGGTCCGCTTTCTACTTTGGAGATTTCAATACACTGAGTAAGAAAAAATAAGTTATCATCTAAACGCCTGCCTATTCTGAAGCCATTCTGAAGTTCTCCCAGAATGCCATTATTCTCTGCCCAAGCTTGAAGCTTTAATTTGATTGCCTGCATTGCTACCCTGTATATTACCGATGTAATGGTCAACGGTCTATACGAGTGAATTCTGTCTTTCTCCCCCTTACCTTTATAAATTAAATTCATTCTGCTTTGTCGCCAACTGTCTGGTATTCGTCTATCTTTTAAAGTTTTTTCCACTGCTTTCACCAGAGCTTCCTTACTTTTTGGTCCTAGTTCATTAAAGGGACACTAAAACGAAACAATAAATCAGTTTAGACTAGTGCAGCATTGTTTGAGAACCCTGCAGGCAGTCATTTCAAAAAGATAGTTTGATTATTAGATGAGAAATTTAAGTTCCAAGTATCAGTATTTGAATTTCGCGCCGAAACCCCAGCGCCGATACGTCAGCGTGACGTCAGGGATTCCAAAGTATGCTTTCGCATTTGGGCCGCGTTGGCTGAATAAAGGTTCACTAAACTTGCCATGTTTAATAATTGGCTCCTTTAGAACGCAATGTAGTCAATCTGTACCGCTGTATATAATTAGTAGGCCCTAGAAGATGCCATCAAAATCCAAGACGTCACAGCCCCCAGGTGCGGGAACATAAGTAGGCGTCACCACCCGTATTTCGTTTTTGCGCTTTTTCTGGCTTACCAAACGTCTTATCGTTGTAAGAGTGGTGTTTTTGGTGTTGTAGAACGGTAATTTACTGATGCAGAAGAAATCATTTTTCCCTTTAGTGTCCCTTTAATCAGCCTAACGGGAACCTCGTCTAGCCCCGTGGCTGTGCGCTTAGGAATTTTCTCTTCCGCTTTCTTCCAGTTGAAACGACGCAGTACTCCTAAAGTCCCTTGATAACTTGAAAGTAGCGACACTCTTTGAACTCTGCCGCCACCGCGCGACCTCCTCGCCCCTGGCGCGTTCCCCCGCGGCAACCAGTTTTGCCCCCGTTTTTCTGCACGACGATTGGTCTCCCTGCCGTTGCCCTTGGAAACGTGCGGATCTTGAGTTTTGCTTGCGTTTTTCTTTTTTGTTCGCGCCATTTTCCTCCTGAGCACGGCTGGCTCGGCGCTTTAGCTCGGCGTAGCGAACGTTGTACGCTGTGTTTCCTGCTCTATGTGCTAGCGCTATGCCGGGCTGTTGCGCATATAACTGAAGCAAGAAGCCTGAAGATGGTTATGCCGTTTTTATGATACCACAACGAAAGCGTGACGGCTTGCGTAGGAAGCAGTGGCTGCATGACATTGGCCGAAACAACTTTGTTGCGACAAAGAACGCCGTTGTTTGCGAGCTAAGAGTCTTTCTTATAGCTCGTAGCAATGCATCCCCTAATGCTGCATTTTTTTTTTCATTCTTCCGGCCTGCTCACCAGCGTTTTTGTTGCGGTTGTCCTCAGTATGCTTAATATTCTGGGCGGCTCCATCACTTCGCACGTCGCTAACTGTTATTCAGGCGGAAGCACAGTATGATTGATTCTGCTTTGCGCCCTGAAAAAATTAGTGGCAAGTATACCCGTAGTATTGTAGGTGATAAACGTTAGCTAGTCAAAATTGAGCTTTTTTTTAAGTTTTAAGGCGAGAGCGTTTAGATCTTTATGTTTCAAGGTCACGTTGTAAACTGGAAGTATCACGTGACCCAAGGAAGGCCAGAGGTGACCCAAAGCATCTCCACCCCTGTATAAGAGAATGATTACCCAAGTTAATTAATGAATCATTAGTGGTTGACATAAGGTGGATCAGGGAAGATTAAGGTTGATTAGAGTGTATTAAAGAAGATTAAGGTTGATTAGCGTGCATAACGAAGGATTAAGATGCATGAATAAAGATTAAGGTGCGCGGAGGCGGATTAAGGCGGATTATGGTGGATTAAGGTGAAGTTAAAAAAAATTAAATTGTGGGGTTTTACGTGCCAAAACCACTTTCTGATTATGAGGCACGCCGTAGTGGGGGACTCCGGAAATTTCGACCACCAGGGGTTCGTTAACGTGCACCTAAATCTAAGTACACGGGTGTTTTCGCATTTCGCCCCCATCGAAATGCGGCCGCCGTGGCCGGGATTCGATCCCTAGACCTCGTGCTCAGCAGCCTAACACCATAGCCACTGAGCAACCACGGCGGGTTAAGGTGAAGTGTTGATGAAAGGTTATTAAGACCGATTGGGGTATTAAGGTGGATAAAGGAAGATTAAGGTCGATAATTGTGGGTTAAGGTGAATTAGGGTTGATAAAGGAGGATTAAGACCGATTTGGATGGACTAGGGTAGATTAATGTGGATTAGGGACCATGGAGCTGTATTAGGCTTGATAGAGGCGGATTAGGGTGTATTAAGGTAGATTGGGACCATTAAGCAGGATTAAGTGGGAATAAAGTGCGCGAATAAGGATTAAGGTGGATGAAGGGGGATTAGGGTGGATTATGGTGGATTAGGGTTGATAAAGGAGGATTAAGACCGCATTGGGTAGACTAAGTAGCATTAGGGGCGATGTAGGTTGATTAGGTTGTATTAAGGTGGATTGGGAGTATTAAGCTGGATTAAGGCGGATGAAGGAGCATTAAGGTGGATTAAGGTGGACTAAGGTGAATTGGGGCTCCTTGAGTATTAAGACCGATTAGTCTACCATAATCCTCCTAAAGCACATTCATCGACCTCAATCCTCCTTCATTCACTTTAATTCACCATAATCCACGAAAGTTAATAATTTTTAATTATGGCGTTTTACGTGCCAAAACCACTTTCTGATTATGAGGCACGCCATAGTGGAGGACTCCGGAAATTTCGACCACCTGGGGTTCTTTAACGTGCACCTAAATCTAAGTACACGGGTGTTTTCGCATTTCGCCCCCATCGAAATGCGGCCGCCGTGGCCGGGATTCGATCCCGCGACCTCGTGCTCAGCAGCCTAACACCATAGCCACTGAGCAACCGCGGCGGGTAATCCACGAAAGTCCTTCTTAATGCACCCTAATCCACCTTCATCGACCTTTTTCTACACTAACCCTCCTTAATGCACTTTAATCCTTCTTAATCAACCGTAATGCTTCCTCATTAACTTTAATCCACCCTAGCTCACCATAATCCTCTTTAATGTACCTTAATCCCTCTTAATCCACCATTATCCTTCTTCGTGGACTTTAATCCAGCATAATCCACCATAATCGTCCTCAACGCACCTTCATCCACCCTAATTAACCTCATCGACCTTAATCCAACCTAGTCCTCCTTTATGCACCTTAATCCATATTCATTCACCCTAATGTACCTTCATTGACTTTGATCCACCCTAATCTTCCTTAATACACGCGAATTCATCTTAATCCAATCACTAATCAATCATTACTTTGGTAATCATTAGTCATCTCTTATACGCGGCTGCACATGCTTTGGTTCGCTTCCCGCCTTCCTTCGGTCACGGGATATTTTCTGTAGCTCCCAACGGGACCTTGAAACAGAGGTCTTTCGCTTAATAAGCCACACACAAAGGGATGTGTCAGAAGGAATACTAGACCAGACGCACGAAGTAAAGCATCGGATCATGTGGCAGAAAAATTGTCTGGAGTATATAACTCGCCTCAAAGCTCCCTTTAAATCAGTGTACCCCGTTCATACGGCTTTAAGAAAAAAGCCAACCTCCTCATAAACGTTGCCTCCAGCATTATCGATGCTGTTATTAGCATTTCTCAAAATTTTCAACCCCACTGGGGCGCGCAACTGGCCCAAATTAACACACCTCCAAAGAACCCTGCGGCCCGTCCGCGGGAGCCCAGGAGGAATAGCGCGCCGTGCGCAGCCGGCGGGCGAGGAGAATCGAGGAGGAAAGCGCCGTGAGGAGGAGAATGTCGCTACTTTCAAATTATCAAGGGGCTTTAAGTACACGTCGGCAGCAGCGGCGCCGCGCGGAAATCGCGCGCACTACTGCAGCGACGAGATATTCTGTCACCAAACATTGTCGTTGTATTCGTGGCATTCGCTACAGCGCTTTGCCCTGGTGTTAGCCTCTCGCGCAACGCTGTGGAATTGCTCAAAGCTGTCCTAGCGTTGCAATCAAAAGCTGGCTTTGCGCTGATAACGCCAGGTTGTCGCGCTGATCCCGTCCGCGACGGCCCCTCTGTGGCGGGGCTAAGTGCGAAGCCGCTTGTGTACTTGGGTTTAAGTGCACGTCAAAGAACTCCCGGGGATCAAAATAATACCAAGTCCGCCAGAACTGCAGCGTGTCTCATATTCAGATCATGGTTTTGGAGCGTGAGAATTGATTTAATTAAGTTAATAATACACCTTTAGTGCACTAAGAGACAAGAAGCATTTATAGTGTGCCGCTAGTAACTATTTTGAGAGTAGTAGGCAAAATGAGTAATTTGTTATTCATATTTCGGACAACTATATTTCACCACAATGTTCGTAAGAGCCGCCGAATGCAAGCAGAGAGTGACTAAATTGAACCAACCATCGCCGTACGCGTTAAGCTTCCGCTTGAAAAATGACATAATATGAGAAAAAAAGGATAAAGAAAGGAAAACAATGAGCAGGAAATTTAGACTAGTCTGCGCATCGTTATCCTCCACGTTGGTGCTGGCGGCCGCAGTTGATCCTTGGTAATCTTATAATGCAAGCATCTGAAATCCCATAAAACTTTTGCATCGATTAATTCTTAACTAGTTCAATATTGACTCATCAAAATATATCTCCTTTTCGCAGTTTCGTACTTTCACTTCAGCAACATCCTTACACTTTCACTGAGTTCAGTATGTCCGTAATGACACTTCATGCTTTCTTTTCGCCTGCAGTTCAGGAGCGCAAAAGCATTGATCCACGTATTAGTAACCGTGTGTCACTAGCCAATTTTTCCAGTATGATGGAGGCTGTAAATGATAAAAACCACTTGCAGTGTTTCATTTTTCTAACATTACTTGACGGCTACGTTGTATTGCGTGGATTATGTGGAGAAAAACTGTCAATTCTGTGTGCACTGCTGCTTTCACCGAGAACTGAATTTGATCCTAATCTGCACTAGAATTAAACGTTGTATTAGCTGCCTTATTATTTGTCATAATTGTTGAGAAGAGCATTCTTTAATATAAACCATTGGTCGTGTGTATAGTACTGTGCCTTCGTCTCACACGAGACTAGCAGTATTGAGAAGAAAGTGGCTCATGAGGATTGCTGGCGTTAAGCGCCACATGTACGAGGCGTGCATGCAGCCGCTCTTCTCTATCACGCTGGACGCGCTGCGACATTTGGCGGCGCCGCTGCAAAATGCGCTGGTGGCGCTTGTGCGAACGCGCATCAGGCACAACTTGTATATTACGCAGGTTCGATTCTACCCGCCCCCAGAGAAATTTCGGACGATCTTTTTTTCCGCCATTGAAGACCGGCACATACCCAGCGAGGCATAGTCAGTGACCCAAGTCGGCATCCAAGTGCATAGCAGTGCACAGCGGTACATGCCGAACGGCCCGAGTTTGCGCCAGAGAGGTCTTCACTGAAGAGCGGCGCATAACCACAGAGTCACATACCCAGTCACCCAAGTTGGCGGGAAAGCAATTAAAGAGCTAGATATAGGTATGGATAGACAGACGAATACGAATGCTGATCACATTAAAGAAAGAAACATTTGCGGGGAGTTTCAATTATCTGAGCCTCCACCTGTGTTTGCAAGTTTTGCGGAGAACCCACCGTATATCCACACGACGGCAACGATTCCGTAGAGTGCGACGATTGGCACGGCCAGACCGCCGACGTAAGCGTCGAGCAGGTGAACCATGTAGAAGCCGTTCTGCAATAGTTTGAGAAGCGTGTAAGTTTATTGGACAAGGTCACGAAGGCTGGGCCATTAGACGGAAGAGTCTGTCAGCTTGTTTTGTCGAACCTGAAGGTGGTGCTTTTGGTACGCAGAAATTAGTCCGCAATACACAACCGCGCACTTGCTTAATGTATTTGCCAATCGCGACTTCATATTGAATTAGGCCCCATGTCACAGTCCAGTGGGCACGGCAGCATCGCAAAGATGCAGCCTTTAAATGCGTTCCTGTTTATTCTACAGATAGGCTTCCTGCTGTTCCCCATGGGCCCTACACCGGCGTACTACGATCTACAACCATCGTCTCGAGCTGCTTCTATCGGCGACGGGGATCTGCTGATTCACCCAGCCTCAGTCGACGAAAGCTACCGGCCCTACCATGATGGCGCTGGTGTTACATCGACAGATATGCTGGGATCACCGATGACGACAGCATGGAGCGACCCGATAAAGCAGGACGCATACGTACAGCTGGCAGTGGGCACGGCAGCATCGCAAAGATGCAGCCTTCAAATGCGGTCCTGTTTATTCTACGGGTGAGCAGACGCTATGACAAGTCATTTCGTAGTGACGATGTCTGCCTCATTCTGCTGCCGTGCCCACGGTCGCTTCGCGAACCCTTTTGCAAATTGTTTGTTTTCTTGCGCATGTTGTTACTTCTGGGTGGAGATGTTGAGTTGAACCCAGGCCCTACACTAGATGGCATAGCAGAACAGTTAAAGCTAATTGCAGGGGATATTCAAGAAATTAAAGAAGAAATATATATAACAAACACTAGACCTAATGCAATTGACAAGAAATTTGAAAATATAGCTGGCATTGAAAAACAGATCTCAGAGAACAATAAACGAATATCCAACTTAGAAAAAGCCTAACGGCTATGGAAAAGAAAGTCGAGGTTCTGGAAAACTGGAGCCATCGGTCCACCCTTGTCATATACGGTGTTGAAGAACAACAAAAGGAATCAACAGACATGCTTCTTGAATTGGTCGAAAAGATTTTAGACGGTATACTTCAGATAAAAACCAAGGGAATCGAGAGAATCCACCGTCTAGGTAAAACGAGGCAAACTGATACTTCTAGACCAAGACCCGTAATCCTTAAACAGCCGAGACAAAGTTTCAATCCTCAAGCACTGCACGATGCTCAAGGTTTCTCTATCAGTGAAGATTTTTCTCGAAGTATTCGAGAAATGATAAAGAAGTTGTGGGATCAAACGAAAGAATTAATACCGGGATAGTAAGCAAAGCGTGTCGCTAGTGTAGGATAAAGTGAGTATAAATGGTCAACTTTTTGCTTGGAATAGTACTCATGAAGATATTGTGGCAGTCCAAAAAAAGAAAAGAAACGGAGAATTAGACGCCTTACAAAAGAAAGTCACTCGAAGTCGACAGAAGTAACCCTGTTGAATTTAAACGCGCGAAGCGTTGCAAATAAAATAGACCAATTCGAAGCTCTTGTTTTAGAAATTAAACCCGACATTATTGCTGTCACAGAAACATGGCTTCACTCAGATATCTTAGACTACAAAGTCTTGCCGCCGGGATATGTGATTGTGCGCAGAGATAGGGGCACTAGAGGCGGAGGTGTCGCACTTTTCTTTAAAAAGAACTACGATGCACCGTTTTACCAGATAAGCCAGAAATTGAGGCGGTATGGTGCAAACTACAGCTGCAGAAAGGCTGCATATTTGTAGGAGCTATCTACGGACCGCCTAACGCTGAGACAAGCTATCTAGAACTTCTTCTGGATTGTATGCATGATCACATCACGAATGGCAAAATTATCATGGCTGGTGATCTTAACCTGCCTGAAATGGAATGGTCGTCAAAAAAAGTGCGAGGTGCTGCGAATGACGTCATATTGGATATGTTGTTCAACTTTAACCTCAAGCAACTGGTACGCGTCCCCACACGTATCCAGGCCAAATCCATTTCTATTCTAGACGTTGTTCTTGTTAGTGACCATTTTCTGAACGAACCGACATGCATCGAAATCTTAGACTGCATATGCGATCATAAATTAGTCCTATGTACACTGCCTCTGCCTGGTCTTGTACGACACCACGGCCCTGTAAAACATGTTCTTGCATTAAACAGAGCAGACAACGACGCAATAATCACATATCTCACTCACGAATTTCTCGACATTTCAGATCTTTGTTCGGATAAAAACTCATCGATAGATCATATATGGTTGGAATTCAAAGAACACTTCATGCAATGTATTGAAAGTTTCGTCTCACTAGAGCACAAACTTACAAGAAAATATAATTAATGGATCACCCGCGAATAATGCACGTCAAACGTAAGTTTAGTAGGCTGAGGAAAGCTAGAAGGTCTGGTTTAGCTGCTAATTTCACCGCTCAGATTTCCACGTTATTTAGAACATTGAAAAGCAAGATACGCGTTTCCAAAATGCACTGCTATGGCGCCACTCTATGCAAGTTCATGAAAACGTTTCCAGCAAAATTTCGCCGTTACGTAAATGCTAAACATAACGATAGAAAGGCTTCTCCTTCAACAGAAACAAAAGATAAGGCGGATCAATTCAATAGCTACTTCCAGTCGATTTTTACAATTGATAATAGACAAGTGCAACATTCCCCGATAATCCCATCTACCAAAAATAATTTACTCGAAACCCCCGAAATAACCGACAGTGGTATACTGTGTCTGCTATTAAACCTTGATGAAAAAAAAGAGCTGTGTACCAGACGTGATACCGGACGCTTTTCTCAAAGGGTATGCAGAACCAGTTAGTAAGTAACTACGCTTGATATTCACAAAATTTATCCAGGATTCACAGATTCCTTCTGAATGGAAAGTCGCAAAAATAATCCCAGTGCATAAATCCGGTGACAAGACGATCCCATCTAACTACAGGCCCATTTCTTTGACGTGTACAAGCTGTAAAATACTCGAGCATATTGTCCTCAAATTCATCACAAAGTTTGTCGAAGACGATGATCTGCTATACCCCAACCAGCACGGATTTCGGAGAGGCCTATCGACCGTAACGCAACTCGTCGAGACAATGCACGACTTGGCCCAAGGCAATAACGAACACTCCCAAATTGACATAGTTTTTATGGATTTCTCAAAGGCGTTTGATCGGGTTTGCCATGAAAAGCTAGTTTTCCAGCTGGTCCGCAAACTTGGGGATGGGCCAATGACTCGATGGGTATCGAGCTATGGGTAGCGATGGATATTAGGCTATTTGCATTTGTCCGGCCGTCAACAATTTGTGCTATGCAATGAGCACGTTTCTGACACAATAAATGTCACATCCGCTGTGCCCCAAGGATTCGTCTTGGCACCGATATTATTTTTGTTGTTTATAAATGACCTGGCAGTCAACATTAACGCAAATATTAGGCTATTCGCAGACGACTGCGAACTGTATAAAGAGGTCAAAAGCTACAGTGACCAAATTGAGCTGAACATTGCACTGAATGAAGTAGTAAGTTGGTGCTCTGACTGGCAAATGGTGACTAATTCAGACAAAACAGTTGCAATGTCAATAACAGAAAAGAAAACAAGCTTAGCATTTCGTTATGGTTTTAATAACGCCATGCTTCAATATGTAAGCCAATACAAATATCTTCGTGTAATAATAGCTTCTGATCTCAGTTGAGCAGTTCACACGGAAGCTATAACCGCGAAAGCAATGAAAAAATTGTTTATTCTTAAGCGGACGCTGCGGCACGCTGACCATGACACTAAGCTTTTAACGTACACCACACTTGTCCGACCGATTCTAGAATACGCCAATATAATCTGGTTCCCCTTCACAAGTAGCGGTATCAGCGTGCTTGAAAACGTGCAGCGCAAAGCGATTAGATTTATTTTTAACCGCTATCAACGCCTTGATTCCCCGACAGAATTGCTACGCCGTGCAGGTTTTCCCTCACTCCAAAGTCAAGCTAGAATTCAACGCCTGAAGTTCTTACTGCACAACTATCTTAAGATAGACCACACAAGATACGTCGAAACTAAACAAACAAGGCACCTACGTCATATACATGATCTCACACTCCAAGAATATGCGTGCAACAACAATACATTCTATTATACTTTTCTCCCTAGATGCATTCGGAAATGGAATACTCTTGACCGACTTGTAGTCGAACAGCAAAGAATTGATGATTTCCTTGAGATGTTACACAACTCACCTAAGACGTACTCATCAACCTGATGTCATTTATTTGTATTCTCCATATGATTATTTGTTTTTTCTATTGGCATGCTTTTCAATATTCGTATTCATAGTTACTGTTGTACGTATGTTTTTTCTTCTTATATGTACTTGTTTAGCAATCCACCCCTGACATTTACTATTATTACTGCTTCTGTCTGTACCCCGCTCCTGTTATAAGCCTGTCAAAAGGTTGACAGTATGTCGAAATAAATAAATAAATAAATAAATAAATAAATAAATAAATAAATAAATAAATAAATAAATAAATAAAAGAACGACTAGAGTTAAAGTCAGGAATATACCACTCATAGTTCGATAAGCGTACTTGGCACCACGCCACTACCTGCGGAGTTCCTCTTACATCTATATTGAGAAGCCCATTTGGGGCCATAAACTCCACATTCGATTTCTCATGCTCTATCCTATCCAAGCACATGGGGGTCGGAGCCTCCGGCGCTTCACCGTGCGTGGTTTAGCTGTGTCCGGGGGGTTTGGACCTTCACGGCCGCTCGGCGGAGGCAACGCACCTCTTTGGCCTCGGCTTTACGTAGACTGCACGTAGACTTTACGTAGACGGCTTTACGTAGACTTTCCCCGGACTGACCCATCCGGGGGAAAGTGGTAGTGCCTCTTCCTGTCTTTTCCTCTCCAATCTTCGTCTTTCTTTCTCAGTTTTAATCTTTCCTGTGTTCACTGCATTGTAATCGCGGTATTCTTGGCAAGAAAAGTTAACCTTGTGTGAACGACCAACCTTGGCTGTACATATTTGATTATAGTGGAAACGTACAGTTGGCGTCCGCAGAACTTCTTTATAAGACATTGTTGGGCTCCACTGTGGGTGGCTGGCGTTGCTGCCAGAAACGGAACTTTTCTATGGACAATTCTTTTTCTCAAATTCCCGGATCGCCCTCGGACACGAGTGTGCACTGAGGTCTTTCAATTTATTGGCCACTATCGAGAAAACTTTCCAAGGTATCATGTGATACATTCTGAAAAACATGAAAAGAGCGTGAGCACCTTTACTTGTTGCGAATTGTCTCTGTTATTCAGGTTACAAAGCTACAAAGCTAGTTAGTGGTGACCTCCTTTTGGAAGTTCATGATAAGAAGCAATATGAAAACCTACAGTACAGTCTCCTTTGGGAACATACCAGTTACGGTGACCCCACACCGAACTATGAACACCATTGGTGGCGTTATTTCCGATATGATGGAGCTTACCGAGGCCGAATTTTTTGGAAGCCTGGAAAGAGCAAAATGTGATCAGCGTCAAACCGATTAAAATGAGGCGCGGTGGGAAAGAAACAAACAAAACACCTTACTGTCACCTTCGGCTCAAGTGTGCTGCCCGAGACAATCGAGGCTGGGTATGTCAAGATCCGAGTCAGACTATATGCCCCGAACCCTCTGCGATGCTTTAAGTGCCAGCGACTCGGCCACAGTCCACAGAACTGCCTAGGCCGCCAAACTTGTGCAAAATGCATTGCTCACGACCACTCCTCTAAAAACTGTGACAACTCTCTCCGCTGTGTGAACTGTGACGGCGAGCATGCCGCACACTGGTGGTCCGGCCTATCATGAAAAAAAAAATGAAAAGAAATTGTGACCATCAAAGCGAAGGGAAACATACTTGCGAAAGAACAGCTTTGCGTAAGTGGCACAACAGGAGGCAGCGCCGCAACAGCCCCCGGCCGGCGGCTGCAGCCAGAGCGGCTCCGCCGTTCCGAAAGACGGGGCAACCGGTCCGGAGGTCGATGGCCTCAAAGGTATCACCGGTGTGTCGAGGCCTTCACATCAAACACAGCGCTACAAGAGCGCGTGTCCAGCGCCCAACAAGAGGCTGGACATAACACCCATTCATACGGCGCAGCCAGCGCCTAAGGAGCGGTGGGATTGACCGCTCCGAAAAAGACAAAGCGTGCGTCACGGTGCCTGGAAAAAGGCCCCGCGAGCTCGTCCCTTAAACATATTGCACAAACACTTTTGTCCCTACGGAGAAGCAAATACTACAATGGAACGTTAGGGGAAGTCTCCGCAATCTCGATAGTATCATTGAACTCCTACACAAACATAATCAAAAGTTGCTGTGTGTTTAAGAGACACATCTGAAACCTACAAACACAAACTATCTTCGTCAATACAACATCTATTGTAAAGACCGTGACGACTCGAACGCCTCGTCTGGCGGTGTAGCAATAGTCTGTAGCTTAACATGTCGCCCTTCAAGCCCCTTGAAGCAGTGTCAGTTCGGGCAATTCCTTCAAGTCGGTAAACGTATGTTCTATTTATGTACCCCCGAATCATCATCTCTGGAAAACAGACTTCAAACTAACTAGCCTCCGCTGATTGGAAACTTCTTAAGAATTGACTTTTTGTCACGATATTTTATCACAAAATTCAGTGTAGATGACAGAGTAGCGTATTTTAGCGCTTTTATTATCGACGCAGCAGAAAAAGTGCATTACACAAACAAGCAGCAGCTCGTTAAAAAGATGACTGCCTTGATGGAATGATGACTGGAAGGAGGCGCGCAAGAACAATATAAGGCATGCGCATACTCCGTCGATCGCCACCTGCTGAAAAGCTGATCGAGTTCAAACACATTAAATCACAAGCAAGGAGGACGCGACAGCAAGCTAGGAGGCTAAGTTGGCAGAGGTTCCTTTGAAGCATTAATTCGTATACATAGGAGGCAACACTATGGAATAGGTTACGAAGTCTTAAAAGGCCCCTCACTAGGTCTGGCAATTTTCAGCTGACTAGCGCAGAGCATACGCTGCGCGATAATGATCGTGTCTGCAAAGTATTACATCGCCACGCGCCGCGGAAAGATTTGAAATTTCAAACCGAACGCCGCTTTGTCTTCTCCTCGCGGCCACCGCGCTCGAAGCCGGTGGATGACGTACACGTGCTTCTGCGCCTACGTACACGTGTTTGCTGTGACGTCGCTCGTAGTGACACGTGAGTTGGAGAATTATACTAGGCGACATCAGTTACTTGTGTAATATGACCCTTAAATAGAGGAATTAAAGCTTAGATAAATAATAAAACACACAAACCAAACGTCTGCATGTTTTTGTTTTACTTCGCACCACAGCAAGAGAGATGTACATCCGTTTCGTCTGCTTGTCCCACCGGCGTGCAGTCGCACGCGCAGACAACGAAGCTACGTAATTTTCTACCATGTTCCAGCGTGGATTCATGCTCTGTGATGTGCTTGTGTCTGCTTGAGTATTCTTGTAGCACTGACTTATAGCGCTAGTCAGGTGTCCTCGTGGACAGCGCGCCAAACCCTGCGCTGCGCGGAGCGAGACGATCAGCGCCGCAAAAAAGTGAGGAGAAAAAAGAACCATGGAGAAGGAAAATAATAGGAGGGAGCGTCACGTGACAATTTTCAAGTCTAGCTTGAAGCCTGCTTTAGAGAAATGGGATGATGGGAAATTGGCCCTCACGTGATAGGCAAGCGGTAGCTTTAGTCGGCTCGCTTGGGTTGCGTCTGCTGAGGGGGTTTTGGAATATGCGCACGTAGTCGGCGTGGCAAAAGAACGCCGAGGTTGAGTGAAGGCAGGATTCCAACACAGAACTCTAGCACAGAAGCCTGATATTGAATCCATTAAGCCACTGACGCTTTGTTTTTGCCTGTTTTGTACTACTATATCAAACAACAAATGGCATTTGAGAAAATATAAATTAGTAAGTTTTCAGCACCAAGTGACAGCTTTACTGGGCTGACTGTTTTAGAATTATTTGACCGCGGTCATGGGTTCATGCAGACAAAACGAACCACACAACCGTCCCTTCAAAACCGGCGAACTGAAAGCTGCTTTGAACGCACAGAGCTGACAGGATCATGTACCATATGCTCAAGCACTTGCACGCTAACACGCGAATGACGCTGTTCGCCCTTTTTTAACACAATTTGGGCCGCCGGATACCTTCCAGTTATTGGAGGGAAGCGATCATTGTCCCAATTTTGAAGCAGGACACAAACCCATTCTTGGCATCAAGTTACTGCCCAATAGCACTGATCAGGTTTGAAATTGTGATTAATCGCCGTCGGCTGCACATTTCCGTAATCAAAAAGTTGCTCGACCCACATCAGTGTGGTTTCAGGGAAGGGTGGTCGACAACAGACCACTTGGTACGCGCCGAGGCTAACATTCGTGATGCATCGCATGAATAGTACTTTTTTATTGTTTTTTTTTCTTGACCTGAAAAAAAGCATACGACACCACGCGGCAATACCGAATTCTGCGGGCTCTGTCAGGAATGGGTATCCGAGGGAACGGGGTAAACGTTATTGAAAGCTACTTCATAAACAGGACATTCCGTAGGATGAAGTATCCCGGCAGAATGCAAACTGAACATTGACGGAAGTAAGCTGGACATTAGTGCAGGATGGCGTAATTCGTTGTAGCCTTTATATTATAAAAAAACTTCTTGCGTTCGATTCCGCCGAGTATGATTTATTCTGCGTATGTCGATGACATGCAAAATGGAGTTAAGTCATGTAACCTGGTAGTCCTACACGTTCAGCTTTGCCTAAACAAAGTGCCCAAATGGCTAACGAAAAATGGGTTTCAGTTAAATCCCCAGAAAGCTCCAGTGTCCTCTTTATAAGAAGGAGAGGACTCGTGCGAGAACCCCCTATCAAACTCCATTGGACATCGCCTACCCATAACGCGGAGTACTATCCTTTAGGTGTGGTACTTGACATTAAACTATCCTTCCTTCCCCGCATTTGCGATCTCAAAGTTAAATGTCTAAAAACAATTACCATTCTCAGCTTACTGTTACACACAACATGGGGCAGTGACAGGAAGTGTTTACGGAACCCGTACAAGAGCCTAATACGATCACGTTTAGATTACAGCGCCGTGGTGTATCACTCTGCTGCGCCAACCACGTTACAGATGATGGATCCTATTCACTATTTAGGCATCCGATTGGCCACAGGCTCCTTCAGGACAAGTCTCTACATGGAATCGAATAATGGTCTCTTACTCTTACTCTTGACTCTTTTCGTTGATTTACAACGAGCATTTGACACATTAGATCATTAACAGTTACTATCAAAACTAAGCAGATGTGGTTTCAGAGGCCCGTATTACTCATTTTTTAAAAATTATTTAACAGGCAGACAGCAGTGTGTCCGTGTGGCGGAGTCCTATAGTTCTTTGTTGCGTGTAACATCAGGGGTACCGCAAGGGTCCGCATTGGGACCGCTTTTGTTTAACATTTACATGAATGATCTTGCTTGCTTACCACTAAAATTAAAAATTTATTGATACGCTGATGACACGGCGTTAGTTGTATTGAACAAACTTTCGAACGAAGCCGCTAGAGTGTTACGGTATGATGTCTGTAAACTACTTGATTGGTTCATTAATAACAAAATGTTCATTAATAAATCGAAGACTAATATGATATGTTTTCACAGCCCATATAAAGCAGTCGCGGATATTTCCCCTGTTTATCTCCACACCAGTGACTGCCTTGCATGCTCATGTCCTCCGGTAACTCTGGTAAATAACACAAAATACCTGGGGCTACACTTCGACGACACGTTGTCATGGAATGTCCACATTGAAGAGCTCGCAAGGCGCTTACGTGCTGTGTGCGCTCTTTGGTATGCCCTAAAATCTTTCTGTGATGTAAATGTTCGTAAAATGGTTTACAAAGCACTTGGGGAATCGATCATAAAGTACGGAATAACAATTTATGGCTTTGCTTCTTCTAGTAGACTGAAGATTATTAACCACATCCTAAAAAAAAATTGCCTATAGCCTCTCGTATGGCACACTTGGTCATGGAGAAGATGTCTTGCTGAGCGTGTACCAGTCAGACATGTTGTTTGTCGAGCAACAGGTATTGTTCGACGCCATGTGTAAGAGTTAGTTTTCTGCTAAATTCAAAAAATTGAACGTGAAATCTTGCAGCTTACGTCAGACAGAAAAATATGTGGTACCTCGTGTGTACACAAACTACGGCAAGAGGACTCGGGTTTTCTACGTGCCGGCTAAGTTCAATAAATTGAATCATAATGATATAGCGGGAACATTTAAACAAATAAAATCACATTTAAGGTCATGGGTGATATGTAATGCCCATATTCTTTCAAGTTTTCTTCGGGATTTGAAGCATGCGAACCTGATTGTGAAGTCATCTTTAATGTCAATATCCTTTTTTCCCTGTTGATGCAATAATATCTTTTGTTCATTTTTTGCAATATCATTTTTTTCCTATATTTTTTATTCACGGTTTCTTGTTGAGCTTGAAGAAGCTCTGCGGCAGTGGAGCTCAGTGGACCAATTTTGCCTGATCAGAGACTTGAATATCAATATTTTATGCCCTGAAAAAGTGACTGTTTGTGATTATTTATCTACGTTGTCCGCTTATGGTCTGAAATGTACAATTGCAGGTCCTACTAGAGCGGAATTAGTTAATAATAGCCTAGTGCAATCTTGTTTAGATCACATAGCGGTCAGAGCTCCCTGCTGTTCATTTAGGTCATGTACTATTCTACAACGCATGGCGGACCACCATTTCGTAGCATGTCGTCTAGGTTTACCAGACGCGTCTAGAACGTCATCGGTGGAAACTGGATCTGGGCAGCCTAAATGCCTTGTCCCTACTGTTAATCAATCCAAGCTTGATAACTTTATCGTTTCGTTTGACTGGTCATCCTTAACCAAAGAAGATTCTTCGGCCAAAGTATATGAAAGGTTCTGTATGCAAATGAAAAATTTTGAATTGCGTTGCACACGGCTCATAGCTAAGCCGATAAGAAAGGGTCACTGCTGGATGAACACGGAAATTCTTGCTTCCATTTCGTATCGAGACACCTTGTGGAAACGCTGCAAAAGAAATCCCAGAAACCAAAGACTGCGATTAGAATACAAGTCGGCAAGAAATAGAGTTGTTGCTCTTCTGCGTGGCGCCAAACGCGGTTACTTTTTTTATACATTCCGACAATCTTCAAATAATGTAAGCAAAACTTGGTCTTTGGTAAATCATCTCAGAGGAGTGAGTTCCAATAACCGTTCTATTTTCGATGTTTTTCAATAACCTCCCACGGAAGTGGCTGATGCTTTCAACAGGCACTTTGTTAAAGCGTCCCAAAGGGCCGTCTCTCCATATACAAGCACTACGCCATTAGGGCATTCCGTATCTGCGTCGGCTTTTCTTCCGAAAATTTTGAAGGGTGATCTGGAAGAAATTATTTTCAGTTTCCGTCCTAACAAGCCCACTGGATACGATGGAATTTCTTTACACACCATCAGAAGGAATTTCAATGCGCTGTCAGATATTATCCTGCATATACTGAATGGTTTTTTGGAAGGCGACGAAATTCCAGAATGCTTAAAAACTGCAGTTATTGTACCACTACACAAGTCAGGGAAGAAAGATAGTATTGAAAACTATCGGCCAATTTCTATATTGCCGATTATTGCTCAGGTCTTAGAAAAATTTATTTTCCACACTGTGTCTTCTTTTCTTAACAAATTTTCTATCCTGACCAATCGACAGTTTGGCTTTGTTTCAGGGCGTGGTACTGTGGCACTGCTTGAGGAATTTTCAGATGAACTGTTCTCGGCATTTGATCAGAATCTTTTCACATGTGCGCTATTTTTAGATGTAGCGAAAGCGTTTGACACCCTGAATCATCAAATCTTGTTAAGTAAACTGCATTTTTGGGGATTTCGTGGGCCTTTTTACAAAGTTCTCGAAAATTACTTGAGCAACAGATTTCAGGTGGTCTCTACCGATGATAAGGGCATATTTAGTTCTAAGCTGTCGGTAAAAGCTGGAGTTCCTCAGGGGTCTATTTTGTCGCCATTGTTGTTTAATATCTTTGTTAACGACTTCCTTTTGGCAATTTCGAAATGTTCAGTATTCCAGTATGCTGACGACACTGTATTATTAGCGAAACACCTTTCTTATAAAACATCCACTGAAATGTTGCAAAATGAGGTGTACAAGGCAATGCTTTGGTTCTCTAATAATGGAATTGTTGTAAATGCCCAAAAAACAAAACTGGTTTGTTTTCACTCCCCACTTAAGACTACTGTTATTAACATGCCTCTCTACTTGCATGAGTCAGACTGTGTTCATTGTAAATGTGCACCTATTCCATACGTGGATTGTGTGAAATATCTCGGAATCTATTTCGATAGTAATTTATCGTGGCAACATCACTTATCACTTATTTGTTCTGAACTGAGGTCAGTAGCCTGGCTGTTATATAATATCAAAAGTATTGCACCCTTGTATGTAAAAAAGATTATAGCACAGGCACTAGGTTACAGTGTGTTGAGGTATGGCATTACAGTCTTTGGCTTTTGTTCAGATCGTTGGAGATGCAGGGTCGACCGGATTATAAAAAACATTCTTAAAAATGTTGCGTACAATTCCCCAATAGTAACATCTGCAAACATCTTCCGTGAACTTGGGCTACCAAACTTCCATTCATTACTTATAGAAACAGTTGTCGTTAAACATTTCTGGAATTCCGCTTTCAAACAAAAACGTGCCGCCACAAGGGAGCTTAGAAAACATGTCCGTTATGTAGTTCCGCGTTCAGCCACAAGGTATGGCGCGGCCAGACGCTGTGCTTATGTGCCTGACATATTTAACAAATTACCAGAAGAAATCTTTAACGCGACATCAAAAAGCACGCTCAAACACTTCTTAAAGCAGCTACAGTAAAATTACCCTCTTGTACATTTTTTTTTTTTTGCATCGCAATATTTAGCTCTTCAACTTTTGTTATATGTAGATAACCAAATGTTATCGTGTTCTTTTCAATTTTTTGCCTTTTATTTTTTTTATTCATCTCTCATCAATTTATGTATATTTTTTTGCTTTGTCTATTACATTCATAGGCACGGTCCTACAAGCCAACTGAGGCTTAGACCGGCCTGCTTGTGTTATTTTGTATATTTTGTGGCAATAAACTATTATTATTATTATTATTATTATTATTATTATTATTATTATTATTATTATTATTATTATTATTATTATTATTATTATTATGCAATGGTCATACCCCAGTTTTACTTATTTTCTAAAAGTGCTTTCGAACCCTGAACGCCTCTATTACACGACTGTAAACAATAGCACATCTGCCAGACTGCTTCGTAATTGACATACAGCAAGAGAGCCCTTCTCACTTCGTGTTAGAAAGCTAAGAAATGGGTGTCATATTGCTCGAACATCGCATAATGACGCCAGCATAGCTGCTACTTCCGTGGCATTGTCGGGTAATAGAATGCGGCACATCGTATATCGAGGTCGCGAGACCCAGAAACACATTCAAATGTACTTTTTAGAACTTCAGCCCCAGTATTCTTGCCACGAATTTTACACGAATGCGTGAAAGTCGCACGTTGGCGTATCTTACGCAGCTCTCATTCCCTCGTTCGCCGAGTCCGACGTTCTGCACCCTCAGACACGTATCTTTACAGCAGAAACCTGTGCAGTACTGTCTGCGGTAAAACACATCAAGGAATTCAGACTGAAAAAAGCTATAATATTCACCCACTCATAGAATTTTGTTACGGAACAGTATTTGCGATGACGAAGAGGAGAGCAGTGTGAAGACGACGACGACGATTGCAGGCTAGCGCGGGCTGTTGCCTCTTGGCCAAGTGCGGCGTGTTTCCTTGTAAATATACTTGTATATAGCTTTTCGTCTGCGTCTACCTACGTAACATATTTGGTGGAGGTGGACGTTCCCTGTACCTCGTCACGGAGCTTCGCAGTGGACGGTACGTCGAGCCTTCCTTCATGGCTCCCGGCGATGACCACTCGGTTCAGCCGGCTCCGACACCTGCAGCCACTTCGACGACCTACATCGCTCTCCCCGCTCCTCGTGATCCTGGCGTATTCTCGGGCAAAGATGGGGAAGACGTCGATGACTGGATCAGCCTGTACGAACACGTCAGACGCAATAACCGGTGGGACCCTACTATCATGCTCGCCAACGTAGTCTTTTACCTCGGTGGCACACCTCGAGTCTCGTTTCGAACGCACGAAAATGAGCTCACCAGTTGGGATTCGCTTAAGCAAAAACTCCTAGACTTGTTCGGCAAACCCTACGGTCACCAACTTGCCGGGCAGAAGGCGTTATCCGGTCGAGTGCAGACATCAACAGAGCCCTACGTCACGTACATTCAGGACATCTTGGCTCTGTGCCGCAAAGTTGACGCACACATGCCTGAGTCAGGCAAGGTTTCACACATCCTCAAAAGCCATTGCCGATGACGCCTTCAACTTGTTCGTTTTCAAAAACGTGGCGACGGTGGATGCAGTTATAAAAGGGCGCCGCCTGGAACTCGCTAAAAGCCGACGTATTGACCAGCAGTTTGCCCATCTGCCCAACACCCCAGCGACATCTTGCTGTGCCGACGCTCCTCGTCCCAACAACACTGGCGATGCTATCAGGATCGTTTAGCGTGAGATCGAGGCCGCCTATCCGGCTGCCTTCGACTCTAGCTCCTCCAACGCACCTACAGTCACTGTTTCCCTGATCCATGCAGTTGTCCGCCAGGAGTTCGCAAACATGGGTCTTCACACCATCTGCTCGGCCCATCGCCCTGATACCCACCCGGCTTCTTCGATTCCGCCCCGTCCCGCATCTTATTACCCACCACGTTTACGCAACCCCTCTGAATGGCGCACTGCTGACGACAAGCCCATTTGTTTCCACTGCAGTCTAATCGGGCACATTTCTCGGCACTGTTGCAGTCGCTGGAGTTCCCCGACCCGGTTGACTTATACTGACTACTCTCGCCCCCCAGGTGGCCCTTCTTGTCCCTATGCCGCACGCTCCGATAATGCCGCCGCTGATTCTCCTGCGCCGAACCGCCCCTATTCTCGTTCGCCTTCGCCCCAAAGATGACAATCTCGCTCTCCCCAGCCCCGTCGCTCCTATTCGCCGACTCCCTTCGGACGCCGCTCCCAGCCGGAAAACAAGACGATGCAGCGCCTCGAGGTGACGCTGCATTGCTCCCTACGCCGCCAAATCCTTTACTGACGTTGCCCACTCCTCTGAACCTTCTTGACGTGCAAGTCGACGGTGTTTCGGTGCTTGCTCTTATAGACACTGGGGCGCATTTGTCGGTAGTGAGCACTGACATTCGTAACTGACTGAAGAAAATAATCACGCCCGTCACGACGCCTGTTGTCCGTGTCGCCGATGGCGGAAGAGCCCCCGTAATTGGTATGTGTGCCGCTCGCGTCTCCTTCGCCGATCACTCCGCTACCGTGCTATTAACAGTCATCGCCCACTGTCCCCACGACATCATCCTCGGCTTAGACTTCCTCTCCGCACATTCTGCTCTCATCGATTGTTCCGCCAGTAGTCTCCGCCTTGACCTGCCTGTTCTGTATCCCGCTGAACCACATCCCAGTCGCCTCAGTTCCGCCGACTTCGTTCGCTTGCCACCTTCGGCACTGACTTACGTAGACTTAGTGCCATCCCCACCAGTCCCCGACGGTCACTACATCACAGCTCCTATGCAAGACGTCCTCCTTACACACGTGATCACAGTACCTCATACAGTTTTATCTATTACGGCGAATTGCGTCTGCCTGCCAGTGGTCAATTTTGGCTTGACGACACAAGTGCTGCCACGCGGGATGTCTCGGGCCCAGCTTTGCTCCTTCGGGCATCACTCAGTAGCATCTATTGCAGTAGACGACAATCCAGCCGATCCTCCTCTACAATTGCAGTCGAGAACTTGTACCATCGCCGCCTTACAGAAAATGATGACCCCCGACATGCCGCCCGAGCACGCTCGTGAGCCCTACTGCGTTCTGTTTTCCTACCACGATATTTTTTACTTTAACGATCGTCGTTTGGCTCAAACTACAGCTGTTAAAAAAAGAAAAAAATCCGCCTGTTCATAAAATTGCTTAAACAGTCCTGGAGTATGGCATGATCCCGGTGACCAGAACCGCTAACGCACTCCCACACCAGAGCAGGATTGTCCACCCTGGTGCAGTACTCGGCCACAACCTCCTATATGAACACAACAACCAAACCCCGGCCCTCAGTCCCCAGCAGCTGCGAAGCAACTGACCACGGCGGCGGTCAGACCTGCGACGCAGCAGAGGGTGCTAAGAATGCCTGGCTCCGGACAGGCCGCCATTGGAATATGAACCTAGCAACGTTTAACGCTAGAACGTTATCCAGTGAGGCGAGTCTAGCAGCGCTATTGCAGGAATTAGAGGGCAATAAATGGGATATAATAGGGCTCAGTGAAGTTAGGAGGCCAAAAGAAGCATATACAGTGCCAAAAGCGGGCACGTCCTGTGCTACCGGGGCTTAGCGGAGAGACGAGAACTAGGAGTCGGATTCCTGATTAATAAGAATATAGCTGGTAACATACAGGAATTCTATAGCATTAACGAGAGGGTGGAAGGTCTTGTAGTGAAACTTAATAAAAGGTACAAAATGAAGGTTATACAGGTCTACGCCCCTACATCCAGTCATGATGACCAGGAAGTTGAAAGCTTCTATGAAGACGTGGAATCGGCGATGGGTAGAGCGAAAACAAAATACACTATACTGATGGGCGACTTCAATGCCAAGGTAGGCAAGAAGCAGGCTGGAGACAAGGCAGTGGGGGAATATGGCGTAAGCACTAGGAATAACAGGGGAGAGTTATTAGTAGAGTTTGCGGAAAAGAATAATATGCTGATAATGAATACCTTCTTCCGCAAGCGGGATAGCCGAAAGTGGACGTGGAGGAGCCCGAACGGCGAGACTAGAAATGAAAGAGACTTCATACTCTGCGCTAACCCTGGCATCATACAAGATGTGGACGTGCTCAGCAAGGTGCGCTGCAGTGATCATAGGATGGTAAGAACTCAAATTAGCCTTGACCTGAGGAGGGAACAGAAGAAACTGGTACATAAGAAACCGATCAATGAGTTAGCGGTAAGAGGGAAAATAGAGGAATTCCAGATCAAGCTACAGAACAGGTATCCGGCTTTAACTCAGGAAGAGGACCTTAGTGTTGAAGCAATGAGCGACAATCTTATGGGCATCATTAAGGAGTGTGCAATAGAAGTCAGTGCAAAAGCAGTCGTTAGACAGGATACCAGTAAGCTATCGCAGGAGATGAATGGTCTGATCAAGAAACGCCAATGTATGAAAGCCTCTAACCCTACAGCTAGAATAGAACTGGCAGAAATTTCGAAGTTAATCAACAAGCGTAAGACAGCTGACATAAGGAAGTATAATACGGATAGAATTGAACATGATCTCAGGAACGGAGGAAGCCTAAAAGCAGTGAAGAAGAAACTAGGAATTGGCAAGAATCAGATGTATGCGCTAAGAGACAAAGCCGGCAATATCATTACTAATATGGATGAGATAGTTCAAGTGGCTGAGGAGTTCTATGGAGATTTATACAGTAGCAGTGGCACCCACGACGATAATGGAAGAGAGAATAGTCTAGAGGAATTCGAAATCCCACAGGTAACGCCGGAAGAAGTAAAGAAAGCCTTGGGAGCTATGCTAAGGGGGAAGGCAGCTGGGGAGGATCAGGTAACAGCAGATTTGTTAAAGGATGGTGGGCAGACTGTTCTAGAGAAACTGGCCACCCTGTATACGCAATGCCTCATGACTTCGAGCGTACCGGAATCTTGGAAGAACGCTAACATAATCCTAATCCATAAGAAAGGGGACGCCAAAGACTTGAAAAATTATAGACCGATCAGCTTACTGTCAGTTGCCTACAAAGTATTTACTAAGGTAATCGGAAATTGGCAGCAGCGGCAGCGGCCAGATTGCAGCGCGCTAACAGGACTTCTTCGCACACGCAGATTTCCCTGCACGCCGTTTGCCTTCGTGGGGTCGATAGTCCGCTGTCTGCGCAATTCACCGTGGCTCTCTTCATCGCGAAGACTACCTGAAAGGGATCATGCCGGTGGCGTGAAGTAACGCGAGCCCTGCACTCCCATTGGGCCCTCATCAGCTGCTGCGGATATAAATCGAGGAACCGACTGACCACCGATCACTTGGCAGCAGCAGCAGCGGCCAGATTGCAGCGCACTAACAGGACGTATTCTTCGCACATGCAGGTGTTTTTTTTTCTCATTCTTGGTATTTCTTTTCATTGTTGCCCCTGCTGCTGCTGCTGCTGCTGCTGCCACAGTGTGCTATCTTTGCTTTTCGCTGAACCGCTTTCACCATGTCTAAGGAACTGATTGCTCTTTTTGAAGAATTTAAGCGGGAACTGAGGGCGGAACTGAAGGAGTTCCGGGACGGCTTTGATCGTGATTTCCGAAAAGAAATGCGAGTAATTAAAGCTGGCCTGGCAAGTATCAATAAGGCGCATGAGGAGGTGATTGCCGAAAATCGGCTCTTGAAAGAGACTAACACCAGGCTTGAAACACGCTGCAATGACCTGTCTCAGCAGGTCAAAGAGCAGGAAAACAGGCTTGTCCAGCTTGAGCAATACTTCCGTCTTGCAAACCTTGAGATTAAAGGAGTGCCTTTCCGTAAGGGAGAAAATCTTACGGAAGTAATCACTAAAATTGGCGAAGTCATTCAAGAACCCGTAAATCCTGCCGATATCGAAGTCGTTCATCGATTTCCTACAGCTAAGAATCCCACTACAAATAATATTGTCGTGCAGTTTGCCAGTCGCAAGAAGCGAGACCTGTTCCTTGAAAAGGCCCGTCCTATTAGACTTACAAGCAGTGCTCTTGGTTTTGATTCACAAGCTCCGGTCTTCATCAATGAGCATTTGTGTGCGTCTTTGAAACGCCTGTTAGGTCAAGCAACTGCTCGTAAGCGCGAAGTAAACTGGAAGTATGTGTGGGTGCGCAATGGAAAGATCTTTGCCCGGCACTCTGATAATGCACCTTGCATTAAGATTCTACGAAGCGAGGAGCTTGCCAGAATGTCGGCGCATGCTTAAGATAATATACCTTGAGGGCTGTTTTGTACCGTTCTTATCATTATGTGACGTGAAGCTAACTACGGCCGCTCTGGTCTGTTCTTGTTTGCGCAACCGAGAGTGTGTACTTGTATTTTGTGTAGCCATATACACCCTCAGTTACGAAGCCATCACGTTAATCCATGTCAGTTTTACATTTGAAGCACTTGCGTGTTCCCTTGCCCTTCGTCTACAAATTATTACTTCTCTGCCACTCCCAGTGCTGTGTCTGTTCTTTTCATCATGGCTGCTGTAAATTATTACGATCGGGTCATGCCATGCGACATCAGCAACAGTGCGAACGCCAACAATTATTTTTCCGCGGCGCATTTTAATATTCGTTCAATGAAAAATAAGCACGATCAGATTGAAAGTTTTTTAGGTAACCTTGCATTGACGTTTGATTGTTTGTTATTCACTGAAACGTGGTGTGAGCATGAAGAAGACCTACTCAAATTAACATCGTACGCCACCTTTTTCCCAAATAGGCCTTCCCGCGGAGGAGGAGCAGCTATTTATGTTAGGTCTTCTTTTAAGTGCAACATCATTCCACAATTTACCGTTATAACCAACGACTATGAAGCTCTCGTGCTACAACACAACACTTACATTCTTTCTGTAATTTACAGGCCCCCTGGTGGAAACCATAACACCTTTTTCAAATTTTTGAATGTTCTTAATTACGGTTCACAAAATAATTACACCCTATTGCTCGGCGGTGACTTTAATATGAATCTAAACGAAGTGAACGCTGATTCAGTAGAATTTGTTACGGCCATTGAATCTAATGGGTTCACCAACACCATCACATCTCCAACGAGAATCACGGTCTCTTCGTCAAGCATTATTGACTTGTTTATTGTTAATATAGCTATCATGGTAAAATCTTCGGGTACACTGTCTTGTGATCCAAGCGATCATTGTCCTATTTTTATAACAACAGAAAAGCGTCAACCTGCACCTGTTCGAAGCAGACCGGTAACCTTTCGGGCAATTACTGATAACAAACTACAATCATTCAGGCGACTGATAAGTGAGACACCATGGGCACAATGTCTCAACTATCGTTCAGTGGATGAGGCTTATAATGCGTTCATTGATAAATTTAAGGTGCTTTATGACTTAAGTTTCCCATTAAAAACGAGACAATCACCCAAAAAAAAATAAGAAACCATGGGTTTCACCTAGCCTTTTCAAAATGATTAAGAAAAAAGATCGCCTGTACTACAGTTTTTGGTAACCAGAAATCCTAATGATTACGTTGTGTTTAAGCAGTTTAGGAATAAATTAAATAATGAGTTGCGCAAAGCCAAGCGTGACTATTACTCGGTAATTTTCGCTGAAAGCAAGAATAATTCAAAGCTAATTTGGCGTGCAATAAATGAGGTAATTAACCATAGAAATGTATCTAATGACATTGGCGAATTGATTATCGACGGGTCACCAAAATCAGGCGTACTATTAGCCGATTGCTTGAACAACTTCTTCACCGAGCACGCAACAGCAAAATATAACGCAGATGCGTGTCCTGTTATTTCAAATAAAACAACCAGCTCAGTATTTCTTAGCCCAACAGATCCATCAGAAGTATTTACCGTTCTCATGTTCTTAAGAAATAATTCCACCTCTGATGTAGAAGGCCTCACAATTAAACCAGTAAAGTTTGTTGCTGACTTTCTTGCACTACCTCTGTGTCATATTATTAACCTTTCAGTAGAATCGTGAGTTTTCCCTGCAAGAATGAAACTCGCCAAGGTTGCAGTCATATTCAAGTCGGGCTCGAAAAACGTTATGAGTAATTATCGCCCTATCTCAATTCTACCTCTTTTTTGGAAAGTGCTAGAAAAAATTCTGCTCAAATGTTTGCAGAACTTCTTTGATGCACATCAGTTTATATCACACTCTCAATTCGGCTTCCGTAAAGGTTTTTCTACAGAATCAGCTTTATTAGTCCAAAAATAAATTATTTTACAGAATATTGAAAACAAACTCTTAACACTAGGAATCTTTGTGGATTTCAGTAAGGCCTTTGATTGTCTAGACCACAATATTCTCTTAGATAAGTTAAACAAGTACGGCGTTAGGGGAAGGACACTTCAAATTTTCAGTTCATACCTTAAAGACCGTGAACAAATAGTGAACATAGACGGTTTTTGTTCATCCAAACGTTATCTGAAATGCGGCGTCCCTCAGGGCAGCCTATTAGGACCTTTTCTTTTCAATTTCTATATAAACGATGTGATAACAACTTCGACAGAAGCTGATTTTGTAATTTATGCCGATGACGCTTCCCTATTTATCTCTGGTCTTTCGGCTACAGAAATAATTTCAAAAGCAAGCAATGCCCTAAACAGCCTTTTAAATTGGTCTAAATTAAACAATCTCAAAATAAATACAACTAAGTCAAAGGCTGTTATTTTCCGCACTATAAATCGTCACATAGGGACTAACTTAACCATTAACCTAGGCAATAATATTATTGAGGTCGTTAGCCACCATAAAACACTGGGTGTTGTATTTGATGAGCACCTTCGATGGACTGAGCACACTAATTACGTATCCCTAAGTTTATCTAAAGCTGTTGGAGCACTTTCCCGGTGTTGTGGCATTCTTCCAGTGCACAATAAAAAACAGATATATGTTTCATTATTTCAATCACACATTGCATATTGTCATCTTGTTTGGGGCACGGCATCACCGACTAACATAAATAGAATTGTGAGCCTGCAAAAGAAAGCGATTCGTGTCATTGCAGAAGAAGAGTACTGCGCACGCTCCAAACCGCTTTTTAGTCGGTTAAAAATTCTGCCCATCAGTGTTATGCTACCGCACATTATTGTTTCTTTATTCACCACTAAAACCATGCTTCGCACTAACTTCCTTATCAGAATATCAGCGCTCAAGGAACGTGTACCGGCAGCCAACACTCGACAATTAGAAAAGTGGTGTCTTCCCAAAACTGGAACGAATTACGGTCAACAAATGTTAAAGTATATAATACCTTACACCCTGAACAATAATACAACCTTATTGATGGCCCCGCAATAAATAAACGTGCTTTAATTGAGTACTTTTTAAACAGTATAGCTTATTGGGCAACGGATTTATATCATACAGCTTACATTCGGCGTTGTGCGTTCTTTTGTGTGGGTTAGTTTTGCAGGCATTGTCCAATTTCACTTTTTTTTTCTCACTCCGTTTTTGTAACAGTTCATTCTTCATAAAATATTTAACTTAACGTCATGCATGTGTGCACTTGAATGGTGTGTGTATATATTCCATGTACGCGTGTATATGTAAATGTATATGTAGGTGTACATATATGTATATATAGAGGCGTATGCGCGCCACTTCTACGGGTGTTTGCGTGTGTACGTGTGAATATAACATGTCAGTGTACAATATTGGTTTGTTATTGGTGTATGTATGTGTAAATATTTTTTTTCTCGTTCGTCACAGCTTGGTGCGAACAGTTTCTTTCTTTCTTTTTTTTCGTTTTTTGTTTCTCGAGTTGCTTTATATTTTTCTTCTAGTGTGGGTGTACAACATACACTGCTGTTTTGCCGCTGTTGCCACTGCCTGTAGGGCCTCAGGCCTCGTCAAGCTGCTCAATGAGCAGCTTTTTGTCTGGGGTCCATTTTTCCTTTCCTTGAGGAAAATAAAACTGGTTCTGATTCAGAATCAGGAGCGCCTTATACTTCTGTCAAGCGAAGGACCAGGCAGGATTCCGTAAAGGCTACTCAACAATAGACCATATGCACACTATAAATCAGGTGATAGAGAAATGTGCGGAATATAACCAAACCATATATATAGCTTTCATTGATTACGAGAAAGCGTTTGATTCTGTCTAAACCTCAGCAGTCATGGAGGCATTACGGAATCAGGTTGTAGACGAGCCGTATGTAAAAATACTGAAAGATATCTATAGCGGCTCCACAGCCACCGTAGTCCTCCATAAAGAAAGCAACAAAATCCCAATAAAGAAACGCGTCAGGCAGGGAGATACGATCTGTCCAAACCTATTCACAGCGTGTTTACAGGAGGTATTCAGAGACCTGGATTGGGAAGAATTGGGGATAAAAATTAATGGAGAATACCTTAGTAACTTGCGATTCGCTGTTGATATTGCCTTGCTTAGTAATTCAAGGGACCAATTGCAATGCATGCTCACTGACCTGGAGAGGCAAAGCAGAAGGGTGGGTCTAAAAATTAATCTGCAGAAAGTCTCGGAAGAGAACAGCAGTTTACGATAGGTAGCGAGGCACTGGAAGTGGTAAAGGAATACATCTACTTAGGACAGGTAGTGACTGCGGATCCGGATCATGAGACGGAAATAATCAGAAGAATAAGAATGGGCTGGGGTGTGTTTGGCAGGCATTCTCAGATCATGAACAGCAGGTTGCCATTATCCCTCAAGAGAAAAGTGTATAACAGCTGTGTCTTACCAGTACTCACGTATGGAACAGAAACCTGGAGGCCTACGAAAAAGGTTCTACTTAAGTTGAGGACGACGCAACGAGCTATGGAAAGAAGAATGATAGGTGTAACGTTAAGGGATAAGAAAAGAGCAGATTTGGTGAGGGAACAAACTCGAGGTAATGACATCTTAGTTGAAATCAAGAAAAAGAAATGGGCATGGGCAGGACATGTAATGAGGAGGGAAGATAACCGATGGTCATTAAGGGTTACGGACTAGATTCCAAGGGAAGGGAAGAGTAGCAGGGGGCGGCAGAAAGTTAGGTGGGCGGATGAGATTAGGAAGTTTGCAGGGACGACATGGCCAAAATTATTACATGACCGGGGTTGTTGGAGAAGTATGGGAGAGGCCTTTGCCCGGCAGTGGGCATAACCAGGCTGATGATGATGATGATGATGACAGCTGTTAAATATCGCATTAATACCGGCGATGCCCCTTCTGTTCATCGCCGCCCGTATCGAGTGTCACCGGCTGAGCGTCAAGTTATTCACGCAGAAGTTCACAAAATGCTTGCCAAGAACATTATTGAACCTTCATGTAGTCCATGGGCGTCACCTGTTGTACTGGTAAAAAAGAAGGATGGCTCATGGCACTTTTGCGTGGATTATCGGCACCTTAACAGGGTTACCAAAAAGAACATGTATCCCCTACCACGGATTGATGACGCCCTTGACTGCCTCCACGGTGCTCGCTATTTCTCCTCTATTGACCTTCGCTCCAGCTAGTGGCGGATTGCCGTGGACGATCTCGACCGCGAGAAGACTGCTTTTGTCACACCCGACGGTCTTTATCAATTCAAAGTGATGCCGTTCGGTCTACGTAACGCTCCTGCCACTTTTGAACGCATGATGGACTCCCTTCTTCACGGTTTCAAATGGTCCACGTGCCTGTGCTACTTGGACGACATTACAGTATTCTCCCCAACGTTCGCTACACACGTACCTCGAGCGCCTCTCAGAAGTCCTGGACGTTTTTCGTCGAGCCAGTCTGCAAATGAACGCATCGAAGTGCCAATTCGCCCGTCGCCAGATTACCGTGCTTGGACATCTCGTTGACGCGAACGGAGTGCAACCGGACCCAGGCAAGATCCATGCTGTTACGCACTTCCCTGTTCCGAAGTGTGTCAAGGATGTGTGCAGCTTCATCGGCCTTTGTTCGTATTTCTGCCGTTTCGTGAAAGATTTCGCGGCCATAGCACGACCACTAACCGAGCTTTTGAAAAAAGACGCCCCTTTCCAGTGGGGCGATAACGAGGCCTTTGCATTCTCACATCTAATCGACCTTCTCACAACGCCTCCCTTTCTGGCCCATTTCGATCCTTCTGCGCCTACCGAAGTCCGTACTGATGCCAGCGGTCACGGAATTGGTGCAGTACTGGCACAACGCCAGCGCGGCCACGACCGTGTTGTCGCTTACGCCAGCAGGCGCCTCTCACCCGCGGAGCGCAACTATTCCATCACTGAGCGTGAGAGTCTCGCCCTAGTTTGGGCGGTTGCGAAGTTCCGCCCATACTTATATGGCCGACCCTTTTCCGTTGTCACAGACCATCACGCGCTTTGCTGGTTATGCTCATTGAAAGATCCTACAGGAAGACTTGGTCGCTGGGCCTTACGCCTCCAAGAATATTCGTACTCTGTCACCTACAAATCTGGCCGACTACACAAGGACGCTGGCTACCTGTCTCGCTACCCGGTAGACGAGCTTGACGACGCCGACAGTAGTACCGCCAACGGCATTTCCTGTGTATCTGCCTTCACTAACATCACCGATGAGCAGTACCGAGACCTATCGCTGCGATCACACATCGACAGTCTGCGCTCTACACCCACCGACGCCTCCGTTCGCCGATATGTCCTCCAGGGCGGCATTCTGTACCGAAGGAACTTCCTCCCTGATGGATCTCACCTTCTTCTTGTCGTGACAAAACATCTACGACAAACTGTGGTCTTTGAGATGCATGACGCACCCACTGCAGGACATCTTGGGGTAACCCGCACGTACGACCGCGTCCGCCGCCGTTTCTATTGGCCTGGTCTCGCTTGTTCCGTCCGACGCTATGTTGCGGCCTGTGATCCCTGCGAGCGTCGGAAAACACCTCAGGTGCTACCTGCCGGTCATCTCCAGCCGATCGTCATCGCTGTGGAACCGTTCTTTAGTGTCGGATTAGACCTCCTCGGTCCCTTTCCCACGTCATCCTCTGGAAACAAATGTGTAGCCGTCGCAACTGATTACGCCACCCGATGCGCTATCACGCGGGCTCTGCCTACCAGTTGCGCCACTGTCGTCGCGGACTTTCTCTTGCGTGACATTATTTTCTCCATGTTATCTACTGTACGCTCGCGAACCGACCTTGCCCTTTGACACGGCACTTCCTCCTACTGCGATCCCAACAAACGAGTATGCGCGTGACGCCATCGCCCTCGTCGACCATGCACGCCAGCTTGCCCGTACTCGACTGACAGCCTCGCAAACCACTCAGCAGCGTCAGTACAACGCCCGCCACCGTGACGTACAGTTTTCGCCTGGTGCTCTCGTGCTCCTGTGGTCGCCCTCTCGTCACGTCGCATTTTGAGAGAAGCTCCTTTCGCGATACATAGGGCCCTACCGTGTGCTGCGCCAGGTGACGCCTGTGACGTACGAAATTGCTCCTGTGAGTTCAACCTCGTCCTCTACTCTGGCATATAGTGATGTCGTGCACGTCAGTGGGCTCAAGGCCTACTACACTGCTTCCTAGTCCGGCCTTTAGTCGCTATGGGACGGCACTTTTGCCGCCGGGGGTAGTGCTACGAAACAGTATTTGCGATGACGAAGAGGCGAGCAGTGTGAAGACGACGACGACGACGATTGGAGTCTAGCGCGGGCTGTTGCCTCTTGGCCAAGTGCGGCTTATTTCCTTGTAAATATACCTTGTATTGCTTTTCGTCTGCGTCTTCCTACGTAACAATATTATTGCCTTTTGTAGTCTGAATTCAACATCATTACCTTGGTTCTGTCCAGCTCCGTGGCATTCGCATATTTTTGAACTCTGGCTAAAGTTAGCCGAGACACCCTGTATTTGGTGCACCATTTACTCTTCTCATCATCATGTGATAGTGTGCTGAGTTCCTGGCCATGGAGAAATACGGGGTAACACGCTGGCCAACTAAATGGCTAATTAGTTGCATTGGAAGCTGTTAATTGTACTTCGGCTGTCCCTGCCGAAGATCTCAAACCTTTTTACGTAAGAAAAAAAAAAAACCATTGGCAACGCTTGCAGAATGCTGAAACGAGAAATAAGCTCTACGTAATCAAACCCCAGTTGGCACACGGCTGACAGACGGCCATGTCACCGGCCTTGTGCACAGCACTCCTTTATTCTCAATTCTACACCCTCGCCGCTAACATACCTTCGTTCGCGCCTGCACCCACCCGCCTTACCCCCTCTCTCCTTTAGAAGATCCCTACCTATATATACTGTGCCGAGGAAAGCATATGTCGCCTTGAAAAGGACAAGTCCACTTGTCGAAATGTTGGCTTCCGTTTTCACCTTATTTTTGTTTTGCTCAAAGCCCCAGTTAGGCATTTGTACTTCGACAATGAAAACAGGACACAACGATGTGCTATTCTGTCGTCTAAGAATAATGCACACGTATGGCACCCAGAATTACCTGCTGACTGGTGTTGAGACTCCAACGTGTGGCAGATGTGGTAAGAGGCTCATTGTCCTTCATGTTTCGCTAGAACTCCAGGAAGCAGAACTTCTACGTGGGAAGTACTTCCCGAATTCAGCTTACAGAGAGCACATTCCTCGCCATAAGGCTATTTTCCTTGGACCATAGCCGTATAATTCCACAGCAAATCAGTTTTAAAGTTCTTGAATAATTTTGCTTTATTGAAAGTGATAAGCACTAGAGATTCGTAGTGCATCCTCTGGCAACAGCCTGTTGCAATGGGACCGCTTTGTAACGCGCATGCTTCCGGGCTCTTGCGTTTCAAGGGTTCTGAAAACGCAGTAGTGTGTTTTGAAAATTTTCCCAATGGACATACTGTCATTCATTTTATCCTCCACTCTCAATGTATTTCTTGTGTTTAGACGACACTTCATTGGTGATTTCCATAATTATCGTACATGTACATTTTACGGACTTCACCGCCACTCTTCTTTAGGCCCATCTACAGCCATGTCACAACCAATTACATAATTCATTACTCCATTGTCAACTCATTAACTGTGGCCTGGAGCACTTTGGCCATACTTGGCCCTAGCGCCACAATACGCCAAACTCATCATCAACCAATAAAAAACAACTTGATTCCAATGACATTTTGGTACTATTAACATACAAAAAATGTGGCCCCTAGGACTTTTTATAGCAATCGTGTTACACTAACAGTACCTGATGCCCTCACAAAGTTTCAGCGATATCTTGAATATAGCTTATTGCCTTGTTGCTGCCGAAGTTGCCCGGCTTTAGTGATTTCTTGAGCAAATGAGGAACGCGAGGTGTTTACAGTAGTGAATTTTACTCCGCCGTATGCCTGCTTAGCCTACCTTTAATACAGGTGTACAAGGTCCATATTCACTTTGAGCCTCTACTTCGCTGTAAATTGCCGTTGCTACACGCTTTTAAAAATAAAACAATCTGCAGACACCATACATATGTGTTTATCCCGTGAAGTCAATTGATTTTGTTGCAGGCAACAGACGAACCTACGGCTTTGTACATTTTGTCCACAAATGTTTGTTGGCTCTCGGCACGCAATCCTCCCGAAAATATATTAGACCGAAGCAGATATGTCTAATGAAGGTGTTTTTTTATACAATATGTACAATTTATATACCCAGAAATGTGAGTCTACAAGAAGGCGAGGTAGCCTACGAGAACTGCATTGATTAAGGCCTGCGTTATATTATGCTTATAAAGCAGCACTGCCAGATTGAAACATGCGCATGGACCCAAACAGCACTATGCGTTTGAACTTCGCAGCGCTGCTTTATAACTCTACGAGAAGGCTAATTCATCTCTATCTGGGCGCGCCGAGAGCAGTGGACAGCGGCTGGTTCACTGCACTCATGGCGGCAGTAGCACCACAGAACCACGCGAGGACGAAGGACGAGAACAGCGCTTTCCATTAAAATCAAGGTTTATAGTAAACGTTCGAAAGTGTAGCTCTCTTCTTTAGTCCCCGTGATGTTCTAGCGCTACACTTTCGACATGAATCAATACCAAGTTGCTCTATTTGCTCTCCTAATCCGTGTTCACCTGAGAAGAGAGCACGCAGGAGAGCAGGAAGCAGATGAAGCAGTAGGAGAGCGTGACGAACGTCTTCTTGGACGGCAGCCGGGCTTCCAAATCCACAAGCATCTCTTGAAGCGCGCTGTTAACCAGCGCCAGCTGGGGGCAAAATATATAAACATCTTGTACGGCAAGGTAGAGAAATGAAGGGAACATATAGCATCTGTTGTTGTGTTGAGTAGAAATTCTTGCTCACAACGCCATCGTCCTCGCGACACACGCCGTTGGTTGCCAGTTAGAGCGACTGTGTTTATCTACGGGGAGCCGCTGCCTCTCAGTTGCAGCACCGCGGGCGAAAGCGCGAGCTACAAATCGGCCTCCGCGTGGCACACGAGTCTGAAACACAGTTCTATCACATTTGGACATGGATGTGCGATTTCTTGGGCTCAATTCGAGGCAGGTCGCTGAGTCACGCACACAATAGGTCGCTTATAAAATATGACAATGGTGCTGTGTTTTCAGCTCCGCAAACCTTCTGCCGCACGCAAAATCATGGCCTTTGAGATTGACTTCTGTAACCGAAATAGCCGTTGCTGGGTCTTGGATTTAGACATCACCTATAAGTATTCTTCCTGGCCATGTTTTACGCGTACACCAAGCCAAATTCCTCAGTGTTGGCGGAGTGTACATACACGACGAACAAAAAGCAAGGTGACGTACACCTCTAAGCTAACAATGAGCAAAGGTGTGGACCCACGCACGCTGGTTCAATAGCCATATTGTGCTCATGCACTTTCCGGCTGCCGCAATGGGAATTAATCTGGAGCTTGCAGTTTCCTTCACAGCCCGTGAGTTCTTTTGAGACATCAGCTCAAGGATCTCGATGAAAAGCGTACTAACCTGTGCGGCCAGAGATTGTAGGATGAACGCAGCGAAGAAACAGCCGCTGGCCGCGCGCGGAAATGTGAAGGAGCCCAGAGCCATCGGCAGTGCGACGAAAGGCACAGCTTGACCTGCGCCGACGCAGAGCTGGAGCATGCTTTCGTGACGGAGGGCACCCATACGCGTTAGCTGACATTACGACGCAACCGGCAAACTAAGAATCCGGTGAATTCGCGAGCGCACATAAAGCGCAGTCTGGAGAAGCGCTCGGTAGACGTTGCACTTTTGCGAAGTCAGCTGCCGTGACGTATCTGAGCGTGTTGGCTTCAAGTGAAGCTTGTCAAGTAAGTTCTTTATTTCGAGAAATCCTCGGCGCAAGCACACACACGCAGTCTGCGTTCCGTCCCGCCGCACGCGGCTTGCTCCGCCGATTACACTCAGTTCGTTGTCGCGCGCTGCCCGCATGCCGACCGCGCACGCACGCCTTCCACGTTCTCCGTCACACACCGCGCCTCTGCTCGACACAGTTGCCTGCCGTCTCGTGCCTGCGACTCTACGCCGCCTCGCGTTGGCCCGGTACCCTCGCAAGTTCTTTTATTAATCACATGAAGATAAGTGCATTGCGTATGGTATAAAGGTGGGGCCCTATAACTCTCGTAGGAGTTGTGGAGGGGGCCCCTATGTTATATGCGGTTATATAAACACTAGAGCGCGTGAGAATGTGAGACAGTACAAATATGGTACATACTCACTCAGAAAGTGACGCGACCATAAAAGAGTGAAGGGTAGTTTTGTGTGTCGATAAGTGGCTGTTCTGCTGTTAGATCTGTCGGTAATTTATTCCAGAGCTGCGATGCGGTACGCGAGAATCTAAATGATCCGTAATTAGTGCGAGATTTCGGAACGGTTAGCGTTTTCGAGGTGACTGATCGTAATGGGTATGTGGCATTTTGATAATTATTTTTACAGAACGACATAGTATAATTTTGTGCGATATTTTGTAGAGCGAAACGAGAACATCGCAATCAATGTGATGTTTCGCGGGTAGTATATTAAGTAATGCGTACGCGAATGTGACCGAGTCCGATCTGTTTAGGAAGAGAATACCTCGAAGCGCTATTTGTTGTGCTGCAATAACAGGCAATAAAGTGGTAGGGTGCGTGAGTCCGTATATGGTAATGGCATACGTACTGTGAGTGTATAAAACCGACATAAAGAGTATGGAGTGTGTTCAAAGGAAAAATGTAATGTAGTTTATACAGTATTGGGATTTTCTTATAGACGGTTAGTGTAGTTTCGTGGACATGTTAATGCCACTTTAGTTGAGTGTCAAAGTAGACGACTCAAAATTTCGTCTCGTTAACCCTTTGTAAAGGAGAGTTGTTGAAGTTTATTGATTTAGTGTTAATTAGTCGAGTGTTTTCTTGCAGCAAAATATGTATAGATACTTGAAGAAGAGTTGAAAACTAACGCTTGCCATCAGCAGAGCGTTTCTTTCGCAATAAAACTGTTCTTGCCGAAGTAAAACTTGCGGGTTTTAGAAGATAGCTCCAGAACCTATTTCTTGAGGTGCTATGCTTTTGAAATGATGTGCTAGAGATCGCGGCTCTCCAAGTTTGAATTTACGCAAACGTGGCCGATGGAGAGAGGTGGAACCGGTCCACTGACGCGCAGGGGATGCCGAGACGCCAAGGCGACCGCCGCGAGTCCTCCTCGCTCTCCGCGGCAGGGTGGCGACGTTCTTTGACGGGGCCGCCAAAAACGCCATCGGCACGCTCGCGTTTCGGCGGCGTCTCTGGCACGAGATCGGCGGCGCATTTCTCCACCCTGCGCGGAGCGGCGGGTGACGTCGAGGCAGAGCGCAGCGACCGAAGCCGCACCAACGCGGCGGAAAGCGGGAGTATCGCATTGTGCTGTCAGCGATCTCGCAACACTGAGGCTCGCATGCGAAGGAATTGATGCACGCGCGAACACACGGCGCCGAGGTTTGACTGCCATTCGTGGCTACGAGGGTGGTGTACACTTTGGGACCCTGCCGGGAAGCTCCGGTACGTGATCAGAGCCACGCTCACCCGGTCGTTCGACGTCCGGCACCGTCGGCGAGCCCCTCAAAGCCGCCATGTGTCCCATGGCCGAAAAGGTCATCACGCTGCCGGCCATGTTGTAAAGCACCGCGTTGACGGCCAGGAAAACGTGCGAGCTGTGATGGCACCACAGTATTTGACTGTAAAGCAATCGACGTCGCTCCTCGCTGGTTGCAGCAACAGCTGACCTTTTCGACTTATCCTGTGCTGTGGTTCGAGAGGGACTGTGTGGTCCCTCTCGAACCTTTGTAGGGCAGCGCGAACACGACGATAATATGACGAAACAGATAACAAGCTGTAAATACTTGATTGCGTCACGCACACATATGTTCACACTAAACTCGAATACGCATTACCATCTCCTGAGAAACGCTCGTTCTCTGTGCACAGAGGAAGCGCAATCTGGGGCCTAGGCGCGATGTCGTTTCATCTTCCATTAGTTCCATGACAAGCTTCTCGTACATTTTGTTGACGACAGTACACACATTAAAGGAGTACTGACACGAAAATTCGAATTCGACTTAACATGTGAGATCGATTTTTGTGGGAAAAAACACATCGTCTGCAAAATATAAACGGCTAATATAGCTTAGAACATATTTAAAATCAATTTTAAAGTACGCGCGCGCGCAGCCAACCGAAAAACGTAACACCTCGCGACATCGACATCAAGGAAGGTATGTAAACAACCGAGAAAACGCTACGTCATGAGTTTGCGCTGCCGTCGGAGCGGGCCCTGATGCAGTCCGATAATCTTCCACGAAGACTACATACCCACCGGCGTAGATAGGTTGTCTAGCACCCGGGGCCCACAGGTCTTCTGTCACGCACACCCCCGGGTGTAATCAGGAAGGCGAGGATATCAAAAATTTCCGGGGATAGTGGCGGTGATGTTTCAGCACCAGCACAGCCACCTTGACACCCCCTCCCCCTTCGCTTTCGTTCCCAATGAGCGCTAATGTAGCAGCTATACAGGCTGTTTTATATGATATGACCTGTGATAGGCACATTTGCACATCTGCTGTCAGACTGTAAGGCTTGTCAGACAATATAAATAAAGTTTTCATTAGCGATTTTAGAGGCAGTATTGCATTTGCAAAATCGAAGCCCGACAGTCATAAGTTGCCCAACAACTTCACAAAAATTGTCGTAGGTACTACAGCGTGCAGTATTTTGGCTGTCGCCAGCCCTGAACCCAAACGAAAATTAAGTAGCGTGTCAACGACGCTCATTTCCCCAGCCTATCAGAAAACAACACCTGCTTCCTTGCAGCGCAGGCGTTAATGCTATGGCAGCCACGAGTTCTCTTCATTCTGATCCATAAAGCCTTTCTTTATTTTTGCTGCTATTGGAAAACGTGATCATCCGAGCTGCGGTACCACATAAGATTGCAAACGGAGTAGAGCACGCTCCGCGTCGATTCCTGGCGTCGCCATGCAGAGAAACGAGAAGGCCACCACCGTGCGGGCGAAAGCTTCCGCTACTGTTGGTCAGCACTGGCGAGGGAGAGGGCGGAGAGATCGACGTCACTGGTGCACTGTTTCATATTTCTTTCGGTACCGCCATACAGTGATAAAAAACTGCAGGCTCTAGCACTCAAGACAATTTTGTTTAGAAGTGAAGTTTTTGTTGATTTAATAATATGACTTCGGGTCCTCAATTCCTGAATTGCAATTTTTCCTCTATAATTGCCAATTAAGCAGTTATTTAAGATTTTCTTATCAAATTACCTGCCATATTTCGAACGGTACCGAATTCCTAATGGTCACGAAGACACATACCCTGATAGAATACCGGGAGAAGCTTCACAAAATTAATCATTTAGTAAAATTCCGTGTAGATGAGAGAGGACGCTGTATTCGTGACATGATGTCAAACAAACGCAACAGGAGGAGGAGGTGGAGGGAAAGAAGGAATGTCAACCAGACGCACGTTCGGTTTGCTACCCTAGACAGCGAAAGGTGTTTAATGGAAGAAAAGAGAGGGAAGGAAGAAGGTACTATCAGTGTGAATACGCGAGGTTGTAAATTACTTGATGCCTATAATTGGTCACTGAGGCCAGTCGATTTCACGAAACGTGGCAGTACTCGCTTCACTTTGTGAGCCTGCGACGCGTATGGCCATGGTCCGAAAATCTTAGTCTCTGCTATCTGATCGGTTTTGCTGAGGCAAAGCCGCCGCACAGCACACTTTTGGGAAATGGAGCCTGTTCCTAAGCAGGTGCCGCGCGAGGCGGTGGTGTTTGAAAAGAGCTTCGGTGGAGTGCGCGAGAATTAGTCGCAGACTACAATTAGTCGGACTACAATTAGTCGCAGACTACAGACTTGTGGCAGCAGCGGCAGCGCAGCCAACCCGCTGCCTTAGACTGTCCTGCAATTTTTTACAGTTGCTGCTGCTCTTGTGCTTGGAACGTGGCTTTGCTCGGATCGACGTAAGCGCCTGTCTGGAATCTAATCGTCAAGATCAAGCTACATATGACAGTTGTCTTCACTAAGTCCTGCGTCACGGCCCAAGCAGCTGAAGCGCCACCATTCGCTACATAAGAAGTGGTCGCCAAGTGCTTCCTCGTCTTGTGGCAGCAGCGGCAGCGCAACCGACCCGCTGCCTTAAACTGTCCTGCAATATTTTACAGTTGCTGCTGCTCTTGTGCTTGGAACGTGGCTTTGCTCGGATCGACGTAAGCGCCTGTCTGGAATCTAATCGTCAAGATCAAGCTACATATGACAGTTGTCTTCACTAAGTCCTGCGTCACGGCCCAAGCAGCTGAAGCGCCACCATTCGCTACATAAGAAGTGGTCGCCAAGTGCTTCCTCGTCTTGTGGCAGCAGCGGCAGCGCAACCGACCCGCTGCCTTAGACTGTCCTGCAATTTTTTACAGTTGCTGCTGCTCTTGTGCTTGGAACGTGGCTTTGCTCGGATCGACGTAAGCGCCTGTCTGGAATCTAATCGTCAAGATCAAGCTACTTATGACAGTTGTCTTCACTAAGTCCTGCGTCACGGCCCAAGCAGCTGAAGCGCCACCATTCGCTACATAAGAAGTGGTCGCCAAGTGCTTCCTCGTCTTGTGGCAGCAGCGGCAGCGCAACCGACCCGCTGCCTTAAACTGTCCTGCAATATTTTACAGTTGCTGCTGCTCTTGTGCTTGGAACGTGGCTTTGCTCGGATCGACGTAAGCGCCTGTCTGGAATCTAATCGTCAAGATCAAGCTACATATGACAGTTGTCTTCACTAAGTCCTGCGTCACGGCCCAAGCAGCTGAAGCGCCACCATTCGCTACATAAGAAGTGGTCGCCAAGTGCTTCCTCGTCTTGTGGCAGCAGCGGCAGCGCAGCCAACCCGCTGCCTTAGACTGTCCTGCAATTTTTTACAGTTGCTGCTGCTCTTGTGCTTGGAACGTGGCTTTGCTCGGATCGACGTAAGCGCCTGTCTGGAATCTAATCGTCAAGATCAAGCTACTTATGACAGTTGTCTTCACTAAGTCCTGCGTCACGGCCCAAGCAGCTGAAGCGCCACCATTCGCTACATAAGAAGTGGTCGCCAAGTGCTTCCTCGTCTTGTGGCAGCAGCGGCAGCGCAACCGACCCGCTGCCTTAAACTGTCCTGCAATATTTTACAGTTGCTGCTGCTCTTGTGCTTGGAACGTGGCTTTGCTCGGATCGACGTAAGCGCCTGTCTGGAATCTAATCGTCAAGATCAAGCTACTTATGACAGTTGTCTTCACTAAGTCCTGCGTCACGGCCCAAGCAGCTGAAGCGCCACCATTCGCTACATAAGAAGTGGTCGCCAAGTGCTTCCTCGTCTTGTGGCAGCAGCGGCAGCGCAGCCAACCCGCTGCCTTAGACTGTCCTGCAATTTTTTACAGTTGCTGCTGCTCTTGTGCTTGGAACGTGGCTTTGCTCGGATCGACGTAAGCGCCTGTCTGGAATCTAATCGTCAAGATCAAGCTACTTATGACAGTTGTCTTCACTAAGTCCTGCGTCACGGCCCAAGCAGCTGAAGCGCCACCATTCGCTACATAAGAAGTGGTCGCCAAGTGCTTCCTCGTCTTGTAGCAGCAGCGGCAGCGCAACCGACCCGCTGCCTTAAACTGTCCTGCAATATTTTACAGTTGCTGCTGCTCTTGTGCTTGGAACGTGGCTTTGCTCGGATCGACGTAAGCGCCTGTCTGGAATCTAATCGTCAAGATCAAGCTACATATGACAGTTGTCTTCACTAAGTCCTGCGTCACGGCCCAAGCAGCTGAAGCGCCACCATTCGCTACATAAGAAGTGGTCGCCAAGTGCTTCCTCGTCTTGTAGCAGCAGCGGCAGCGCAACCGACCTGCTGCCTTAAACTGTCCTGCAATATTTTACAGTTGCTGCTGCTCTTGTGCTTGGAACGTGGCTTTGCTCGGATCGACGTAAGCGCCTGTCTGGAATCTAATCGTCAAGATCAAGCTACATATGACAGTTGTCTTCACTAAGTCCTGCGTCACGGCCCAAGCAGCTGAAGCGCCACCATTCGCTGCATAAGAAGTGGTCGCCAAGTGCTTCCTCGTCTTGTAGCAGCAGCGGCAGCGCAACCGACCCGCTGCCTTAAACTGTCCTGCAATATTTTACAGTTGCTGCTGCTCTTGTGCTTGGAACGTGGCTTTGCTCGGATCGACGTAAGCGCCTGTCTGGAATCTAATCGTCAAGATCAAGCTACATATGACAGTTGTCTTCACTAAGTCCTGCGTCACGGCCCAAGCAGCTGAAGCGCCACCATTCGCTACATAAGAAGTGGTCGCCAAGTGCTTCCTCGTCTTGTGGCAGCAGCGGCAGCGCAGCCAACCCGCTGTCTTAAACTGTCCTGCAGTTTTTTACAGGTTTGTGCAGTTTTTCTTTTTCTAGCTGTAATATCCGATCAAGTTTCGTATTCTCGCTGCTGCTGCTGCTGCTGCTACTGCCTAGTTTTTTGCGCCACATTGAAAATCTTGATTAAAACTTCTTTCTGGGCGAGTTGGTGCATACTTGACATGAAAACTGTTTACAGCGCAAACACATGCAACCACAAATTATAAGGGACAGGACAGTCAGCGCTTGTGTCCTGTCCCTTATAATTTGTGGTTGCATGTGTTTGCGCTGTAAACAGTTTTCATGTCATGAAAATCTTGGTTGCGTTGCTTTTCGTCCATGTCGCCGTGCCTGCCTGTTAACTGTCTCAGTTATGAGTGCCTTAGAACATGGAACTTGCGCAAAATGTGATGTTGACATTGAAGCTGATGCTCATTTCATGACATGTTGCGTCTGCAGTAATATTTACCATCTTGGTGAATGCTCGGGAACCGCCGAAACGACTTTCAAATCAAAGGCGGAAGAATATAAGAAAGCCTGGAGGTGTCAACATTGCCGCAAGAGCAAAACAAATGCGCCTTGCATGAATAGTAATATGGAACCTTCTGTAGCTTCTCTGCGTATTGGCATCAACCGTAAGCTTGATGAATTATTACCCCTAAAGGAAACGGTGGATGGCGTTAAGGCGTCATTGCAGTTAATGTCAAACAAATATGACGAAATACTTGCTCAAGTCTCCAAGCATGACGCTGAAATTAGGAGCACGAATTCCAGGCTTTTCAACCTTGAAAACTCCGGTGCCAATGACGAGGTACGAAAGTTGTCTGTTTCATCGAATTATCTGGAATACCAAAGCATAAAACTGAACCTTGAAATTCATGGCCTCAAAATACATGAAGATGAGTCCCTAATCAACAAAATAAACGTGCTTGCGACAAAATTGGAGCTTGATCCCCTGACCAGTCAATCTGTTCTTGCCGTGCACAGGCTTCCTTCTAACCCTGATAAGATTCCCGGTGTTATCATACGCTTTGCGCAACAATCGGTAAGGGAACAATGGCTGAACAAACGTAAAGTACTGCTAACAGTAGGAAAAGGTGTTTTGATGTTGGAAAACCTAACTGGCCTTAACAGGGAGCTTTTGAAGACCGCTAAAGACTGGACTAGTGCCAATGGATTCAGTTTCGCTTGGCACCGTCGCGGAAAAGTGTAAGGAAAAAAGAAGGCTGTCATGCACACACGATCACCTGTGCTGCCGACCTTCATGAACTGAAATCATAAAACGTGTTTGATGAATGTCTTCTACTGCCATGTCTTTCACAGGCTTGTTACCTCCATCAGATTTTGTTAATTATATTGGAAAATGTCATAGTCGGGCGACTAAATGTTTTCACTTAAACTTCCATTCTGCTAGAAATAAGAAAGATGAACTTGATTTTTTCCTTGAAAGCCTCAAATTTCAGTTCGATTTCATAATACTCTCTGAGACGTGGTATGACCAATACTCTATCCCATGGTGCCTTCCGAGCTATCAGTCTTTCACTAGGTCCAGAACCACTTCGCGTGGAGGTGGTGTTAGCGTGCTTGTGCAAGGTAATCTTTCAGTAAATTGCATTAATGAATTTTGCCTCTTGACGGAAGGCTGTGAAGTCTTATCTGTGCTGCACGCACGAACTATTTTTTCTGTATTCTACCGTCCACCCAATGGGAATGTCGAGAGATTCTTGTCGCTTCTGGAGAAATTATTTTCATGTGCACATGATCTACAATGTACAGTTGTTTTCGGTGGCGGTTTCAAAATTGACGTGTTGACTGATACCGCAGCTAGTTGTGACTTTTTGCCTTTGTTGCAGGCATATGGCTGTCACAATACTATCTCGATTCCAACCAGGGTCACAGCCAACACATCTACCTGTAGTGACCTTTTTTTACAAGCTTTCCCCAAGCTGACATAAAAGCCGGTGTTTTCACGTATGGTTTAAGCGACCACAAGCCCATCTTCCTAAGCCTCATCCGTAATAATAAAAGAGAAAACAAATGTAACTTCGCTTATCAACCAATTACAATGCACCAGCTCGCACAGTTCCGAAATAAAATACGGCTGATTAAGTGGGGGGATGTTTTTGCTGCGGATAATGCAGATGCTGTCTATGAAACATTCTTCCACACTTTTCGGGCTTGCTATAAAAAACATTTCCCACTTCGTACCAAACCTTCGCGTTCTTCGAAAATTCGCAAACCCTGGATCACGACCGAATTGCTGCGTAAAATCAAGCTTAAAATAAAATTACATAGTAAGTTAATTAAAACCCAGAATCCACATACCCGCAGGTTTTTAAATAATTTTGGAAGCAATTAACAAACGAGCTGCGCTGCGCTAAAGACCGCCGTCATCTCGAGCACTTTCAATTCTGCTCGAATGACAGCCGTAAATTGTGGAAGCGGGTCAGCGTTTTGTTGAATTGTGTGCCTGATTATCAGCCTCCAACAGGTATTTTGGAAAATGGCAATGTAGTTCCAGACGTGTGTTTGCCTGACACGTTTAACAATTATTTTACCAGGGTTGCAAGTACACATATCAACATGAATGCTAGTCGTTACTTATCCGTTGATTGCTCCGATTCAATTTTTTTTGCATCCAACGAACGTATCTGAAATAATGGGCAAGTTCAGTGAACTCAATAACAGCAGCGTTTGTGATGTCAATGATTGATAATTTTGATAAAGGCCTTCTTACTCTAGGCATTTTTATTGACTTTAGCAAGGCCTTCGATTGTATTAACTACGAGCTTCTGTTATATAATATGAATCACTATGGTATTCGTGGCATTGCTTTAGATTTAATTAGGCTATAACTGTGTCATAGATGCCAATTTCGACAAATTAATAAAATTTCATACCAAGGTAAACCAGTGTATATTGGCGTTCCTCAGGGTAGCATTTTAGGCCCTCTTCTCTTTAATATCTTTAGTAATGATATTGTTAATGTAGATTCCCACACCAAGTTTATTTTATATGCTGATGATGCAACCGCGTTGTTTTCTTCAAGTAATGCTGTATTGTGTGCTTAAAATTTATGTACTTGATCTGTCGAAAATGGGCTGAAAATCAACACAGGAAAAACTAAAGCTATCTTGTTTCATGCCAAGAATAAGAATGCTCTCCTGAAGGATGACATTCAACTTGGCTCTTCAAAAATCATGCTCGTGAATTCCATTAAAACCTTAGGTGTTTTCTTTGATCATGACATGTCTTGGAACTGTCATACTAATTTTTTTAACAAACAAGCTTTCTCAAGTTTCGGGTATCCTTTTTACCATTAAACAGATTCCACAGAAGGTAAAACTTCTGCTCTATAACTATTTATTTTATTGCCACCTAAATTACGGCTGCCTGGTTTGGGGCACAACATCTGCCACTAATATTAATAATATTTTTCGTCTGCAAAAGAAAGTTATCCAGGCTGTGTGCAAAGTACCATTTGACTTTCCAACTAGTTCATTATTTAAAGACCTAAAGATACTTAAAGCTCCTGATCTCTTCAATTTTCGCTTAGCGTTAACATACGGCAAGGAGTGCCGGAAAAACATTAACCAGGGCAGGTTTATAGCCAACTTGACACGAAATAGAAGCTATTATGCTGCAAGATTTCCGGAATATGGGTTTGTGCCATACCCACGTACCAACTATGCGAAACAAAAGCTTTCATACACTTTACCGCGATTATTAAATAAGTTAATGAACGATGGTATTGATGGTTTTTTTCTTGCAGTAAAACAAGTTATTGAATTACTTTCGTGCCTATTACCCTTTAATCTCTGTATAAGTAGGCTTATTTTTATTGAGTTATATATATATTTCTATTGCTATCTGCTGTATTAACACTTGTATGAGAACGTTTATTGTTTTTGTTTTGTTTTGTTCTTTCTCTCTTACCCTCCCTTTTTGCCATGTGTTGGTTTATGCTGCTGCTGTCGCGAGAAGGTTCAAGGACTAGGCAAGTTGCTCTTTTGTAACTTTTTTCCTTATATCCTCCATAAACTTCATAACTTATATCCTCCATAAATTCATTCATTCATTCATTCATTCATTCATTCATTCATTCAATTTATAAATGTGCAGTAAATGATAGATTAAGAAACGAAATGAAAAATCAGTAAGGTAACGGGCGTATTAAGCGCCTATATAGTTTAATATTAACCACATGGCGAAATACTTCTGTAAACGGTGCACCGCCGTAGTAATAAAGACTGAGGCAAAGCCACCATACAGCGCACTTTTGGGAAATGGAGCCAGTTTGCTTCTACTAAGAAGGGATAGCGTGAGACGATGGTGTTTGAAAGAGCTTCGGTAGTGCATGCATGAAGCGAGAATCAGTCGCATAGTACAATTACCAATTATGCATTCAACAATGCGGTAAGTGTGTAAATGTAAACATAATTAAATTAAGAGGCGTAATTAGCGATAAAGAAGTTCAAAATTAACCACATTGCACTATACGACTGTAAAGGGGGCACAGCCGTAGATATAAACGTGCTGAGGCAAAGCCGCCATACAGCACACTTTTGCGAAGTGGAGCGAATTTGCTTGTACTAAGCAGGGACAACGCGAGCCGATGGTGTTCAAAAAAGCTTCGGTGGTGCATGCATGAAGCGACAATGACTCGCAGAGTAGAATGTCCAATTATGCAATGAACAATACATTAAATGTGTAAACGAAAAAGTAATTAAATTGGCAGGCGTAATTAGCTCTAAAGAAGTTCAAAATTAACCACATTTCCCTATACGATTGTAAATCGTGCACCGCCGTTGTTATAAACATGCTGAAAAAAGCCGTCGTAGAGCACACTTTTGGTAAATGGAGCGAGTTTGCTTGTACTAAGGAGGGACAGCGCGAGGCCAAAGTGTTTGAAGGGAGCTTCGCTGGAGCATGCATGATGGCAGAATCAGTCGCAAAGTACAATTACCAATTATGCAATGAACAATAAATTAGGTGTGTAAACGTAAATGTAATTAAAATGGCAGGCCTAATTAGCGCTAAAGAAGTACAAAATAAACCACATTGCCCTATACGAGTTTAAAGGGTGCACCGCCATAGTTATAAACATGCTGAGGCAAAGGCGCCGTACAAAACACTTTTGGGAAATGGAGCGAGTTACTAAGCAGGGACAGCGCGAGGCGATGGTGTTCGAAAAGGGCTTCGGTAGTGCATGCATGAAGCCAGAATCAGTCGCAGAGTACAATTACCAATTATGCAATGAACAATACAATAAGTGTGTAAATGTAAAGGTGACTAAATTAACAGGCGTATTTAGCGCTAAAGAAATTCAAAATAAACCACATTGACCCATATGATTGTAAAGGGCGTACCACCGCAGTTACAAACATGCTGAGGCAAAACCGACGTACCGCACACTTTTGGGAAGTGGAGCGAGTTAGCTTGTACTAAGCAGGGACAGCGCGAGGCGATGGTGTTTGAAAGAGCTTCGGTGGTGCATGCATGAGGCGAGAATCAGTCCCATAGTACAGTTACCAATTATGCAATGAACAATACATTAGTTGTGCAAATGTAAAGGTAAATAAATAACAGGCGTAATTAGCGCTAAAAAAGTTCAAAATTAAGCACCTCGCCCTAGACGACTGTAAAGGGTGCACCACCGCAGTTATAAACATGCTGAGGAAAAACCGACGTACCGCGCACTTTTGGGATATGGAGCGAGTTTGTTCGCTTTAAGCATAGATAGCGCGAGGAGTTGGTGCTTGAAAAAAGCTTCAGTGGTGCTTGCATCAAGCCAGAATCAGTCGCAGACTACAATGACCAATTATGCAAGGAACAATACATTCGGTGTGTAAATGTAAAGGTAGGTAAATTGACAGACGTAATTAAAGCTAAAGAAGTTCAAAATTAACCACGTTGTGCCATACTGCTGTAAAGGATGAACCGCCGCAGTTATAACCATGCTGAGTCAAAAGCGACGTACAGCATACTTTTGGGAAATGGAGCGAGTTTGCTTGTACTAAGCAGAGACAGTGCGAGGCGATGGTGTTTGAAAGACCTTCGGTGGAGCATGCATGAAGGGAGAATCAATTGCAGGGTACAATTACCAATTATGCAATGAACAAACGTAATTATAGAGGCGCAATTATACAGGCGAAGGTGCGCACAAACCGACGAAAGTAGGAGCATAACCCTATGAAGCTTCGTAACTGCTTTAGAGTCGTCGGTTTGGGGAAGTCGGTCACGGCGCGTAGTTTAGCCGGGTCCGGAAGCACGCCGTCCTTTGACACGACGGGACCGAAAATTGTAAGTTTTCGCGCAGCAAAGCGGCACTTCTTGAGATTTAGTTGCAGCTGAGCGGTCTTCAGACACGTCAGGACATGGTTGAGGCGTTCCAGATGGGTTGCGAATTCTGGCGCAAAGACAACAATGTCGTCGAGGTAGCATAGACACATGTGCCACTTCAAACCCCGCAGAACTGAGTCCATCATGTGCTCGAAGGTGGCAGGCGCATTGCAGAGGCCGAAGGGCATGACATTGAATTCATATAGACCGTCAGGCGTGACGAAGGCTGTCTTTGAACGGTCGGCCTCTGCTAAAGGCACCTGCCAATACCCGGAACGCAAATCTAACGATGAAAAAAACTCGGCACCTTGTAGGCAATCAAGGGCATCGTCAATTCTGGGTAACGGGTACACGTCTTTTCGAGTGACCTTTTTTAGGCGCCGGTAATCCACGCAGAAGCGAATTGATCCATCCTTTTTTTAACGAGAACCACAGGTGATGCCCACGGACTTTGTGAAGGGCGAATAACGTCGCGTTTAATTATATCGTCAACCTGGTCGCTAATAACTTGACGTTCCGCGGTGGAGACATGGTAAGGGCGTTGTCGCACTGGCGAGTTGGAGCCGGTGTCGATGTAGTGAACAATGGTAGAAGTTCGGCCAAGGGCACGTTGGGCAACATCGAAAGAGTCGCGGAATTGGTAGAGCAGCTGGAGAAGAGCAGAGCGTTCAAATGGTGACAGTCCGTCTGCGATCGACGAATCGAATAGGTCGGCAGCTGGTACATCAGAAGGATTAAGAGCACTGACGACGTCGAGGTCGCGTCGAGCTGAATCTTGCTGCACGGAAAAAATTTGGCGGATATCAATGGTTTGCACGCATCCAAGGGATTCACCTTCAAGCAGTTTGATGGGATACGGAAGAGGATTTGTGAGGCAGAGAGCGCTTGTTCCATTCGAAATAGAGAGGGTCGAATAAGGCAGAAGAAGTGGCTTCCGACTTAGAAGGAGGAGTGATGGCTCAAAGAATGCAGCTTCATCACATATGCTGTTGCAGAACACGGGGAGCAAAACAGCTGCTGTCGGCGGAATTTCTGTATCTTATGTTACGACTAGTTTGTGTGCGGCTTGATGAGCGGGGTTGTAGGACTAGTCACACAACGGGAAAAGCTCTAGTTCAGATCTGGCGCAATCAATAACGGCGTGATTATACGATAAAAAGTCCCAGCCAAGCATGATGTCGTGCGAGCAGGATGAAAGGATGATAAACTCAACAATGTAGAGCTATTTAGCGATAATAAGTCGAGCAGTGCAGGCAGCTATAAGCCGAACAGGGTCTCCATTCACTGTACGTAAGGGCATCATCTCAAGAGGCGTGGTCACCTTCCGAAGCTTGCGGCAAAGTGTGGCGTCTATAACATAAACAGCAGCACCGGTATCCACAAGAGCATATGCACGGGTGCCTTCTACAAAAACTTCGACAATATTCGACGGCAAAGTTCGAGGACTTGAGCATTTCGAGAGCGCAGTTCTTGCCTCACGAACTGCAGGGGCTAGTTCCCCTCATTTTCAGGGGCTGGTCGACGACGCATGGGCGACAAGGATCGACGACGGGGTGTAGGTGAGCGACGAGACGTGGGTGGCGGATAGTCACGTGAAGACGTGCTTGTTTGGGGACCGGACCTTCATAACTAGAGCGGGGACGATCCATGTAGTTCTGCGAACGGGCGTCTGAGTATCCTGACGCGCGACGGCGGCAGAATCGGGCGATATGACCAGGGCCACCGCATGCAAAACAGATCGGCCGGTTGTCGTGCGTTCGCCAGGGATTTGCAGTGTTGGGAGCAGCCCATGTCACGGACGGCTGAATCGGGGCTGCAGCATACGACATACCATAGGACGGTGAGGGCTGTTGAAACTGTTGCCGCTTTACTACCTCAGCGTAACTAAGAGGCGCGGCGACAGGTTGCTGCTGAATGGGCACCGGCATGGCCTCGGAAATCTGTTCTTGGATGACGTGTCGAAGCACGGGAGCCAACGGGATTGGTCGCTGCAGTTGCTGCTGTTGTGGGAGCTCCTGACGCTGATTAAACAGTAGGAGAGACAACTGACGGGCCACCTCCTCACGCACAAATTCTTTCATTTGTGCGAGAAGGTATGACTGGTCAGGCACGATGTCCAGTGCAGTGAGTGGTTGACTGTACGTGTGAGATGAACGTCGGGTGAGAGCCCACTGCCTTCTCAATTCGTCGTAGCTGTGGCACAGAGTTACCACTTCAGACACTGTGCCGGGAGACTTCGCAAGAAGCATTTGAAAGACATCGTCGTCGACGCCCTTCATAATATGCTGTATTTTGGCACTTTCGCTCATTGAAGCATCGGCGCGCCTGCAGAGATCGATTATGTCCTCAACATAGGCGGTAAAAGTTTCGTTTGGTTCCTGTGCCCGTGTGCGCAGCCGTTGCTCGGCGCGTAACTTCCGCATGGCAGGGCGACCGAAAACGGCAGATGTTGCCTCCTTAAAAGCGGGCCAGTTCTCAAATTCCGATTCGTGGTTCGTATACCACAGCTTCGCCACGCCAGCCAGGTAAAAGATCGCGGTACTCAGCTTAGCAGCGTCATCCCACTTGTTGGGTCCACTAACTTTGTCGTAGGCCGACAGCTAGTCCTCGAGGTCCTGGTCTTACGTAACCGAAAATACCGGGTGGTCTCGCTGGCGAACCGGGCCGGGGCAAACGGCGGCCGGGAGAGATGGCGGTGGTTGGGTAGCGTCAGCTTGCATGGTGGAGTGCGACGTACGGGATCGGGGTTCCAGGGTGCCGGCGATGTGCGTACCCCGCACCTCCACCAAATGTAAGGAGGTTTATTGGACGAGTCCAACAAACAGGCGGTATCTCTGAAGAGTAGGTCGGGAGAACAAGATGGTGGTGTTCGAGCGCCGATCTCGTGCCCTCCGCTCTTGATGATGATCGGGATGTCATTATCTTCCTTTCTTCATTACAAGGTAAATAAATTGAAAGGCGTAATTAGCGCTAACGAAGTTCAAAATTAACCACATTGCACTATATCACTGTAAAGGGTGTTCCGTATTAGTTATAAACATGCTGAGGGAAAGCCGCCGTACAGCACACTTTTGGGAAATGGAGCGAATTTGCTTGAACTAAGCAGGCACAACGCGAGGCGATGGTGTTTGAAAGAGCTTCGGTGGAGCATGCATGAAGCTAGAATCAGTCGCAGAGTACAATTACCACTTATGCGATGAACAATACATTAGTTGTGTAAATGCTAGGGTAATTAAATTAGCAGGCATAATTACCGCTTAAGAAGTTCAATATTAACCACTTTGCACTATACTACTGTAAAGGGTGCACCGCCGCAGTTAAATGTGTACTGAGACAAAGCCGCCGTACAGCACACTTTTGGAACATCGGGCGAGTTTGCTAGTATTAGGCAGGGACCACGCGAGGCGATGGTGTTCGAAAAGAGCTTCGGTGGTGCGTGCATGAAGCGTGAATCAGCCGCAGAATAGAATTACCAAATATGCAATGAAATATATATTATTTTTTAAATGTAAACCTAATTAATTGCCAAGCATAGTTACCGCTAAAGAATTTAACCACATTGCACTAGACTACTGTAACGGGTGCACCGCGACAGTTATAAACATACTGACGCAAAACCGACGTACAGCACACTTTTGGGAAATGGAGCAAGTTTGCTTGTATTAAGCAGGGACAGCGCGAGACGATGGTGTTCGAAAAGAGCTTCGGTGGTGCATGCTTGAAGCGAGAATCAGTGGCAGAGTGCAATTACCAATTATGGAATGAACAATGTATTAATTGTGTAAATGTAAAGGTGAATAAATTAACAGGCGTATTTAGCGCTAAGGAAGTTCAAAATTAACCACATTGACCCATATGATTGTAAAGGGTGTACCACCGCAGTTATAAACATGCTGAGGCAAAACCGATGTACAGCACATTTTTGGGAAATGGAGCGAGTTTGCTTGTAATAAGCAAGGACAGCGAGAGGTGATCGTGTTTGAAAAGAGCTTTGGTCGTTCATGCACGAAGCGAGAATCAGTCGCAGAGTACAATTACCAATTATGCAATGAACAATACATTAAGCGTGTATAAGTAAAGGTGATTGAATTAACAGGCCTAATTAGGGCTAAGGAAGTTAAAAAATAACCACATTGCCCTATACGACTGTAAAGGGTGCACCGCCATAGCTATAAACATACTGAGGCAAAACCGATGTACAGCACATTTTTGGGAAATGGAGCGAGTTTGCTTGTACTAAGCAGAGACAGCGCGAGGTGATGGTGTTTAGAGAGCTTCGGTGCAGCATGCATGAAGCGAGAATCAGTCGCAGAGTACAATTACCAATTATGCAATGAACAATACATTAAGCGTGTATAAGTAAAGGTGATTGAATTAACAGGCCTAATTAGGGCTAAGGAAGTTAAAAAATAACCACATTGCCCTATACGACTGTAAAGGGTGCACCGCCATAGCTATAAACATACTGAGGCAAAACCGATGTACAGCACAGTTTTGGGAAATGGAGCGAGTTTGCTTGTACTAAGCAGAGACAGCGAGAGGTGATCGTGTTTGAAAAGAGCTTTGGTCGTTCATGCACGAAGCGAGAATCAGTCGCAGAGTACAATTACCAATTATGCAATGAACAATACATTAAGCGTGTATAAGTAAAGGTGATTGAATTAACAGGCCTAATTAGGGCTAAGGAAGTTAAAAAATAACCACATTGCCCTATACGACTGTAAAGGGTGCACCGCCATAGCTATAAACATACTGAGGCAAAACCGATGTACAGCACAGTTTTGGGAAATGGAGCGAGTTTGCTTGTACTAAGCAGAGACAGCGCGAGGTGATGGTGTTTAGAGAGCTTCGGTGCAGCATGCATGAAGCGAGAATCAGTCGCAGAGTACAATTACCAATTATGCAATGAACAATACATTAAGCGTGTATAAGTAAAGGTGATTGAATTAACAGGCCTAATTAGGGCTAAGGAAGTTAAAAAATAACCACATTGCCCTATACGACTGTAAAGGGTGCACCGCCATAGCTATAAACATACTGAGGCAAAACCGATGTACAGCACAGTTTTGGGAAATGGAGCGAGTTTGCTTGTACTAAGCAGAGACAGCGCGAGGTGATGGTGTTTAGAGAGCTTCGGTGGAGCATGCATGAAGCGAGAATCAGTCGCAGAGTACAATTACCAATTATGCAATGAACAATACATTAAGCGTGTATAAGTAAAGGTGATTGAATTAACAGGCCTAATTAGGGCTAAGGAAGTTAAAAAATAACCACATTGCCCTATACGACTGTAAAGGGTGCACCGCCATAGCTATAAACATACTGAGGCAAAACCGATGTACAGCACATTTTTGGGAAATGGAGCGAGTTTGCTTGTACTAAGCAGAGACAGCGCGAGGTGATGGTGTTTAGAGAGCTTCGGTGCAGCATGCATGAAGCGAGAATCAGTCGCAGAGTACAATTACCAATTATGCAATGAACAATACATTAAGCGTGTATAAGTAAAGGTGATTGAATTAACAGGCCTAATTAGGGCTAAGGAAGTTAAAAAATAACCACATTGCCCTATACGACTGTAAAGGGTGCACCGCCATAGCTATAAACATACTGAGGCAAAACCGATGTACAGCACATTTTTGGGAAATGGAGCGAGTTTGCTTGTACTAAGCAGAGACAGCGCGAGGTGATGGTGTTTAGAGAGCTTCGGTGCAGCATGCATGAAGCGAGAATCAGTCGCAGAGTACAATTACCAATTATGCAATGAACAATACATTAAGCGTGTATAAGTAAAGGTGATTGAATTAACAGGCCTAATTAGGGCTAAGGAAGTTAAAAAATAACCACATTGCCCTATACGACTGTAAAGGGTGCACCGCCATAGCTATAAACATACTGAGGCAAAACCGATGTACAGCACATTTTTGGGAAATGGAGCGAGTTTGCTTGTACTAAGCAGAGACAGCGCGAGGTGATGGTGTTTAGAGAGCTTCGGTGCAGCATGCATGAAGCGAGAATCAGTCGCAGAGTACAATTACCAATTATGCAATGAACAATACATTAAGCGTGTATAAGTAAAGGTGATTGAATTAACAGGCCTAATTAGGGCTAAGGAAGTTAAAAAATAACCACATTGCCCTATACGACTGTAAAGGGTGCACCGCCATAGCTATAAACATACTGAGGCAAAACCGATGTACAGCACAGTTTTGGGAAATGGAGCGAGTTTGCTTGTACTAAGCAGAGACAGCGAGAGGTGATCGTGTTTGAAAAGAGCTTTGGTCGTTCATGCACGAAGCGAGAATCAGTCGCAGAGTACAATTACCAATTATGCAATGAACAATACATTAAGCGTGTATAAGTAAAGGTGATTGAATTAACAGGCCTAATTAGGGCTAAGGAAGTTAAAAAATAACCACATTGCCCTATACGACTGTAAAGGGTGCACCGCCATAGCTATAAACATACTGAGGCAAAACCGATGTACAGCACAGTTTTGGGAAATGGAGCGAGTTTGCTTGTACTAAGCAGAGACAGCGCGAGGTGATGGTGTTTAGAGAGCTTCGGTGCAGCATGCATGAAGCGAGAATCAGTCGCAGAGTACAATTACCAATTATGCAATGAACAATACATTAAGCGTGTATAAGTAAAGGTGATTGAATTAACAGGCCTAATTAGGGCTAAGGAAGTTAAAAAATAACCACATTGCCCTATACGACTGTAAAGGGTGCACCGCCATAGCTATAAACATACTGAGGCAAAACCGATGTACAGCACAGTTTTGGGAAATGGAGCGAGTTTGCTTGTACTAAGCAGAGACAGCGCGAGGTGATGGTGTTTAGAGAGCTTCGGTGGAGCATGCATGAAGCGAGAATCAGTCGCAGAGTACAATTACCAATTATGCAATGAACAATACATTAAGCGTGTATAAGTAAAGGTGATTGAATTAACAGGCCTAATTAGGGCTAAGGAAGTTAAAAAATAACCACATTGCCCTATACGACTGTAAAGGGTGCACCGCCATAGCTATAAACATACTGAGGCAAAACCGATGTACAGCACATTTTTGGGAAATGGAGCGAGTTTGCTTGTACTAAGCAGAGACAGCGCGAGGTGATGGTGTTTAGAGAGCTTCGGTGCAGCATGCATGAAGCGAGAATCAGTCGCAGAGTACAATTACCAATTATGCAATGAACAATACATTAAGCGTGTATAAGTAAAGGTGATTGAATTAACAGGCCTAATTAGGGCTAAGGAAGTTAAAAAATAACCACATTGCCCTATACGACTGTAAAGGGTGCACCGCCATAGCTATAAACATACTGAGGCAAAACCGATGTACAGCACATTTTTGGGAAATGGAGCGAGTTTGCTTGTACTAAGCAGAGACAGCGCGAGGTGATGGTGTTTAGAGAGCTTCGGTGCAGCATGCATGAAGCGAGAATCAGTCGCAGAGTACAATTACCAATTATGCAATGAACAATACATTAAGCGTGTATAAGTAAAGGTGATTGAATTAACAGGCCTAATTAGGGCTAAGGAAGTTAAAAAATAACCACATTGCCCTATACGACTGTAAAGGGTGCACCGCCATAGCTATAAACATACTGAGGCAAAACCGATGTACAGCACATTTTTGGGAAATGGAGCGAGTTTGCTTGTACTAAGCAGAGACAGCGCGAGGTGATGGTGTTTAGAGAGCTTCGGTGCAGCATGCATGAAGCGAGAATCAGTCGCAGAGTACAATGACCAATTATGCAATGAACAAACGTAAAGGTAATTAAATTGACAGGCGTAATCAGCAATTATGCAATGAACAATACATTAAGCCTGTAAATGTAAAAGTGATTAAATTAGCAAGCGTAATTAGGGAAAAAGAAGTTCGAAATTAACCACATTGCCCTATACGACTGTAAAGGGTGCACAGGCGTAGTTATTGACACGTGAACGTGAGACGGGGAAATTAACACGTGAACTCGTTTATCTCTTTCGCGTGAGCGCTTTTACCGTCCCAGAAATGTTATCGCTCAGCGCAGGAAGCGCCTTCATGTATCGGAAGTTTCTAGAATGTTATCGATGCTTCTATCCGCGGTTTGTTGTCGCCGAACCTTCTTTAATCTGATTGCATGTATGCGTGATGTGAATGGTGTAGAACTTTGTGGAAGGCACGCGGGTCCCAGCAATTACTCCTGAACATTCGACGAATGATGTATAAAAGCCGGCGTGCTTGACCCGCTGACCACATTTTTGACGATCGCCGACTGTGTTCAGTTTCAGTTTCAGTTTATTCGTCATTAAAAAAACTATGAGTAAACAACAAATAGTATGCAGACGAGGGTCCCAAAGTCAATGACTGCAAGGGGTCCTCGGCTCTAAAACGAAAAAAAAAGATGTGTGCAAGACGTGGTCAAAGCAGCAAAGATAAAAAAAGTACAAGGAAAAGTTATGAATGCGCGTAATGCATTTCATTGGTAAGAGAAAACAAACGAAAAAGTACATATATCAAAAAGCATAACTATACAGAGAACATGTTATAGGACATGAAACTATTTAGAAAAAGAAATAAAGCATCTTAACTCATGTTTGAATACATTTAAGGATGACGTTAGCTTAAGTGAATGGGGTAGGTCATTCCAGATTTTTAATGCTGAAAACGAGGATGCCATTTTCCCATAGTTTGTGTTACGTTTAGGTAATAAAAAGTTGTAATTATGCGCAAACCTAGTGTGGTTTGTATTAGTGAGTAATTTGTAGTCCACAAATTCGTAAGGAACCTGTTTGTTAAGTAAATTAAAGAAGATAATACTTAGATGATACTTAAACTAGCCAGATACAGGTAGTATAAAGTTTGCCTGGAGTAGCGGGAGAGCATTTGAGTAAAAGGAACTGTTGGTGATTATGCGAATAGTCTGGTTCTGTATGTGTTGAATAGACGAGAGGTGGCAGTTATACGTGTTTCCCCATGAAGCAATACCATAGGTGATATGACTATGAATGAACGCAAAGTATAAAGATAATAATGCGTGTTCTGAAAAGAATGCACGTGATTTTATGAGAGCTCTTATGCCGAAAGCTGTTTTCTGTTTAAGAAACGCAATATGATTAGTAACTTTCAAGTGAGAATCTAATTTTATGCCAAGGAACAAAACACAGTCCGCTGCAGGAATAAGGTGACAGTCGAGAGTTACTCGGGAGAAAAACGGCACGATCTTCTGCTTTGTTTTAAATCACATCAACTGAGTTTTCAGAGGGTTTAAAATTAATTGATTTAACTGACACCATTCAACAACTTCCGCTAGTTCATTGTTCAGTTTAAGGAGTAAGGTTGCTAAAGAGTTATCAGACATGGAAATAGTGGTATCATCAGCGTATAAAATAGCATTACAAAGGTCAAGAACATCGGGTAAGTCGTTAATGTAAATGCAAAACAACAAGGGTTCCAGTATTCAGCCCTGTGGCACCCCTTGAATAACAACTTTTGACTCGGAATAAGCGCCCCCTACACAGACTGTTCGCTTACGGTCATGTAAGTAATCTTTAAGAAAAGTTAAAGCTGGACCTGTTATACCTAAAGATTCTAGTTTGGCAAATCAAATGGTATGATTCACAGTGTCAAAAACTTTAAAAAAAATCTAAACATACTGAGCCAACAAGTTTACCACTGTCAATAGAGCACCTTATGTAATCGGTTAATGCAATAAGAGCTAAGCTCGTCGAACTGCCAGGACGGAAACCGAATTGGCAAGATTTTAACAACCTAAACTTTGTTAGGTAACTGTTTATACGTTTCAGAAATAATTTCTCGATAAGTTTACTAATGGAGGACAAAATAGAGATTGGCGATAATTAGACATGATCTTGGATTGTAGTGCGAAGTGAACACGGACACAGAAAGGAGCAGACAGGACGAGCGCGTGTTCACTTCGCGCTACAATCCAAGATCATGTCACCGTACCAACTCGCCCAACTTTCCATCCTTTTGCGATAATTAGACACCAGAGATTTATCACCTTTTTTTTAAAGACAGGAATTACTTTTGCCTTCTTAAGCGAATTAGAAAAGGTACCGCATTTAAAAATTAGATTAATTATGCTGCTTAGTGTTTCCGCAATGCAAGGGGCAACAAGTTTTAAGTGATAGGCAGAGACATTATCTAGACCTGGGAAAGCGTTTTCTAGATTTAATGTAGCAGAACAAACCTCATCGGCTGTGACGGGAAAAATAAATAATGTATGATTGCAACGGTTACATGGATAAGAAGAGGCTATCGGGCTGTACACTTCATGGAAGAAATCATTGAATGACTTAGCTATGCAAGACGATGCAGTGCAAGTGTCATGTTTATAAGTTATTTTATCAATGGTTCTACTAGCCTGGGGTGCATACAAAAAGTCGTTCAAAAGTTGCCATTGTTTCTTAGGATTATTTTTAGCTTTGCAGAATCCTTTCTCATAATAGAGCCGTTTTGATTTTTTTGAGTAGGTTGTTCAACATGGTACTGTATTTTTATAGCGATGTGCTAGGTTTACATTGAACGGCTGTTTTTTTTAGTCTCCTGTAAAGGTTATCTTTTTTACGCATGCTGGTTAACAATCCTTTTGTTATCCAGGGATTACGTGGAAATTTAAACTTTTTTTGCATTTGACAGTTGTAGTGCTAGCGAATGCAGCTTTCAAAAATAATGAGCAGAATTTTTCGAGTGCCTCTTCAGGATCACATAGAGTACTAATTGATGACCAGTTGGTACCATTTATTGTATTAACAAAGTTATCTCGGTCGAACCTGGATGTGAAGTAACTAGTGTCATAGTAAGGTTTTTCTGTAACAAAGGTAACGAAAATGGGAAGATGATCTGTGATAGACATGTCAATGACACCCGCACTTGGAGATGGTGTGATATTGCTTAAGGCGTGATCAAGAAGAGTATTAGTTCCCGAAGCGGAAAATCTAGTAGGAGAAGTAATTAAAGACTCAAGCCCGAATCCAACAAAACAATCGCTATATGATAATATAGCGATTGACATACACGTTTGCGTATGTCTCTGATAGGTCTGACAGGAAGTAAGGATAGCGCTATTTACGTCAATGAACACCTGACCATTGACAACAAACGACTATTCAGCAAAGCGCTGGCCCTCAAAAAAGAAATGAAATGGCGTTACTTTTGGACCGAGAATTGCCATATCACGGCGCGCAAGACTGATGACAGCAGGGTCTTCAGAATAAGTGCCGAGTCAGATCTGCGCATCTTCACGTAGATATCAATCCCAACATTTGTCATTTTCATAATCTGTTCTTGACAACATTCCTCTATGGCATTGCTCTCAACAGTAGAAACAGAATCGTTGCTCGCTCGTTCTAACTACTCTTTACTACACATCAATGCGGGAACTTTATGTAAGAACCAAGATAGCATTGCTGCATTTATTGATTCACTTGGTCATTCCTTTTCATTTTTGTGCATTTCCGAAACTTGGCTTGACTGTTCTGATGGTAAGAGTATTAGTTCCCAAAGCGGAAAATCTAGTAGGAGAAGTAATTAAAGACTCAAGCCCGAATCCAACAAAACAATCGCTATATGATAATACTGAACTATTATCAGTATCCAGTAAATTGATGTTAATGTCACCAACTATTAAAATCTGTTTATTTTCAGCTGAAACTTTATGAAGAATTGTGGAAAGGTTGTGCAAGAAATCAGGAATAGATGAAGATGGGGAGCGATAAATGCAACCAATTATTAGACCATTGCGATTACTAGAAGGCGACAGGTAAGTTTCGATCCACACTGATTCACCTTTAGATACGTTTAAACACAGGTCAAGCCTACGTTCGTACTTGATTTCCGATGATATGAAGATAGCCGAACCGCCATGCCGATCCGAACTGCGGTAACAGTATTCGGAATGGAACGATCGAAAAACACATAAATTACCATGTACGTTCATGTACCGGACGCCGCCGACAAGCCGTGATAAAATCCCGGCCCGCAAAAAGAACACCAACGCAGCCCCGGACCATCGAGCAAACCGCCGTCTACAACAGCTGCCCCCCGAGCACGAACTTCTACCTGAGAAAACCAAGAAGATTGTGGACAAGACAACCACAATCGCAGCCCCATTGTCATCCATCGTACTTCAACAACCCAGAGAGCCCCCTACCTTCCGTGGAGCTACGTTGGAGGATCCGGAAACCTGGCTCGAAACCTTCGAAAGGATCTCGACCTTCAACAGCTGGACCTCTGATGATAAGCTACGACAGTACGCACTTCTCCTTGGAAGATGCCGCGAGGACTTGGTTCGATAACCAGGATTCCACCCTTGTAGCATGGGACGTCTTCTGTTGTAACGAGCGTTGTCCGAAAAGAAAGGGCCGAAGTTCTGCTGGAAACCCGAGGCCAGCTACCCAGTGAGACCATCGCCATCTTCACAGAAGAGATGACCAGTCTTTTCCGGCACGGCGACCCGGAAATGTTCGAAGAGAAAAAGTGCGTTTCTTGATGCGAGGTGTAAAGCAGGAACTTTTCACGGACTAATCCTAAACCCACCGAAGACCGTAGCTGAGTTCCTGACAGAGGCAACGACGATTGAGGAAACTTTAGTAATGCGCACTAGGCAATAAAACCGCCAAGTGCTCACGCCTCAGTGCGCCATCCAGGCACTGGGCTCCGGTGATCTCCAAGAGACGATCAGGGCCATTGTGCGCGAAGAACTGCGCAAGGGCTTGCCTTCGTGGCAGCCTTAAGTGGCCTCGATCGCTGACATCGAGAAAGATGAGGTTCAGCGATCGCTTGGAGTTCCTGAGGTGCAACCTCAATTACCGCAGCCCCAGCCAGAAGCGATGAAATACGCCGCCGTCGTCAACATCCCCATCCGTGACCGCGCCAAGGCCCTGTAACGCCGCAATTCCGTCGTCCGCCGCTAGCACGCCCACCCGTCGCCTGGCGCACCTACTCGAGGAAGACGGACATTTGGCGCGCCCCCCACCACCACCCCCTCTGCTACCACTGCGGCGAAGCCGACCATCTCTACTGCCGATGCCCATACCGCGACCTGGGATAGCGAAGCTTCGCCGTCAACGTACCACGCCCTAGGGAAGGTGAACGCCCTCGTGACATCGCCGACTACCTCGCCGCTACTCAGTGGAGCCCTCGACGACCGTCCCGTTCGCCGTCACCAGGCCGCTACCTGTCGCCGCAGCGCCGTCCATACACTGGCCCAGCCCGGGACCGGTCCGTGAGCCCATATCTGGAAAACTAAAACCAGCAACCGGTGGAGATGCGGTTGTGGTTCGTCGAACTGACGAAGATCCTGCGCCGCCTACGAAGACTACCGAGGCTACCTCGACGGCATAACAACGACACGCCGCCGTCCCGACGAAGTCTGGAAGCAAAGAATACGGCGATGAAAGACCACCTGACGACGCCACGTACCAGCCACAGGTCAACGCAACGCAGCCGTGATCTGACGCCAAGGCCTAACTGTAACGCAAGACAAAGAACCACCGACCTCGACGTGCTTCTCAACGGCCATGCAGTTATCGCGTTAGTAGACACAGGAGCCGATTACTCCGTCATGAGTGGACCCATCGACGCCCAGTAGAAGAAAATTAGAACTGCATGGGAAGGCCCGCAAATTCGGACCGCTGGAGGACACCTCGTAAAGCCGACTGGAATCTGCACAACGAGAATTACCATTCATGACCGGACTTACCATGCCACCTTCGTTATCCTTCAACAGTATTCACGAGACGTCATTCTCGGCATGGACTTCCTGAACCAACACGGCGAAATCATCTACCTGAAGTCAAAGTCTATAACGCTGTCGGAAGATCAAGCGATAGTGCCGGAGAGCCCTCGTAGTCACCACGCCTTGAACGCGCTCGAAGATCAAGTGAGCACCCCGCCTCGCTCGAGCATTGTTACTTCGGTCGGCACCGAAACACCCGCTGTCGTAGAAGGCGTCATTGAAGGCGACCAACGTCTACTGGTCGACCGTGAAATTTGCGTCGCAAGAGGGATCGCTCAACTGCACGGAGGAAACACGAAAGTGGTGCTGACAAACTTCAGCCATGAGTTCAAGCACATCAACAAGGGCACGACGATCGCATACATCGAGCAAATTCTGGACACCAGAAATGCGTTTGTCCTCTCGGATTCTGCCGCAACTACCCTGAAGACCGTAGCTCCCGAGCCAGACTTCGACCTAAATCAAAGTCTCGCGGTGATTAAGTAGCAACAGCTCAGAAGTCTGCTTCGTCGATACAAAGACTGCTTTTTGACGTCATCGAGGATAGGACAAACACCAGTCGCAAAGCATCGCATAATAACTGAAGAGTGCGCTCGCCCACTCCGCCAGAGCTCTTACCGAGTTTCGACGCGAGAACGTGAAGCTATTAGGCAACAAGTCGACGAAATGCTGCGCGACGACATCATCCAGCCGTCGAAAAGCCCGTGGGCACCTCCTGTTGTCTTAGTGAAGAAAAGAAAAAGGACGGAATCCTACGTTTCTGCCTCGATTATCGTCGACTGAACAAGATCACGAAGAAGGACGTATATCCCCCCCTCCCACGGATAAACGTCGTATTGGATCGGCTCTGCAGCGCGAAATACTTCTCGTCGATAGACCTCAAGTCTGGCTACTGGCAAATAGAAGTCCATGAAAGTGATCGCGAAAAGACCGCCTTCATCGCGCTGGACGGCCTCTATGAGTTCAAGGTTATGCCATTTGGACTGTGCTCGGCGTCTGCAACGTTCCAGCGCGTGATTGACATGGTTTTAGCAGGATTGAAGTATCAGACCTGTCTTGTTTACTTGAATGACGTCGCTGTCTTCGCCGGAAATTTCGACGATTACCTTAGGCGGCTTCCGACAGTGCTAGAGGCCTTCAAGTCATCAGGGCTTACTCTGAAGCCGGAAAAGTGTCGCTTCGCTTATGATGAGCTTCTGTTTCTAGGTCACGTCATCAGCAAATCTGGAGTCCGCCCCGACCCTCAGAAGACAGCTGCCATCGCAAAGTTCCCGCAGCCCATCGACAAGAAGGCAGCGCGTAGATTCCTTGGCATGTGTGCCTACTATAGGCGCTTTGTCAAAGACTTTTCACGCATCGCGGAGCCGCTAACACATCTAACCAAATGTGATGTCGAGTTCAAATGGGAAACGCCCCAGGTCGACGCATTTCAAGAACTCAAACGACGCATGCAGTCGCCGCGGGTACTTGCACACTTCGACGAGAACGCCGATACCGAAATCCACACTGACGCCAGTAGCCTAGGCCTCGGTGCCGTCCTAGTCCAGAGGAAAGACAGACTTGAAAGGGTGATATCTTATGCTAGCCGGTCCCTGTCAAAAGCGCAAGGCAATTATTCTACGACTGAAAAAGAATGCTTCGCCATCATTTGGGCTACAGCAAAATTCTGCCCTTACCTATATGACAGGGCATTCAAAGTGGTCAGCGACCATCACGCATTGTGTTGGATAGCTAACTTAAGGGACCCTTCAGGACGGCTGGCGCGGTGGAGCCTCAGACTGCAAGAATATGACGTCACGGTAATCTACATGTCCGGACGAAAATACTCTGACGCCGACTGCCTATCACGCGCCCCCATCAATCCCCCGCCGCAAGACGACGAGGTCGACGACGCCTTCCTTGGAATAATTAGCACGGAAGATTTCACTTAACAGAGACGAGCAGGCCCGGAGCTAAAGGGCCTCGTCGAGTATTTGGAAGGGAACACCGACGTTGTTTCTAGGGCATTTAAGCGCGGATTGTCTTCGTTCACGCTACAAAACAACCTGCTCGTGAAGACGAACTTCTCACCAGTCCGTGCGTTCCGTTAGTGCTGCGTCCAGAAGTACTGCACGCCCCGCATGACGATCCAACCACTGGGCACCTCGGATTCTCCCAGACGCTGTCGAGGATACAGGAAAGGTATTACTGGCCGCGTGTGACCTCCGACGTCGCCCGTTAGTCAAGACATGCCGAGACTGTCAGCGACACAAGAAACCACCGACAAGGCCAGCAGGATTACTACAGCCGATCGAAGCTCCTTGCCAACGATTTCCGACCGTTTCCGATGTCAACCGACCGTAATTGCCGACCGTTTCCGCCGTCAACATCCAGAAATAAGTGGATTGTCGTGGCGGCAGACTATCTCACCTGCTACGCTTAAACTAAAGCTCTACGGTGGCGAAATTTGAAGTGGCGAAATTTTTCGTCGAATACATGCCGCTGCGACATGGTGCCCCAGAAGTCCTCATCACCGACAGAGGAATGGCCTTTACAGCAGAGCTCACCCACGCCATTCTGCAATACAGCCAGACAAGCCACAGGAGGACAACTGCCTATCACCCGCAGACGAATGGTCTCACGGAGCACCTGAACAAAACCCTCGCCGACATGCTAGCAATGTACGTCGACGTCGAGCACAAGACGAGGGACGCGGTCCTGCCTTACGTAACCTTTGCCTACAACACGGCGGTGGAAGAAACAACACAGATCATGCCGTTCAAGCTGGTTTACGGCAGTAATCCGACGACTACTCTCTACGTCATGCTGCCGCACATCTGCGACGAAGAGAATCTTGACGTCGCCACCTATCCCAAGTGCGCCGAAGAAGCCCGACGCTCGCCCGCCTGCGGATCAAGAACCAACAGAGGACCGACAGCCTACACTACAACCTTCGACGACGCTACGTTGAGTACCAGCCCGGCGACCGTGTTTGGGTTTGTACCCCTATACGCCGACGAGGACTTAGCGAAAAACTTTTACGCTGTTATTTCGGACCATACAAGGTCATCTGGCGCATTGGCGCACTCGACTACGAGGTCGTGCCAGACGGCACTTCGCTATCACAGCGGCGCCGCTCACGACCTGAAGTAGTGCATGTTGCGCGACTTAAGCCGTTACAACAGCGCTAATGAACTTTGGGGACTTCGCATAGCTGAACTTTGGACTTCTTGTTTTGGACTGTGTCTCCTTGGACTTCATTTTTTTGTTGTTCTGTTACTTTGTTTAATAAGTGTCCTTTTGTGCGTCACTCTCCTGTCATATTTGTAGCATCGGCACGTTGCCTTTTGAGAGGGGGAATTGACACGTGAACTCGTTTATCTTTTACGGGCGAGCGCTTTTACCGTCTAGGAAATGTTATCGCCCAGCGCAGGACGCGCCTACACGTATCGGAAGTTTCTAAAAAGTTATCGATGCTTCTATCCGCTGTCTGTTGTCACCGAACCTTGTGTAATCTGATTGCATGTCTGCGCGATGCGAACGGTGTAGAACTTTGTGGAAGGCACGTGGGTCCCAGCGATTACTCCTGAACGTTCGATGACTGATGTATATAAAAGCCGACGCGCTTGACCCGCTGATCAAATTTTCGACGAACGCCGACTGTGTTCGCCGCTATCATTGTGATTTAAGTGTAGCCTGTTTTTGTGGGCACAGGTTCGCCCAATGAAAGTTAGTTTTGGTAAATCACATTATTGCTACTGTGTTCTTTAACGTCACTACCACGTGACATTATAAACATGCTGAGGCAAAGCCGCCGTACAGAAACTTTTGGGAAATGGAGCGATGTGTGCTTGTACTAAGCAGGGACAGCGAGAGGCGATGGTGTTTGAAAAGAGCTTCGGTTGTGCTTGGATGAAGCGAGAATCAGTCACATAGTACAATTACCAATTATGCAGTGAACTATATATTAAGTGTGTAAATGTAAAGGAAGTTGAATGAACAGGCGTAATTAGCGCTAAAGTAGTTCAAAATTAACCACATTGCATTATACGCCTGTAAAGGGTGCACCGCCGTAGTTATAAGCATGGTGGGGCAAAGTCGCCGTGCAGAAACCTTTGGGAAATGGAGCGATATTTGCTTGTACTAAGTAGGGACAGCGCGAGGCGATGGTCTTTGAAAAGAGCTTCGGTTGTGCTTGGATGAAGCGGGAATCAGTCACATAGTACAATTACCAAATATGCAATGAACGATCTATTAAGTGTGTAAATGTAAAGGGAATTAAATTAATAGGGTTAGTTAGCGCTAAAGTAGTTCAAAATTAATCACATTGCATTATAAGACTGTAAAGGGTGCACCGTCGTAGTTATAAACATGCTGAGGCAAAGCCGCCGTACTGCGCATTTTTTTTTTAATAGAGCGAGTTACTAAGCAACTGGCCGCGCGACCCGATAGTGTTTGTAACACCCTCTGAAGAACGGGGGCGTTCGATCTCATAGAGATTACAAAAACGCAACACGTGCTCGATCGTCTCTTCACATTTGCACAAGTCACAAATCGGTGCTTTGGTCATTTTAAAAGGGAATGAATAGGCTTTCGTAAAAGCCACCCCTAACGAGAGGCGGAACACTAAAGTTGGATCACGGCAGGAGAAGTTCGATGGAATCTGCAGCTTCAATGTAGGATCCAGCCGGTGTAGACGGCAGTTGGAGAAATTCGGAGTGTTCCACAACGTTTCAGGCTTGGTTCGAGCAAGGAAATAACCGGAAGGTAGCCTTAATGTGTCGCAACAAGTTTGGAAAATGTGGCTTGAGGTCTTTGCGCTGGCAAAGCAGAAATATAATGACTGGGTAATGTGTGCTCTAAGGTTGTCAATCGTTATATATTTTGGAAGCAGATAGTTTCTAGCAATGATGATTGTTGCTTGAGTCAAGGTGCATCGTGATAGTCCAAGACGTCTCCGTAGAACCTGGCCTTGCAAGCTTTCGAGGGTACGAATGTTTGTTCAACATGTGTTCGCCAAAACCGGCACGCTGTACCGTAAAAAGCCCAGAAACAGTGCTCTGTGCAGCTGGAGCATGGACTTTACAGACGTGCCCCAGGTTTTTCTGCACAGGAACCTCATTATATGTGCAACCTAAATTAGTCTTTGCTTCAGGTAGATGCAGTGGGGGCTCCATGAAGTTCCCTGTCAATAATCTCATCAAAGAAGCGGTGATAGTTCTGGTATTTAATATCCTGGCCATTGAGAGAACTAGGGTACGGTGTGATGGGTTTGCGCGTAAGCTCAATTAAAGCGCATTCTTCGATGGACGCACTAAGGCTTTATTTGCGGAGATACGAACAAGTTCGGGTAGCTGCCGGCTAAATTCTTGTGAGCACTTGAAGACGAATCACCGCAAAAGACCAAAGACAAATATCATTAGCGTACATTCATAGGCGAACTGCTTTGAGCAATATTTCAGCAAGGCCAACCATAATTACGTTAAAGAGAATAGGGCTCAATACCCCACCCTGTGGGACGCTACCTTGACAACAACAAAATGACAAAGAGATGGTTAGTTATGACTAGGAGACAGTGTTTTTATTCAACACCGTGAAACTGATAAGGTGATACAAACAATACAAAACTGATAAATGGAACATTGTATACATACTGACGACACACGAACTATGGTGAGACATGATCACACCGCACATGAAACGTTCCGCTACCATTTACACCCAGTCAACCAGCGGAAAGAGGAGGGGGGGGGCGCTGGGGTCTTCAGACATATATGACACCCCCTCTGGCACCTGATACCTGGGGCCCACGCCCCTGCAACCCCCCCCTCCCCACCCGTTACTACACTACTGTACGTAACCCCAAGCCTGATGCTGTGCCGACTTTTAAGCCGCCTTGTCTCCTGCTCCGGAATGTGGATGGATGGATGGTTGGATGGATGTTATGTGCGTCCCTTTTGGAGTGGTGCAGTGGGTTACGCCACCAAGCTCTTGCTATTATACTGCCTAATGTCCTACCTAGTTTAAAGAATAAAGAAAAACCCACGATGAATTCCCATAACCAAATTTTATGGCCCCCTATTGTGAACATTTTTTTTGTACGTTTCCGTTTTTTGTAATTTTCCTACTTCCACCAATCTTCCGATCGTCGCTTTATAATCTCTATTGCCGACATGTTTACTTCCCCTATGCTCTCGCTGAACCGAAGGGCTTCAAGAAGGCTAGTGGTGCCTAAACAGCACGCTGGGCAGATATTCTCACATTCTAATAAAACATGCTGAATCGTTTCTCTAGCTTTACCGCAGCAAGCACATGCTACTTCTTCCTTCTTATATGTCGCTTTACAGGTACGTGTTCTAAGACATCCTGATCTCGCTTCGAAAAGTAATCAGCTTCCCCATCATCATCAGCATCATCATCATCAGCCTGGTTACGCCCACTGCAGGGCAATGGCCTCTCCCATACTTCTCCAAAAACCCCGGTCATGTACAGATTGTGGCCATGTCGTCCCTGCAAACTTCTTAATCTCATCCGCCCACCTAACTTTCTGCCGCCCCCTGCTACGCTTCCCTTCGCTTGGAATCCAGTCCGTAAGCCTTAATGACCATCGGTTATCTTCCCTCCTCATTACATGTCCTGCCAATGCCCATTTCTTTTTCTTGATTTCAACTAAGATGTCATTAACTCGCGTTTGTTCCCTCACCCAATCTGCTCTTTTGTTATCCCTTAACGTTACACCCATCATTCTTCTTTCCATAGCTCGTTGCGTCGCCCTCAATTTAAGTAGAACCCTTTTCGTAAACCTCCAGGTTTCTGCCCCGTAGGTGAGTACTGGTAAGACACAGCTATTATACACTTTTCTCTTGAGAGATAATGGCAACCTGCTGTTCATGATCTGAGAATGCCTGCCAAACGCACTCCAGCCCATTCTTATTCTTCTGATTATTTCCGTCTCGTGATCCGGATCCGCCGTCACTACCTGCCCTAAGTAGATGTATTCCCTTACCACTTCCAGTGCCTCGCTACCAATTGTGAATTGCTGTTCTCTTCCTAGACTGTTAAACATTACTTTAGTTTTCTGCGGATTAATCTTTAGACCCACTCTTCTGCTTTGCCTCTCCAGGTCAGTGAGCATGCATTGCAATTGGTCCCCTGTGTTACTAAGCAAGGCAATATCATCAGCGAATCGCAAGTTACTAAGGTATTCTCCATTAACTTTTATCCCCAATTCTCCCCAATCCAGATCTCTGAATACCTCCTGTAAACACGCTGTGAATAGCATAGGAGAGATCGTATCTCCCTGCCTGACGCCTTCCTTTATTGGGATTTTGTTGCTTTCTTTATGGAGGACTACGGTGGCTGTGGAGCCGCTATATATATCTTTCAGTATTTTTACATACGGCTCGTCTACACACTGATTCCGTAAGGCCTCCATGACTGCTGAGGTTTCGACAGAATCAAACGCTTTCTCGGAATCAATGAAAGCTATATATAAGGGTTGGTTATATTCCGCACATTTCTCTATCACCTGATTGATAGTGTGAATATGGTCTATCCCTATCGTATGGCTTCCCTATCAATATGGAATATGGCTTCCCTATCAGTTATCATGAATTGTTTCTTTCCTGATTTCATTTTTTCCCTCTTAAGTAGTTACCCATGGTAGGTTTCTTTTCATTTGCCGCCACTCACGAGATTTTTTCAGCCTTTCTGACTTTCCGATTGACGTTATTTGTTGCTGTGTTGCTCACCCGACAAGTCGCATACTCGCTAGTAAGCTTTCAAGTTCTTTTCTTCCACTGTGAAGCTGTGTTTTTCCTGTACAAATACCTCAACACTATCCCAGCCCATTTACTTTCGTCCATATTTCTTAGTTGTTCTACCTAGTAAATTTTACTGTGAGCTTCCCTCACTTCGAAACTTGTCCAGCCCATGTCACCCTGCAAAGCTTCATTCGTAGCCTTCCCGTGAGCGCCCAATGGGAGGCGTCCCGCTGCACCTTTGGTTGCCATCGAGTCCTGATTGAAGCCCTTCGCACTACTTGCAGCAGTGCCTGCGCATATCAATAGCTGTCGCTGGCAGCACTTTCTGAGCCGCTGCTTTGTAGTCGACCCAATCAAAAGTGGTTGGCCAAGTCTAACACGGTGGCGACTCCCGTCTGCAAGAAGTCTTCGCCACTGGAGGACGAAAGCGAGGAGGACGATAGCGAGGAGGACGATGATGACGAGGACATCGCAAAACAAGCTCGCGCGCCGGCTAGCACGCTCTCGTGCGTACGTCACACTTTTGTGCGATCACGTGCCCAGCTGTGTTTACATTCTTTCTTTGGCCCATCTTGTTACTCTCTGAAACTGAAACTTGGACTGGTCGCTACAACCAAGACTCCAAATAATTACTTGTTGCACTCTGAAGCAAATGATGTTTCGTGCCGGGATTACTGGGTTGTTGGCTACTTATTGCAGCGGAAAAAAAAAACAAGATCGAAAATTTTTGTCAGTACTCCTTTAAGCAATGCTTCACAACAACGAGCTTTACAATGTAGGTTACACGCATTGTTGCTACGCTTCCCCCAACCTACCGTTTATATGCAACGTGCCGGTTGCTATCTCGTAACGCGCGCTGAGTCTACGGCCACCAAGCGAACGATGACAGAAACACAGATACAGTAGAAAGGGTGTCTGAGGTTGAGTCGGCTACAGAGGATCCTGCTCTTGAACAGCGTGCCTTGCTCGAACAACTTGCGAATATCGCTGGTTGGATTTGAGTGCTTCCTTGTGCCGCTATGGCTAGAACCAGTGCCGAATACGCGTAAGATTTGTTGTCTCATTTATTCATTTGATGTACCTCTGATACTATCGTAATAGAACCTCGAATTAGTGCCAAGTCAGCGTAACGAACTTGCCCTATCCACGGAGAACTGTGTTTTTTTTTCTCCCAAATTCGAGTAGTGGAATTTAGCCGTTGCAAGAAGTAAGAAGAGATGCGCAGAGTGAGACTTACAAGCGTGTGTCTAAGTAGAAGTCATTACGGCTGGACAGGTAGTGTAGGGGTCCAAACCAGGTGCCCAGGTTAAACACACTATGCTGAGCTGCCTGGTGCCAGATCTGTAAGACGTTTACAGAAAGTCATTTCATTATAATGCAAAAAAAGAGGTGAGGCGTGCAGACAGGACACAAGAGTAGAGAAGTGGACAACACGAACGCCGACTATCAACTGAAGGGAGCACTGAGGCGAAAAAAAAAGAAGACACAATACTCATCTGCGCAAGCTCAGGAATGATATCACCACGTGTCAGTCGGGTACATGTGCCGGTCTACGTGAGAGATAACTGTTAAGGCAGAGATAACGTTAAGGCTCTCACGTAGACCGGCACATGTACCCGACTGACACGTGGTGATACCATTCCTGAGCTTGCGCAGATGAGTTTCGTGTCTTCTTTCTTTTTTCGCCTCAGTGCTCCCTTCAGTTGATAGTCGGCGTTCGTGTTGTCAACTTCTCTACTCTTGTGTCCTGTCTGCACGCCTCACCTCTTTTTTTGCATTATGAATCCTTACCAACTAGCTCAGCTTTCTGTCGTTCTAAGTCAATCCACTATGCGGCTAGAAAAATATTCCGCTTTTTTGAGATCGCAGCAAAATACGGCAAGTGATTTAGGAGTAACTTGTTCCTCACTACCAGCGCGGGACGAAATGGTGAAACGTGACGCCCTCTTGCTTTAAGAGGTGGTCGTAACAATAATTGAACGTGTGTCACTGAACGCAAACTCGCCTCAGAAATCATAATGATTGGAGGTGACCTGCAACGTCATAGCACGTTTTCATCCATCAACTCGAACGCGTACGAAATGTCATGGCGAGGTTTCCACTCAACAAAAACGTTCAACATGTTCATAGGGCTAATAATTAAATGGCAGTAAGGATCAGGTGCATACATTCTACCTAATAATGCACCGGTCCCCCACCAGTCGTCATATTTATCATCATTCACCTTGGACACATTCTGGTGAGCTAAGAAGAGTACGGCGACATTTTCTTGCTCAAGCTTTCGGGAATTATGTCCAAGATCTTGGTGAATCATGGGCGCATAATTTCTTGGCGTTCTAGTAGCCGGTGCTTTTCTATAATTTTGTATTTTCTGCTTTTCTTCATTTATCTGCCGTTACTATAGGATCTCAAAGAAGCACCGCAGTTCGTAAAAAAATATCCGTAGCCTCTCGCGGTGCCTCCAACACGGTGTATTGACCACTCTTTTCAGTTCCTCGGACTTTCCGCTTACTTAGTCCAGTCGTAAAATAAGCAGAAGGCAATAAGCCGCGTCGCAGTCGTTCTTTGTCAGCCGAACAATTGCGGCATGCTTAGTGAGCCACTGCGGCACACACGAGACGCAGGCCGAGAGGTGGTGCCAGTCTATTTGACATCACGTGTATACATCATGCGACGTGAGGGGCAAGAAGCCTCAACAATTTGCTTTACGAAGGCATGTGCCCCCTAAGAAGACAGAGAAAAAAAAAGAAATTAGTGGTTGCAGGAGTAATTAATATAGGCATAGTACAGATGCCTTCTTTCTTCGGCGCAGAGGCGTTATACAATTTCTATCAATGTGAAAATATATTCACAACAACGCTCATTTAATAGAAAAAAATTGCATGTGATACAGCATGATTGCATAGTATTCATAGGCCAGAATTAAATAATAATACATGCCGACAAAAAACAAATTTATAATGAATTGGCGAATAGTAATAAATTAATGTGGACACAAAGAGTTCAAAAGCGATAGCAGTCTGTATTGTAACATTTCAGTAACTTTGTTAGTTCGCATGTGAGGGATGTGCCATGTCTGATGGCGCGTTCTGTAATTGGTAGGGCTTTTTGTTGGGCTCGACAGCTGCTCCAGAAAGGTTGTATTTTGCGCTTTCCCAACTTATAGCGTTTCCACAAAGTATGGCTGTACAGTGAGTCAATTTCCTGCAAGCCAAGTTTAGTAAATAGCGGTTCTGTATGATCATCATATGGTGAGCTTGTGCTATAGCGCGCACGGCTAACGCGGAGCGCACCGCCGCTATGCACTCCCGCGAGGAGGTCTCTCGGGACCAGCGAGACATTCGGTTGGGCGAACAGGAGTACTCCTCAAGGTGCTCGCTCACGAGGGCTGCGCTCCAATGGGCGAACAGGAGCAGTTTGGCGACGCCGAGAGCTGCCACCACGCGAAAAGCGGAAAGGAATTCACGTGTCGCAATATCTCATATCCTTTTATTTTGGTCGTGTTTCCATCGTTTTGATTCAGAGTGCACCAGGAACGGCGGCTGAGAAGCTACGTTCACGGGAATATCACCGCGATAAGGTAAACAATCTGGTCGCGTGATATACTTTCGTCCTCGCTCCTGCTCTCGGGGCGCATGGAACATTTCTATGGGTGAGCAAGCAGCCTTGCTGCGCTGCTGCTCTTTGCCTCCGCTTCTCGTTCTGCCAATGGGATGCGTTGTAAGTTCACCTTCAGGTGGAAGGGAAATTGTCATCTACTTGAATGTATAGCACGAAGCTACAAAGCAAAGGCATACGAGTTTCTCGGAAAGAAAGCTTGACAGGTGAGGAAAATTTCGGCCTGGTCTTTCAAATGATGAAGCGCCAACAGAGACAGCACACTGGGAAAGAACAATGACGGGACAAGGGGCTTGTCCTAGTCCGGGATTTGAACACGGGACCAACGCCTTTCCGAATTGGTCGTTCTACCAGCCAGGCTAATCAGCAGGCTAGGAGATCCGAGCGCGAGGGCGGATTGATCGAGATATCGATGCACCGGGACGTAGAATATTAGCATGTCGACTGTGCGGAAGGGCGCAAAGTTTCCCGGACCAGGACGAGCCTCAACTGCGGAGCTGTTCTTCTGAGAAAGCCGTTTCCTTTGTAGGTTGGTGCTATACATTTGGGTGGATGGCAATTTTCTTTTTTCATCCCACTTTCTCCACTTTGCAGGATTCCGCAGAACTGATTTGCCGTATTTTTCTTCTGGAGTTCAAACACACAAAACGTAATAGCGTTTGTGGAGTCAAAGAAACTAAGAAAACCGGTAATATCGGATAGGAAAATACACTCTTGAAAGTAGTGACCCAGCTGTGTGCTTTCTTTTAGTGTATCCCCGGTTTTGTAGTAATCATAAAAAGAGCAGCACTCGCTGGAGTTTGTACTGACTGCGAGGTTAGCGAAGCTCTCCCACTCGAAGGAGAACAGGTACCGGAGGCCCTGGACGGCGTTGTCGAGCAGCAACAGCCTTGTCATCACCATCAGGGTGCAACCGTAGCAGAATGGAACCACGGCAAGCGAGACCTGGGCCGCAACGGCAGAGTGTGAAAGCTGCTTCGTTCCACGCGGACTGCGCAACACTCTTATGCCCTTGTAAAAGAGAATGCATACAACCTACAGACTCTCTGTAGTCCTGTGTGGACGTATCTCGTCTTGTCATTCTGTCGAAAAAAGTCTATTTCTGTAGGTAGACGCCTTACTCACTAGATACTGAGGGACTGCTTGGAGATACATGATTTTGGTAAAGCAGCTCACTTGGAAAAATAGACGTTCACAGACACGAATGATGAGAACACAGACAGGCACCGACTCTCGCCTCACATGCGGCTGCTGCAAATATCATTCGTGTTTGGGAAAGTCGTTTTAAAGCGGAGCTTTGTTTTGCCCCTTCCTTCGACGTTGTCATGCTGCTGCTGCTGCTACTGTCGCTGTCTTGCACGCCGTGTCAAGAAGTGGTTGAGAGCGCACGGCAGGAGTGCGGGAGAAGAGATTGGAGTTGTCAAAGGAACATGCCTCCTTTCGGGGTAGCATAGCCACAATGCCCTCTGAAGCGCCTTGGGTGTCGCTACAATGCCCTCTCGCTGCAAATGCATTGCATTTGCGATTAGAGCCGGATGCCCAGTGGAGCCACCGACGCAGTCGTGAAACGAGCGAGCAGCTTTACGACTCTTCGCTCATGGCAGCTCGCCCACACGGCAAGGGCATGTGCGACGTCAGAATAAGCATGCGTCATGGCTACACGTGGCAACAGTTAATGTAAGTATAAGGTACGGTACGTCACGTTCCTGCAATTTCTGAAAAAATTAGCTTCGTCTAAGCAGACGCAAAGCCGCATAGGAGCACCGCAGGACCATGACGACACCATATACGCCAACGGCCGCCTAGAAAATCAGCATTTCAGTACTCGACGCGGTATATTAGTGGCTACGACGTTGCTTGAGGCCGCGGGTTCGACCCCGACTGCAGCGACCGCATTTAGATGGGGGCGAAATGCAAAAACACTCGTGCACTTAGATTTAGTTGCTCGTTAAGGAACCCGACGTGGTCAAAATCTATCCAGAGTCCCCGACTACGGCATGCTTAATAATCAGATTGCGTCTTCTTTTTTAAATTTACCACTGCTCTCCCGATGCAATGCGCCGTGTGAGGCAATGACAGTGCTTACTTTCCTCGTAGGTTATGAACAAGGCCCCTCAAAACAACAACGCCTCAAGCAAACACGTCTCGCTTTGTGTTTGGTGTGTGTTGCGTCGACTAACAGCGGAGGCGCATGCAAGGAAAACCCTCGTACTGCAGCGCTCGGTAATTACCTGAACATTAGTCATCAACGCCGTCAGTTAACGCAAACGCTACTGAAAGCTTCACTTACACTGATCCACGCAGTGTCGGGGATCTGCATAATCTTTGTTCCAAGCTTGCGCAGCTTCACCCAAAATTTAGAAGACGCTTAAGCTTCGCCTTTCAGAGTGAAACGCGATAGCATTCAAAGATCCCTAACTGCTTCTCACGCTTCCTGGCTACTGGAGCGTATGTAACCGTAATGTTTACCGGGAAACGCTAGCCACGAACGATATATGCACGAAGCCGGCCTTTGTGCATAGGCTTTGTGGTAGAGGCGCTGCCTCTTGCATGGGCCACGACGAATGGATAGATTGATATTATGAGCGTCCCCTTTGGAGCGGGCCGGTGTGTTGCATTGCCAAGCTCTAGTTATTCCATTGCCTAATGTCGTACCAATGTAAAAAAAAAGACAAAGAAGTAAGGGAAAAAACCGACGATGAATTCCCATAACCAAAGTTTCTGAACCCCTATTGTGAACTTAGTTTTTGTACGCCTCCGTTGTTTGCCGTTTCCGTACTTTCGATGCGGCGGAGGTGAGTACTAGCTGGAGGAATTGTAAGGAACCGGGCGCGCCGCTTTGTGGACCCCAAGACACCCGCGCGCCGGGGAGCGCAAATGGCGGACGCCGCGGCCGGTCTGTGAATTCTAGAAACGCGGGAAAAGGCGTTCCTTTGAGTTTTTGCGTAACAGAATTATGTTTTCTCGTATAGTCAAATTACAGTCCGAAGGCTATAGTGTCTGTAAGTTGTGTGTAAGTCGTAGTTTGCGATTTTTTCACGTATTTTAGCTTGAGAAATTCAATTCGTTCAGTAAATTTGTTGCGTCATATGGAGGGCATGTACATGTGTGGTTGGAAAATTATTTTGCCGAATCCATGTCCAACGCGAAACCCAAGTTGTCTGCTACACGGGCTCGTTCATGGTCTTCCCGTGAAAAGTTGCCCAGGGAGAAGGGAAGACTCGGAATTCCCGACCTGGGCATCGTGGCTACTGCACTACACGTCAGATGGGCCCAGGTCGCTCTTAACTCGGATATGCTCGTGACTCGAAGCTGAAGCTTTACCTCGTTTTTCCTTAGCACCCGACTCCGCTTGTTTTCGCAGAGCACATTTTCCCACTTTGTTCCTCGCTCAGGTGCCCCGTCCACTATCTAGGCGGCGGCTGCCAACTCTCTGGTAAGCCTCCGCACGGTTCGCCCTGACATCGACGTAGTTTCAACTCCACTCCAAGAATTAGTAGACATCCTCACCCCAGGCCTCCCCCCGCATTGCCAAATGTATGACCTGCCCATTCACAGGCCAAACTGGAAGCTCATCACGGCCAGTTTCCTCGACGCCAGGCGAGCCACGTTCATGTATCGCCTGGCGCGAGGGTGCCTGCCGTTGGGCTACAGGCCCTTCACAGCCGTCCCGGCTAGTGGAGTGTGCCCGTTCTGTGGCGCTCGTGAGGACTCGGTTCATGCCTTTGCGCAGTGTTTGCTTCCTGTAGCTCTTCTCCGTAGGATTGCTAGTCTTTTTAATCGGCCAGGCGTTTCTTATCAGACAGTTCGATTTTTGCACCCTTTGCCTAATCAGGCGGTCAACCAGTTCGTGCTTCTCCTCGCCGAGTGCTCCTACCAAGTTTGGTTGGCACGCCGCGATGCAGTTTTCGGGGGTCGGGCACCGGGCCTCCACGAAGTGCTTGCGAAAGCACGGAAGGAGGTCTGGTTCCATCTCACCCGGGAGCGGCACCGCTTGGGCGGGAAGAAGTTTCTCGAAGTGTGGGCCCGTCCTGCAGTGATTTTTGTTGAGTCAGGTGGAAAGCTATCCATTAAGCTATGATGCATGCTCCTAAGGTCGCTCGACTCGGCCGTGTGTGCCAGTCGATCTACGGGGTTTTGTTTTGTTCAGTGGAACCCAGAGCTGGAACCGGTGGTGGCGCACCCTTGGGTGGTCGCGCTGCTCCGCGGACGGCTTTGGTGATCTCCATGGTTGCATGCCTTGGCCTCTTTTGCGTCAAGGCAGTCAGCAGGGCAGTTAGGCTTGTGTCCTGTAAGACCGACATGGCTGTGTTGAGTGCAGTAACTCTTGTGTTGCTGCACCATAACAGCCCCCTTGTCCGGGAAAGACCGTTGGCCCGAACCAAAGCCCCCCGTCCAGTCAACCCGGGTTGAGGGGAGGGGGGGGGGGTGAATGTATCGAATGATGCTGGGTGGACACGAACGCTCATGGACGCGGCGCCTTCAAATGTGCCAAGTCCTCTTCCCATCTGACAACGGTTCCTTAATTTTATCGCGTTAAAATCCCTATGCGCCTTTCATGCTGAGTTCCAAATGGAATCGGCTTCAGACAGCCTCGAAATAATGGTTTCGACAAACTAGTGAGAGAAGGCGTGATCCTTATAGAAGGCAACGCGCGCGCAAGTGCTGCAAATGAACGATGAAACACAGACTGCACGCAATCTATATTAATTAATTACACAGCCGACCGCCGTCTGTAGCCCCGCAGTAGTGCGCAGTGACGCTCGAGGTCACGGGCTCGACTGCTGACCGCGATGAGGGCGAGAAGAAAACAACCGTCGCCCGTTCGAATTATTTTGGCGCACGTCAAGGAACCACGGGTGGTTAGAATTATTACGGAGTCCTCCACGACGGCGTGCGTCGCAATCGGGTCGGCGTTTTCACAATAAAAACTCAACACCTCTTTACCTCACAAAACACAACTGGTTGCAAATAAGGTGCATGCAGACTATCAGATCGACACAAAAAGCGCTGAAATTAGCGGGACGCCATTTAAATCCAAGAGCCCTCACTAAACCTTGAGCCCCATAATTACGGCCGAATAGCCAAGGCCACCTCGTGAAGTTGCCGTTCCAGAAGACGGAACCAACTCGATGAGCCCCGCAGCGCATACACGTGCTCGACGTCTTTCAGGCGAATGGCTTTCTGTCCGTCGTCCGTCCATGGTCGGCAAGGGAAACTCTCTCTCCTGTTTGGTCGTTAATTTGGGCTATTCGCTTACATGGACAACCGTCGTCAGGGATTTATGCGCAATTTCTTTCTTTCCACACTTGTACATTGTTCTGCTGCCTCTGCCTTTCTTTGGCTCGTTTGTGTTTTGTGTCGGCGTCGTTGAGCGCGTGCACAAGTAAGACGTCGTGCACATGTCACAGAAAGAAATGCTTAAAGCATGTCAAATACACATTGTGCAGATTGCCGTAATAAAGTTCTTGTAAAAATTTGGGGAATGTTAAGGCTAGTTGCACCTATCAGTGCGGAAGGTCGTTGAGGGCTGCTGCTTTAGATTCGGTTGAAGACTGTGCTGATTATGCTTCATTGGAGACGCGATCTTTCAGCGGCACATCGAGAGCCGCTCTCACCACGCTCACTCTACAAGCAAACGCGCCTGATTGGTTGCCCGAAAAGTACCGGGCCTAAAGCTGGGCTAGTGAGGACTTTCTGAAAGAATCCACCGCAAACGTTGACAATGTGGTCTTGACGTCGTTGTTCGAACAGTAGTGCTTTTTTCACAAGGCCTTCATCGAAGTGCCAGCACCGCGATTTGAAGAAAGAACTCACGCTGTTACTACAAGAACAAGAAAAAACAAACAAACGAATTAAAAGATAATAATGCAAGGAAACATTAGCGTTGATATGCATTTGTGTTTGACTTTGTCCAACACCAAGGGTGTCATTTAGCAGACAAAGCCCCGAGTATACTCTGCAGCAATAAAAAAATTTGGAGGAAGCTTAAGCTTGAACGCGATATCATTCAAAGACCCCTGACTGCTCTTCATGCTTCCCGGCAACTGCAGCTTATGTAGCCTTAATGTTTACCGGCAAACGCTCACGGCGAACGCCATGCACGAATGCAAGCTTTCTCGTCGAAACGCGGGCTCCTGCGCGGAGGCAAGGAACGCATCGCCAACTGGCCCAGCACCAAGTTTGATTGAAGGAACGAAGCTTGCAAGGAACCAAGCTCGGCGCGTCGCTCTATGATTTTACAGCGAAGCTGTATACCGCTACCGTCCAAGGAAATAATCGTGTCTTTGTTCGCGTGGTAAGCACAAAACGTGGGCCGATCCCGAAGCTGGTGCAATGCCGGGCCGACTCGCGGTGGAGGTGAAGCAGGCGTTAAGCACTTCCCATAAGTGAACCGATCCCGAAGATAGTGCAAAACCGGGCAGGGTAGCGGCGGAGGTGCAGTTCACCATTAAGGGGCTCACATACACAACTTTTCTAGTCATCCTTCTGCACACAATAAAAGGGTACTGAGGTTTTTTTTTTTAATTATTTTTTAGAAACTCTTGTGAACGGGTTTATGTTTGACTTTCCTCCTAGCAAAATTATGTTTTGTCTTGTATTCAAATTACAGTCCGATACAATCATGCCTCTAAGCTGTGTGTATATGGTACCTTACGGCATTTCTGGCGCATTTTACTTGGAGAAAGCCAATGAGCTCTCTGCGCTACACGGACGGCCTTCGTGCTTGCGTGTGCGTGGTTCGGAGTGAATTTTAATTTTCGTGGAAAGACGGTCGACGGTGGACGCGGAACGCCGACGCCGGATGTTCTGCGACACGGGGCCCCCAACTCTACGGCGCTAAGATCCGCCAACGCCTGCGCGACATCGGCGCTCAGCTGCCGCAAATAAAAGCTGCGCAGACACCGCAAACGTGCGCGACTAGCCGTGGTGATTATGGCGTTCTCTGCTGCCGCGCTCGAGGTCGCCGGTTCCACACGCGGCCGGACACGCTTCCATGTGGGTGAAATGTAAACAAAAGTTTGGAGCACGTTTTAGCTTCGCCTTTAGGAGGGGAACGCGATAGCATTCAAAGACCCCTGACTGCTTTTCAAGCTTCCGGCAACTGCAGCAACCGTAACGTTCACCGGGAAACGCTGACGGCGAACGCTGTGCACGAAGGCGAGCTTTCTGGTAGAAACACGGCCTCTTGCGTGGGCCGATCTCCTGTTATTGTTTCGCGCTTTTTATATACCAGTCTGAGAATAACCATAACATAAGAGATATGCGCTGTCGGTGTTTTTTGTTTCATTACATTTGGTTGTGGGCTGCCGCTCTGAAATTCCGAGTCGCAAAGCATGTGAGACTAGGTGTTGTGAGCAACCTTGGCGGTAGAACAGTGGTTGGCTGCGCGTGGTTCGGAATTGGGTTCGACATTCTTTTTGACGAAGCGACGTCCGACACCGGATTTTCTGCGACGCGGGGGGGTCTTAACGCTGTCGCGTTAAAGCGCTCGTGCACTCAAATTCGCGGCATGTGTACGGCGTCGCCTCATTGGTTGACGCGCTCTCACCTTTCCGAAAAACTTGGCCGCTCCGCACACGTGGAAGAAGGTCGCGAGCCACACTGCGGCCAGGTAGGAGACCAGGTCGGGCCGCAGGTGGCCGAACTCTCCGACGCTCGGGCTCAACGCCAGCACACGCTTGCTGCGTGGTGGACGGCAGCCGCGCTTTTTACCAAGCAGCGCGAGAGCGGCACGAGATCGCTCGTTTCGCAGCCCGCTGAGCAGAGCAACAGATCTGCCCAACTAATGGTGAGAGAAAAAATACTGGAGAGGGCAGAACAAGTAATCTAAACGAACCGCAGTAAGTTGAGCTGGTTGGTGGAGATTAGTCGTGAAAGAAGGTAACGTGAAATACAAGCGCCGGCCTTTGTAATGTCCACGTGCCTCACCTTTCCGTGTTTCGAATACACGCAAAATTGCCGCGCGACTGGCCGCTCGAGGCACTTTGCGCCTGTTCGCGGGCTTCCTTCACGCACGGCAAAGCACTTTTGTGTAGCACGTATTGAGCAACATAAAGCTGTATCGGGAGTTCTTCCCGTTCTGCAATTTTCTCGTTGCCACTTTTCAACTAATTGAAATGTCTGAGAAGTTGATTAATTATTAAGGACAAATTATGTAATCGATTGTCCCGTTTCGCCAATATAATCTTTCTAAGAAACAATAAATCGGCGAAAGGGGACAATCAATGAACATTAAATTAAAGGCCCGACCCGCTGACATCGGACATCGCGCAGACACAGCTAAGAAGCTTCCCAAAGCCATCGCCGAATATTTGAACCAACCAGGTCATAACTTTGATGAACTTAAACTCTACATCTTACAATCAAATTTCCGTTCTGAACGAGAAAGAAAATACAGAGAATCGTACATCATCCATAAGTCCATGACATTGCAGCTAACAGGCATAAACGTTTCAAAGAGAGCTTTTAGAATGTATTTGCTATGCTTAATGTCAAGCAATAGGCAACAGCACCTAATTATTTTTCATTGGGCTGCTTAGTGCTCTTTTTTTCTTTGCTCCGTTTATTTTAATATTGAATCTATTTTAGCAAATTTCGTTTTTTATCTTCCGTGCACCATTTTCTGCCACTTCTATTTTTCTCTTTTAGAGAGACGATAGCTCACTGACCCCCAGCGCAGCAGATGATCCCTCCCCCTCCCCCCCCCCCCCCTCCTCATGGTCAAGGTCCCTTTCACGAAAAAACACAGGGCCAGGTGACAAACAGCGCTACCGTACATTCTCTCGCCGATCTATAATAGCACCTTTCTTTTCAATTCTACACCCTCGCTTGTTGCCTTGCCCACCCGCCTTACCCCCTCACCCCTTTAGGAGAATTCTACCTATATATTCTGTGCCGAAGAAAGCCTAGGTCGCCTTGAAAAAGACAAGTCCACTTGGGAAAACGTTGGCTTCCACTTAGTGCTTTTATTGTTTTCTTGCTTTTTCTTCACGTTTCTTTTCTTTTTCATTTTTCCATTTTTGTCTTTTTCATTGCCTTTCTTTCCTTTTTCCTTTTATTTATTTATTTATTCCTTTTCAGTATGTTGTATGTCAACGTCAAAATTCTCTCAATGGTTTTGGTGCCAAGAAAATGCGCACTCGCCAAGAATGAAAGAAAAATATAATATGAATATATAATATTTTTCTTTTCTATTTCTTTTTCTTGGCGAGTGCACGTTTTCTTGGCACCAATATGTTTCCTCGCCAGACGAGTTTTCGTCGAACACGTGACTCAATGGTTTTCTACAGAACTAAAAACGGTAATAAAACTGCAAGATCGTGCACACAGAAAAGGCCTAGATAAGCGGAAACTTGAATTCGGGCGCTGTCGTTGTCCCAGCAAATTTTATTGCATAGCAATTTTATGGAAACTACAGGAGAATTTCCGCCGTCGGTGTCGCCGTGAGTTTCCGTATAAAGTCCAAGTGCAATAAGATCGCATGCGAGGGAAAGCAGCCGAGAAGGATGGCGAGTTGGTGCGGCGCCGTCTTGTTGCGGGCGGCAGAAGGCGGAGGAGAGACTCCGCTTCTGCTGCGCATCATGGCGCACCTCCCATCTCGGAGGCAACGGTGGGTTACAAGGCTGTAGCTTACGACGACCTTATCGAACGACGTAATTCAATCCATTTCTAGAGCTACCTGCACTCTTCTAAATAGACCGCTGAATATGCATCCCTTGTTGATGAAAATGGAGATGTCTCGAGCACTGCTGATGCCACTGCAGAACACCCCTGTTTCGTTCTTCTGCATGCTTCTTTCTCAAGTGACCTTCCTTCTCAGGCTTCCTATCTTCTATTTCTGTGTTTCTGTCTCCTCCTCTCTGAAGAACAGGCAGGCGTTGTGCCCCTTACGGGGGCAGTTGCCAGCCTGCCGCTCGCTTTCCCTTTCCTGTTAAATGTTTATATGTGCTCAAAACAAATAATAATAACAATTCCTTCTTAGTCTTGTACTAGGTTTACGCCCTCAGTCAATGAAGACCTTGTTTTGAAGTGCACATAAAGCTCGTCAAACCTTTCCTGTCCTGTGGCGCTTACAGTATCCCTCCCGCACTGCTTAAGACCTACGGAAGCAAACTTATGCCTGTTTTCACAAGCATCTTCAACAGTTCCCTAAAGCCCCAACCAGACGTACGCGTTGGAACGCGTCTGCACGCGCCGCGCTCACTCGACGTCGCGTCGCGCCCGGTGGAGGAAGAGAACGCGCACCCAAACGATGCAGGACTTACTGCGTGTTTCGTCGCGGCGGTTCAGTGCAGCCCAGCCTACGCTTAACGGTCACATTAAGCAATGTGCTAAAGATGGCAATAACACGCAATAAGCTTTAATTAAAATGTTTATATTTAAACAAAATGATATTGCAGGACTCCTAGTGGTTCAGTGAGCTCAACTGTCAGTATTGTCAACTCGGTGAAACCTGCAGCAGCGTCGGCATAGCATCGCCCGCGTGCTCTGTGCCTTACGCTTTCTGCACGCTGTGTCAGGTCCCGAACTTCGGCGATGAATATTTCGTTAATAATGCACACGGTACGGTTGAGGACTTCAGCGGCTGCCATCATAAAATACCAAAACCCGCGCGGAACTCCGATCACAACGCACACAGCTTGCCCGGGCTTGCCTGCACGCCGTGCGAAGAGTCGTTCCGGAAGTCACGTTGGTTCGCCGTCGTCACGTGAGGCGCGTCGGGCGGGTAACGCGAGCGGCAGCTTCCGGTGCTAGGTCTCCATGCCGCCGCGCGTCAACATGCGGTGCAGCCTCCGCGCCTGACGCCGTACGCGTTCAGACGCGGCGCTGCGCGTGCGGCCGCGTACAAGCGCGTACGTCTGGTTGGGGCTTAAAGCTTAGTATGTTTCCTAACGCTTAGACGGAAGCATGGGTATACTGACCGTACACAAATCTGGCGCTAAATGTGCTCTCACTGAATACCGAGCGTGTTGTAGCGGGCACTGAGAACGAGGACACGAGAAGGCATCGGGAATATACGCGCACACCCAGCGCTACGTACGGGCTTTCTTTGAAATGAACAACCAACATTGTCATTTTCACTGACTAAATACCGGCCTACGTCTATTCACTGCGCTGCACCTGAAATGTTCAAATCTGCATTGCACTCCCTGCTTTCCGTTGGCTCTAAGAACGTTTTCATAAACAGCGTGGCTCTGTATCAGGCCGCTCCACAACAACGAACTTCGTAACGTTTATGGCTCATGCTTCCAGTGTGGCACGCTGTATACGGGCCAATAAGACGCGCTTTACTTTTACCTAAATAAAGCATTTGATGTACTTTGTGATATAAGCTCATTTACAAAGCTCACACAGATGGACATACCTTCTTCAGTCACTGCCTTGGTATCGAATTACCTAAGCAACAGATCGTGCTTCGTTGGCAGTAATGGGCAGAGTTCTGTTATCTATGAGGTGGCTAGCGGAGTTCCTCAAGAATCTGTTCCTGGCCTTCTTATCTTCCTACTATTCATAAATGACATTTCGTTGGCAATTCAACGCCCTTAATTCCTTTTGTTATGCTGACGACTTCAATATATTTAAGAATTTCAACAGTGTTCACGATTGCATTAGCCTTCAAAAAGATATTTTTTCACATTCACACTGGTGCAGAGACCATAAGTTACTCTTAAATGCTTCCAAAACTACGGTACTAAGTCATACGTGGCAAACACACCATGTGCAATTTGCATAAACTCTTCGGGATACTGCATTGTCCAGGACCGATTAAACGAAATATCGTATATCTTGTATCTTGTAGTCTCTGTGCCCTTCACTACTAGAGTATGCCTCTATGGACTGGGGCGAATCGTGCAAATGTAATTCTGACCTCATTGAACGTGTTCATAATAAATTGATATCCATTTTCAAGCGCCGCTTTTGCTGTTGCGGTGACCATAGTCCAACCCTCTCAAATATACCGCAACTCACACCTCTAAAATAAAGACGTATTAAATCAGACCTCTTGTTCCTCTGTAAGGCGGTCCATGGCAATACACATTGTCCGAAGCTTCTTGATCGGGTGCAATTATTTCTGTGCGGCAAAAGTATACCAGGCAGCATTCCGTGTTTCCTGCACAGCCTTGCCTTGAGATTTTCCTGTGACTCGACTCCCATAAACATGTAATAATATTCGGCCTGCAGTGACGTTTTCCAAAGTTAATTCGCTGTGTTTTGTATATATGTAGATAATTATGTCGTGTAATTAACTCTTTTTATGCGTTGCATATTGCAATCACTCAGTTCAGCCCTTGGGCGCGGCCGGGCAGCCACCATTGGGGGTATGAGCCATCATAGTGGCTCATACCCCTACACTAGAGTTTTATGCGTTGCATATTGCAATCACTCAGTTCAGCCCTTGGGCGCGGCCGGGCAGCCACCATTGACCTTTAGCTCAACCACGTGATGTGACGTCACGACAGCCGGAGGAAAAGCTGGGCCCCAACTCGCGCGGTCGCGCGCGGCCGCAGCCACCACCTGACTCCCGCTCCTCCCGCTAGGGGCGCTGCGCCGGCGCGTGACGTCATGGACCGCGCAATATGCAACGCGCGCAATATGCAACGCATTCTTGGCTTAACCAAGCTAAGCCTGGCCATTTTTACGCCAACAACTCGTTTTCTGTTTCCCTGTCTCACGTTATTTTGTCTACCACGCTGTTCTTCTCTGTACATATTGTCTTGCGTTTTACTTTTCGAATGCACGAGTCAGTACGAACGCTTCGTAGCTGTTGTTGGGCACTATAATAAACACTTGATCATTATTATTATTATTATTATTATTATTATTATTATTCATGGTCACCACTGATTCACATAGGCGATGATACGCGTGAGCTGCCAAGTGGGCTGGCCGGCGACACAGCTCCTCTTATCGGGCAGCGGCTGGCACACTCACTAGAAGAACTGCTCAGACGACGGCAGCGTGGCGTTCTTGCAGTGGAGCGTGTCATTCACCGGCATGGCGGGGAACTTCAGCAGGGGCTCGGAATCGGGTCCCCGGCTGCCCAGCAGGCCCGACATCAGGTACACCGGGAGCCTCGCAGTGCGGCCGCACAGTAGCTGGAACAGGCAGCACAACGAGATAGATAGATAGATAGATAGATAGATAGATAGATAGATAGATAGATAGATAGATAGATAGATAGATAGATAGATAGATAGATAGATAGATAGATAGATAGATAGATAGATAGATAGATAGATAGATAGATAGATAGATAGATAGATAGATAGATAGATAGATAGATAGATAGATAGATAGATAGATAGATAGATAGATAGATAGATAGATAGATAGATAGATAGATAGATAGATAGATAGATAGATAGATAGATAGATAGATAGATAGATAGATAGATAGATAGATAGATAGATAGATAGATAGATAGATAGATAGATAGATAGATAGATAGACGGACGGACGGACGGAGAGACGGACGGACGGACGGACGGACGGACGGAGAGACGGACGGACGGACACAAGAGCTTGCTTTCGAATGCAATCTTGAATTCTTCGGAAGCATGCACTGTCTAATGAGTCTCATTTACTCACAAGCTCACCAGGCTTTCGGAAGCTTGTTTTGTTTGTACTTCACTGGCCACAGACGCGCATTATATTGTTAAAAAATTCAGTGGCGATTTGGCGAAATCCAATGTCGGATGCATGATTGAAACCGCGTTCCCCACATTGCAAAGTGTTGTTCAGTAGCTCACTCGGCACAGGTCCTGCCGCTTCAAAGAGCGAAGTGCAACTGGCGGTGGTCACAGGCAGACTATCGGCATTTGCATATATATATATAATGTTCGGCTCGAGTTACGTTTGACACCCTGTATATTATATATACGTACGTGCGTGTGTGGTCATGATCATAAAAGAAATGTTCGAACGTTTAATATTAGCATGAATACTAATCAGGGGCGTAGCCAGGGGGGGTGAGGCTTATGGTGCTTCAGCCCCCCCCCCTCCCCCGAAATTTTTTCGTGCTGTCCATGCACCGCCGACCAAAGCAACCACCGGCTCAGGAAATCATTCTGGATTTTGTCTAGAACGTCTTTTTCACGCTCGAAAAGCCATTTCACCGAGAAAATTGCGAACTCGGGCTGGATTTCGCGGCAACGCCCATGCACCGGGAGTCACATAACGCAAGCAGCCCCATCCGAGCACAAAGTTTCAAGGACGTTTTGATGGCGAACGGGCTCGCCGCGGCATCTCGCGGAGGCCGCGGAATCTACACTCCATCATGGAATCTACGGAGCGCGTGGATGTCAATTCCGAAACTTTCTGGGTATAAAGTTCTCATAAACTTTTGATGTGAAATGTGCATTGACATTTCCAAACGTGTGCTTCAGATTTTGAATTGCGCAACTCTATAAGTTTAATGTTCCCATAAATATTTGACGTCAAAGGTGCATTTACCAATGTCATACATCGGGCCATACAACGAGACAAGCCAAATCAACACACTGTCAGACAAGTTGACAAAGCCCGCAGCGAGGCCCGATGAGACGAAGCGTTGTGGTGGTTCATTCGTGCCGTCATGTCACATAAAAATATATCAATATTTTTTTTTACCTGCGCCAAAGCATCCAGTGAAGACACTAAACCAAGGTAACTACGTTCTTATCTGTTTTTGTACTTTGACTTTTAATCGCGAGGACACATTGAGCCTCTTCAATTTTTTGGTTCTCGCTCCCCTACCCGGGGGTCCCGACCACCGTGCGACGCACTTCGGTGCGCGTTCGTTATTGTCTGGCCGAGTGGAATTTCGTCTGGCAGAGTTTTGGACGCTTTCTGGCTAGCAGACGAGAAAAAGAAACAATGGTCGCTCGCCGCCATCACTGTGGGGACTCGACGGATCGCACCGGGTTCGTTTGAGCGCAACCTCTCCAGAAAGTCCTGTCTCGCCGGTGCAGGATACCGAGCAGTATGCGCATGGTTCATGGTGGACCAAGCGTCTCGTGTTTTCTTCGATATTCCTTTAATAGCCACATTAGTATCCCAAAGTAGGCATTCGATTGTGATCAACGTACTTTCCTTCGCGTTTTTTTTTTTTTCATTATGGTTCGCCCGCCTCGCAAAAGGAAAAAAAACGTTGCGGCGCAGCGAATTGTCGGATGGTGAAAGTTATATTTTGTTACTTCTTTTGCGGAAAGTAATGGGCCATGGGACGCTTCAGCTGCCGGATACTCTTATTATATTATTGCGATAGCAATGATATGGAGACTAGGCGCATTCCTGCCGTCACCGTCGCCCTCATGTTCCGCATAATGTCCAAGGGCAATAACATCGTGACCGCGCGCCGCATGCTGTATGTTCGAGTGAAAGCGTCTGGGGGGTGGGGGGGAATGGGTGAGCCGACGATGGTGGCTTAGTCTTGAGTGCGCAAAGGAGAAAAGCAGGGAGCAAGCGCGCCACCTTCCGTCGCGCGCGATACATCGGGGGGAGTGGGTGGAATTGGGGTGGGATCTAGGATTCTGTCAATCTGTGATTACGCAACATGTTTATTTGCCTTGTTTGACCCATTATATACCGTGACGTTTTCTTGGATGCGTAGATTTATTGGAGACTTATACGTATGTTTAGATATCTTGCTGCGGGGTTTTGCGTATACGTGCAGTGAACTTTGTTTCCAGTGGCAATATTTTGCCCTTTGTCAAGCTGTATCCTCGCATTTGTATATTCCATCGTATCTTCGCATTTCTAATGTACGAGGGCGAGTAAAATGAAAGTGAGCCTACCCACCCCGCGCAATTATGGTTCTGTTCATTATCTGCAAGGCCTGCGCGTAGCACGCAGGCATCTCTCATTTACAAAAGTGGCACGCAAGGGTGCGCATAAATGTTCTTTAATGTGCTCATACACTGGGTTGAACATGGTTGCGTGACGTAATGGACGCTCCAGAAGTTGAGCAGTGTGGTGCCGTGAGGTTTTTGACAGCTGAAGGTGTTTTCCGAAAAGATATTAGTCACCGTATGGCTGCCGTGTACATTGAACATTGCATTTTATTGGCCACTGTGAAGCGTTAGAAAAACGGTTCAAAGAAGAACGTGAAAGTTGCAAAGACGATCCCAGACCGGGCCAAAGCCATCGTGCAATCACCCCTAACAAAATTGCAAAGGTTGATGAGCTGATGACACAAGAACGGAGGATAAGCATCGATGTACTGGCAGAGCGTGTGAACATCAGTCACGGTTCGGTTCACTGTCACCGTTCACGCCATAATTAATGAACATATCGGTTATCGGCTCTTGTGTGCGCAATGGATGCCCAAGATTCTGAACCACCACCAGAATACGGAGAAGTTCGGCGCTGCCTTTACTCATCTGATCCGGTATCACAATAAGGGTGACGATTTCTTTCCTGCAATTGTGATCGCGGACGAACCATGGTGCCACTACTACGAGCTTGAAACACGACGGCAAAGCTTACAATGGAAACATTCGAATTCATCACCCTCAAAGAAAGCAATCGCCATCATTTCCGCCGGAAAGGTGTTTACTTTTATTTTTCGATCGTCAGGGGCCATTACTGATAGAATTTTCTAAAGCCGGAGAGACTATCAATTGATTCCGATACTGTGTTTGTTTGTTAGTTTAAACTTTGTTTAAAATATTTTGAAAAATTCGAAACTTCGAAACCAAATAGAAGGACGAAGTTTACAAATTAATAGCTCTGCATCAAGAACAGATATCGCGGTTCTGCAAACGGCATCCATTACACCATTCATAGCGGACAAATTCAATGTGTCTATTTGTATCTTACGTGAATTGGTTATGTACAAGGGTTCTGCAAGAGCCGTAATTCCATAATACTTAATTTTTTAAGACTCATGTGTAACATATAAATTTTGTCCGCTGTGGATGTACTATAATGTGCAATTAACAGAATTGTGATATGAATTTTCATTCTTGATTTACAGAGTTGTAAACTTCATTGTTTCGTTTTCTGAAAATTTTCGGCTTTCGCCACTTTTTAATAAAAAATTGACGACCTAAATCGAAAATTCGAAACAGACGGTCACTAGAATTTAAGTTTTTTTTTTAAATGCAACAAACCTCATCAAATTTGGTGCAGTGGTTGCCGAGAAAAACGAATTCTCCTTCTACATGTATTTACGTAAGAGCACCCGACCTTGTTTCCTCTTAGGAGAAGGCCGAGCTGCAATGTGAGCCCCCCCCCCCCCCCCCCCCCCACCGAACGCCACTGATACTGATATTTGAACATTTCGGCCTGTAGCCCGGCCAACGTCAGAGAGAACGTACTACAGAACCCGTTCATTTCCAAAGCGTTCGGAAGAGCGGAAAAAAAAACACGTCGGAAGGACACGTAGCACGAAACAAAGTGCCGTCGAACAAAATCAATAACTAAAATTAGTTTTTTCTTTCTTTCGAAACGGGGATCTAAAACATGGACACGACACACCACGTGGGTGGTTGCGATGAGTCACGGACAAGAAGGCAGCGTTGTCCTCACCGTCGAAGAACCTTTCTGCGGAATAAGCGTGGGTGGCTGCGACGAGACGCGCGTCTCTGGCCGGACTCGAGGGATCGTCGTCGTCGTCTAAGTCACTCTGCTACACACCTGCCGCTCGAAGGGCACGCGACATAATAGCGGCTTGAAAAAAAGAAAGCAGGAAAAAGCAGGGGGAAAAAGTGGACATGCCAGCACGAAGCGAAAAATGAAGCGTCGTAGTTAAATCACGAGGGACTTCTTTTCGATCATAACTGCATTGTTTTAATTAGAAGGCAGGGGCCTGAATTTCCCGGTGCTTTCATTAATGCTTGAGGGGGCGGTATTAAACCTATAAATAAGGAGTACTCAGAAACTTCCCCGTCGTGGTTTGAGCGAAAGCCTGGCTCCAGTATAATGTCGCTTCTAAGTAACTGAAGGCTGTATTCTGAGAAATGTCTGTTTGTCCATACACTGTCGCTTACAGATAGTACATTCAAGAAGACAGACCACATTGCTGGTGTCACAGATATATATATATATATATATATATATATATATATATATATATATATATATATATATATATATATATATATATATATATATATATATACATATATATATTGACAACCATGCTTGTTAGGTTTATCTTTATATATGTGCGTATGTATACGCCCATATTATACATACACATAGATACACTCTCTACTAAGCTGTCCCATCGCTTTAGCACTCCTAATGCTAATGTAATAAACAGCCGCACATCATTTTGTTAGAAATCGGGTAACGTTAACAAAGAAATACGAAATGGGACGCGCAGTTCTGCGGCGCGGTTTAAAGTGCGACGCATTCTCTAGGGCACAAGAACGAGAAGTACGGAATCAAACTGCAGAACGCGAAAAGAATGTAGCGGAGCAGGGATCGTTTCATACAGAAGCTGGTCTTCCTAAAAGAAAGGACGTGGCGCCCAGCGGTGTCAACTAATCGGTTTTCTCGCTAAATTTAGCCATTTGTACGGTGTTTGGGCGAAACAGATGCTATTGCGGTATTAATGGATCTTTTGGACATTCGCGTGCTGTAACTCCTAAACGGTTAACATCATTTTTGTTTTCAACTCATATTGGCGATCCTGACGTTTTAAACGAGCTGTTTATGCTCGCCATTTTCATCATAGCTTGTCATTGCAATTATGCAGTGATACTTTGCTTCACATTACACTTTGTTTCTACGAATTGACGAAAATTATCTCTAATCATGTTATTTCCCAGCGCGAGAAGCGCTTACTCAAACGAGTACTTGGCGCACGCTGATCGTTTCCTTGAGAGCGAGGTGGGAGCATTCTAGCCAGATTAAGCGGACGTCGCGAGCGTGGGAATACATTCGCGGCGAATGGGCGGCCGTCCTCGCCTGGCGGTGCACGCGCAGTTTAAGCGCTGCTGCACGCGTGCCTGGGCGTCCGCGAGGCCGTAGCAGGCGGCGTCGGCGCCCCAGGCGGGCCCGCACGCGGTCCACGGCAGCTCCGGGTACAGCACGCTGTCGCCGAGGTACGTTGCCGCGTAGGCGACCACCAGCGCGTGGTAGACGCTCACCAGGGCGGCGCAGAAACAGCCGGCGACGCCAATGCCTGCCGGGGGGAAGAGTTTGCTTTGAACCCTGACGATGCGGTGGATCATAAAGCAAGTGGTCTTTCACCACGCAGAACACACACACACACACGCACGCACGCACGCACGCACGCACACACGCACGCACGCACACACGCACACACGCGCACACACACACACACACACACGCACGCACGCACGCACGCACGCACGCACGCACGCACGCACGCACGCACGCACGCACGCACGCACGCACGCACGCACGCACGCACGCACGCACGCACGCACGCACGCACGCACGCACACACACACACACACACACACACACACACACACACACACACACACACACACACACACACACACACACACACACACACACACACACACACACACACACACACACACACACACACACACACACACACACACACACACACACACACACACACGTATACATATATATATATATATGTATATATATATATATATATATATATATATAATTTGTAACGAACAATTAAGGGAGTCCAGACACAACTATTTATTGTGGGCTAACTTGTGCCCTGGGGGTAAATAAAAAGGACTGCCGCGTTCTGAAGAGGAGATCAAGAATGCCTTCTTCTTCTCTCTCGAGCGTCGCTTCACCTCTTCTTCTTCTTGTAAACGCTGACAACGGCCATCTACGATGCAAGTGCGTGCGGCGAAAACACGTGCCATCATTTCGTCTTCTTTTTCTCCAATACGCCGTTGTCCTCTTGAGGGGGCGCATGAACCTGCGCGCGTTGTTTAAATACGTTTCTGTCTTGTGTCATTATCCCCCCTCCAAAACGCATCGTCCCGATGCGTACAGCGACTAAATTGTTCACAAGCTGTTGTTCATACTAAAGTGGTATATGGCACGGAATAGATGTTTGGTCAAACATTCACTGCCTGTCATAATATGGCTTCAGTCTGACCACATGTACAGTTTCCGTGCGACGCCGGCATCGTGATGAGCTCACTTGTCCTTCTGGCGTAACTTCGTAGTTCAGGGGACTGATGCGGCGAAGTACTCGGTAAGGGCCGAAATAACGGCGCAAAAGCTTTTCGGACAGGCCGCGCGTCCGCACGGGAGTCCACACCCATACTCTGTCGCCTGGGGCATACTCGACTTCCCTTCGCCGCAGGTTGTATCGGTCCGCGTCGATGCGCTGCCTTTGTTGAATGCGATGGCGCGCCAGCTGACGTGCTTCTTCGGCCCTCTCTGTAAAGTCGCTGGCGTCAGGGTTCTATTCTGTACTGTCGCTGACAGGGAGCATTGCATCCAAGGGTGTGGTAACTGTTCGACCAAAAACAAGCTGGAATGGCGTTACCTGAGTGGTCTCTTGCAATGCGGTATTGTAGGCGAATGTTGCATAGGGTAGTATCTTGTCCCATGTACGGTGCTCTAAGTCTACGTAAATTGACAACATATCGGTCAGCGTCCTGTTCAATCGCTCGGTTAGCCCATTTGTTTGAGGGTGATAGGCAGTTGTTTTCCTGTGGCTGGTATGAGTCAGTTTCATAATGGATTGCGTCAAATCGGCTGTGAACGAAGTTCCTCGGTCCGTGATAATAATTGCAGGGGCACCGTGTCGTAATACTATCTTGGTCACAAAGAATTCAGCCACTTCGACAGCCGTTGCACTGATGAGAGAGGATGTCTCGGCATATCGGGTTAGGTAATCCGTGGCTACTACAATCCATCGTTTCCCTGATGACGGTGTCGGAAAGGGACCGAGCAAGTCCATTCCTACTTGTTCAAACGGGGCTCCTGGGGGTTGTATTGGTTGAAGGAGGCCTGCGGGTTTTAATGGAGGCGTTTTGCGTCTTTGGCAATCCCGACATGTTCGTACATAATGCTGTACTGAAGTCAATAGCTTTGGCCAGTAGTACTTAGCATGAATTCGGGCGAACGTTCTGCTCACTCCGAGGTGTCCTGCTGATGGGTCATCGTGACAGGCTTCCAAGATTTCGGATCGCAAAGCTGAAGGAACGACGAGTAGAAATTTCTCTGTGCTGTGCTCAAAATTTCTTTCGTACAGGACACCATTTCTCATCACATACGATGACAACCCCCGGCAGAAAACTCGCGGAACATGGACGGGGTGTCCCTCGAGGTGCCTGATGAGTAGGAGCAACTCAGCGTCAGACTGTTGGTGTTCGGCCATCTCAGATGTGGTCACGGCTCCAAGAAACGGAAAGTCGTGTCCATCTTTCGCAGGAGCAGATTCGACCGGCGCACGTGATAAACAATCAGCGTCACTGTGCTTGCGACCTGACTTGTACACGACCGTTATGTCGTACTCCTGCAGCCTCAGACTCCATCTAGCAAGTCGTCCAAAAGGATCTTTCAGGTTTGCAAGCCAGCACAATGAGTGATGGTCGCTGATTGCTCGGAACGGTCTAGCGTATAAGTATGGTCGGAATTTTCCTATGGCCCATATTACTGCAAGGCATTCTTTTTCGGTGGCTGAATAGTTGATTTCAGCCCTCGAAAGAGTGCGGCTGGCGTACGCAATCACTCTTTGCTCTCCGTTTTGCCATTGAACGAGGACGGCACCGAGTCCTAAATTGCTGGCGTCTGTGTGGATGTCTGTTTTCGCTTCCTCATCAAAGTGCGCAAGGACCGGGTGGTTTTGAAGTCGCCGTCGTAGCTCATTGAATGCATCTTCTTGTTCACTTTGCCAGACGAAAGGCATATCTTCTTTCGTTAATCGCGTTAATGGCTCGGCAATCTTTGAAAAATTTTTGACGAAACGCCTGTAGTAGGCACAAAGTCCTAGGAATCGCCTAACGGCCTTTTTATCAGTTGGTCTAGGAAACTTTTCTACTGCTGCGGTCTTCTCAGGGTCAGGACGGATGCCTTCGGAGCTAATCACATGGCCGAGGAAAAGGAGCTCATGGAAGCCGAAGTGACATTTTTGTGGCTTTATCGTCAGCCCTGCTGAACTAATTGTTTTGAGCACAGTCCTTAGTCGTTCCACATGCTGAGCAAAGGTGGTAGAAAAAATCACGACGTCGTCAAGATAAACCAGACAGGACTGCCACTTTAACCCGGAGAGCACAGTGTCCATCATCCGCTGAAAGGTGGCAGGCGCGGAACAGAGGCCGAACGGAAGTACCTTGAATTCGTATAGTCCGTCAGGTGTGACGAATGCTGTCTTCTCACGATCTCGTTCGTCCACTTCTATTTGCCAGTATCCGCTTTTGAGGTCGAGAGAGGAAAAGAATTTCGCATCACGTAGTCTATCGAGGGTGTCATCGATCCTCGGAAGGGGATAGACATCCCGCTTTGTGACGACGTTTAGCTTCCGATAATCAACGCAGAAGCGCAAGGTCTGATCCTTTTTCTTTACTAACACCACAGGCGAAGCCCACGGGCTGGTCGATGGTTGAATTACGTCGTCTCTAAGCATTTCTTCGACTTGTTTGCTGATGATCTCTCTCTCCTTCGGTGACACTCGGTAGGGATGCTGGCAAATAGGCCTCACAGCTTCGTCGACAATGATACGGTGTTTGGCGATGGATGTTCTCTGGACTTCCGATGTCGTTGAGAAACACGAGGCGAATTCTCGTACAAGGTTCTCTATTTGCTGCTTCTGGCTCGGTGATAGTGCTGCTTCGATGTTGACAGATGCGAGTATGGAGTCTACGTTGTCAGAATCCAGTAGTGCAGTATCGGAAGGGCTCAAATCCGTAATCTGTTCATAAGCATTAAGGCGGGCAATGACAGTTCCCTTCGCAACATGCTGGACTTCATTTCCAAAATTAGTCAGGAAGACATTCGAGCACCCGTCACGCAGCTGAACCAGACCCCTTGCCATACAGATCCCTTTTTCGAGTAAGAGCCCAGTGTTACTGTCTGCTATTCCTTCATAGTCGCTGAATACGGTGCTTCTTACGGCGACAGCTATGCTGGATCTTGGGGGTATCGTGACGTCGTCGTCTATAATCTGAAGCGCATCGAATTGTTCTTCACACTCGAACGTCGCGATGGCGTGCTTCGTTGAGAACGACACACAGGATTCCTGCAAGTTGATAACTGCACCGTTCGCCTGCAAAAAGTCCATTCCAATAATTAAATCCCTTGAACATTCTGGCAGGACAATGAAACTGGCGACGTATGTAAAGCCGCGTATTCCGATTCTAGAAGTGCACCTGCCCACCGGGTTGATAAGGTGTCCTCCGGCGGTTCGAATTTGTGGTCCTCTCCAAGGAGTCAGCACTTTTTTCAGTCTTCTGGCAAGCACTTTACTCATAACGGAATGGTCTGCGCCTGTGTCTACTAAAGCAGTAATTTCGCAGCCGTCTATAAACACACATAAATCTGAAGCAACGTCACTTTTTCCGCAACTGCTCTCGCGTCCGTCGTTCAGCGCTGGAGGCTCTGTTCTTGCGTCGACAGCGGCCTCACCTCCACAGGTCGCCGGTATTAGTTTTCCCGACGTGGGCTTTGGGGGCGTCGCCTTGGAGAGCTTGAGGATGGACGCGGGCTTGGTGATCGATACCTCAGCGGCACTGTTGACCGAGGTTGATGTTGCTGTGAAGTCTGCGGGCTTTGGCGCGTTGACAAATACTCCTGGATCTTGGGCAAGGAGCATTTACGGAAAACCCCCGAAGTCCCGCTCTGCGGTATTCGCACATCCTGTAGAGATGACCAGCTTCGCCGCAGTGGTAGCACAGTGGGATTCTATCAGGAGTGCACCATATGTCGGCCTTCCGGAATCTCGTCTCCGGCGGAGACGGCAAGAACCGAGGTTCGGGTACATGCGCAGTTGCCGCGATGAAAGTACGTCCTGGAGATCCTCTGAGTACCTCGGCGTACGATACCGTCGGCCGTACCGGTGACGACGCTTGCGGCTGTGCTGGAGGGTGCTGTTCGCGGACTGCGTGTCTCACTTCTTCGCGAACCACTTCTGCTAACGAAGAGACCGCTGTGGGGCCGTTGTTCAGCTGTTGCCTCTGGAGCTCTTCTCGAACCACAGATCTTATGAGTTCTCGTAAGACCTCGACGCTGTTCCCAAACATTGCCGACATCATATCCATGGAGGCGACGTTCATCTCGCGGTTGTAGAGTCTCGCACGCTGTTGAAGAGTCCTTTCCATAGTTGTCGCCTCGGAGCGGAATTCGGTGACGGTGCGTGGAGGGCTCCGAATCAAACCGGCAAAAAGCTCCTGCTTCACACCGCGCATCAGGTGCCGAAACTTCTTGTCTTCGCTCATGCTCGGATCGGCCCGGCGGAATAAGCGGGACATATCTTCGATATACATTGCCACGCTTTCGTTGTTTCGTTGGCTTCTTGCTTGCAAAGCGGCTTCAGCTTTTTCCCGGCGGTCTGTGCTCGGATACGTGGCCAACAGCTCCCGTCGGAAGTCATCCCACGACCGGAGGACAGCTTCATGGTTTTCAAACCACGTTCGCGCACAGTCTTGCAACGCGAAGTAAACGTTGCGGAGCTTCCTGTTTTCGTCCCATCCATTGTAGTCAGCGACGCGCTCAAAGCCTTCCAACCAGTCCTCGGCGTCTTTGAAGTTATCGCCGTGAAAAGGCTCCGGCGTCCGCGGCTGATCGACGACGATGCGGGTTGAGGCTGTCTGGGATGTCATTTCAGGATTGTCTGCTGCTGCTATTATAGTTTGCTCCGGCAAAAGAGGAAACTCAGGCGGCTCACCACGTAGGCGACGGCTCGTGCGCTGGTGGACAGGCGTGAACTCGTTGGGTCTGAGATGGCGTGGTTCCGGGCGGCTTTCTCCAACTCGAATTGGGCTGGAACTCATTACCCAGCACCTCCACCAGAATTGTAACGAACAATTAAGGGAGTCCAGACACAACTATTTATTGTGGGCTAACTTGTGCCCTGGGGGTAAATAAAAAGGACTGCCGCGTTCTGAAGAGGAGATCAAGAATGCCTTCTTCTTCTCTCTCGAGCGTCGCTTCACCTCTTCTTCTTCTTGTAAACGCTGACAACGGCCATCTACGATGCAAGTGCGTGCGGCGAAAACACGTGCCATCATTTCGTCTTCTTTTTCTCCAATACGCCGTTGTCCTCTTGAGGGGGCGCATGAACCTACGCGCGTTGTTTAAATACGTTTCTGTCTTGTGTCAATATATATATATATATATATATATATATATATATATATATATATATATATATTGTAGAGGGGGTTTATTCGGGTCGTGGAGAAGCCGCGACCAACGCGGCAACAGCAGGTAGGGCGCAGCCAGCGAACGAACTGGGTACGAGCCACGCGATGGCAACGGGGCTTTTCAGCCTGCCGATCTTGTTCGTCACAATCACCCCCGCAATTGAAGAGCAGCCATCCTGGCGACCTAGGAGGACGTGGGCGGATCGTAATACTGCTTCAGCCGGTCAATGTGCACAGTCTCTCGCCCTCGACGACGCAGATCGGGAGATGGCGATACGGGTTCGACCACGTAGTTCACTGGTGATGTTTGTGCAACCACGCGGTAGGGCCCGTGGTACTTCGGGAGGAGCTTGGACGAAAGGCCATGAGCAGCAACAGGAGGGACCGAAAGCCACACGAGTGAGTCGACGGGGAAGGGGTGAGGGGGAGGATTTAGGTCATGGCGCTCTTTTTGGCTGCACTGTTGAACGGACGTCAAAGAACGGGCCAGTTGTCGGCATTTCTCGGCTTGCTGAGCAATCGCAGAAACAGGTGAGCATTCAGCAGGGTCCGGCCGGTACGGGAGAACAGTATCAATGGTGCTGGAAGGATGGCGGCCGTAAAGCAGAAAGAATGGTGAGGACCCGGTAGTGGCTTGAGAGGCAGTGTTATATGCGTAAGTGATGAACGGAAGTACAAGATCCCAGTTGGGTGGTCAGATGCAACATACATTGATAGCATGTCACCAAAAGTTCTGTTGAATCGTTCTGTTAAGCCATTGGTCTGTGGATGATAAGCAGTAGTAGTGCGGTGAATAATTTGGCATTCAGATAGGAGTGACTGCAGGACGTCCAAGAGGAATGCGCGGCCCCGATCGCTCAACAGTTCACGAGGGGCGCCATGGCGAAGAACGAAGTTGTTTAGAATGAACGAGGCGATGTCTTTTGCTGATGCGGCAGGCAAGGCGGCGGTTTCAGCATACCGTGTGAAATGATCTACGGCGATAACAATCCATCGGTTGCCAGCGCCAGTAGATGGAAGAGGCCCGTATATATCAATGCCGACACGGTCGAATTGCTGAGCTGGGCAAGGAAGTAGTGGTTGGAGAGGTGCGGTGGAGAGATGCGGGACACATTTGCGTCGCCGGAAGGCAATGCAGGAGCGTACGTGTTTGTGGACGAAGGTGTACATCCCTCGCCAATAATATCGTAGGCGAAGCCGTGTGTAGGTTTTTGACGCTCCGCCGTGACCACACTGCGGGTCAGAATGAAAAGCGGAGCATAAATCTTGTCGTAGGTGGCGAGGCACTACTAAGAGCCATTTTCGGCCGTCATTGTGGTAGTTGCGGCGGTATAAAAGTCCGTCGCGGATTGTGAAATGTTGCGCCTGTCGGCGTAACGCTCGAGGTGGCGAAGTTGCCGGAGGATTTGACAAAAAGTCGAATATCATGGCGATCCATGGGTCTTTTCGTTGCTCCGATGCCATGTCCAGGATGTCAAGTGGTGAGATGTCATGTCTGTAGGTAGAAGTGCTGCTGTCTGAAGTAACTGGGGAGTGCAAGAGGGCATCGGCGTCAGAGTGTTTGCGTCCAGAACGATAGACGACACGGATATCATATTGGCACGCACTAGTTACGCTAGAGGTCGAGGAAGAAGAAGTGTGCGTGGTAGCTGCTGCAAAAACGAACTGTAAACGGCCGTTCGCTTAGAACTGACTGACTGGCTTTTCCTCTCGTGACAAACTGGTGGAGGTGCTGGGTACGCATCCGTCGTATGCTTACGGGTCCTGAACCAGAAGCTACAGACGCCAGTACCTCGGGGACGGCAGAAATCTATCGAAGCAGCCATCGCCTCCAAGGTCTTCCACCGCAATACTGTCCCCTGGCAAGCTCCGTGAGGAAGATGTCAACAACTACCGCAAGCCAAACCGAGGGGATCCCAAATGCTACCGTACCATGCATTCTCAACGCGCCTCGCACGGCTAACCCATTCCATGGCGACGCCTTTGAGGACGTTGAAGACTGGTTGGACGATTTCGACCGGGTCGCCGCCTTTAACGACTGGGACGATCGCCGTAAGTTGAAGAACGTCTGGGAACGTGAAGAGTATGGTACGATAACCATGAAGCCTCATTTACCAGCTGGCAGGAGTTTTACCGACGGCTTTGCGAAGCCTTCAGCACTCCCGAAAGGAAAGAAAGAGCCGAACAGGCACCGTCTTCGAGGTTCCAAATGCCAAACGAAACCGTCGCCATGTTCGTCGAAGACATGGCGCGATTGTTCCGTCGGGCCGATCCACCAATGCCAGAAGACAAGAAGGTGCGTCTGTTAATGCGAGGCGTAAAGGAACAGCTTTTCGCGGGCCTCGTGCGCAATCCTCCTACAACAGTCTCTCAGTTCGTTCGTGAGGCAACAGTCATGGAACGTATGCTTCGGCAGCGGCTCTCGCAGTATGAACGCCAGACCACCATGACTGCTGCATGCTCTCTCGAACCTGCAAATGATGACAGGGAGTCCCTTACCGAGCTAATACGACAAATTGTTCGAGAACTGCAGAAGTCCTATGCATCGGCTCCGGCACCTCCCAGTGCCGCGGTTCTTACGGATGTAATTCGGGAAGAAATCGGCAAAGTGGTTCATCCCTCGCCATCAACACGACCTGAACCTCCCACGTTCTTGTACGCGGATGCTCCTCGGGCTTGCGCGCCGTCGACGGGCCGTTTTTCGCAGCCGCCTGCTGGGATTTCTCGACGCTCGCCAAGTCCGATCCACCGCACGAATCCGCAAGCACCCTTTCATCCTGGTCCGCGCAAATCTACAGTATGGCGCGCCCCCGACAACAGTCTGTTGTGCTATCACTGCGGGGAGGCTGGTCACATGTATCGCGACTGCCAGTACCGACGGATTGGTCTGCGGGGATACCATCCGGACGCCCGTTGCCCGCGCTATGGCGAACGCCCGCACCAAATCGAGCAATACTTAGAAGTTAACCGGCTTCCTCCTGCCCCACAGCGAAGACAGTCACGGTCGCCTTCACCTCGTCGGTACGCGTCACCAAACCGTGCTCGACCCGCCTTTGATTCCACTGGAGTCAACGGTGGAAGCCCGCGCCGGGGAAACTGAAAACGGTGACCTCCGGGGGTGACGCCGCTGTCATGCGAACCGTCAAATATCCTCCGCCGACGCCATCCCCTCGCTACGTACCGCTGACTCCTTCATTCGAAACTGCAAAAAGTGCTTCTGCTGCTATTACTGCTTCCATCGACGGTTATCCGGTAACTGCACTTGTCGATACGGGAGCTGACTACTCGGTTATGAGTGCCTCACTGGCCACTCGGCTACGCAAGGTGCTGACAGCGTGGGACGGCCCACATCTGATTACGGCTGGAGGACAGACACCTCGTGTCACCCATTGGACGATGCACCGCCAGACTTGCAATTTCTACTTCGACTTTCGTAACGTCTTTCCTTGTGCTGCCCAACTGTTCTGGGCTAGTTATACTGGGCATGGATTTTCTCCAGGAATATGGGGCGATCATGAACCTTCGTGACTTGTTCGTGACTTTTTCTAACTATGTTTCTTTGGATTCGAGTGTGGAGGATGAACATCACCGCGCGGCTTTACGCGTGGTCGATGACTGCGTGACGTTACCGCCTCGAAGTAGCATCTTCGTCCTTGTTGAATGCCCCCAAGACCAACTAGGAATAGGCATCGCCGAAGGTAACCTCACCATATTGCTGGATCGTGAAGTCGGCGTTGCACGAGGTCTCGTAGAGCTCCAACATAGGCAAACCACGATTCTAGTTACTAACTTCAGTGGCGAATACAAGCACTTTGCGAGGCATACCACCATGGCCTACTTTGAAACAGTGGCCGAGTCCAACGCCTGTGCTTCGGTAACGACAACCTCGATTCCGGAACTTAGTGATGTGGACTTGACCAGTCACATCAACGTCAACCCACAGCTAGACCAAAACGAGAAGGAGAGGCTCCTCACTCTGCTATCGTCATTTAGCGACTGTTTCGCCACCACGTCGAAGGTCAAAACGACTCCTTTAATCAAACACAGAATCATCACTGAACCAACCGTCCAACCTGTTCGCCAACGCTTATCGCGTGTCGCAGAGAGAACAGGATGCTATTCGTCGTCAAGTTAAACAAATGCTCGACGATGATGTCATTCAACCATCAAGTCCTTGGGCTTCACCTGTTGTATTAGTTAAAAAGAAAGACGGTTCACTACGATTCTGTGTCGATTATCGCAAACTGAACAAGATCACAAAAAAGACGTTTACCCACTTCCTCGAATTGACAACTCCTTGGATCACCTGCGACATGCCCGTTACTTTTCTTCAATGGATCTGCGTAGTGGGTACTGGCAAATCGAAGTTGACGAACGGGACCAGGAAAAGACGGCGTTTATACACCCGACGGTCTCTATCAATTTAAGGTCTTCCCTTTTGAAATGTGTTCCGCTCCGGCCACATTTCAACGCATGATGGACAGTTTTATCTGACCTCAAGTGGAACTCGTGTTTAGTCTACTTAGACGATAGTTGTTTTTTCCACCACGTTTGAACAACACATCCAGCGGCTTGAGGCGGTTCTTCAAGCTATCCGCACCGCCGGCCTCTCCCTGAAGCCGGAAAAATGTCACTTTGGCTACGAGGAGCTCAAATTTCTAGGTCATATTGTCAGCAGCACCGGTGTGCGCCCTGACCCCGACAAAGCCATGGCAGTTGCTCTGTTCCCGATACCGAAGAAAAAACACGATGTCCGCCGATTTTTGGGGCTTTGTGCGTATTACCGCCGTTTTGTACCCAATTTTTGTGAAATTGCCGAACCTTTGCAACGACTCATCAAGAACGACGTCACATTTGTTTGGGGCCCGGCACAATCCGACGCCTTCCACGACCTTCAGCGACGTCTACAGACACCACCGATCCTTGGTCACTTTGACACCGAGGCTGACACAGAAGTGCATACTGATGCTAGTAACGTTGGTCTCGGAGCGACACTCGTACAGTTTCAAGCTGGTGTTGAGCGCGTTATTGCGTATGCCAGCCGAACCTTGTCTGCTGCTGAAAAAAAACTACTCAGCAACTGAAGAAGAATGTCTGGCAGTCATATGGGCTATCCAGAAATTCCGCCCATACCTGTACGGACGCCCCTTCCGTGTCGTCAGCGACCACCACTCTCTCTGCTGGCTGGCGAATCTCAACGATCCTTCAGGCCGTCTCGCAAGATGGAGCCTTCGGTTGCAGGAATTTGATGTGACCATCGTCTAAAAGTCTGGTCAGAAACACACTGACGCCGACTGTCTCTCCCGCGCCCCCGTCGAACACGCACCACTAGATACTGACGACGATTCTGGTTTTCTTTGTACTCTTCCGTCTTTAAACGTTGCTCAACAGCAACGCCAAGATTCCGAGCTCCAGCCCTTGAATGAATTCCTTGAAGGAAGCCGCCCACAACCCCCACGGCAGTTCGCGCGTCACTTGTCCTCTTTCTGCCTACGTGGCGACATCATATACAAGCGGAACTTTCACCCTACGGCAACCATTTTTCTGCTCGTTGTTCCCGCTACTCTCCGCGACGACGTTCTGCGTGCATGCCACGACGAACCAACGTCCGGACATCTTGGTTTCACGCGTACTCTCGCGAGGATCAAGCAGAAGTACTATTGGCGAAAACTCACAAAAACCGTGGAGCAGTACGTCAGAAGTTGTCGAGATTCCCAGCGTCGCAAAGTTCCACCACTGAAACCAGCCGGTCTGCTTCAGCCTGTCCGACATCCTTGTTCACCTTTTGAACAAGTCGGGCTGGATTTACTCGGCCCATTTCCCAAGTCTTCGGCTGATACCCGCTGGATCGTTGTCGCCACCGATCACCTCACTCGATACTGCGAAACACAAGCCGTTCAGCGAGCTGCTGCTTCAGATGTTGCTAACTTCTTTATCAAAAATATCGTCCTTCAACATGGTGCTCCCGCTGTCGTCATCACAGACCATTGGTCCGAGATATTCTGCAGCTGATCGGAACAACGCACCGTACGGCAACTGCGTATCACCCGCAGACTAACGGTTTAACTGAGCGTCTCAACAAAACGATTGCGGATATGCTTTCCATGTATGTTGCCACGGATCACAAAAATTGGGACGAACTGCTCCCGTATGTGACATTCGCGTACAACACTGCCCTACAAGAAACCACCGGGTTTCCTCCTTTTCGTCTGGTCTACGGACGCGACGTCACCAATATATGCTCGACGTGATGCTCCTACCAACTTCGTCTCAACCTACCGCACCAGATACAGACGCCTTTGTTCAGCGTACCGAAGCAACGCGACACCTTGCGCGGCAACGAATTCTATCCCGACAAAGTCAAGATGCTCGTCGATACAACATATGCCATCGAGACGTCACATACAACCCGGGAGATCTTGTATGGGTTTGGACCCCTATACGTCAACGAGGCCGGTCAGAAAAATTATTGCGCCGATACTTTGGCCCCTACATAGTTTTGCGTCGTCTAAGTCCTGTCAACTACGAAGTTATTCCAGCCGACACTTCGCACCACTCCCGTAGACCACGTTTCTCTGACATTGTTCACGTTACCAGGATGAAGCCCTACCATTCGCGCTGACTCTCATCCACAAGCTTTGTGATGCGGCCCCTGTCGTCACGTCCGTTGTCTTTCTCATTATTTTCTCCTTGTGGCATTTAACATCTCCCCAACTTTATTTATTTATTTATTTATTTTTTTTGGAGGGAGGGGTAATAGCACGCACTAGTTACGCTAGAAGTCGAGGAAGAAGTGTGCGTGGTAGCTGCTGCAAAAACGAAGTGTAAATGGTCGTTCGCTTGGAACTGACTGACTGGCTTTTCTTCTCGTGACAATATTCCTGGATTCGGAGGGCCCACCGAGCGAGGCGGCCCGACGGGTCTTTTAGGTTGGACAACCAGCAAAGAGCGTGCTGATCCGTCACCACGTCAAAGCGTCGACCGTAGAGATATGGACGAAATTTTTGAAGAGCCCATACGATAGCCAGGCACTCTTTTTCTGTGACTGAGTAATTGGCCGCAGGTTTCGTGAGGGCACGACTGGCATAAGCGACTACGTATTCGGCATTAGTGTTCTTGCGTTGTGCGAGCACAGCACCAAGGCCGACACCACTGGCGTCAGTGTGAAGTTCTGTAGGTGCGCTTGGACCAAAATGGCGCAAGACTGGCGGAGATGTGAGTAGGTGATGAAGAGTCGTAAAGGCATCATCAGAGGCTTCCCACCAAGCAGAAAGTTCATTGTCGCCTTGGAGAAGTTGGTTAAGTGGTGCGATCACAGTAGCGAAATTGCGAACGAAACGTCGAAAATAGGAGCATAGGCCAATGAAGCTGCGTAGTGCTTTCAAGTTAGTGGGCTTGGGAAATTCGGATACGGCGCGAAGTTTATCAGGATCAGGAAGAATGCCTTCTTTGGAGACAACGGGGCCTAATATAGTCAGTTTTCGAGCTGCAAATCGGCACTTTCTTAAGTTAAGCTGGAGACCAGCATTCCGGAGACAGGTCAAAACTTGATGTAAACGCCGAAGATGGGTCGGAAAATCAGGGGAAATGACAACGTCGTCGAGGTAGCAGAGGCAAGTATGCCACTTCAGGCTGCGCCGGATGCCGTCCATCATGCGTTCGAAGGTGGCGGGCGCATTGCACAGACCGAACGGCATTACAGTGAATTCATACAAGCCGTCTGGTGTTACAAACGCGATTTTAGAACAGTCAGCGTCAGCCATGGGCACCTGCCAGTAGCCAAAGCGGAGATCTGAGGAGGAAAAAGACTCCGCTCCTTGCAAACAGTCAAGTGCGTCGTCAATACGCGGCAACGGGTATACGTCCTTTCGGGTAATCTTGTTAAGCCTTCGATAGTCGACGCAAAATCGTATGGTGCCGTCTTTTTTTTTTAACCAGGACGACTGGTGATGCCCAAGGACTACTAGAAGGCTGGATGACAACGCGATTGAGCATATCGTTCACCTGGTCATTGATAACGCGTCTTTCAGTCGCCGATACTCGGTAGGGACGCTGTCGAATTGGTGCATGGCTCCCAGTGTCGATAGTGTGTGAAACAGTCGTTGTGCGGCCGAGTGATGTTGTTTAGCAATCAAAAGATGAAGAGAAGCCTTGGAGCAAGCGAAGAAGTTCGTCGCGCTGCGTCGTCGTAAGGTCACTGGCAATAGCTGGCGTAGAAGAACGCGGCAGTGACTGAGGACGCGATGCCTCGAGAGCAGCAATATAAGTGTAGTCGTCCATCGTGTCAAATATTGAAGATGAGGTCAGTGGCTCTGCTCTGCCAAGGCTTTCACGGCGGCGTAAAGTAATTGGTTCAGCCGATGGGTTTGAGACGCACATGAGAGAGGCGCCAGCTTTGAACTCGAGGACGGCGAACGGCAGTGGTAGTGAACGGCGGCGAACTAAGAGTTCAGACGGAGCGAAGAGTACTGTGCCGTCATCTACATCCGTCATCTGGATGTTCGAACTGCCGTCATCTGGCAGTTCGAAGAGACAGTCCAGAAAGCGGCTTCGTCTCTTTTCCTATCTTGCGGCAAATACGGGCATCTATCGCTGAAAGTGCAGCGCCGGTGTCGACAAGTGCTAGCGTCAATGTTCCTTCTATTGTGACTTCAATAACGCTCTTCGGGGAAGTGTGAGGCCTTATACATTTCGCTGGTACCGCAGTTCTCGCCTCCTGAACTGCGATATTTAGTTTTCCTGGCGCAAAGGGCTCCGACGCCGGTGCATGGGGGAAAGCGAGCGGCGGCGAGGAGAAGGTGAACGGCGAGCGGCGGAGAATGCGCTGTCGACGACAGGAGGATATTCAAAGGTGTCCGAACAGTTGCCGCGTTGTTGGAAACGTGGCGCATATGGACGCACATTGTTGGGCACGTTCGGTGTAAGGAGGCGACAGTGACGTGCTACGTGTCCAGCACGGCCACAATAAAAACAAATCGGGCGATTATCTTCCGTGCGCCAATGATCTTGGGGTCGTGCATACTGCACCAGTGGCCGGACTGGAGCGGATACGGGCGGGCGCAAAGGAGGGCGAAGGGGACCGTAGGTCTGTGGTGCAGGCCTGGAAGCGACTTCGGCGTACGTCAGGGGAGCGGCAACCGGAGTCTGCTGGAGAGAAGGTGGAATGTGGTCGGTGACCTGCTCCTTGATGACAGATTGGAGAGCGGGCGCCAACGGAGAATTCGACTGGCCTTGTGTAAGGGGAATCAGAGAAAGCTGACGAGCCACCTCTTCACGGACGAACTCCTTGATCTGTAGCAGTAGCGACGTGTTATCCGGGGAAACAGCCAAGCTCGACATTGAAGTCGCCTGAGGAGGAGATTGGCGGGTGGCTATGCGTTGTTTGCGGAATTCGTCGAAGCTTTGGCAGAGACTGACGAGTTCAGAGACTGTCGCCGGATTTTTCGCCGTCAGCATCTGGAAGGCGTCGTCTTCAATGCCTTTTAAGATATGGCGGATCTTCTCGGCATCAGCCATTGTGACGTCAACGCGGTTGCAGAGGTCGACAACATCCTCTGTATAACTTGTAAATGTCTCCCCGCACTGTTGCGCACGACTGCGCAAACGTTGCTCGGCACGAAGCTTGCGAACGGCGGGGCGCCCGAATACCTCCGTCACGTTAGTTTTGAAGGCTGTCCACGTCGCGAGATCAGGTTCATGGTTGTGGTGCCACACGCTGGCGACACCGCTCAAATAAAACGATACGTAAATCAGTTTTTTGTTGTCGTCCCAGTGGTTGTGGATGCTCACCCGGTCGTAGTCAGCGAGCCAGTCTTCTACGTCATGGTCTTCGGTACCGCTGAAGATGGGTGGGTCGCGTTGACGCAACGGGCCGGGGCAGACCACGGTAGTCACCGGGGCAGCGGGTTGTGGTTGCGGTAGTCCTTCTTCCGGCATAATGAAGACAGGCTGCAATGTCCGGTTGCGAAGTTCCAGAATTCCAGATGTACCCAGCACCTCCACCAATTGTAAAGGGGATTTATTCGGGTCGTAGAGAAGCAGCGACCAACGCGGTAACAGCAGGTAGGGCGCAGCCAGCGAATATATATATATATATATATATATAATTTTACGTGCCACAACTACTTTCTGATAAATAAGGCACGCCTTAGTGGGGGACTTCGGAAATTTCGACCAGCTGGGGTTTTTTAACGTGCGCCTAAATCTAAGTACACGGGTGTTCTCGTATTTGGGCCCGATCGAAATGCGGCCACTTCGGCTGGGATTCGATCCCGCGACATTGTGCTTAGCACGTGCTTATAATAAGCACCTGCTAAGCAGGCGCGACCTTGTGCTTACCTCTATTTTACCACGTGACCTGCTTGTTAGACTTGAAAGACATACACCTTTTTTTTTCAGTTTGGGACTTGTAGTGTTAACGCATTAAAAAGTAAATAGAGGAATAAACGTGCAGTATTTGTGAGCATCCATACTACGCAGGGAGTGGACCATGGGAGAGCACAACAGGTGTTGCATGGCAGTATATGACAACACTTGCTGCCGCCACTGAGAAAATTAGGGAAAGGATTTGCCGTTTAACGTTTCGGTGTATATTCTTTGCAGCATGCACTGAAATCGTTGCATATCTACTGCGCTACTGAACGGAAATGACGTCATGCGCGACGCTCACCCCTTCCCAGAGGCATGCACTTCCACAGAGCCTTGATGCTGGAGCCCGAGAACTGAGCGAGAGCTATCTCGATTTGGCACAGAGGCATGGCCAAAAGAAAGGTCATGATGAGGTAGCAGATCAGAAAGGCGCCTGTAACAAATGAAGAAAAAGAAGACTTTTGTTTTCGAAGCAAACTAGGTTACTGGAGAAGCGGCGACAGCCGAGTGCCACAAGAACAGTGAAAGTATTCACAGATAGCTTTGCACATGGCACTGAAATTCCCCACGACGCAAGAAGCGCACACTTCGGCGCATCTCGACAACGCGCACGCAGCAGACTTGGGCGGCGAGCGACAACGCGTGCGTCTCGGGCGACGAGTGCGCCTCGCCGAGAGTGCGTGTCAGGCGAGAAGCTTTGCAACGGGAAACAGAGCAATATCAGTCCATTCGGATTGTTATTAAAGAAACGGTGCGCTTGACGAAGCGCATTTGTTGCGGCCAGGATGTCTAGGTTGCGATTGCTTCGTTGCCTGATTCCGTGGGGGTCCGGCACATCTGTAGTGGTAGTACGGATTGGTAAACTCCGACGCATTATATTTGCGTGCTGTCTTGTGTTAAGCCATGCCGGGCGATACCGTAGTTTCTGTAAATGGAAGTCTGCGAGAGGCTTGGAGAAAAAGACTGCTTCTCTGATGAAATCAATTTGACGCGGCCAATGCAAAACTGAGGGGAGTGTATGTGGTGAGTGAAGCAACGACAAGTGCGTGTCGTCTGCGGGGACGCGGCTGAAAAGAATCCTGTGCGTCGTCGTCTGCCACCGCGTTTCACCATGCGTAGCGGTGATAGATGGCGCTACCGTTCCGTTGCAGTAAGATCTTAAGCGGCCTAGACCTTCATCCCTCAAGGTCGAGAAACAATTTGAAGAAGACTGCCATGAGAACGACCGAACTTTGTTGCCGAAGTGGGACGGAGCCTTGTCAAGGTCTACGGCACCACTGGCATTCTGTGAAGGGGGCGCACGGCTTCTTCCCGTTCGGCCTGAAGCCTAGGCGGGCCGGCTTCCGCCATGCCAGACGATGGCGCAACGGGCGTTGTATCTGTACAGCCCAAGTCTGCTACAAACCTAAAAAAATAAAGGTATAAAAGGAAAAGAAAACGATTCTGCGGTAAAAACAGGGAGTTGACTTGGCATGGAGCTGCCATATACTCAGAGTCATTTTTTGAATAGCTCAACTTGCGAAGTTGCGTAAGCTGAGAGTCGCTATTATCGTGGTCATTGAAGCTTCCCATTCAGGCCTCTAAATGCAACATTTACGACTGCAGCAACGAATCAATAGCCGACTTGAATTTGTTGCCACGCATCATGAAGCCGCGCTAACTATCTTCTGCGCCCTCGGACTTCATAGCAGTTCATACCGGTATACTGCTCTCAAACCAAAACTCGAGGCACTTTTTGTAGGCACGTGCGTTTCGAACCTGAGATAAGTGCCCGCAAAAATTGTTTATTTACTCGCGAATAGAGTCATGTCATTGTGGACGCTACCGTTTTCCAGGAGCATAGTCTATAATGTGAGTCGTCCATAATAACAAATCAAGGTAAAAACATTAAGTTATGAGTGTAAGGAAAAGAGAACTATCGTTTATTGAACCAAAAATATTGAAATAAAGGCTCGCACTGGTGATTTTGACGATACTTTTGTGTCCAGGAAGCAAAACACGTGAGCAACCTCAAGCGCCAAATTTCTGGCGTCTTTGTTCCGAACTCTCTTGGCTTCTCTCGTAACATCTCGTGTTCCACAACAGCGCCTGTAGAACGCATTTACGTGAGCCGCATGCTGAGGGCTTCCTCCATTTTTCTTTAAATCTTGGGGGCACGTTGCCGGTGTGAACTTGAACAAGCTGCTGACAACATTCCTCCACTTGGCAGATTCCTTCAATATCGCGCGCACCGTTCACTTGGCGAGAAAAATGCCGTGGTGGTGTTTTTCGCTCACCTCCTTCATATACACTTCACTGCACAGATGCTGAAGAATTCTCTGCTTTGAATTTGCATGTTTCCTTTTTCAGTTGAGAAGAAAGCTCCACCCGCTTGCGTTTTAGGGCTACCATCCTTTTTTTTTTCGTATCAGAACTGACCTGAAAAAACTAAACCTTGCCTTTTATATATATAGATAATATACCACGCGTCGTGTTGCATATCAGCCTCTTGATAACATCCAATGACACAAGAGAGGTGTAAAGATTGGGTCAGGGGGCGAAGTGTGGGTGTGAAGGGTTACGTTCTCCCTAGTCATGGGGTTACCAGTATCAATAGATGCATATTTTGTGCCCCCACCTATGCGCTGCTTCTACCACAATGCGAAGGAATGTCCATAATAACGAGTTGGAAAATGCGTGCCTCTTCCACTTTCGTGCCCCTAAAGGTCGCCCATAATCCGGCCTATGAGTTTCTATATTAACGTGGGGCAGGAACACGTGACCACCGAGCGGTCGCCGAAAATTTCGTCCAAATTGTGGGGTGTCCATATGAACGGGGTCTATATTAACGAGATATGACTGTATCCTCTCCGAGCTTCTAAAATAATTTCCAACTGGAATAATATGTTGGACAGAAAGTTTTCGATAGCTCGACACGTGTGCCTCCACGTGAGCGGTGCCGAAGCACGTGCGACGCAGTGTGCTTCGCTCGCCACGCGGCGGCGTCGTCGCGCTGGTTGCGCACGCAGCGTTCATTGCGACTCAGCAAATCCGTCTCGTGCTTTTGTGTCGTGGGAAGTTACGTTTATGTGTAACGCATAACAGAGGGTGCGCAGACGAGGGTTTATGCATAGAATTCTATTGGGACACGCCCATTCTGCAGGATTTTCCAGGAACGCGCATAGTGACGCATACTGAGTGGCTAAGTCAAACATGATCGAGTAAATCAACGAGTCCGTCCTGTTAAAAGATCGTAGAGATGCCGGTGAGACGACATTCTCTTCATGATTTACGCGTGTTTCTTTTGTTTTGCTTCATTTATGAAGTTGTAGCAAACCTTAATGAAAAAGAATTGGGAATATGCCGTGAAATCTTTAAAGATATACTGCCACAGTCGGAATAGAATCTATAGCCTTCTCTCTTGAAAGCAACAAATTTCACTTTATTCTGTCTGGCGGTTGTCCGATGCGATCACGTCTCCCATCGAGAGTCCCGACCCGAGGCCTCTTCACGACGGCAACCGGAAAGCTCAGCGTCGAGCCTGCCGTGCGACACCAGAAGAAAAGCGTGCGGCAAATGGCGCGCTCTCTTTCAGCTCACGTTCACGACGTACAACAACGTGCTTGCCGGCTCAAATATCTCTCGTCTATTATTGTAGCTCTTAGGAGAAGTGAATTGCAATCAAACGTTGTTCGTTGGCCTTGCGTATCGCTTAGCTGAAGGCGCTGATCACACCGTAGCTTTCACGGAACCAGGGAACCAAATATAGTTTAAACCCTACCAGGCTGACACGGCTATCGGGTGCTTTGCTTAGTTTTGCATAAATGAAAACATTTACTGCGCAATCAGGTTTGTCTTCGTACCTAGTATTCACAGCTAGAAATTACGGCTGTCTCTGTGCTGCGGTCACATGTTCAGTGAGTGAGTAAGTGAAGAAACGTTATTGCAGGTCCGGCGCGGACGCGAACTCGTCTCGCACCCGGCTGGTCCCACGTCGCACCCGTCGGTCCCACGTCGGTCGCGGGCACGCCGGACAGCCAGGATTTGCTTCTCCTCCTTGATGAACTTGGGGTATGTCGACCGGCACTCCCAGAGCATGTGCGCTAGAGCGGAGGTCTGCCCGCAGGACGGGCAGGCGTCGTCGAGATATACATCGGGATAAGCCTCGTGGAGGGCGGACAGACACGGATATGTGCTGGTCTGTAGAAGCCTAAGCGAAACGGCTTGCGCCCTATTCAACTTGGGGTGAGGGGGCGGAAAGACCCTTCTGGACGTGTAGAAGAATCGAATAAGCTCGTTGCGAGTTGCGGGAGCAGGAGGGGAGTCGGCGCCCCTCAAACGCGGTCGGTGAGGTCACGCGTGAGCAGACGAGGTTCGGGGGAGCACCGTCGACCATTTTCAGGCGGCACTGCACATGGGGCGTATTTCAACGGCTTCGTGGTTACGTCGCTATTCGGGTGCTTCGCCGCCGTGGGTCGCGCTGTCGCCGTGCACAAACAAGCGCAGCAGCCACTCACCGCGGCCCTGTTCGTAGGCGAGCATCGGGAAGCGCCAGAGGCTTCCCATGCCCATCACCATGGCAACGCAGCGATGCACGTAGTCCCAGTTCGAGGAGCGGCCGAGGTGGACTCGGCTGAGCGTCACGTCCTCCGTGTTCGCACTCGAGGCTGCCATCCCTGCCCCTCGCAGCTCGTCTTGCGTCCCAGACAGTGGCGCGTACCCACTATGGGCCAAGAAGCAGGCGGTTTTCCTTGTGGTTAGAAGCAGTGAGAAACTAGATTTGTGTAGTGGAGCGTGGGACGATAGTACTGTAATTTCTCGTGTAATTTCTCGTGCTTGACTTCGGAAAGTGTGGCACCGGCCCACTATGGCTGATCGGCCAAGAACGCACGTGCGAGCATATCTAGGAGGGCACCTTAACCTGCGTCTAGAAACACACGGGAATAGACTGGCGGGAATCAATAAAAATAGGTATAATGCGCTGAAAAACGAGAGAAATAGAGAAAAATAAACGATAAAATAATACGACTGGTGGCGGCTATCTAACATGAAAAATGTCATCCCTATATAATATATGATGACACTTCGTAGACTAAAAGTTTTAGTTTTGAGGACAAACGTATGGAACTTCTGTTCCTTTTTTGAGAAGACCGTTTTAATGCTAGTTTTGCGGTTAAAGATTTCAAAAATATTTAGCGATTTGTCCTTGCATAGTGCCGAATTTGCCCCTTACGCCAACAATCTCACCTTTGAAACCAATTGCTGAATTCCATAATGCTTCGATGTTGATGCAGTGATATCTATGATCTGTGCAACGAACTAGAATAGGAAAATATGTGATGGTAAATGTGATGTGTGAAATATGTGATGGAGCGCTTGGTAAATTCTCAATCAAAAACTGAAACAACACACAGAAACTGGCTTTATGGAAGCCTGTAATGAGACATAACAGGTCATAAAATAAAATGCTACTACGAGTAGAATTTGATATTCCTACTTGATTGTACACGCGGATATGTAATAAAACAGCCTACTTAGCTACAAAGAAAGAACCTTCATTGTGTAAAATTTATCAGTGATGGCGCAGCACAAAAATGAGTAGATCGTCATTTCGAGAAAAATCTGAAGGAACAATATAAGTATCGGTTTCACCAAGCACGCTGTACCCTATAAATTAGCCTGTTAATTTTGAGCATTACATCGTAGAAGCAAGACTACTTTTGGAATAGGTAGAGGAATGTGCGCGGTTGCTTAAAAACTTAAAAGCAAAATCTTTTTAGTGTAAATGTGCATTTCAAGGTGTCTTCATATTTTAAGCATTCCAGCATTCTTGTGAACTGTGCCCGATAGTGGAAACACCACGAGTTATTGAGGAAGGTACATTATGCAGAGACGATAGCACGTTAGTCGAACAAAAAAGGTCTTTTGTTAGTTCACAAATAATGCAACTTGTCCAGTACAGGGGACTAGCAAAGAGCAGCCGTAGCAAGAAAAATTAAGCACATATCACGCACTGTGGAAATCGGCGCAAACAAAGCTTTCATGAGGGCGCACTCCAGTGACGAACGCGTCTCACAGCCACCGTGGTGGACTTGCCGAGCAAGGGGAAGATTTATTCTTGATTAAAATTCTGTTGAAACACAAATGTAAGAGAAAGACGTTCAGCAAGAGCGGACACTTCCTTAGAGCCTAGCGGCCGAATTGACTGCAGCGCGCAATAAGCGACTGGCATTAAAACTTGAAACACACTTCCGGTTTCGCTATTGGGCTCGCGCGTCTTGAACGCTAGCTGGTGCGCGTTACACCGGCTGCGCTGATCGGCGCGGCGTTCGTTTTTGCGTCCACTGCCCAAACGCACGCTGTCGTAGTGAGCGTTCTTTTTTTTTTCTTTTACAGTGAAGGGCTATAGTGCCCGCATAATGGCGTCCTCGTGCCGACATAAAACTCGAGCCTTCTCCAGCGTCCGCATCAGACGCCCCCTGCGTTCGTGCCGTCGGGTACGTGCCGTGATTGACGCGGCCCTGCTAAAATAAAACGTCATCCGACGTGGGCCGCTCGCAAAGGTTGTGCGATGCCGGGAAGATCCGCGGCGAAGATCAAGCAGGCGTTAGCACTCCCCATACGTAAGCCGACCCCGAAGAAATTGCAATGCCGGGCCGACCGGCGGCGGAGGTGAAGCAGGCGTGAAGCCCTCCCCGTACGTGGGTCGATCACGAAGGTTGTGCGCACCATGCCGGGCCGACCGCGTTGGAGGTGAAGCAGGCGTTAAGCACTCCCCGTACGTGGGTCGATCTCGAAGAAAATGCAATGCCGGTCTGACCCGCGGCGGAGGTCAAGCAGGCGTTAAGCACTGCCCATATATGGGCCGATCCCGAAAGTAGTGCAATGCCGGGCCGACCCGCGGTGTTGGTGCAGTTCGCCATTAAGGGGCCCACATACACAGCTTCGCTGATCATCCTTCTTCGCAGAGTGGAATGACACTGAGTTTTCTTTTGTGCGTTCTGCTGGCGCAAGCAACTCACTCCCGTGTTATCACTCTTGGCAATCGCTCGTCGCGTTTTCAACAATCTTAAGTACCGAGGTAGGTGTACGTTGTTGGGACGGGCATAAAAAGAGTTATAAACTTGGACGTGTAAGATTCAATCAATGCGGATCTAACTGCGTCATAATGGCCGAGCTGCCTTTCAGTAACTGCATCACAACGCCAGGTGCGGCCAACGTGCCCCAAAAGTACCACCCAAAAATATTTTGTTACAACAATGTCGGGGGTTGAAGAAAGCGTGACAAACATGTTCAAAAATAATCAATGCACGCCACAACAACTGCGTCAAGGCGTTCGGTGCCGCTCCGTAAGCCTAAATTGGTTGAAATGCAGCGCAGACTGTTAGACAAGTCTCCTCCTGACTTAGGCCGACCCGCCAAAATTATCTGTACATCTTAAGGCGAAATAAACATTATTGCTATTATAAACAAAATTTACCACCTTGCTGTCCAATGGGGCAGTAGTGCTGTGTGCAGAAGGAACGCAACAGTATGCGAAGAAACCAGGGCTGCAACCGAACCCCCCTCAGAAAGATACGCTCGCATACGCATTGGGCATCCGGCCTCGCTCGCTTTGGTGGTGTGCCTGGCGCATTGCGCATTCATTGGTGCGTCTGCCGTGTCATTGACGAGTCGCTTGGTAACGCAAGGAAAATAAGTGGCAAAGTATAAGTTGATTTATGCAGGGAAATAATAAGAATATAAGACGTTGATTTAGCGTACTATTCTTTCCCGATGCTTTTTCTCCACCAATACAGCGTGACGTATGTCCTGCTTCCACTCTTCGCCCCCGAGTGTCCGCTCTTGTTCAATCTCTATGCACAAGTCATGACGTGTTCTATCTTGTGAAAACGTGCCACAGTCCGATGCGAGACGCCGTGATGTTCCGTATAAAATCCAAGTGCGACGACACCGTGGCCGCGCGCCGCGTGCTGTAGGTGCGAGTGAGAGCGTGTAAGGCTGAGCCGAGGCTGGTGGCTTGATCGCGTGCGCCCAAAGGGCGAGGCACCGAGGAAGCGCGCCGTCTTTTCCAGCGCACAAGGCACTGGAAGGTGAGGGGGGAGGCGTTGTACTCCGGCGGCGGCTGCGTATGGCGCGACTTAGCAAGGCCGCGCGGGCTCCATCTGGAAAGCGGTCCGTGTGCTGAGTGCAGCTGCGCCGAGGTCTGAGAGCTTCGCGTGCGCTGCGTTGTCGCCGCTTAGTTCGCGTAGATGCCCGAGAGGCAGCACGAAGGTGCCTCGTACTTGCTAATACGCCATACTTGCTAATACAGCATACTTGCTAATTTAGTTAGTAAACGAATGCTTACGAGTTTACACGGCCGATAAGGCTACTATCCCTAGTAACAATAAAATTCAAACAGCGCCAGACGACAGGGCCAGAAAGAGGAGGAGACAAACACGGCGCTGATCAGCGCCGTGTTTGACTCTTCCTCTTTCTGGTCCTGTCGTCTAGCGCTGTTTGAATTTTATTGTTACCATGGAACACCAACTCGCCCAATCCGCTGCCCTTCTACTATCCCTACTTTGTATAGCCGTCTGTAATTTGTTATCGCAAATTAGGCTTCACCTTTGGGGCGAACCTGCGACTTTTATATTGCTCGACATTGACAATTGCATTATGGTCAGTGCAGTAGATATATATATATATATATATAGACTGCACCTTGACAGTATCCCCAATGTTGTTCGTAGGGCCTTAAATTTACACATAAGAATTGCTTCGTCGTGTGCACGACAAGGTTTTATGGAGGTGCGTTTCCCACCTGCATTAATTTCGTGCCTAAATTAGAGTACGCGCGTTTGAAGTTTCAGCTGCATTTGTACCTAACAATTTTAAACTTTTTCTGGCCGCAATAGCTATTTGCAAGAGCCAGTTTATTGCGACAGAAGTTATGACACCGTATGGGCGCTCGCGCCGCTGCCATCGTGCTGTAACGATATCAACCTGCATGCGTGGCTTGCGCCTGGAGGCTTACGTAGGGTGTACGGGGAGACCACGACGAGTGCGTTGAACTGCAAAAGCGTCGAAGCCAGGTCACCCTCACGAAGGGTGCAGACCTCGTTATCTGGTGTTCAGTCTTGTTCGGCGCTGTGTAACAAGATGGATCAGCCCGTTGCATTCTTCTTCTTTTTTTGGGGGGGGGGGGGGTGGGAGGGGGCAGGCATTTGACCCGGCACTTGCGAGGGGTGAGGCAGGGGGCGGTGGGCAGCCCACATACTAATGCGGAAATTTCGGTGAGCGGAGGGTGGCCGGAGGACACGTGCCCGGAGTACCACCTCAGGGCTATTGCAGTCGGACGCTCCGCTCCTCTGCCGGCAGTGTTCTGGTTTCCACTGCTGGTACAAGCGTTGTGCGCACACGCATGGGGGTTCGTGTTTACTACACTGTGGTCCACACGCTTGCCGATGGTGAACGCCTAGTGAAATCTAGCGCTGCCAAACAGGAACGTGTAGTTTTCCGTCGGTCTCATCTTGTGCAGCAACCAAATGCAGCGCGAGGAGCCGAAGCGCAACTTATCGCTGACAATGCTTCGCCTTCGGGTGACACTTTTCCAAGACTAGGTCTTTCTTGGCGACTTCAGTTCGATTTAGGAACCGAGAGATCTTAAGTGTGTAACCACTTTCGTCTCGTACAAGTTTGGCGATTCGAGGCCTACTATGCATGTATAGGACAACGAAAAAGGCGTGAAATAGAAGCTTGAAATGAAGACGACGGCTCCAAGTTAGCTTAGAGCTATGTACGACATAGCTAACTCAAGAGAGGGGTAGTCTGAGATTCCTGAGAAAGGGCGTCATCCTGCAGTGGACATAGAGGCTAATGTTGATTATCTACGAAACAGTAATACTGTGTAAATTAGCAAAAATGCAGAAATTAAACACACAAGTTGTCACTCAAATTGCGCGCTCTTAAAACCGAAAGCGTGATTTTAATAAATGAAGGCCGATCCCGGAGATGGTGTAGCCTGAAAATTGAACCACGCCCGAAGCCACTGCAGTCTAAAAAGGAAGTAAAGAAAAGGCTACCTTAGAGGGGCCTCATGCGAGATGGTGCCAAACCAGGGTAAGGTGGCGCAGGCGAAGTTAAGGCGACGTAACCATGAGTGGCGTCGAAGACAGACAGACTAGGTTTTCTGAGGGAGCGTCTTTTTCTTCCGGAATAACCAGCATGATAAAAGGTGTGAGCCATGACAGAGGTTCATGATCACCATCACCATCAACATGGAACACAAAGCAACATGCCAAACCAATGCGCCCCGGAAGACTGTGTCCATTTTCGATATCAGCCGCACCTGACTCACCTGTCTTTATTTTTTTTATACAAGTGGATGTGACCTTCATTGTTCAAAACAAAAAATGTGCGCCACAGTTTTATATGAAATGCCTTGCCAGGAATTTTAAAACCAGATTTTGCTTCTATCAACTTTTTCATGTTTGCAGTAGATGGGCTCTGTCGGAAAAATACTTTTCCGCAACGTTTCATTGCCACTGCGTGCTGTTTTGCTGTAATGTCATTCAATGCACTACTTAAGTGATGAATGTTTTAAGGCACGCACGAATAAGCTTTATAGCGATCCCGGGCAGGGCTACGCGTTCATTCGGTCGGGAGCCTGGGCCAGGCCGAGAAATGCGGCGCTTCAGTTAGTGGCACCTGTTTGGTAAACAAATTTTATGTGCCGTCTACATTTGTGCAATGTATTCCAAGGTGAACCTGTACGGCACAAGTCCGATATCACTGGGTTTAGGAATATGCCTCAGTCCCCGATTCGGAAACAATTGTAGCAACCATGTTATAGGCCTTTACAGTACCTTTATATCTAAAATTAGGATAAATTTAGAACCTAAAACAATCCCGGGTTATAATTATAATTATACATGCTTTAGGTTGCAGAGGGATTTCATTCGTATAGAAATGTGGCCCTCGGGCGACGCCGGGTTAGCCAGTGCCCTACTGCAAGTTTTCCGGTGGGTGTTCATGATCAAGGTACTGCAGAAGCATGATCAAAAGCAACTCGAGGAACAGTTGCAGCAGTAGCTCGGCAATGTCTGGAGCCAAATCGGGAAACTCCATCGGTGGAGGGGACCCTTCCGTCGGTGGCACATCCGGGGCTGCCTGATTCTTCACCCGCCCGTCGTCGGAACGATCGTCGTTGGTCTCTTTCGGAGGTGTCCTGTTAGTCTCGCGCCTAGGCTTCGACGAGTCGTCTACGTTCGCACTCCGAGACGAAGACGCTGCTGCGGGGTCGTTGAGAGCGCTGAACAGGTCGGTCACCGGAGTACGCGGCACTTTCCTTTTTCGCCGCTTCTTGTTTCCGGTAGCCTCGTCGTTCGAAGCTGCTTCGAACGAGTCGCTCTCCTGACCCGCCGAATTCACCGCTGCTCGGCACTCGCTGGTCTGGATGCCCTCCACGCCGACGCGGCGAGCCTTTTTTTCAGCGGCACTCCTTGAGGCCATCTTCACCTCTTCGCTGAGCGTTTCTTGGCGGTTGCTTTCCTCGCTAGATGACCGGTGGCGACGTCTTTTAGTCGCTCTCCGCGTATTGCCTGCCACGTCGCTGATAACAGAGCTCAGCGACTGAACATCGCTTTCGGTGTCTCTCTTATGCCATTCGCGCTTTCTTCGGGCTTCCAGCTGGCTTCCAGAACGACGCCGTAATCTTTTAATTTCACGGTTGTGCGAGTCCCTGCTGCCGTGGCTGGACGCGCCGCTGCTCGACTTGTGTTTCCTCCTAGTCTTGCGCTTAGATTTGTAGCCGCTGCTTCCGGACGAGCTCTTCGAGTGGCGTCGGTTCTTGGACTTGCCTTTCTCGCGGCCGACACGGCTGGACGCGGATTCACTTCTCTCGCGGCGCTTCGCAGCCCTGCGAAATGAAACAGATCCAATCGGCGCCGTAGTTGCGCAGCACGGCTAAAGAAGGCAGTACTGTTTTTTTTCTACAACCCCAAAACATTCACTTCTGTTTTCGAAAGCAGGGTGGGATGATAGTCCACGAAATCTTTTAGGAAAAAACTGACGACAAACTTTGCATTCCTCTACTACATGCGAGCGAGGAAAATGAATGCATGAGTTGTTTTTTAACAGGCTGTATCATGCTCTTGAGACATAAGCAGACGAAGGAAGCACCGAGACCTTGGTAGCACTAGCATTGAATATCAGTCAATGGAATATTGACTTCAAAAGAGAGATGACTGAGAGGAGTCTGAAGGGTTGTTGATAAAGCTAATCTCTTTGAGGAGACACAAATGTCTGTGAAATGCATTGCTCCGAACCTAGCAAACATAATCTTCTCGCCGTCCCGATACGAAGAATAAAGGTCAACATGTCTGTGTACCTGTGTCTGCCCAGCTTTTGGGTGCTACCGGACGTGTCGCTGCTACTGGGCGAACGTTGTCGTTTCGACTTGCGCCTCTTCGCGTCGCAGTCCGACGAGCTGCCGCTGCCAGTGTCCGGCGAGTGCCGGCTAGCCGTGGCGGCGCGTCGCTCGCCCGTTCCGCTGGGGCCGGCCATCGCAGCTGCTGGCGTGCCGGCGTTCGCTGAGGCCCTTCCCGTGCACGACGATCCGGGCCGAGCGTCGCTGGGGCGGTCCCCAGAGAAACGTCTCGCGACTGGCTGCGCGGACCGCTGGTCCCGTCGAGCGCACTTTGTTTGTCCACTCTTGATGTCTCAAACCCACTATGGGGGATTGAGCAACATTCGAATGGAATTAGAAGGCAATTACTAATTCCAAGAAAGCAACTGAAATAATTGGAGAATATTCGGAGGAATAGAAAATAAAATTTCCAAGTAGTAATTGGTTGGCGTGTTCGTAATCCATACTCCAAGAAGAATGGCGCAAACGAACAGGGACGAAATAGCGATACGAAGGCGGGGGAGATTGCTCAAGCATTCTGTATTCATAAGTCCGGTGACATGTGCGTAACGCGGCCATCAGTGAGTCTGCATGAACTATAAGTTGATTATTTAACCACTAATCTTTAAGATGCCACACGTATTTATGCCAGGGTATATATTTGGCGTGTTCTTCAAAATAAACTATTGTTGCTGGCGGCGCTTGTCTCTGTTTTCTATCTTGTCCCTCTTCGCTTGGGCCATTCTTCTTTGTGAAAGTAACACACATAATTAGTAATGTAACTGAGAAGACTCGATTGAAATAGTGATAAATTATTCAACAGCTCAACATGCATCCGTGTGATATTGGGCAAGGAAGAAGGCTCCTAGAGAAAGAGATTTAACAATTGGCAAATTCACTGTAATGTGTCTGAATGCCGTTTCTAAAATGTATTTTCCTGCATTTGCGAATTGGCGATAGGATAAGAAAGAAATGACCAATTGTCTCGTCTTCACCGCGGAATGGACACAGCGGGGATCGGAGCCGGCGTGCGTGTTCGATGCCGGGTGAGCCATGGCTCACAAGCGCTGCCGGGAATCGACCAAGCAGTGGGCGCCGGGTGCCACGTCGTAGAGGACGCTAAAAGCTTGAAAAACTAAAGAAAAATGATAACGGGAATGTAACGAAGAGAGGTTGCTAAAGTAAAGATGGCTTCGGACAGGTTAGCTGAGGTACTCTAACCGTGCATATAGAACTTTTATACCAATTAAAGGTTACAGTTTGTAGCAACAAGAAAACAAATACAAACTCAGAGGTCGGTTACGAATGTGTTTTCACTGACGATCTCGAGCTTGCAGAATCGCTTGGGGATATGAATGTCCCGCTTAGTCCGCGACATTGTATTTAAAGGATGTTTTATACCGTTCTCAATTAAAGTTGAAAGTACTACGCTCCTCTCCAATGCTCGAGTGTTTGTTGGCTTTCTAAGCGTACACTGGCGCAGCGCCGAAGGCGATATGATGACGACGGCACGACGGGATGACGATTATGAAATGGTCAGGGTAACATCGACGGCATAAGGACGTCATAAGGATAGCGAAGAGTGTACGACGACGGTGGTTTGACGACGACCACGGCATAAGCAGAATCGGATGAAGCAGCTGGGATGACGATGAAATAACGGCGGTATGACAACGATGGCGCCACAACGGCGTCATAATCACGATTGAATGGGGACAGCACGATTATGACATGACGAAGAAGGAACTACGAAAGCGGTACGTCGACAGCGGCATGAAGACACTGGGATGTGGACGAGCGTATGACGACGCTGGCCTCACAACGACGGCTGTATGACGACGACTGTACAACGATGTAGGCGGGATGAAGGCGTGACGACGGCTATATTGCGGCGACGACGACGTGACGGCAACTGGATGACGAGAATCTGGACGGCTACGTGACGGCAACGACATGACGTCGACGGCAAGACGGCGGGGACTTGAGGACGATGGCACACAGCCGGCGGCATTACGATAAACCCATTGGCATGAAGTCTTACCCACCGACACATAACCATGGGAACCGTAGACTTCACTATCTTCGAGATCGGATGACCATTGGCGGAGGGAGGCAACGACGCAAAACTGAACAATAAGCTAAGTTGACCCTTTAAAACAACTCTTGTTCTGTAATCGGTTAGTCGAACAGAGAGAGGGAGAGACAAACTAGGACACACACACACTTTTAACCTCTACCACGTGACTGGCTTCCGACACTAATACACATACACCTTTTCCCACTATATCACTAATAATGCTGAAGCATTAAAGAAGTGTGGCAGAAACCATCTCCGGACGACTGCCGACATTAATGCGGTCAGCATCGAGGCAGCGTAGCGGCGCGCCGCATTGCCATCGCCGCCGTCATGCGGGAGGCAAGTGAGCTTCAGCCAGGCTCCGCTTCACTCGTGAGCCACGTTGCCGTGATCTTCGAGGAGCGGCGCATGCTCAGTGACACATACGCAGTTGCATATACCCTGTGACGTACACCCGGTGGCCCAAGTTAGCGTGAAAGGAAAACTGTTATATCGGGACAGATGAAAATTTGGAGGATGCTTAAGCTTCACCTTTAATGAGAGCGGAACGCGATAGCATTCAAAGATATCTGACTGCTTCTCACGCTTCCGAGCAACTGCAACTTGTGTAACCGTAATTTTTACCGGGTAATACTGGCGACGAACGGTATGCACGAAGGCGAACCTACTGGTAGAAACTCGGTTTATTGCGTGGGCCGATCCCGGAAGCAGTGCACAGCCGCGCCAGAGAAATGACATCATCTTCAGGTTTCTATTATTGTTTCGCACTTTTAATATTTCAGTCTGCGAAGATACAACATAAAAGGCATTTGCTGCAAATGTTTTGTTTCATGATATTTGTTAGTGGGCTATCATTCTCGAAATTCCGAGGAATAACTTTGTCAAGAATGCAAACAAGGTATGAGAAACTTTAGTGATAGGATGGTGTAGCAGTATAACCCGCTTATACTGCAAGTCATATGGCAAGGCGTGTCATATATAATAGTCGGCCCTGTAAGGCTGACACTTGGTGCTGAAAACTTGCTAATTTATCTTGTTTTATCAAATGTCATTTGTTGTTTGATATAGAAGTACAAAACTGGCAGTATATATATATATATATATATATATATATATATATATATATATATATATATATTGTGGGGATGCGCGACTCTCGCGCGTCCCCTGATGTTTTTCCCGCATAGCGCATCCCCTGATATGCTGTTTTCCCGCACGGCTCGCGTGGCCTGGCGGTCGGAGTGGTACAAGCGCGGTGCGAGAGATGGCGCGACTGTCGCGCTGCTGCGGGGTTACTTGGGCGCCGAAAGGGAAGGCGCTTGGTCTTTTTGGGTTCGGGAAGCGAGCGGGAGCGGACGTGCCGCCCGCGCGTGCGCCGACCATGCTTCTGCGAGACCGTCTCGCGTGGCCGCCTTCGAACGTGCCACCATTCGCGTGACTGTACACGTGAACGACCAGGCGTTCGGATCCAGCATGGGGCGAACATATTCGCTCGCAATGCGGTCGCGGTAAGTCGGACTTCTAGATTTGTCGCGCGCCCATCGGTATGTTTTGGGGATAGCAACTCGGCTAGCAGGCATTGATCTATGAAAGGTGCAATAAATGCCCTTGTGACTGTTTGCACTACTGTGTTGTCGTTCCTTTGTCCCAAGAGTACGGAGGAGAACCCCGTATCTCCCACAATATATATTTATCACACACCAGACGCCTGACATCAGATTTACTACGACACGGGCCCCTTAACGCTGTCGCATTAATTTATTGCAACGTGCGACTGAAGTTTGGATGAAGAGGCTGGATTGGAGAAGCTGGGCTGGCTCGCGTGCGACTCTGTAAACTGCATTCACTGAGCGAAACATTTGACTACGACATCTTGTAAACGAACGCGATCCATCGTCACAACTGTCGTGGAGGGGATGGGTAAGCCAGCTACCACCTAGTGTTACCTGAGGAACACCGTCTGCCAACGACGGAAGCCCAATAGTACGAGCTTCGCCGCAGCCGTCGACGTATGGGCTAGGCACCACTACCTCAAGAAACGAGCTCGAACAGAGACACCCAGCAACCGTCCACGAATGCATCTCCTTACCGCTACAGATAGCCGCGGATCTTCACGGGAAAACCCGGCGACGACGTGGATGAGTGGCTCAGCCACTATAAGTGAGTGAGCCGAGGCAACGATTGGAATGCCACGCTAGCCAGTTGTCTAACATGTGGTTGTTTCTTGATTTTACTGCGTTGGTATGGTTTGGAAACCGTGAAGCCACTTTGACAACCTGGGAACTATTTGAGGAGGAAATTAATAAATGCTTTGGAGACATAACAAAGAAGAAGCGTGCGGTGCAGACGGTGTCGCAGAGGTCAAGTCACCGGGTAGAATTGCAGAACGTACATTGAAGAGATACTGAAGATACCGAGGATGTTTATCACTTCCTCATCGGCCACGAGAGTCTCAAATCAGTGTCTGGCGTGATTAATCACTGTCGAACCTCCGAGACCCTTAAAACACGTCGCATCACTTCGAAGTTTGGACGTCTGGTCAATGTCACGACGGTCGCCACCATCGAAGTCCGCCATTGTTCACTACCTGCTGACCTTTCAGCCACCACTCGTCTCAGTGTATGCGAGGACCTACGTCGGCATGCTTGTGTTACTGTGCAAGCTGGAGACACGCAGTGTGATACAACATCCACAACTATCATTGCTGAAAGTTTCGACGAGCGCAGCTAGTTCAGCCGATAGCCTCGGATAAGGGCTCCACTACCGATGGCCTCTAACGTCGAGCCGCCTTATGCGCCTCGTGAAAGTTACAGCTACAACAGCCGACTGTCTCCTTTCGTTCCAGAGTGGGAACAGTGGGTCGAGTACACTCACAGTAACGTGACTTTTGGTGTGCCGCGGGAAGGCCCCGCGTGCTACCAGTGCGGTGCTCTTAGGCACGTCGCCCGGTTCTGCCATACGCGACGTCGCCCGCGTACGATATTTTCCCAGTAATCTGTTGCATTCCCACGGACAAGCCAATGGGCCGATTACACTTACTGGCCTTCGGACCCAACTGCCCAGCAGCCAGCGTACCGGCAGAACATCCGTAGGGAGTCTCCTGCCTCTGTGCAAAGCCTGACTACTACACGCCAGCGACGGTCACCACCTTCACGGCTTTCATTTCCGCCGCTGGGAAACTAGACCGCATTGCACACAACTATGCCTCCGCCAGTTTCGATACTTCAAAACAAGGTTCACGTGCTTCTTGATGATGTTCCCACAATGGCTTTGATAGACACCGGATCAACTGTTTCTGTGATGAGTTTGGTTTTCAAGGAACGACTTGGCCGTAAAGTTATGTTTTATTGGGACAGACTTACTACCTTTCGGGCAGTGGGCGGCGCGTCGTTGTGTCCAGTCAGTGTATGCACGGCGCCTACTTGTGTCGCTGGCAAGGCCTACAAGGCAGAATGGGCAGTACTTGCTCATTCCACGCCCGCCTCTATCCTTGACATCGACTTTTTGCAGGAGTGTCGTGCAACTGTGGACTGCGTAGCAGGCGAAGTTCTGTTTTCCGCTCTCGCCCATCAACCTCCCTGCGAAGCAACCACCTCGTTGTAGCAAAAGATTCTGTTCTTCCGGCTTATTCCACGTCCAGCGTGCTAGTTAATGCTTCGACACCCGACCCGAGTACAGGTTCATTTGACATTGCGATTGAGCCGTTGCCCTTGCCTAGTGTGCAGAAAAAACACGTTTGTACGTCGCTACCTTGTATCGCTTACTGTCGGAAAAGCACAGTTATGGGCGGTGAACTGTACAGCCGAGTCAGTTATGTTTTTCTTGTTTGAAAAGAAGTTTGGCTTCTGCATTGGAGCCCTAAGCGATTGCTCTAAGTCTGACCTTGCTGATATCTCTGTTAAGGAATCACAGTACTTAAAAATGATTAGCAAGTCTCTTCCATCGCAGAAGCGCGGAGACTTTGTTACACTGTTAGCCAGACACGCTAACGTATTCGATTTTGCACAGAAGGCGTACGGAAAACTCAGATACCGAGCTCGCGCAATCGCCCCAAGATTGACACTGCGCATGTTCTCCGACAAAAGCCGTACCGAGTTTCCGCGTCCCAGCGCGAAGTTATTTCAAAGCAAGTCAGCGAGATGCTAACCACTGGTGTTATTCAAGAATCGTCGAGTCCATGGGCTGCGCATGCTGTCTTGGTGAAGAAGAAGGATGATTCATCGAGGTTCTGTGTTGACTACCAACGTCTGAACGTCATAACCAAGAAGGACGTCTACCCACTTCCTCGCATCGATGACATTATCGATTGCTTACATTCGGTGTCATATTTTTCCTCGGTAGATTTGCGATCCGGGTATTGGCAGATTCCTATGGATCCGACTGACACAGAAAAGGCAGCTTTTGTAACGCCAGACGGTTTGTTTGAATTCAATGTTACGCCGTTCGGGTTATGTAACGGCCTCTCAACGTTTAAAAGATATATCGGCACAATCTTGCGGGACCTAACATGGGAAATGTCTTTATCTTACCTGGACGATGTGGAGATCTTTGGTCCATCATTCTAGGATCATAACCATCGCCTTAATCCTGTTGTAACCTGTCTGGAGAAAGCTGCACTGACATTGAACTCCAAGAAATGTTGTTTTGGAGTACGCGAAGCACTGGGTCTGGGACACTTTGTGGACAAATATGGCGTTTGAACGTACCGCAGAAAATCGCCGCTGTTAGCTATTTCAAGAAGCCTCAGTCTCTCCGTGACCAACGAAGCTTTCGGGGTCTGTGCTCATACTTTCGCCGCTGTATTCCAAATTTTGCTGATAGGGCGCAACCATTGATTGACTAGCCGCAAAAATATGTACCTTTGCACTGGACACCCGATTGTGAATCTGCATTTACGCATCTAAAGTTCATGCTGACATCAGGGCCGGTGCTGGGCCACTTTGATTCTTGCGCTCCTACAAAAATTCATACCGATGCCAGCGGAATCGGCCTGGGCGCAGTGCTCGTCCAACGCCATGACAACGCTGAAGACGTGGTTGTCTATGCAAGCCGTTCATTGAGCAAGGCAGAGCGAAACTACACAGTGACAGAACAGGAGTGCCTGGCAGTTGTTTTTACCGTTCACAAGTTTCACCCATACGTCTACGGCCGTCATTTCTCAGTCATCATCGACCATCATTCCCTTTGTTGATTGGTGAGCCTACGTGACCCCTCAGGCCGACTGGCACGATGGGCCCTGCACTTACAAGAGTTTGACTTTGTAGTACGCTACAAAAGCAGTAACCGCCACGCAGATTCTGACTGCCTATCGCGCCTGCCTCTACCTACGACTGAGTGCGACGCTGACAACTTCGATCGGTATATCGACACTATCAGTGGCCCGTTCCCTGATCTCGCGACATTCCGGAATGCACAACATGACGACGATGGCTTAGATCCTCTGTTCGTCTTTGCGAATGAGTACGCCCACCCAAGCGGTTTTGTGGTCCACGACAACACCCTCTACAAGAAAAATTATTCAGGGCAACAAGCCCACCTGGTTGTCGTCATTCCACGCACTCTACGTTCCCATGTTCTTCGCTTCACGCACGACGACGGAACTTGCGGCCACACAGGCTTTGCCCGAACGTTTCACCGCATCCAGCAAAGGTTCTACTTGCCCAAGATGCGACACGACACGGAAAAGTACGTGTCCGGTTGGGAACAATGCCAAACTCACAAGCGTTTGACGACTACGCCGCGCGTACTTCGTCATCCTGTACTGCCTCCTAACCCCCCCTTCGAGCCTGTTGGTGTCGATCTCCTCGGCCCATTTTCGCGATCAAACAATGCCAATGGACGGGCAGTCGTGTGTGTCGACCATCTGACACGCTACGCACAAAGTGCGGCAATACTTACAGCAACGGCCGTCCACGTATCGCAGTTTATGCTTCGCTTTATAATTCTATGCCATCGTCAGTGACCGCGGGCGCCAGCTAGTTGCCGACGTCGTTGAAACGATCCTGCGTCTGTCTGCCTGCCAGTTCCGCCATGCCACTCCGTATAAACCACAGACCAATGGACTCGTAGAGCGAAGGAACAAGAATCTAGCGAACATGTCCATTTCTGTCGATTCCAAACCCAAAAACTAAAAAAAATTAAATAAAACGAATTTTACGGGGCAACACCACCATCTGATTATGACGCACGCCGTAGGGAGGGACTCCGGAAATTTGGACCACCTGGGGTTCTTTAACGTGCACCTAAATTTAAGTACATGGGTGTTTTCGCATTTCGCCCCCATCGAAATGCGACCACCGTGGTCGGGATTCGATCTCGCGATCTCGTGCTTAGCACCCCAACACCATAGCCACTAAGCAACCACGGTGGGTAAGCACAAAAACTGAGACGAAGTACTACCTTACATCACTTCCGCTTACAACATCGCCTCCATTTTATCTGCTGTACGCTCGATTTCCTTACAGCTGTCTCGACACGATTCCTCCTTCGACGCTAGACGTGGAAATTTCCGTTGCCGAGACATTGTGCCGAGCAGAAGAACCCTGTCGCATCGCCCGCCATCGGTCCGTGTCTTATACTAAAGGTGACCATGTGTGGTTGTGGACACCGGTTCGCAAACGTGGTCGGTGTCGGAAGTTCTTGGCCCGCTGCTCTGGCCCATTCGTCATTGTCGACCACCTCAGTGACGTTACGTATGTAAACTCCCGCGTCACAAGCAATGGTCGCCGCTCTAGAAAGACACAAACACGTCGCGCGCCTTAAGCCATTCCACAGTCGACCTTCTGAATGACATGCCCAGCGGGTAGTGAGTGAGTGCGAACTTTATTTAGGTCCTGAGGAGAAATAATTAAATCAATCGAGCGGCTCCACCCAGGTCGGGGCTGGTAGACAAAGTCCTTCGGCGACTGCCCGAGCCCTCTTGACAGCCTTGAGCTGAGCGATGAGCCCTGTGCTTTTGAGCGCTGAGTCCCAGGAGGACTGGTCAGGCAAGTCCGTGTCCGCATTGGCAGGGCACAGCCAGAGCGTGTGTTCGAAGTTGTTGTATTCGTGGCTGCAGTGTTAGCATTGAGTAGAAAGGTCTGGATTGATCCTGCTTAGTGTCGTTGGTGTGATGTATGTTCGAGTGACGGCCTGTGCTTTTTCGAGCTCCGGGAGAGGAGGAGCAAAATTATTTGTCCTAACCTATGACTTAAAGTCATTTCGTGGTATGACACGAGTGGGTCTTTGTTGTCTAGGTCCCTCCAGGCTGGGTCGAAGCGAGGGGGCGAACCGCAGACGCTGAATACGAGTTTTCGCGCCAGCTGGTGTGCCCGTTTGTTCGGATTACAGTCAGGACGTCCACAAATATTGCCCATGTGGACCGGGGTATCCTCTGCGAAATGGCAAGTGAAACGTGCGAGCGGAGTTTCGATGAAGAGGAGAACGAAGCTGGGCTGGCTCGCGTGCGGCGCTGTGAACTGCTTTCGCTGAGCGATGCATTTGCATTCTTCATCTTGTAAAGAAACGAGATCCATCGTCACAATATACTACCGATGTTGTGAAGTACCCTAAGAATGCTAATCGCATTTAAAAGCTACCAATACTGCTGGGGTGGATGTTGCAAAGGAAAGGACGGAAGCAAATTTCTAGTCTTCCTCCTTAAAAATGAGAGAGAGAGAGAGAGAGAGAGAGAGAAAGAGAGAGAGAGAGAGAGATCGCGATACAAGCTTTTATGTTGGAGATTTTAACTCGGTTGATCGAGATTTGCCCACCTGATTATCACCCAGAACCTGGAGTAGCATTACACGCCATGCTGCTCCATGTGCTAGCGTATACTAATAATATACGCAGTGATCACATAAACACATAAATAGCGTGCATATACAGTCTCACGCGCTTTCGTGGCGCGTAAAAGGGCTCTCACCAGGGCCACAAAGCCAATTTCAGTTATACGCTGGAAGTTGTTGCGTGTCCTCTAGGGAGCGTTTTACGGCAAGAATTTTTCAAATTGGTTCATTATGGGCAGAGATAAAAATATGCGCAGTTTCGCGAACCCATGATTTCGCGAACCCACATCGACACTCTCGCCAGTTGCCATGTCCAGCATCCGCAAGCAAAATTCCTTCCCTTTGTTCTCCCATATCGGAGCCGGAGGATCGCGTCACGTGCACGTCACGGTGCTTGCAATTTTCTGCTTTTTTTTTTTTTAATGCGAGAGCATTACTTGGCTCATTGTGCGACCCAGCCGTCATCAGAAGGCCATGGCAGAAAAGCCGTGGCAGAAAAACGGCACACAAATTAAGCCATCTTCATCTCACTAAAAAAATTTAGGCAAACTTAGATATCCCTACGTGGATGAATGCGAAAGCATTGCGACATATCTTCGATGACGCCGCGGCCTCGTTCGCGCACTTCCGGAGCCAGGCGCAGCTACTGACTGAGAACTCGAAGGTTCGTCCATCGGAGCGCACGACGGAAGTCGCCCCGCACCGACTGGCCGTGGGCCAGTGCCGTCAGCGCATTCGCCCATCGTTCCACTATGAGAACGATGGCACGGTGAGCGGCATCGGAGCCAGCTGTGGAAGAAGACGACGACGGACGCACGAGCACTGGCAGGAGCGCGAGGTGCAGTATGGGAACGCTGGCATGATGAGCGGCATCGGAGCCAATAGACAAGAACGGCACCGAGAGCGGCGCTGCTGCGCCGGCGTTGAGAGCGCCGCATGCGAAGCAAAATTCTATTAGCGGGTGATCCCCTCTCCCATCTCTCGTTCGTGCCGCCTTGATTGCCTCCTCCACTGCGCGTGTTTTGGCACGTTTCGCGCCGCGCGCGGTGTGTGCCTACGTGTGTGCGCGTGGAGATTTCGTTCGAAGGGCGGTGTACAGTCTGTTTCAGATTTAGGGGAAAACTCGCAGCGCATTGCAACACGATGCGGCGAGCGCTTGAGTCAGGCGGCGGCAGCAGCTCGCGCACGTGCTCGAGGGGCGGGATCTTGAACGGCGTCGTCTGCTACGGCGGCGCGCGCTGGCCGCATTGTCGGGAAACGTTCTACTATCAGTTGCAGGGCCCCGATCTCATCGCTATGGCGTGAAATGAGCCGGTATTCTTTACTATGCGTTGTGCGACGCCAACTGATACGCCTCGAAGGTAAGTTCATCGCTGCAGGGCAGTCATAGACGACGTACTGATTCCATACATTCTTGACGGCCCGTTTCTGGAAGGCGACTTTATATTCTAACGCGATAGGTCGCCGATCCACACTGCTCGTGTGGTGCAACAACTGCTAGAAGAGCGCGCAGTCACTCTCTTAGAGTGGCCGCCTCAATCCCCGGGCGCCAACATCATTTAAAATGTCTGGGGCTCGTTGAAAGTATCGCTGGCGCACCGTCCCCTCTATGAGTCGCCCGAGGATAGGCTTCGATCCACCATCGTCACTGACTGAGACGTGCTGCGAATGAACACATCCCTGATCAAGTCATTCTGCACTTCACTGCCTTCCAGGATGAGCGCTGTCATCGCTGCCGCTGGGGACATGACGAGATACTAACTGAAGTTCCGAGCTTGACGTGTCCAATTCCCCGCCGGCGGGCAGAGTCTGTCTGGTGTAGCGAATGATTGTCGAGAAAAACCATTTCCAGCTCATTGTCTGAACCTAAAACATTCATTTAATCGTATCCGTTTGTTTCATCGTGTTCGACTCCCATAGTTATCATTGTTGAGTGCTTTGTTTTCCGTTGCGCGCACATCTTGGTGCGTCTTGTCGCTGCTTATTACGGTAGCGCACACAGTGAAGAAATATACGTACACTGCCCCTGACAGTAGCACGCTTCCCGACAATGCGGCCAGCGCGCGCCGCCGTAGCAGACGACGCAGATCACGACTCCGCCCCTCGAGCGTCTGCGCCTGCTCGAGCTGCTGCCACCGCACGACTGCATTGCTTGCCGCATCGCGATGCAATACGTTCCCAGTTTTCCCCTAAGTGTGAAACAGACTGTACACGCTTCTATTTGCCTTTAAGAAGATCGGAAGGCTTGACGATTATTTTTATGGCTGCAATGCGGCGAAAGGGCAGCGTCTGCTTAACCATGTAAGTGACGCTGAGCAGGTGATTGGAAACGACATCGTATGTACCGCCGGAAAAATTGTCAGCACATACGATGCGGCACATACATACGGCACATACGAGCTAAAGTCATTTTTGCAGTTTCCCACAATATGTTTGCTACAAATCCGTGTTGTCTCTGATGGCGACAACGGTCTTCCATCGACACTGTGCGGAAATAAACAAAATATATCGCTGCATAGCACAAGTACGACACGCGCACACAACTTTAACTAGTTCGTCCCCTACAATATGGAATAGAAGCAGCAATGTAGACAGCTTGGCCATTTTTTAACAGTGCTCAAGAGACGGAAGTTGAAAGTATTAGTAATCATTCCTGCTTCAGCAATGCCGGCGCGACCAAGACGCGGGCCGCGTATCGTCCAGTAACTCGATCGATCGGTGCAGTGGTGAAGCGGGAATGAACTCCGGTCATGTTCAATGCATCGTGCACATATTCAATTTCTCGGCACGCGTGAACTTCGGCCACTGCTCGCGCATACAACAGAAGTGGTTTCCATTCTTGGGCAGCGCACACATAAACGAAACACGAGAAAGAAGACAGGACAAGCGCTCGTCGAACAAAAGTTTTTATATGAATAAAAGGATTATGTACCGAGTAATTATTAAATTCATGTGGGTTACATATAAAAACCGTCATACACTCAGGAGTGATTAATGAACGAGCTCGCTTCGTTTGCCAGTTGTTTACTTCGCTCGGCGCACCGCAGTAATCCATGTATGTCGTCTGCTTTTTTCGTACCATTTTCTTGTGAATCGGAAGAATTTCACTGGTGGCATCAACCATTTCGTGCTTACATTGCTGTCGTGACAGTTAACAACACAATAATAATTTCCGGTCATCCGAAGAGGCGCCCTCGCAAACAAGAGACGTTTCGCGCGCAGCGCGAACTGAACGCGGGCGCGACCGCTAAGGGAAGCGGCGGCGGAAACCTACACCCGTTGGAGATGAAATCGTTCCGCCAGGGGAGAAACGAGCGCTGGCGTCTAGGATGAAACTTGGCGTGCGGTCGTCTATTGGGGAAGAAGACAACGATGAACACGTGGGCAGTGGCGCGAGCGCGTCTCTATGACCTCGTGACTCTTAGAGCGCAGCTCTTAAGCGCCGTTCCTACATTGAACGTCGACGTCGTCGGCCTAACCGAACCAAGGAGCAGAACGAAGGATGAAAGTGCCAAGAGCGCGAGGAGAGCGCAGGCTAGAGTGATAGCATGAGGCGGGAAGTGGAGGAGGGTATGGCCAAAGCGTGAGAGGAAAAGCGAAGTGGTGCTCTGTTGCCACGATGGCTACGAGATGGCGCCAGAGTAGCGCGCGTTGTCTGTTCACATATGGCATGCGGCGATCGCGTCCAACGATACTATATATGAAAACAAAGTGCTACATTAACGGAGGTCTTCGGCGGCTACGCTTCACCCACGCTGCTGTCTTTCGCGATCTCCCGATTGATGAGGCAATCGCGCCACACTCCACTCCGTTTGCGACGTGCCGCGCGAGGCAGATTGTCCGCGCCAGCTACGCCACTCACAGCGTTCTCTTCATAATGTAAGTGGCATATAAATGGCAGAGGGAGCGGCTGCCGCGCGAGCACGGCGAACTGCAGCCGCTCCAAGGTCGCTCGCTCTGCCTTTCCCTTTGTCATGGGTGACGACGAATATGATGCAACGCGCCTCAGGTACACGTCGGACGACGACTGCAACATCCTCCCAGCATATGAGGTGGAGTTCACCTACGAACGCGGTGAACACCACGGTGCCGCTCGGGAAAGTACTGTCATCGGTCATCAAAGTGGTGTCATAGTGTCCAATAGTGCTGTTATCATGAAGAAACAGTCAACGCATTGTGCGTGAAGACTACTTTAATGAGAACTGCGCAAATAAAACGCAGCTGAGAGATCGCAAAATTGCCGGTTTGTCATCTTGCGTAGTTACAACCTCATAAGCAGCAACGTTACATCGGAAACATACGCAACAGCACTAAAGTCAGCAAAAGTTCGCCGCGACACTCAACTTAGCGACATAACTCAGCTAAAAGTAATGCTGTCGCGTTTAAACATCATAACAATTGCTTAGGTGCACATGGAATTTTGCGAGCTGTAAGCGATAACACCCGCGTTGTTGTCTGGCTGCTTCGAAAAACTGGCTATCTAAGTGCGTTCAAGTATGCAGAGGCTGGTACGCCTCATGAATCCTCACCGCGATACACCACGTTGTAGCACTGGCCCCAGACTAGCAGTATAAGTGCTACATGAACATTGAGGTAGAGGCGAGCGGATCAAAGAGCCTGATGGTACGCTAGCTGAACACGGTAGAAAATGACATAGTTTCGTTGTGTGCGCGCGTTACTGCACGGCGTGGGAAGAAGCAGAGGGAACAGAAGTTCATCTTTGTTGCTACGGTACGAAGTAAAATGAAGACACGAAGACATTCGGTTTATGTGCTCCATTATTGCGCTAGCAATTATATGGACACTCCAGACGCATTTCTGCCGTCGGCCTCGGCATTGCCGTGATGCTTCGTGTAAAGTCCAAAGGCGATAACATTGTCTCCGCGCGCCGTATGCTGTATGTGAGAATTAAAGCGTGCGAAGATTAGGCGACGAATCTCGCGCGCCGAAGAGAGGAAAGCGGGGAGGAAGCACGCTGTATTCTGTCGTACGCAACGCACCAGGGGGAGGGGAGGGACGGGGGGGGGGCGCTCTATTCCGGAGGCTGCTGCGTATGGTGCAGCCGCGCGGACCATATGTTGAAAGCGGTCTGCGTAGGGGACAGAGTCTACACTCTAATGTTGAATTCCAATGGCGGAGTCGGAGCAAGTTTTTCTGCTCGTTTCGGAGCAAGTTTGTTCCAATGGCAGAGTGAGGGCGGGAGTAAGGTGTTCCAATGAGAGAGTCGGAGGGGATTCAGAGCGGGAGTCACTCCGTGGAGCAGAAAAAGATGATCCGCCAAAATCGGCGGAGTGGACCGGAACTCTGCGTGACGTATTTCCTTTACCACGTTTGTCTGCTGGGAGGCGCCACCGGTCACGACTCGCGAGGAAGCAAAAGCTGCTGCACGCTTGGCGAGATATCCATTCCGCACTTTTACAAAAACAACAGGTGAACGGTGCTGAAGAGACAAGTGACCGGTGCGGCGGTGCTGGGAGCAAACAGGGGAAGGAAATGACAACACGCAAGGCATCCTGGGTAACTCGGTGATAGAACTTCCGCTTCCGCCTTGCTCCAGCGGCGCAGGTTGCGTTCCACTCGCGGATCTGGAGGCGTTGCTCTGTGCCAGAGTCGAGTGCTCGCTCGCGGAGTCAGTCGGCTGCTCCGACTCCGCCATTGGAATTCAACATAAGAAAAAAAGGAGTGACCCTTGCTCCATTAAGGGAGAAACGGCGATGTCCCCTATGTTCGTCTTTAAATGGAGCAAGTTTCCTCCCTCGTGCGTGCGAGCGACGGTTCCTCCCTCTCCAAAACCAACATGGCCGACTACAGGCAAGCGAAGCGATGGATGCGACTAGGCCTAGGAACTGTGCTAGTTCGCAGCTGGAAAACAACGTACGCGTCATAAGCATAGTGTACGTTACTGATATTTGCGAAAAAGAAAAAAAGAAACTATCGCTAAGCTTTCTTTGGCGCACACCAGGAACCAGGTGCAAGTACGACACGATTTTGTAGCGATGTCTTCCGCTCGACTTCCCCGCCTATCATCCACCGTTGACGGCCGGTTGATCATGTTCATAACGCGGGCGGACCGTCGCTCTAACCATTGTCCAAGCGCCAAACATCGCTAGAGCATCGCGGCGTTGAACTTACGTAAACATAGGGATATCCATACATGAATCCGTCGCGTTATGTTATGTTATGAGCGTCCCCTTTGCACCGGGGCGGTGGGTTACGCCACCAAGCTCTTGCTATTATACTGCCTAATATCCTACCCAGGTTAAAAAAAAAGGAAAAAGAAAACACCATGAACTCCCACAGCTAATTTTTCTGGCCCCCTATTGCGAATTTTGCTTTTGTACGTCTCCGTTTCTTTTTGTCCTTTCCCTACTTTTCTTCCACCAATCTTCCAATCGCCTCTTACTGTATCACCTCTTACTGTGAACAATGCGCTTATCACCACCTGGAGAGGCTTCAAATTACTGAAACCATATAGTTACGGCGCGGCCAGATAGATGGCACTAAAAGCTGACAAAAAATAACAAAAGATAATCTCATGGGTGGCGGCAATGGAAAAGAAACCTGCCATGAGTTCCAATTTCCATCTCCCGCATTCGCCGTCTTTTCTCTGCCATGAGTAACTTCTTCAGAAGAAAAAACGAAATCAGGAAAGAAACAATTTATAATAACTCAAAGGAAAGCTCATTACTTTTCGAAGCGAGATCGGGATGCCTTAGAACACGCATCTATAAAGAAAGATATAAGAAGGAAGATGAAGCATCTGCTTGCTGCGGTAAAGCTAGGGAAATTATGGAGCATGTTTTATTAGAATGTGAAGACATTTGCCCAGCGGTCGATTTAGGCATCACTGGCCTCCTTGAAGCCGTTGGGTTCAGCGAGAGCAGTGAAAAAGTAAACATACCCGCAATAGGGATTAGTAAGAGGTGATTGGAGGATTGGTGGAAGAAAAGTACGGAAATGACAAAAAACGGAGACATACAAAAGCACAGTTCGCAATAGGGGATCAGAAAACTTGGTTGTGGTAGTTCGTAGAGTTTTTCTTTTTATCGTTTAATCTAGGTAGGACATTAGGCAGTATATTAGCAAGAGCTTGGTGGCGCCACCCACCGCCCCATTCCAAAGGGGGTGCTCATAACATCCATCCATGCACATAAAATCAGAATGTCAAGAGCATCTTTGGTTGTCAGGTACAATGAGCGGGAAAAAAAACTTGGATGGGCGTTACGTATTTGTGGACCTGAAATGATTGCACAGAGAAGAATAAGCAGTTAGTGGAATGCATAAGTGCTGATATTAAGGGTATCGGGAATGATGCCAAAATTATCTATTGGGTGACATGAATGTCCACATACGTACAGGATTTAGGTGACTATACCGACAACAACTGGAAGTCATTGCTAGGCCTTTGTGAGCAACATATCGTCGTTATCCTGAATACAGGGCCTAAGTGTGAAGGGCAGAACACGTGGGAAGTGGGAAACCGGCAATCAAACATTGGTTACTCTCTGATGACAGAGAGAGAGAGAGAAACTTTATTGCAATTGTAAAGATTTGAAGGAGGGGGTGTCGGAGCCTCTCAGTCCAGTGCCCCACTGGCCTCTGCCACCTGCCTGACCTGGCTAATTAAGGACTTTTGTCCTGCCAGGTCGGAGCGGGCGAGCTGTGCCTCCCACTGCTCCATTGTGTTACTGGTATTTGGCCTATGAGGGTGCTTAGTGCACTCCCAGGTTATATGTATTAGGGTAGGTATGCCACTGCACCAAGGACAGTTGGCCCTATAACGAGTGGGATACATGGCGTTTAGCAATTTTAAATGTGGGAACACCCCGGTCTGTATTTTACGGCAATCGGCGGCCTCTTCCCCGTTACGTTGCGGGTGAGGCGGCGGGTATTTTCTGCGAACTCCACGCTGATGAGCAAGGATGTCTTTGGCATTTAAATTGGTGGAATTTTGTGAGGGATGGTGCGGGTGGTTGGGGTTAGAAGAGGACGCCGTCACTGGGTTAGTGAACCCTCGAGCTAACGCGTTAGCCTTTTCGTTCCCCTGTACCCCCGTGTGGCCCGGGCACCAGAGTAGGCGATGATGGTGGTTGAAGGATTTGGGGATTATCGCGAGGCTAGCCGCAGTCACGTGCCCCTTGAGAAACATGCGACATGTCTCCTGGGAGTCCGTGACCACGACCGAGTCCCTTTGCGAACGCTCCGCGTGAGCGATTGCGATCGCCACTGCTAATATTTCAGCCGAGGTGGGGGATCCCACCGTGGCCGACGCGGTAATTTGCTGTTGGCTGATAGTGTTCACGACTGCCAGGGCTACCTCCTTTGGTAGCGCTGCCCGGTCGCCTCTGCATACAGAGCTGCGTCCGTGTAGTACGTGTTGTACCTATGGTTATTACAGTACGCTGATTGAATGTGCTGTGCGCGTGCTTTGCGCCTTTCTTTGTTGCACTCGGGATGCATATTCTTTGGAATTGGGGCTACTGTAATTTTGGATCTCATCGAAGGAGGGAGAGGTACGGCCTGCTCTGTGAGATAAATGTTGTATGCTGGGATATTGAGTCTAACCAATATTGCCCTACCAGTTTTTGTGAAGCTGAGGTACTTCCCTCTGTCGCATCAGGGTGGCTTGCCTCAGTTCGTCGAAAGTATTGTGCACTCCCAAAGCTAACATGCGCTCCGTTGAAGTACATTTAGGCAGGCCCAGAGCAGCTTTGAAAGCGGTTCGGATTATTGTGTTAGCCTGCTTTTCCTCCTCCCTGTTCTGGATTTGGTACGGTAAGCCATACGTTATTCGACTAATCACTAAGGCCTGTACGAGCCTTAGGGTATCGTCTTCTCGCATTCCCGCTTTTCGATACGTCACGCGACGTATCATTTGGGCTATGTTGTTGGCTGTGGATTTGAGGGTCTTGAGTGTCTGTACTGCTCTCCCGTCGCTCTGAAGCCACAAACCCAGGACTCGCATCGTAGGTACCTCTCGGACTGATTGGCCCTCAACCACGATGTTAATCGATCCTCTGAATTTGTAGCCTTTCGCGTGTATCCGGATAACCTCAGATTTTTCGGGTGCGCACTTCAGGCCACTCCATCTAGAAAACTTCTCCACCGCTAATAGTGCGCTTGGGAGCGTATATTCCTTATCCCCTAGTGAACCTCTGCTCGTCCACAGCGTGATGTCGTCTGCGTAGAGCGTGTAACCTAGGTCGGGTATCCGATCCAGATCGCGCGCGAGGCGACACATCGCCATGTTGAAGAGAAGAGGAGATAATATAGCTCCTTGAGGTGTTCCTTTGTCATGCATTTTAAATAAATCCGAAGTGATTTGGCCAATACTGATGCTCGCCTCGCGGTTGGAAAGAAACGCTCTTAAGTAATTGTATGTGCGCTCACCACAACCCGCGAGTTCGAGTTCCTCCAATATTGCGGCGTGAGAGACGTTGTCGAAGGCTCCTTTGAGGTCTAGTGCTAGCACTAGTCTCTCGTCGCCGTACGGTATATTAGTTAGAATTTCGTCTCTAAGTAGGAGGAACGCGTCCTGGCAAGATAAACCCGTGCGAAATCCTATCATGGAGTCCGGGAACCAGCTCCGCTCTTCCAGGTATCGCTGCAATCTGCTATGGATAACCCTTTCATAGAGCTTACCTAGGCAGGACGTGAGCGACACCGGCCGTAGTGTATCAATCGAGGGATTCTTTTTTAGTTTGGGGATCATGATTATTTTAGCCAATTTCCACTCTTGGGGCAAGTCTCCCTTGGCCCAGCACTCGCTATTAAAAATCTTTGTGATTTTCGCTAGGCTACTGAATCCATGTTTCGAATCATTGCATTTGTGATCGAGTCTGGGCCCGGTGCCGAGTTTTTAACTGCGGATTGTGCCGCCTCATACACTTCCGCGTACGTTATATCTTCGTCTAATTTAGGTTTCGCCTCCCCCGCGTATTGTCTCCTCGCGTACGATGATCCCGTGGCAGGTGAGGGTCCTATGTACTTTTTCTGAAGCGCATGGACGAGATCTTGGTCTGGTGCCCTCGAAGTTGTCTGCTATAATTTGGAGCTTCTTGTTATTCTCAGTACGCGTGCTCATCGGGTCTAGCATGCTTCGTAGTATTCGCCACGTACTGGTCGTTCCGAGAGTTCCTGACAGGGTTCCACAGAACGTCGCCCACTCGTTTTTAGCGAGCTCGTGGCCTTGGGCTTACTCTGCCAAGAGAGCGATGCGTTGTCTCAGGTGTTTGTTTAGACGTTGCCTTTTCCACCTCTTGGCCAGTTTCCGCCTCTCTTCCCATAGGCTGACCAGGTGAGAGTCTATCACCGGCACCTCCGCTGTACGCTCAATGGCTTTAGTGGTGTCCCCGTGTGCTCGTCGAAGGAATTCGGTCCATTCTAGCATGTTGGTCGGGGCTGTATCCGACTCCTCCAGCGCTCTCTGGAGTTCTCTATAACGAGGCCAGTCAGTTAATTTAGTTATTCCTATTGTTCTCCGTATGTTGGGCGTGGAGAGCGCTACTCGGATTATGTCGTGATCGCTTCCCAAATTTTCGTCAAAGGAAACCCATTGTGCGTCTCTGATGTTAATTGTAAAGGCACGGTCGGGCGCCGTGTCTCTGCTGACGCTGTTATTCGTGCGCGTCGGTTTGCCGATCTGATTGATTGCCCGTAAGCCCAAGGCATTTGCGGTGCGCTCGAATCTTTTGCTGCTGAGAGAATGTGGGGTAGGTCGTCCCCTTTGCTTTTGGGAGGACTGTATACAGATTTGTGATTAGTGTGTGTGCCGTACTTCGTTTCTTTGGCATCACACTGATAACTATGGAATTAGTCTCTCCCTCAGTTTGCGGAAGTGTTAATAATTGAGCGTTTATCGACTTGCTCACTAGCGTGGCGACCTTCGAATTTTGAGTATCGCTCAGAGTGTTCTATCCCTGAATTTTGGCCGGCTTGGCCCCGACCTCCTGCAGACATATCACGTCCGGAGCGATTCCGGAGTTTTTGATAAACTGGTGGAACACTGCTGCTTTCCTGGAGAAGGAGCAGCAGTTCCATTGCCATATCTCTAATTGGTCTGAATTTTGTATTCGTTGTGATTTCTTAGCGTGATTAGCCATGTTGCCCACTCTTACTTTAAGCCCGTGACGTTTCCGTGTCCGAGCCGTCGGATTCTGTTACGCAGTGGCTTATTTTAGTTTTTGCCGAACCCGCTCCTATCGCAATTGCGCGTTTTTTGGTGGGAACAGCCTTCAAGACTGCCTTAAGCTGTTCCGCCACGAATACCTTGTGTTTCTCGAAGTCCTTCGTGCATAGTTGTTGAAATTCCGTTAATCTTTGGGTAACGAACGTCATCATTTCATGCATAAATATTTTCAAGTTTTCCGCGATCATTGTCTGGATCTGCGCTGCCGTTATCTGCGCGTTTTTTGAGATTTGGGTTGTCGGAGACTGCGCGGAGACGGAGTTTATATCTACCGCCGCTTTCGCTTTGGCTATTTATTCAAACTGACGCGGCGTTTCCAGCTGTTGTATTGTGGTATTGAAGCGCGCCTCTAACTCTGACATTTGTTTCTCAAGTGATTGTCGTTTGCATTCTTCTCCTGAGAGCTTTTCTCTTAGTCGCGCATTTTCCTTTTCCAATTTTTGAATACGTTTATCATTTTCACCTGTATTCTGTTTTGGAGCAGTGGGAGAAACAACCCTCGCCCAGCTCACCTGCTGTTTTTTAGGCAGTGGCGAATTTGACCGCTGCGAAGCCCTGGAGCTGGAGGGGTCCTTCGAGGGGGTATTGCTCGTCGCTCTGCTTCCGTGTGGAGATGTGGACCTCGATCGGTGCCGGTAGAAGTCCTCCTCTTCCATGGACTCGAACCAGCGCCCCGGTGCCTTTTTGGTGTTCTGTCCCGACCGCTCCCGCGATCGAGACTGGCGAGTCGTCTTCACGTCCTTGGCGGCAATCAGTTTGTTCGGGCACCGACGCGTCTCGTGCCCCGCCGCTCTGCACACGGCGCACTTGACTTCACATTCGTGTCCTTGTGGGGGTGGATTTTCGAGTCCGCAGCCACGGCATATGTTCTTGGGGTTCGGACAAACGTCCGAGCGGTGTCCCTCTTGCATGCACTCCAGGCACATTTGGATTGTTGGCCTGTACTTCGTACACCGCATCTCTACTGCCATGTAGTACACGCATTTGGGGCGCGTGCCTCCCGAGAAGGTGAGGAGAGCGGTATTAGAGCTTCCTAGCATTCGGGCCCTTTCGATGGTGACTCCTTGGGTCCTGACTCGCAGGTGTTGCTGGAGATCTGCTGATTCGGTGTGTGCTGGGAATCCGTGCACCACCCCTTTGTAGCTATCATCTGGATCCGCTACGTAAACGTTGAAGGGGTGTTGCTTGCCTCGCAGCTCCATGCACGTGATTCGACGAATGACGTCCGCCACTTCCAGTGAAGGTGTGGAGACGATGATGATATTTGTTCCCTCTCCGATTCGCAGTATGAAATCCTCTCCAGTGATTTTTCGCTGGTTCGGTCCGTTTCCTGTGATTATCGTCCCGGTGGCCCGAATAATCGCTTGTGGTATTTCTGTTCTCAGATATTCCTTGAGCATTAGTCCTTTGTGGGGCTTCAGTATTATCTCGATGTCATTCTTCGGTAATGGTGGCAGAGGCTTCCCCTTCCTCGGGCGCATGTTGCGACGACCGATTTGCCCGTCTCCTTTCGCGCCGCCTGCTGATGGCTGTCCGTTTATGTTATTCTTGTTGTTGGGAGCCGCTTCCCTGTCGTTGCGCCTGACGGCCTCTCGCTGTCGCCGCGATAGAACTGACTGCCAGCCGTCCATCGCCTGGTTGTGGGCGGCGATCTCTTGGCTTTTGCTAGTCCCCGCTTCGGAAATTATTCTTGTGTCCCCGTTTTCGTCCGCGTTGTTAACCGGATGCGGGGGTGTTATTTGGAGGTCCATGTCCTCTGATGTAGCCATCTCGTACGCTCGGCAGAAGCGATCCGGTTATTAAGTGGTGAGGCGGTCGCTCACGCGCTAAGCCTATCGAGGCCTAACGGGGCTTCCGCCGCTTCGAATTTTCAAAGTCGCGTGGAATGACGAAAAATTCACTCACGGACTTGAACTTGGTCTTGAAACGGAGCGTTTGTCGAGTGGAACCCGATAGGATAGTCGAGTCTGGTGCAGTTGACGAGTTTTCGGCTAAAACCTCGATAGTCGCGTAGCCCATGTGAATAAGCGTCCTGATGACAGAAGTAGTTCATGATCAGTTGAGAGAAATGGTCATTGACGAGGATGGATATAGCAGCATAGGGAGTGACCATAAACGCATCATTTTGAAATATGTAGTTAGGAAAGAGAGCAAGGAGTGCAAAGGTGGCCAGTCCACATTTGAACGCTAAACAAATAACAAATATAGTCGCTAGAGTCGAGGAAGAACTTTGCAAATTGACAAGGGTGGGAATATAGTGAACTTCAAAGTGTCATAACGACAGAAATACGTAAAGAGAAACAACACGTTCGTTGGAAAGGAAAACAATGAAACCGGAAAGATAGTGGAACAGGGAGATAAATCATCATCGATGTTCACATTTCATTTATTCGACTTACTCGATTAGACATGTTCGATTAATCATTCTCTACAGTTTGACAGGAGTGGCTCGAAACTTTTGAAATCGTACAAAAATGACGGACCACGAGCAGTGACTGTGCGGCCGTGGTAGAACGATTGTCGACTGTTCTTGCGAGTCCCAAGCGACGCCGCGCCGAGCGCTTCCCCTCTCTCCCTCTACACGCCACACCAACGCACAAAGCCGGAGGCCTTGAAATGTCTTCACCATTCATGGCACACAGTAGAAACCCAGTCGTTCATCGTCGCTTCATTCCCAGTTCGCTAAAGACGTGGCACAGCACTCGCACCGGTTAGGAGCTTACAGCGATGGAGTTCCCGTCGACTGCGGCAGCTTCTGAGCGTCTATTCTCGCACACTGGTCCGGTGGCCATTCAATGAAGGTGTCACCCAAGCATCGCAGCTAATTCACATTGCTTCGCTTTGTAAGAGAGAACGTGTGGCTTAAAATCCTAAACCAATAATTTTCCTTTCCCCGGTGCGTATTGCAATTTATTGCATATTTTATAGTTCGACTTTACCCGTCACTTTTGCTATTTTTCTTATTTCTCATTTAAGGGTATTCTACAGGAATTCGTTAGTGCCGTGTATCTTGTTAATTCAGCTGTAAGTGCCATTTTATAACACGTATTCTTTATCTTTTCAAAGGCCAATAGTGCCAACTCTAATTAGTCTTTAGCAAATTAAAGATTATTCTTTATCAAACTTTATTAGCTTCGTGCGCGACCAATGGCGGCGCTGCGTAGGGCGCTCTGATGACGTCAGTCGGGGGACACACCTCTGTCGTCTGCTACGCTCCGGCTGTGTAGAACGGCTACACTTTCCATGCGTTCTCTCGCGATCTGACAGCGTAGCACGGTGCTCTTCAATTACTGTCTGTGCGTTTCTACTTTTTAAATTTTAGTTGTACAAATTATAGCAGGAGGAAAGCAATCGAATACTGCAATCTTATCGTTTCTAATGCCAAAAACAAAATTTGATTATGAGGCACGCCGTAGTGGGGACTCCTGATTAATGTTTCACCATCAGGGTATGTTTAACGTGTCCCCAATGTACGGGACACGGGCGCTTTTTGCATTTCGCCCACATCGAAATGCTGCATTAGCAAGACAACAAACGCTTATATTAACTGGATGGATGAATGGATGTTATGAGCGTCCCCTTTCGAACGGGGTGGTGGGTTGCGCCACCAAGCTCCTGCTACTATACTGCCTAATATCCTACCTAGGTTAAACAAATAAAAAAAAAACAATATGAACTACCACGCCAAAATTTTCTGATCTCCTATTGCGAACTGTGCTTTTGTACGTCTCCGTCTTTTGCCGTTTCCCTACTTTTCGTCCACCAATCCTCCAATCGCCTCTTACTAATCTCTATTGCGGACATGTTCGCTTTACCATTGCTCCCGCTGAACCCAAGGGCTTCAAGGAGGCCAGTGGTGCCTAAATCGACCGCTGGGTAGACGTCTTCACATTCTAATAAAACATGCTCCGTCGTTTCCCTAGCTTTACCGCAGCAAGCACATGCTTCTTCTTCCTTCTTATATCTCGCTTTATAGGTGCGTGTTCTAAGGCATGCCGATCTCGCTTCGAAAAGTAATGAGCTTCCCTTTGAGTTATCATAAATGGTTTCTTTCCTGATTTCGTTTTTTCCTCTTAAATAGTTACTCATGGCAGGTTTCTTTTCCATTGTCGCCACCCATGAGATTAATTCAGCCTCTCTGACTTTCCGCTTGATCTTCTTTGTTGCTGTGTTGCCCACCCTACAGGCCGCATACTTGCTGGTAAGCTTCCTAGTTCTTTTCCTCCACTGTGAATCAATGTTTTTCCTGTACAGATACCTGAACACTCTCTCAGCCCATTTACTTTCTTCCATATTCTTCAACCGTTCTTCATACTCAATTTTACTACGGGCTTCCCTCCCTTCAGAACTAGTCCAGCTCTTATACCCTTCACAGCTTCATTTGTAGTCTTCCCGTGAGCGCCCAATACGAGACGATCCACTGACCTTTGGTTCCCATCGAGTCCTGATTGTACCCCTGATTTAAAGCAAACAACCGCATTTCCAAAAGTAAGTCCTGGAACCATTACACCTTTCCACATACCTCGGAGCACCTCGTACCTATTGTATCCCCAGAGCGTTCACTGCTTCATTACGGCTGCATTTCTCTTCCCCTTCACTGTTATTGCTTTTTCCTGTGTTTTCATATATCTATTGCCTTAGCTTATTCATATACCAAGGTATTTATATTCTGTTACCCGAGGTATCTCTTGGCCCTGTATCTCCACTGTCTGTTCACTGTTCTTGTTGAATACCATAACACCTGCTTTTCTAACACTAAATTTCAAACCTAAATTGTTGCCTTCCTGTCCAAAGATATTAGCCAGACGTTGCAAATCACTTTGCTTGTTAGCTAGCAACACAATGTCGTCCGCATAAAATAAACCTGGGAGTTGCTGCTCTATTACTGTTCCCGTTTATTTGTATCAGAGATTAAAACCGATATTACTTCCTTCTAGCGCCCTCTCCATCCTCACCATGTACATAATAAACAGCAGCGGGGATAAAGGGCACCCCTGCCTCAGTCCCTTGTTGATATGAACTTTCTCCTCGCTCCTCATCCCATCCCATTTGTGGGGTTCTCACGCCCGTGCTCTTGGGACAAAGGAACGACAACACAGTAGTGCAAACAATCACAAGGGCATTTATTGCACCTTTCATAGATCAATGCCTGCCAGCCGAGTTGCTATCCACAAAACATGCCGATGGGCGCGCGACAAATCTAGAAGTCCGACTCACCGCGACGGATATAGCGAGCGAATATGTTCGCCCCATGCTGGATCCCAACGTCTGGTCGTTCGCGTGTACGGTCACGCGAACGGTGGCGCTTTCGAAGGAGGCCACGCGAGACGGTCTCGCAGAAGCATGGATCGGTGCACGCGCGGGACGTCCGCGTCGTAGCTCGACCCGCAGCCAACGAGAGAGCGTGTTCTCTCTTGCGCCCAAGTAACCCCGCCGCAGCGCAACACTCGCGACATCTCTCGCACTGCGCTTCAACCACTCCGACCGCCGTGGGCGCCAGGCCACGCGGCGAAGCCGCACTGCGGGAGCTATGCGGGAAAACAAGATAACAGGGGACGCGTGTCGCGTGGACGGATGCATCACGCATCCCCCCACATTCAACACAAACGGCATTTTCTAGGTAAATCTCTCTCAAAAACTGTAGACAATCGTTACCTAAGACTTCCCCTTCCAGAATATCCCACAAAATGTTGCGGTCTACGTTTTCGTAGGCTCCTGTAATGTCTAAAAAGGCCACATACAATTTGTCTGCTCTCTGCTTTTGATATTTCAATACACTGAGTAAGACCAAACAAGTTATAATCCAAACGCCTACCTATCCTGAAGCCATTCTGAAGCTCTCCCAAAATGCCATTATTATCTGCCCATGCTTGAAGCTTTAATTTGATTGCCTGCATTGCTAGCCTGTATATTACCGATGTAATGGTCAACGGTCTATACGAGTGAATTCCCTCTTTCTCCCCCTTACCTTTATAAATAAATTCATTCTGCTTTGTCGCCATCTGTCTGGTATTCGTCTATCTTTTAAAGTTTTTTCCACTGCTTTCGCCAGAGCATCCTTACTTTTTGGTCCTAGTTCATTTATCAGCCTAACGGGAACCTCGTCTAGCCCTGTGGCTGTGCGCTTAGGAATTTTCTCTTCAGCTGTCTTCTAGTTTAAATTTGTCAGCACCAGCTCCTTTTCCACTTGGGCCTCTCTCGTGCTCTTTTTTTCGTCAAATACAACCTCGTCATTGCCTTGGAAAGATTCGGCTGTTACTTTTTGGATGTAATTTATTGCCGCTTCTCCTTCCAGTCTGTTTTCATCTTCGTCTAGGATATGTTGTTGCATTGTTGTTGACTTCCTGCCTAATAACTTTATGTGATTCCGAAATATTCCAGCTGCGTCCTTCTTATTCTCACGTATTTCTGACAACCAACGTTCACTTTCACCTTTTAATTTTGCTTGCACCAGTATTTGAACCATAGATTTTTCTTCCGGTATATTTCCCATTTACTGGTTACTTCATCCTGTGGCAACTGCGCCTTCTTTGCCTACCTGTGCTCTCGAGATGATTTCTGTCGTTCGGCGATCGCTTCTCGTATCTCCTTGTTCTACCAGCTTTTCGGTTTCTTTTTTCCTTTCCAACGAACATGTTGTTTCTCTTTTCGTATTTCTGTCTTTATTACACTTAGAAGCTCACCATATTCCCACTCTTTACTTGGCCATTTGCCAAGTTCTTCCTCAACTCTAGTGACTATATTTGCTATTTGTTCAGCGTTCAAATTTGGACTGGCCATTTTGCTCTCCTTGCTCTCTTTCCCAACAACATATCCCATTTTCAAAATGATGCGTTTATGGCCACTCCCTATGCTGCTAAACCCTTATTCATCGATGACCATTTCTCTCAACTTATCATGAATTCCTTCTGTCATCAGACAGTAATCAGTGGTCGATTGCCGGTTTCCCACTTGCCACGTCATCTGTCCTTCACACTTAGGCCCTGTATTCACGATAACGAGGTTATGTTGCTCACAGAGGTCTAGCATTGACTTCCCGTTGTTGTCGGTATAGCCATCTAAATCCTGTATGTGTGCATTCATGTCACCTAATAGGACGTTTTCAGCACCATTCCCGAAACCCTTAATATCCGCGCTTATGTATTCCACTAACTCTTTATTCTTCTCTATGCAATTTTTTCCGGTTCACAAGTACGTAACGCCCACCAAGTTTCTTTCCCACTCATTGTACCTGATAACCAAAGATGCTCTTGACATTTTGAATTTACTCTTTTCCATTTGGCTCCCTGATGGATGAGCGTTCCGACTCCCCCTCCCTTTCTTTCCGACTTAGTTCTGTTGCACCCTTCCCAAACATAACTGGCGGCTCAAACTCAATAACTGGCGGCTCTTCTGAGTCTCTAAGGTGTATTTCTGTAACCGCATACACCCCTATTTGTTCTCTATGTAACTGCTCCTCAATCTCTGCCCACTTTTCCTTTCTTCTGCCGCCCTGCATGTTTATGTAGCCTATTGCATGGCGAGCTCTTTTTCTTGTTTTCCTCCTTTTTCTGTTATCGACGGCGATGCTCTTCTGATGTTCCCCTAGGGGACCTTCTTCATTACTATCTACTCTGACATCCTGAGCGCCCGCGGGCCCCCTAAAAAAGCAACAGCGCCACCACCAAGTCGCCAGCCCACTTCTCGTGCCAGCCTGTAATTGAAGTTGGTCCCGTCTCGTATAAAACCCCCACACCTTCTCACTTCCCTGTTTACTTCAACAACCTCAAGCCTTTCTCTCGGCTCATTTTCCATATCGCCTCATTAGCAGCCAATACGGCTCTTTGTACGTGACTGTCACGTACAGGCACCTCCGGTACCGTGCACACCACGATCTGCACCTGAGGGGATAGCTCGCGCAAGTCGTCCACCCCCTTCGCCAAGCGCTGGGCTAGTCCAATCCCTTTCCTGTTTAGGACGTCATTTAGCCCACCTGCTACTATGACAAGGTTGCGCATATGGGCATTTTCCGCGAGCTTTTCTTTTGCTCGCTCCATGACAGAACTCAGTGTCCGCCCTGTAAATGTCCCTACCTCCACTCTTTTATCGTCTTTCACCCTCTCCACAATTGCTTTTGAGCACCCAGCCTGTCTCGCCATGTATTGCACGGCTTTTTGCAAATACTATAATACTGTAATAATGCTACTACTGATGCAAATACTATAATACTATATCAATGCAGAGCACGTGCCTTTTAGCAATAACCGATACGAAAAGGATCCAAATCCTCAAAATTCTGCAAAGCAACTCTCACCACTGTTTCAAAAACAATCAATGCCGCGGAGACTGAAGGTATGACACGCTCTCGCACGTGCTCAACCACGTGGCCACGCTCTCACTTTTCTACCAAAACACGCACAGTAAAACCACTAACAGCTATTTGTCTTGCCACTTCCAAGCTACCATTTAAAGACTACAAACACTCAACGTCCCACCCGGCTGCACGTGTTGGAGCACGTGGCACGAAAGGACGCTCTAACCATCCTGCAAAACAAATGTACACGAAGCACATCCGCGCACCCGAAATACGAGAGACAAAAAAAGGAAAGAAAAACAAAAGCACCCAATTACTATTTAAAGGCAAAAAACCAGCAAATAAAAAACAGAAGCAAGCTAAAAGCATGCACAAAGACTTATGATTTCGTCGCCGCCACGGAGCCCCGAAAAGCACGTCCATTCGCCACAAAATCCAAACAAGATCTCTGTATACCTGCTATAGTGCCACCACCCGATCTGGTAGCCATCGAAATGCTGCATTAGCAAGACAACAAACGCGTGTATTTACAGTATTCCTGCTATAGTGTCACCACCCGATCTGGTAGCCCAGTTTTGCGCTGCTAAGCTCGACGTCGCTGATTCGACCCCGGCTGCGGCAGTCGCATTTCCATGGGAAAAGCGAAATGCAAGAACACAGGCGTATACTTAAATTTAGGTGTACGTTAAAGAACCACAAGTGGTTAAAATGAATCTGGAGTCCTTCCAAGAAGGCATTGGACAATGTGGCACACCAAACCATACTGCGCCAAATCAGGAACCTTGGCTTGGGCGAGCGGACGTACAACCATATACGAAACTTCTTAACGGATAGAGAAGCAAAAATCACGGTAGGAGATCTGAGGTCCGAGAAAGTGGCTATTCAATGCCTTTATTTCCATAAACATACAATTTATGGAGGACTTAAGGGAAATGTTGCTCGCAGCAACTTGACGGGCCTTAAAGCCGGTCTGAGGGCAGCAGGAGCAGGCACAGGCACTGATTTAGGACCGACAAAAACAATACATAACCAGAAAAAAATGACAAGTTGGCTTATACATTATGTCAGCAAACAGAAATGCAATTAAAAAAGAATTACGCAATCCACAGTGTACACTAGAGCAACAAAAGCAGTGATAGAACAATTAACCAAGTAAACATTGTAAGGAAAGAATAAGACATGATTCAGCCGTTGACAAAGGCTAATATTAAACGGAGATGTGTAACGACAGTCTACCTCAGAAACAGTCACAAACAGCAAAATTAAGTCGTGTTCAAAAATCGCTGAAATACTCATATAAACTTGACATAGGACAAAAAGTCACATCTATGTTATTACGTTTAAGCGTGTTTAATAGGCGAGGTAAGCGATGGTGTAACATTTGAAGAGCATAGTTAGTGCGAGGACGCGGAACATTCCAGTGTTCAGGTGAGTGTGTACTGTATTCTGTTGTGTTTCTAATTAATTGCGCTAACGACGTGATGTATGACTGGCTTTGTTTTACTTCTTTACGATAGGCTAGTAACAGCCTGAACTCTAACAGAGAATGCAGTGTGAGTAGTCTCAACTGTTTGAATACAGGTGCAGTGTGAGCGCCTACTGGAGCACTACAGATGCTACGTATTACCTTTTTTTTTTTTTTTTTGAAGCAAGAATAACCGGTTTATGTTTGTAGCAGACGTCGTACTCCACACGAGGCAGCAGTAGTGTACGTGACTCAGGAAGAGAGCGTTGTACAGAATAAGTTTGACCTTGCGTGGCAGCGGTCTTAAACTGAAGAGCGCCCCAGCGACTTGCGCAAGTTTTCCTCCAAGGAATTCGATGTGATCAGTCCATAACATGCGGCTGTCAAAAAACACACCTAGCGTCTTGGCAGACCGAACAAGCTCAATTCTTGAAGAACCTATTATAATGTCGGTTTCTAAGTCCACACCTTTAATTTTTGGTTGAAATAAAATAGTTTTGTTTTGTCGGAGTTAATTTTTAAGCCATTATCCTGCGATCATATCTGTATTTATGCAAGAACAGTATTTGTGGTTGAAACCAGGCTTGCGATGTTGTTCGATGAAAAAAGCAGCGTAGTATCATCTGCATAGATTATGTATTTAAGTTCACTATCGACAAGAACAAGGTCATTTACGTATATATTGAAAAGAAGGGGGCCCAATATGCTCCCTTGGGGAACACCAACTGTTACTTGCTTGAACTGGGTGCAGATGCCATTAATTTAGACGAGTTGATACCGCTGGTTTAAATAAGATTTCACTATATCGAAAGCAATACCACGAATACCGTAGTACTGTAGCTTCTTTAACAAAAGTTCGTTGGCAGTGCAGGCACACCGCATGGATCGGATATATCGCCTATGCTCTTTAACCTGGCTCTGATTGGTCTTCCTAGCAAATTACAAAGAATCGAAGGACTTAATCACACAATCTATGCAGATGACATCACGCTATGGATAAACGATGGCAGTGATGGATCGATTGAACAGAGACTACAACAAGCTGTTGAAACAGTCGAGAAATACCTAGAAGGCACCGGTCTGACATGCTTGTTTTCCACTCATGTGCGGAAAACGTTGCGCCGGTCAGACTGGCCGATGTCTGAATGATAGGCTGCGCGAACATTGTTACAATGCTAATTGTATTGCAGCTGAGGGGTTTCTTGCGCAGCACTGCAAAACGTGTGGATGCGTAACTGTTTTAGGAGAATGCGTCATGCTAGGTCGTAGTCATAATCAGCTCACAAAGAAATCATTGAAGCAAAATCTATCATAGGCCTTGGCCATGCATGGGTAAGCTCACCTTCATTATCCGTATCAAGCAACGAATTGGCAAAATATCTTGGACTGCCGCCACAGGCTGTCGAATATGTTTTTTCACATGGTTCCTTTTGATTTTGTTGCTTGGTTTTGCGTTGTTGTCGCTTCATGTGACATGGTTCGCTGAGTGTATAAGTTTTCTAGGTTATTCCAACAATCATTACACTGCTCATCACTACCAAGCGACTGAAAGGTGGGGAAGGTGGTTCCTGTTCACAAATCAGGTAACACACATTGTCCCGAAAACTACCGTCCCATATCACTAACCAGCATTCCCTGTAAGATTCTGGAGCACATAATATATTCCCACATAGTTGATTTTCTTGAGACGAACTCCTTTTTTAACAACAGTCAGCATGGCTTTAGGAAATCCTTCTCCTGCGAAACGCAACTAGCTTGCTTTACTAACGACCTCTTTTCTAACACCGACTTAGGATTTGACACCGATTGGATCTTTATCGATTTTGCTAAAGCCTTCGATACCGTATCCCATAACCTACTAATCTATAAACTTAGTCTTCTTAACATTGACCCGCTAGTACTGGACTGGATTAAAAACTTTCTTGCTGATAGAACACAATACGTAATCGCTAACAATGCGTCGTCTGCGCCCCTCGCGGTAACGTCAGGCGTGCCGCAAGGGTCGGTTCTCGGTCCTCTACTTTTTCTAATCTATATTAATGATCTTGCTTCCTGTGTGAAATTTTCAACTATTAGACTTTTTGCTGATGACTGCGTTATATATCATAAAATTACTGACCTCAATGATTCTCGTAAACTCCAAGACGACATTAATAACGTTCTGTTATGGTGTAACAAGTGGTCTATGAGGCTTAACTTAAGCAAATGTAAATGCATGCGGGTATCACAGCGTACTAATACTACTAATCTGCATACATATTTCCTGAATAATAGCCCTCTCTCAGTTGTCTCGTCGTACAAATACCTTAGACTAAACATCACCAGCAACCTTTCCTGGCACATGCATGTCGACATTATATGTAGCAATGCCAGTCGCATGTTGGGCTATTTGCGCCGAAACTTCTCATCCGCACCATCGTCACTGAAACTAACTCTCTACAAAACATTAGTTCGCTCCAAACTAGAATACGCATGCGCCATTTGGGACCCGGCTAACATTACACTCATAAACAGCATAGAAGCCATTCAAAATCGTGCAGCGCGTTTCATCTTATCAAACTACTCCCGACATGCTAGCGTTACCTCAATGAAGACAACACTTAACTTGCCAGAACTTTCTTTCCGTCGTAGATGCTTCCGCCTTTCGCTATTCCATAAGATCTACCACCACAACCCCTTGTTGAAAGAACATCTTATCACCCAACCGTCATACATATCATCTCGCTCTGACCATAGTTTCAAAGTTGGTGTGCCGTCTTCACGTACTAAACTTTGTAGTAATGCATTCATCCCTAGCACAAGCAAAGATTGGAACCACCTTCTCGCCACCGTTGCAGACATCCTGGATACCGACACCTTCAAAACCAGCATTCATGAAACGCCACGTTGAATCTGTCTTTGTATATTGCACAAATGTTTTGTTATGTTCACCCACTCCTTTCTGTAATGCCTTCGGGCCCTGAAAATATCTTAAATAAATAAATAAGTAAATATAGCCTTCCGAGTCACGCAATAAACCATCAGTTGGAAGTTAGCGCTCACCCTGTTCTCCGTTCCTATTCATTACCCCTTCCATCGTCCTTTCTTGCTCGTTGTGAGCTGCGCTACAAGACTTTTTTAAAAAAGTCGTGACGTGGCCTCAACGTAAAAGGGATTTCAGATTTTTAACGTCAACGCTGCGTCTTCATGACGACAAGCATAGATAGCAGCAAACCTCGTGAGTGAAAGAAGCGTCCCTTTACTTTTCAACGTAGCCATGCATGCATGACTTGCCCATGTTCTGTCCACGTGAGTAAAAATATTAATTCATATCGCTGATATTTCGTCTGGACGTCGAGCTACGATTCTGCTCAAGTACAAGTGCTTCAGAAAGGCATAGATGGGCGTTTGCTGGCAGAGGGAAGTATGCACATTTCAGCCGATAAATCTGTGTTTCTGCCCTTTTACAAAGTAGTGTATCAAACCGTGTTAGACCGTAGTACCAATTCTGTAGTCTGTAGTAGCTTTAGACTGTAGTACGAATCCCGTAGACTGCAAGAGTGTAGTTGCTTCCTTGTAGATACATTGGACAAAACGCTACAGTTTGCCTTCGTGCCTTTAGGCATAATACAGGCATTCACGATGTTGGAAATTTTAGCACACTGCTACTGCGCGCACGGCCTGCGCTTGACAGGCCACGTGGCCCCTCCTAGCGCGGCTGCGAGTCGTGTGGCTCGTGCGACTTTGTCGCCGACCTTTTTTTAGAGCACTCGGGTCTCGCACCTCGGCTGACCTGCCAACACTGATGTCAGTGAAGCGCGTAACGCCGTGTCAAAAACACTGCGCTCTGGTAAAAACGTCAACTATATGGTGAAGCATGTGACCTTGCCGCAAACCTTAATGCATAAAGTAAATAGCCCATTCTGGACGACTCGACCAATTATCCTTTGGAATAGGTTTTCTCCCTGTCCTGTGATGCCTTGCCTGCTGCTCGCCGCCGTTCAGATATCAGCCGCTCGACCTAAGCAGTACGAGTGCTGCCAGCAGCAACTTCCTTCCTTCCTGTTCCTGTCACTTTTCGTTGAATGAGCAAGATCTGTTGGGACGCATTAGCGAAGGTGACTGGCCGATGGCAAACAGCGAAAGAAAAACCTTGTGAATTGGGCGCTTTCTGATCAAGGAAAGAGAACGAAGCGCGGGAACGTGCCACGCGCAGCGCCGGTGACGCGCGCTGCCCGAACGCACCCGCTCCGCCGTGGACAAGCTTGGCCGAGCCGCCGCCGTCTGAAGTGCGCGGTCGGCCGCACCTGAGCTTCATCGTGTGGACGGGCTGCCAGAGCCGCGGTTCGAGTCCATCCACAAGCGTCCGGAGAATAGAAGACTCCTGTGACTTCTGCGAGACACAGCCAGTCAAAGAGAAGGCCCCAACGGAAAATACAGCGAGATGGCGCCAAGGCAGCAGAAATCTACACCGAATGGAGATAAGGCGTCAACCACGAAGGTGGCCCTGCGCCGCCGGCTCCCAGTGACCGCCATCTCCACGGCATCTGCAAGCTCCGAAACGGTTTCGACAACGACGACGCTACAGACAAAAACGCCGGCTTCGAAAAAACCTATCGCTACTAAGGCAAAGAATGCAAAAAGAGAGCCTCCGAGCCGCACGGCCCAGTCCTCCTCGGGCAGCAGTGATGGCAAGCGTAGGACCCCAAAGAAACGTCAGCCACGCAGATCCTCGTCATCCTCCAGAGACGGCAGAAGGGGCCGCATCGGAAGGCACGACAGTTCCTGGGCAACTTCGTCGACCCGCAGCAGTCTGGCCACGCGCCGGTCCAGGGGCAAGTGGTCGTCGGACCCTTCGTCGAGCGGTACGTCATTGACTTCGAGCACTTCGAGGAGCAATGCCACGTGGCTAACTACGCCGGGGCGCCCCTCGTCGCGTTACACCACCGACGGAAGCTCGAGTGAGCGGAGGAGCTGGCGCAATTCAAAGGTGACCTCTTCAGCCCACATACGTGGAAACAAGCGCGGCGCTCGAAGCCATCTGTCGGGAACCATGTCTGACAGCGCCAGCACTGTGGCAGACGAGCGCACCTCGAAGCGCCGTCGCAAGTTGGCGGTCACTCGTCCGCTCGAAAATCGGTCCAGCAGAGGGTCCAGCAGCGCGTCCAGCAGCACAGCCAGCGGGCGCAGTGTGAGGCACGGCAACAAGGCCGCTTGGTCCAAAAAGCCGAAGCGACGAAGCCGGTCGAGCAGCTTGTCCGACAGCGCCAGTAGCAGCACAGGCTACGAGAGCTCCCTTAAACGCGGTCGCAAGACTGCCAGCACTTTGTCCAAAAGGAAAATCGTCACCGGTAAGCAGAACGCCAGACGTCGTGGCAACTCTTCGTCTACTAGCGGCAGTGGCACGACTGCATCGCTGAAAGCCAAAGAACACCGGCAGGCGAAAAGTACCCAAAAGGCCCGTGGGAAGACAGGAGGACTAGGGGCCGGAAGTACGTCCACCGAAAGTACGTCCTCCGGAAGTACGTCCTCCGGGAGCTCCGCAAAGCCGAAAGGGAGCGTCAATACGAAGGGTGCGAAAGGCACACTGGCGGAAAGGCCACCTCAGAGGAAGCGGAAGTCTGCGAAGGTCGCCGTTTTTCCGGATGTCGTGCCGTGCTTCGAGACATATTCATTTTCGCCGCCGAAGGACCTTCGATATGTGCTGACAAACATGTAACCTTGGCGGGAATAGAAAGGCAGCTTTCTGGCCAGCCTGCACGTACGGGCCAAGCTCTTTAGAAAATGCGCCGGAGTTTGTCTCACAACGTTGGTTTAGCCAACCCAGCAGCAAAATTTACCAGCCTTCAGGCAGTGGGACTCAGAAGGAATAAAATGTCTTCCTATTTCAGAAAAGACTTGTTTTCCTCGACGTTTATGCTGAGTGCTAAAGCGCTAGTGTAGAGAGATTTAGGTCAGGTTATAAAGAACAACCGGTGGTCAGTATTATTCTGGAGTCTCGCACTACGGTGTGCCTCACAATCGGATCTTTGTTTTGGCACGTAAGAGCCCCAGAACTTCATTTTACAGCGAAGCTGTATATGGCTAGGGTTCAGTGCATTTTTGTTCTCCGTGAACAAAAACTATCATCGACAATGGCTCATACCCCTGTAAGCATTCACGCTCCCGTAAGCAAGCAAAAAATGCAATGATGCATAGCCCCGTCAGGTTCATGGCTACAAGCACTCAGCAAAGAGAAGGGAACAGTGTTTCAATTCTGTCTAATCACGCATACAACATACAGAACAGCATGTCGAAAACTGTCATAATCAATGGCTCATACCCCCATGATCAATTACTCATACCCCGTAAGCAAGCAAAAAATGCAATGATCCATGGTCCCGTAAGGTTCATGGCTACTCAATTTGCGTGAATTAGCTGCGATAACACTAACCCTATTGTTGTTGTCGGTGATTTCAATGTGGATGTGTCGCTACCGAAAAGGGAGTAGCTTACACGTTCCGTGTTGCAGACAAATTCCTTGCGATGCCACACCCATCCGGCTCAACCGACCACCCAGCGGCGTACGTGCATCGATTTGACATTATCAAAGAATGCGATTGCAGTTGCGAGTGAAATATTGACCACCGATCAAGACAATAAATGAGTTCGTAGCGTTGTTCAAAGTTGTGTCACCTCCGCGTCGTGTGCTAAGCAGCTTCGCTGGTGAACCACCGTCACAGAGTGGAATGGCTCCTGTTTCTTTTTTAATTTAAAGAAGCGCAGTTCGTGAGAGCATAGGTGGTGTTTGGATGTTTTCTGTTTCTATTTTTCTTTTTTTGTCTCCGTTTTTTTTCTTACCATGCGACACAACTACTCTCTAGCCGAAGTTTATGCTGTACTTATATTCATATCTGATATGCAATTGGAGTTGCGTTTTGATAGTTCGGCAGCGTTTCGATGGCGTCGCTTTGTGTGCCCAAAAAACACTCGCTCGTCGGGGCCGTGAGGGTTCGCGTTGCGCGTCACTCGATCCCAACGGCCGCGTTCTGAGAGCGGCTTGCTGATACGTGAGAGGTGTTCGTTGGTTTGTTTTTTATTATTAGGTGAAGAAAATGCTTAAACGTAGGCCTCTTTAGGGCCCACGTTACAAATTCTCGGAATAGAAAAATTATTTGCTTCATTTGTCATCGCGTTTATTGAATCATCAAACCTGTATATTGTGCACATATAATTACGGAACTTCCAAAATTCGCACTTATGTAATATATGGGAATGAAGGAATCAGGCTTGAGAGACCGTAGAGATAGTCTGGTGCGAACACACCGAAGTGTTTGTTGTTGTTACCTAAATTGGCTGATACCCACTATGCGGGAGTGTAGTTCAGCTATTGCACCAAGACGGTGGTGCACAAACGGTGGTGAGGAAGCAAATCCAAGGCGTGCATTTTCGCAGCTGGCTAATTGCATCTCGGCGTGCTAATTGCTATACGAGGTGAGTAGAAATATTTCTGGCTCTATTTGCCCATAAGGTGGATCAATAAAAGCCCAAAGAATGTGTTACTGATTCGTGACTCCCAGATTGAGAGATTTGACAAAGCTCCTGCGAAATTACACATCATTAATCAGTTTAGCAGAAACATGTTATACTGCCCCATCCTTAAGAACAAATCTGCATGATCTGCTACCGTTTACGATATCAGCATAACAGATTAACAGTTTGAGAGAAAAATGTGGAATCATGTTTTTAACGTACTACAAGTAGGATCAGAAACTATGTCCCCATAATATTTGATTTCAATGACTATGCATGATGAGCACATTCCATTAACCCCAGTGTGGCCAACCCTTCTCGTTGGTATGAGCCGTGCTTTGAGACAACGACAACCACAACAACGACCATCCCCCAGGGTGGGTATGTGCCACTAACATATAGTTTTTACATCTACGACAACCAGCACGAACAGAGTGTGACGTGGTTTATAAGTATTGTGAAAGCAGCAGGAATTCGGGGTGCCACTGTTTTCTGTTTTTACGTTGCGATGCCCAGCTGTTTTAGTTAGAGGAACAAAAACGCTTAACACTCGGTTGTGCGAATGCATAAATGACAAGCTATATCCGACAGGGTCTATTGATTTTGAATTTTTGCTCGGGTATATCGTAAGCCTAATCCGTAATGTTTTATTGCTATAACAACTATATAGACACTCCAGGTGCGTTTGTGCCATCGAGAGAGAAAAAAACTTTATTGATCAGTTAATCAGAGTTATGGCAGGTCTGGGTGGGGCCCTCAGTCCAGGGCTCCACTGGCTCTTGCGGCTCACTGAGCTTGGTCCAGGAGGGCCGATTGGCTCCCCTGATCCTCACTTGCGAGTAGTGCCTCCCACTGCCGTACAAAATCCGTGACGCTTAGAAAAGGTTAGTTGCCGTCGCTTGGCCGAGCCGTACATTTCCACGTTATGTGGGTCAGCTTGGGGTTTGTGCCGCACCACGGCCATTTGTCCGTGTAATATGTCGGGTGCTTCTTGCCTAAGAGCTTTGGGTGTGGGTATGAATTGGTTTGTATGCAACGCCAGTCTTGGGCTTCTATTTAGTTTGGAGTGCGGAGGGCCGTAGGTTCGGGTCTACCTCCTCTGATTCTCTAATATGTCACGTACTGCGGAGAGTGGTTCCTCTAGGGTTCTGGCCGCTGCACGGTCGTTGCTTCCTCGAGCTATGCGTTCTGCCTTTTCGTTCCCGTCGAGTCCGTTGTGCACGGGGCACCACGTAATGCCGTGGTTCAGGTCCAGTCGTGAGCCGAGTATTCCTCAGGCGCTGCGCGGTAGCATTCCCCGGATGTAAGAGTCGACACGCTGCCTGCGAGTCTGTAAGCACATGTGCCGACTGACCCTTGAAGTGGGCGTCTCGTATCGCCGCTGCCTCTGCTGTGCATACCGAGGTAGTCTTAACCGTAGCGGTTATCGTGGTGACTCTGTTGGTTGCGGCGATCGCGTAGAAGTCCCTGTGAGTGGCTGCACTCGCGTCCGTGTAGTAGGCGGCCGGATGCTTGCCGAATCGCTTCTGCAGAGTCCTCGTCCTGGCCTGCCTGCGGCCTGCGTGGTACCTGGCACTCATATTTCTTGGTATGGGTGAGATATGGATGTGCTCATTCAAATTTCGTGATGACAAGTCTGTTTCGTCTCCGCAGAACAGGGGTCGTTGTATCACAGTCTTTGGAGTATAGAGCGGCCCTGGGGCGTTGAGCTCAGCCTTTCTCTTTGCGATATCAGAACTGCAGCGGCATATTGTCGTAAGTACCCAACCGCTCCAGGCGTTCCGTGCTGTGTTCGGGAGTCCCAGAGCGGATTTGTATGCCGTTCTGATAAGGGTGCCCACCTTCTTCATTTCAGTTTGGTTAAGGTTTTGGAACGGCAGGCCGTAAGTGATGCGGCTAATCGCAAATGCTTGCACCAGCCTAATAATTTCGTCTTCCGCGAGTAAGTTGCGGCTGCGTCCAACTCGCCATATCATCCGTGCCACACTCTTAACGGTTGGTTTTAAGCTCCGAATTGTGGCATCGACGTTGCCGTTCTCTTGGATAAGTAGGCCAAGCACTCTCATTTGGGCGACTTCACGAATGGCCTGGCCGTCGAGATGTAAGTGTATCCTTGGTCTGGCAGCTTTCTTATGACGCTTGCTGCGTACGCGCATGAACTCTGATTTTTCGGGTGCGTGTCATACGCGAGTGCTTGGTGAAGTTTACCAGCTTGTCTATGGGCTCCTGCAATAGTTCTTGTTTTTCTCCGTAGGAACCCCGGTGTGCCTACAACGTTATGTCATCGGCATAGATTGTACATCTGAGGTCCCGTGCTTGCTTGAGTTCTAGGGCGAGTCTCCTCATCCCGACGTTAAAAAGAAGCGGTGATGAGATTGAGCGCTGTGGAGTTCCTCGGTTGGGCATCGCAAAGACGTCAGAGCACGTACTGCCCAGCCCGATCGTTGCATTCCTGACGCGAAGGAAGGTAAGGACGTACCGAAACACCCTTCTTCCGCAACCTATGTCTTCCAGACCTTCGAGGATTGCTTCCTGAGAGATAGTGTCAAACGCTTTTTATGCGAAGCATATTACTAGAGCTCAATCCAGCTCCTCAGGCGCGGCGGAGTCGCCTTCAATACCACGTGACACCGTGACGTCACGACAGAGGATGGTGGTGATGGTGAAAAACGTTTATTTGCTCTATTTACATATGGAGTTATCGGTTCTTCAGATGGCTTCTTCCATCTTGATTTGCAGGGTTGGTGCCCCTAGTCCAGGGCCCCACTGAGGGTAGCTGCCGTGCGAGCACGCCTTACTAGCCCTTGCTGGACTTTCAGGATGTCGCTGGAAAGCATCCTCTCCCACTGCTCCGCACTCGGGTTTTCTATTATGGTTATTTCTTTTGCTTTTTGGCAGGCCCACGTGATATGATATAGCGTGGGCTTGTCCCCGCACCAGGGGCATGTGTTCTCATATTGGGTAGGGTAAATTTTATTTAGAATGTATAAGTTCGGGTATGTGCCCGTTTGTAGTTGCCGCCAGATTACGGCTTCTTCTCTGTTGAGTTGTTTGTCTGGTGCCGGGTATCTCATTCTGGCGCCCCTGAAGTAGTTTAGCGTGTCAGCGTATGTTTGGCCTACCGGTTCTGTGTCCTCTATGGCGGCAGTGTTCTTGGACGCCCGGTTTGTTGCGTACCCTCGAGCTATCCTATCTGCCTCCAGATTTCCCTCGACACTCATGTGTCCCGGTATCCAAACTATCGCGTGTTTGCTTTGCTGCCGTTAGAGCGGAGAATGTTCAGCGCTTTGCGGCTGATCCTGCCATTCATGTAATTCCGGCATGCTGTTTGCGAGTCTGTTAGAATCGTTAGGGATTTGCCTAGTCGATAGCCCTCCCCTCCACTGCCGCTAGAGCTACGGCCGCTTCCTCGGCTTCAACTACCGTGCAGTTTCGTATTGACGCGCTGGTGATTTCCCTGAGGTCCGGGCCAATCACCGTCGCCACTTTATGCTTATTGCCTTCTCCTTTGCCGGCGTATGTTGCGGCGTCAACATACACCGTTTCGTTCCGGGTGGCCAGTGTCCTTTGCACGTACTCTGCCCTCGCCTCCCTGCGTGCCTTGTGCAGGTTCGGGTCCATATTTCTGGGTATTGGTGCTACCCTGATGGTACTGCGGTACTCGTCCGGGATCGTCATGTTATCTTGTACTTCTCGTAGGGTTGATTCGCCGCCGTACCTGACTAGAAGTCTTCTACCGGTTTCAGTTTGCTGTAGTCTTTGGAATTGTGCGATCCTTTGGGCTTCTTGCAGTTCCTCAAAGCTGTTGTGCAGCCCTAGGGCTAGCAGCTTCTCGGTCGACGCTGTTTGGGGTATTTGAAGCGCCGTCTTGAGTGCTTTCCTTAGGATGGTATCGATTTGCTGGATTTCGCTTTTGACACAGTTGTAGTACGGTAGGCTGTACACCACTCTGCTGACTACTAGGCTTTTTATCAGCTTGAGTGTGTCTGCCTCCTTCATGCCATATCTTCTTTTCGACACCCGGTTTATCATTCTGGCCACTTGGTTGACTGCAGTCTTGGTTAGTGCCAGGGCGTATGTGCAACGCTGGTTTGTTTGCACCCACATCCCCAGTATTCTGCATTGCGTCACTTCCGGGATCTGGTGTCCCTCCAGGTAGATTTTCAGGGGCTCGGCCTCGTCGCTGGCCTTGCGTCTCCGGCGTACTCTCAGGAGCTCAGATTTCTCCGTTGAGCATGCGAGTCCTCTTGCCCTGACATATGTTTCTACGCATGCTGCGGCCTCTTGCAACTTGAGTTCTTGGTATCCTAGCGGAGCTCTTTGCGCCCAGATGGTGATATCGTCGGCGTACATCGCATGACGTATACCCCCAATTTCCTCTAATTGTTTGGCCAGTCCTATCATTGCCACGTTGAAAAGGATGGGCGAGATAACTGACCCTTGCGGTGTGCCTTTGTTTGGAGTGCTGAACTTGTCTGATCTTAGCTCTCCTAGCCCGATGGTCGCTGTTCTGCCCGACAGGAATGCTTTGACATAGCCGTGTGTTTTTCTGCCGCAGTTCAGGTTGTCTAGGCCCGTTAGTATGGCTTCGTGACTGACATTGTCAAAGGCGCCTTTGATGTCGAGTGCCATGATGATATTTTCTCCGTAGCGTGGGATTTCGCTGAGTATTTCTTCTTTTATCTGCAGCAGCACGTCTTGCGTCGACAGCTTGGCTCTGAAGCCGAACATGCTGTGCGGGTATAATTCGTTATCGTCCATGTAGTCTTGAAGTCTCTTCGTAACCACTCTCTCGTATATCTTGCCCAAGCATGATGTGAGAGAGATTGGTCTGAGGTTCTCTACTTGGAGTTTCTTTCCTGGCTTTGGAATCATGATGATTTCAGCGTGTTTCCATTCTTCTGGAACGGTTTCCGCTCCCCAGTGATTGTTGAGGTAGTCGGTTAATTTTTCGGCTAACTCGTCATTGAGGTTGCGGATAAGTGCGTTGTTAATTTTGTCCGCACCCGCTGCCGTGTTTCTTGTTGCTCTTCTTATTGCCGCATAAGCTTCTTCCTTACTTATGGGCCTGTCCAATGCTTCGTTTTCTTCCCCTTTATATCATTCTGTGTAAGCGGCCGGGTTGCTGTCGCCAAAGCATTTCTTGCGTACTTTTTCTAGCAGTTCTTCATTCGTCCCTTCATACTGGTGAACCAGTCGATGGATGGCTTTGTTATTCTCTGACGTGGCTTTGGTCGGGTCTAGTAGGGCTTTGAGTATGCTCCACGTCTTTGCTGTGTTCAAGGTCCCGTTCAGTGAATTGCTGAACTGCTGCCAGTTTTGTCTCGCAAGCTGCTCCGCATACTCCTCCGCTTTCCTTGTGATCTCTGCTATTTTTATTTTGAGCTTTCTGTTAAATTTCTGCCTCTTCCACCTCTTCGTGAGTCCTTTTCTTGCTTCCCACAGTCTGAGTAGCCTAGAGTCCACGTCCGGTGTTTGCTGCGTGCGTTCGACTTCTTTCGTGAACTTCCTTACTTGTTCTTTGAGGTTTTCTCCCCATTCTAATATCGACTGGATTTCTCCTCTTGTCGTATCGCTGTCCGACTCTCTGAAGGCTCTCCAATCCGTGATTCTGGCTTTGCCTATTTGCCGTCTGATTTTATCTGATGTCGTGATTTGTGTTCTTATTATATAGTGGTCGCTTCCTAGGTTTTCCATTAGGTTTTCCCACTCTGCTTGTTTTGTTCGCAGGACGAAGGTGAGGTCTGGGCAGGTATCTTCGGTTACGCTGTTCCCGGTTCTTGTCGGGTTTTCGGCGTCGGTGATTAGCTCGCACCCCCTGTTATCTGCCGCGTCGGCTACTGTCCTACCTTTTATTTCTGATGTCTTGTACCCCCAACTTTCCTCTCTGGCATTGCAGTCGCCTAATATAACCAGCGCATTTCCTTTTGCGATTTTGTTTGCTCCTCTAAATAGCTCTTCAAATTTGGCCTTTTGCTTAGGAGAACTATATACATTGACTATGAATATGCTTCCTCCTGCCCTTTTCTTTTTCGGAATTATTTCGACTATTACATGTTCTACGTCCGTGTCAGCTATCCTGTCGCGTTGTATGGCCGTGAGGCTTTTGCTAACTAGGATCGCTGTCCTTTTCCGTTCTTCGTCCGGACTTTCGTAGCACGTGTAGCCTTGTAATTTTGGTTCTACGTTTGTTTCTTGTAGCGCAATTATGTCCGGAGGTATTAATCGCTTGTTAATGTATTGTTGTAGTAGTCCGTGTTTTCTTTTGTAACCTCTACAGTTCCACTGCCATATTTCTAGTTTTTCTTCTTTTTTCTCTCTTTTGGCTCGACTATCCATGATTATATTTCGGAGTCGTCTCTCGTACTGTAGTTTTCTAGCATTGGGCGTCTCTGATTAAACTTGTCTTTGGCTCCCTCCGTAATTTTCTGTTTGCGCATGGTGCGGATTTCCGTACCCTGCATCATAATTTGCTGTTTCATTTCTTGCATTGCTTTTTGCACTTCTGCCATGAATTGGGCAAAGTCCGGTTGGTTTGTTATCTCAGGTTGGCTAGGTGGGGGGTTTGGTGTCGTGAGCGATCTAGGGGGGCTACCTGATCTTAGCTCCTGCATCTCTTGCATTAGTCTATTAATTTTCGCGTCCTGCTCTTCGAGTTTTCTTTTGAGGACCTTATTTTCCTCCTCTAGTTGTTTTTCCCTATTGCTTATAATGTTTTGATTTTGATTGCCCGAGTGCGGAAAAAAATTACCGACGATTACGTTACTTCCTAATGCGAAATTTGAGCGCAGCAAATAAGCTGTTTCACCTTTTCGATAGATTGAGGCAAAGAAATCGAGCAACACATAGTGCTTGTATAGTGTGCTATCGCAAAGCACCTTGAGCCACGGCAGCAAATCACATTTTCTCACTGCCCCCGCCAAGTAGGTCGTCTTCGCGAGAATACGCCGCTTCAGATGCACAGCGCGGTCTTGTTCGATGGCACGGGGCAACGATGTAACCATCTCGTCCACGTCAACGCAAACGTTCACAACTGGACCCTTAATGCCATATTGGCCTCCGCCGTGCATCAGTCGTCGCACTTGCATGAATGGGATTCGCGGAGATACGAGTCTTACACTCACCGCATTAAGTTGTGGAAGGTGCGCTGGCCTCGAGGGATATTTGTAACCGTTTGTTGTCGAAAAATGAGGAATGTCACCTTTCCGCACAGATTGCATGCATGAAGAACACAGTCTGAATTGACACAAGTCCGAGTTGGGAAACGCACACCGGAGATTCTCACGGCACGTATCCGGAAGCGGTTTCACGTCATTTTGGAACCAGAGCCGATCACACACTGAACACACACTTCCAAACGGATTGTCTGTAAACTGTCGCCGGAAAGCATTTGTTGCACCCTGACTGTTTGCGAGCCTTTGTTTGCGTTTGGCCTCGGCCTCGGCCGCGCGAACGGTAGAGTCTTCTCTGCGACGGCGATGAGCTTCTGCTTCAGCCTCGCTTACTGCTGGTTGCTCTCGACGGCGGCGATGAGCCTCCGCTTCGGCGGTGCGAACGGCAGGGTCTTCTCGGCGGCGGCGATGAGCTTCTGCTTCAGCCTCGCTTACTGCTGGTTGCTCTCGACGGCGGCGATGAGCCTCCGCTTCGGCGGCGCGAACGGCAGGGTCTTCTCGGCGGCAGCGCTTAGCCTCTGCTTCGGCGACGCGTACTCCTGGATCATCTCGACGGCGGCGACGGTAAGCTTCTGCTTCGGCGGCACGCACCTCTGGATTCTGACGGCGACGGCGCTGGGCCTCTGCTCTGGCAGCTCGTTTAGCAGCAGCAGCAGCAGCAGCAGACGGAGGACTTCCATCGGTCGTCTCGCTCATGGCTCAGAAAGAACTGGCAGATAATTTCGCAGTGGCGAACGGCAGCGGCAATTTCGGCTCGGGCGGTGCACATATACAGATCCGCCGCCACCAATCTGGCTCTCTGATTGCCACCGCACAGGGCGAACGGCAGCGGCAATTTCGGCTCGGGCGGTGCACATATACAGATCCGCCGCCACCGATCTGGCTCTCTGATTGCCACCGCACAGGGGTTGCATTGGAGGAGGAGCGAAGAAAGGAATTAAGTTCGAGCCGGCGCTTTGACAACCGGAGACTCGCAGGAAGAGGGGGGAGGGGGGCGGCGTGTACACCCAGCGGCAAACGATGGGGGCAGAAGCGCGCGCAGCAAGCGGACAACACGATAAAGGGAGGAGGGAAGAGATAGCAGCGACTGACTGATGCCGCTGACGCCGATAGTGAGTCAACCCCAGCTGCGGAGTTGGTTTCAGGGACAACGCCGCCGATGCCGACACAAACAATATGATACCCTCGCTTCCGCAGCGCTAAGAACCAGGTCTAGCCGTGGGAAGGTGGTCACGTATTCGTCGACGTGCCGGGGCCTACGTGAAATAACCGGCGCGTCGGCAACTGAAGAGCACCCTATCCGCCACACAAGAACAGGGGGGGGGGGACCCTTTCCTCCTCTTTCTGCATGGCGGCGACGGTGTTCTATGCAGTCACGTTATCTTGACTCTCTAGCGGCGTCAGCGGCATCCAGCGGTATCAGTCGGTCGCTGCTAGCGCTGGGGGGATGAAAGGGGGGCGGAGCTGGTTACGAGGCCGACGACAACGCCGACGACGACGCGAAACCCAGGAACGGACGCCAAAGAGCTGCGCTCAAAAGGGATTTGGGAGGGCCTGCTTCCCAGCTCACCTTTGTGCTGCCGTTGGGCTTCTTCTTGGCCATCTTCTGCTGCTGCTGGCCCTTGTCCTTGGTGGCCGGGGGCACCAATGGCGGGGATGATCTGGAGCAGCTGCGTGAGCGGCTCCGTGAGCGGCTCCGCGAGCGGCTCTGCGAGCGGTCCCACGACTGGTTCCGCGAGCGGCTCCGTGACCTGTTTTGTCCTCCCTCCGAGCTAAACCACCTTGGTCTCCGTTCCCGTGCCGTTCCATTCCGTTGCTGGTGTAGTTGCTGCTGTTGCCGGCCTCGCAGCTCTCTTGCTTTCTTGAGTCGGTCCTTGCAGTCCCTGGATCCCGTGGCGTGATCGCCTCCGCAGATCAGGCACTTGGCTTGACATTGGTGGTTCTCCGGCGGGTTCTGCATACCGCACGCCCTGCACGCCTTTGTGCTGGGCGCAGGGCAGACGTCGGACCGGTGGCCTTGCTGACAGCAAATGTAACACACCTGCCTCGTCGGTCTGTACGGGTAGCATCTGAATTCCCCTCCGGCGAAAAGCACGTACTTGGGTATGGTGGGGCCGTCGAAAGTGATAACCGCCGTTGCTGATTCTCCTAGCATTCTTGCCGTGAGTACTGTGACTCCTTGCGTGCGTACTTTGATTCTTGCTTTGAGCTCTTCCGACGAGGTCCCTGCGTCGATGCCATGTATAACGCCTCGCTTGACGTCTTCCGGTAGAGCCACGTACTTGTTGATTTCGTAGGTATGTCCTCTAAATTGTAGATTAGTCATCCCCAGCATCGTCTTCGCTGCTTCCTCGTTTGAGGTACTTGCGATGATGATGTTGGATCCCGTTCTTAGTCTGACGGTGACGTCGTCTTCTTTAAACTTGCCGTTGCATGCCTTTACGATAGCTCTTGCAACCTCGGTCGCTTTTAGCTCTCTGATTGGTAGGCCGTTCCTCGGGCGTATTATAATCTTCGCGTCGTCCTTGGGGAGCGGCGGTAACCTTTGTCTCGGCTGCCGTTGGCCTTTGCTCGCAGCTGCTGCTCCAGCTGTCTTCGCGTTCGCGCCACCCTCTGCCGAGGTGGACGACGCCATCTTGCTATTCGTCTCCCCGCTCGGGGCTTCTTTCTGATTCAAAGTGGCGGCGTTCCGGGATCCGCTCTTCTGTAGTTTCTTCTGGCGTTTAGAGTAGTAAATCCGCCAGTGGTCGTCGAAGTTTTGCATACCTGAGGTACTGGGCTGGTCTTGCTGCATGGCGGTGGCTGTGAGCTCTCCGTCTCCGGTGGCCTCGGTGCCGGAGGAGCTGCTGTAGCGATCGTCCTCCATATCTTGAGATTCGAGCGGTTTTTGGGCTGGGCCGCTCATGAAAAGCTTGGGGTTCGGTAGACTCGGTCGGCGGGAGTCCATTTCGGCCCGCGTCGGTGTCGTCGACGCGGCCTGGTCTCCCTCGAGCGTCGTGCTCGTGCGTTCCTAGCCTAGCGTTCGGCTTAGCTCCACGGCCACGTGGGAGGTTCAAAGTCCGGTAAAACGCCGAAAATTGGGCCTACCGCCTTGAAACTGGTATCCGCGTGGTCCAGCTTGTGAGATGTATCCGGTCCTAAAAGCTTTTGCTGGCCCCGTGGGTCTTGATGGCATGGGTCGGTCGAAAACTGCGGAGCGCATGCGGCGCACGTTCGCACTCCTCCGCTGCCACGACGGAACTCCACGACAGAGGAGAAACGGAGCTCCAACTCGCGCCGTCGCTCGCGGCATCGCCTTCAAGGCTGACCACGTGACACCGTGACGTCAGTACGATGCTTCAAAGCGGTACAAAAGCGCCTCTAGTGAATGCGGTGTTGCCTTAGAAACTAGCTGTTTCTAAGGCTCAGGCGTGCGTCGCTTGCTCAGGCGCACATTTCGTTGCCGCGCCGAACGCTGCGTTGCTCGACGCTCACCGCGTCCAATGCGGGGCGCGTAGTCGCTGCGCCGTAGCCCATTGTCTTACACCCCTTGGCGGGTCGACGGGAACGCTGTCGCGTTCCACTCTTGAAGGCGAAGCAGAGTAACGCCTGAGTTGTTTCTTCGTCTAGCCGAACCAAATATAGCCAAGCAACAGCAGTTCACCAGGCTAAACAGTGGTTCAACAACTAAAATTAAGGCTAGTATGCTTCGCATCCTGGGCTTAACCTTAGCTAAGCCACAGCCATTTTTTTTTCTACGTCCTCGTTGAGTCACGCTTACACATTCTGTAATTGTTAATTTAGCTAGTAAGGGAATGTTTACAAGTTTATACGGCTGATAAAACTACTATCCTTTCTTCGTACAGCTATCAACTAATTTGCTATCGCAATTTTTTTTTAATCTAAGCTTTCTTTTCTTTACCCTGCGTCGTTTGGCGCGGCTGCTGCAGACGACAGGAGGCTTGGGTGTGTCGGGCAGTGTTGGTTGGTATCTGTGCACATATCTTTGTGGGTATGCATACCAAGGTTACATGGGGTCCGAATTCAACCACTAAGAAATGAGCTTACGTAACCTTTGTATGTTGAACTTCAAAGTACAGTGCCAGTAAGTGCACCTCGGCTCTGAATAATAATCAATCACTGAAAATTTCGTCGCAGCGTACAAACAGATAATAACGAGTCTATTCCTAACTGTTTACTGAGTCGAAAAGTAAAAATTATCCTCATCACGTCCTCTTTCGAATCGCTACAGGCAAAAATGAAGCTGCCGCAGATTGCCGGAGCGTCCAGTTGCGCCGTTGGGACGGTAAATTACTATATGCACGTGTAAATAAGTGGCCGAAGTTGTCAGCTACCATAGCTGGCTTTTCAGACAAGGGATCCCAAAAGGCGGTAGCAGGGCACGTTTTCCACTGAGATTTTTTAATAATGACCAAGTCTTCGCCGAGCATTTGTAGGTGCGATTGCAATGGTTAACGTTGTACGAGAAATACCGCCGTTTCGCTCATCTTCGAAGGGCAACGCCTCTGTTACTCGCTATTTTGTATTCGGTCTTCAGATGTTGACCTTTTCGGTCGCGTTCGCACCTTTTCCACAACCAGTCTCTGTAAGAAATAACTCTGACTATATCGGTCGTGAACCATGAATAAATTTCTGCATTTCTTAATTACAGTGCACCTACATGAGCGTTCAAACTTTTTTAACTGATCGCTAAATATTTCGTACACTTTAGAATAGGCTGCTCCGACAATAATTTGCGCCAACTCAAACTGTGTTATAAGCTGATCAAATATTTTATTCTATTAGTGATCTTGACTTCACGCTGGTTTTTCTTATTTGCGTACTTCTGTGTCCAGCACAATGCGTTGGTGGGCTAGTTGGTGCGAATCCATAATTACTTTGTTTAGCGCAAAACAACGGACACAAGAAAGACGACAGGACAAGGCGCCTTGTCCTGTCGTCTTTCTTGTGTCCGTTGCTTTGCGCTAAATAAAGTAATTATGAATTCTTCTATGTCGTTCTTTCCGGATAGGGGCAAGCATGCGCTAGGGTGACGTGCCACAAAATAATGGCTGGTTATCTTTCCGTTGATAACGCAAACTGATAAGGAATGAACCGTCGCTATTATTGAAATAAGGTCAAGACAGTCGGATACAAGTCTGTCCTTTGTGGACTCATCCCTAGTGGGGCCATTTACAGAACATACGGGCCGTATGTTGACAAAATTTGTAAGCATACCGATACACTAACTGATGCAGTGCGCAATATATTGATGTTTAGGTCTTCTTCCAAGAATATCTGATCCGCTGAGGCATGTCGTTCTAACACTTCAACCAGTTCAAATAAGATTCGTGTGACACTATTACTTGGAGGACAATACTGAGCTAGCAAGATTAGGTCGGTGTTCGCAAGCGTTGTTTTTGTTGGTAAGCATTCAGCATGTGTAAAGGAACTCGGTATTAGAGAAGCGTCAAATCTTACGTTTACAAACAGCGTTATCTCGCGTCCGCGTCTTTTGGCCGAGATATCAAGTAGGGTCGATAACCGTGTACTACGAACCTGTCGGAGCAACCGTCTGCTACATCTGTTTCCACTATAAGCTATAATAAATGCGTCGACGAACTTTGAGGCTAATTCAGCTATTTCCCTGAACTCCTCCCAGTATTTAAGCAGGTTTCTAATATGGATTCTAACTATCGTGAAGTTGTGCTCTGGGCTGACAACAAATGTATTTTTAAGCTCACTGAAATATGGGACAGAAGAAAAATTAGCCGCCACGATGCCTAAGTAATCTTAGCAATACCAGCTGGATCAGTCACTCGGATGAGGGGCCCATTTTCGTCCTTCTTGACGAAAATTGTCCAGCCCAAGCAAATTTCTATCCTCTTTATTGTTGCTGCGGTTCTTGCTCGCCAGACGAGATTTCGGTTTAGTCTTATCAGCTCATCGCTTAAGAAAAGTCTCGGCAGCTGCCAATTTGCGTGCCAGCGTCTCAATTTTCTGTGCGCATCAAATCACGCATCCCTTTGCAGTCACTGAGACAAAAGGAACTGTCGGGCTGGCCTTGTGCTGCAAGCGATGCACGGCGTCGATATGGGAACATAAAAATTCGGATACGATTAATGTCAGGTTTTGCTCGAGTTCGATTGGTAGTCCTTCACTTTCCATGTTCGCGCTTCTGCGGTACGGTTCGCTATCATTTAGTTACTGCGCAGTTGTTGAAGCGGACCTGCTTGCGCTTCGGGTTGCATTTCGAGTCGGGAATTGGTGCTTCACGTGTCACTTACTCTCAGACAACTGTTCTAAAACCATATCGTACCGCTTTTACACTAAGTATGGACAGCTGGGCTAGTTAGTTGTGATTAGCATTATGAAACACCATTCCAGCGCACAATTGAACACGGACGAGAAGAGAAAGACAACACGAACGACGGGTACCATTCAGGGCGCTGTCTGAACGAACGCTTGCTAGGGCATCGCAGGAATGCTACTTCACTAAGTGGCGCTGGTCATTCAGCCGACCACATTCGCCGTTGCTCGCACAAGCTGGCATGCAAGGCGTTTTTCGAACGAACACGTGTGTTGCGCAAATATAACAATCAGAAAAACCGGGAAATTTTTGAAGCATTTTGTATCTCCAATGAAAACGATTACTGTGTCAGTGCTCCTTCTGTTGTACTCGGGAAAAAAGAACTTGATTATCTCAGGGCAAACGGGTGTGTAGAATCAGCTAGGTAGGGCGGGAGATGAGCAAGATTGTACTGAGTGATGTCAAAAAGAGGGGAAGGAAAGAGAGGGAAAGCTTTTTTTCACCTTTTTTTCACTTTTTGCTTTTATTCCTGTCTTCTTTTGGTTTAACACTTCTGATGACTGTTTCTGGCGTTCGTGTTGTCTTTCTCTCCGCGTCCGTGTTCAGTTGTGCGCTGGAACCATGTTTCATAACGCTTTTACACGAACGGTACTGCCGCTTCTAGATACTTAATTGTCATGGTTAACTTGGCGAACGCAGTCTTCAGGGGAAGCAAAGAATCCCCTTTTCCGCGTAAGGTCAGCAAAGAAGCTATACTTTGCTTAGTATCTGTGAGCTCACGCATTACTGCAACACGAGAAGTGCGCAAAGCTTGTTCACGACAACAGGCAAAGGCACAGCGCGAACGAAGCATAGACGCGCCACGTCTTTCTTCTGTACCAATACTTTGCGCTGTGCTTGTGCCTGCAGTCATGAACGAACTTCTGTCATCGGAGTTCCTGCCGAAAAATTCCCACAAAAGTTATTCAAGCAGGACTGTTTGTTGGGCTAGTTGGTGCATGTTACTGAAGTACTAAAGCACCAAACAGACGTCAGTCCGTGTTTCTTCTTGTGACGCCTGTTTGGCGCTTTAGTACTTCAGTCCAACAAAACACTTGGGCATATAACTTCAGGTACCAGTTATTTCTTAAAACACTCCTATAACCTAATAAAATGTATTCATGGAATCTAATAAATTTGTTGTTTTATATATTTGAATTTTTACGTTTTACCTATCCGCATGCGCCGCTGTGTGTGTGCCTATTCTTGGCCAATGTTCCAAAAGGGGCCACTTTGACACAAAAGGGACGGAATCCTTAAATGTAGCTAGACATGTGCAATACTTCTCAGTGCATACAGCTGACATCACCATTCCTCTCTCTACAAATATCATATATCGCCTTTGTCCTCGTTTCACCACTGAATCGGGGTCTGACACGGTGCACCCGCATCATTTGGGCGAGAGAGAGAGAGAGAGGCGGAAGATACACGAAAGGCGAAGAGGTTAACCAGCCCCGGCCGCTAGGCCGCCTCATTTGGAGCTTGCATTCCGGCGTAGCTTGTGCGGTGCATAATGCATACACCTAAATATTGCATGATTAATAATAAAGTTGTGACCTTTGTGGGGAATAAACATAGAGATTGCATGTCCTTTCACGCTCCATAGGATGAGAAGATTCCAGCTTGTTTATTGGATCTCCATAAATGTGTTTTTCTCTGATCGTTATGTCTCAAGTTGCGTCGATAGCTGTAAATAGCACGAATAGAGAATTTCACGGCTACAGCTACCAGTAGCTAGTACCACACGCAACCCCAAAACACTTGAGCGCATTGGAATTTGAGTGGAAACGAACGTTTCACCTTTCATGGAAGCCACGTGAAATCTGCGCAGCTTCGCGAAACTTGCCAAACGCCAAGATGCACTGTAAACCGATTTGCACCCTCAAGGATCTTTGAGAACGCGAACTGGTGTACACCTTGCACCTGTAGTGAGTGCAAGGGTGTTGAGTCAATGGAGGTACCTTTGGAGATTACGTACTCAATTGAGCCTTTCCGTTGGTTTTGCATGTGTGTGTAAGTCTCCGTCTGTTGCAAATAAGTGTACACAGTGTGAGTGTGGCGTCATCTTTCACTAGTTTCTATTACGATAGCAATTAGATGGACACTCGAGGCGCATTTCTGCCGTCATCGCCGTCGCTACTGATGTTCCGTACAAAGTCCAAGCACGATAACATCATCGTCGCACGCAGTATGCTCTATGTGCGAGTGAAACGCGTGCGATCGTCGGGTCAATCTCGCGTGCGCAAGGGTGGGAAGCGGGGAGGAAGCGCGCCGTCTTCCGTCGCGCGCCAAGCACCGGGGGAGGCGTCTTGACAATTGCTAGTAGGCACAGTGGGGCATGGCACTTGGGGAGACGCCGGACATGTGCGCGCATGCGCGAGTAAGAGCGGGTGTGGGAGTGGAAATGTGGGGACTTTTGCTCTTTGAATATATGACTTTGCCTAGGCACTACGGATGAGTTTGTTAGCGCCTTTGTATGAATTTGTCCCTATATAGCGTGCCGGGAGAAGTCGGGAGCGCGGTAGTGCAGAACTTAAAGTCGCAAGTTGGCGGCTGGACGGGATTATATTTATTCAATCGTGTTTTTACTAATTTAAACACACGTGTCATTATTTCGCATTATTGGCGGCGCAGGCCTCCAGTACACCAAAGCGGCAACGGGACACCGCCCTGCTTCCAGCTTTGATCCCCCCGCTACCCCTTCAGTACCCCGGAGATCTTGCGCCGCCTGCTTTATTATAACTTCAGGTACTCTCCTGAAGCTTCCGTTTGCCGGTTACGTGTGCCCTCCTGGAGCAGTGCTTGCAAAAATTCAGTCTGTCGTCGCGATGAAAAAGCGGCCCGCGACCTATACAACACCAGTCAGAACCTTGCCCCTTCAGACACAGCGATCACCAAATGGGGCGTCCGTGCCCACTGCCTAACCGTGCGGGCAGCCAGTGGCGGAGAGTGAACAAACTCGACCACACTCGGCATTGCCGGCATGTCTAGGGGGCAAACGCTTACAACGCGCGCTCAGTAACCTCCTCCGTAGTGCCTAGGCAGATTCACATATTCAATGAGTAATGGACCCCAGATTTTCTCTCTCGCACCCGCTCTACTCGCGCCTGCGCAGAACTAGTACACTCTAGAAGGAACTAGTACACTCTAGCCACGCCCCGCTGTACCTACTAGCCATTGCAAAAATTCCATCGGGGAAGGGGGTCCCCTCTTCTACTCCGGCGGCTGCTGAGTACGGCGCGGCCGCGCGGGCCCTAGCGCGGTAGCGATCTGCGACGATTTCCGATGTGTGGGTCCATAGGTTCGTGTGCGCTCTGTTTCGCCGCTTAGTTTGCGCTAAAGTCAGGCGCAGCACGAACGTCGATTCGCTACTGCCGCGCTTCCTCTCTCCACCGTTTTGACAGCGGGTTTCCACGGTCATCGAGTGACACGTGTTCATGTTAGCTTGTGCGCGTATGTGACACTGTGCTTGTTAATGAACTTAGTAAGCGAATGCTTACAAGTTTATACGGCCAAGGAACTGGTATCCTTACTTCGTATAGCTGTGTATTAATTTGCTATCGCAATCGATGTTTCACCTTTCGGACGAAACTGCGACTTTTTTATATGGAGAAGCGTGTCAAACCTGCGACGACTCGCTCTCTGGCTTTCAGTAAAGCCATCGTCTCTCTTCTGTGTGTCACGTGAACTTGAGAAGGCCGAGGGTAAGCGAAGGAGAACACACCCCGTATTCCGCAACACGTGCCATCCCTCGCGCGCTGAGACATCTACAACAGCCGTTCCGTCGAAGACGTGAAGCGGTGAAGCAAAAGATGCAAGCAAGTAACGTGTTTTATTTTATTTGATTAATTCGCAGAAAAGACGTTTTCTTCACAGGGCGTTTAAAACCACAGGGAGAAATTGGGCACCGGAATGTTTGGACAGGCGGCGACGGTGTTACTGCAATAGGAAGCGAAATAAAAAAGACAATTTGACGGTGTGACAAAACGCACGCAACAAAAAGGCCTTTCTACAAGTGCCTAGGAGCAATGAAACAATCAAAACCCTATTATTAAAACATGCCTAGCCTGCTTTCCAAGGTTCTTGCATAGTTTATAAAGGAATCATGTTTCTCCTGCGTTAAATCATTTTCATTTCCATAACATGAATACGTAACATACGAAATTTCTGAATAACAAAAATTTTCAAAAGAAAATTTGTTATGTACAATTCCTAATGCCGTCGTTCTGGGCCGTGTACATGCTTATGTGCACTTTTTTTTTTCAAATATTTCAGTGCTATTGTAAGGAACACATCATGCAGGTGATGCACAAATGAAACTCTGTTGGGCAGGCAAAACCACTGAAATGTTCCCATATATATTTCAATAATCGAATACATTTTGCGATTGACTTACGTGACAGCTTTACAGTTTTATGAGGATATCATCAAAAATCTCCATGAGTTTGCTAAACATGGTTGGAGTAACATCTGTGGTTATTGAATGTTATGCGGAACCTTTCACTAGGGTCATGACGTCACACCATGCATACACTCGTGCAAACTGTCAATACATGCATAAAAAGGAGGCTCTTAATGTCGGTATGGTTGGGTATTTCTGTTGATGCGACATAATAGTTGGTTATGTACGTGCAGGCCACGTAAGGCCGCGCGAAAGAAAGACACGCTATTATCCCAACTGCGAGCAGCCCACGTCACCCACGAGCGAGTGCATGCGCTCGTCCATCTCCAGATGCGGCTACGAGGGCGCACACGGTTCAAGAGTTACGCCAGTCGGGGTCCAGCCATCCCCTTCTGTCCTCAGTAACGCCTCCTACGAGGCACAAGCCACTTGAGTACATCCGTTCGTGGCATTACTGTGCAAGGTCGGCTCGGGTTGCTGAAATAATACAAATCGAAAATCTAACGTGAAGCAATAGATCACCAAGAAGCTGCGTCTAGGTAAAAATATATTCGATGCTATTTGGAAATAAAGTAGTGTGATGTTCATTCATTGTCTGAGTTATTTAAAATTGTGCGCTACAACCTGTAAACGTACGCAAGCGCAGCAGAAGGCTTACATACAAAAACTGAGAGGCCGCATTTTTGACAGTTGGGGTCCTGATCAGGTATCTTCATTCTCTTTAAGTGACGGGGGAACTTTCAAGGCAACAACAACGTTGCGCAAGTCTACATAACGCAAACAAGGGACGCTTGTGAGAGCGGCTGAGTGATGCATTTGGAAGTTCTCCTTGGATCTTTACGTACTTTTCTAATTAACTTATTATTTATTTATTTATTTATTTATTTATTTATTTATTTATTTATTTATTTATTTACGGAGTACCTACATCGCCATAAAGGCATTACGTAGGGGGGAACAAGATAGAATCAGTAATGCAGAAAAACTTTTGGATAGATATACTCACAAGCAGAAGCACTGCAATAGCCTTTAGAGAAAGGCACACAAGTAATGTGAAACAAACAGGTTTCAAGATATATAACACATACGTTAGTTTGACAAGAGCGCTGTCACAGTACAGAGTAGAACAGTTCATTATTTGACACATTTACTATATCATTTGATAACTGTTCCATTGTCTAATTGATTTGGGGAAAAAGAGTAGTAAAAAGTGTTTGTTCTGCAGTTATAGGCTGAGATCTTTTTGTTGTTATCACAGCGAGTCGATATGTAATCTGGTTCCAGGAGATAGTTATAGCGATTAATACCTGTCTGGCTGTTGTATATTCGGTGCAATAGTTTGAGCCTTAACTTCTGCCTACGCATATGTAGTAAATCCTATCCTAAAGTGGCCTTCATTTCGGAAATGCTAGAGTACGGGCTGTAATTATTGCAAACAAACCTTACTGCTTGGTTCTGTAGTTTTTTCGAGTCTATCAATGAGGTAATCTTGATAGGGATCCCATATTACACAAGCATAATCAAGTATTGTTCTGGCATGTAAGAAGTATAAAGTTTCCTTAACTTCGCGTGTTGCCTGTTTAAAATTTCTGCGAATAAAGTGTAGCATCCTACTAGCTTTTGCTATGACAGTGTCAATCTGTTTATGCCAAGTGAGTGATTCGGTAAAATAGACTCCTAAATACTTGTATTCCGACTGTATGTCGATAAGCGTGCCATTGATGTTATATCGGTGCTGAAATTTGGATAATTATCTGGAAAAACTTACGCTACTGCACTTTTTTATATTTAAATTTATGTTCCATTTTTTACACCAGATCGCTACCTTATCTAAATCTGTTTGCAATGTATCTATGTCATCTTCAGTGGTAATTTGTCTGTAAACCACACAGTCATCAGCAAATATTTTTATGGGTAATGTAATTAGTTCGACAATGTCATTTATGTAGATTAAAAATAACAAGGGGCCCAGTATGCTTCCCTGAGGAACGCCCGAAGAAACGGTTATTAGTGAAGATGCGGCGTTGTTTAGGACGACAGACTGGGTTCTTCCGTTTAGGTAGTTTCGTATCCAATTTTGAACTTTCAGTTTATATTTACTGCAGCAAGCTTTACATATAAGAGCTTATGGGACACAATATCGAAAGCTTTTTAATGTCAATAAAAACCGCGTCTACCTGACTATTGTTATCAATGGCTTTAGATAAGAAGTGCTGGAATCCTATTAGTTGTGTGTTGCAGGAATAACTTTTTTCAGTATCCATGCTGGGAAGGTGCAAAGAAAGCGTTTGAGTCAAGGAATGCAGATATGTTACTATATAAAATGTGTTCGAATATTTTGCAACATATCGACGTTAGTGAAATCGGCCTATAATTTTCTTTGAGTTTTCTATCGCCCCATTAAAAACTGCTGTCACGCTTGCCATTTTCCAATCTTGGGAAATGAGGCCTGTTTCAAGGGAAAGCTTATAAGTGATCGTTAAATAAGGAGCAATGATGCAATGGGCAGAAACCTGGAGGCTTACGAAAAGGGTTCTGCTGAAACTGAGGACGACGCAACGAGCTATGGAAAGAATGATGGGTGTAACGTTAAGGGATAAGAAAAGAGCAGATTGGGTGAGGCAACAAACGCGGGTAAACGACATCTTAGTTGAAATCAAGAAAAAGAAATGGGCATGGGCCGGACATGTAATGAGGAGGGAAGATAACCGATGGTCACTAAGAGTTACGGACTGGATTCCAAGGGAAGGGAAGCGTAGCAGGGGGCGGCAGAAAGTTAGGTGGGCGAATGACATTAAGACGTTTGCAGGGACAACATGGCCACAATTAGTACATGACCGGGGTAGTTGGAGAAGTATGGGAGAGGCCTTTGCCCTGCAGTGGGCGTAACTAGGCTGATGATGATGATGATGATGATGATGATGATGATGATGATGATGATGATGAATGATGCTATGACACTCTTTAAGGACCACTGGGGATATTCCATCAGGTCCAATAGGTTTTATGTCATCTAAATGCCGTAATAAAGAATCGACGCCGCTAACATCAAATTCAATGTCTGGCATCATACCGCCCTGATTGGCGTTGTTCAAAAGCGAAGTCTCCCCAGCAGATACTAGCGAAAACACAGATTGGAAGTACTCGTTGAAGCATTCCGCCATCTGATAGTCTGACGTCACGGTTTTGCCGTCAATAGTTAAAGATGGTATTGATATGTCTTTTCGATTTTGTTTTACTTATTTCCAAAAAGATTTTGGGTTTTCTCTCAAGTCCTTGTTTAATTTAACAAAGAAGGTATCTTTGGCAGATTTAATTGTTGCTTTCAATAGATTATTTATCTCTTGCAAGCGTTTGTGATTTGCCAGACTGGTGTCGGCAGAAAACGTTTTATACGTTCGTCTTGCTTTCCTTATAAGTTTACGTATCTCTACGTTAAACCAAGGTTATTGTTTTTTCGTTGCAGCAGGTACCTGCATGGAACATGAATTTCGACTAGTTTAAGTATTTTGTCCCGGAATGCTGACCACAAAGTTAATGCACAGCGTGCGTTTGACAGATACTGGAAAGTAGGAAAGAAATTTTCAAGTTCGGTCCTGATAGCAGCATAGTCTTCTCTGTCGTAGATGTACACTCTTCTTTGCGGAATTCGCGCCATCCGTACTCGCTGTATGTTAAGTTCTACGACAACTGCCCTGTGGTCACTAATACCTGGGCAAACAGTAACTTTTGATATTATGTTCGGTTCATTGCAAAGTACTAAGTCTAAAATTGCATTTTCTCGCGTAGGTTCCCGTACGTACTGCTGCAATCCATTTCATCCGAGCAGTTCTTCGAACTCTGTGTAAATATGGGACCTATTACCAGCCACACATCCAGCATTCCAGTTGAAGTCTGGCAAATTGAAATCCTCCCCTAGGAATACGCTACTAGGCAAAAAAGATAGCATCTCAGACAGCAATCTGAATGAGGCGCTGCTTCCGGGTGGGCGGTGGCATGTCCCGTACACTATATTGTTTCCGTTAGGTAATTTCACAAGGCACCAGACAGACTCAGAATTGTTTTCAAATAAAATTTGTGTACTTGACAATGCATTTGATATCAAAATGAATATGAAGTTGACACATATTAATAATAAACGAGATGTCTGGTTAACTTTCGAAAGGGGCTGTCACTCGTAATGTGACGCAAGAAAACTTTATTTCCGACAGTCAATGGCGGCGTTGCTGGCTGAACTGGGCGTGAGGGCGGCGCGGTCAGCGCGTATCGATCGTCAATGTTAGGGTGCCTCGATGCGCGCGCCCCCGCTTAGGGTGAGGTCACCCTTTGAACCAGCCGGCGCCGCCTAAACCTGTTTTCGCGCGCTCCCTCCGCCATTGCGTTGCCCGCGTCGACTTCGCCGCGCTGCTGTGCGGGCGTCCTCGAAACGCTGCTGCGTTCGCGCGGCTTTCATCGGCGTAGAATGCCTGGATGTTGTGTTCCTCAGTGCTCCAACCATTCGAGAAATGGTTGGAGGATGTTCCATTTTCCAAGGGACCCAAAAAGGCGGCTTCTGTGGCTGGTGCGAGTCAAGCGTGACAAGTGGCAACCGACGAACTCCTCGTGTGTCTGCAGCGTAAGTGCCACATGTTGGTTCAGTGCTGTTTTTGTTGCGATTTATTTGTATTTTGTTGCGTTTGGGCAGCTAAGTGTCGTTCAATATTCTTCTTGCTCGGCTTAAAAAAGCTGCGTGAAACACTAAAACAAAGTAAATGAGTTTCACTACAGCGCGGTACAGGCCATTGTCTGCCGCTTGCTTGTTCGCATCCGAAATTGCACGACACGTGTCCGCTGGGGAATACGTACCACGCGTGCTTTCGCCGCTTCTTTTCATTCAAAGGTAATTGCCTTTACTAGGCGCTTGCCAGCGAATTGCGGTCTGGGCCCAAACATTGCATCAAGGCACAGAGCATGAGGACAAGCAAGGGCACATAAGCTGTGGCAATTACTGTGCAAATGGATGGTCCAGGAACCAATTTTGATTAATTCACTCACGATTTCTGAAGTTGTTTTTGACATGTGTGCGGCGTTGGGTAGCTTCCGCTGCCTATTAACCGGACGCTTCGTCCTACGACGCCGCATTATGTCAGTAAATGAGATTAACAGAGATCGTTGTTATGTGCAGATTGAGGCGCTCATTCGAGTAATTCGCCTGATATTTCGACTAATTTGTTCTTTGGCCTGTTAACCCGACGCTTCGTTCTGCGATGGCGGATTAAGTCAGTGAATGAGATAGACAGGATATGTTATGTGCAGATTGAGGCTCTCATTCGAGTAATTCGACTGATATTTGGACTACTGTGTTCTCTTGCGTGCTGCCTTCATTGTTTTCATTATCGAGCCGGAAATGCGCCGCTAATTTCAATATCAAATTCATCTGCAGGCTCATTTCGAAGCCAGCAGCTTCGAACAGAACCGCGCGGATGGGTGGAAGAAGCTCAAGCCTAATGCTGTACCAACGGTGTTCCCATTCAAAGGTGAGATGCCTCCTGACCCTGGTATTTGTTACCACGTTGCTTATCGGCTCATTATCTACATTTGAAAAAGTTATGTGAGGAAACGATTCATGCGCATACATATTAAATTTTCTGGCGCACCTTCTATTCTGCTTTTAGTTAACACAATCTTAAATATATGTAATGGGCATTTTTTCTTATTTATCTGTTTCCAGAACTTCCTAAAGAGCGAAGGCCACCAAGGGAACGAAATGCACACGTGCCTGCATTATTCAGTGACGACGCAGCCGCACACAATTCTTCACGAGAAGTGAGAAACGTTCTTCCCTCAACTACGCAGGAATTTTCTCCCGCTGATTCTTCGTCAGACGGGGAGATAAATGAGAGATTGGCGGCTACGGAAACCAACAATGCTAATGGGCAACTTACTTCGACCCCCAGGGATGCACGGCTTCAAGAAACTGCAATAGTTACTGCGACCCAACCCCTCGATTCTGAGGCAGCTGAGCTTAGGAAGAAGATTGCAGATCTCACAGCAGCCAATAATAAGCTTAGACAACATCATAACGAATCTAAGAACACTGTCAAAAAACTACAGATGCAGGTACGCAAGCTGCAGAAAGAGGCAACTAATTTCTCACGAAATACGAAGTTTTTAAATGAAGACCAAATTCGTGCTCTTTCTCGGAACAACAATCATGGTAATTCGTGGTCAGCGCAAACAGTAAAGCAAGGTCTAAAAATTAAATTTGCTTGTGGAACCACCGGGTATGAAACACTCAGAAAGATTGGCTACCCTCTTCCATCCAGCAGAACGTTAGCAAGAAGAATTCAGGGCCTGAAGTTTCTGCCAGGTATCCTGCATGAAGTGATCGACGTCATGAGGTCGAAAGCAGAGGGAATGGAGGACGTGGAGAAAGACTGCGTTCTCTTTTTAGATGAAATGGAGATAGCACCCGGATTTGAACTCGACCGTGGCGAAGACGTGCTTCTGGGAGGAACGACGTTGCCCTCAAAGCCTGAAGAGCCAGCCAATCATGCTTTGGTGTTTATGCTAGGTGGGGTAAACCAGAGATGGAAGCAAGTGATAGCCTATGAATTCACTGGTAGGCACGTGGACGGCTCTGTACTCAAGGCATATGTCCTGGAAATAGTGCAGATATGCAGCCAGATTTCTCTAAGAGTCCGTGTTATCACATGTGACATGGGTGCAGCAAACCGCGCTATGTGGAGAGAATTTGGCTTTTCGAGCCACCGCCATTCGACAACTTCGTGCTCAATACCTCACCCAACCTTAAAAGGGAAGGAACTTTTTTTCATCTCGGACCCGGCACATGTCCTTAAGAACCTGAAAGGACAGCTTCTAAGCTCAAAAGTTTTCACACTCAGTGATACTACAGTAAGCAGGAACGGACTGACGGCCTCGAAGGTGAAATTGGAGCATGTACAGGCCGTCTTGGATTATGACGCAGCCAACGAACTTAAGGTAGCACCAAATTTGTCAGAAACCCACATTAGTTGTGGGCACTTCACCAAAATGAAAGTAGGAGTCGCTGTCCAGCTCTTCCGTGAAGCCCCACCAGCTATTCGGTTCCTAATAAAAGAAGGAGTGATTGAGCCAGAGGCCGAAACAACAGCGTGGTTTATGGACCTCGTTTCTAGGTGGTATGCCCTCATGTCATCGCGTCATCCCACCATGGCGCTAAGCCGCAGGAACATTACTAAATATCATGCCGCCTTGGACACACTACGCACGGCAACAGACACCATCAGAGAACTGAAAATGGGCACTGGATCTCAGTGGAAGCCATCGCAAGCAGGGGTCCTAATTGCGACAACGGCTGTCCTTCGCCTTCAAGAAGTGCTTCTTGGCAGTGAAGGGTATGAATTCCTCCTCACGAGCAGGCTGTTGCAAGACTGCCTAGAAAACCTTTTTTCTGTGGTGCGGCTCATGAAGCCAGTGCCCACTGCGTATGACTTGAAGTGTGCACTCCGACTCGTCAGCGTCAGCCACTTTCTTCACACTCCGAGATCAACAAGCTACGAACTTGACGACCGCGAATACCTTGTCGATCTGCTTGCACATAGCAAGAAGGAATGTGCAGAAAGCGAAGTCGATGAAATCAACGACACGGAAATTCTGTTCATTGAAGAGCTCACGTCAACCGAGTGCCGCATCTTGTTTTACCTTGGCGGTTTTATTTTGAAAGGAATTTTGAAATCTATAACTTGTCCGCAGTGCAAGGCTGCTCTCCTTGGCAAGCCTGACGATCAGTATGCTTCCCTGACTGCACTCAAGGAATACGTCAGGGATGGGCAAAACCTCGTATATCCAAGCGCTGATGTCATGAAAACTTTAAAAAACTACGAGGAACATTTCACCGCTGTCAACTCATGGTGCACAGGCAAATTTTTCACCATGAAGTCGCCACTTCGTTCTCTGATAGCCTATCTCGAAGGCATAGACAAACCCTCAGTGAACACATGCATGGCTCACAAAGAACGAATAAGCAAAATGCTGACTGCTGCATATGCCAGAGTGAGGCTCCGAATTCATCTCCGACAAATTCCGAGCACTCATCCTAGTGGCCACGGAAGCAAGACTTGTGCAGGGGTCAGCCTTGCGTAAGCAAGCTGGAATCTGCAGTTCTGCGAGCCTTTTCCTTCAAAGTCTGAAGTCTGCATCTATATATATAGTGATCACAACTATTTTATCAATTACGGTCTATTTAACATAAATGTCGACTTTTAAAAAGTGCAATAATGTTCAGTGTTCACGTTCCCATTAAACACAAATCTCTAACTTTGTGTGTTTTCATAAGCACTGAATAAATGATTTCATGTTTGCTTGGGTAACAGCTTTTGTATTCATCTGGCTGTTACCAGACGAAAAGGGGACTTTATATTTTATTACCGTTGCTGATGCTGTTTCTTCAAAGCGTGCAGAACCAAGACGTTGTTGCATTGACCGCGTCGGCTGAATTTTCTTACCGATCAAATTCACTCACTTGCATTGGGACATCAGTGAGGTTTCCCATGCAATCCTGTTTACCGCGCCTCCGTTCACGAAGAAAAATGCCCATTCAGCCTTTTAACGCCCTCCGCATAACAGCGCGGGAGAAAGGGGGTTAGCCCCAGTCGCTGCCGAGCGTGAGATAGGGAGCCGGAAAGCGGAGGAGTCCGTTCTCCGCGAGAACGAGCATGCAGTGGGAACGAGAATGGCGGCCGCCGTAGCAGACGACGCAGATGTCCTCACCCTAAGCGGGGGCGCGCGCATCGAGGCACCCTAGTCAATGTCGAAGTAGAGCGTCCTCTGGTGGTGCTCGACCGAAGTTTATCGTGAGCGTCGCTCGGACTCTATAGGTGCGGGCTTTATTTTATTTTTTACCGGCCAAGTCCGAGAGACAATCTGTAATATTGTCTTAAATAAATCAAGAAAGAAAGACAGAAATAGTTTGATGTGACGCAGCCCTCACATTTGCTGCACAATTTGCGTCGAACATACCAGAAGGGCGAGCGCGAAGCGAGAACAATATCATCACGTGAAGAAGAGCGTTTAACGTCTCACAACTCATCAGAAGAACGTAACTACGCATTAAACACAACTAGCACAAGAATGAAGCGACTCGTAGACTGGAACATTTTGTCATTTGTATTCCGTAGGTAGGTACTACAATCCACAGAAGAGGAAAGGCGATGACAATGAGTATAGTGGCCTGCAGGCTAAACACTGACCTTGATCCAACGGGACGGAAAACATTTCTTGGTAGCGATTGAATGCTGTCGCTTGCGTCACACAAAATCCTGGCGAAAGTAGTCTTGCGGATTTCATTCAGCTGTGCTGCAAACGCATAGAACAGTTGTTTATTTTTCCGGTGACATGACCTTCGATAAAGTCTGCGGAAGCGGCGCCAATTTGACGTTGAGAAAAAATCATGATAGAAGCATATAGTGAATTAACAAAGTACATGTTTTAATGTCTGTGTTTTTGGAACTCCTGCGTGTTCATTGTCGCGTCGGCTTTGAGGGCTCGAAACGCATTCGTCATTAAAATTGACTACCCGCCGCAGCAGCTAAGCGGCTGCGCGCTGCTAAGCACGAGCTCCCGGATCCTGGCCGCCGCATTTCGATGGAGGGCTGTCCCGTGCTCTGGGGACACGTTAAACATCCCCCGGTGGTCAAAACTAATCTGGATTCCCTACCTTACGGCGTCTCTCATAATCAAATCGTGATTTTGCCAAGTAAAATTCCAGAATTTCATTGAATTCAAACAGTGACCGGTGCGCTTCGCCCTTAAACCGCAGTCAGCAAACAGTCTTGCCAAAATGCGCTATAAATCTAGGACAAAGAAACGAAGACGTTACATCAAAGCTGCCTGCCGGGGTGTTGTTTTTTATGCGCTGCTTTCCTTTCGAACATTTCAGTAGAAACCTCAATGAACACGTCTGCCTTTTGTTTTTCTTGAGGGCCTACGTCGTCCGAAATTGTTAAAACGAATTTGCAGCACTTCGCTGCAACCCGCTGTGGCGGCGTTCTTGTGCCGAGGTTTTGGGTGCGATTCCCGGTAGCGACGGCCGCATTCCGAAGCCGGATGAAAAGTTGGAAGGTGACTCATGTCGATATCTTCGGCAGCGAGTTCGGGGTGAGAATGGGGATCTGCGCACGGGACTCTATCGCGTCACCCCTCGTTCGAGGGGAGTGAGAGGCGTGCCAGACTGCTTTAAGTTTTGACTGCATTGTCTTCGGTATCGGCCCACGTTTTTAGACTGCGCAGTATACCAGCAGGGACATTGTGAGGGGAGATGGAGGAACGTCGGACTGCTTCAATTTTTCTGCTGCGTTATCTTTGCGGCCGGCTCATCGAGTAAGGCACGCACCCGATGCGGAAAAGTGTGTGTGTGGGGGGGGGGGGGGGGGGCAACTCGCTAAGAGAGCCAGTCTTTAAAACGCGTTTATACCAAGCATGGAGTGCGCGTATTACAATACAGGCCGTGTATTGCTTTGTGACGCAAATAATTCTTAATTGAACGATCCATGAGCCAAACCATCAATGCATATATAAGATATGGCTTCAATTGCTCGCTCACTGTTTCCCGTCAAACGCGTACCTGACGTGAAAGAGCCGGCCTGTCCTCCGTGCTCATAGTAGAAGCGGTCGCCGTACTTTGTCCTGCGAAATAAATTTCCCAGAATGCAGGCGAAGGTGGGGCCCACGACTGCTCCGTTGACGGAGAATTCCGAGATGCCAGCCGTGAAGAGGTCGATGTCACGGACATTCCTGCGCGGCGGGAAGGGACGCAGTCAGACAACGGGCGTCACTAACACAATCTTCGCAACCTTGATAACAAACTTGAATGGAGAAAAAAAGCAAGACATTGAAACAATCTAAAGTGCTAAAAATTTAAAGTGGTTGCCTGGTCCCGAACTCTGAAAGTTGCTAAGTACTTTTCTACGTAGCAAAAAACTAGCCATACAATGGGATACGTACGAGAGGGTAAGAAATTGACCAAGCTTCTTTTGATAAACGCCGTCCGTCTGTTCCGCCCTCGTACGTCCGCGTGCGGACTGGGGCGGATGCTCAAAAGGAGGATCGTGTCGAAAAATTCGGTGCACGCTCAATCCGCACGAGCGGATCACACGTGCATTCGTATTGGACGACGCGGTCTGTTGACAGTTGGCAACCGTTCGGTGGAGCAAAGGTGTTCAAAGTTGGCAACTATCTTTGACAGCAGACATCGCGTCCTTTACGTAGAGAAGGCGCTGCTGCAGACGACACTGGTATATGTCTGCAGATGTGATTCCACGTTTCCACGTCACGGGGAAAATGCGAATCTAGGCTGTCACATTCTGTTCTGCAGCCGCATGTGTTGCATTGGCACCGTCATTCTTGTTCGAAACACTGCGCAGTCCTCTCATCTGCGCCACCTTTTAAAGATGCATTGCAATCGCATCGTGTCGTAATAGGAAGGAACAAAGACAGGAAGCGCCTTGTCTTGTCTTTGTTCCTTCCTAGTGTGCCATCACTTTTGGCGCTTCATTTTTTGAAATCGTGTCGCAACATGGGACGTACTCTCGAACCATTACTTTCGGTGCGTCCTGCCTTGCCTGCTTGCGCAAAACCTCTCGAATCATCCAACGTGCCGCATTCTACGTCACGCGAAAGTGATAGTATCGCCGGAAGTGAATCGTCCGAAATTCCCGTATTCGGCGCGATGGCGCAGTTTCTGTAGTGATAGTGACAGCTTGCAAAAATACGGAACGCACGCACATCTGTCGCGGAATACAGCTGCGTCGGCAACCAAGGCGTCTCTCCTCGCCACTTGGCACGCGTGCGAGGCTCCGAGTGTAGCTGGCTGATGTGCTTGCATTTGCTTGCTCGTGGTTGTTTTCTTTTTCAGTTCTAAGTGTGCTTAAAGCACTTGGATACATGAAATGCTTTTTCCTTTTTTCACATATACAAATCCCTGAAAGATGAAGTGAGGCATCAATCATGCTGATTAGAAATTTAATACTTGCTGCTTGTCAATTTTCCAAACAAAATACAACGCTAAATGATGTGCTCAGCGATGAATCAAGTTCTCACCATGTGGAAAATGTTGTGCATGAGTGGTTAACTTGATGTAGCAATGAATTGAAGGTACAGCAACGAGTCTACAACTTATCATGACTGACATAAAATCAATTTGTACGTATAGCCGTGACCTTATGCAGATATATATCCATGAGTTGTTTTCAAGGACAATATTTATTTGAAAGCAAATGATTTATATTGCTGATATGAGAACTTACTTCGACTGAAATCAAATAATTATATTGTTTCTTGCCAGCCTGGGTGGCCAATCTGTTGCCACCTTACTACTTTGACATGCTCAATTTAGCATTTAAACAGTGTACAAAAGATTGCCAAAGTGCACAAAATTGAGCATTATCATGACGGGAATGCTCCCTCTCCCAGCTATTGCAGCAAACAAGGATGATCGGCTTGAGACTGTTTCTTACTGCCAGGATCATACATGTGTGTCTTATTTTGATTACTCCACTTCTAAAAAATAAGCTTTACACAGTATGCACATCATACGTCAACTATTGTAAGCTCCACTCAGGTTATTTGAGTTAGTTGGGCATGGGCCGCATGTTGTTTATGTATTTATGCAGTAACAATCTAGCTAGCTGATGGACAGGCCATATTTTAAGGAAATGAAAAATGCATAGCATAACATAAACGGCTAGCCAGTACCTGTATTTTATTCGAAAGCAAGCCGATATTATAAAGTAACTTATCTTAGCAGTCAGTTCAGTGAACTCTCATGGTGTGAAAAGGTTGATGTAATAAGTGGTTCTGTGTGTGTCTTTCGTAATTAGTAGCTGCTTTAACATGCACATGACAATGAAATGAAGGCTCATGTGGCGGAAGGCCGCACAAAAACTGAGGAAACATGCATTGCCATTTTTTTTATTTTCGTAACAAACCAGCGAGTACTTCCTTAGGTTCAGCTTTGTGAATAATGCACAAGGTGTTCTGCATAGAACTGCAAGATTGGTGTGCTCCATGATATATTTAATATTCGAGTAGCCAACTGAATGACACCCCCATGAGCACTGTCAAAGAGGGCACGGAAATTTTCAGTCAAGTGGCCACAGTAGCTCAGCCTCTGTGCCAAACGTAAAGATGTTCCAGAAGAAAACATGTTATACTGGTAAATTGGGTATGCATTCACATGTCCTATTCAAATCCACACAAGTAATCTCTCATTGTTTGCCGCATTGCTCACCATTTACAGACTTTGTTGCAGCACTGTGCGTGTGCAGTAATATAACTTGACAAATCAGAGCTGTGGTAATTCAGTACACTGAAAACAACCTTGCGTGTGGCTTAGATGATATAATGCTCCTACACATGGGTCACCTTAGCAGTATCAGCCGCTTTGTTTACTAGTTTTTAACTGTTACGCCTGGACTATATGGTGCCACTGGGCACTGCTGTATTCCTGCAAGCACGCTAGAACTGCTTGGCTATGCACAAACATGCCTTTACATCGTGCTTAAATTAAGGTGGTGCAGACTTGCTGTCAGAATATGCCTAAAGCATAACTGCCGAGCACTCAAAAAAGCGTTTAAGTTGTAAGGGTAGATGCTCAGCTTTGCAGGTGTGACATCTTCCATTTATAGTGCAAGGCCACATCGATGGACAGGAACGATACCACACAAGTACTCGCGTTGTGACCTCGTAGTCACAATGCATGAATTTTCTGTGGTTTTTTAGCTATAAACCTATGGAGCAATCTGTAAATTCATAACTCTATTAAGTAAACTGAGACACCACGAAAAGCAGCATAACACTCAGGTGTACACGTTTTTTTGTAACATCACCTCTTCGTGGTGCAGGTCAAATATATGTATGCGCTATTTGTAGCTGGAAAACATCATGCATTTCACATTTAGAGCTCAGAATGATCCCTGGAACAGATTTTTAATGTGTCAAACATACATATGGTACCTTGTCCAATGCTTTGTACATTAATAGCTATGGTTGGTGCAACTTGAGTAGCACATTCATAATGGACTACTACATACGAAATCCGTTTTGCACCTCTCCTTTGATATTCTACCCTCCGACACAGAAGTACAGACTGAAATCTTTCTTTACGTCAATATTCGAAAGGAAAGCAGGTTTTCCGCACCACACTTCTCCATCTTCCACACATGGCACTTATTGCATGTTCTGAATACGCATTCATTGCCTTCTAATGCGAAAATAGTTTGTCAGACGTAGGTTTACCTGTATATTTTTTAAGTTACCCATAAGGTCTCTCTGCTCTACTAGTAGATACCGCCTTCAGTACTGGTATCTATGCTGTGCCCTCATTAGAGCAGTAATGTTAAGAAAGCTGTGAATTCATAAAATAGAAAGCTTATCCAATGTAAACAAGAAACTTGCAGACAAGGGCATCGTGTCAAACCAGCTGAGATGGTCGCACTATTCCACTTGTTTTCACTTGCACAAGTGTTCGCACTTGCGCTGCCCGACGGTTGTGACCGATGTGCTCACGAAGGTGTGCGTAATGCACATTTCAAGGGATGAGTAGCGGTTGCGTACATGCAACATCTTCCCCTGCCTATGTCGCTGACTTGACTACATGTAGCAGGTTCAGCTGTGTGATTATTAGTGTAGCTGAAGTGATGTAAACAATCTGATCGGCCAACAGCGTGCAGGAATTGGTCTTAGGGCTATCATTTCAGTGGCGGCTTTCCACTAAATTGACTGTTGAAAAGGCACATTTCACTTCATCGAAACGTCCAAGTGAAAATGAGCCTATAACTCGTGACACCAAATGCAGTCACCATGTATGACTGAAGAACAACACGTGACAGAACAATGAGCAGTGGAATCCATCTCACTAGTATACAAAGTAGTGCAGCTGCGTTCAGTATTTCAGTAATAACTGTCGGTAGTGACATTCTGTCGGTAATGACTGTCGGCAGAATGAACACGAACACAGAAATTAAAGCACTTTACAGCCACATAACGCTGGTACTTGTGCCATTTGTGCCATTGTTCGCTTTAAACTGAAGGCTCGTGCCAAAACAGGTAACACGAACCAGAGAATCAAATTGGGTGAATATACAAAGTAACGGCAAACTTTCGCTTACCCAATTCTGCCTGCATTAGTAACGTGACCATAGCTAGCCAGTGAGGAAGAACTCTAGGCAAAATTTATTTCACGCAATTCTGCTGCCTGCTAGCAGAATATCATATATCACCATACCTGTGACTCTATACTTACTTGTTATTACTTGTCTTACTTGTGCATTTTTACATGCATATCGCTTTTTCTCAGAAAAGGTAAAATGTGTACTTAATCAGAAGGAAGTGTCCAGTTCTTGCCTATAGCATATTCATCTACCATGCCACTAGTGTCTTCACAGACTCTGTGCTTAGCCACCAGCCAAAAACAAGCAGTTAGGATTCTTGGGTATGTAAGCCGCTTGATTCACAAAATATAAAGCAATTTACTTCGTGCAATCTAGAAAAGCTTGCTATTCACACCAATGTCCACATGATAGAAAGCAAGGCTGCCCGAAATATTAATTCATGACATTAATGCTGTCAGGCGTGTACACATTTCAGGACAGCGCTCTATGTCCTGACGTAGGTACCTATTATGATGTTCCCTAACCTCCTCCCACCGATAGTAGTATCTTCAAAAGTGCAGCACAACTTTTGAAACGAACGATACATGTACGAAGCAGAAAAGTTCTTTGTCATAGGGCCTGTCTATGGGGGTACTGCACATGAAAAGGCTATCGGCAACACTTCTTCACCGTTCACTTCTGAGCACACGCACATCGCGTAGAACGGGCACCCAGTGCGACAACTCCCACATATGTATCATGATTTGTATCCTGTGAACGCACTTCGTAACAGCTCAATAACACAGAATTGCAGACTTTAAGAAGTGAGGCTTACTTGTAAAGTTGCTTGTACAATTCGACTACGTTGTTGTCGATGTACTGCTTCAGTTGGTCGAAAGAAGTAATATCGATGTTGCCACAAAACTTGACATAATCCACGTAGGGCCTGATTCCGTGCTCCCGGGCCCTCTGGATGTTGAGGGCGACAAGGTCGAGTCCGAAGCTCTCGTTGCGAAGCCGGTACAGGTGTCGAGTCACACCAGTCGTCACAAACCTGCCAATGGAACGCCACGAGTGAGTCAGCGTCGAAGAGAAAAGTGAGAATGACGAAGGGGCTTCCACTCGGACCTTCTCTAGTTAAAGGCGCGTGGAACTGCTCTAAACAACCACACCAGTCTGAAGAGCACACTTGTCGCATTTCGAATAGCTCAAATTTTACTGACTGCAGAAGCGCATTTTCGATTGCGGGCTTAAACTGTGCTTCAAATTTAGGAGATGCTACTTCGCTTGGTTGCTTTCCTGATTGTTCCGGTTTTGCGCTCATATATGTGCGCCGTCAGGAATAGATTAGCACGCATTTACTTCCAAAAACACACACACACACATATTATATATATATATATATATATATATATATATATATATATATATATATATATATATATATATATATATATATATATAAACGAGAAGAAAGGGGGTTCGCAGAAGGGCCCGATTTTTATGTCATATCATAAGAAGCCAACAACCACTGACACCAAGGACAACATAGGGGAAATTACTTGTGCCTAACAAATGATATAAAGAAACGATAAATCAATGGAAATTAAAGTGGATGAAAAAACAACTTGCCGCAGGTGGGAACCGAACCCACAACGTTGTGGGTTCGGTTCCCACCTGCGGCAAGTTGTTTTTTCATTCACTTTAATTTCCATTGATTTATCGTTTCTTTATATCATTTGTTAGGCACAAGTAATTTCCCCTATGTTGTCCTTGGTGTCAGTGGTTGTTGGCTTCTTATGATATGACTATAAATATATATATATATATATACCATGTTGACGTAGGGGGGGGTCGGTGCGCGCTCTGTTCCTCGCAGCCAAAGAGAGGAGGGGATTTGTGTCGGTACTCGGACACTGCACCGGTGGCGAGCCGGCGCGAGCTAACGGTGAAAATTAAGCCAACGCTGCCTGCGGTCATTCATGTACGGCGCAGCGCTAAAGCGACCGGGCTGCTGTGCTTGAGGAACTTATGTGGTGCGGGTTGGTATCCTGCACAGCAACGGAGAAACATTAGAGGTTCTTTAGCTTCAATAGCGGCGCAAGGAAGCAATATAGATAGACACAGAGGGGCAGAAGTAGGCTAAGAATGCCAAGAGAATTAAAATTAGTGTCAATGCACCTTTATGCCTGGCCATGCATGAGAAATCAGCACGAGAGTGAATAGAAACGACTCAAACGTTCTTGCCTTGCTAGGCCTCCTTACTTTTCAAATGTCTGAGCACGTTGCTTAACAAGCCCTAGAATGACGTCGTCGAGGTCGCCGTTGTAGAAGTTGAACGGGAAGAAGTAATTCTCTTGGAGATCGAACGTAAAAAGCCCGTTCACCGTGTCGCTGTGCGAAAGAAAAGAGAATTTGAATCAAAATTTAGCTTTTCCTTAAATCTATATGTCTATATACAGTCTCCAAATTTCCTATTTGTGGTAGGAAAATTAACGACAGTGAATACAGCGCAATAAGACGAAGAGAAAAAAAAGTACCACGCCCCGCCACAATTTATTTTCTGACTGAAGCGCATTGAATAGTATTTCGTAAACAGCCATGCGATACAATAAGCCCTACATTACTGATTGTCGTAATGACATTTTAAATGGTTTTGGAATAAAAGCATACTGGCAGTTCATCCTACTTGATTGTAGGCAGTTGTTTTCTTTTCCCACTTTATGTTCTCACTTACATATTACCAGTCAATATCCTCATATAATATCGTTCTCGTTTTGCATTGGTCACGCGCAGTTTGCACGCTGTGCTGACGTCGATTAGAAGGTGCGCTCTCTCAATACTCTTACAGTACACCCATCGGGTTCAGTCAGCCTTCATATCTGAAATGTGCATTTATCAAGGCGATAAAGCCTAATTAACAGACACCGATTGATTGAATTTATTGAGGATGGCTCACAGCAGGAAACTTCCGTTGATGAGTGTGTGACCTAGACGAAACGCCGCAGCGGCGAATTCGTTGATCATTGTGGCGTCCACGCTGGGATCGTAGGCCATGAATCCGGACGTCTTGGGCGTCAACTGATAGTTGCTCATCGCATCCGGCCCTATTATCACCGGCAGCCACTCGCTATAGACGATGTGCTGGAACTGCGACTCCACAATACGCCTGCAGTCAAAAATGTTTTTAACATGCGATTTCGACCACGGGATCAAAAGCTCGACTATAACAATCGCCGAAGCAAATTCAGTAACCATGTGACACATCTCCGTCACTGTGACAACCATGCCATGATATTTACTTCAGGGTGAATACTTCTCGCATGCTCATAGATTACTGCATTTCTCCTCTGAGGTACGTCTCTCAATGCATAGAAACTGCATGGCCAGGTGACTACATTTGATAAATGACATAAATTTTGTAGTGAGAAAATTCAGGAAAGGAAAAGAAACAAGAAAGAAAAAAGAAGCAGGCAAGAAAGGAGAAAGCATAACACGCACTGCTCTTTCTTTCAGATAGCCGTGGGTAATCGCGTTCTGCAGCTGGTCGCGAGGTGGCACGTGCTTTCCCAGGCTGATGCAACTGGGGCGAAATTCGAGAACACTTAGGCTTAGTTATTATATACAAAATATATTCGGGGCTCCCGACTCCGGCTGCAGGTCGTTACGCTGCTTTGGGACGCACAATCTGACGGGTCAGTGTGGACCCTTTCTTTTCGCAACCCCTACAAAAATGAGTTTAGGCAGCCTCTTTATAGTGTGTACACGTCTAGTTGACCACTTGGCATCCTAAAGGCCCGACATTTTTGCTATACCACGTGTTTTTCTAGCTGCACCAAAATTTTAAAAGTCGCATGTGGCAAATAGCACAATTCTAACTGTTGAACTAAGTTACTCGATGAGGCGGGCACTAATTCTAAGAGCAATCAAGAGGCCTAACTGAATAACTTAAAGAAATGTTCTAATTAACTTTGTAATTAATTAGTTTACAGCACATATTACAATATATGAATCGTAGACGGTGAGTTTCCAAGGGACATCCACTTGGAAAGAAGCCTCAGGATGGCGCCAGCTTGGAGGTATTAATCGTCAAAGTGTGCAGTGAAGCACATCTTAATGCTGTGGTTCAATATATAAAACAGCGTTTTCTTAAAACAAGTGGAACACTGCACTTTTACCGCAAGTTTGACGGCGCATATCCCTAAACCGGTGTCATCGTAAGAATTCGTTGCAAGACAATATGCCTCGCAAATTCCCAAGCAACAATTTGTAGTTTGCGAAAGTATTGTAAAGTAGTTAGTCAAAAATTAATTAGTAAAATTTCGCGAATTATTCAATTGCGCATTTCCCTGCTCATGAAAGTAATGTCCACCTCAACCAATAACTTGATTCGATTGTGCTATCGGCGACAGGTGATTTAGAAAATTTGGCGCAGCTGAAGAAACGCTGCAGCTAAATGTACGTCTTACGTCGCCCTCCAAATTTGCTCACATTCACGTTAGACAGATCCGGCAATGTTTTTGTTCAAGTACGTGCGACGTTACTCCTTGGTTCTCTTCCGCGTTTCACGTCGGTACACGTCGGGCACAACAGGCACGCTGACGTTTCCCTCTGTGGTGCATGCCTGTCTGGCGCAGCGCGCGCGCACGTGGTCGTTGCCGTGGCAACTGCTTCCACGTGCGCTTTGACAGAGAGGAAAACGCACTCCATACGGTGGCCATAGCTGGACGCGATGCTATGACAGCCTGTGCTTATTGCAAACAGGGCAATTACTCTATACGCTACCCATCGACTAAGTGATTCGACTAAATCCGCTCGCGTTGTAGCATTTCACGATCAAGAAGATGTTGAATTTGAGACCACAATCAACTAATTATCATAACTGTAAACTAATGAAAGCAGAGAAGCGCAACTTTTACCGCACACTTAACTCAGCTCTTCGATTCGTCTTCGTTCGCGAATAGACGCGAGTGACCCATGTCGGGCCGTTTGATTTGTCGCTCGAAGCAATTATTTCTTTGTGCTTCTCGGGAGACTGATGTGGCCGTATCGCTAGCAGACAACTGATAAATACTCGAAAGTTCTTCCGGCGTTGTACTATGAGACGACGCATATAGTTCGTACCGCTAAAGAGAGCGTGTCAGATCGGTAATGTGCGCTTCTATAATTCCGTGCTTCTTCACTCGCTGTACAATGCAGGGCATTCTGTGCAGACGCGATCGGGGATGCACGTCGACGGCAGCTCACTTGCCAACACGGCTACGTAAGGGCTCGCTTTTCTAACAAAACATGCAATCGCTGTGTATACATTGTAGATTAAACGTTTAAGTAGAGCGTACGTGAAGCTCGCAAGAATTGGTTTTTAGAAGCGCCGAAATCAACAAAAATTAGGCGGCAGAATGTTCGACAGTTTGACGGAAGGGGCTCACACCAACTATCGCGAGTCGGCCGCTTTCTTGGCGTTGCGGTGAAATCGCCGATAGCTACGCTTGTTGCCTGGGTTGGATGCCAACAAGAAGGTTACGTACCAAAAAGTGGAGGCGGCTCACCGAAAGTGCAGCTGGTCGCCGCGGCAAAAAGCCCGCGCCGCCGTGGTTCGTAGCAGAGCACGGAGCGTGCTGCTCGTGCAACGGCATTTGGTGATTGCGGCACGCTTTTCCAGAGCACTGCAGCACCTCAGTAGGCACGGTGAAATCGTGCGCTGCTTTCGGCTGCACATATCGTCCTAAGAAGACGGGAATTTCACCTGTTCGTTTCTCTTTGCTTATGTACGGCCGCCTGTGGGTCTTCTTCAGTTGGGAACCATTGGGGAGATGCAATACTTTACACGTGTCCTCGATGTTAAATGCACGCTTTAAATCCTCACTGGCGCGTCGCTGTGTGTGGCTGGGATTCTGCTCAAGTACGCGTCCGATCTTATTGCACGTATACCGCATTGTGTCTGTTTGTAATGGGACTTAAGCACGAGGGCGCTTATCTACCCATCGTTAGGTACTAGTGGGTACTAGTGAGCAGCTGCGGATGAGCTTTAAGTTGCGAGTTTGTTAATGCGTAACCATTCTTTGGCGAGTACCTCAGCTGCCTTGTATGCCTGTATGCAGGCATACAATGCTTTGTATCAGCAGAAAAATGCCTAATTTGCGGAGTTAGGACATTTACTCGTTATAATAGCGTAAATGTTGATGATTGTCAGCTTTATAAGCGATTAGAATCAACTTAAATCAATTAAAAGTTATCAGAGAGAACACCTATAGAGAGAGATACATAGGGCTCCATAGCAAATGCATGGGGAAATTTATAGTAGGGGAGGCCAACTGAAAATTGAGGGCGGGCCAACCTAAAATTGGGGGTTGGGCAACATAAACTTGCGGATAAGCCAAGTTTAAATCTGGGGTTGAACCAACCTGAAATTTGGGAGTGGGACACCCACAAATTTCAAGTTGGCCGACCCACAAATTTCATTTAGCCCACCCCCAAATTTAAGTAGTACACTTCTGTGGCAAAAATGACGTGTTACTTTTAAAACACAGCATTAAAAACAGCAGTTCACCTGGCTAAAGCTACATGTGGTACCGGCCGACGAGAGCCGCGGTCGCCACAAAGCAACTAAAGCCACCGAAAATTGTTCTTCACAGACTTTCGGCGAGAAAAAGTGGGTGTCCGCGAGCGTCTGCGCCACGAACATGCTCTGGCCAGCAGACGACGACAACGACAGCAAAATTGAAGGCGTCATGCTGTACAACCATGCCTCAATTATCTATACGTAGCACAAAGCTATCAATATAAATTTGCAATGGAAATAAAGCCCATTATAAGAGTGTACGCGCGCGATCGGTCTGAGCGCGTGAGGCGCGTCTCCGCCCCAATCCAGTTCGCTCGCAGAATTTTTCCGCACGCGGTGCCACCGAGTGCCGTTCAGCCCACTCGACCATTCTCTGTGTATGCGCTCGAATGCCCTGATCAAATGCATCCTCGGCTGCTCGTTTCGAAGCCCTCGACGGGTGGAGAGAGGGCCTCTTCTCGGTCGCTCTCCTTCGAGCACGCTCCGAGCGACGTTAAGAGCAGTCGCCCGAATTCGGAGCGCCGCGTCAGCACATCAGCACAGCACCGCCGCTGTTGGCGACGGTCCACTCGATGTCTCGGCGAACGCTCGTCCCACCGGAGGAAGGAAAATACTAGGAGGGAGCGTAACGCGACAATTTTGAAGCCTAGTCATAAAAAATTTAGAGGAATGGGATTATGGCAAATAGGCCCTCGGCGTGATAGGCAAGCAGTAGCTTTAGTCGGCTCGCTTTGCGTCTGCTGCGGGGCTTTTGGAATATGCGCACATAGTCGGCATGGCAAACGCACGCCGAGATCGAGTGAAGGAATTCAAGTGTGTGAAGCAGTCGAGTCTGTCTTACGTCAGTCAGCTAATTAAAGCACCGAACCACCACGCGGTTCGCCGCCTAAGCAAGCAGCAGACAAGCGCCAATGCAGCAGCGAACGAAGGCGTCGGCATTAAGCCCAACAACCCGCGACGACCACGTAACGGACGACTGGTCGCGTTTCGGGGTGGTTGCAGGGAAACGAGGAAACCTTCCGCCCTGCAAACGTGTGAAGGCAACCAAGGCGCCCTTCCGACGGCGATTCGTCGCGTTTGGGGGCATCTTCTGGGAAACGATATGATGTATTTCGCCCCTGCCACCATGTGCAGGCGCTGAACCGAGCGCCCAGGGTCCACAGCAACTGCTTTTCCGAGTGCAAAAAATTCTCCAATCTTGTGCCCAACGATGGAATGGCGAGCCACGGACCCCGACCGTATTTGAGGCCCACTGTTGTGGCAGACGGTCCCAGTCGACGCTGTCGTTGCGCTCAATGCGTTGTTCCTCTCAACAGACCGGCGAGAACTCAGCAGGCACGTCCCGACAGGGTGACCACCTCGCACCACGCAAGTTTCAAAACAGTGCACGTAAACCTCAAGGAAAGGCGACGACTTCCGCTTTTAGAGTGCAGGGTAATGCTATTTATTTTTTTTTCTCACAACGAAAGACGCGCAACAGAAGCTTTTACTCAGCAATCACGCGTCAGATAATTATCGCGCGAAAGATCTTGTCATGTCCTATATAGGTGCTGGCAGTGGAACAAAAATTAGCAAGAAAATACGCACCGGCGTTTCAGGGACACAACAGCCGATTTGACCGAACAACAGACCACGCGTGGGGCGCGTATACTCTGGACGGGTTTCGAGCTGCGCCGACTAACTGCGGTGGTAAGCGCAAGTGATGCTTCGAAAATTATGCCGCCACGGGTCTGGCTCCCCAGTCCGTCTCCACGTTTCAAGGCGGCGCGTTTGAAGCGAAGAACGGCGCCCGTGGTAGCAGAAACGCACGCGTTGCACTTCCTATGCGCGCCTCCGTGCCCTCGACGGCAGCCGCCACTAAGCCACTAATCGTTACCTTTAATCGTTACCGCGTGCCAAACAAACACGAACGGTCCTGCAACAATGTGCTTCCTACTCGAAAGGCACTGCGCACAAGGCCCCGGCAAGCGGGAGGGGCGGCTTTAGAGGAGGTTGGCTTGCCGAAGCTAGCACAATCACGTGACGCCCCCTCCTAGTATTTTCCTTTCATCCAAGCACCGGAGCTTCGGCTAAGTGAAATCGGACGTTTGCTGTAGTCCCGTGGTTTCGCCTCTGCCATTTCCTGCTCCGAGAGCGAGTCATGTCCGGCTTGCGTCCCCTGCCTCGGACCCCGGATCTACTCGACTGATTCGGAGCATGGAGGCGATCATTCGAAGACACCATACACGTTTTGTTTCTTGTTTTTGTACGCGGTACGGACTGCCTGACGCGGCGAGATCTTTTCGCCGCTTACGTCTGACCGGGAAGCAGTGCGTCATCGCTGCTGCCCGACTGCCGCGAGACGCATTGGACCGTCAGGTCACGTGTGCTTGTCTCTGGCGATGTTTTTACATCAGCTACTGAGAAAGACATTTTTCTGGTAACCTCTCTCGAAGAATAGTGCTTGTATGATCCTTCGCAAGTTGTTCCCCCTGCAGTAGTTAGATAGATAGATATTTATTTCTCTCAAAACAAAGTACAGAAATGAGAGAGGACGGAAGGGAAAAAGCTGCCGAATGCAGCTTGAGGACCCCCTACGCCCTACAGAGCAGCAGTGAGGTGAGAAACAAAGGCAATACGACAGGTTGCAAAGTATACACAAACAGAATTCAAAATCACAATACTCGTAATCTATTGCATAACTGCAATTTTTACACGGAATCTATTACATTGTTATGATTTTACACAATTAACGCAATTACACAATTTCTTCGTCAATTCCCATTACACAATTCTAACGCCAAAAAATACAGATAAATATAATTCATTCAAGTCCACTACAATACAGTTACACAGGTGAGCTATTCGCTCGAAAGCCCGATAAGATTGATCAATTCTATGAAAGTTTGTATAGAAAGCAACCTAAGGGAAAAACGATTATCTTCGAGAACATTTAGATACCTAGGCAGATTGTACGATAAAGATTGTGTGCGGTATTTGGTGCGACTTAACGGTAGGGACCATGACATAGAATGACGTACATCATATGTAGGTTCATGACGTACAAGCTGAAACATTGTTAGCATAAGGTTGTTGTTAGTTGCTACAGCAGTTTTGTAAATGTAAAGAAGTTTGAACACATACAAGGTAGTTACACTTAAAATATTGAACTGCCTAAAATATTCTCTGGTGTGAGCATTCCACGGTATATTAGCTATCAGCCTTACCGCACGCTTTTGTGCAATTAAAAGGCGCTGTTTATTGTGTTGAGTCGTTGTACCCCAAACTGTGTGGCAATAAGTAATCACTGGCGCTATGTATGAATTATAAATGAGGAGTTTAACCTGTGTGGGAAGGGTTAACCTATGTTTGCATAACACCCCATTTAACCTGTTCATTTTAGCACGAATATTTTCAACTTGTAGGTCCCAATTGAGTGTCTCAGAGAATATAACACCAAGAGATTTTATACTGGATACAATATCAATCTTGTCATTACCTAATAATAGTTCGATATCACCACTTACTACTTTATTTTTTGTTCTATATATCACAGCTTTTGTTTTATTCGTATTAACTTTAAGACAATTTTTATTACACCAGTGACGCAAATGTTCCAAAAATTGGTTGCCACAGATGGATAACTCAGCTAGTGTGTTTCCTGTGGCGAGCATTGTAATATCATCAGCGTAAGCTACGAGATGAACCGGAAAGGGGATATGAAAAATGTCATTTATATAAACTAAAAACAACAGAGGCCCTAAAATGCTTCCCTGTGGTACACCGGATAAGATTGGCTCAACATCTGATGAGGTTTCATTTAAACACACCATTTGTTTACGGTACTTTAGGTAAGACTGTATTAAAGCAAGACTGATGCCCCTAATGCCATAGTGACTGAGTTTCTGAGATAATAGAAAGTGGTCAATTAGATCAAATGCTTTGGATAAGTCTATATATATCCCGAGAACAAGAAGCTTTTCTTCAAAGGCGGAAATTATAATTTCTTTTTGTTTAGTCAATGCCATCTCAGTCGACCTCTGTTTTCTAAATCCAAACTGGTAGTCAGAAAGAACAGAATGCTTACTTAGAAAGTTAGTCAACCGGCAATGAATAATTTTTTCTAATGCTTTAGACAGTACTGGAAGAATCGATATACAGGCGTAGAGGTTCCCGGAATCAAGTATAATGCCCACCACATTCAATAATTTCGTCCGCCGTGAAAACACCCGCTTGATCCGTCTCATAGATGTTGATGTAATACGGTTTTAGATTAGTTAAAAACAATAGCCAATAATAGTTCACTGTTTGACGGAAGCCCGGCCGCTTGACAAGCAAGGAACATAGCTGAATTGAAATGCGCACTAGCCAAAACATTTTAAATAAAATGCGGTATTTTAGTATCTTATTTGGTGAATGCACGTTTCATTTAAGTTAAGAAGGGCTCACTGAAGCGCGAAGCAAGACTCAGGCGTGCAGTCACCGATGTACTCACTTGACCAGTTGGAAGAGCGTCTCGTCGTTCGCGTTCACGTACTGCCCAATGTACCGCGCGAGCAAGTTGTGATGCCGAAGCCAGATGGTGTGGACAGAGGTCAGGCCAGGGTGCTCGTTGACCCTCTCGTCCCCTCGAGAGACGAATGCGCCATTGCGTCAGAATTAAAACTACGGAAACAATGACACAGCGCTGTAACTGCAAAAAAGCTCGGCTGGTTCGTTTCGGCTTCGTCTGAAAGCATTGCAGCTCGTCTGAATAAGCTGCACGCTGCTATATTTTTGCTGATTGGAACGTTTCAGAATCAATCAGATCAAAACATGCATTGCGTTATAACGTATAGACGTATTTCTTTACTGCAGCGGCTGGACACGAAGAGTGAAGTTTACGGAAGCATTCGCTCCTGAAAAGTAGTTGTTATTTCATAATTAAGCATCGCCATAGAAATAATTTACGTTACGCACGTGAATGGAATTTATCTGTCCTGCGACCAACTCGATTCGGTGTGACTCGTACATCGCCTCCTAAGTGCTCCACGTTGTCTTTTCAAAGGCCTCCTTTTTTTTTTTTTTTTTGTCGCGTTGAGTTGCAGTCTTCACTTATGCGCACATATAGCGGACGAAGCCCGCACAACAGATGCGCCTTCGCTCCCTCTTCGAGTATAACTAGAGTACGCGATGATTAAATAACGAAAATGGAATCGAGTAAGGACAACAGTCACCAGCTCGGAAGCAGTACCGGCTCCTTTGTGGGTCGCTGCACCTGTCCATGTTGGGATAAAAACTTCGGGGCAGAAGCGTGCCGGCTTGTGGGGTTTGCTGATACTTCAGCAGACCTGCGAGGAGGTATAATGCGAGGGTCATTGCGTGAGCGTCCATCAGTTTCCTTGCCACGTGTCACGTGACGCCACACTACCCTTTGTACATGTGCTTCCCGCGCTCGGACGTGGTGCTGTTACATTCCAACAGACCGCTGTCGGGAACTGCACGGGTTGTCGAAGGCTAAAGAAGTGTTTCTGCTTAACGTGGACGATCTGAAATGTGTTCCATTGGAATGCCTGGCATACCTTTCCGCGGCCGAATCGACACCCTTCTTCTCATATCACGTAGACCGTTGTTCAATAGAGACAGGTTCTAGCACGTAAACAAAAATTGAAAAGAAACGCAGAGACAAAGAGACGCCACGAGACGTACGTGGAACGCTGCTATTCAACTATATTAACCTTTGAAACAAATGGCAGCAAGTCACGCCGCTAGAACATATATATATATATATATATATATATATATATATATATATATATACAGAGGCAGAGTCGTGCGCCAAATACTTGGCAAAGAACTTGACAACTTGCACAAACAGGACACAACGCCCGGGCGTTTATGTGTGCATGTTCGCGTGTCATTTTCGCGCGTTCCGCAGGAACTCTTTGCCAAAGTCGTTGTGTCCCATTTGAGAAACCTTTCGCACCGCGTCGAGAATGTGGCCAGCAATTGGCGCGTTCTTGTGCTGTTGATTTGCCGCACTGGAGAAGCTACAGCACGCATGTGCCGGGCCGTCATTGAGTGAGATGACAAAAGTAACGTCTGTGCGAGAAAACACGACACGCTCATTTCTTTTGGAAAGGGGGTTATTTATGCAAATTCTCCTGTGAACTGGTCATGTTGGCCAGACGGGCAGGTATGTTAACGACAGGCCGAGGGGGCACCATGCGCAGCTGCAGGCTTTAGAGCGTTCAGGTCATTTGCTGACCACCGCAGATGATGCCAATGCAAGCCCTTATTCGACAATGCACGTGTTCTTGGGAAATACAAAGCGGAAAAATTGAGATTAATACATGAAGTCTTTTCTACATCCAATGAGATCGACACGTGCATGACTGTTCCTTCTGTTGCTGTGGCTCAAAATGGACTCGATTATCTCGGCTTCGGGCTTTGCGGAAGTGATAGGGACATCTTAAAGACACAATGTCGATTCACGTGGTCGCAAAGCTTTGGGTGGCCCAGAAACAATTGTGAACGACGCCAACAAGGTGGTAGGTTACTGGAGTTGCAATTGAAGCGCAACTGTGTGAGGGCGGGACGGGGGAAGAACACTATTAAGAAAAAATCGTTTTTGAATTGGAAAACATGTCAAGCTTTACTTTATTCAAGGAAAGTGTAATTCTTAATTGTTTAATAGACGTGATGCGCAAAGAAAATACGATTGCCTTTTATTATAATATTAATAAAGAATAATTTACATTAGCGCCCCTGGAACTAGTGTCGCTGTGGCAAAACGCGCTCGTATAGTTCGTCTGGTAGGTCCCCTTCGAATGGTACGCTGCTCCTTGTAACTGCCGAGTTGAAGTGGTGCGAATTCTACGCTTGATGAGTGGGCTGTTTCCGAAGTGCGTTACATCGCGGGTCCAGTGAACAGTTTTTCAATTGAAGGGAGCGAGGAATACCGCGCAAGTGCGGGCTTTATCGGCCTTCACGCGACTGCTGTGACCAGCGGGCTCGCACCCGACGAGCACCTACGTTTACCCAGGGTACGCAAGGGATGCTACGTCCAGGCGAGGGGTTTTCCCACAACCAAGACCTCAGCTCATATTAGAGCACAGGTCTCAGGCGCCCGTTCCTGCGTCGGCGCCCCTCGCAACCGAGCGAACGAGCACAACGAAGGATGAAGGGGAGAAACCGGAGCGGGGGGTGAAAGACGGCGAAGAGAGCGCGAGGAGGAAAACGAAGGAGGGGGGCGCAGCGGAACCATGAGGCGCAAAGCGTAAAAGCTTAGTGCCACGCAACATGGGCTCTGCGGCGACGATGGCTGCACCAGAGTGGCGCGCGTCGTCTGTTCACCGATACCATATATGGAAACACAGCCCTGCATGAGCGGAGGCCTGTCTGCAGATGCTGCTGTGAATCGCGCCCACGCATCGCCAATGCGCTGCCTCTCGCGATCTCCCGATTAGCGAGGCAGTCGCGCCACACTGCGCTCCGTTTGCAATGTACCGCGCCAGCCACGCGACTCTTTCTAATACAAATCATGTAGTACTATATATATATATATATATATATATATATATATATATATATATATATATATATATATATATATATATATATATATATTGTTCCGCATACTCGTCGATCCCACGTCGTTACACTGGTGGAGGTGCGGGGTATTCTTCATGCTTGGCACCCCTTCGCGCAGCCGAAGATCGAGCCCGGAATCACCGTCGCGCATCGAAACACCGGTCCACCGGTTCAGTCGTCGCCTGCTAGGCTTAGCGCCAGAGTCCAGTCCCCTGCAAGAAACTTCGAGAAATCGTTTGCCTTCAACAAATAACATGGCCACCGCAGCTCCATCGCAAGTAACACTACAGAATCCTATGGTCCCGGAGAGCTTTCATGGTGATGCCTTTGAAGACGCCCAAGATTGGCTAGACCAGTTCGAGCGCGTCGCCCAGTACAACCATAAGACCAGCTCGGCGGACAAACTCTCGAGTGTCTATTTCTATTTGAAGGACAATGCTCGTACGTGGCAGGTAAACCGCTTAGAGGAGCTTTGCCACGTGAGACGACTTCCGCGCACAGCTGCTGGATACCTTTTCAAGCATCGACAGGAGGGAAAACGCGCAGCGTCTCCTTGAAATCCGCGTTCAAAAACCCAATGAGAGTGTTACTATGTTCTCGGTAGACATGGCCCGTCTTTTCCGTAGGGCGGACCCAGACATGCCAGAGGAAAGAAAGCTGCGATACCTCTTGCGAGGAGTGAAGGAGCAACTGTTTGCCGGCCTTGTGAGAAATCCACCGACAACAGTGGCACAGTTCACAAAAGAGGCTACATCCATTGAACGGGCCCTGCAGCAACGATACCGCCAACATGACATGAGCAACTCGGCGGCGAACACTTCTGTACTGGCTGCGAGAAACGACATGTCGCTGCGTGAAGTTGTCCGAGAGGTGGTGCGAGAAGAGCCTCCGCAGCTCGGCTTTGTTGTTGCGCCTACGGAACCGACGCGAGCGTTATCTTTTGTTGCTGATGTGGTCCGGGAGGAAGTCCGGCAAGCTTTTTCGGCGCCAGACTGTGGGAACGTTCCGCGGCGCCTCCCTTATGAGGAGGCTGTTCGCCGTCCACTCAACACAACTTCAACGCCGTTGACACCCATAACTACAACACCACCTACGCCAAAAACAGAGCCGACATCGTCACCCTAGTCGACTCTACCGACTCCGCCGATCATGCCAGCACAAACAATGCCGTATTTTCGACGTGCGCACGCCGCTCCTTGGCTCCATGGAAAGTTACCGCCGAACTACCAGCGTCGGAAAACCGATTTGTCGCACACCGTCGACCGTCGACCAGTGTGCTACCATTGTGGCGAAGCTGGACACGTCTATAGAGTTTGCCACAAATGGAACAACTATCGCGCCGCTCAGCATCCAAGCTTTCCAGCCAACTATGCTTATTCTCCGTACGACGGTCGACGCGCTTACAACGACGCTCCTGTGAACAGTCAGCCACAAAATACGACGACGCCCCGACCACGTTCTCCTTCTCCATCTCCTGCGCGCTACAATTCGCCGACTCGTCGCAGTTTTGCCGACGTCACTAGGGGCAGATCCCCTAGCCCTCGACGGGGAAACTAGCCGCAGCGACCTCCGGGGGTGAGGTTGCCAGTACTCTAACTTCTCCACATCCCCCGTTATCGACGAACGACGACGTGAAGACTACGATGACGAAAAAGACGCCCAGTACAACGACAAATACGACGAATACGACGGATACAAGTACGAAAGACGTAACTGACATCATCAGCGGTGAGCTCATCATTCGCATTGACGGCCACGAAGTAGCCGCTATGGTTGACACTGGCTCCTATTTTTCAATCATAAGCTTACAGGTCGCCGACAAACTAAGGCAGGTGAAGACACCGTGGCACGGGCCCAACATAAGAACCGCTGGAGGTGAGCTGATGACACCTCCCGGGAAATGCACGGCCCGACTCTTAATCGCCGGTTCAACCTTCGTCGCCACCCTCGCCATCCTTGCTGAGTGTTGTAAAGAACTTATATTGGGCATGCATTTCCTAGGTGAGTACGGCGCCGTGATTTACATCTGTGACAGAAGCGTCACATTTGCCACGAGTTCGGATAATGTCACCCATGAGAAGCAACAACAACCTCGCTTACGTATTGCCGCGGACGACGTCATACTTTTGCCGCGGAGTTGCTCTCTCGTGCAGGTGCACTGTGACAGCCTGCAAAATGGGACTGGAGTAGCTGAACACATCAGTGCGCTAGCACTGAATTGCGGTGTCTCCATTGCCAGAGCACTTATCAATGTAATCGACGGAAGCGCCGAACTCTTGCTGATGAATTCTAGTAAGGAGCGCCGACACATCGTTAGAGGCACTGCTGTCGCCTATTTAGACGAAGTGACACAAATACAAGACTGTCACTTAGCGCAGGAGTCGGCCTCTACAATCCACACAGCTGCGCCTATTGTAGACGTTAATCCGACATTAACGGCCGTTGAGCGGAACCGTCTTCTTGAGCTCATCAATCAGTACCAGGGCTGTTTCTCTTCTGCGTCAAGAGTTGGTCAAACGCCACTTACCAAACACCGCATCATTACCGATGTCGACGCCACACCCATCCGACAAAACCCTTATCGTGTGGCCCCAAAGGAACGCGAAGCAATACAAAAACAAGTGAAGACGATGCTGGAAGATGGCGTTATTCGACCATCTAATAGTCCTTGGGCATCACCTGTAGTTTTAGTGAAGAAGAAGGACGGCAGCCTGCGCCTCTGCGTAGACTATCGGAAGCTCAATCAGGTCACAAAGAAGGACGTTTATCCACTGCCACGTATTGTTGATTCCTTGGATAGGTTGCGAAACGCGTGCTACTTTTCCTCAATGGACTTGAAAAGCGGTTATTGGCAGATCGAAGTTGATGACAGAGACCGTGAGAAAACAGCCTTTGTGACACCTGACGGACTTTATGAATTTCAGGTACTTCCTTTCGGTTTGTGTTCGGCGCCAGCAACACTTCAGCGTCTAATGGACACTGTGCTCTCCGGACTCAAATGGCAAACATGCTTGGTGTACTTGCATGACGTGATTGTCTTTTCCGGAACGTTCGACGAACACTTACGAAGGCTGAAAACTGTTTTTGAAGCGATACGCTCTGCCGGTCTCACTTTGAAGCCTCAGAAGTGCCATTTTGGTTTTCGCGAGCTCCAATTCCTCGGTCACGTCGTCAGTAGCCAAGGAGTCCGACCTGATCCAGATAAATTGCCGCCGTCGCTAATTTCCGGATTCCATCAGACAAAAAAGCCGTGCGACATTTTCTGGGACTCTGTGCATATTATCGGCGATTTATTGCAAATTTCTCGCGCATCGCATGGCCGCTAACACAGCTCACCCGAGAAGATATGCCTTTTACTTGGGGCGAAGACCAGCAGCGGGCATTCCACGAGCTCCGGCAACGCATGCAATCGCCTCCCGTATTAGCACGCTTCGATGAGGAAGCCCCGACGATATTGCATACAGACTCTAGTAATGTCGGTGTAGCGGCGGTGCTAGTACAATGGCAGGGCGACAGCGAAAAAGTGATTGCTTACTCCAGTAGGACACTATCCCGAGCCGAAGCTAACTACTCCACCACTGAAAAAGAATGCCTCGCAATGGTATGGGCAGTTCTGAAATTTCGTCCGTATATGTATGGTTGGTCTTTCACCGTCGTTAGCGATCACCATTCCCTCTGCTGGCTCATTAATTTGAAAGATCCTTCCGGCCGGCTCGCACGCTGGAGTCTTCGACTCCAAGAGTTCGACTTTGTTGTTGCATACAAGTCGGGAAAACGGCACGCAGACGCCGACTGACTTTCTCGGTCTCCTGTTGAGCCGGCAGCACAAAACGATGACGACACGGTCTTTCTGGGACTCGTAGATATTGCCGATCTTTCACGCCAGCAACGGGATGACACTGAATTGCTGCCGCTTATTGTTTACCTCGAAGGACGAGCCAACAGCGTGCCGAGGCTCTTTGCAAGAGGGCTGGCATCGTACTGCTTGCGTCGCAACGTCCTCTACAAGAACTTCTCGCCTAGCGGCAGCAACTACTTACTTGTTGTTCCATCATCGCTTCGACGTGAAACCTTACACGCCTGCCACAACGAGCCGACTTCTGGGCACTTGGGCTACACTCGCACATTTGCACGGATTCGGCAGAATTACTACTGGCCGAGACTTACTGCGGTCGTTAAACGTTACGTTCAGACATGTCTGGATTGCCAACGTCGCAAATCGCCATCCATCACACCAGCCAGCTTACTGAACCCTGTTGACGTACCGGCCACACCATTTGCACAAGTAGGCAAGGACTTTCTGGGCCCCTTCCCAACGTATACTACTGATAATAGGTGGATAATCGTCGCCACGGATTATCTCACTAGATATGCCGAGACAAGTGCTCTGCAACGGGCAACAGCAGATCAAGCGGCACGATTTTTTCTGGAATCCACCGTTTTAAGGCATGGCGCTCCCGCAGTAGCCGTCACGGACAGAGGTACTGCGTTCATGGCCCAGTTTTTAGATATCGTTCTACGTCTAAGTGGTACCGCCCACCGGAAGACAACGGCGTATCACCCTCAAACAAACGGCCTGACAGAACGACTCGATAGGACATTCGCTGATATGATAAGCATCTACGTAGACGTAGAGCATAAGAACTGGGACGAGGTTTTACCTTTTGTCACCTTCGCGTACAATGCGGCTCGTCAAGAGACCACTCGCAAGACACCCTTCAGTCTGGTATACGGCCGTGAGGTTACAACAACATTAAACGCAATGCTTCCTCATGAATTTGACGACAACAAGACGGGTGCTGAAGAGATAACAGAACGAGCAGAGGCAGCTAGGCAGCTTGCGCGTCTGCGAATCCACGAACAACAGGACTGTGACGCCAGACGCTACAAACTTCGGCACAGAGCCGTAACATGCAACATCGGCGACAAAGTGTGGGTCTGGACACCTATTTGACAGCGTGGGCTCTCTGAAAAGCTCCTACGCATTTACTCCGGGCCCTACATAGTTCTCCTACGCATCAGTGACGTCAACTACGAAGTCGTTCCAGACAGCTCTCACTGTTCAAAGCGCCGACGCCATTTACCCGAGGTCGTTTACGTGCTTCGTATGAAGCCGTACTATGAGGACTGACAAGACTGCGCAGTTCCTTACCGCTGCTTTCTAAGCCCATATCACCGGGACGATGATCTTTTCTAAAGGAGGAGCAAATGACACAACTATATTTGGCACAACCATAATGCAGCGGGTATGCGCCAGTGGGGACGACGCTGAAGTAGCGCGGGTTTTTATGTGAAGCGGGGAAACTAAGAGGACGTGGTTGTTTTCCCTTGGACGACTGATAAAGTGCATTTCTTGGCGGTGTTGCTTCGCATACTCGTCGATCCCACGTCGTTACAATATATATATATATATATATATATATTACGATATCTGTGAGCGATGCTCAAGAGACGAGCCGCCGCGAGAACGACGAAGAAGTTGGCCGGTGCCCTTGGCACGATCTCTTTTTTTCTCCAGACATAAAACGTTTACTTTTAAGCTCACACGCCCAAATTGTTAACTCCCTTGTTTCATTATTATTTTTAGGCACCTAATTAAACCGCCCGATTCTTGGCCAATCCCCCACTGTGGGTATGTGCCACGGCCACATAGGACAACAACAACATCTTTTTGGTCTGTGTCTTTCCACACGTAACATTTCTGGTGGAGGTCAGCGATCCCCGTCCTCACCACGGAACTCCGAAGTGGTCGGCACACCGAGCTTGTCACCTTGCCTCCCGGTGACGAGCCCGCCTCTGCAACGGCTTCGGCTTGTCCGACTGCTCCAATCGTCATGGTTGCCCCACACCGTGACCCAGGTGTGTTCTCTGGCCTGGAGGGACAAGATGTCGGCGACTGGATCAAGCTATATGAACATCCCAGCGCTAAAAACAGGTGGGACCCAACGATTATGCTCGCCAATGTCATCTTTTATCTCGGCGGCACCCCACGCGTGATGCACCAAACGCATGATGACGAAATAACCATTTCGGACAGTTTCAAAGAAAAGCTACGGGAACTGTTCGGCGACCCCATTGGGCGCAAGGCTGCCGAGAGAAAGGCTCTTGCGTCTCGTGTTCAGTCATCTACAGAGACATACGTTTCCTACATCCTCGACGTCTTGGCTCTATGCCGTAAAGCTGACGATCATATGTGCGAAGCAGATAAAGTGGCACATGTGCTAAAAGGCGTCGCCGACGACGCTTTCAATTTGCTTGTTTTAGGCAACGTCTCGACTATCGACGCCATTATAAAAGAATGCCGTCGCCTTGAACAGGCTAAGAGCCGCCGTATCACACACCACATTGCGCGGCTACCCAACACTGCTGCTACGTCGACATGTGAGGGTCGACCGCGTCAGACCACTACCTGTGACGACGTCAACCGTATTGTTCGCCGCGAACTCGAGGCCGCCTGTTCGCCAGCCTTCTCCACGACGCCTCGCGATCCGCCAGCAACCACCATTGCGATGATTCAGGCCGTCGTCAGACAGGAATTTGAAAACATGGGTCTGAACACCGTGTGTTCCACGTCTCGACCCAGCGTTCCCAAGTTATCTAGCGGCCCTCCTCGTCTCCGGCAGTCCTTTTCTGCCACATCTCACCGCAACCCGTCCGAATAGCGTACCCCTGATGACAGGCCGATCTGCTTCCACTGCTGTCGCATCGGCCACGTCGCCCGTCACTGCCGCAACCGATGGCCACCACCTCTTCGGACTTACGCCACCACTTATTCCCGCACCTTTGGACCTTCTGTTCCCTATGCCACCCGCCATGAACCCACTACCGCTGATGCCCCTGCTCCGAACCTTCGCTACAGCCGCTCGCCCTCACCTCGACGCCACCAGTCTCGTTCGCCCCAACCCCGCCGCTTTTCTTCGCCGCCTATCGCCTACCGGACCCAGCCGGAAAACTAGGCACTGCACTTCTGGAGGTGAAACTGCGTTGTCGACCCTGCCCTCAAATCCTTTGCTCACGTTACCTACTAACCGAAACCTTCTTGACGTTGACGTTGACGGCTATCCTGTCACGGCACTCATCGATACAGGAGCACATCTTTCTATTATGAGTGCTGCCTTCCGACGACGACTGAACAAGCCCCTCACCCCAGCGTCGGCACGCGTCGTCCACGTTGCGGATGGCGGTACTGTGCCTATCATCGGCATGTGTACGGCACGTGTCAGCATCGCCGGCCGCCACACTCCTGTCCTCTTCACCGTAATTGCTCATTGCCCCCACGACCTAATTGTCGGCCTCGATTTTCTCTCCGCACATTCTGCTCTTATTGACTGCTCTTCCAGTACCCTTCGCCTTGAGTTGCCGATGCTCGCAGAACCTTCTGACGCACCCCACTGCCGCTTACGCTCCACCGGCTTTCTTCGCCTGCCGCCAAAGTCCATAGCCTACATTGAACTGTTGTCTTTCCCACCAGTTCCTGATGGCGACTACCTCGTCACTCCTCTGCCCGACATCCCAATACAGTATGACGTCACCGTGCCTCACACTATCCTTACTATTACTGCGAGCCACACTCGCATGCCTGTCTGTAACTTTGGATTGACAAAACAAATTCTACCGCAAGGTATTTGCCTTGCTACCATTGATTTTCTCGGCGACCAATACGTGGCAGCGTTATCGACCGATGGTTCTCGCGAGCTTAGCATGCCCCTCGCGCCAGCCTCGGGCGTCGATCCCAACATAAAGAAAATGGTTGCGACGGAGCTGTCGTCTACGCAGGCTGAAGACTTTTGCGAAGTATTATCGTCCTACCGCGATATTTTCGGCTTCGACGATCGCCCTTTAGGCCAGACGCTCGCGGTCAAGCATCGCATTCTTACTGGCGATGCTGCGCCTATTCACCGACGACCGTATCGAGTTTCTGGGTCGGAACGCCGAGTAATTCAAGATGAAGTGAACAAAATGCTCGATAAAACATCATTGAGCCTTCATCGAGTCCCTGGGCGTCACCTGTGGTGTTGGTTAAGAAGGACGGCACGTGGCGCTTCTGTGTAGACTACAGTCATCTGAACAGCATTACTAAGAAGGACGTCTGCCTGCTCCCACGTATAGACGACGCCCTTGACTGCCTGCACGGTCCCAGCTATTTCTCGTGTGTTGATCTTCGTTCGGGATATTGGCAGATTGCTGTTGACGATATGGACCGAGAAAAACCACGTTCATCACACCTGATGGCCTGTACCAACTTAAAGTAATGTCCTCTGGATTATGCAACGCCCCTGCCTCCTTTGAGCGTATGATGGACTCCTTGCTCCAAGGTTTCAAATGGTCCACTTGTCTCTGCTACCTCGACGACGTCATCGTCTTCTCGCCAACGTTCGACACTCACCTTGAGCGTCTCACAACTATACTTGATGTATTTCGAAAGGCGAAGCAGCAACTCAACTCGTCCAAATGTCGTTTTGGCCACCGACAAATTACTCTTCTGGGCCATCTCGTTGACGCTTCCGGAGTACAGCCTGATCCCGACAAAACTCGCGCTGTCCGAGAGTTACCGGTTCCGAAGACAGCCGCAGACGTTCGAAGTTTTGTAGGGCTGTGCTCGTACTTTCGTCGTTTTGTTCGAGATTTTGCGACAATTGCTAGGCCCCTAAGTAATCTTTTGAAGAAAGGCGTACAATTCTCGTGGGGTACTGCAGAAGCCGCCGCCTTCTCTCGTCTCGTCACTCTTCTAACCTCACCACCCATTCTCGCCCACTTTGACCCTGATACCCCTACAGAATTGCGTACAGATGCCAGCGGTCATCGCGTAGGTGCCGTCTTAGCACAGCGTCAGCGTGGCCAGGATCGCGTTATTGTTTATGCAAGCCGCCTCCTCACACCATCGGAGCGCAACTATTCCATTATGGTACGAGAATGCCTTGCTGTAGTCTGGGCGGTTGCGAAGTTCCGTCCTTACCTCTACGGTCGCCCCTTTTTCCGTAGTCACTGACCATCATGCTCTCTGCTGGCTCTCATACCTAAAAGATCCTACAGGCCGGCTTGGTCGATGGGCTTTCAGACTACAAGAATTTTCGTATTCTGTGGTCGACATTCTGGCCGCCTGCACCAAGACGCTGAACAGCCTGTCGCGTTACCCTGTTGACGACCCTGACTCCTCCAATATTGCCAGTGCTTCTTGCGTATTCTCTGTATCCCAGCTGCTTCATTTCGCCGACGAGCAACGCCGTGACGCCTACATCAGAGCACTCATCGACCGTTTTGAACACTCTCCGGCCGATGCCGCTCTACGCCTCTTCGTCCTCCGCGACGGTACTCTGTACCGTCGTAACCTTCATCCGGACGGCTCTGAGTTCCTACTTGTAGTACCTAAACACCTCCGCTCCACCGTTCTAGAAGAGCTTCACGACGCACCAACGGCAGGACACCTCGGCGTATCTCGAACCTATGACCGTGTACGTCGCCGTTTTTTCTGGCCGGGCCTTGCCCGTTCCGTACGACGTTACGTCGCCACTTGTGAACTTTGCCAACGACGCAAGAAGCCTTCCCAGCTCCCCGCTGGTTACCTGCAGCCGCTCGACATCCCTACGGAGCCCTTCCATCGTGTCGGCTTGGACCTTCTCGGCCCATTTCCGGGATCTACATCAGGAAAAAAGTGGGTTGCAGTCGTGGCGGACTACGTGACCCGCTACGCCCTTACCCATGCTCTTCCGACCAGTTGTGCAACTGATGTTGCGGGCTTCCTCCTACATGATATCATTTTGATGCATGGTGCTCCGCGTCAATTGCTTACAGACCGCGGCCGCACCTTTTTGGCCAAAGTCATTGACGACATCATGCGTGCCTGCTCAATACAGCATAAATTTACTACCTTCTACCACCCCAAACGAACGGCCTCACTCAGCGTTTGAACCGCACCCTTACAGACATGCTATCCAAATACGTTTCAGACGACCACCGTGACTGGGACGTGGCTCTACCTTACATTACCTTTGCATACAACACTTCCCGTCTCAAAGCTGCTGGCTTTTTCCCGTTTTACCTCTTGTATAGCCGCGAACCGGCGCTACCACTGGACACTGTGCTGCCGTCTGCCACATCTTCAACTAGCGAATATGCCCGTGATGCAATCGCCCATGCTGACCATGCTCGCCAACTTGCGCGCGCTCGTCTACAAGTGTCTCAAGACAAGCAGAAACAACGCTACGACCTCCGTCACCGTGATGTCCATTTTGTGCCCGGCGCAATCGTGTTGCTTTGGTCACCATCGCGCAAATTCGGCCTTTGTGAAAAACTGCTTTCCTGTTACACAGGCCCATATCGCGTGATACGCAAAGTGACCGATGTCACCTATGAAATCGTTCTAGCCACGCCCACTACGCCCTCCGCTGTGACAACCAGTGACATTGTTCACGTTACCCGACTCAAGCTCTACAACTCTCCATGCACTTTGGATATTTAACAGCACCGTGACGGTGCTTTTGCCGCCGGGGGGTAATATTACGATATCGTTGAGCGATGCTCAAGAGACGAGCCGGCGCGAGAATGACGAAAAAGTTGGTCGGTGCCCTTGGCACGAGCCAGTGTCAGCCTGGCTGCCTGGCTCCAGTGTAAATAGCGTGTAAATAGCATCTTTCGCCTGTGTCTTTCCACACGTAACATTTCATATATATATATATATATATATATATATATATATATATATATATATATATATATATATATATATATATATATGTATATATATACAGAGAGTGCTGCAGCGCGCACTTTCAAAAATTCTGAAAGGTTGCCTGTAGCAGATAGCACAATTCTAGTTCATGAAGTGGTCTACTCGAAGCGGCGGACACTACTTGCACAAAAATGGAAACGCATAATCGACTAATTAACAAAACTAGCTAATTATCTTTCTAATTACTTTATGGCCGATTTTGAAACTCACAACTTCTAGCCGTGGAGTTCGTAAGGCGGATCCACTTGCAACGCATTCTCAGGATGACACCAGTTTCGAGATATTTCCCGAACATTGCGGAGAAATGCATTGCCGTTCCAGTTACTTTTGTGCTTGAATACATAAAACGATGTTTCATTCAGGAAGTAAGTGGAACGACAGTGCATTTTTCTTCCGCAAAGTTCGGGAATTAATATCTCGAAACTGGTGTCTTTCTCAGAATTCACTCCAAGTGGATCCACCTTGCGAACTCCACGGCTAGAAGTTGTAATCAACAAGGGTGGCGATATGGGCTTGTTGGTCGGTCATCATTGAAATGTATCTGTATAGCGTAACAAAGCAAGGACACCAGAAGAAACGAAAACGAAGGCAGGCGCTTGCCTTCCTTTCTTCGTGTGTTCTTGCTTTCTTGCGCTTTACAGATATCTTTCAAGGAAGTTGTAAATTGCAGCATGGGCCATAGAGTAATTTGTGACAAACTTGATTAGTGAATTTTTGTTAATTAGTAGATTGTGCATGTCAATTTTTTTCAAGCAATATCCGCCTCTTCAAGTAGGCCAGCTCGTGAACTAGAATTGTTCTATCTGCCACAAGGAACCTTTCATTTACTTATTTATTTACTTATTTATTTACTTATTTACTTATTTACTTACTTATTTACTTACTTACTTATTTACTTACTTATTTACTTACTTACTTGCTCACTCACTCACTCACTCACTCACTCACTCACTCACTCACTCACTCACTCACTCACTCACTCACTCACTCACTCACTCACTCACTCACTCACTCACTCACTTACTTACTTACTTACTTACTTACTTTACTTTACTTTACTTTACTTTACTTTACTTTACTTACTTACTCACTTACTTTACTTACTTTACTTACTTACTTACTTACTTACTTACTTACTTACTTACTTACTTACTTACTTACTTACTTACTTACTTACTTACTTACTTACTTACTTACTTACTTACTTACTTGTTTGTTTGTTTGTTTGTTTGTTTGACATGGCCTCAAGCGCCGATGCATTACAGAGGGGATGGGGGTACATACGCAAAGCAATAACAACAATTACAACAAATTTATATAATGCAAGCGACATGTGCAGAGGACGTATTAAGAACTCAACTAACATGGATACTATGAACTTTAAATTATATAACCTTAGCTACATCTGAGCTGGACAAAAGAAAAATACAGCGCTACAGCGTATGGGCAAATACAGCGCATGTGGTCACGTGGTCACAGTTGAAAGATTGACACGATATCATCAGGAAGGTGGTCCCGCTCCTTCATTCTACATGGAATTAATGAATATAAAAACCTTTAAAAATTTTTGAAGATATTCGCCGAAACATCCGGTATATAAAAAGTCTACGAATGAGCTGAACTGTTTGATGGATTCTTTAATCGATTTGATTGATCTGATGATCGATTGATTTGTGGCAGCCACCTTGTCCACTACCGAGTTTTCGTACGCGGTCGCGCGCGATGCCCACCGACAGCTGCGCCAGGATTCGCGCGCACGCAGCGTTCCTGCGACCCCTAAACAATGTGTGCGCGATTTAGTAAACAAACGTCGCTTTTTTTTTTTGAAAAATTGCAACGCTAACTGTACAATCCGGGACATGTGAGTTTATTCGCATCTTGTGACAAGTCATATAAAGGTTAATAATATAAATAGGTTGAGGGAATGGGAAAGGTTTGAATAACACAGGAAATGAAAGAATAAAACCAAAGATAAACACCCCAACCGCCGATGCTCCCGGTAGTCAGTCATACATAATATTGGTTAGATAATGAGATCTGCCTCCCTCACCAGTACATGCTGTAAAATGCTCGAACATATTATCTTTACCAACCTGGTTAGTTTCCTTGAATTGAACTCATTTTTTACGTCAGCACAACACGGTTTTCGGAAGTCTTACTCCTGTGAAAGCCAATTAATATCGTTTACACACGCACTACACCGTATTCTCGACCAATCATCACTAGGTGATAGTATATTCTTAGATCTTTCAAAAAGCATTCGACAAGGTGTGTTACAAACTACTGCTTCACAAACTAAAACAACTTGACCTTGACGGTAACCTTTTTAAATGGGTTGAGTGTTTTCTTCTCAACCGCTCGCAATTGGTTTGTGCTAATGGCATTAACTCCGGTTTTACAGAGGTCCGTTCAGGCGTTCCACGGGGTTCCGTCCTTGGACCCCTATTGTTCCTAATTTGCATTAATGATCTTCCCTCGCTTATCAACTCCCATATCTATCTGTTCGCTGATGATTGCGTCACTTTCAGAGAAATTGCCAATGGTAACGATATTGAATTAATTCAGTCGTACCTGACCATTATAGGGAACTGGTGCAATGAATGATTAATGGAGCTAAATATTAACAAATGCAAAGTCATGGGCGTGTCTAGGAAAACATCTACCATACTGTCGTACCACATTGACACTTCTAACCTCAGCTGGTCTGTTCGTACTGAGAACATAATTAAAAAGCTAGTCGCATGCTAGGCTACCTACGTCGCAACTTTTTCAATGTACCTACTAGTTTGAAACTTTTCTTATATAAAACATTAATATGACCCAAACACGAATACGCGACTCCGGTATGTGACCCTGCTCATTAAAACCTAATCACTGACCTTGAGATGGTTCAAAATAACTCTGTGCGTTTTATTTTTGCTAACTACTACCGCACAGCGAGTATAACTAACATTAAATCTAATTTTTGCCTCCCATCGCTGGCATCTCGTAGAAAAAGTGTCTCGTATTGCCCTTTTCCACAAGTTGTACCATCATCATACTCTAAGAGATCGCCTCATCCCCCATCCAATTTGTGTATCCCGTCGCATTGATCATCAGTACAAAGTCGGCATTTTGTCATGCAACACTACAAGTTTTTCACAATCATTCCTACCGCGAACCTCACGTGACTGGAACCATCTTCCCGACGAAGTTGTAGGCCTTACTAATTATGAACAGTTCCGTGAAGCCTTAGCTAATATTGTATATACAGGTGCCATTTAAACACTCATGTAATCAACTGTATTTGTGATCTTCCTTCTTTTATATTTACCACTCCCCCTCTGAATGCCCATGGCCCTGAGGGTCATAATAAATGAAAAAATAAAATAAAATTAGTGTGGATCGTTCTGTAGGAATGCGATTTATGCTTGGGTGAGCTGCAACGAACCGTGCTGACAAATTCCTCTTTTCCCACAACAATGAAAAGTGCCTCTGCGGTCCCCCTTACGTTGCCACCACGCGCAAACAACTCGGTTTCACGGAAAACGGGAGCCCACGAGCTTCGCTTCGTACTATTTGCTATCGCAATCGGTGCTTTTCGGCGCAACTGCGATTTTTTTTTTTTTTGCACGCTGGAACATGTGTCTGTTGGAAGTCCAAGAAGCCCAACCATCTGCCTCCAGTGCTTCGTTGGGTACTCTGCGGGTAGTGATGCAGTAAGCAGAAACCTCACACAGGGTGCACGAATTTCTGACGTAATGGAAGCCGCCGCGTCTATCTGGCGTTGCGCGATGACCAAACTCTAACGGATGAACGTATTCAGCGTCGTTGACGCCGTAACGACGTCCAACTCCATCCGTGCGCCAGACACTGCGATGCAGGGGGCACGAAATAGACGAGCCGTGCTGAAAATACTCCAGAAATTCGTCCCACGTGAGTTGGAGCTTCAGTGGGGGCTGATTGGAAAGTGAGACGTCAGTTTCATCAAGAAGCGTTTTTCATTGTATCTGACGTCGCTGTAGACGCACTCGTTAAAGATATAATAAAATAAAATACCACGTGCATTGATAGCATTCGAATACCTCAATAAGAACTACCTTGATACGACAATATCAAGTAGGTAACTTTATGATGTCTCCCCACCTCACTGGACGTGTTTTGATGCACAATTATTGAAGCACGCTCCTGCAAAACGTTTAGCCGCTAGATTGCTTGCATAGGAAATGAGCGACAATTTTGAATGCGTTTCTATGGTTACCCAACGAGAAAACTGTCCGTCCTTCCTTGCTTCGCGCAAGACGATCGCCGTGAATCCAGCCAGCTGTGGAAGAAGACGACGACGAACGCGCGAGCAGTGCACGAAAATTGGGGGGTCGCCGATAGGACAACTTGAAATTTGGTTGTGGCCCTACTTGAGATTTTGGGGTGGCCTAATGTTCAACTGAACGCTGCTTCCTTCAAGTTGTCAACACCTCGCGGGCAAGCGAGCGCGTTGGGACGCTTGGCGGGTTTTCAATGGGCCACACCGAGGCGCAATCAGAACGCGGGCGAGAGTGGACGAGGGACGCAGGCGTGCGGGAGCATGCCCCGCTCCGCCGAGGCGCGCTCGTGCGTTCCCACTCGATTGGCGCCACTGCAGCGAAGGCGAGCAAATATTATCCACTCAAGCCTAAGCATTCTTTGCCACGCAAAAGCCCATGGGTAGACGCCCGCGAGCTAGAAAAGGCAAGTAAGCAACACTTTCCTAAAACCAAGTCAGAGCCAAGCAATGCTTACGCTGTAGTAGACAATTCCCAGAATTTCTCTAGTTTTAAACAAATCTCTAATATGTTCCAATTATCACTATGCTTTTCGATTTTGGCATTTTGGGAACTGTATACGAAGTAAATACATGGTGCAGTTGCACAATCCTTTTTTATTTTGCTGGAAACCTTTTGAAGGTTTGTCAATTATTTTTTTACGCTCAAGTGCAGGTATCTTTAAGTGAGCGCTGAAGTTTGTTATGCAATACGAACCTCCTTGAAGAAGTCGCAGCCGCATTGTGTCATTCTGACTGCTGCCGTAGATTTGTGACGCGTCGATGTACGAGGTGAGAATATCTTGCTGTTCCCGGTAGCCTGCGAGAAACGCCAGTTTTTACGTGGTACATTACAGGCATTTATTCTCGACGCAGATTTTTTCTTCTGTATATATAACGTATGCAAATCGGTGTGAGCAAATAGAGGTACGCAGTAGCACATACCTATAAATCTACCTGTTGTGTGGTCTAAACACGTCAGTAAGAATTCTTTTTTGAATTTGTGTCCTCAAATAAAGTTGCTCAAGTTGTGCGATAATGATGTACTGCAGACAAAAAACTGGAGGGCGCTTAAGCTTCGCCTTTAAGAGGAAGCTTTGGCTCGGGTGCTCCTGCATAAATACAAGTGAAAAGAGAATTCGTTTTTCTCGGCAACCGCTACAGCAAACTTCACGTTTTTTGTTGCATTTAAAAGAAAAACTTACCATCTAATGACGGTTGCTTTCGAATTTTTGACTTCGTCAATTTTTTTACTAAAAATTGGCAAAAATAGCAAATTTTCAGAAAACGAAACTGTCAAGTTTACAACTGAGAAATAAAAAATTACATCACAATTCTGTGCTTCCCGGCAACTGCAGCTTGTGTAAGCGTAACATTTACCGGGAAACGCTGGCGGCGCACGCTACGCACGAAGGCAAATTTTTTGGTAGAAACGCGGCCTCTTGCGTGGCTCGACCTCCTGTTTCGCACTTTCAATATTTCAGAAGAGATAACAAAGGATGTGCGCTGTCGGTGTTTCTTTTTTTCATTACATTTGTTTGTGGGCACCGTTGCTAAAATTCCGAGGAATAACTTTGTAAAGACTCAAAGACAAAGTATGAGCAACATTGGTGGTAGAAGAGGGCTTGGGTATGCGTGGTTCAGAATTTGGTTCGAAATTCGCCGAAGCGCCGTACGACGCTGGACGAGGGACGTTGGACGATGGCGCTGACGACAGATGTTCTAAGACCCCGGGCGGGGCCCTTAACGCTGTTAATACTGGCGGCGCATTCAGTGTGAACTTATCAGCATTGCCATTTGTTGGCCGTGTTGGCAAACTGACTTGGAAAGCATATTTAGCGCCAGGGAAACAAGGACAGAAGGGAGACGGCACCACAATGCGCTACTTGGACAACTTTATTTTCAGGAAACAACCGCCTATTCAACCCATGCACAGTGGCGCCAGCTCATGCAAAAGAAAAAGCCCTCTCCTTATCTATGGATGAGGTGGCGCCTCTGTGCATGAGTTGAATAGGTGGTTGTTTCCTGAAATTAAAGTTGTCCAAGTAGCGCATTGTGGTGCCGTCTCCCTTCTGTCCTTGTTTCCCTGGCGCTAATCATGCTTTCCCAATGGAAATATCGTGGCGTGTGGCCACTCCAAGTCGTTATAAACAAGGGCAAAGTTTATTTGAAATATGAACAATGTTCAAACGTGTTAAACGTGACGCTCGGTGCCCACAGTTATGAATTGACGGCGTCTTCTTTTTTCAGTGAAAGGTGCATTTCGATTAGGAGAAAAACCCGTAAAATGTCAACTCCGGCATGCTAGTTATCACTTAAAAGGATACCACCATCGCTGCTGACACAAACTCCTAAGACGCCTTGGAAGTGCCGCTGTCACATCGGATGAAATAAGGCGGCAAGTGACGATGCAACTGAAGGAGAGAATGCAGCCAGCCAATTAAGTAATTACAGCGTCATTCGCGGAAACCAAGCTTTCAACCCTTCACAGTCGCCTGCACGTCCTGAATCATCCTCGATCAACTCCCAGACCGATTTCTGGGACGCCGATCAGGTGAAACGCCTCCGCCATGAAGCAAATGCGCAAACACATTCTCGTCGCTGCACCTTCCAACTGTGCAGCGTTCATACACATGCTTAATGGCGCCCTGTTTTAGGCTGGCGTCGACGTTTGAAAGGATACATGCCGCCGTTGGGCAAAATTTGCTTGGCTACACTTTCCGCGGCATTCAGTAATTTTTAAGGTTCAAGATGGTGCACTGCCATGAGCTCACCGAGAGAAGCCACGGTGCCTGTTCTGGTTGGTGAAGGTGACCAGCAAGATGTGCGCGCTGATGGCAACACACAGTAGGCCCACAGCAAAAGAAGCCCATGCCTATAGCCTGAATGTGAACGACCCGTGGTCGAAAAGCTGGCCTAGGACGGCCAGGCGCACGAAATGGCGCGAATAAGGCAATTCCTACAAAGAAGTGGTGCTGAGCTACGAGCAGTAGTCCTGTGCGCGGCTTGAGGATCGCCCACCATGGAGCCTTTCCTCGCTTTTGGTGCCAGGGGACCGCGTTTGTAGACCTCGCAGCTCACCTTCCTTCCAAGACACTCTTTCCCTTTCCAATTCCTCTTATTAGGCCAAATAGCTGTCCTTTGCAAAATAAAACACTTTTTCTTTTTTCTATCAATCAATTTAAAGAAAATGAAGTCTCATTTCTAGAATGTAGAAACGGGTCTCCTTAAAAATTTAATTTAATGAAATAAGCTGTGCTTATTTCCTTGTATGTTATGTTAATGGTCTCTAGTCGCCGGATTGTGTAATCATGGCATAATCATTTTCTTTTGTGCGGTAGTCCCCCAGACAGTTCTCATCTCAATGAAGAATGGCGCAAACGAACAGGGACGGTATAGAAAACGCGTATGAGCACAGTCCGCGAGCATGGACTGCCAAGGCGGCCAACGGTCAGCACTTCCAAATCACGTCACCGGCTCCTTGGGCTCTTCTGCGCTCGTACATGTCTTTTTTTTTTTCTTTTTTGTTTTTTTTTTCGGCCTTGCACAATTCTTCCTTCAGCATGGATTACGAACACGCCCAGCACTGCACAGTTCTCAAGTTTCGATCTTCCGGTGGATTGCTTTGATGGCGCTATTTTGTACTGTACAATGTTTATAGCGTGCATACATTGAATTAATGGGATTAAATTTACGCAAACTGCAACGGGGAGATACCACAGGAGGCCGTATCGCACCGCCACTCACCCAGTGTGCAGCGGGTGCAAGGCGCCGAGCGGGGCATGTTCATGCACGTCTTCCCGAAGGCGGCGAAGAACGGGTCGTCGGCTGGGATGGCGATGGAAAAGCACTCGGCCATGCTAGTCGTGGAGGGGGAGCAGCAGTCGATCACATTGTTGGGATCTGCGTTGGAAAGCGTAAGGTGTATGAATTGTCTCAGCAGGCAGTTACAGGCTGTTTATTTGTTGACAACTCAGTTTGTAAGCAAAAGGTTACAGCTGGGCTCTGCGTCTGGAATTAAGGTTAGACATATATCTACAGGATGCTTCACGGAACTACAACTAAAGAGAAGGTGGCGCATCGATGACGGATGTGAGCAGTGGCGTACTATTTGCAGCCATCTTGGATAACATCTTTGTAGCGTTGGTTCGCTGTCATTCGAAGGATATACTATATTTAACGAAGTACTTAGACGTGTCCTGAAACACATGATGTAGTGGCTTCCGTGGAGCCACCTTTATTGTAGGCTGTGGCAGGATGAAATGTTTGCTGTTGTTTATTAAGAACAGGCTCTCTGATAAACCTTCAGTGCTAACCCCCTCCGTCCCTCTCTGCATAGAGTTGCGGCAAACATTCGTGAGATGAACAGTAATGTTATACCTCGGCGCTGGAGCAATCGCGATAAGTTTAGCAACTGACATCTATGTAGGTTAAGGTGTATTCGCGAGGCAAGCCTACAAAACGATTAAGACCCATAAAGATACTATAAAATAGTTGACAGTTCAGTTCACAATCATCATAACTGAGAAGCGCTATAAACTTCGTTAGAAATGCAGCAAAACACATGACGCATAGATTCAAAGAGTTGAAAAGCGCGTGCGCTACAAACGCTGATATTTTCCTTAAGCGCTACTTGTGCGGGCTGTACTAGGGAATACAAACTACGCGCCACTTATACTTAACAAAATCTGCTCCGCCACTTAATTTTAATGTTTAATAGCAACTTTAAAGGTAACGTACTTGTACTTTCTTTTGCATGTTAATAATTGAAATCAGTGTTCTATCATTGCCATAGTAGGGCCATGCATAGATTGGGAGATGCTCTAAAGGTATCTGCTTCCTCGTCCACCAGAACATCGCTTGCGTAGGCGCATTATAGCTTGTTATACATGGTGGCTACAGAACAAGTGCGCTAGACTTGTTCACTTCCTTGCATGGAGACAGTGGTCCACTTACTTCCGAGATTTACGATTTCCTGGGGATCCGGTTCCAGTGGTGCCAGGGCGAAGTCGTGGTCAAGGAACTGTCCGAACTGCATCACCATGTGCGTGATGTCAGTGGCCGGGTTGTTGACGTCGGGGTGAACAGTGTACGATATTTTGCGCGCGTTGGGCAACGCGCTGCCGTCTGCAGCCACTCGCGGTTTGCTCACGCCTGCGAGCAGACCGAAGGCAAATGGAAATCGTAATGCTTCGGGGGGGGGGGGGGGGGGGGGTAATGCCAGCGCATCGTTCGCTTTAGGACGAACGTCGAGGACCAAAGTAGTCAGAGACAGACGTAACCAAAAAGGTAGGAATGAGTGAAGAGACAGACACCGGGCTTGTTTTCTGCCTCCCTTTCTTCTTGTGTCATCTGTTTATCTACTTGGTCATGAGTTGTTAATGATAGCAAACTCTCTTTGAAGGTGAGTCAGCAGTTCGCCCAATTAATGACCTTGTCAGCGCTGTTCTTTTGCACAATCAAAGCAGACGAAGCGGAAGTACATCTCTCTCGCTTCGTTGCGAAGTAAAACAAAACAAAAAAAGAAAAAACACGCAGACATTCCGCTTGTGTATTTAATGATTTCTCTAAATTTCACTTCGTCAATTCAAGCAACAGATCACACATATAACTTATGTTGCCTTGAACAATTATCGAAGTCACGGGTCACTACGAGTGACGTCATACTGCGAACACGAGGACGTCGCTGTCCGGCTTGGAGCGCGGCCGCCAAGAGGGCAAGGAAGAACGGTGTTCGGATTGAAATTTCAGACCGTTCCGCAGCGCGTAGCGATGTAATTCTTTGCAAACACGATCGTTGGCGCGCATTGTATGCTTTCCGCTTGTCAGCTCAAGGTGGCCGCACCTGGTGAGGGGCCCTTCTCGCCTTAAGAGGAAGCTTCAGCTCGGGTGCTCCTATTTAAATACATGCAGAAGGATAATTCGTTCTTCTCGCCAACCACTCCACCAAACTTGACGATGTTTGTTGCATTAAAAAAAAACTTAAAATCTAGCGACTGTTGGTTTCGAATTATTGATTTAGGTCGCCAATTTTCAGAAAACTAAACTATCGCGTTTACAACTCTGTCCCTCACCAATGAAAAATATCACACTTCGGTGAACTGCATCTCATAGTAAATCTAAAGCGGACAAAATTGGTATGTTATACATGAATCTAAAAAAAAAATTTAGTAATATGGAAATACAGCTTTTTCACAACCCCTGTACACAGCGTAAAAAATGCACGTAATATATAAATTGACAGGCTGAATTTGTCCGCTTTGAATGATCTAATGGACGCCGTTTACAGAAGCACGGTATCTCTTTTCGATGGAGAGCTAATCATTTGTAAACTTCGTGCTTCTATTTTTTACGAACTTTCGTATTTTTGAAAATTCTTTCAACTAAATTCAGGACCTAAATCGAAATTCCACTCCCAACAGTCACTACAATTTAACTTTCTTTCTCAAATGTAACAAATTTTGTTAAAATCGGTGCAGGGGTTATCTCAGAAAAGCGTTATTTCGTTTTACAAGTATTTGAATAGGCGGCGTCGGAGTTGGGCCCGAAGTAAAGCTTCCTCTTGAGAAAAAAAAGCTCGTCTTGGAAAATACAGCGCGAGAGACTCACACGTGCGAAAGAAGTAAGGAAAAAAAGAATTAAGGAACAAGAACCTATTAAAGACATTCTAAAAAAAGTGTTGGAGCCTTTCATTGTGGATACCCAGAAAAATATAAGAAGCCGAAGTTTATGAGTAAATATAAGATAAGAAAGTCGACATGCAGGCTATCGTCAGGGAAGTACATTTTGAACAGGTAGTTTACGCATAATCCGGACATTCTAGCGTAAGGATCTGGAGGAGCACTTGTAGGCGCACATGAGAATGGCACTGCTGGCGGTGTCACCTTGTCACTGAAATGGGAAAAACCCAGAACGGTCATTGTGAAGACGGCCTATCTATCCGCTTGCTTAAACGTTTTGTCTGGACGTAATCTTCACTTAGCCCTTATTATCTCTTTATTCATTCAAGAGTACAAATTCACGGTGAAAGGGAAGCCTTGTTTACCAACACAAACAGTGATGACCGGCCTGACGACGATGACGGTGGTTTATCAAGATCTTACAAGAGATATTGGGATGAGCCACAATTCCAAAAAAAAAGCTTCTTGCACTGCAAGATCTGGGGCGCTATTACGTAAAACTATTCCAAACTTTTCTATTCCAATTCTGCTATCAGCCCTCCACGATTGGTCAAAAACATTTTTCGACCACCCCCACTTCACCTGTCACGCGACGTCACGAAAACCGCGATAGCTCCCCATCTGATATGATGTGTACACACTGATTATGCATGATTTGACAGAAAAAAGAAAAACAGTTATTTCTGATTCGACTCCTTTTCGCCATTAGCCTTCGGCTATTGGTAAAAAGTTTTCGGGCTGCACCCACTTCACCTGCCTGTCACGTGACGTCGCAAAACCGCACAAACTCACCACGTCAAAGTGACGTGTACGTGATAAAGATGCATTAATATGCCGAACAAAACTGAATTTTCTTCGGAATAGCCGCAGGCTGCCCCGTTCCGAAAGGAATGAAAGATGGCTGCCGCCGATCGCTGAGACGCTGGCTACTCGCACCTGCCGGAGAGCATGGGTGTATTTGCGTATAATAAACCTTCTTGCGTGGCCGTGTAACGTTTTCGAGCCCTTTGGGCACGTTTACCACCTCATTCTGCCAACTCTTCTTTGCTGAGGGTCAGTTTTAGCGTCATTCTTAAGCTTCCGTTGCATGCCGCCGCGATTTTCGACCGGCCACCACAAGCTAAGTAAGGGAAAGCCGACCAATCGCAGGCGCCGGCTCCACCCTCTTCATACGGTTATCGATTTTCAGTGCACTGGCTCTGCCCCAGCGGATCCCTCTCCACTTGAGCGTTCTCCTAGCCTCTTGTAAGCCAATTAGATACGACAAGCCGTTCATTGTAGGCAATGTTATTCGTTTTTCAAGCAAACAAAAGTGACCTCCTATGAACGAGGAGAGTGTTTGATTGGTCTGTACAGACAACCCTGTGGATGACAGCCCGGTGCTTGCGTCGGTGGTTACGCAAATTTGACGTCAGGCAATTGGAATAGAAACATATTGGAATAGTTTTACGTTATAGGGTCCCTGCACAGTTCTGCTCCCCTTCATCGAGATTTCGTGGTTCTGTCGCAGAAATCATCATCACGATGATCACCGCCTTGCTTCCTGGTTTCCAGAAAACAAAAGTTTGTCTCCACCCAGGATTTGATCCCGAAACCGAGACGAACCATGGCGATGATGGGCGACGGAGCTACGCATTCTAGATAGAGCACCTTTGACAAGAGTTTGTTAAGGTTGTGTGATGCAAGAAACTGGGCGGCGGTGTCAACTGACACGTGTGACCTACCGTCGCTGTAGGCGGGGCTCAGCAGCCGTGTCATGCAAGAGCCGGCCCGTCCCCATCCCGGGTTCCGAAGGTTGTTGCAGCTGCCGTCAGCTTCGCGGTACCTCTTGTTGGCATTGCATGCCAGGTTTGGTTGCGGGCAGGCATCTGCCAGCGCTGTTCCAGAAACGCTCGCGCCAGCCAGAGAACTGGCGTCTTGCCGCGCCTCCTCGCCGCTGCGGCTGAAGAAGAGAGAGAGGCAATCCGACAAAGGCCGGCGGATCGGTGCGCGCGCTGGCGCGAGCTGCACGTTGCGCACGATGTGCGAGCGGAATTCCGGTCGGGATAAAGCTCTCCGACTGAATTAATGCAATCCGGTGGCATAGACAGTGCGTACACAGTGAACGGCCCCTGCACATGGCGCAGGTGCGTAGTATCTTTACTACCCTTGCGATCATCTCGTTCGCAGCTTTATTTTCTCCCCGTCCCTGAGAGTAGCAGGCCAGTGACACCGGCCAAGCTCGCCGCCCTTCTTTCACTAAATATCTGTCCCTTTTGCCCCAACAGGCTTGACCGGTGGGACCTAATTCCGCCAAAATGGCTACATTCGGCGATTATCCGCTGCGAAAGTTCTTGTTTCTATTTCTTGAATGCGTTTCGCTTATTTTTGACATCCATAGTGGATTGTGCAGTTGCTTCATATTTCACGATGTAATATAACATTCAAAAGCACTCATATTTTTCCCGGCTGAAATAGGTCATCATGTTCTACACTACGCACTTATTTTATCTAGTTACTTTCAGGGCCCGAAGAGATTACAAAATAAAATGGATTTTACCAAAATATACGCATGAGTTGACGTAGTTACAAAACAAATTATCTAATGCTGTCTTGCAGTTGCGATGTTCGGAATAGTGGCAACATAAGCAGGAAAGCGGGTCTAGTCCAGTCTTGTCCTCGCAATAAAATGATAATGAAATAGCTTTGTTCTACAAAAAGAAAACCAACTTCTTAATTTCGGTCTGAACTATAGCTATAGTTCGCATAGTTAGGATGAGTTAGGAGCTGGTCTCTAAGAATGTTGTTAAAATATTACATTTTCTGAAAGGTCATAACGTAGCGCACTAACGACGTGGCTTAAAGTCAGGAAGATTGAATGCCTGTTTTGTTTGGACGTGATACAGGAAAATCAGGAATAGTTAGACATAATAAAATGGCCAGGGCGATTTTGAACACTTTCGATAGCATGAATTTGTGAATGTGAGTATGATTCCAAATGACTGAGGCAAATTCAACCTTTAACAAGCGAGTGTTTTAGATTGAGTTAACATGCAACAGATACAAATTTCGCCGCAGAAAGCAGAGTACGATTAGTGTTGTTTATTACGAATTCAAGTGAGAGAGAGGAAATGATAAAAGAGAGGCAGGGAGCTTAACCAGGGGAGGTGTTCTGTAGGAGTCCACCTAGTGGACTGTCCATTTCGGCCGCTGCTGATTGGCTGGGGCCACTCGTCTCCTCCTCGCTCCTACAGCTGCATCCAATCAGCAGCGGCTGAAATGGACAGTCCACTAGGTGGACTCTTACGGAATAAGTCCCCCCCCCCCCCCCCCACAAGGTTACTATGTGTTAAAGTACCTAGGGATGTGTTCAAGTAGGGATGTGAAGGCCAACTTATTCATTGGGAACAACGGAGTGTAGAATACCAAGAGCACCGTAATGACTACGCGAAAAGCTTGGATAGGATCATAGATGAACACTCATCGGTACATCCTATTATTTTTGGAGTTATTGAATCCTGACCCGGGGAGATGAAGGTTTCACGTTACTGATTAGTTTGCCAACAGTAACCTAGTCAAGAAGTGGGGTCGATCAATCGTTGCAGCGCAGTACACCCAGGTACGGTTAGATTTCCACTACAAGGCCTGCTATCTCGTTTTTTTTTTTTTTTTGAAGAAAGTGACGTGCACATGTTTTGAGGTACAGCACAGAACTGATTCGAAGACACAGAGGCGTCATCTGTATGAGTGAACTGGATGTAGCTAGTAACGATGCCGTTAAATATATTCCAGTATTTACGTATGTGTGTGTGCAGGGGCGTTAGAACATGACTGCTTGGCCTGAACTCGTGGCTGATATGTACGGTAGTAAGTACACCGGATGTCATTTCTATATTATAGTTTTGCTTGATGAAATAGATGCTTCTTTTTGAACGACAATGTAGAACTAGTTGGCACCTAAGGATTAATGTTATAAAAAGGTGCAGACACGGATACGAGCAGAGGGTAAGTGTGTGGTACACATTTCTCTCTACCTGTGTCTACATGCTTACTTTATTGCAATAGGAATTATATGGACACTCCAGGTGCATTCCTGCTGTCGCCGCCGCCGTCGCCGTGAAGTTCCGTATAAAGTCCAAGGCTGATAAAATTGTCGCCGCGCGCCGTATGCTGTATGTGTGAGTGAAAGCGTTCGAGGGTGAGCCGGCGATCGCGGCTCAATCTCGCGCCCCGAAGGGAGGAAGGCGGGGAGGATGCGCGCCGTCTCCCGTCGCGCGCAAGAACTCGGGCGGCCGCACCCGCCCGCCCGGGCCGCTGTATCTCGAAAACCATTTGCAAGGGAGACCGAGTCCGCCGTGCGCCCTGTTTTCGCGCCTTAGTTTGCGTTGATACGAGACGAAGCGCGAAGGTCACGTGGCGCGCTGCTGCTGCCGCGCTTCCTCCATCCAGCGTTTTGACGGGGAGCTGTCATCGAGGGAGATGTGCTCACGTTTGCTTGTGCGCATGTGACATGACACCATGCCTGTTAATTTACTTAGTATGTTTAAATGTTTACAACTTTATACGGCTGACAAAACTAGTATCCATACTTGGTATAACTATCCTCTAATTTGCTATCGCAATCGATGCTTCACCTATCGGGCGAAACTGCGGCTTTTTTGTAACCAAAACCCCCTTTCTTTTTTCGTTGTCGTTTTAAAGAGTTATTAAACCAGAGAGACTGTGAGTCTGACATTATGCATACTGGCGGTACAAAGCGATCAAAGAAAGATCTTATTTGTATATATCGTCCAGTTTACTACAACCGAGCTTTATTGAGATTGGCTAAATAATCAATAAGCAAACGTGTCATTTCAGTCGTTGTTGCGGTTGTGTTCTCTCTAGTATAGACGTAAACAATTTAGTAGGATTAGTAGTTGATATGATACGTGTTTTTATTGCCAAACGTATGTTTATATCTTCTAAAACCTATGCTCATATGTCACGCCTTTATCTTTGAGCCCTAATTTTATTGCATATGATATGCTCACAGACTGGTGCAGAGGGTCCTCAGTGGTGTTTGTTTAGCCGCTACTGGGCGGCTTACCTGGCTCCACTTACGATTGCCCGTTTGTCATTCTGGTTTGATGCGTGCGGCGACATCGAACTGACCTCCTCATCAACTCCCTGGTGGTTTCCTCGAACAGCCGGGCCACCTCTGCGTGCTGTACTGCCGCCCTCGTTGCTCGGCGAGAGTGACCGTGCTGCTGGGCTGCGAAGGGGCAGCCGCTGGACCTTTCCGGGGCACTGGCTCCACCTGCGTGCGACACTGCAGGTGAAAAGTGATCGCGCGAAAGCTGTCTGCGGAGGTGGACTGTGGGACGATTATTCCCGATCCGACCGAACTGTGCTGCGCGCTCCTGCCGCGGCTATACTTGTGCTGCTGAGCTCTGTGACACGGCACTTACCGTCGTGCCAGCCGAGGCTTCCTCCAGATGATTAAAATCTTGGATGGCTGTACATTATAGATACGTCGTGCACGAATGCATCCAAACATCGTGCACATGATCATGTCCTTGAAGTCCACACTGATTAAACGAAAGTCCTACCGCGAAGCTTAAAGGTCAGGTGGATGGGGCTGTCTGTTCATCGGCAGTTTTTAGGTACCGGCTTAGCACTGGGGTCTAAAGGCAGCGTGTGGGCTGTGTGAAAAGCGCTTACGTGCACAGCTGGTGTCTGGCAGTAGGCGGTGTCGCGGAATCGGGAAACTCGCCTTTTCTGCTGTTTTTCAGGTAGGGCACCCGTGGGGTCCAGAGGTAAAATGACTCTGACCGGTAAACAACTGGCTGCTGCGCGCCGGCCGAGCTGTTGTTTGAAATGCTTGTGATAAAGCTTGGGTGCAGCACAAAGCCAACAGGCACCCTCGTGGCTTTATAGTGCCATGGGGAGGAATGCTCGGATGTTACGCATAACGGCACCTTTGAGGCCTCGTTCCTCAATGAGTGAACGAACACAGCGACGAAAACGGCGAGCGTGGATCTCGGGGGTCTGCGTAGTGGACCAATGATGCGCGTATATTTCTTTGTCGACTACGCTCTGTCTCGCAATTTCACCTTGTCTGGTGCGTGCATGCCGTGCAGAAGCCGGATTGTGCCGATTCACGCAAAGTGGAGCCGTGATTGTCGGCCTTGGTGGCTGACGAGGGTGGTGCACGCGGGTGAGGTCGTGGCACTGCTCTGTAGACCGGTGCAGCGGGGGCGCGTCCTTGTGTCGCGCATGCGGGTTGTCGATGCGATCTGTCCATGCGGCGCTGCGTGCGAGGTGCCGCGTACGTCTAAATCCAGAGTCGTGCACGCGAGCACATTGGCAGGGCGATTCAAGCGTTCAACGGTGAGCGATTAGAGCACTGCACTGACATCAGATGATTGTGGTACAGTAGGTGAAGCTGCAGGAGGCAGTAAATGTGGCAAGGATGGGACCGGGGCACAGTCTGGGCTGACTGGCGTCGTGCAGGCTCCGCCGTAGAAACAATTGGTAAACCGGATGAAAGACTGCGGCAGAAAGCCCAAATGAGGGGGTGGATAGAGAGTGCCAGGAGGACTTGGCAATGCTGCGGAGGCGGCATCGTTGTGTCCTACGAAGCTGCGCAGAGCCTTGAATTAGCGGCAACGAGTAATTGATGTGGAACTGTCTGCTTGGTTAAGGCAAGCAAGAAGGCCCAAAGCGCGCATCATATGCCGGTGACCTGGGAGTCGGAACATCACAGCACAAAACGGGAGGAAACATATGTACCAGGTTGATGATACTGTGACGTGATGACATGGAACAAAAAGCCATCGTCCAGCTTGATAAGTCAGATGGTCGGGCTTCCCACCCAGCACTTTGGCAACAACTTGTGGGTGCAGAGGTGTCTGGAGTTGGGAGCGCCACGTTGTGCGACGTATTAGGTCGCCAACGTGTGAAGGGCGTTGTGAATGCCAGCCGTTGTAGTCGTTGTTGTTGTTATCCTGCAAACATGTGGCCCACACCCGCTATCTGGCATTGGCATATAATTGGCGAAATATTCCAAGTTGTAAAGACAAATAAATTTTCAGAAGCGATATAGAGTAAGCGACATAGAAAGACAAAATTACATGTTAAATTGATAACGACTGTAAGGTCAGTAATCAAGAATTGAAAAGTTGAAAGAAGAGAAAAGCAAGCAGTGTTATAACTGCGCAAACAAACGACCGCACAAAGAGAGCACAAAAAGTCAGGCGCAGACTTGCAACTAATCTTCATTCCACAAAGACCACATATAAGTACCTCTCAAAAATACACCACTGCGCGTGCGCGGAGAAACCATAATCACCCAAAAACTTTGTTCAAGAAACACGGAACCTAACTGCGTTCATCAATAAACCTCATCTCATTGCTGTACAGATAAACGCGGAGGTTCACACAATCATCTTCCTTCTTTCTAATATGATACGCCTGGCGTAACTCTCTCGCTCGCCTATCTCGGCACCGGCACAATATCTTAACTTCTTTCAGGAATGGCTTACACGGGAATGCCAAGCAATGAGTAGGAAGGTATCCAACGCTTTATTCTTAATAGACAATTCATCATCACGCATGCGTATATTCACGCACCTTCCTGTTTGGCCTACGTAGACTTTTCCGCATGACACAGGAATCTGATAGACTACCCCAACACTGCAATCTACGTACGAATTGGTGTGCTTTGCTCTGCTCCCCTAGGACCTATTCGTGCTTCTTCCTATGCGCGAGCATAATCCAGCAAGCTTGCCAGGAGCCGAAAACGCCACCTCAACTTATCGTTTCACAACCTTTATTAAATTGTGGGAAGTCTTGGCAACATAAGGCACAAATTTACGTTTTTTTTTATCTTTGCGTTCCCTTGCAGCTTCACTAATATTGTTTTCCGCTTTAATCTTCTCAAGCATTGCTTCTGCTACTGCTAAAATTAGATTGCTGGAAACCAGCTTCTTCTAACCTTACAATCTGTTTGTCGAAGCTTTGCTGAATTTCATGTGCGCATGACCTCTTAAAGGCTGACTTCATGCCCTGGGTGGCTATATCCCGCTTCACTGTTTTCCAATGAGCTGAATCGTAAGGCAACAATTTATTTTGGGACCTTGGGTTATTATATTCCCAGCGCACACGGTTGTCATAGAAGGTTATAGCGTTGTCTTAAAACGGGATATTATTATCATTTGTTAGTTCATGAGTAAAACTCAACCCTTTGCCAAGGCGCTAAAAGATGTGCAGCACACCTGCGATGGTGTCGTCATACCTCGAGCTGCTTCGTCTTTTTAAAAGCAGAAGAAAATCGTCAACATAACGAAACACAGTAACAACCTGGTTATGGTCGATCCCTTCGTTCACCGCTCTGTCAAATTCCGACAAAAAATATTGCACAAGATAGGAGCAACACAGGAACCTATGCATATGCCCGCTTTCTGCACATAAAATTCTTCATCGAACTGGACGAAGGTAGATTTGAGGTAAAACTCAAGCAACGCTGAAAACAAACCAACACTCAACCCACCAGAATTCTGAAAAGACACTTAGCCATTAACTTCAATACATTTTCTAACAGCCTGAAGCAATTAAACGTGAGGTACCGAATAAAACAAATATTCTATGTCAATGGACAAAGCATGACCAATGTCGTCATTCGACTGTATGAACTTAGTAACAGATTAAAAGTTTTTCGTTTCAAACGGGTCGCTCACTTCTAGGTGTGACAAACACTTCTGCAAAAACTTGCTTACATTCAAGTTCTGCCAAGTTTCTCTTTCACTCCCGATAGACCGGAGGGGGATGTCCTCCTTGTGCGTCTTGGCCGTAAAAACGCACGATCGGGCCATCACTTTTGCTTTTGTTGACTGAGGTAGCCAGTTTGTGCAGTTCCATCTCCCTGCACATGGAAACAGCCTTCACCTTTATCTTTGCTGCTTTTGCTGGCATAGGTTTGAAGTTGTTTCTGACAGCAGTCGTCGCCTTCTCGTGAAAGAGCCCCGACGGCATTGCGACGAACGCTCCTTCTTTATCCTGCTGTAGCAGAATAAGGTCGTTCTGTCTCAAAAACCAGACGATACCTGACGTTGGATCATTCCGCTTTGTCGGTCCTTTAGGCTTCTTGACTGTGTTGGTCAGGCTGCCACCGCCATCCAATAAACGCCTTTCCTGGTCCTCTGGCTCCGCTTGTTTGGCCAGGCTCCGGGTTCAGGGTCAGCCATTCATGCGCTTCCAGTGAAGTTTCCATGCTGCACTTCGGCCCTTTCCTGAAGTTCGACAATATTTTCTCAGGAACTACAGCTTCTCCAAGCAGAAAAGAGATGCAGATTTAACAGGGCAGTCAGTTGGACTCAATAAGCGATCCTTGGACGGCAAAGCAAACATCCTTGCAGTTGAATCCAAGAGTCGGGACCCCACCCGAAAGAAGACCACCGTATGTTAAGTGCAGACGAGTTCCTCGATGGTGGAAGTTCCTAGGTTATTTTTCCTGTAGCAGTGAAGCAGCGACAAAAGATTCGGACTGTCTCCTTCGCATTAAAAAACATTTATTTATGGCAGTTCCCATCCCACGATTCATGTCAGCGTTGATTCGATTAGCATTTAAGCAATGTAGCGACACACCGTATTATACCTTACTGTGATAAATACCACGAAAGAGAGAGAGAAAATACATTTCGTCAGCACTCGCCTCAAGATGACTGTCGACGTGAATGCCATTAGCATTCAAGCAACTTAGCGATGCACCATATTGCTGAAGACATCTTTATTTACAATATGTAGTGGTCATGGTGCGATTTCCATTGCTTCGGCATACACGGACTCCGGCCACTCTGCTGTGACGTAGCCAGGATCGGTTGTGACGTGACGGCATGGCGACGAGGCAGTCACGATGATGGGATGACGAAGGAATGACGTCAACACAGCGGCGGCGTGAGGACGATGGTGAAACGACGACAGCGTGTGACGGCCCGAGGGGAACGGTACGACGACAGCACGGTGAGATGTGAAGCTGGAAGGACGGTGATGGAACGACTTCGAAGGCATCACGACACAAACTTAGCGACCCAAGCTAGTAGGCAATTTTGGTGACCCGGATCGGCGTAAGAGGCTGGATAGATAGAGTCAAAGTACCTGATTGGACAAATGATTCTAATGGCATTAAAATCCAGAGTTGGGGAGCATCGCCACACCACACGTGTTTTAATGCTATCAGCATTCTTCAAGAACTTGACCCAGCTTGAGGTATGTGTCCACGTATCTATGTATGTCCGCTCTTAGCCTCTTTTCTGCCAATATGGAACGCTGTGTCGTCCTTGGTGATGGGGGCAGAGCATCTGGCTGCCGTGCTTGGCCAACCGGATTCAAAACCATGGAACCAACTTGGGTCAGTGGAAATTCAGTGAACCACTTTGACGCCCACCAGTGTATCTACCATTTGTATGGGCCGCCTTTCATAATAATCGCTATATAAAATGTATCATAGACAATTAACCAGCAACATATCATAGATTTTATTAGCATTAAAGTCACCAATCATATATAGAAGATGGATGCACCGCCAATTCTTTAAAGAGGTACAAACACAGTGAGATTGTTCAAGTGGTAAACTGATTTGCCATAAGCGAGAAACAAGTTTATGCAGATGTTGGTTGCTCCATGCGCCTGCTCGGGAACTCGTGCCTCCGTGCGGCAATCGCGGCTTCAGTGCAGTGGAGTAAGCAGCCCGAGTGGCGGTTTCTCGCACATTTGAAGGGAACGAGTATTCGACAAGATTCGGAACGCTGAATTATGGAATAGCAACTCACCAATGGAAAAGCAAATACCTTTAATTTGTATTCAAAATTTTGAATATTCGTCCACCCAGGTTTCTATGTTGTCACAGCTCGCCGCATAAAAAATTGTGTAATACAACTGGTATTGAATAGATCCCCTTTTCAGTTGCCTTCTGCAAGGAAGGTGAGGGCTTCGCGCAAAGTCCGAGCTGTCTAGAGGCGTGGACCCGCACTGAGTTTGGCAAAAACTCACTGCGAAATGCTCTTTAATATCCGTGATAAGTTAGTTAGTAAATTTTTTTATTGCACCCCCCCCCCCCCCCTGTGATACCTATTGAAGGTGCTGTGGGTACTTTGGTAAATAAATAATAAAGAAAGAAAACTTTACGCCGAGTATGGAGTATCGTTTTTGGTAACGTTATGTAGCGGTTTCTTAAACGCTTATTATTATTGCAAGCAATTACTCTACGATAAAAGAAAAGCGTGCGCAGCCGCCATAAATCATCACATGCTACAGTTAGATGAGCAATAGCATGTGAGCAAAAACGACTAACATATCGTAGGCTGAAGGAAGTACTGCTCACGAAATAGTTAATCAGATACCCCTCCAACACTTTCGCCTGTGAAATGAAAAACCGTATCGAGGTGGGAAGAACGTTAATATCATTTTTGTTTACGCCCTTTGCTAGGCCCTCGAGCACAGGTACAATATTTCCACAACACTCTTTTGCATTCTTCCTCAATTTCGGCTGGCATGCTTAAATTCAGAAACGACGAGTGGACTGCGTTACCTCCCGTGTCTCTCCTGGTTCTGCGTAGGTCGCTGTGTCGCTTCTCCCTGAGGAACTCTCTGGCCCTCTCGGCGGCGGCGTTGATTTCCTCAGGACTGGGAGTCCAGGACAGCACAGGGATCGTGCATGCTCCGATGACGAAGGTTATCGCCAAGAACCTGCGAACCGAGGTGAAAGCTTCGGCGTGTGGTCAGGAGTACGTCACTCTGGGCTGTGCCAGCAATGAGGAAATAAAGTCAAGATAAAATGTAGCAGTCGCGGTCTGGGACGGTTGGCTCGGCAAAGGGGAAAGCAGGTCGTGACGGGGAAAGGCTGGTGGTGACGAGGTTAAACGCGTAGAGAAGTGTTAACAGCGCGGTCTTTTTCTAGAAGCTGCGTCTCTACAGTCCTAATGATGTCAAAGAGTCATCGAGGGAAAAGTTTTGTCACAGGCCAAGTAAAGCTTTCAGGTGTTTTGGAATGGAAGTCAAATTTGATACCTTTTGACTCTTAATACCACCAAGAAACCCGTTTGACCTAGGAGCTTCTGAAACGCATTATTTGAACGTTCTTTCCACGTACTATGATACAATGAGCGTGCAATCCCAAACATAGCAATAAAACCCATTTACCTTACTATAAAATTAAAATAGCGGGAAATTATTATATGGAGTGATAGTATGAAAGAAGTTTCTCATAAAATGTGCTCTTTGGCGTAGCCTTGAAAGGGACAATTGGAGGTCTCTCATAGAGGCCATCGTCCTGAAGTGAAGCTGACTCGGATGATGATGACTATGATTATGACGACAACTCTGCTGCTGCTGATGATGACTTGATAGGCACATTCAACTTCTATTTTCATGATCATGATACGTGGATTTCCATGTCATGTCATTCACGACGTTAATTGTAGTGATCCAACTGGAATCGGGATCGCTTCTGACGTCAGCATGCTCGTAAGGTGAAATACCATATTTCTAGTCAGCACACCCACATGCCGGAAGAAAAGTGCCGTTGGCTCAGGGGTGAATTTTTTGCATTTTGGTCAGAGGCAGTAGGAAAAAAAGTACGTCCATATGCGATGCGTCTTTTGTAACTGAAGCTGCTTACGCAGTCGTTCGTTTAGTTAACCTTTTTCCCAAAGACGGTCATGATCATAAATTTAAGATGGGAATATGACTTTCCTAAGCGGTGCGCTATTTTCTTTAGCCGGACAAAGTCTGCAGAAAGAGCTGTGCCACAATCAGCTTGCCGCACGAAGCAACTAGCGGAAACCACCCACCCAATGCAGGAGCGAAAATGTGCATCCGGTGCCATCACAGAAGCGCTGGGCGTTACTGCTCACGCGGAGCAGACCGCGACTGGCTTTTAAGCGTTACCAAGCTGAGGCCACGAGCCGAGGTTTCACAACTAAAATAATACAAAGGAAAAGTTGCTGGGCCAAGCCAGCTGTTGCTTAATTTATGGTCTTTATATTTGCACAAAGGGGTGTAACGCTTTCGGGAAACGTACAACTCACAATCACGAAAAATAAAGAACAGTGGATTCGGGTGAATAATTGAGCTTGGGAGTACGTGTGTGACTAAGGGAGCGAAATAGTAAAAAAAATTATCGCGTACTGATCCTACACGCTACTACCACTTAATCTAGCTTGTAAAACATGTATGTTATGGAAACATTCTCGCATTCATCTGTTGGGGCCAGTTGCTAGTGATTAGCGTTGCGGCTCAGAATGATGAAGGCGCGCTTGTAATTTCAAGGACACAGCCTCTTCTTTTGATCACATTGGCGTCGCGGATATCGACGTCGACATCGCATTGTGTTTCTGCAAATTTTCGTCCTTCAAGAATTCATTACAACAATATGCATCTTCATGAATGTGTGACATAGCATATTAATTTTAGCACTTTCGAAAGAAAATGAGTGAGAATACATTTCTCTATTTATAGACTAAATGTCATACCAAATATTATTTATCAACCTTTCCTATCAAAAAACACATCTTATTTTACTGCAGCCGTTATGACCAATTAATATTTTACTTTATAATGTATTTAAATTCGATTATCTTACGAGAGCTGTCCTGTCTTGTCGCCTTGCTTAAGAATACATTTTTCAAGTTATTTAAGTACGATAAACACAGACACACACTAGTGTCTATCCTAAAATGAAACCTTGTTGAATTTTGTTGGACTTGCTAGTTCGTTGCTTTATCTGCTGATGTCTTTTCCTGTCTCCGTCATCTCGATAATTATTGTGTTTTAAGATACTTTATTCACTTCACTGGCACTGCTTGAATGCCTGAACGATATGTCTGAATTAACCGTGCGTATTTCGCCAAACAATTGCAAACTGTCATTTAGCTACACAAAGGTGGTCAACATGATAGCGGTAATGTTAAGAGAATGAACCCTTTGGGGATTTATCTTGACTGGAAGAGAAGGTAGAGAAGGTAGAGAAGAGAAAACACATTTTTAAAGAAACACTTCGTTAAAACCTCCATGGTGCATTGTTACTTTAGACTTGCTCGCCGAAACGCGCTGTTCATAACTTTGAACTTGCCGGTGACCAGAACACCTTAATTCTCACATCATAATGACGACATCATAATTGCTTTTGCTGGAGATCAGGTTCCATTCAGAAGGCCAAGCTCTGTCACGATACTTCCAGGCAGAGTCAGCCATTGCGATGACAAAAAAAAAAGGTTTTGCAGTGCTAAATAAGGAGCCACAAAGTCTTATAGGCCAAAAAGGTCGACGGTTGGTAAGTCTGTGTACTGCCCAATTTTAATGTGATTAACATTCGTTGCCTACTTGAGGAGCTTTCAGCCTATCTATCTATCTATCTATCTATCTATCTATCTATCTATCTATCTATCTATCTATCTATCTATCTATCTATCTATCTATCTATCTATCTATCTATCTACTGCTCATTATTAACGCGATTCGCATTCGTTGCCTACTTGAGGCGCTTTGCGCCTGTCTGTTCTGTCGCGCCGACCCAGTCTTCCAAGTTGTCTGCCTGCTTGTGTCTATAGCTATGTGCTCGCGGTCGTTCCATTATGATTGTAGCTTCGTGATCTGACTCTCGTCATGCTGCCGTCGTCACGCCTCCTGCACTGACTCGGCGACCCAAGTTGTCTAACAGCTTGGCCCAGCAGGTACGTGCCCGTGATGCCGTCGTGGTAGTTGCATCGCCGTCTTTCCAGCTTTATCGTACAACTCTCGCCATGCCGTGCCGTCGCCACGCCGACGTTGTCGTGCTTTTGTTGTCATGTCATCGTCGTCATGCAGTCTTCGCGATAAAGTCGTCACGCCATCAAGCTAATACACTCCTCGTAATTACACTGTCTTCATGCCGTTGTCATCGTCGCCATTCCCTCGTTAGCATACACTCCTCTTCATGCATTCGTGGTCGTATCGTTGTGGTTGTTCGTCGTGCGACCACCGCCATGCCATCGTTGTTACGCCATCGCGCAGTCGTCGCCATACCATTGTCGTCGCGCCACCGCCCTCATAGCGCATTTACCTTTCCATCAATGTCTTTCCTACTTGGTTGATCATGTTGTCATCATTCAAGCGTGATTATTCCGCAGTTGTCACGCATGCGCTGTTATACCATCGTCGTCATTCCAGCTTGCTCGTCCGGTTGTCGTCGCATCATGATCGTCGTGCACAAACTCACTTGCTCGTCATCCCGTCATCCCGTCATCCTTATGTCGTCGCTGTCACGCTGTCATCATTATACTGTCGTCATCATTTCACAGTTGTCATTTCAGTTTCGTCATGTAGGTGTCGTCATACTGCCTTTTTCGTCCCCCAGCGACGTCATTCATTTCTCGCCATTCCAGCGTCGTCATTACTTTGTCGTCACGCCGTGATTCTTATCGGCGACCACGGCAAGCGAGTACCCGAGTGGGCCGATACCGGAGACAGTGTATGTCGCACGCAGACGAAGAAACACGAGTTTAAAAATAACCACTGCAGATTTTGTAGAAACACGACCTCAACAATCCAGTAAGGTGCTACATTGCTTGATGGCTAATCGCATTGCCCGCGATAGTCGTCGTTAGATCGGTTCTGCCGTAACATTTTCCATGAAGATATGAGCGTCCCATTTGAAATAGTTCGATGCGTGCTCCCACGAAGTACGTTTTTGTTAAACGTTGATGTATTTAAATCGTTAAATATATCTCTACACTAAGATACATTATTCACACTCGAAAACTCGGTTCATTGCTCGGCATCATTTATGTACGGCCAATATTTGCGCCATCCTTTACTAGTTAATGCGGCTGTTTAATTTATTATTCCCCTAGTGTCCTTCGTAAAATGTAACATCTTGGGGAAATTCACTGTTTCCACATTTATCGCTGGATGAATAATCTGACTGTCTGTCGGAATATGCTGAAAGCTTTACTCGCCCGCAACATGCACGAGTCGCTTTAATCCGCAAAGGTTTTGTCATTCCCCCACCGATCTGGCTTCGAACAGCAGGACGCTGCGTTTTGAATGGCTAAACTTGTTACTTCGTATTTTATTCTTCCTGTTTGTTATTTTTCCATTCGTCTTACATAGTACAGTGTTCCTGTATTTGTGACTTCGCATTTCAACAGCATTTTATGGGCTGCTGTAAACCACATTATGTAATATTCAGTGGTCAGTTTTTCGGTTCGTTTTCTCCATTGTGAGTCAACATTTTTCCAAACAAGTGCCTAAATAGCATAAAATCCCACTGAGTTCTGCATTTGTCTTACGAAACACAGCTTACTACAGGTCTCCCGCACTTCTAAGGACGCTCGGCCCATGTCTGCATGTCCTGGTTAATTCGCGGCTTTCCAATTGCCCTTTCTAATTAATCTCAACTCTCCGCTGGCGCTTCATAGTTTAAACATATCATACGGTTAGCGCACGTAATCACCGAAGCGCTATTTCTTTCCTTGCTACATTGTACCACGAGGAACCCGTACGGGTTTTCGTAGCGATTGCTACGATTGGTGGGTGTCTGATGTTCCCTCTATTATTCTTAAACAACCGTAGCTATGTGTGTTTCATTACAGATCCATTTCTGTTGCCTTTCGCTTTGGTTACTTCTTCACATGAGATACCAATGATGGCTAGGTACAAATACATAAAAGTATGGATCAATGAGGGAAATAGGCCTATTTCTCTCATTGATCCGTGCTCCTATGTATTTGTACCCATCTTTCATTGGTATCTCATGTTATATTCTGAGCAGCTGATCAGTCATATCATTAAACATCCAGAATACCGATTTACTTCGGCTAAATTTAGATCCAAGAGCTGCACCATTATTTCCCCATGTACCTTCAAGAAGCCGTATATCTCTCCGACATTCAACTGACAACACAACGTCATCTGAGAACATTAAACCTGGGAGACACTTCTCTGCCGTCGTACCACCTCGTTTCTACGAATGAATACAACCACACCTACTTGTCTGTAGCCTGCTTTGCATGCTTATGATGCATATCATACAAAGTAGTGGTGGCAATTGCTAACAATGAAATGTTGTATCGAGCCAGTTGGTGCATATAAGCTTGAAATAGAATCTGCGCTATAAAACATGGAGGAAATGGAGACACGAAAACGACAGGCACGAGCTCTGAGCTGGAACTTCATTAAAGAAGGCTCACAAAGCTTATGTTTAAGGGTCAGCTATCCTAGAAAAACGTTTGTTTGCCCTAATCCTAATTCAGCCCATGAATGCTTTTTCTGCGAGGGTAACGGTAACAACAGTGGCAAAAAAGGAGACACGGGTGTTTGGCCCCTGTTGTTGCCGTTGCGCTGTACACCCTCGAAGATGCCTCGCCAAATAGCCCAAACAGCCACTTTGCGTTTTCTAATAAAAGAAAAGGCACAACCAAGGTTGATAACGAATGATTTTAGTTATGAACTTTATTGTTAGATAATTTCCAATGAGCTTCATAAGGACATATAGCGGTTGACGAGGTTCAGAGCGATTCCGATAAGGTTGATAACAACCGATAAGGGTCGAAACCGTTGATGGTTGGATCGAGTCCGACAAGGTTGACATCGACCCTTATCAGCCTTTGTCGGTCGTTGAGGGTTGGATCGAACCTGAACAGGTTAAGAACCGATAAGAGTTAATAAGGGCTTACACAGGTCGGATCAAGAGCCAGATTGCACGGCCAATAAAGCATACATTTAATGAACCGTGTACTGCTTAGTCAATCGCGGTAAACAACATGCGTGTGGCCGTGGAGATGAGCAAGTGGCACAACGCATGCTTAGAAACCTCCAATTTTTAACCATGAAACTGGCCGGCAGCCACAAACTTGAAAATGTCGTGGTAGCCATCAATTTTTGATAGAGTGTTCGTTTTCAACAGCGCCGTGGTAATCTTCTCTTTTATCAAATACCAATGGTTCGTGAGGACCACGATGAAGGGCTGACGGTAGTGTATGGAAGGCCGCCCTCCATTTACATAGCATGACTCACACAATGGTGGCTGTTGATGGGTGTAGACAACAGTGTTTCTGAAAGCCGCAAGTGCCCTTCTCGTAGATATTGTCGCATGGGGCAAATTGAACGTTATCGATGCTGATTGTGATGTATGATGAATACTGTCGCCGAGGAGTTTTTTGAAATAGCAAAACCAACTGTGTGTACATGCAGACAATCGGAATGCGACTGACATACGTTATTGTGACTCAGGGTCGAAGACGAGAGACGGACTGTTGAAGCGGATGAAGAGGAGACGAAAAGCTTTATACAGTATGTACATATACCTCGTAATAGCATACAGGTAGCTGTGCGCGCCTAAGAGTGCACCCGACCGACCGGGCGGCTGGTGGCAGCTCTCTCACTCAACAATGGGCCGGCTCTGCCTTAAATCGCTTTGAGCGTTCAATCGTCGGCAGGAACGAAGTAGGACCGGTTCTGACGTCAACCGCGTCGCTATCCTCTTTCGTCGAAGCAGGAGAAGTTCAGGCTGCATAAACTGGTCTTCACGGCAGTGGTCGGCAGTTCTGTAGAATTCTGAAGGCTGCCAGTTGATTCGCCGTGGTGTTCTGTGCCCACGGACTCCTCAGTCCGAACCACGGGAATAGTTCGGCAGTTTCCTGAAACTTTGCAGGTTGTCACCAAGGGCAACCGCTTCAGAAAAACGAGGGGGGGGGGGGGGGAACGCCCATTGCCTCGATGTAGGCACACAGTGTTGTCCAACAACAGGCAGTAAACCGTGCGAAAAGAGACGCGGACGAAAAGCAACCAGACGGGACAAGCACTGACTTTCAACTGACGATATGTATTGACAGGCAGGCGAATAATATACATGTGCGCGGAAGGATTTACATGAAATCCATTTGCGACGAGAAAGAAAAAGTACCAAGAAGCACGTTGCTGTGACATGCATGGTGTGTTTATTGAGACCATACATATTTTTTATAAAAACGTAATGAGCGCAGCGAACGTGGGGTACCTGCAGACGACATCCTAGGCAAAGCACACATATTTCGATTCTAATAAGGCCCGCTTCAATATATTAATTAACAAAACTTCATTAATTAAATTCCTATTCGTGCCTTGGTCGCAGTTGTCGAAATGGTACATTTGGCGGCAGAACACGCGCACGCATGCTCGCACGCACACGCTACGCCTCGTTTGTTGAAACGATTGTTAGATTTCAAAACGGATGTACTGCTTCCCCTGCCCGACCGTCATTCGAGCCGTCGCAGCTGCATTAACAAGCATCCCGGGAGCGGCCGTCAGACTGCTTCACGCATCTGGCAATGAAGGAGATCAGGACTTTCCACGAACTGTATGCACGCGTCGTGCGTGGTGGCTGAGGAATCAAAACTGGCGCGTGATCACCGCCCTACATTATGTCCCTGCAGCTGACACGTAAACAGGCACGCCTCGTTTTAGAATTGCCTGTTTCTGATCTGCCGGATGTGGCTGCGAGCCTCGTTGATGAAGTGCGCCACGAGCTCGTTTATCCCTGGCCGACGTGAGCGCGACACGTGGGCCTCACCTTGCGTGTTTGTCGCGAGGCACGCGCCAACAATTGCTTCCCCGGACTGGCGGTCAGTGTGTGATGCCACGGTGGGCAAATTTTACGATGCCTCGTCCTTGCGGTGCCGCTTTTTGTATGCGCCGACTGACCTGTTCGCTTGCTGTGAGAGGATGTGAATTTGTCACTTGCGATAATGTCAGGCCACTTGCAAGTCATTTGTCAAGTAACTTCAAGTCAATGTCAAGTCAATTCACTTACTTCAAATCAATGTCAAATCAATGACAAGTCATTGACAAATCAAACACAATCACTTGAAGTCTATGTCAGGTCAACCCGCCGTGGTTGCTCAGTGGCTATGGTGTTGGGCTGCTGAGCACGAGGTCGCGGGATCGAATCCCGGCCATGGCGGCCGCATTTCGATGGGGGCGAAATGCGAAAACACCCGTGTGCTTAGATTTAGGTGCACGTTAAAGAACCCCAGGTGGTCAAAATTTCCGGAGTCCTCCACTACGGCGTGCCTCATAATCAGAAAGTGGTTTTGGCACGTAAAACCCCAAATATTAAAAAAAAATTATTATGTCAGGTCACTTGCAAGTGGTGTCAAGTCACTTGCGATAATCAATTGTCCCTTCTTGCTGTTTCTTGAGCTTGTCGTCTTTCAAGTTTTGCTCCAAAAAACTGGTACATTGATCTGCGTTCTCAAAATGATGATATGTATATCATCAGTTGTCAGCACCGCGAATTTCAATCTTCGCAACTCAACCAAGTTTGGCGAGGCCTGTCGCGCTTTTTTTCTTGCCTGCGCGCTGACATTGCAACTGATTGGAATGCCTTACCTTCTCATATTTTTTAGGCCCGTAATATTGCAACACAACTGGAAAGTCACCTCCTTGTTTCATGAGATTCCGGTTTGGTTTTTTGGTGTTTCTCATTATTTGATTGGGTTTGCTTGTTTCTTTTTATTTCTCTGCTAAATTGTTTGAATGTGCTTGCTATTTCTTGTTTTGTGAAATGATTGACTGTGCCCCTCCTGCCAGGACCAACATGGTGTGCAGTATTTGAAATAAATAAATAAATAAATAATGTTGTTGCGCGTCTTAGTTGGCATCGTGATCTGTGTTACCAGCGCGCAATCAAACAAGACGCTGGCACCTGGCCTTCTGTTTCTGTCTTGTATCTCGAATCGGTTATACTAGCAAGTCAAAACTTCGCAGCCCAACGCTTGCTACAAAGAATGGCGCCTCATTCAACGTCCACACACTGTATTCAGTTCGGGCTCTCATTCCTTTAGCTAATATCACACATTGTTTGTTCACATTGGGTGCGGAGTGGACGAGGGGGCATCCTACCACTGCTTCGGGTTGTTGCTCTGTTGATCGCTCCTGGTAGCGTTATTTACACGGGCGCACCTCGAGCGTCATAATTATGGCTGCGTATGCATGTTTAATCCCGCACTGTAAATGTAGGCGCTTAGATGGAGCGCTTGCCAACAATCCTTTGGAAGCGTATATCCGCCTATAGTTAATACTACCATCGGCGCGTTCTCATTGTAGAATACTAATTGGCCCGAAATTCCATCCATCTTGTGTGAGGCAAATTTTTCGCAGCCAACGGAGTGAACGTTGATAATGACGTTGGCGTCTGTAGTAGCGACAACTGAGAGAATAAGCAGCTCGATTTCCTTGACTGAGTGGAGTCTCAGTGACTGAATACAATTAAACTCTGCAGTGTTATGTACCCAAAACAACGACATGATTACGAAGCGGGCCGTAGTGGGAGGCTCCGAATCAATTTTACCCACAATGGCTTCTTTCATGTGCACACCAAGCAAGCTACACGAGCGTTATTCCGTTCCGCTCCCATCGGAGTGCGGCTGCCACGGCCGGAATCCAACCTGCGACCTTCGAGCCCTGGCCAACGGGGCTGCGCGGCGGCTCTCGTGCAGGGAAGCAGTGTGCACGTCAGCGCGGCGCTGCGCTCTACTCGAAGCACGAGGGGGGAGTCAAAGGGCACATAGCACTGGGCTGGCTCTGTCGCTGCGCATCCTGAATTACAAGTTCACGGACGATGAAGTACACCCGTCGGGAGTGAATAACACGTGATAGCCCCGACTGTTTTCCCAACAGCGACTGTTTTGCATAACTTTTGTACAAAGCAGCAGCCAGCCACTTGAGGAGAATGTGCGAAGGGAAGATGTTTTCCCACCCTGGAAAATAACATATTCTTTCTTTGTTAGAGATTTTTTATGTCGCTCCATTCGGGACATGATTAATAATTTTGGTTCAGTTAACAAATCAATTCAATTTACATCACGCATCTCTAGGCGTAAAAACATACAGACCCAGTCACTCCTAGTAAAATTGGCAGGAGCACACAAGTTAACACATCTGCGGTCATGATGCTCACAAAGTGACAAGTGACATGGCAGAACACCATGATTAACCTAGGTAGTGACCACTAAATAGTCCCAACTACTATAACTGCCAAAAACTCAGAGGTAGAGGCATGAAACCAGTCCAAATTACAGACTGGGGCAAATTCAGGCAACTCAGGGATCAAAACGCTGAGCATGAGATAATCAACCTAGAGGAATGGGTCAAAGATCTCATCAATGATGTTAAAACAGTAACCAAATGAATCCCATCCTCAGAGACCACAATCTGTGGAAATTCAATCAATTGGTCAGAAACTCAATCGGTCATTGCGCATTGAAATTGCTAAGCTAACCACAGAGATAGAATATTATGCACAACAGCTTGCCAGGCAATAATGAAGCGAAGCCTGCGACCCAATTAGTGACAAACTTGGCCTCAAGGATACTTGGCACCTCCTCAGACACCTGCTGGATCCGTAGAACAGCAAAATAGCGCACAGTAAAAACACCATTAGAGTAGTACATAACCAGGCACTTACAGATAAAGAACTCGTCGAGGAACTCAGACACACACGTAGACACATCAAACAAAGTATCTCTACCGAGCTACTCAGGAACCCCGAATCAGGAACTGGTTAAGGAGAACCAGGAGTCAGAAGTGCGAGCTGCGCTTCAAAGACTCAGGACCTCCTCGGCTCCAGGCGCCGATGAGGTTACAAACAAATCACTAAAAACTTAGATGACACCCCGATCGAAGCCATTACTAAATACTTTAATGAATGTTGGGAAAGAGTGAGCTCCCCTCATCCTGGAGGCATGCAAAGATCGTCTTTATCCCGAAACCGGGAAAGAAGCTTGACTTGCAGAACCACAGGCCCATATACCTCACATCCTGCTTAGCAAACTAGCGTTCAGGCGAAGTGTTAGAACACGTATTTCTAAGCAGGCCGCAGAGCCACATGGATGACAGGAATTAATTCTCGCACACTATGACAGGCTTTATAGCAAATCTATCAACACAAGGCATCATGCTAAGACTCTCAGAATACGTTTTACACCCTATTCACAAGAAAGGAACTAGAGCTGCCCTAGCCCTAGATCTAACAAAAGCCGTGGACAACATTAGGCATGAAGCAATCATGCTCGCATTGGAAGAATTCAGTGTCGGGCACAAAACTTACGACTATATCAAAGCTATCTTCTCTGACAGGACTGTAGGCTCCATCGCATCTTATACATTGCAACTTGGCAGCAAATGAACCCCACAGGGATTCAGTACTATCCCATTTCCTGTTTAACATCTGTGTTATGCCGCTAGTTACCGCACTTAGCACAATCCATAGTTTAAGACACTCACTATACGCTGACGATATCACGCTCTGGTTTCTTACCGGAAGCGATAGTGAGATAGAGGAAACGCTACAAGCAGGATCAGACCGAGTGTCATATGCGAATTAAATAGGTCTCTCATGCTCGCGCCAAAAGTCAGAAGTTCTTACTATAAGGGCTCGACCACAAGCAAAAACGCCTCGCTCGGACATCAAGGTGATGGTAGAGGGCGCATACGTACAAGAAGTTCAGATCCTTAGAACCCTAGGTGTGCACGTACAAAACAACGGACAGAACGCAGTCACTCTGAACGATATCAAAGGGTGCGTTAGCCAAACAAATAGGCTAATTAAGCGAGTAGCGAACAAACATAAAAGTATGAAAGAAGCGGATCTCTGGCAACTTGTCCAAGCCTTCGTCCTGAGCCAGATAGTACATTCCCTTCCTTGCCTGCACCCTTCATCATCATCATCATCATGAGCCTGGGTACGCCCACTGCCGGGCAAAGGCCTCTCCCATACTTCTCTAACAACCCCGGTCATGTACTAATTGTGGCCATGTCTTCCCTGCAAACTTCTTAATCTCATCCGCCCACCTAACTTTCTGCCGTCACCTGCTACGCTTCCCTTCCCTTGGAATCCAGTCCGTAACCCTTAATGACCATCGGTTATCTTCCCTCCTCATTACATGCCCTGCCCATGCCCATTTCTTTTTCTTGATTTCAACTAAGATGTCATTATCTCGCGTTTGTTCCCTCACCCAATCTGCTCTTTTCTTATCACTTAACGTTACACCCATCATTCTTCTTTCCATAGCTCGTTGCGTCGTCCTTAATTTAAGTAGAACCCTTTTCGTAAGCCTCCAGGTTACTGCCCCGTAGGTGAGTGCTGGTAAGACACAGCTATTATGCACTTTCTCTTGAGGGATAATGGCAACCTGCTGTTCATGATCTGAGAATGCCTGCCAAACGCACCCCAGCCCATTCTTATTCTTCTGATTATTTCCGTCTCATGATCCGGATCCGCCGTCAATACCTGCCCTAAGTAGATGTATTCCTTTACCACTTCCAGTGCCTCGCTACCTATTGTAAATTGCGGTTCTCTTCCGAGAATGTTAAACATTACTTTAGTTTTCTGCAGATTAATTTTTAGACCTACTCTTCTCTTTTGCCTCTCCAGGTCAATGAGCATGCATTGCAATTGGTCCCCTGAGTTACTAAGCAAGGCAATATCATCAGCGAATCGCAAGTTACTAAAGTATTCTCCATTAACTTTTATCCCCAATTCTTCCCAATCCAGGTCTCTGAATACCTCCTGTAAACACGCTGTGAATAGCATTGGGGAGATCGTATCTCCCTGCCTGACGCCTTTCTTTATTGGGATTTTGTTACTTTCTTTATGGAGGACTACGGTGACTGTGGAGCCGCTATAGATATCTTTGAGTATTTTTACATACGGCTCGTCTACACCCTGATTCCGTAATGCCTCCATGACTGCTGAGATTTCGACAGAATCAAACGCTTTCTCGTGATCAATGAAAACTGTATATAAGGGTTGGTTATATTCCGCACATTTCTCTATCACCTGATTGATAGTGTGAATATGGTCTATTGTTGAGTAGCCTTTACGGAATCCTGCCTGGTCCTTTGCTTGACAGAAGTCTAAGGTGTTCATGATTCTATTTGCGATTACCTTAGTAAATAGTTTGTAGGCAACCGACAGTAGGCTGATGGGTCTATAATTTTTCAAGTCTTTGGCGTCCCCTTTCTTATGGATTAGGATTATGTTAGCGTTCTTCCAAGATTCCGGTACGCTCAAGGTCATGAGGCATTGCGTATACATGGTGGCCAGTTTCTCTAGAACAATCTGCCCACTATCCTTCAACAAATCTGCTGTTACCTGATTCTTCCCAGCTGCCTTCCCCCTTTGCATAGCTTCCAAGGCTTTCTTTACTTCTTCCGGCGTTACCTGTGGGATTTCGAATTCCTCTAGACTATTCTCTCTTCCATTATCGTCGTGGGTGCCACTGGTACTGTATAAATCTCTATAGAACTCCTCAGCCGCTTGAACTATCTCATCCATATTAGTAATGATATTGCCGGCTTTCTCTCTTAACGCATACATCTGATTCTTGCCAATTCCTAGTTTCTTCTTCACTGCTTTTACGCTTCCTCCGTTCCTGAGAGCATGTTCAATTCTATCCATATTATACTTCCTTATGTCAGCTGTCTTACGCTTGTTGATTAACTTCGAAAATTCTGCTAGTTCTATTCTAGCTGTAGGGTTAGAGGCTTTCATACATTAGCGTCTCTTGATCAGATCTTTCGTCTCCTGCGATAGCTTACTGGTATCCTGTCTATCGGAGTTACCACCGACTTCTATTGCACACTCCTTAATGATGCCCACAAGATTGTAGTTCATTGCTTCAACACTAAGGTCATCTTCCTAATTAAAGCTGAATACCTGTTCTGTAGCTTGATCTGGAATTCCTCTATTTTCCCCCTTACCGCTAACTCATTGATCGACTTCGTATGTACCAGCTGTTTCCGTTCCCTCCTCAGGTCTAGGCTAATTCGAGTTCTTACCATCCTATGGTCACTGCAGCGCACCTTGCTGAGCACGTCCACATCTTGTATGATGCCAGGGTTAGCGCAGAGTATGAAGTCTATTTCATTTCTAGTCTCGCCGTTCGGGCTCCTCCGCGTCCACTTTCGGCTCTCCCGCATGCGGAAGAAGGTATTCATTATCCGCATATTATTCTGTTCCGCAAACTCTACTAATAACTCTCCCCTGCTATTCGTAGTGTCTATGCCATATTCCCCCACTGCCTTGTCTCCAGCCTGCTTCTTGCCTACCTTGGCATTGAAGTCTCCCATCAGTATAGTGTATTTTGTTTTCACTCTACCCATCGCCGATTCCACGTCTTCATAGAAGCTTTCGACTTCCTGGTCATCATGACTAGATGTAGGGGCGTAGACCTGTACAACCTTCATTTTGTACCTCTTATTAAGTTTCACAATTAGACCTGCCACCCTCTCGTTAATGCTATAGAATTCCTGTATGTTACCAGCTATATTCTTATTAATCAGGAATAAGAATATAGCTGGTAACATGCAGGGATTCCTGCACCCTTACCCTGCTGAAAAGAAGAAAATCGACTGCCTAATTACATAATCATACAAATCAGCCCTTCACCTTAATAGAAGTAGATACACGCCTAATGAAAAGCTCCTAGAACTGGGAATCCACAATACTCTGAAGTAGCGGGCCGAGGCACACAACCTAGCCCAACTGGAGAAGCTATCCAAAACTGAAGTAAGAAGACGCATACCAGAAAATCTGAGGATCCGATAACGATTCACACACGCCTCCATATGTAAAATTCCACTAATACACCACAGAAATTTAAGAATAGACCCAATACCAAAAAACATGCATCCTGAACATCATAGGGACAGAAGGAGAGCAAGTGCTAAAACTCTACGTAAACACTCCTCGGGCATGCAGGATACAGCCCACGTTGACGTTGCGGAATGCCAAAGTCAAGATTCCTTCTCTATAGGCATATTCAGCAATAAAGGTCAGGCCCACTCTGCAGCAACAGTCAATTGCATGCATGCAGAGGAAGCAGAAGAAGCAGCTATAGCTCTGACCATCAATGGCACTACCGTGAAAATCATATTTAGCGATTCTAAAACTGCAGTTAGAAACTTTGCCAGCCACACCCCGCGCAATAAATTCTAAACAAATATCCACCACCTGATCACCAGATTCGTATCATCTGGGTCCCTGCACTTTCCTCGCACTCACGAAATGAGGCTGCCCACAATCATTCCCGAGGTTTCGTCAGCCAGGCGGGAAGAGGCCTCGACCTGAGTTCAGCGAGTGATCGCATTTTGACGTTCTACGGAATTACTATGCACTACCGCGAATGTAGACAAAAATACACCCGTCCACATAAATCACTAGATAAACTGCAACAGGTTGCATGGAGACAGTTGCATACTGGCTCATTGGCCAACCCTTGCAAGTACTCTCTAATATATCCGGGCTGCTTCTCACCTAAATGCAAAAACTGCGATGTCCATAAGGCGCACCTGACACATATATTTAGCAACTGTCCCGGGCTAAAGCCTAGGGCGGAACTCCAATTTAGCAGCACTTCGTACTGGGAGGCAGTGTTGTGCAGATCGGATCCAGCAGTCCAGCTGCGGACCATCAGCTGGGCTTTGGCGATCGCCTAAAGTCAAGGGCTTACGGCCACTCCCGCCGCCTGGCAGAAGAAATGACCCAGTTATCCAAGTAATTGAAAGATCTGATGAAAATAAAGTTTTTCGGCCTCCTTCTCCTCCCAGGCACACGGATCAGATGTTCATGAAAAAAAATGTTTCGTACAAATTTTTCAAATAGGAATTGAAAATCCTACACGCCAACCGCGCAAACGCGCTAATGCCATTGCTCGCGCGTTCGTTGTCGTCATCATCTTCCACAGCTGGCTCCGTTGTGCAAAAAGCTTTCATTATCAGCGATGACGCGAGCGTTGTCGTCTTGCACAGCTGGCTCCGTTGCCGCTCGTCATACCAGCGTAGAATGCACTTCTCTTCTGTCGTCGTAATTGGGTGGCCGCGTCTACGGCGTTATCAGCCATTGATTAAAGGGGTGTGACCCATTAAACAGCTGTGTTATCGACGGGGTGGACACGTATATTGCGTACACTCGAAGAACAACATGCGTACGAGTAGCGCCGAAGGGAACACCAACATGAATGTAAACGGCGCCGGTGTGAAACGACCACCGACGAAGAACGTTCCCGCTATGCTCAACGAAAACGACAATCGCGAGCCCGGGCACCTCCGAACGAGCAATGAGGCCAGACTCGCAACGCAATAATGACAACCATTCCACTCTGTGAAGATGGAATGGCAGCGAAAGCGCTTTTTGTTTCAGAGCTTTGACCGTCGTCAGCTTTCGCTGGCATTCCATCGTCACAGAGCAGAATGGTTGTCATTTTTTTTAAATACATATCACATCGTTATTGGAATAGAAAACGAAAGCTCAGTCGAGCTACTTTCGTGGATATATTTGCATAAGGGGGACTCATATACGGGGAAATGCACCTAAATTCATGACCACACCATGACGTCAGAAGTTCCACTGTCTTCGTGAAGCTCAAAGTTTCAAACGTTGTAGACAAAAGGACTTCTGAGCGACTAATGCAATACTCTCGATTGATTCATCGTTTGTCTGGGCTTCTTTGCTGCCTCACACCACTTGACCTATAAGAGGGAGGCGTAATATTGTGTCACTTCCATCGGTAAAGTGGGCGCTTCCTTTCTCTACACTTTATGCTGAGGATCTCGCTGCCGGGAACAAATATTATGTGCGTCCATGTATATATATATATATATATATATATATATATATATATATATATAAAAATTATAAGAAGCCAACCAACACTGACACCGAGGAAAACATAGGGGAAATTACTTGTGCTTAATAAATGAAATAAAGAAACGATAAATTAATGGAAATGAAAGTGGGTGAAAAACAATTTGCCGCAGGTGGGGAACGATCCCACAACTGGGATCATTCCCGGCGGCGCCGCGGTAGCTCAATTGGTAGAGCGCTGCACGCGAAATGCAAACGTTGTGGAATCGTTCCCCACCTGCGACACGTTGTTTTTTCATCCACTTGCATTTCGATTAACTTATCATTTTTTTACTTCATTTATTACGCACAAATAATTTCCCCTTTGTTGTCCTCAGTGTCAGTGTTTGTTGGCATCTTACGATATGACTAATAAAAATCTGGCTCCACGGTTATCCCCCTTTCTTCTCGTTTATATATATATACATATATATATATATATATATATATATATATATATATATATATATATATATATATATATATTGACACGTGTACTTATCTGGCGACCACGTTTCGCCACCTAACAAATGTAATCGCACAGCGCGGGACGCGCTTGCATGTATCCGAAGTTTCTGGAAAGTTATCGATGCTTCTACCCGGCTGTCTGTTGTCGCCGAACGTTGTGTTATCTGATTTCATCGTGTGACGCGAATGGTGTAGAACATTGTGGAAGGCGCGCGGGTCCGAACGATTAGTCTGGAACATTCGACGCCTGCTGTATAAAAGCCGACGTGCTTGCCTCGCTGATCAGATTTCCGACGATCGCCGACTGTGTTCGCTGCTTTCGTTGTGCTATAAGTGTAGCCTGTTTTGTGGGCACAGGTTCGCCCAATAAAATCTAGTTTTGCCTTTCACAGTATTGCTACTGTGTTCTTAACGTCACCACCACGTGACATCTGGTGGAGGTGCTAGTGCGTTCATGTACCGAACGCCCCCGCAAAGCCGCGATCCAAGCCCGAAGCCCGAGGACAAAACCAACATCGCCCAAGACCAGCGTGCTAGCCGCAGACTTCAAGGACTGCCCCCAGAGCATGGACCTCTACCTGAGTCGACAAAGAAGATCGTGGTCAAAACAACCCCAATGGCTGCCCCAGCGTCCCCCGTTATCCTACAACAACCTCGGGACCCACCAACCTTCCATGGAGCAGCGACTGAAGACCCGGAATCATGGCTGGAGACCTACGAACGCATCGCGACGTTCAACAACTGGGACTCCGACGACAAGCTGCGGCATGTCTACTTCGCTTTAGAAGACGCCGCCAGAACTTGGTTTGAGAACAGGGAATCGACCTTGACAACGTGGGACCTGTTCCGTAGCGGCTTCCTGCGCACCTTTACAAGCGTCGTGCGCAAGGAAAGGGCTGAAGCTATGCTGGACGCCCGAGTGCAGCTACCAAACGAGAACGTTACCATCTTTACGGAAGAAATGAGCCGCCTATTCCGCCACGCTGACCCGGAAATGTCCGAGGAAAAGAAAGTCCGGCTACTGATGCGTGGTGTAAAGGAGGAACTTTTCGCCGGTATGGTACGAAGCCCACCGAAGACCGTCGACGAGTTTCTTCGCGAGGCCACTAGCATCGAGAAGACACTCGAGATGCGCAACCGGCAATTCGACCACCGCACCAACTCTACAAACTATGCCGGCGTTCAATCGCTGGCCTCCGACGACCTGCGCGAGGCTATCAGGGCAGTCGTACGAGAGGAGCTCCAGAAGATCTTCCCGTCGTCGCAGCCTTAAGTGGCCTCGATCGCTGACATCGTCAAAGATGAGGTTCAGCGGTCGCTTGGGGTTCCGGAGGTGCAACCTCAATTACCGCAACCCCAGCCAGAAGCGATGACCTACGCCGCCGTCGCACGCCGTCAAGGTCCTCCTTCGCGACCGTGACAGCGCCCTGTAACGCCGCAATTCCGTCGACCACCCCCGCCGCCAGCACGCCCACCCGTCGCCCAGCGCAGCTACCCGAGGACGACAGACGTATGGCGCGCTCCTGACCACCGCCCGCTGTGCTACCACTGCGGAGAAGCGGGTCACGTCTACCGACGATGTCCATACCGGGAGATGGGACTGCGAGGTTTCGCCGTCAACGCTCCGCGCCCGCAGCAAGGTGAACGCCCTCGCGATATCGCTGACTACCTCGCGGCTACTCAGTGGAGCTCTCGACGACCGTCGCGTTCGCCATCACCAGGCCGCTACCTGTCGCCGCCGCGCCGACCATTCACTGGCCCAGCCCGGGGCCGGTCAGCAAGCCCATATCCGGAAAACTAAAAGCAGCAACCGATGGAGGTGCGGTTGCTGTCCGTCGAACTGACGAAGACCCTCCGCCGCCGACGAAGCCGCCGAAGAAACTACCTCGACAACATAACGACACGCCGCCGTCCCGACGAAGTCTGGAAAGAAAGAATGCGACGACGAAAGACGACCTGACGACGTCACATACCAGCCACAGGTCAACGCGACGCAGCCGTGATCCGACGCCAAGACCTAACTGCAACGCCAGACAAAGAACCACCGACCTCGAGGTGCTTCTGGACGGCCACGCAGTTACCGCCTTAGTGGACACAGGGGCTGATTACTCCGTAATGAGTGGACACATCGCCGCCCAGTTGAAGAAAGTTAAGACCGCATGGGAAGGCCCTCAAATTCGGACCGCTGGAGGACACCTCATCACGCCGACTGGAATCTGCACGGCAAGAATAACCATTCATGACCGGACTTATCCTGCCACCTTCGTTATCCTGCAACAGTGTTCACGAGACGTCATTCTCGGCATGGACTTCCTGAACCAACACGGCGCAATCATCGACCTGAAGTCGCAGTCAGTAACGCTGTCGGAAGATCAAGCGATACCGTCGGAGAGCCCTCGTAGTCACCACGCCTTGAGTGTGCTCGAAGATCAAGTGAGCATCCCGCCTCGCTGCAGCATCGTTATTTCGGTCGGCACCGAAACACCCGCTGACGTAGAAGGCGTCATCGAAGGCGACCAACATCTACTGCTCGACCGTGAAATTTGCGTCGCAAGAGGGATCGCTCGACTCCACGGAGGAAACACGAAAGTGTTGCTGACAAACTTCAGCAAGGAGTTCAAGCACATCAACAAGGGCACGACGATCGCATACATCGAGGAAATTCAGGAAACCAGCGATGCCTTTGTCCTCTCGGATTCTGTTGCATCTACCCCGACGACCGTAGTTCCCGAGCCAGACTTCGACATAAATCCAAGTCTCCCTGTGATTAAGCAGCAACAGCTCAGAAGTCTGCTTCGACGATACAAAGACTGCTTTTCGACGTCATCGAGGATTCGACAAACACCAGTCGCAAAGCATCGCATAATAACCGAAGAGTGCGCTCGACCACTACGCCAGAGCCCTTACCGAGTTTCGACGCGAGAACGCGAAGCTATAAGACAACAAGTCGACGAAATGCTGCGCGACGACATCATCCAGCCGTCGAAAAGCCCGTGGGCCTCTCCTGTAGTCCTGGTAAAGAAAAAGGACGGAACCCTACGCTTCTGCGTCGATTATCGTCGACTGAACAAGATCACGAAGAAGGATGTGTACCCCCTTCCACGGATAGACGACGCATTGGATCGGCTCTGCAACGCTAAATACTTCTCGTCGATGGACCTCAAGTCTGGCTACTGGCAAATAGAAGTCGACGAGAGAGATCGCGAAAAGACTGCCTTCATCACGCCAGACGGCCTCTACGAGTTCAAGGTCATGCCATTCGGACTGTGCTCGGCGCCTGCAACGTTTCAGCGCGTCATGGACACGGTGTTAGCCGGACTGAAGTGGCAGACGTGCCTTGTTTACCTGGATGACGTCGTTGTCTTCGCCGGAAATTTCGACGATCACCTTAGGCGGCTCTCGACAGTGTTGGAAGCCATCAAGTTATCAGGGCTCACTCTGAAGCCGGAAAAGTGCCGTTTCGCTTACGATGAGCTTTTGTTCCTAGGCCACGTGATCAGCAAATCAGGAGTACGCCCCGACCCACAGAAGACAGCTGCCATCGCAAAGTTCCCGCAGCCAACCGACAAGAAGGCAGTGCGCAGATTCCTTGGCATGTGTGCCTAGTATAGGCGCTTTGTCAAGGACTTTTCACGCATCGCTGAGCCGCTGACAAAGCTAACTAAATGTGACGTCGAGTTCAAGTGGGAAACGCCGCAGGCCGGCGCATTTCAAGAACTCAAACGACGCATGCAGTCGCCGCCCGTACTTGCGCACTTCGACGAGCACGCCGATACCGAAATACACACTGACGCCAGTAGCCTAGGCCTCGGTGCCGTCCTAGTCCAGAGAAAAGATGGACATGAACACGTGATAGCTTACGCTAGCCGGTCGTTGTCAAAAGCGGAAGGCAATTATTCTACAACCGAAAAGGAATGCCTCGCCATCGTTTGGGCTACAGCGAAATTTCGCCCTTACCTCTATGGCAGGCCATTCAAAGTGGTCAGCGATCATCACGCGTTGTGTTGGCTAGCTAACTTAAAGGACCCTTCAGGACGGCTGGCGCGGTGGAGCCTCAGACTACAAGAATACGACATCACTGTAACATACAAGTCCGGAAGAAAACACTCAGATGCCGATTGCCTATCCCGCGCCCCCATTGACCCACCGCCGCAAGATGACGAGGATGACGACACCTTCCTTGGCATAATAAGCGCGGAAGACTTCGCCGAACAACAACGAGGGGACCCGGAACTAAAAGCCCTAGTCGAGTATTTGGAAGGGCACACCGACGTTGTCCCTAGGGCATTTAAGCGTGGATTATCTTCGTTCACGCTTCAAAACAACCTACTCGTGAAGAAGAACTTCTCACCAGTCCGCGCCAGCTACCTCCTTGTTGTACCGTCAGCGCTGCGTCCAGATATACTGTACGCCCTACACGACGATCCAACCGCTGGGCACCTCGGATTCTCCCGTACGCTGTCGAGAATACAGGAAAGGTATTACTGGCCGCGTCTGACCGCCGACGTCGCCCGTTACGTCAAGGCATGCCGAGATTGTCAACGACGCAAGACACCCCCGACAAGGCCAGCTGGATTACTACAGCCGATCGAACCTCCTCGCCGACCATTCCAGCAGATTGGGATGGATTTGTTGGGGCCGTTTCCGATGTCAACATCCGGGAATAAGTGGATCGTCGTGGCGACGGACTATCTCACCCGCTTTGCTGAAACTAAAGCTCTACCAAAAGGCAGCGCAGCCGAAGTGGCGAAATTTTTCGTCGAAAACATCCTGCTGCGACATGGTGCCCCAGAAGTCCTCATCACCGACAGAGGAACGGCTTTTACAGCAGAGCTCACCCAAGCCATTCTGCAGTACAGCCAGACAAGCCACAGGAGGACAACTGCCTACCATCCGCAGACGAATGGTCTCACGGAGCGCCTGAACAAGACCCTCGCCGACATGCTAGCAATGTACGTCGACGTCGAACACAAGACGTGGGACGCGGTCCTGCCGTACGTAACCTTTGCGTACAACACGGCGGTGCAAGAAACAACACAGATCACGCCGTTCAAGCTGGTCTACGGCAGGAACCCGACGACGACGCTTGACGCCATGCTGCCGCACGTAGCTGACGAAGAGAATGTTGACGTCGCTAGCTATCTCCAGCGCGCCGAAGAAGCCCGACAGCTCGCCCGCCTGCGAATCAAGAGCCAGCAGAGGACCGACAGCCGACACTACAACCTCCGACGACGCTTCGTCGAGTACCAGCCTGGCGACCGTGTTTGGGTCTGGACCCCGATACGCCGACGAGGACTCAGTGAGAAGCTACTCCGACGCTATTTCGGACCCTACAAGGTCATCCGACGTATTGGCGCTCTGGATTATGAGGTCGTGCCAGACGGCATGTCGCATTCACAGCGGCGCCGCGCACGATCTGAAGTGGTCCACGTGGTGCGCCTTAAACCCTTTTACGGACGCTGACGAACTTCGTCATTTTTGTTCTTTTCTTTGCTACGAGTGCTTTTGTTTATTAACTTCGTTTGTTTGCAGCATCGGGTCGATGCCTTTTAAGAGGGGGGTATTGACACGTGTACTTATCTGGCGACCACGTTTCGCCACCTAACAAATGTAATCGCACAGCGCGGGACGCGCTTGCATGTATCCGAAGTTTCTGGAAAGTTATCGATGCTTCTACCCGGCTGTCTGTTGTCGCCGAACGTTGTGTTATCTGATTTCATCGTGTGACGCGAATGGTGTAGAACATTGTGGAAGGCGCGCGGGTCCGAACGATTAGTCTGGAACATTCGACGCCTGCTGTATAAAAGCCGACGCGCTTGCCTCGCTGATCAGATTTCCGACGATCGCCGACTGTGTTCGCTGCTTTCGTTGTGCTATAAGTGTAGCCTGTTTTGTGGGCACAGGTTCGCCCAATAAAATCTAGTTTTGCCTTTCACAGTATTGCTACTGTGTTCTTAACGTCACCACCACGTGACAATATATACCTGACCTGCCTAATGAAGGACTTTTTTCCTGCCAAGTTGGAACGGGCGAGCTGTGCATCCCACTGCTCCACTGTGTTATTGCTATTTGGCCTATGAGGGCGCTTAGTGCACTCCCAGGTTATATATGTTAGGGTGGGTGTGCCACCGCACCAAGGGAAGTTGGCCCTATAGCGAGTGGGATGCATGGCATTTAGCGCCCATGTACTAATTCGCCAGTGAAAGTTCGGGCACACAGTGCGCGGTAAAAGAAACATAACGATCGCTGCGGTACTGACACAGCCCCAATTGCAGAAATAGTCTTGGAGAGCAGTGCTTTACATTTCACTTCTTGTGTGCGCTTGTTTGTGTGTCAGGGTTGCCATTTAAGCGTTTCTTTCACTAGATCTAGCAGAATCAAGGCTTGTCTAGTGCTAAATTACACGCTTGACGTGGTGTCGATATTCAGTGGAGACGTTTAAAGAATAATTCCGTGATTTTAACAAACAATGACACATTCTAGGGGATTCTTGATGTTGTTTTAAAACATTATTTCAGTTACCGCACTGATTTACAGTAGCTTTCTCACATGACACGTGCGTACGCGCCTGATCAAACGTATACGAACCAAAAATTCCGCAAGAAAGAAAGACGATTTTCTTCTGCATCTATGAATGTAACTTGGAACTGAGGACTGCAGTACGAAATTGGCCTTACGCACTCTCCAGTGCACTCGTCGATTTGAGTTTGTCTGTATGAATTAAGAATAAATCATGTTTTCTTTTTTTGACAAGCCTGTGGCTTGTAGCCTGTTGTCCGTAACCTACGAGTGTACGTTGCGATGGAGCCTGTGCAGTTGGAGCTGTTCTGAAAAGTATTCAACAGGCATTGCAATGTCGGCGGCACACGTTTTTAGACCACTGGTCTATGCGTACAGGACTTGTCGACACAGTGGTTCACAGGCCATAGATTCCTATTTCTGGCATTTTCTGTGCTCGAAAAGATTTAATGCTATTGGTGGGCAAATTCCTTACAGCGAAGCTGTTATCCTCTAGTTGGTTGGGATTTTTCGTAGGCTCGTGCTCACCCAAAAACAGTACCGCTCAGGTGACTCATATGACGAATTTCTCTCTTACAACCGGAAACTTTCAAGTTCATTTTCAAAGCAAGTACATCCGGATAACATAAAATTATTTGTATATATTTATATCGAATACCCCTACACATTGCTTGATTTCTCGGAAGTCTATTTGCACCTCCTGAATACGTTTACGATGCAGGAAACCATTTTATGGCATAATTACCGGAAACCTGAACTGAACTTCTAAAAACATACTGCCACTGTTAACGGCATTTTTAGTTTCATGCCTATGTCTACAGAGAACAAAAAGAAAGACGACACGTGGACGGAAGCGAGATATTTGTTTTAAATACCAATGCTGATTTTTTTCCGTCGAGATTCAACACAGCAACAATGAATGATGGCAAGTAAAACTATTGATCAAGTTCTCGAGTGTGGCGTGCATACACAAATAAAACAAGAACAATGCAACCATGACGGCCGAAAGCAGCGTTCGATCAAGTAGCACTTCACTGATTAAGATAAGGATGAAATATTAGAACGTAGCGCGTTGCGTACAAGGACTAACAAAGAAACTGCACTCTCTTGGTGCCATGTAAGCTCGTTTGGCCATGTCCACATGGCCACTGGTTCCAATGGCTCACCAAGATGCCTTAATGGCAAGATTAGAGTGGAACCGCCGAATGTCGTTCTAATGGAACGGGAACAGTTGACTCGAAAAAAGGTTGATTGCTATAGCAAAGTATTAGCTCTTTGAAGTAACGATAGTAGCTTTATCGGCTGTATCAATTTGTAAACATTCGCTTACTAAATAAATTAACGAGCACGGTTTCACGCGCGGTGCACAAGCAAACACGAACACATCTCACTCGGTGACCGCGGAAACTCGCTGTCAAACTGGCGTGAGGAAGCGTGGCAGCAGCAGCGAGTGAACTGACCTTCGTGCTGCCTCTCACTTCAGCACGAACTAAGCGGTGAGAACACAACGCCCACTAAGCTATCAGCACTCGGTGCATTCTGTCCCCATCGCAGATCGCCTTTCTCCCTAGCGCGCGCGAGCCGCCATACTCGGTAAGCCGTTGCGCGCTTTCACCCGCACCCACCGCGTGCGGAACACTACGGCGACGCTGACGACAACGGCGGAAATGCGCCTGGAGTGTCCATATAATTGCTATCGCGTTAAAAGCTAAGAGCGCGATGCAAAGATGTAAAAAAGAAAACATCTGAAAAAATAAGCTTTCGGGGAGTGTTTGCAAGGATCCTCGCTACTGAGATAAACTAACAAAAATACTTGGTCCATCGCCTTCAGAAAAGAGCACTTCTCGCTTTGAAAATGCTTTTCGAAGACACAGACATTTTGGGGAAATAATAAATTTGAATGAAATTTGAATTTTATTAAATCTGAATGAGTGATATAAATGTTGTCATGGATGAGCAATCTGTCAGCTGGTCTGCACGATATCAGCTGACTGAGTCAGTTGGCATCTGGAGACTCTCTATGATCGACTTCGACTAAAAATTGCGTACACGAAAGTATTCTTTTTCGCTACGGCCAGACTATAAGTTCTCGTTGCGACAAGTGCGGCATCGTGGAGCCTTGTCGCAGTTGTTGATTCTTCCTGTGTAGCCACCGCACATCTTGCATGAGAACCCAACTTACAGAGACGACCGATATGAAATGAAAACGCCCGACACTCGGCTTTGTAGCAGATGCTGGGTCTCTCACCTTGCCACTCGAATCGGTGCAACCCTGAACTTCTTCTTTCTAAACTGTCACCTATATGTTTTATCTAAGCGAGAATGTCTGTTTTTATTTCTCGCATCAACCGTACGGATTTACGAGATTACCTTCCTTCATTAGCTAGGCCAATTTGTTCCTCCTCTGTTCCTCTTAGGAGATTTCAATTTTCCTAGTATTTGCTGTTCCGGTATTTGCCTTATCATTACTAATATTTTGGTCGGGGACAATTCTTTTGTCAATTTATGCTTAGATTGTTAAGTTCTCTCAACCAGTCACACAGCCAACCCTACGTCAGCTAACGTTCTGGATTTAATTCTCACCACAATGCCTAACTTACTGCATTCATTGACTTATTTTCCTGGTGTCAGCGACTGTAGTTGCATTGGTGCGTACATTGCGAAGTTCTGTCCGTATATCATTCTGCTATTAAGCATGCCGAGGGCGAATATCTTAACAATGAACTTCCCTTGCTGATCTCTGTTAAGCCACCTGAGGTTCAGAAAATCGTCAAACCTGCAAAAGGAGATATCATTACTGATTCCCATGGCCGTGTTCTGCGCAACGTCGAATGCTGTTCTGTCCTGAACGATGTTTTTTGAAAGAGTTTTTCCCTCTTCGTGCATGCTATCAGTGCCGCAGCTGTGTAACAGTAGCTTTCTTCCGTCCCCGTAATAGATTCGAAGGAATTATAAATTCGACAGCTCTCGTCTAGCTGCGGAACTGACAAGGTAAATGTAATTTTTAAATAACACTGATGTGTACCCCTTCATAGTCTTATCGTAACTTTTCATCCAGTCTCTCCAGTGCCCCACATTGCCACTGAAAGGTGGGAAAGGTGATTTCCGTCTTTAAATCTAGTAACCAACATTATACTTTAAACTGCAGACCAATATCGTTAACGAGTGTAACCTAAAAAATGCTTGAGCATGTAATGTATACTAACTTCACGACATTCCTGGAATCTATCTCGTCTTTCACCAAGTTACCAAGTTTCAGCACGGTTTTCGTAAGCAATATTCTTGCTAAACTCGGTTCCTATCATTTATCCATAATGTTGTTCTACCATTGAATAATAGAATACTAGTTGATTGTATATTCTTGGAAATTGCAAAAGTCTTTGACAAGGTGTCCAACCAACTGTTGCACTTTAAACTTGGCACAATAAAACATCGACCCGAAAATCCTGAAGTAGACAGAATGCTTCCTGACTAACCGCACTCCATATGTAATTGTTAATAATTGTTGTAAGGAAATAAGAGGGAGACGGTCTGCTTAGTCCGCCATTTTAATGAACTTCCTCTTCTTCTATTCTCGCACCCCAAGTCTCAGTCGTCGTCTTTCTTATCTCCACGGAGTGAGTGAGTGAAAACCTTTATTGAGTCTTTCAAGAGTTTCGCGGTTACCAGGTCTCCGTCGTCTTCATCTTCTTGGCGCTGGCGACTTGAGACTTCTCTTCAGCAAGGGTGGGCCCCTATTCCAAGGCTCCACTGAGTCGTGCTGCATCGCTCGCGTGCTGCACCAGGGCCCTTTGGGCCGTGAGCTCGCTGCTGGTGAGCCGACTCTCCCATTGCTCCGCACTCGGGTGTTCGTGTTTGTGGAATGCTTTGTTGCGTTCGCACTCCCAGGTGATGTGGTAGAGTGTAGGTGTGGCACCGCACCAAGGGCAGGTGGCCCTGTATTGTATCGGAAACATCCTATTGAGCACGTGTAAGTTGGGGAAGGAGTTTGTTAGTAGTCTGCGCCAGCGGGTCGCTTCCTCCTTTGTGAGGGCTTTGTGTGGTGGCGGATATGTAATTCTAGTTCCTCTATATAAGTTCAGAGTCTCTGTGTATCCCCCCTCGCAAGCCTGTAGGTGGGTCTCCGGGGCATTAGACCGTCCTGCTCGGAACGCTTCGCGTCGAGCTAGGCTGTCTGCCCTTTCGTTCCCCCCTATGCCTAAATGACCCGGGATCTAGATTAGTTTGTGCCTGGGCTTTTCCTTCTCGGCGGAGGTGGCTCCGCTGAGTATTCTGAGGGCAGCTTTGCTGATTCTGCCCCTCGTGTAGTTCCTGCACGCCTCTTTTGAGTCCGTCAGTATGTTGAGAGATCGGCCTGTTCTATAACCTTCCACTGCCGCCAGCGCTACGGCAATCTCCTCGGCCTCCGCTGTGCCAGCGACCTTTGCCGTGGCATACGTGATCGGGTTTCTTTCCTTGTTAACCACTACCGTCGCGGCCACGCGTTCTCTTCCGTGTGGATATACGGCGGCGTCCGTGTATACTGTATTGTCTAGCTGGGCTAGCGTTCTCTCAACGTATTCGGCCCTAGCTTTTCGCCTGTTTTCGTGTAGGTTGAAATCCATATTTTTTGGCAGTGGTCCCACATTAATGGTTTTCCTGAAGTGGTGCGGTACGTCCGCGTATCTGTCTGTCAGTCCGCTCGTATCCCGACCCAACCTCCTCAGGAGCGCTCGTCCCGTAGGGGTGCCTCTGAGTCTCGCGGTTTGCGTACCCAGCAGAGCCTCGGCGAGCTCGCTGAAGGTGTTGCTGATGCCCAGCTGGAGCAACTTCTCGTTCGACGTGTTTCTGGGTAGACGCACAGCCGTCTTGTACGCCTTCCTGAGGATGGTGTCTGCTTGCTCTCTTTCTGCCTCGGAGGTTCCGCATCAGGCACTTGACACTCTCCGCGGCTTTGATTGTCTCCCCTCCTGGGGTAATATGGAATCACGTTGCTGATGGCGCTACATTTAATCTTGTCCCCTGGTGCTTCGAAATAGATGGCCATCAGAACGTCTAGTTGCTTCACTGTTTTGATCACCATGTAGGGGCCGGTGAATGAACACTTAGAGCCGTCCTGTCCTTTGCGTACAAAGACTAAGTGCCCTGGTTCAATGTCTGGAATTTTATACCGATGTTCGGAGCCGTAACAATTATTCATTGATAGCTTGTACTGACGCTGTTGTTCTTTTGTATTGTCACGTTCTTGTAGAATTACCTTGCCCGCTACTCGCAAGAGATGATCCGCCGGTAGCCATGGGCTGGTTCCACAGGCAGCAAAATGAGGTGTGCACCCAAGGCCAGCCGTATAGGTGCGGTTGTGATGCTGGACAGCAGGTTCCAGAGCGCATTTTCATCCGCCAGGGAAGTTCGGATATAATCTTATGTATGTTTTCAAATCGCGGATCAATCGCTCGGCCAGAGCATTACCCTCAGAATAGCACGGTGTCGTGAATCGCAGGGTGATCCCCTCTGCCCAAGCTCTTAGCCTTTCGCTTCTGAATGCTGGACCGTTGTCGGTGACAATAACTTTAGTATTCTTAAACGTTTCCCGTTGCATCAGCGAAATCACAGCGTTGGAGTCTTCATTTAATTCCTGGTTTGTCCAGCTGCCATTCGTGTACATTGGTCAATAGCAAGCAGAAAAGCTTGCGTCTTACGCGCTCCGTCCCCTTTCTTTTTAAGATCGGCAAAGTCTAGGGGCACAACTTCAAATGGCACGTTGGAGTACACAGGTATGGTCATTTCTTTTCCTTTAGGCCTATATTTTGCTTTTCACGGAGGTTCCACATCAGGCACTTCACAATTGTTAATCGCACCCTTGTGCAGTTAAATATGGCGTTCCTCAAGGTTAAGTACAAGGCCAGTTACTCCTTTTAATGTATGTTAATGACCTTCGAGATAGCCTTAACTCTTCTATAAGGTTATTTGCTGACGACTGCCTCCTACACCCTAGTATAACCAATACAAATGATAACTACCTCTTTAAACCAATCTTGACTATATTTAGCTGGTGTAGTAGGTGGCTAATGATCCTTAATTCAACCAAGTGTAAAAGCGTGACGATCTCGAGTTCTTCAAACTATTCTGAACCTTTTGACTAGAATACTAATGGAACCAAACTCGAGTACGTCAGTGTATATAAAAAACATTGGTATTTATATAACCAACAATTGGTCGTGGTGCTGTCACATAACTTACATCACTAACAATGCTAATTGTACTTTGGGTGCCTACCCCGACATCTTTTCCAAGCACCCGCACGCCCTAAATTAATGCTTTATCAAACATTAATACGTCCAAAGTTTGAATACGCTTCAGCCAAATGCGACCCAACTCACACTATGCTAATTGCTATATTAGAATTCGTTCAGAACCGATCAGCTCGTTTTATTTTTTATACTTATGATCGCACTACTGACATCACAATGAAGTCAGCTTTAGGCCTCCCACACTTGGTAACCAGAAGAATTTCGCGTCTTTCACTTTTACAGTGGAGCTGTTAGAAACTGCCGGGTTTGTCTTGACGAGCGCAGCTTCGCCGAGCTGGGGGAGACAGAGCCGAGAGAGAGTGAAAGCAGAGTATAAAAATAGCATCGCTCAGCATAGCGACGCGGTGAGGATGGGTGGCGCCTAGCGGGGGACGCGGTCCGGACGCGTGCATCGATCCTCCTGCGGCGCGCGAGGCGTGGGGGTCAGGCGAGGGAGCGTTCTTCGCCTGCGGCGCCTAGGATGCCTCGACGTCCTCATCTCCCGCCGCTCCGTGCAGAGTGGAGGCAACCGCGGGGTCTACTACGGCGAAGGCCACACGAATCGCGGACGCCGTAGTTGACGCCTCTGGCGGACGCCGTGGGGACGCGTTGCCGGCGCTCGTGTGTCTTGTGTGCTGTTTGACACTACTTTACTGCCCTTCACCCATCCCCACTGCTCTCTGGTGTTTGCGACAGCAGAGCCACGCATACTTTCTTTACAACGAAGCTGCATATGGCAGGGCATTTTCGTAGTCCGCGAATAACCCGCGAACTAGCTCGTTGGCGCCCCTCGGCGCAGCCGTGCGAACGCGCTCGTGCCCCTGCGCTGCAGAGAGCAGCACAAGTCGCAGGTCGCCGTCAGCGCCGCGCGGACAGTTCGTTCTAAAGAAAAGAACGCAAAAAGACTTCGCCGTGAAGACACTCTAGTGCGTGCTGCTGAGAATGCGGCCCGACAGGTTCGCCGCTGAGACGCTGCGTGTTGCCGAAACTGCGGCTCGGCAGCTTCGCCGCGAAGACCCTCAAAAGGCGAGCCACTTGATGGTCTTTGCATCGACGGCGCTAAAGACGACGTCACCAAGCCGACGCAAACCAAGATGGGTCACTGCGTGACGAATTGCACAGACCCAAGCAATGTCGCCTTGACACAATCGTGCAACGTTGCTTTGCACTGTTCGATCAGCCCCAGCGATTTGCCATCTCGCAACGCACGTTCTCTGGCTGCACACAGGCTTGACGCCACGCACGACTACCTCTTAAAGAAAAGAAAAAGAAGATTAGGGAGATGTATAAAAAATCATGAGCCACTCTGTGAAAGTCCGCGATCGGGCCGGCAGACTTGATCTGTCAGTCCCGTCGTGGGATTAGCCAGGTGCGCGTTTTATCGCGCTTTGCAGGGCCAAATAAAAGTTTATTCACTCACTCACTCACTCTGTGAAAGTGGATGACCAGCAAAGCTGCTTCGCGCACGACACAGAGGTGACATAAAATTTTCAACAAAGGTATGAACATATTTACTGTCCTGATTGGTGGCCATCGTGACGATAGGTATGCACATACATTCTCGTATCACCTGTGTTATTAAATGCGTCCGTCACGTAAGACAATGAATGGCTCATATTCCCTTAAGCAATGGTTCATACCACCGTAAATAAAAAGAAATTTAACGCAGCCTCCCCATTACGACGATAGAAGAGAAATAAAATTCTACGCTGGAATGATGAGCGGCAACGGAGCCAGCTGTGGAAGAAGACGACGACCAAGAACGCGGGAGCACAGGCACGAGCGCGTTCGAGCGGTTGCGCCGAGGAGCGATCAGCGAGCCGGCTGTGGAGGAGACAACTGCAGCCATTGCTGATGATGACAGGTATTTTCGATGATGACGACGATAGTTTCCTCTTGCCAATGAATTGTTCATACGCCCTTAGGCAATGAGCGGCCACGGAGCTAATTGTGGAAGCAGGCGACGACGACGAGCGCGTGGGCGCCGAGGGGCGCCAACGAGCTAGTGCGCGGGTTGTTCGCGCACGACTGCCCTATCCATGTAGAGCTTCGCAGCAAAAATCCTAAAATTGAAAACATGTATGGCAAATTGATTAAATCAAGCAGGCTAGTTAACTGTTTGTCACGGCCTCCTTTCGAAGGGAATGCCAATAAGTCATCATTATAATTATCATATTCGTAATCGTTATCATCACTATTTGCGTAGCATCATGTCACTTGTGACGCGATGTGAGCTGCGCGCCGCATAGTGTCGACGCGTAGCAGTTGCATGCAGCAGTCGCGTGCTGCATGGTTCAACTAAACCAGGCTAGGTGACCATTTGTCACCGCCTCATTTCAAAAGGGGTAGATCATCGTCATCAACAACGTAGTGCCACGTTCCACGGGTCAATGGATGTGACACAGGTAATTCTACGCTATACAATGCTAATTCCATAGATATTAGGAAATTTATGCTCCATATTAATTTGGAATAATCCTCCCATTCCTTGGCCAATCCCCCATCGTGGGTAGGAGCCACACGTGTGACAGGCTACAACAACAACAATGTGCGCCGCGTACCCTCGATACCTGTGTCGGCGTCATGGCGCCTCCCCGCAAGGTACGAACGCCCTCTAGTGCGTGCTGCCGGAAACACGGCTCCCGTCGAGGCGCTCCTCTGTAGCTGACGCCGTGAGTGCGCTACGCTTTCCGCGCAGGCCCGTAACCTTTTTTTCCCTCCTCTCTTTTCTGTCCACGTTCTTCCAAAGTGCTTGTCTACCCCTCTATACTATTTGCAGCCCAGTGGTATGCAGGCTAATATGGCGCCGGCCTCGCTTTTAAATTAAAAGCTTTCTCTCTCTCTGTGGTATACTGCGCATGGCACGTGAGTGTGCCGCATATGAAAAGTTCGCCACTGCTACACAGCCTTCCCAGAAACGTCAGTTGCTTGCCACTGCGACGAGACAGACACAGTTGTACGATACGTGTCTCCACTGACGATCTATCCTTCTAATTAGCCAACATAGGACATCTGAGTATGGTGTATAAAGGCATAGAGACCTTTTCTGCGCCTAGCAATGCGCACTTAATGCAACAAACACTCTTAACAGGTTCAAATTAGACGAAATATATGGCTTAACCTTTGTTAACTTCAGCCAAGTAATAGCGATTCACGTTCAGGAAAGCCAATTGTCAGGCGTATTACACAAACAGCAAGATATTGTGTCATCGGTCTCCGCAAATTTTTTACTGGGATTAAAGTGAACGTGAAGAGTCCTAAGAGGTCAAACTATCCGCAGTCATCCATTACAGGACCTAACGTAGTCGCCGTATACTTTTCGGGCATTAAAGTCAACCAGTCAAAGTATCTGATCTTATGTTCTACAAATCAAACAGGCAATGTGCTTTCGTGGTTTTAGCCCCCTCCTCTTCTCGATATTGTGAAGCAATCGATTGCGAAATGCGAAAAAAATGTATATGACGAAGCCATCGCCTACAAGGGGCAGACGCAAACAACCATGGAAACGGAATGAGTTTTCATACAAGGTTCTAATGTTAAATATAAATGATGCCCTCTTTTTTTAAGATAACGATATTTCAAATAAGTTCAGTGACTCTGCGCGGTGGTTCAGTGGCCATTACGTTTTGCTTGAGACCACAAGGTAACGGGTTTGACTCCCTACCGTGGTGGCCTCGTTCAGAGAGGGGTGCAAACTGTCGCTATCGGCGCAAGTCATAGTAACCCATGTTGAGCAAATTAATCCGGACCATCCCCTGCTGCGTTTCTCATAGCCTCTGGGGCGTTGAACCGCAATCACCAATCAACCTCTTGGTGTTTTATGAAAGTATCGGCCCACCAGCATCACGCGACGGCTAAAATGATGTAGGCTTTCTTTTTTCCCAATTGGAGGTCATCATCATCATCATCATCATCATCATCATTCTTATTAGGCTATTTTAAGTTGGCTGCAGTGCCTCTTCTACCAACCTGAAATTACCCCTGTCGTGTGTCAGGCGATTCCACATATCCTGTACCTGCGAATTTCCTTCTTTCATTGTCTACCGTCTACGACCGCGTTGCCTTTCCCTTGGTATCCCTATAGTAACTATAATAGATCATCGCTCATTGCCCTACGCATTACGGTTCATTTTTTTTCTTTTCTTTTTCTGGAGGGGAGTGAGCGGCAAGGGGCTACCTCGCGGCATAGAAAAAAAAATCTCGAAATAGAACTTACGCGCATCACGCACCCTGTGCAAGTACATTTCTTCATCTTAATTTCAATTAGAATATCGGCGACCCAATGTGCTGCCCAAAGGTCTTTTCCTGCCTCTTACTTGTGCCAATCAGTGTTAGTTCTATCGCATGTGTCGCGGTTTCTGGCTTCCTCTCAAGCTCTTTTGTTTGCGTCCAGGTTTCCACCCCATTTATTGTATTAATGTACACATTTAGCTTCAAGGGTATCGCTAAAGTTTCCGCTAATGACTTGGTAATGTCTGCCGAACGCTTTCCAATCTATTTTTACTCTTATGTAGATGTCGCTTTTATAATGCCGATTTCTTGGGTCTAATTGGCTTAGATAAACGTATTGTTGCACAAGAATTCTACAGGCTGATTGCCAACTACAAAATTTCATTCTCTTGACAGGCTATTGAACAATACCTTAATCTTTCGCATCATAATCATCAAGCTATCGTATATCCACTATCGGACGAACACTTCTCCCATCGATATTCAATTACCCCTGTCTTGCGAAAGCTCCACGTTCTTCTGCGTGTGAGTCTCAAAGCACGCTCTTCAATTTTGTCGGCTGAGGCACTCAATCATTCGTTGCAAGTCACCTCCAGAGTTGCTGATGGGAACTGCACGCTGCGGTTTTGTTTCCATCTTTGATGCCGACACCTAACCTTTCCCGGCCTAATAGCTTGAATACCTTTTTTTTTTTTTTAACCTTGCAGGAATAGCATCGGAGAGGGCGCGCCTCCTTGCCTTTCTCGATCGGTGCTCTTTTGTTTTTCTTGTGGAGTATTACGGTCGCTGTGGACTCCTTACGGATATTTGGTATGATATTCACGTTAGCTTCCTGCGCTTTGTAACCACGTAGCACCCAAAAGTCTTGCTTCCGCGCAAAGCTGACCGCATAAAACGGAAGCTGAAAAAACGCATCGACAGTTTTCGACCGTCCCGTTACATCGCAGCTCGCCACTTGCCCTCGAGTGTGCAATAGATAAGTCACAGCCCACCGGATGGTGCACACACCTTTTACGACGTGCATCGTGTACAGCAGCCACTACTCACCCCCTCTCAATATCCCTGTTATTTTAGATGCGTAGCCGCTCACACTTCCGCTACGTTGTAACCTTCAGCGATCGTGAAAAAAAAAGGTAAAAAAGAACAACAAAGAAAGCACCCAGCGTAGCATAAAAGTCGCAGGCGTATCGAAATTCAGCTCACCATACGAGGAGGTGCGAACATTGCGAGCACACGCACGCCCACACGAGCAGCGATGGAGGTCCCCTGGCGGTGAGAGTAGCTTAAGAAATCGTAGGCGCTTTCGATACTGTTGTGTCCCATGCAATGGAATGGTTGAACTCTCTTAATGCTTTACACTGAATTAGTTTTCCGTCGGATTTATCGCCCTTAATTTATTGCATTTGAATGTGGCCTCCAAAAGGACAATCTACTCGTTTCCTACCAAACTGGGTGACGGAAAAGAATGATAGCGTTTTCAAAAATGAACATCATGCGCTTGCGTATTTCTTAAAACTAAGAATAAGTACTTGGTTCAGTGAATCACACCTTTTTGTAAAACGTGAAACAATGTCGTCAACTGGCTTTTTTCGATGTTGCCTAACCAACACCGTAGACATCTTCTGTACCTCCCTCGCAGTGAGATGTTTTGTCATGTGGAGCCACACGTGTTCCTGTGTTTGCACGTTTCTTTAATCATTATTCTTTTTCAATGAAGACGTAAATCTACATCAAGAGCGTATCATGTGATTGCTCATGAAAGACAGACATGCTCTCCTTCATCTATTACAATACCAAAATTTACGATATGCTTGATATGATCGCATGGAATTTTGAATTGAATTGAGTTCTGGGGTTTTACGTGCCAAAACCACGAATTTATTATGAGGCTTGCCGTAGTGGGAGACTCCGGATTAATTTTGACCCCCAGGGGATCTGTTGTGTGCCCCCAAGGCGCGGGACTCGGGCGTTTTTACATTTCGCCCCCATCGATATGCAGCTGCCGCGGCCGGGATTGCATGCCTCGGCTGGGACTTGATACCGCGACCTCTTGCTTAGCAGCGCAACACCCTAGCCGCTAAGCCACCACGGCGGGTCACATGGAATTTTGCATATACTAAACGTGCGTAACTTTTGCATAACTAAACCGGGTCCATTTAATTCCGCGTGGTGATATTTCCGAAATATCACAAAAGAAAGTTCACAATGTTGAATCATCCAGCTTACAGCTTTATTACTTCGGCATGAAACAGATATCACAGTTCTCTCATTTTCATCTACGAGTTTTGGGAAGACTAAATCGGAGAACATTTGTCTGCTCTCTCTAGTACTTTTTTTTTTATTTCAGGAGGATTTGTTTCGAAAGGTATCGTAGATGCGCGTTATAAGATGAGATATCTACTCTTAATGTGGTCTTAGAGTTAGTAAGTTCGTTCTTGAATGTTTTCAAAACTTGTTTTGAAGCTGATTGGCAGTTTCGTAGTACGCTTTAGTCGTTAATCAAAAGCGTTCTCTTAGGTGAGTTGCCAGAATTCATGTTTTGCTGTTCAATGTAGCAATTTTATTACAGCCGGTTTAGCAGTTAACCTTCTGCTTTTCATATATTTATGAATGAGAAGAAACGGTGTCAGCCCTGAACTAGACTGGCCGACTTTTTTTTTTTTTTTTCAAGCAGTAGCTCTGCGGCCGGAGCTCCTGCCCGGAAAACAATCCTGGCGAGTTTTGCTCCGGCTTTGCTTGCCCCGACCTTGCATAGATAATAACTTTCGTCGAGGCGACGGTTGTGAGTTTCGAGTGCGTTCCTCCGGTTTCTGGGTAAACGTGCACACAGTTTCCTTCATCGGATCTGAGAGCCAGTTGAGGCAGAACAAAAGACAGGGACGCTATTTTTCTTTTGAGAAATAAACACGATGGGCAATGGTCTCGCATGCGTATGAATAAATGAAATATCAACGGCTAAGTCGTGGATGGTACGTGCTGTAGAAAAGCAGCCAACACGACATGTTCTTTGTCTTGCACATCAAAAAACATAAACGAAGACGCGGGACAACTTTTCGCAGTGACGGCGCACTTGCGCTTAGGTTGCGCCGTCTTTGTTTGAGAGGAAACTAGAAAAATTTTCGTGAGTTTCCCCCATATTGATGCCGAAACTAATCTCATAAAGCAAAAAATTATTGTGCAAATTTTTAGGCGTGCAAAAATACTCGCTTCATAACTGTCACTCGCTGCAGGAAGCTGGAATACTAGCGAAGGGTTTACATTCCAATATACTGGGACTTCGATAAATAAGAATTGTAACATTAGAAAAATGTAGCTGTATTATTATGCTCTTTTCTGCCTCTGACGGAAAGCTGCGGCCTAAGAGTCTTAAAAAATACGCACCCGAGCTGCTGTTGTTAAACTGACCGATGTACGTGTATCGCCTACATTTCGCCCCTCATCCTCTCCGGATTCGATGCCACTCGTTGCTGGGTGGTGCAGCTCGGGCACTGCTCCCCTGTGGATCGTTCAGTGCACTAACCGTTCTTTAAGTACGCTCGCAACTAGTCTTGTAGGCAGCTAAGCACCCAGAAGCAATTCCACCGATTACTACTGCACCGACGTGTTATTTTTACAGCGAAGCTTTCCATGCAACTAGAATCGCTCGGAAACGTTATATGCGAGTTGTCACGGTTTTATTATATATATATATATATATATAAATTATTCGCAAAGTCTATATTTTGGAAAAGTGTGGGAATTACGAGGCACAATGGGCAGACAAATTTTGAAATATATTTATCAATTAGAAATTAAGGGTATTAAACACTCGTTTCCGGTCCGCTTGAAGATTTTATAAGAAACGCTTAAAAATTTTCCCTCTTCCGTGGAAGCACCATAAACGGCCGAAATTATCTATAGAAAGGAAGTAGGAGCCGTTGCATTGGTGACGCTTACCAATAGTTCGATATGTCTAGGAAAACTATGTGCTTTGAAAATAATTATGCAATACTCGTGTTCTCGCAATTTGTATACTTTATACACGCATTTGCTATTCCCTAGTCTTCTTGGTGGTGAGCTGTGCGAAGCACGGTGTTCATAGTCCGCAGAATTAGGAATCGTGTTGATGAAGGACACAGGTTTCATCACGGCGGCTTCATTATAGCCTTTATCGGGAGTTATTCAAACGTTCCGTAGTGCCATACACTGCCGCAATCCGGTATATTTCCCACAGTCGTAAAACAACTGCACAAGACGCCAACTTCAAATTCAATTAAAGCAAGGAAAATGTTAAGTATAATATGTGGCGAAATGTTTGTGTTCTTGGCTTACATAGAAGGGTCGCAAAGAATTATTGAACACCCGTTGTTTCCTTGTCTTTATGTGCCATACCAGGTTTGTAGTTTCTTCGGTGTCCACGGTGAACCAGACGAGGCACCTTGCTTACATTTCGAGAAAATAGGGGATAGGTTGTGACTGAAGTGTACTCGGAGTACGTGGGTTAAGTGCGATATTTGCAATAAATTACGTATGCTCCAGAGCCTGAAGAGGGTGTTTTAAGAGCGGCGCAATATTTTTCCCGTCATCATGGCATCACTACATGTGCCACAAAGGTCGAAATTTAAGAAGATTGGGCGGACTGTTATGGCAAATCAGTATGCGAAGTTTCATCTGTGTGGATTAAATACAAGTTCTTCAAAAAAATAAAAAATATAAAAGAAATTAAGCAATCGTTTGCTAGTGTCATGCTGCCATTATCAACTGCGTTTCTCAATGTCCCGAAGGAAACCTTGGCTTCACAAACTTTATATTTAACAGAAATGAGGCTCATCTTAAGTGCATTGTGTGCAGTCATTTTAATGTTACCGGCTTAATAAGGAACCTTCCACTTATTTAATGAAACTCCTTCTTTTTTCACTCTCTCTGCTTTATGTGATATTTGCGCCTGGTGTCCTCAGGGAACTAAACGAGGCACCTTGCTTTTGTTAGGTGAAAGTTAGCCTCACGTGATGGGTGAGTTGTGGGCGAAGTTCGACGTAGATAGGTTTATTACGGTTTTTGCAATAAATTAGGTTGAACGTGGGCATTATGAGCGGTGAAAAACATAGCCCGCTGCCTTCACATAACTAAAAACGCCACCGAGGTCAAATTTGGCGTACATGTGCAGAAACACTATGGTTAATTAGTGTGTGGAACGAAATTCCTGTGAATTGAGTATAACATTCCTAAACGATGCCTTTAAAATGTGCTCGAAGGCGTTACGTGAACTTTTCGCGCGATGTTTCCAAGTGTCCAGAGGGAGTTTTACGTGGCACAAAGTTTACATTTAGCGAAAACAAGGAACGCGTTACGGGCCATGTGTAAGCAAAATTGCAAATATTTACCCTAATAATGCCCTTTTCAATACGTTGCGTAATCAAGCACTCCAGAGCAGACCTGACATGGCTTTTACGGGTAGCGCAAAATTTAGCCCACTGCTGTAACGTAACTACATATGCCACTGAGACCGAGCTTAGCAAAATGAGCGGACTGCTGCGGTAAATCAGTGTACTAATTTAAATGCGTGTGGGTTCAATACAGCTTTTGCAAAAATAAATTCGATGAAATGTTCGCAAGTGTCACGTTGCCGTTATCAGCTGCGCTTCACAATGTCCCGAAAGAACTCCGCACTACAGAACGTCTACATTTCAAAGAAGAGGGCATCGTAAGGGCGATGAGCCCCGAAGTTTGTACTTGCGGGCTCAATTAGGAGCGTCACAAATAATACTCGCTCTTCCGGTTATTAATCCATGGGCCGTACGACGTTCACCCAGTGTCCTCGGTGGACTAACCGTTACTCTTTGGCGAAACTGAGGGTTAGCTGAAAGAAGTTTGAAGTGGATTGGTTTATTACGGTGTGGGAAGCCTGAGTTCGGTCGTCCGGGTCACTAATTTGTGGGTGCGAAGAGGTAGCCGCCGTAGCCGCGGTTTATTTAGGCCGGCCACTCAGCGTGCAACTCGGGAGCGGCCGCCGCTCGGGTCGAGCTGGCTTGCTCGCTTGGGGCGCTTTTACCCGCGACGGGGGGACGGAAAAGCACATCCGGGTGAAGTTGGTGGTAACTAACGAATAGATTCACGTGGCAGATACATAAATAAAAACATTTGTAATTATATGTACACGGCAAATATTCTGTTTTTTTTGGGGGGGGGGGCGCAGTATTAGAATAATTTCAAACACACGATTAGCGATTTAATGATCTATTCAATTATTGAGTTCGAGAAGTAACATGGTAGCCTTCTTGCGTCACAGCCGCAAATGGCCGCGCGGATAATTCCCGCGGCCGAAGCCCAAATGAAGAAGCCCCGAAAGAGAGCATATTTTGAATAGATAAATAAATGCCCAATATTCGGAATGAAAATTCTAATTTCTTCCTCTAATTTCTAGATCGACGGCACGCTAGTAGAAAGTGATCAATGTTTTCGGTTTCCTGACAGGTGGGATTCAGAGGGGGCGGTGCCAGATTGCACTTGTATAGGTAAATAATTAATCGTTATGGAGATTTGTAATTTACGTGTGGGACATCATTTATAGTCCCATGAGAAAGACAAATAATTAAATTCAGACGTCTAGATTTTTATACTTGTGGAATCTTGGAAAAGAGAAAATTTTCTAAACCTAGTCGCAATGTGACATAAGGCGAAACAGGCGTAACGGACATAGCTGGTCCATCAAGAGACATCCGCGCAACTGTGTCTGCCGTTTCATTTAAGAATATACCACGATGGCCTGGAAATCATACCAACCGCAACCGGCTTAAGTTTGAAGGGATTAATGATTTAAATGTGTTGGCTACAGTAATGTCTGAAGTTGAAGTGAGTGATGTGCATACCGACAGTGGATCAGTCACTATAACCGCTGTTGAATAATTTGAAGAAAGTTTTCGAATAGCCAAGATAACGACTGATAGTTCAGCCAGAAATATGGGTGTGAAATCCGGAAGGCGTAATGCATATGACCAGGATAGGGACTCGGAGAAAATACCCACACTCGCTTTCGCCTCACTCATTGACGTATCAGTCTGCGATCACATGATCTATTTCCAATTGCGTTAGATGATCTTGTAGCATACCATTTCAATATGTAGTGGGCAGGAGTTTGGCATTCCATGGAAATAAAAAAAATTACATTATGGGGTTTAACGTGCCAAAGCCACTTTCTGATTATGAGGCACACCGTAGTGGAGGAGTCCGGAAATTTCGACCACCTGGGGTTCTTTAACGTGTACCTAAATCTAAGTACATGGGTGTTTTCGCATTTCTCCCCCATCGAAATGTGGCCGCCGTGGCCCGGATTCGATCCCGCGACCTCGTGCTCAGCAGCCCAACACCATAGCCACTGAGCAACCACGGCGGGTCGATGGAAATATATCATCAAATTCAATCTTCATATTATGCAAGGGCTCGTCTGGACATATTATCTCGCGTACATTAATGTTTACTGGATCTAGCTCAGCTTGTATAAGCAAACCCTCAGGTCCATGCAAACGGGACCAATGCTCATCGAAAAATGTCCTCATTTCCCGAATGAATACAAATTGTGATTGTGTCAAAAAACATTCATAAATGTTTCAAAACCTCTTTACCGTTAGAATGCGGAGTCGGCAGGGAAGAGTAGGCAGTCGTGTTTCTTGATATAGAACATTGTTAGCTACAAATTTTGGTAAACGAGGTAATTCTGGAGAGCCTCCCGCTCTAGAAAAACCAGGGGGTTAATTTTGTATGTTGGCCCACCAGACAATAGCACGCTGCTAAAGTCCAGTACCGGTCCAACGTACAGACAATAAATCATTATTAGAGTATCCCTGCGTAGCCCAACGTGATGTCGGCCAAGTCTGCTTATCATGCCAACAGCGCATGCTGCCCTAGATTCAACATGATCAATGTGATTTCCCCAGGTCAGTTTTGCGTCGTATATTATACCTAGATATTTGATGAAATCAACTTGCGGAATTATTTCCTGATGGTATTTGAGAGAGATATTAACTGGTACATTCAATGGAAACAGAATCAATGAACTTTTGTTGACATTAAGCAACATTCGGATATACGCAAACCAAGCTTCAAGCGTTCCTAAGTATGATTGCAGTGTTCTTTGTAATGAGTGAATATCACTAGCAGATGCGAAGAATGACATGCCGTCTGCATATATATACATGTACATTATCGCACAATGGAATTTAGCTTAACAACGTGTTAAACAAAATAGGGAGCTCCTGGGGAACTCCTCTTGATTGGTTATATTTCTTCGTCCACAAGCCACGTTGAGAACAATAAAATTTTCTATCCTTTAAATATTCATACATCCAACTCGCGCTATTTAAAACGTTAAGGAGTATGGCATGCTCTACGCTGTCGTATGCTGTAGATAAATCAAGGCTCACTAAAGCCGCACGCATTGCCGCCTGTGTCGAGCAAGCTCAATGCTTCCCTCTGCGTGGACATGTGCGCGCCATATCCAGGTCTAAATCCAATGTGACATGGACTTAATAATGTAGTATCACATAAAAATTTCATGATACGAATTTGCAATACCTCTTGCATTTATTTCATAACATTCGAAGTTAGTGCGATTGGCCTTACATTATGTATATTCATTCCCGCTCCTTGCTTCCTAAGCGCGGGCGTCATTTTTGCGAGTTTCCAGTCAGGCGGTATCCATGCGTTCATGAGGGAGTAATTAAATATATTGGAGATGTCTTGCGGGGAGAGGTCGAACAATATTTTCGACATGCCTGATGTAACGCCACCTGGACCCGGAGCTGTGCCAGGGAGCAGCCGAACAACGTGCTGAAGCTCTTCCATTGTTTCCTCTACGAAATCATCCCCTGGCAGAGACCCTACGAAGTTTACCTGCAGCTGAGTTGTAAAGCGCTGTTCTAAATATTTAGCAATTTTATCTAATGATCCTAACAATTCTTTTGGCGACAGAACAACTGAGTCATTATTTATGGTTACTGGAACAGCCTTCCGAGAGCGTAGAAACCTAAGCACTGCTTTTTTATGCCGCTTTTCGATAAAAAAATCATACCGTTTCTTATAATATGTATCCTTCGCTAATGAAACTGTTCTTTTAAACATAGCAGCAGCATACTTATAGTTACTCCAATTAGTAGGGCACTGATTGAAAATAAGTTTCTTCCACACAGCTTTTCGGCGCCCATAATCTCGTGCGCAATCACTATTCCACCATGGACAATCAGTGCTCCCTTTTGTTGATGTGACTACAAATTCAAAATTTTTAATGGTACCTTTCAATATTGCACAAAGGCTCGTCGCTTTAATATCTCTTTCCATACTCGTCAAAGAAGACACAGTTGACAGTAAATTATGTTTAAATTTGGATAGTCCACAAGAGTCTGCGCATGTTCATTTAAAGATATCAGGGGGTTGTTAATATCAGTGACAATCGGGCGGTGGTCACTACTGGCGGCGGCATCGACCACAGCCCAATTAGAGATAGAGACGCCTGAGGCAGCAAATGTCAAATCTAGGCCAGATCGCCACTGCGAACGCACAAAAGTGGCAACTTTAGCATTCAAACATGTGAAATTGCTGGCATTAGTCCAATCCCTCAAGCGTTTTCCAGATGTGTCAGTGAGGAATCCCCATGACACATGATGTGAGTCGGAGTCTCCCGCAAACAACATGTTCTTTTTGCAGTAGGCCACGCGACATCAAGCGAGCGTACGTCTTGCACCCCAGCGGGAAAGATTGAGTTAATTATAGAGAGCGAGGCGCAACCCGGAATAGTTATTTCTATTAAGATTTCACAATAAGGTGATAGAGTATAATGTGAAATTTTCGCTTTATGACAGAATTTAGACGAAATTGAAAAAGCTAATCCACCACCTCGGGAAGGTCTATCCAATCGAAAACACTTGTGGTCGTTTAAATGAAAGTCTTGGTCAGCGGACAAAGGAGTTTCTTGTAATAGTATAACGTCTGGAGATTATTAGATTAAATACAATAAATCTGTAGCTGCAGAAAGTAATCATCGGCAGTTCCACTGGGGTATTCTTACGCACCCTATGTTGACGGTAGACAAGCAGCCGCAACTGCTTGGTCCAGCGTACTGTTTTTCAGAAAGTGAGTCCCCGTAAGTGATTCTTTCGCACACTTTTTTCTTTTACACTTGGGAGAATTACGCAGTTTGCTGTTAGGCGATCTTGTGCGTTGAAGAACTAGAGTGTCCACATCCACATCTCGATTGCCTAGAGAGTCTGAATCAGAATGGCATTCATGATCAACCTAATGTGAAGTCCAAGGTCTTGCTAAATCCTCGCTGTTAGAGGGAAGATCTGTCTCACACTCAGGTGACTTTGTAAACAAGGCGGCCGAATTTTGTACGCTGTTTGTTATTATTGCTAGCGCGTTCTATTCTCGCGCTGCCTGCGCGTAAGGCCGTCTTCATTCGTCGGCCGCTTTGGAGGCGACACTCGCGCCGACGACTTCTGCCACAAATCGCGAGCGCTCCGAAGCGTGGCGAGTGGTTTAAGATTGAACTTGGCAAGAATAGACGGGGTGGCTATGGCAAATCTGTATGCGAAGGTAAATGCGCGAGGTATAAATGCCTAATTTCCAAATGAGTTCAGCCCGTGTTCATACGGTGCATACGGCCGCTGTCAGCTACAATTCCCAATAACTCGGGATATCTCCACTTAGTAGCAAGTTAATGTTTGCTGAAAAAAGGGCAGATATTCAGAGCAATGTCTGCACAAATTTTAACGTTTCTGGCCTGATCAAAATAGTTAGAAATGATTGGACCATCATTTTCTTTTTTCTTTTTCTTATACGACGTTCATAGTAGGTTTTCCCGGTCTCCTTCATGAACTACAAAATTCACCTTGTTTATATCTGTTTAAAAATAAAGCTGAGGTGTAAACGAAGGGCCAAATGCATAGAAAAAGAACGGCTGGAGCAGTGTAGGTAGAGGAAGGATATGTGCCGACTGTGTTTTAGGTGTGCTTTATGGGAACGCAAAAGCTGCTCGCCTGATGGGAACTGTAAAGGCTAACGAGATCACATTGAGTGAAAACGGGAGGGGGGGGGGGGGGACATTAAGCGCAGTGTTCCCGCAAAGTAAAATGTGTGCGGAGGAATTACTGCGTGTGCAAAATTTGTAAACCGATTGCGCAAATACGTTATATGCTGGCAAAGCTTCTAACAGACTAGTGATATACCGAAACGTTCTTTTTTTTTTTTTACATTGAACGTATTAGCCTTACGTGGGTCGCGATATTTCGCGGCGGCGTCCTCACGGGGAAAAAAAGCAAGAATTGCGTACACTCTTTTGTATCACGCATACAACATACAACACAACATTCGTTTCAATAAAAAATAAGCGCAAAACAAGCATCCAAACCACGTAATTGATGAATAGGCGTGCTTGCTAACACCGCGAAACAAGTAGCACTCCCCGCATACATTTGTCGGTAAATATCACAGTTGCGCAAGCTGCTGCGGCGACGGCAGCTTGGGACGGGGGGGGGGGGGGGTGATGAGGAGGAGGGGCAGTGACGTCGCTAGCCTTTTATATATAAAGGAACCTGCCTAGCAGCTAATTTTATTGTTGTTACAGCACTGCTACGAGTGCGTAACGCCTAGTTATGACTCCCGAGGAGCAGCGTGAAAACGAGGAGTGGCACTGGGACCAGCGGTGCCGTGCAGCCGCTGGTCGTATTGCGTGGAATTCCAGCACGAAGTCGGCCACATTCTCCCGCGGTTGAATAATGCGCCGGTGGAGGCATTGAGCAGCAGAACACTGCACACCCGCCTCAGCAGCTGCAGCAATGGTTTTCAACAACTTCGCTGGACATCCAATTTCGCTGGGCCATGGTGCATGCGAGTCAATCTTTTTTTTTACAGGAAACTGAAAATTTATTGTGGCTTCTAGAAAGACAGAGCTTCGCTGGAAATCCGGTTGTGATTCTGCAAGGTCACGCAAGTCTGTTAGATTCTTGTACTAAATAAGAAGATAAACTAGACACAGGTTTTCTGCATTTTTTTTTCAAACCTAATCTATTCGTTGTTGATATGGATAGAAATTTCACTCGCCGTGGCGCCCTTTTTTCCGGCGGAAGTCCGAGTAACGTGGTGCCACAGGCTATGACGCAGAACAACACTAACGGACATGCATCCGACGTCTGTTCTGGAGATGTGCGACCCTGTCATGGCTATTTAGCGTCACGTTTCTGCATCCACCGTGGCTCCAGATTTCCCTCTTGAAGAACACTGCCTAACTCCTCTAACTTAATTGGCTAAATGTTATTATTACGTGATCATGCGCCTTTGAGGTGTACATGCGTGTAATCTTCATGGTGAACAGTGAGTACAACAGCATACATTTGCGTCATCAAGAGCATTGTTGCGAACTTCGACATAATCCAAAGTGGCAAATATGGTCGTTTCCATTCGTCTTTGATGTTTTGCTCTATGCGGTAAATACGATGTGTGTAGGAGGTTTGTGGGATGGCGGCCACAAGTAGGCTAGGAAGATGCTCTCACCGCTAGATAAAAGATGGTTTTCGACATTTACAGAAGTCCTATCATATCGCCTACCTTCTACAAGCGAGGCGCTGTCTATTAGTGCACGACACCCTTGCCTGTTCATTATAATTTCGCAAATATATTACAATTGTGTGCTTATTATACAATCTTACAAATCTGTGACGACTTCTGGGTTTCTAGTTCATAAAACTTGAACGAGCGACCATTACTTGATAATTTTATGTTATTTTTCAGCTATAACCTGAGTTTTTGTAGGCGTTCTAGAGGGTGTCCTGGGATAATTTTCGTCTCATCGAGGCCTCAGGCCCCTGGAATGTGCTGCACCCAAAACCAACACAAGAATCTTGCCCAGTTCTGCTCCGACCAGAATTGATACCTCCGCCGTTGAGAAAGGAATCCGTGAACGCGTGCTTTGCAGTAGAGTACAACGGTCGCACAACTACCTTAGCAGAGGTCCAAGAAATCTTCCCGGGAGCATGGTTGAAGATATGGAACTAAAACACGGCACGTAACAGAAGAGACAGGAAGATGCAAGCGAGCAAGTGTACGCGAAAGTACGCGCCTTATGAAAGCACGTGCTCGTACATGTCTATTCTTTTGCAACCTGCGTTTCAGTTAAACTTTCACTGTGTTTCCGCACCAGCTGGAAAACAACCATTCTATGTAATTCACAATGAGACAAAATGCTGCAATAGCCGCTAATAAAAAATTAGAACCTAGATTGTCAAGAATTTTAAATTTCTGTAAACGCCTTAACGTTCATGCGTAGAGAAATTCGCAGTGGCGGTAGTTGTCTACAAACCACGAGGACGAAAGTAGTCTTCGCTGTGTTGATGACAGCGCACCAGTCATTGCACGATGCCGCAGCATGATTCATAGTAACAGTGCCGAATTCGGACATTCTTTATAGCTTGGCATGAGTACGGAAAACAGCTGAACAATGTCACCACCAAGGACTCTTTTTTTTTTGTAATCACTATACACAAAAAAAAAATTTGTAGCGAAAGTGAAACCGTGTATGATGGATAGAGCTGTTAGTTCGCAGATATGAGTGGTTGGCATCAAGCCACTGTGCCTATAAGTTTACCGAGTAAAACAGGCAATGGAAGAAGTTATGTACCCGTTGAATACTGCACTTATCTCTAAAGGTCACGTCGGCTAATGTGCCTGCGCCGTCAGGACAACGGACTCTCAAAAACAAAGTGGCCTAAGCTCACAACAAACTGCATTTATGGTCAGAAAGGTCGATTTGGTGAACTTTCAACAACTATCAAGCCATCATGTTGACGTATTGCAGACGAACAAGCAAGACACACTTTCATGGCTGTATGGCCGCAGTAAAGCTAAGAGAATTGCGGGAGGTACGGAAGGTCGTTTTTTTGTCTCTTTCTATTTAGCAGAACAATTTCATCGCTGTTATGACTTCAGTGTTTTTAGTGCGTTTGCTTTTATCCCACGTAGAACTGCTGGATGCTGCTGCCCGCGGTTGCGATTGTGAGCAGTGACAGTTGACACCGCAGAACCCTTCGTTCGTGAGAAGTAATGACAGTGTGCGACCGACGCTAAATAACTTGTTAAACTTGACAAAACGACGAAGCTTTCTTTTTCCTTTTTCTTGTGCGTGTGTTGTGGCAGTTAAATGTGCTTTGCAGTTTGCGCTGCCTTATACCTTGAAATCTGAGAGGGTCACAGTCATGGTTGTGTTCGTGTCCATAAAGACGATCCTCAGTATTGAAACCACATTTAAAAAATTCATAATGCCATACTTGTTCTATACCGTTACGTTAACCTTTTTGCAGCCTTTTCAGCGTTCATTTTATGTCATAGTGAAAATGTCTCCCGCTTGTTGACACCCGTCGCGAATACATGGGCTGACTTATCCGAACGACAAGGTGATTGACTGCGTAGACTTTGTTTGTTGTTTCTGTAGCGCGAGCCATGGTAGCTCCGTGAATATGGTGTTGTGAATTAATGGTAGAAACTCTGGGGAAGGGGTTTGTGTTTGAATTTACGTGTAACTGAATTAGGTTTTCTCGTATATTCAAACTACGATCCGACGCTATCATGTCTCTAGCGGGAAGGCCTGCTGGGCCTATGAACCCAGAGGCGACAAGGCGCCACTGCCATTCCAGTCGGCGCCTTCAAAAATGGTGAAGAGAGCACGTGCGCTTGAAAAATTGTGCCGTGCTGTGGAACAAAGTTTTCGTCGACAGGTTGACCGCCTTACTGGGACTGGTTACCCGTCACACCTTCTTGTGTCTGTTGCGGAACGAATGAGCAAGAACGTATAACTGGAGCGTGTCAATGGCGAGCAAAGTGGCGAGAACACAAAAACGAAAGAAAAGCGAAGGACCGTGGTCCTGCCGTACGTGCACAACATGTGTCACCGCATGAGAAAGTTTGTGCGCAAAGCTGGAGTTAACGTTGCGCTTACTGCCCCGGAAAAAGTGAAAAGCCACTGGCGACGCGTCAATGCAGAAGAACCGATAAAGCAGCAAGGGTACACGATAAATCACAAGAGCCGTTGTGAGGATTTGCACAAAAGCCGTGGTGTATTCTATACTTTGAAATGTAGGAACATGTATATAGGGCAAGCCGGAAGATGCACAAACGAAACACTAAAGGAACATAAACTTAGCGTCGAGCAGGCGAACAGTAACCTAGGTTTCCACGTCAGGAATTGACCCTCTAAAGCTTGTGCCACAGAATTCAGACGCTGTCAAGTGCTGAAAAAAACACAATGACCAGCTGGTTTGGAAGATAATTGAAACAGCCGAGATTGCCTGGACTTCGTGACCAATTTGCTAGCACGCCGCCCTTGTTACTAACAAAAAAGGAACTTGAGCTTTTGCATGTACAAGCATTATTTTGAGTAAAAATTTCAAAAAAACATTGTTGAAAGTCAGCGCTTGTGGTGTCGTCTTTTCGTCTCGTGTCCCGTCTACGTTTTGCGCTGTAAACACTAGCATGTCTGTAGGTTGTGTGTAAGTACTATATTACAATTTTTCTGATACATTTTACTTTGAGAAATTCAACAATTCTGTAGCTTCTTAGTGCTACACGGAGGGATTCGTGGTTGGGTATGCGTAGTTCGGAATAATTTTTCGCGAAAAGATAGTCGACGCTCGACGCTGGACACAGCATATTCTGCGACACATCCGGGACCATTAAGGATATCGCATTAAGAAATAATCATCGCCAATTTTTATGAAACTTTTATAGGATACCCACCCAGGACTGGTAAATGTAGTGCTGCAAAACATGTTGCGTTATCTTATTTTAAGTGAGAAAATCTAGACTATTTAAAACTCATGTATGGTCATACCGACGCGGGGGGCTCACCGGTAAACACGAACACATTTCTCTCGATGAGCGCGGAAACTCTCTGTCAAAATTCTGGAGTGAGGAACCGTGCCAGCAGCAGCGAGCGAATTGACCTTTGTGCATCTATCGCTTCAACGCGAACGAAATGTCGAAAGCACAGCGCTTACGAAGCTACCGGCACTACGCGCACTCTGAAAACATCGCAGATTGCTTTGAAGATGAGGCCAGCGCGGACGCGCACTTTGACCACGTCGCAGATCGCTTTCAAAATACGGCCCATACGAAGCCCGCACGGCCGCCACCGGGCAATGCCCCCCGCCCTCGCCTCACCCCCGTGCCTCTAGCGTGCGAAAGCAGAGGGTGCGCTTCCGGCCCGCCTTGCTTGATCGCGTACGCGAGATTAAGCCCCCTGAGCCGCGTTCGCTGGTTCAAGCTTGCACGCTTTCTTCGGACATATGGCATACGGTGCGCCGCGACGATTTTATCGACCTTGGACTTTATACGGACCCTCACGGCGACAGCGACGCCGACGGCAGAAATGCGCCTGGAGTGTCCATATAATTTCTAGGGCAACAAAACAATCTAGACCCGTTTTGCGATTGTCTTTATATGAACAAACACAGCTGGTTCATCCACTGCAGAGGCGCCATCTCGCTTTACGACTAGGCTTGTGCCCCATTCATGTACACGGGGAGCATTACAGATGAATTGATTAATAACTTTATTGGGGCCCCTCGGTGCGCATGATTAGCGCGCAGCGGGCCGCTCCCACGTCGGGACAGAGAGGTCATGCCCCTCCGCCACGTCGCAGGCCCGATGGACAGCCCAGAGCTGTGCGTCAAGGTCCGAGCTGCGTAGAGCTCGATCCCACTCTTCCTTGGTGGTCCTGGCCCCCGGCGCCAGAGGGCAACCCCAGAGCATGTGGGCAAGGCTAGCTATATCTGTACAAAAGCGACACTCATTGTGAGGGTGCGCGTCCGGAAAGATTTTGTGCAGAAAGGCTGGGCATGGGTAGGTGCCCGTCTCAAGCCGCCTGTACGTGACTTCTTGTGCTTTATTAAGTGCTTTGTGCGGTAGCGGCATGGTTCTCTTGACTAACATATAGTGCTGGGTGAGATCGTTGTGACGAGGGGGTCGCGCTCGTCCATCCTGCCGAGAGGGAATCCGGGATCGCACGGTGGGTTAGGTCTCGTGCGGCCTCGTGTGCCGTCTCGTTGAGGTTAGGGAGCGGCCCCTCCAATGGTCCCATGTGTGCCATGTGTCCCATGTAGTGTGGGGTGAGGTGTTGAGTGCCAGGCAATCTGGCGACGGTCAGGGATATGCTCCATGTTCCGAACGACAGAATTGCCCTCTTGGAGTCCCAGTATACCAAGCTCTTACCATCTTCTAGGAACGCAAGGCTGATGGCCGCCTGCTCGGTCTCCTGAGGACTATCAGTGCGGACCGTGCACGCATTGATGACCGTGCCATCTTTGTTTACCACCACCGCTACATAGTCTCGTCTGCCAGGATATTTCGCTGCGACCGTAAAGCAGCATGCTTTCCCGGAGGCGGCTGCCTGTCGGAGGAGTGCTTTGGCTCGAGCAAGTCTTCTGTCGATGTTGTGCTCGGGGTTCATATTTCTGGGCAGGGGGGCTCGCCTGATATTTTTCATCTGCACGGGTGTTAGTTAGCCCGTGGCTGTTACACTCGATCTCTCGAGGCGCGACGCCGATTTCTCGTAGGATCCATCTGCCCGCAGGTGCGCTGGACAGCGTGGTGATCAGTGCCCGTTCCTGTGCCCCTGCAATCTCGCTCAGCGTGTTCTACATGCATAATGCGTCCATACCTCCATGCTCGTGTGCATGGGTAGACTCATGGCTCTCTTGGCGACCTTACGCAGGAGCGTTTCAAGCTTATCTCTCTTTACTTTTGACCAATTGTGCATGGCCGCGACGGACACGAAATGACTTATTATGAAGGCCTGTGCCAGCCTAAGCAGGTTGTCCTCCTTGAGCCCGTGATGCTGGTCGGCAACTTGTCTCAGTAGGCGTGTGGCGTTCTCGGCCTTCGTGGTGAGCTTAGCGACTGCGATGGTGTTCGAGCCATTCGCCTCTATTCTGATGCCCAACATCTTGATGTGACCGACCACCGGAATCGTGTTGCCTTCAGCGGTGTACAGGCAGACGCATGGGTCGGCGCCTGTGTCCCATCCCTTCGGTTTGGGCCTTCGTCTTTTGAGCCTATATAGCAGTAGCTCAGACTTGCTCAGCGAGCACCGCAGGCCTGTTGGTTTGAAGAACACCTGAGTGGTTCGGATCGCACTTTGTAAAGTGTGCTCGATTTGTCCTTCGCTCCCCTGTGCCACCCACATGGTCACGTCATCTGCATAGATGGTATGTTGGAGGTTCTCGATTCGAGTCAGTTGCCTGGACAGTCCTATCGTTGCCAGGTTGAAGAGGGTAGGGGATATCACCGAGCCCTTCGGGGTACCCCTGTCGCCCAGTTCGACTGGCTCCGACTGCAGGGAGCCGACTCGTAGCGAGGCCTGCCGTCCCCTCAGGAAGTCACGGATGTAGTCATGGAGACGTTGACCAAGTCCGAGTGTTGAGATTTGTTGTAGAATGAAGGAGTGCCGGATGTTATCAAAGGCCTTTTCTAGGTCTAGGCCTAGGATGGCCTTGACGGCTCTTGTTGTGCTGTCTAGTATCTGGCTTTTGACCAGCTCCATAGCGTCTTGCGTCGCCAGCCCCTGACGAAAGCCAATTATATTGTGAGGATCTATGTCATTGTCTTCCAGGTTAGGCTTCATACGGTTAAGCAGCGCACGCTCCATGGCCTTACCCACGCATGACGTAAGCGAGATTGGACGCAGATTGTACATGCTGAGAAGTTTGCCAGGTTTCAGTATTAAGACCGTTTTGGCCGTCTTCCATTCTGTGGGACCTTTGCCTGAACGCCACGTCTCATTAACTATCGCGGTGAGCTGTTCCGCGCCGTCCTCGTACAGTTTGTGGAGGGCCTTGTTGGTGATGTTATCCGGCCCCGGTGTGGATCGGCTGTTGAGATCTCTGAGCACCTGTATGATCTCTTCCGTGGTGAAGTTGGCATCAAGCTCCGCGTTAGATCGACCCGATTATTGGGAGGTCGCGTCCTCCCGTCGCCAGCAATTTGACCTTCATTTGACCGCAGCGGCGCCGCAGCCTTGGCAAAGCATCACGTGACTAGCCGCACCGAGCTCCGCTGCCGCCGGCTTGGCGCATGCGCTCTTCGCAGCTGGATCGCTGCCTGACCACGTGACTCACCATGCGCTCGCCTAGTCAGTGCGAGCTTGGCCATGGGTGAGAGCGAGGCCGGGCCGTCTTCTCTGAGCGTTGCGCGGGAGGCTTGGAGCCGTCGTCGTCAAGCGGCGTCTGATCACCCCGCGGATATCGCCCGGCGAACTGCTTCAATGGAGAGGGTCCGCAATGCCCAGCGCGCGAAGCTAGCGTCAAAGGCTAAGCAAGAGCGAGTGGTTCGGCTCGCTAAATGCCGGCAGCGAGACCACAACCGTAGGCTTTGGACGAACCAAGTGAAACCAAGACTTAATCAGGCTAAACCAAGCTTTCGCTTTGCATAGCGAGGGTTAGCTGAGCTAAGCCGCAGCCAATTTCTTTAGTCTCTAAAATGTTCAAATTTTCACTAGTCTTTTTTTTTCAATTTTAGCATTTTGGGAATTTTACAACGAAGTAAATATATGGTGCAGTTGCATATTTCTTTTTTATTTTGCTAGAAACCTTTTGAAGATTTGTCAATTATTTTTCAGCTTCATCCCCTTTACCTAAAACGACCCCAATAGCACCGCTAATTTCGTGGTCAGTCAGAGGCAGTTGCTCAAAAGCCAAACTTTGGCAATATTTCAAAAACATACTCTGGGTCACATAAATGTAACTTTGTGGGTCAATAAGACTAGTGCTGTAGATTTACCAAAAAAAACATTGACAGGGTGCAATGCATTACATTTAGAGTGATGGGACTTCGAATTGATAAAATCTGCAAGTCGTGAAAATAAATAAGGGAAAATTAGAAATCCATCCAATCATAGCAATTGCTACAAAGGAAACCCATACGGGTTCCTTTGTAGCAGTTGCTATGATTGGAGGATGTTTCATTTTCGCTCAATTAATGACTTCTTTCCATCTTGCGGGTTTGCGCAGAACTATTACATCGTTAGAATGCTGTTATCCTCCTTTAGCGAAGTAAGGCTTTCTTTCTTGTTCAAGAAATCAGGGCTACGTTTCGCAAAACGGAGGTGGATTCCTTTTAGCAGAGAAATTTTCTCATCACATATAAAAGTTTCGCTGGAAACTAAAGAATAGTCAGGACCCCCCTTAGTCTGTCCTTATCTGAACACACCCTTAGAACACCTTGATACCTCTGAACACACCTTAGGTTGTTCGCCTTGAAGAAGACCAGTCCGCTGGTCGAAACGTGGCTCCAGCTTTCATCTTTCTCTCGTTTTCTTCACCACAATGGTTTCAAGACATGTGAAAGCCTAAGACGAAATGCGTGTTACGGAACCTGGACCCCACCCTCCCAAAACGTTTTGTTCTTATTTTGGGATCTCGCATGTGATTTCATTTAATGCACCAAACCTTTCGGAAGTGTGTGCCATCGAGTTGTTTTGTCCACCACTTGTGTGATGCCGCACGAAGGGTGATGACACACAAGCGGTGCTGTGAAAGTGTGTGTATGGCAAATGTTAAAAGGGACAATGTGCTCTTACCTTACGGAAGTATAGACGCATGACTCGCGGCATCAGTGTTTCAGAATAGGGTGTTTATTCGAAGAAGCACCGCCAAACGCGATGAATGAGCAACTCGGAATTGCAGGATAACAGAGCAAACGACGCCCCTTGCATCGAGACTGGTTTTGCTGTCCGAGTATCTCCTATTCTCGTATGCGAAAGAGGCTCTGCATCGTAGCTCTACGGAAGAAAAAGAGAAGATTATCAAATCAAATCAAATCTTTATTTTCCATCAGGTGCTACAGATGGAGGGGCTACGGAAAAAAAGCTGCCACTTGGCGGCCTGACGAGTCCGCAGAGCCATATATAAGGCAACGTCTAGGCAGCACCAAAGCATAAACAAGCGATAAACAAATCAAGACACTTGATCGAAGCAAAATAAAAGAAAAAGTCCTGAGCCAGATCAATCAAACACAGTCACACAAAAGAATGAACAAGCGATAATCTCAAGACACTTGATAAATGCAGAAGAAAAGAAAAAGTCTTGAGCTAGATAAAAGAAACACCAGAATAGATGAAATCACGTTAGTCATTGAGCAAACAGGTCTCTAAGTGTAACAGTGGAACAACTAAATAAATCGAAATTCAGTGACTGATAATAGTTTAAAAGAGATGGCAGAGAAAAACACAAACGCTCCATACCAGAATTCAAGCGTGGTACAGCAACCTTCCAGTTTTCTCCACGTCTAGTATTATAACATCTCTCATTTCTTTCTAAATGTGCCAAGGCATCGAGGCTATGAATATTTTTTTTTCACTTCATATTTAAAACGAGCACTCAAACGGTAGCGGTATAGCTTGTGAGCTGTAATAACATGTGCCCTGTGAAAGAATTCTGCAGTGGTTGCATTATAACGAGCATTGTACACGTGGCGTGGATACCGTTTTTGCATATGGAATATTTTTTGTGGGTTAGAGAAAGTAGTTGTGCCTCAGACAAGTTAAAAAAAATTATGGGGTTTTCCGTGCCAAAACCACTTTCTGATTATGAGGCACGCCGTAGTGGAGGACTCCGGAAATTTCGACCACCTGGGGATCTTTAACGTGCACCTAAATCTAAGTACACGGGTATTTTCGCATTTCGCCTCCATCGAAATGCGGCCGCCATGGCCGGGATTCGATCCCGCGACCTCGTGCTCAGCAGCCCAACACCATAGCCACTGAGCAACCACGGCGGGTCCCAGACAAGTTGGCAATAGTTGACGTGTGGATAGAAAAGAGAATTTATAGACCAATATTTTTGTTTTAGTAGAAAGCATGTACCGGAGACGACCGACTACACCGGTTATTCGAGCAAGTTTGGTTATTCCGGTTATTCGAGCAAGAAAAATTTATCCCATCAATAAAAAAACGAGTAAACAGGAAAACACCTTGGATTACACGCAGTATTATCCACCTCAAAAGAAAGTTGCAAAGAATGCGTAAAAAGAAAACCAACGTCGATGCTATAAGTGAACTTTCGCAAATGGTCAGAGCAGAAATTTCTTCAGCAAGAAGCAATTTCTTCACAAATACGCTGACCAATTTTATGACACGCGAGCCAAGAAAGTTCTGGCGTTACCTGGCAAAACCGGGGGCGTCTATCGACCAAATGAAAATAGACGGAGCCATTACGGATAACGCAAACTGTATCGCGAACGCCTTTAATCACTATTTCCAGTCTGTGTTCACCCGTGTTTCTACCTCAGAGTTCAATCAAGCGGAATACCACTCCCGCATGCCTGACCTTGTCATAACAGAATGCGGCATTCTTAACTTACTGCTACAGCTTGATGAAAAGAAATCGCCTGGGCCCGACGGATTACCCAATGCTTTTCTAAAGCGATACGCGCAACAACTGTCTCCCCTTCTTCAAAAAATTTTTTCCTTATCCATGGCAACAGCAACCGTGCCCGCCGACTGGCTTTGTGCGAAAGTGGTCCCGGTGTTCAAAAACAATGGGAATAGGCTCTTGGTAAGCATGTACAGGCCTATATCACTAACTAGCTCTTGCTGCAAATTAATGGAGCATGTAATTAACAAAGCAGTCATAACTTACCTGGAAAGCAACAAGCTTTTATATGTAAACCAGCACGGCTTTAGGAAGGGACTATCAACAGTTACGCAATTACTTGAAATTACACATGACTTCGCGGCTGCTATTAACTCTGGTTTGCAAGTGGATGCAGTGTTCGTAGACTTTGTAAAGGCTTTTGATTCTGTCCCACATTGTAAGTTAATTGAGAAGCTTAAAATGATTGGTATTAATTCAAACATAGTTTCCTGGATTGCAGCTTACCTCTCAGGCCGTACTCAATACGTCGAAATAAAAAGTGCCAAATCCATTAGCCTAGACGTTTGCTCTGGTGTTCCACAGGGATCAGTATTAGGACCTACACTTTTTTTAATCTATATAAATGACATTTTTTCCAGTGTCACTCCAGATGTTGTACTGAGATTATTTGCAGACGACTGCGTTGTGTACACCACGGTTCGTTCACAAGATGACCAAAATAATCTGCACTTAACACTAACTAACATTGATTCTTGGTGTAAAACTTGGGATATGAAAATAAATGTAAGCAAAACGTCATCTGTCACCATAACAAGAAAAAAAACTCCCATCTATTTTACTTACCTTTTATCAGGATCTGCTGTGACGCGTAATAATGAAGTAAAGTACTTGGGGGTAACGTTTACTGAAAAATTGAGTTGGGAATCCCACGTAGATAACATATGTACAAAAGCATACCGACAACTTGGATTCATCCGACGAAAATTGTCAGCTGCACCAGCGCATGTAAAACTAAACGCCTATATGACGCTAGTAAGACCCATCCTGGAGTACAGCGCCATAGTTTGGAACCCCCATCAGTCTTACCTGAAAACGAAACTTGAAAGAATTCAAAGCCTAGCACTCCGTTTTATTTATTCCCGTTACTCCCGCTACGATAGCGTGACACTTCTCCGTAAAAGGGCTAGCATCTCGACGTTAGAATGCCGACGACTAACTGCATGTATGAAATTTCTTTTCCTGTTATATCATGATCGCATCAACATAACTAATGACGTGTACCTAAAGCCACCTCACCACCGCTCCAAAAGAATCAATCACGACTTGTGCATACGGCCATTTGCTGCTAGATGTATTTTATTCAAATTTTCTTTTTTTCCTCGATCCATAGAACTATGGAATAGCCTGCCCCGCGATATTGTGAATGATGTGTCAATTGATGTTTTTGTTGCGAATGTTGAATCTTTCTTTGAAAATGCTTTCGTAAATGTGTTGTAGCCATAGCCTTCTTGATTATGAGTCATGAATTGTATGATTCTACAGCTCTGCACACTTTTTGATTCTATTATTTGTATAAGTTATGTATTTTTCATTCATGTTCTGGAACACCAAACCTGTTGTACCACCTATTGTATATTCCACTCCTGTCAGAGCCTGAGAAAGGCTCACAGTATTATGAAATAAATAAATAAAAAAATAAAAATAAACATGCGATTCCCAGGACAGATTGGTAGTGAATATAACACCTAGACATTTAAACTGGTCAACAATGTCAACAGGATGAGAGTTTAAAACAATATCGGCATGAGGAGGAACAGGTTTATTTTTCGGCCGGAAGACAACTGCTTTTGTTTTATTTTCCTTAATTTTCATGTAATTGGATAAGGACAATTGCAGCAGTTTGACTATGCTATCGTTGCAATCAGTGATAAGTTTATCGATGTTATTACCAGAAAAAAATATGCTGGTATCATCTGCATATGTAATAAATTTGGCGTTCTGATTAATGTTAATAATGTCATTTATATGCAGGTTAAATATCAAGGGCCCCAATATGCTGCCTTGTGGAGCACCACAAGGCAGTGGCAGCACTCGTGACCGCGTGTAGTTTATTTGGACTACTTAACATCGATGAGATAAATATGATTGCAATAACTGTAATCCTCACCCTCGTATACCGTAAAAGTCCAGCTTCTGCAGCAGAACATCATGATTCACCAGGTCGAATGCCTTGGAAAAATCGACAAATAGGCTGAGTACTATTGCCTTGCGTTCAAACTGAGTTAAAATGTACTCTTTCTGGTGAAGCAGAGCTAATTCTGTAGACATATTCTTCCTAAACCCAAACTGGTGGTTCGTTGTTATTTTGCAGTGATGAACAAAATTTACAAGCCTACAGTGTATTATGTTTTCAAGGGGCTTAGAAAATATAGGTAAGATAGACACCGGACGGTAATTGCCCAATTCATTTCGGCTTCCCTTTTTAAGAAGCATTACTACTCTTGCGGTTTGCATTTGCGCTGGAAATGTCGATGTCGTCAAACATTTATTAAAAATATGCGTTTAAACTGGTGCTGCTGCTGTTCTTCAATTTTTTGATTGTTGAAATGACTTCCTGTACATTCACTGGCTGTAGAAATATTGATTTTTCATTCCGCGTGCTGACATATTGACATGCATTTGAGGAGCTTCCTGGCGTACTAATATTTGTAAAAAAATATTGAAAGCGTCAGCCAGTTCCGCCTCGTGCAAAACTTTGCCATCAATCGTTAGTTTAGAAATGCAGGTACGTTGGTTATCGCGACGCAGTGGCGCGTTCATTTTTGTCCCAGAGCAACTCACTCGGCGCATTTTTGTCGTCCAAAAAACGTGAGAAGTACTCTTTACGTGCAGTACGCAGTTGTTTCGTTAGTTGGTTCCGATACCGTTTAAAGACGGCCAAATCATAAGGATTGCGGGTATTTAAGAACTGTCTCTAGAACTTATCTTTTGCTCTCATTTGTTGATACAGTTCATGTGTGACCCATGGCTTTCCAATTTTTCTACTCTTTTTTACGTCTTTTAACAGGAAAATGCTCATTGTACAATCTTTTGAAGGTATCTAAAAAAACATTGTAGGCATTGTTAGCATCATGTATATTCAGGAGTTCACGCCAGTCTATTTGAAGCAGCTCATTCCTAAACGCGTTAAGAGCCAAAGGCGTTCCTTTTTTTTGCGTTAATTGTACAACCTTATAATGCAAAGTTCCATTCAAAGCAGACAAACGTAATGTAGGTGTTGGTGAAGTTGCCTCTTTCTATTCTCTATTTATTCAAAAATAACATTCAAAAGTTTCTGATATATGATAACGCAGTGTATTACATTCTGAGTTTATTCGTTTTAGGCGCGAAGATAGATGCGCTTAACTGTATTGTGGCATATCTTTCTATTACTAAGTTCCACAGTTAACCTGCTGCATCAGCAATATTTAATGAACAATGTTAACCCTTTTTCTCTTTACTTTAGAAGGGCTGCTCCCAGCAATCACAAAGACCATGTCCTACACCCGAAGCTCTGTACGGATCGGGCGTCGTCCGCGAACGACTCGTCGTCCGCGGCGCCACCGCGCGAACGCGCATTCGTCGTCTCCTTCCACAGCTGGCTCCGTGGCCGCTCGTTGCTTAGAGGGACACTCAAGGCAAATGTTCAGTGAAGTTAAAGTGATAGATTAGTGCTCGATAATCTCTAAGGCGTCAACATTATCGCGAACAGAGCCTTAATAATCGAGAAATTTAGGTAAATATGCAGGGCATGATTAGGGACTCCCACGGGACATTCAAGCACTTGCCCCCCTTCCCTATGACTAAAGCACTCCTCAGTTAAATCCTCTCTCTAGTACACAACCACTCGTTGCAAAAAAGATCCTTGTATTATAACACGAAATAAAATGCTGCCTGCCGATTTATATTTCATTCTTAGAAAAAATAGCTCATTGAAGATACCCTTGACAACGACGCGGGCGGTCGAAATGTTTCGTTTTCGCTCGACTCTGCGCCGCCCACGCTTTCGCGTTTTAGTAGTTCGGTTGTTGCGTAGTGCTGCGCTGGTTTTGCTGGCTCGCGAAACTCGTACAAACTTCAAGAAGCAGGGAATTCAACTTCCCTGTGATGCCGCGGGGTGCCCGAACGGTCTACGCCGCTTGGCCAAAAGGTAGCTGCAATGGCGAATCCGCCGCTCTGTCCTGGCTCGATACCGCCGTCCGTCGGGCGCCGTTTTACTCACCGACGGCAGCGAAGGGGGCCGATGGCGCATGCAACGTCACCACTCCTACTGTTCGGTGGCGGGAGATTTGAATTTCGAAAAAGGTATTAGGACCCTGCAGATGCAATTTTCTCGTAAGCTAAGTCTTTTCTTGGCACGAAACAAGTTTTGCGAGGTTTCTGGAATATCATTCGAACAGTCTACGTCCACTTTGTATTTGCCTTTCGTAAGGGCCTATGAACCACTCATTGGCAAGAGGAAACTATGGTATATCGTCATCATCACCAGTAATGGCTCGAGCCTCGTCTTCGTGTTCCACAGCTGGCTCGTTTGCGCCCCTCGTAGCCGCTGCCCTCGAGCTGTTTCGCCCTCCACCCGAGAACTGGAACGCGTGGCGTTTTGTCCCGACGTGTGCGCCGTGAAGATCGCCGACGGTCGTTGCCGCTGCGTACGTTTGACAAGCCTCATCCAAGCGCGACGTAGAGGACTTTGTGAACTCCGGCCGATGAGGAACAGACTCCAGTCCTCGTCGTTGGTGACTTTAACTTGAACGTGTCCCGGCCAGATGGCAATTGGCTGCCCTCGTTTATGATCGAATGCTTCGGGCTACAGTGCTACACCGATCGCAAGGTGCCAACGACCGCGAGGCGCTCGTGTTCGAGCTTGACCTTCGCCAAGAACCTGTCCATCGTCGTCATCGAACCCTTGGCCGTCTACCATAGCGACTACAAAGCTATAGTAACTTGCGTGAAATAATAAACAACACCAAAATATTTATGTATCCAAATATTTACACCAAATATTTATGTATTTATTTATGTAGTGTTGTACATTATATAATCTCTACAGCTTCACTGGTCTCCCACCTTCGCAGAGTAGAATGGCTGCCGAATTTTTTGTTTGAAATGAAGCACGTTTTGTTCTAGTGGTGGTATAAAATCAGAGGAGTTATGTTTTCCCGTGCATTCAATCTGCAAAGCCAGAGGCAAACTTTCGTCTTGACTTATTCCCACGACGTTACCCCGTTGCCCTCTCATGGTCCCCCCTGCCCTATTTCTACTCACCTGCAGGGTGTGCTTCCTTGCAACTTTGGCCGTAGTTGCAACGGTAAGCGCGTCGGCCTCTTGGAGCCCGAGTGCCAAGGAAGTGGACGCAGCCATGGAGAAAGCTTGGGAAACCTTGCGTGCCGAGGCCCACTCAGCGCGCATGCGCAGAGACATAGGCGGTAAGCTGGATGTTTTATTACTTCATGTACTACGCCTATTCTACGTAGCACTGCGCGAAAATAGGAGCAGCCGGCAGCTTCAGCTCTACGTGCTCGAGTGTTACGGAGCCACCTTTGTTCCAGTCGATTTGGAGACTTCGGCCGAGACTAATCCCTTAGCAGTCTCAACGGCCTTTGAATGAACATAAAATAATGCACTTATGGATGGTGTGGCTAGCTTTTTGGCTTATGAAAGGGCAAGTGACATAATACAGCTATGATAAAGGTGCCGCTCGCGATCAGTCTCCAGACTCACTGGAGCGCGCCTACCGGCTTAGCAGTCAGTGCATCGCGGCAAGCAATTTATGCGGCAGGGACTGCTCGCCTTTGTCGACATTCGACAAACATTTCGCCCTCAACAGCGAAGTACCTTCGCTCCAACATGGTTCTAAATATTGGAAATAAACATGACACGAGGAGTTAATCCAGCAGAAATAATTGCCCGCATTCAGATTTTTCTCAGCTACTTATTCCAGCAAAAGCTGACAAAGCAGTGGAGGGTTTATTTCTCTATTAGCGGTAGCAGTAAACGTGTCCGAGTTTACTTGTTGGCATTTGCTGAAAGATATTACTATCTCCAGTGTTGTTCAATTTCGTCGTGCTAAGTATGCGATGCGTATCCTCAGAATTTTTTCGTTATTTGGTCCCACCCAAGTCTCTCTCGATTTCCACCATTGCTTATGACTGTGTTGAACCTTCTCCAGTCTTGCGATTATGTTGTTCAAGCTGCGGCTCGAATATACAACGACTGTTTTACTGCATGCAGTCTTGCGAAACCCAGTCAGGTTATCTGCCTGCCTTTTCTCTACCGTATTCCAGCAAACCTTTCGTGACAGCCATACATGCCAGCCAAACCATAAATAAAGTACTAATCGAGGTCATAGCATGACGAACTAGCCCAGAAATCTGCTGGATAAAAAGTAGCTCCTCGCTGACGGCCTTGTGTGTGAAGCAACACAAAAGGCTGGTTGGCGCGCTGATATCGTCACGGGGCTCCGACGCGGAGGCGACGGCGCTAACCAAGCTCATAACCACGGTGTCTGGTCATGCAAGAATGGGCAGATCCGTGGGGCGTTTTCAATTGGAACGAACAAACTCTGCATTCTCGATGGAATTCTCACGAAACTGCCTCCTCTGCAGAAGCGGGCCGTGCGGCAGGCTGTCCGTCGGCGTCCGTGCGCCACCAGCACAGCCGGCGAGCGACCAGGGAAGCAGTCGAGCTCGCCCAAGTGGCGCGGCTCTTCGAGGAGACAACGAAGGAGCTGTTGAGGAGGTACGAGCGTGCCAACACATGGATTGACAAGCGTTTATTGTGTAAGGCTTGTGGAAGCAGGTGGCCGGGCTCCGGGGCTCCATTCGGCGACCCGACGGCCTCGCTGGCCGGGCGAGATCTCCCAGTGCTCCATGCTGAGTTTTTGCGCCGGAATGCGTATTAATTTTTCGTGGCCTGCTCTCTCGTGCCCGCGGGCGAGAGTTGGCTGGCCTCTGCACCACGGGCCCACGTATGCGGTGGGGTTGATGGCATGTTTTAAGCGTAAGGGCGGGTATGTACTTGTCTTCAGGCGGCGCCACTCATACCTTATACCCAACTGAGCGTGGGGCAATATATAATATCGGAAGGGTGTGCGCTTGTTTATTTTTTTTACTTGACACAACGAGCGTACGAAGACGCGCCGATTAATTGGCATGCGTCCTCGCACGTCTGTTTGGTTCACCAACGGCGATAACTGGGGCCAGTTGGCATCGCATGTCTACTGCGCTGTACTAGCTTACGCGAAGGACGAATGAATGAAGCGAACAAATGTATGCGCTATGTTTGAGCTGTTTAATGTTCGCAGGTCCAATAAATACGACATAATGGAGCGACAGAAAGTAAGTGCGAAACACGAGACAAATGAAAATCATAAGCGCGTCCCATTTACGAGAGAGATGAGTGAGGCACACTGTAAAACAAAGAAGAATGAGGCGAGGTGTCGAAAACAGTTCTCCTTGTTACATGACAAAGATGTCTCGTGTTTAGGTGACAATTATGGGTAGCAGTCGGTCCACATTACCGCGTAGGCTAGTCGTCATGCTTTGATGCCTTTGTAAAGCAACTTGCGATTTCAACAGCAAAACTTTTTCACCATGCCAGTGTGGATGGGGCATTGATTCTTGCAAAATAAATGTTCACTTGCTAGCGCCCGTATGTAGTGTTGTCTCCTTACCGTTTCCGTAACACTGAAATTCGGGCATGAATTCATGCTGCGGAATGCAAATAAGTTGAAATGCACTTATCTATCGATTAGTAATGATTATAGTTCTTCGTCACGACACAAGCGACAACTTCTGCGGCAGTCTGGGAAAGAAGATAGGGCAAACGGCTAGAGGGTGACTCTTATCTACGACCAGATAAAAGTAACGAATACATTGTTGCGCCAAAAAAGAACATGGAGACTCAAGAGGGAGAGTATGAAACGACAGATTCAGCGTTCGATCTGTCGTTTCATGCCCTCCCTCCTAAGTCTCTATTTTCCTTTTTGGCACAACAATGTATTCATTAGATCCCAACCAACTCGCCCAGCAACAAGTTCTACTCAAGCTAAAAGTAGATGATGTACTTTACGTGTGGGATGAAGCCAGAAACGATCGAGCAGTTCTATCACCGAAAACATTTACGCGGGGTAGCGCAGAGGTAGGGAGCAAATCAGAGGAACTCAGCCACAGCACAGAGACAAAGGATTCATGATACCACGCATACGCGAGATCGAAATGTCTTAGAGTACTTAATCTTAATGCCCGTAGCATCTAGAACAAAACAAAAGAACTCGAATACCTCCTCCTTACCCACGATCCCCATATCACAATAATAACGGAAACTAGGTTGCATGAAGGTATACAGACGAAGTAATAGTTGACAAGTCGCACCATATTTTCCGTCGTGACCGTATGTCCCGGGTAGGTGGCATCGCAGTTATTAAAAACACACTTTCAGCCACACTACTTTCCCAGATAGAAAACCATGAGAGTATTTTTAATAAACTGCTGGGGACATGCACTTACATTATGTGCTGCCTACAAGCCTCCTCCTTCACCCCCTGAATTCTTGCTAGAATTATCCGATTACATGATCTCTAATTATGGCTGGAGATTTTAATCTGCCATCACTTGATTGGGCTTGCAGCACCACATCTCACCTGCTCAACAGCACATTACAAGATATAATCCCTGGCAGGTGATTTAGTTCGAGTTGTTCATGAAAGCACACGTGAACCTGAAGGGAATGGCGCAATATTGGATCTTGTATTTATCAGCAGAAGTATTGTTGATTATGTCGTTCGTGTAGAGGATCGTATATCTGGCCACAAGTTCTTCTTTCTTGCACCATAAATAACTGCGTGAAGACTACGCCTATGAGAAAAACTGTCAAAAACTTTAATCAGGCAAATGATAACGCGATTCTTGACGAGCTGTGGGAGTTAGTAGATAACTTGCGAAACCATGATGCCATTACTTTGTGGAATAAATTTAAAGAAACTGTTCAAAGATGCATTGACAATTTTGTTCCTACGAGGCATATTAAGTCAGATCGCCACAATCCCTGGATTGATGGGAACATTATACATTTGAAGCGCAAGATTAAGCGACCAAACAAGAAAAAAGTCACCAATAACGAAACACTGCGTCAACTCCGAGAAGAACTATCCCGTGCCTTGTCAAGTGCAAAAAAAAACAAATATTTCGAGATTACTTTGCCTAGTTTTCTTAAAGCAAATCCTCAGAAGTTCTGGCACTTTCTCAGCCCAAAATCTAAACAAATTGACAAAATAAATAACGCGGATATACTTATAACGGAGCCGAGGGGCATAGCTGACGTGTTAAATGAATACTTCCGTTCGGTTTCTCTCCGGCTGAAAGCGACAGCCAGTCATTTCGGCCTTCAATGTTTGATCATAACTTTATATCTGTTGAAGGTGTCTTCTCTCTCTTATTGAACCTTCAGGAAAGATCTTGAGGCGGCCCAGATAACATTCCCAGCGCTTTTTTGCGCCGCTATGCCGAGACTGTGTCATATATTTTCGCTGGGATTTTTTGTTCCTGCTTAAAACTGGCTATCATTCCAGATTGGCGTGTCGCCCGGGTAGTGGCAGTTCACAAAAAAGGAGACCGCTTACAAGAAGAAAACTTCCGCTCGATATCGCTGACTGCGTCCCGCTGTAATATACTTGAGCACATCCTCGCACATTTCATAACCGAATTCCTTGAACGTAATGAACTGCTATCCAATCACCAGCACGGATTTCGCAAGAACATTTCAACAATCACACAGCTTACTACTACTATTCATGAGATCGCTTCAACCCTCGATTCGGACGGGCAGATTGATATAGTCTTTTTGAATTTCAGCAAAGCTTTTGACCGTGTATCCCACAGTAAACCTTTAAACAAACTTCACAGATTTGGCTTACCATCTTTTAATATAAATTGGATCAAACAGTACTTGTCCAACCGAGCTCAGTTTGTGGATGTTGACGGGAACTCGCCCAAGCGTTTGCCTGTAACATCTGGTGTACCTGAGGGAAGCGTGTTGGGACCCATTCTTTTTCTCATATATGTGAACGATATTACAATGGCTGTGTGTCCTGTTGTTCAAATTAGGTTGTTTGCTGACGATTGTATGATTTTTAAAAAGGTGACGAGCCAGAACGACCAGATTTCATTAAACTGTAGCCTAGCGAAAATTCACGAATGGTGCACAAGATGGTCCATGTCCTTAAAGTCGGAGAAAACTGTGCTGCTACGCGTAACCAATAAAAGACAACCATTTTATTCACGTATAAAATTAATAACAACATCGTAACAGAAGCCATATAATAGAAATATTTGGAATTGACAATCATTAATAACCTTAAGTGATCCTCCCACATCGAAAACATTCGTACAGCAACTACTCGGAAACTCGGCTTACTTAAACACCAACTAAAAAACGCGCCGTCCGATGCAAAGCTTCTTGCTTACAAAACTTTTGTTTTGCCTAAAGTTGAATACGCGAGCGCAGTTCGGGATCCCCGCTATCAAAAAGATAAGCATATGCTCGATGTGGCTTTCGGATTTCGCTCGCTGTGTTCTTGCCGCCTACTTCGCATGTAACCGCGAAGTGCACGCCGCAGCCACAGCGACTCCCGGGCAGAAGTCGAAAGGCTGGAGGCGACCGACCTCAACTCGACCGCTCTTTCCGGCTACTGCCCGCTGACCAACGTCACGTGCAACTTGACGAGGAAATACCGCGAAGCCGGCGGAAAGTGCAACAACCTTCAGAACCCCGGATGGGGCTCTGCGGCTTCCTGCATGAACCGCTTGCTTCCCGCAGATTATCAGGATGGTAAGCTTAGGACACATCATGTTTTGTTTTTTAGTGTTAAAGCTATTCGCCTTCTCTGCTGCTCAATATACTGGCTATAAAATGGCAAATGTAGGTGGGTATTTTCAAGTTTAGCAAATGCTAGCTAATATCCACATAAGTCTGCCACCAAATAAAGCTGGCAGACTTGATTAGCTTTGTTGGGTGGACATTTCAAATATACGCAGCCACATAACAGACGACGTCTAGGGCTGCGTCTCGTCGGATTTCGCCGCTTTCGTCGCTGCTTTCCGCCGGATAGCAATTGTTGCAAACTAACCGTAGCTCAGATTATTAAAAACTCTGCCAAGCAGTAGAAACATCACCAGTATAATTTTACACTTTTCGTGTGCTCATTTGCCTCTCGCATCTAGTGCACGGCGAAGGTTTAACGTCGTTTATCGCTGCCAGCGTGTCAAAGTCTAGTTAAAAAAATTTACTCACCATCCCGGCCCTGCGAAAGTGCAAAACCACCACTACAACTGATGAGGGGTATGCGATGCTTTAGTGATGGTTCGGATGCTTGTTTTGAGCTTGTTCTTTTTTGAAACGTATGCTGTTCTGTGCGTTGTATGGGTGATTTCAACGAATGTATGCACTGTTCGCGCCAATTTTCTGAGCGATTGTGACCTCTGCATAACAAGGGGGATAAGCCATTGCTGATGATGATAATTTCTGCGCACGGAGGGACACGAAAAATACGGACCACCGAGAGGCTTCGCTGTAACATCCGCTCCTCTATTTTAGTGAGGGTCGTCACAGTGGAGTCGAATTGCGCTCGCGTTCACCGCTTTGAGCTGCTCAACCGCACGGGGGAACTCTCGGAACAACGCGTCCAAGTACCAGGGATATCAACAGCCGTCGCACCTAGAAACAGTGAGCCGTAAATTAGCGCTGTTTCTATCGAAAAGCGTCATTCTTTTTCGTTTTTTTATAACAATAACAACACACCAGCAATCAACCCTACACTTCCAGAAAAAATTGATTCTCCCGCCTTTCAGAGGCTTATATGCAGCAGAAAGCCTTTTCCAAACTACATTTCAAGTTTGAATTCTATAGACTACTATATATGGCAATTATATATGAATTATATCAAAATCACCCATAGTTCATATATGAAAACATTACCAGATCAAAACGATTCGCGAGGAAAGCTGCATTGTCGAATGGAATGTTTCAAGTTCTTGAAAAAGTTGAATAATTCCGCTTTGAGATCGATGCAGCAGTGCATCTTGAAACGACTGAAAGTTGTTCGAGAATTGGCCTTTTCCTTACATACGCATGAAAATTCAAGTGCAAAACTTCTCGCAAAAGTTCTCGTAAGCCCACGCGCTCTGGGTCCGAGCGGCTTCAGCGGTCAAACTCTGACGAGATGAGCGCAATATCGCTGTTTCAGTTCCCGCGCGGGCGGCACTGTTGTATCGCTGCGACTGTGTGCATTGGACCGGTCGAACTGCACCGTGATGTCCGTAATTTTAGTATGAGGGCGGTCACACCGTGATTGACCAGCTCCGGTTATGCGTGTTGACGCCAGCCGGTGCAAACGTGCCTCTGGAGCAAATACGAAATTTCCATTAGTAAGCGTTGACAAATAGCTGGCCTCAATAGACATACAGGCTGTGTGTTGGCGCGTGCCCAGATTGCTTAAAGCGAGAAGCTACTGTCGTGAGCAATATGAGCGGGGCCTCGATACGTGGATGGCGCTGTCGAAAACGGAGGCGAAAGGGGGGCGCTCTTGCGGTTGGCACTCCCATACGCGCCGGCGTTTGTTCAAAACGGCTGCTTGCGGCATTTCACAGACCGCCGATAGCCGATAAGTCGGTTACGTGCGCAGTGACTTTCAGCGAGGATTTCTTTTTTTTTTTCAGTCATGCTTTTTTTGTTTAGATCGCAGCTCATAGGCGCCCGTTCCTGCGTTTAGCGCAAGTTTTTTTCATGTATACCCCATGGGACCTCGTGTATATTTATGGAGCACATCATGCCACCTGTTTCAGACAGACGTACAGATTTTCCAGGGAAGTAGCTCTCGAATGTTTACGCTTCAAAACAGTGCTGTTATTGGCCACGCTTCGGTGCACAAAGTTATCAGTAACAGCAATATCAAACAGCTTTATCAATGTGCGCTGGCGATGCAAAGTTCCGCACTTCGTATTAAGAGACGCACGGTGGGAATGCCAACAGTTATCAGGACCTCCTTTCCACATTGTTTCCGACGGCGGCCGCCGCCCATAGCACAGCTCGAGGTTATCTCGCTCCTGTCTTCCCACTCATATTGCTCACGATAGCACGGGCGCAATTATTTTGTCACTTTGTAATTCAAGTTCTTAAACTAGTTGATCTTGGGACAAAGACACTAAAACAAACATGGTACGTACCATGTTTTCTTTTTTTCTGAGCAGTGATGTCTCATGTCTCGTTCTCTCTTAAGACAAAGCGAGACATCAGATGTCACTGCTCAATCTTTGGTGTTCCCCTCCTCTTTAGTTCTTGTTCCAAGATGAATGCGTTCAGGCTAGCCAGCAGGCAACTGTTCAACGTATAAGCGACAACGTTAAGTACCCCGCTTCACAATATTCAGAAGCTCATTTCGATATGTTCTACATCTGCCTGACAATTTTCGAATTGAAAATAAGAATTGCTAGCTTTCCCGTAATAGAAATTAGATAGATGGAAGCATGAATTGGCAACCGGCAAAGCAGATTCGTTGGAGATGATACTAGCCACAATCTTAAAATGGGTGTAGTGCATGTTCGCAACGGCACACCCCGCCACACCACACGGCACCACGATATACTGTGCACTGGTCCATATTGCTACACGCGTGTGATATTTGATTGTTTGAACGAGGCGCGTGGGCGCCATCACTCGAGAAAAGAGGAGGAAGAATGAAGTGGGCTCGCGCTGTGAATCTAACCGGCCAACGCTGCGCCTGGCCCGGACGGAATAACAAATGCAATGTTGAAGATTTTCTTTCAAGAAGCTCCACGTGAGCTTCTGAACTTGGTAAACTTCTCTGTTAGCAATGCATGGATTCCACAAGAATGGAAGATCGCCAAAATTATTCCGTTACTTAAAAAGCAAGGGGCAGGGTACACTATCGACAACATCAGACCAATTGCGTTGACATCAAACATAGTGAAACTTATTGAAAGAGTGCTTCTCGGGCACATAATAGAGTTTATTGACGAGAATCAATTGTTGAGTCTTTGCCAAATTGGATTTCGATCTGGCTATTCTATATGGCACGCGCATGTAGACCTTGAAAGTCGAATTAACATCGCCAGACAGAAAAAGCAATACGCGGCTTTAGTTACCTTAGATATATGTAAAGCCTATGACAGCATTGAACACACAATTTTAACAAATCGGTTACAGAGCCATTGTTTTCCAGGCTATATTGTAGCATGGGTGCATGAATTTTTAAAAGACAGGGAATTCTATTGTTTTCGAAGCGGCTATTCTTCTAGAAAACATAAGCAAACAAGAGGTGTGCCTCAGGGATCAGTACTCTCACCAGTATTATTTAATATTTTACTGAGCAGAATCCCCGTTCACCCAGGAGTCAGTACCTACGTTTATGCTGTTGACATTGCCTTTTTGGTATGGCTAGTGACATATACTCTCTTTACGAAATTTTGCAGTCGTATCTAAGGGAACTGGAACACTGGCTGGATAGCTTACACTTAAACCTGAATGCTAATAAGTGTGCTATACTTGTTTTTCCAGTTAAAGACCCAGTATACATATCGCTGAACTACCATCTCGAAGATATCCCACAAGTAGAGTCACTAAAGTACCTTGGAGTTATTTACAACGGAAATCTTAACTGGCGGCCACATATTGAATATATTGCGACAAAAGGAGCTCGTACAATGGGCATATTGCGCAAGTTAAGCAATCGAAGAACAGGTATGCGTAGAAAATCCCTCTTGATGGTATATAAAATGTACGTTCGTCCGGTGTTAGAATTTGGATGTGTTTTATTCTCAGGTGTTCCATCATACAAGCTTCGGCCGCTAGTTTTGTTAGAACGAGAGGCACTACGTCTGTGCTTAGGCCTTCCAAAATACGTTGCGAATGCCGTATTATACATGGAAGCAAGAATACCACCCATATTATGCCGATTTCACCTTCTGACCGTTCAGACCTTCTTAAGGCTATATGAATCACCATTAAACCGTCCTCAAATTATTTTCATCTCCGATCCAGAATCATTTTTTCCTGTTCATTGGCCCAGGTTTCATAGACCACAGATTATATTTGTGCAAACATTACTTGAACCACTAAACGTGCAAATTCGTGATGTGATTCCTAATAATACGCATTCAAGTTACCCAGAGATCAGGTTCGACGACATTTTCCCGAACCACGCGAAACTACTCCCTTACGGCATCTTAAACGCCATGTTGCAAGACCACCTAAGCACCCTAGAAACAAACATTATCATTGCAACAGATGCCTCACAGTGTGTGGAAAAAGCTGGCATTGGAATATTTTGTCCTGCGCTCGACTGGTCTTTTTCTTTAAGATTGCCTGATTTTGTGCCTATTTTTCTGGCCGAGTTGTTAGCAGTAATCCTAGCTTTACGTAAATTAGACCAAACGATTACAACGGCTGCTATTCTTACGGACTCCCTTTCTGTATGCTCTTGCCTTACCGCTACTAATGAGTCACCCATGCTAAAACTCTTCCACTTACTAGTTCCTGCCCATGTGCAATGTATTCATTTGATTTGGGTGCCTGGTCATAAAGGTTTGTTTTTTAATGAAACTGCCGATTCACTGGCACATGCATCACTATCCGGCCCTGTTCTTCCTATTCTATCAGTCACAGCACAGATCACGGCGGCAAGATTTCGGATGAGATCAATTAGATTAGCCTTATCAAACCCACATTTGACAGCTTCTCCAGAGTATAAACACCTGGCATTTCCCTGGCCTAGCGAATCTTGTTACACAAAGATGCTTGAGGTCTGCCTCACCAAATTACGCTGCCGCATTCCCTCCCTAAATTTCTATTTACACAGGTCGGGTTTGGTTCCCTCTCCCCTCTGTTCTTTTTGTGAAGAGGAGGAGACGATACAGCACTTTCTTCTATCTTGTCGCCGCTTTGCTGCGTTAAGGAAAAGATTGTTGGAGATAGCTTTTCGAAGAATTGGCCTGGACTTGACAGAACCTGCAATTCTTTCGTTCGGGACGTCCACTTTGGGATTCAGCCACAGGGATGCATGCTTCGCTGTCCAAACATTCCTTACAGAATCTAAACGAATGCCCTGCTAAATTATATATTTTTTTATTACTTTTAAATTAATTATTACTCATTCAACAGCACCTTCCTGATTTTATTTTAGTCGGTAATTCAACCCCATTCAATGCTATTCCCATAGATATTAGGAAATTTATGCTCTATATAACTTTGGGATAATCCACCCGTTTCTTGGCCAATCCCCCATCGTGGGTAGGAGCCACACGTGCCACAGGCTACAACAACAACAACAACAACGCTGCAACCGCTGTTGTAAATATACCCTGAAAATAGTTGCTCGTCTTACTGACTCGTCCTTCGAGTAACATTGTGGTGGATGGTGCCGTTCCCCGTCCCAACCACGGAGCTCCGCAGCGGCCGCACAGTCCTGCTTTTCGCCATGGCTCCCGGTGACGACACCTCGTCTCCTCCAACTCCTGCGACCCCGACAATAACGTACGTTACTGTTACCAACCCCCGCGATCCTGACATATTCTCCGACCAAGATAATGTCGACGTTGAGGACTGGCTCAACCTGTATGAGCGTGTTAGCCAAAACAACCGCTGGGACCCTACCATTATGCTAGCGATTGTTCTATTCTACTCTGGCGGAACTCCTCGTTTCTGGTTACGGACACACGAGGACGAGATCTCTAGCTGGGATGCTTTCAAGGCGAAGCTCGTCGACCTCTTTGGCGATTCCACCGCTCGGCAGCTCGCTACTAGAAAAGAGCTTGCTACCCGAGTTCAGTCTTCGACTGAATCGTATGTCTCGTACATACAAGACGTGCTCGCGCGTTGCCGGAAAGTCGACGAGAAAATGGACCAGGTTGTCAAAGTCGGCCATGCACTTAAAGGGATCGCGGACGATGCCTTCAACTTGTTGGTCTTCAACAATGTGTCCACCAGCGACGTCATCATCAAGGAATGCCGCCGCTTTGAGCTCGCCAAAAGCCGCCGCGTCATTCCACAGTTCTCCCGGCTCCCTAACACGGCTGCGAAGTCGTCTTGCGTTGACCTTACCGCTTCACCACCTTGTAATGAGCACGTCACGTATTTTTCGCCGCGAACTCGAGGCTACAAGTCTTGCGCCGTTCCATTCACGCCCACTTGAACCCACCATTGACTAACCAGCCCCAGCGATCTCCCTCATTCAGGCAGTTGTACGGCAAGAATTTGCAAAGCCAAGTTTTCCTGCGGCCTGCTCCGTCTCCCGAGCTGACGCTTGACCGTTGCGAGTGCTACGCCTCACGGCGATCTGTATTCCCATCCCAGATACCGCAACCCTGCCGAGTGGAGAACTCTGGACGACAAGCCCATTTGCTTCCGTTGCCACCGCATTGGCCACGTCGCTCGCTACTGCCGCACCTCCTGGACGTCGCCGTATTCGAGCTCCTTTTCCCCGTCTCCTCGCCCATATGCCGACCCGCGCCGTTACTCGCCTCGCCGTATGCCTCCTACCTCTGACGTATCCGTCGATGTCAGTCGTCCTGTTCGCCCGCCGCCACCTCAGCGCCCCAGCCACGCCGCTATTAGTCGCCGACCAATTATGGACCCTCCCGGACGGAAAACTAGGCCATGCAGCTCTTGGAGGTAGTGCTGCATCACGTTCGTACTGTCCAAATCCTCCACTGACGCTCCTCACCAACACGAACCTAATTGAAGTAGACGTAGATGGTGTTCCGTTGACGGTATTGACACTGGAGCCCAGGTGTTCATAATGAGCGCTAACTTATGTCGTCGCCTCAAAAAAGTTCTTACGCCTGCCATCACGCGCGCCGTACGCGTCGCCAATGGCGCCACTGTTGCCGTCAGGGGTATGTGCACTGCTCGCATAGGAATTGCTGGCCGCCAAGTTCCAGTCCTGTTCACCGTGCTGACCAGTTGCCCTCATGACCTAATCTTCGGGCTCGACTTTCTAATGACGCATTCTGCACTCATCGACTGTTCCACCGGTACGCTGTGCCTCGAGCTTCCTCTTCTTTCTGACGTTCGTCCCTAACAACCGAACACCCGCTGCACTACAGCGTTTGTTCGCTTACCTCCAAAAGCCCTAACTTTCGCTGAACTGGCCTCAACGGCAACCGTGCCTGATGGCGACTATGTCGTTGCACCTATTCGTGATGTCCTCGTGACGCGCGACATCTCTGTGCCACACTCCGTCGTAACCCTTGCCGCTAATCGCATGTGTTTCCCCGTTATTAATTTTGGCTTGACGAAGCAAGTGTTGCCTGAAGGCATAGTGGTGGCCACGCTCCGGTCAGTGACAGACGACGACGTCACTGCTTTTGGAGCCGACGCGTCTCCAGATCATCGTGATTACCCGCAGGATGCATTGTACCTCGACGGCCCATTACGTCCCATGGTCGCTCCGAACATCGCACCTGACCAAACAGCCACCCTATATCGCCTTTCGCTTTCCTACCGCGACATATTTGACACTGACAATCGACCACTTGGCCAGGCGTCCCTTGTGAATCATCGGATAAACACTGGTGATGCAGTTCCCATTAACCGCCGACCATATCGCGTTTCCATGGCAGAGCGGCAAGTTATTAAGCAGGAAGTAAACAAAATGCTCGCCAGAGGTATTGTTCAGCCCTCATCGAGTCCTTGGGCGTCGCCGGGCGTGCTCGTCAAAAAGAGAGATGGCTCGTGGCGTTTTGGGGGCGCCACCTGCTGCCGTAGTGACTGGCCGCACTCTGTATGGGCTCCGCATTTTGAACCATCAACGAGCGGTCCTCCTGCCTTCTCACCACTGAAAATACCATCAAACGACGCAGCTCGGCGAGCGGCATCGATCGAGCCCAATTTCTCCAAGGTCTGGTGAGATCCTCACATTTTATTGGCTTTGGAAGTTCTGCACCAGTGACGCCGCCGCGTTGGGCCTCACCTGCGTTCACCTCGCCAGCCTAGACGCGGGCGCGCGTCCATTCCAACGCCAAGTACTCCGCTCAGATGGAGACCGACGACGCCCGCTCCCCTGACACGATGGACGCCGACGCTTCGTCTGGTCAGGCCGAGGACGACACCAACTGGTTTCTCGTGGCTCGGAAAAAGAAACGCTTAGCAGAAACTACTGCGAACCTGCCGCCTCCTCCGACACCCGAAGCACCGCGCAAGACGAACGCGCGACTCCCGCCACTGCCTGTCGACGACTACAAGATTGTGTTCCGCCCGAGAGACGGCCTGAACCTCGGTGCGTGGCCTCATGCTTCTGTTGCCCGAGCCATCGGCATAGCAGCGGGGCTGGACAACGCCGTGCTCAACGAGCTCATCATTCGCATCCGCACTGAGCAAAATCTTGCGGTGCTCAGCACACCGGACGAGAACCTCGCGGCACGGCTGCAGAAAGTTCGATTCATCTCCATGGGCGTCACTCAACACGCCGTCCAAGCGTACGTAGCCGCCCCAGACAACTCCTGCAAGGGTGTAGTCTCAGGTCTTGAGCCCAAAACCACTACGACGACGCTGCTAGAAAACCTCCGCTGCTCAGAAGCCCCTGTCTTACACGCTCGCATGATTGGACCTACGAATACGGCCCTGATCACATTTTCCGGCACCCACGTACCCCGCTACGTCCGTATGTACGGAGCAGAACTCCGCTGTCACGTATACCGACCGTGCCAACAGGTGTGTAGCTTGTGCTTGTCGATGGGCCATCGGGCGGACGTCTGTCCCACGCCCGACAAACCCCGTTGCCCGGCGTGTGGTATCTCAAACCCACCGAAGGAACATGAGTGCACACCTAAATGTATTCACTGCAACGGCACTCATTCCGCTACTGACCCTCGCTGTCCATCGCGTCAACATCCGCAACACAACAAATCGCGCGTGCTTCGTGAAAAAAGAACATAAGGACGAGCGCCCCCCGCCCGGATCAGCGCAAGACCAGCCTGGGACGACGACTCAGCAAGGCGCTCAACAAAATATGACCCAAGCGGCAACGACACTGGGGAGCTCGGCGGAGAACCCCTGGACTAGAGGACGCAGCCGCAGTCACGGATCACCGGGGGATCGCCGCCAAACTGACCGGAGTCGCTCCAAGGGCCACTCCAAGGGCCGGACTCCCAGTACCAGCCGTTCGAGGGACCGCGGCCATAAAGGAGATGGAGCCAAGAAGGAGCAAGCGGTAAGCTGGGCAGCGCAGTTCCCACCTCTATCTCCCTCTCCACATCTCCACACCCCTTCAGTCACACAACACGTTAAGCCTAAACCCACGCCGCAATCCATGATGACCGACAATGAGCGGCATCTTAATGACTCTGCACGAACCTCTCGCACCAACTACTGTACACAACAGGCACTGAATGAAATGGCCGTCTCTCTAAAGACAGAATTGGTTGCCATAATGCAGGAAGAAATGCAAAAAATGAAGGAGCTCATTATGGCTGAAGTCACAGCGCCACTTCAACAGCTAATACAACAGGCCCTGCAACCTGCTGTCCAGCAGATAGTGGCCGATATTAAACAACAAATAGCGACTGCACTTGGCCAACTTTCGATCCCTCCGCCTTCATCCAAACGCTCCCTGTCCCCTTCACGTGAAACACAAATATCACATCCTTACCTTCGTCCTGCCCGATTACCGTCACCGGACCGAAAACCCGCCTCACTGGGCCCGGAACACTCACTTCCCGCACCTCTCAGGCCGATGAGCCGCCACCCGGACAGTCCCCGGATATAAAACACAAACAAATAATACTTGATCATGGCCAGAAACCGTAAAGGGACACGCGCTACCCCCCAACTCCTAAGCGTGTGGCAGCGCGCCGGAAACGCGGATCCCTTACGCAATTCATCGCCACACAGCCCCATCCCCCCGATGTAATAGCGTTGCAGGAAGTGCATTGTACTCCTACACTTCCCGGCTACAACACATACACAGACACAATAAATAGCAACACACCATACCTCACAGTCACATTAGTGTCCAAACATTTGACCGTTATCGAACACACCCTCGAAACCTCACCCATACCGCACGTACTTCTCGAATTGGTCCCGTGCTCTCGCTCCCATAGCAGCCTTTTCGTGCTTAATATCTACAGCGCACCTAATGCGAGGAAGCATGAGTTCGGACATCTTTTTGCACGTCTATGCAAGGTGGCTAAAGATGGTCATTGTAGCCGACTTCAATGCCCCGCACCCGGCCTGGGGTTACCAAACAAACACCGAAAGGACGCCGGCTTGCTCAAGTTCTTGCGGTACATCGCATGACTCTGCTGACAGAACCACATCAACCAACACGATTAGGCAACAGCGTAAGCAGAGACACGTGCCCTGATCTCACCATGGTCAGAGGGGTAGGTCAACACTCTTGGCGCAATCTCGTGGAGAACTTGGGCAGCGGCCATTACATTCTAGCTACTGAACTGCAGGTACAACCAACACGCACTCCTGAACGTACTGTTAAGCTAATCAATTGGGATAAATTTAGGCGTAATCGGCCCTCCCTAGCTCCTCAGGACACCCTCTCCCTTCAGGAGGGGATCCAACAACTTCAAGCTGATCTAAAAAGTGCAACTCAACACATCACTGCGACAACAAAGACACCCGATGTGGATCTCCATTTGCTCCATCTCTGGGAGGCCCGTAGAGGCCTGACCCGGCGGTGGCGGCGGCAAAAACATAATCGGAAACTTGGTCTGCGTATCGCCCGCCTAACTACGGAGGCAGATGACTACGCGAACACCCTCACTAATAACAATTGGCATAGCCTTTGCGATCGCCTCAGCGGCACGCTAAGCACACCTCGGACCTCGTCGCTACTCCGCGCATTATTAAACCCTGCGCAAACCAAAATACACACTAGCAACAGAGTCCACACCGTCCTCCACAAATCACGCCTCGATGACACTACTCTACTTCACACTCTACAGCAACGCTACATTGCTACAGGCACCCGCCCCACCTACAGAGACTACCCACACATAGACGCCACCTCCCTAGACGCCGATATTACAGAAGCCGAGGTTAGGGCGGCCTTACAGGGTACTAGGCGCAACACTGCACCCGGGGCGGATGGGATTCAATACACACTCCTACACAACCTAGATTATGGGGCCATTAAAGACTTAACTGCATTCTACAATGATCACTGGAGGAATGGCACGCTTCCACAGGAATGGCGCCATGCGGATATCATGCTAATTCCTAAGCAAGGCAAGCCACTGTCCCTCCAGAATCTCCGACCTATATCCTTAACTTCATGTGTAGGTAAACTCTTCGAGCGCGTTGTACTTTCGCGGCTACAACCCTTTCTCGAAGACAGCCAATTCTTTCCGGATATACTCTTCGGCTACCGCCCTAACCTCTTTACGCAAAACATTTTTCTGCAGCTTAAGGAGGACGTTGTGGATGGCTCCACTACGGCACAAACCAGAGCTATTCTGGCCCTGGACCTCAAAGGGGCTTTCGACAACGTCTCCCACGACCTAATTCTCGACAATCTGGCTTCTTCCCAATGCGGCACACGTACCTATAACTACGTCAGAGCTTTCCTGTCGGACCGCACAGCCACTATTGGCATAAGAGAGCTCCGGTCGGACGTCATCGCACTCACAGGTAGAGGAACACCACAGGGCTCGATCCTATCACCCACCCTCTTCAACGTGGCTATGGCTTAGCTGCCCCCCTTACTAGACCAGATACCCACCATCCGGCACGCTCTCTATGCCGACGACGTTACGATCTGGGCAATCCAGGGATCCGACGGGGCCATCCAGGATGCTCTCCAGGAAGCTGTACGTGTAGTGCAGAACTATGCAGCCACGGGAGGCCTTCCCTGTGCAGCCGAAAAGCCGAATTGCTCCTCGTGCACAGGCGGCGTCGCAGAACCGACGAATCCCCTAATATCTCTCTGTTCTTACACGGCAGCGCCATTCCTCAGGTAGCTAGACTCCGTATCTTGGGCCTCCACATTCAGTCGGATGGCAAAGCCTCGCACACTACGCACCTTTTGGGTCAGCAGATAGCACAAGTCACACATATGATAAACCGCAGTACTAATCGTAGAAGAGGCCTTCACGAGAAAGACGTCCTCCACACAGTACAGGCTCTGATAATCAGCCGGCTCACATATCACCACCCCTATCACAGTCTCACCCTCACTCAAACTCAGAAGATGGACGCCCTTCTACGGAAGGCAGGGAAAGCGGCTCTTGGGCTGCCTCCACATGATTCCACAAAACGGCTTCTTCAGCTTGGTATCCACAACACCGTAGGCGAGCTTTTGGAGGCTCATCGCAATGGTCAGCTCCAACGTCTCAGACGCAGCCGTCAGGGCTGCGCTATACTCTCTCGCCTTGGCTACTCTGTCCCTGAGACACCCACACACGTCCCACAATATCGCCTCGCTCCTGCTCTACGCGCTAGCAGACAAGTAGCTCCAATTCCCCGCAATATGCATCCCGAGCGACACGCCAGCCGTAGACGCGCCCGAACTCAGGCCCTGGCACGCATTTTTGGAGACCGCACCACAATTACACCTGTTTTGTACACTTACGCGGTCCGCTACCCAGAGAGGCGGGCCATGTGTTTAGCTGTAACTGACAATACAGACGCTCTTAGGGTGTGTGCCACAGTTCAAACAACGCACAGCTGCTCAGCAGAGGAAGGGGCAATAGCCCTGGCCATTGTCCATGCTTCGACCCTCTCCGCACAAGACACCCCCATCACCATAGTGACAGACTCGCAGGCTGCCTGCCGGGCCTTTGCGCAAGGACTCGTGACTGCACACACACATCGAATTCTCTCCTCTGTCCCCCCTCCCACGTTACACAGGGTGCGTATCCTCTGGACTCCTGGACACGCCTCTCTCCTTGGTAATGAACGCGTTAATGCGGTAGCCCGAGGTCTGACTGGCCGGGCACCATCGGAAGAGCTGTCCAACCCAGACGACGCACCGCCAGAGCCCCTACAGTACGCCGAGACGCTCGAGTACTACCGACAAAGTCGCCATAACTATCCCCCTCCTCATCCTTCGCTTAATAGGGCAGATGCCGCTGCCTGGCGGCAACTGCAGACCAATTCATTACCTTGTCTCCACATGCTACATATCTTTCATCCCACCCTGTACCCTTCATATTGTCCCCACTGTGGGGCCAAACCCACGGTGTATCACTCCATATGGGAATGCCCTAACCCTTCAGGTGTTCCTCATATACCCAACCCTACCCTTTCCTCTTGGGAGTCTGCGCTGCTCAGCACAAGCCAGCAGGAGCAGCAACGGCTGATCCAGCGGGCTCGCGAAGTCGCGCATGGCAATGGAGCCCTGGACTGAGGGCCCCACTCATCGAGGAAATTTTCTACTTGCTTTACGAAATAAATGTTTATTCTCTCTCGTGGCGTTTTTGCGTTGATTACCGCCACCTCAACCGAATTACTAGAAAGTACGTTTACCCTTTACCACGAATCGACGACGCTCTTGATTGTCATCACGGTGCCGAATAATTTTCGTCCATCACCCTTCGATCTGGTTATTGGAAGATTTCCGTCGATGAGCAAGACCAAGAAAAGACCGCTTTCGTCACTCCAGATGGCCTCTACCAATTCAAGGTTATGCCGTTCGGTTTCTGCAATGCTCCCACCACGTTCAAACGGATGATCGGCTCTCTGCTTCAAGGTTTCAAATGGTCAACTTGCCTTTGTTACCTCGACGACGTCCTTGTGTTTTCTCCTACCTTTGAGACGCACCTTGCGCGCGTCGCAGCTATCCTTGGCATCTGATCATGGTAACTGGGACCGCATCCTTCCATTCATCACGTTCGCGTACAACACCGCGATCCAGGCCACTACGGGATTTTCACCTTTCTTCCTCCTGTATGGCCGCGAGCCTACGCATACCATCGACACGCTCCTTCCATACCGTCCTGACGCCTCCGAGTGTCTAGCTGTGTCTGACGTCGACCGACAAGCCGAAGAATGCCGCCAGCTAGCGCGCACCTTTACGGCAGAACAGTAGCAACAGTAACAACAAGAAACCGCACCGGCTCGCTTCCAAGCACCACCTACGCTACAGGCTCTCTTGTGCGGCTGTCTGCCCCTTCCCAAACGCCAGGACTTTCCTCGAAACTCCTCCTAAAATTCGAAGTGCCTTACCGAGTCTTGGAGCGAACATCCCCGGTGAATTTTCCCATTGAGCCACTCTCACCACCTGATGACTTGCGCCGGCGTGGACGTGACATTGTCCACGTCTCGTGTCTCTAATCCTACCACGACCCTGCGCTTCTCGATTCTTAAGTCACCAGGATGGCTCCTTTTGTCCGATGGTATATTGTGAAGAAGATTCGTCTCGTGGTATACAGCCGCATCGCCAACGCGCGGCTCGGCTATAGGCACGCGCTGCTGATTGCTGGACCGTGCTTCGGGCTGCCTCACCGTTCCCGGTCGCTGTTCCATTGCATAAGGAGTCGCAAATCTTCTCGGCCCTGCTTTTTTTTCTGTACCGTGATAACGGTTGCGCTGTGGCGGCACAACACGCGCAGAATGCTGCTTGTTGTGGCGCAACACTTTTAGAGCGGCCTTCGTACGACGGTGAATTAAGCAGGATTGCCGGTTATGATGGTGTCCCATTTTCTCTTTATGATGATTATACAAATGCTTTTGTTTACACACCTGAGCAGCTACTCACTTGCTCAGACACATGCTCAACATCGTCGTATGGAGGCAGCTGGAGTAAGCTAGGTATACGTATTTCTTTTCTAATATGCACACACCGGAAGAAGTATGTGTTGCGGTAGTCGCACAGCGTTCTTTCCCTCTTGAGGTAGCCGTAGTACTCGGAATGGCTGAACGTAGTGAACAGGTCCCCAGACAGGCGCGGGGTCGCTCGCTACTGCTGTTGCTTATAGCACAATGGACGTTGTTTGTTCTCATGTGGCTCTTTCCCTGTCTTCTTTGAGTGTTCTTTGTGTGAGTGTGAATTAAGTCGGATCACCGGTTATGTTGGTATACTACTTACTGTTTGAAATGAGGTTACAAACGGGTACACCTTTATTTATTTATTTATTTAGTTGAGCAGCTGGTCGTTTCTAGCAAGTCACTTGCTCAGGCAGAAGCCCAGCATCGTTGCGTAGAGGCAGATGCAGTACGCTGGTTTCAGGCAGTTGTTTCTAAATGTGCTTACTCCAGTAGAAGTTTGTTCCGGCAGACGCATAGTGTACATTTTATTAAGCAACGTAGCATACGGAATGACTGCTTCAGTGAACACCCGCTCAAGCTGGCATGAGGTCATTTGCTACTTTGCGTGGCTGAACAACCATTATTTCATCTGTGTAGCGTTTCCTAACAATGTACAGTGTAACAATGTAGATGTGTTGTTTATGCAACATGTATGTTGCCATATTCTGTCAAGTCGAGTGTTTAGATTCCCTTTGTAGTATAACGTACCCAACCTTGTGGTAGTGGGCACGAGCACTTCATGCGGTAGGGTAGTGTTTCTCTCAGAGCAACACAACCAACAGGTGAAAACCGACTGGGCTTAGTAACATAGCATACACAAAAGAGCAACCGGGATAGATTTACAGGTAAAGTCAGAACAGGCATATTAATTCTAATGGATCCCTATGTATCTATACCGCACACGGAAAGTTTTTGTTATTGTTGTTTATTGTTATTATTCTTTTTTGCACTAAGTCATGCCACTAAAGATAATTACATGGAATGTTAGGGGCCTTAGTAACCAGGCTAAACAGAAAACAGTGGCAAGATTCGCCAGGAGACAACACTGTTACATCTAATGCTTACAAGAAGCAAACATAGATTCCTTTGAGAAAGTTCAAGGCCTGGAAAGGCTATTCCGGGCTAAACGTTTTTTTCTCGTTCCCTACACACCAAGCGTGTGGGGCAGGCATCATAGTAATAAATTGGTCACTTCTCAATGGATGTCACTTAAGCTTTTATCCCGATGGTCGAATGGTACGACTCGATTTCGAGTACCAAACGGGGAAAGTTAGGCTCATAAACATTTATGCAACAGTTAAGTGATGGCGAGCTTTTATAGACAGAGATCGGGACCAACAGGGTAGTGGAAAAAGCGAAAAAAGAAAAACAAGGACTTCTGCCAGAAAACGTGCAAACAGCTTCCAATTGTAAAACAATAATGACGACGCGTAGGAAGATAAGTTACAGCTTTATAATTGGGCTAATTTTCCAAAACAGTAAGTGCAAACGGGTTTATTGACTGAGAGCGGCAAACGTGGTGGCAGAACAGAAGAGAGTCCCAGCACGAGCGGCGAGCCCGTGTCTAGCGCTGGCGATGATGATTGGCCTGGGTTCGTCATCTTCACTGCATCAGAATAAAAATCAAATAAACGACATTTCTTTGCGGAACAAGTCATTGAAACAAATTGTCTGCTTAGCTTTGCTGGTTCCTTGGAAATCAAACAGTCAATCAAGTTTATTTTTCCTTTGACAGATGGGGTCAGGACTAAAAGTCGTAGTGGTTTGACTAAGGTCCCAACCTCCCTTTACATGTTTACCGGCAGTCGCAATAGCGAGCAGTTGTGTCTACATAAGTTCGCCACACGTACTGCATAATGCCCGTTCGCCTGACATATTTTCCCGTCTGGTCCTGGGCGCAGGTGTCAGTTCACCTCGTGTGGCAGCCGATGGTAGTGCGCTGCCCAACGCACGCAAGATCTCGTACACCGTTCACCCGAACGCGAGCAACGCGGCCACCGACATCACGCACATGGTGATGCAGCTGGGACAGTTCATCGACCACGACGTCGCCCTGGCGCCCCTAATGCCCGATCCAGGGGAGATCGTCAACCTCGGAAGTGAGTGGACCGTGTTCACTAGACATTTCAAATGCAGATCTTATTTACGCTATTGTTGCAAAAGATCGTGCCTTCTTCAACAAAGGGAGAACAACCCATTATTTCTGCGTGCTAGAACAGCGTCTCGTTCACTCCTGCAGACCCCAACAACGTCGTGGACTGCTGCTCTCCGGGGAAACGCAACGCGCCAAACTGTTTCTCCATCGATATCCCGTCGGATGACCCGTTTTTCGCTCGTTTCAACCAGGTTTGCATGAACCTTCCTCGCTCGGCTCCGTGCACACGTTGCACTCTAGGTAAGTTTGCTGGCGTAATTCCTGCCATTATCGTCAGAATAGTCATCATTGCATTTAAATCAACAGCCAAACGCGTGCCTCCTCAAGGGATTCTCTATTAGCTTGTTCGGCCGATGGCCGAACGTAAACCTAATTTGCTTGAATGTTTACCTCAGCACTCCATGTAACCGTCTCCTGGAAATGGGTGTCAAGCTAATGGGTATCACGAGGGTTTAGACGTGGTATACGGCATTGGAATTCTCATGACACTCATTTGTTACGTGCCAGCGAAGCGATTGTTTGAAAATATCGCCAATTCGAGTTTGCTATCGCGCACTCCTTGAGCGGATGTCAGGTGCAAGGGCAGGATGCGATTGTTGAGGCCGCTCCTTCTGTTACTGTGGTCTACGCAGTGCCGACAGGATCTGAGAGTACCTAGTCATTTGAACAGCTAGCCTGAAACGTACTCCTCCTATGGCTGTTTGTACCAATATCTCAAAAGGCGAGCCGTACTCGTCCCGCCCCGGCTTTTTCAGCTCTGCGCGCGGGAAACCAGTCGTCATTAGCCGAGTTCTCGTGCATTTTAGTTTCACTGCTCGAACTCATTTTTCGATGCTCTTGATTGCTTTCGCTATAATTTGTTGAGTTAATTACGTTCGATTCTTAAACGTGTGTTGAAGGAAAGCCTCAATTTTAGATTAGGTGTATTTCAATAATATTTTGACTGAATTAACAAAGTAAAGCGCCCATGTAATACGTTTTATCTGAATAGGAATACGATCTGCGAGAGTTTGCTAGAACTAAAGAAAAAATAAATGGCCCCAATTTTCTACGCATTTCTTACGAAAGAAAGCCCTAAGGCTAGAGACGCATGATTGTCGAGAATTTCTCTTAGCTGTAACCGTTTAGTTGGTAAGCGG